>NW_028123969.1:0-1200000 GCF_965194805.1 Balaenoptera borealis | reverse complement strand
GTCCTTGTCAACAGAGCAGCCCTCAACTTTGGGGTGCTTGTGTCTTGCTGATTTTTCATTTTCCCAATTTATACCCCCATGAGTGGAAGTGCCCTATGCTCTCTAAGCTGTGTTTTTCAGATGTTTCAGGACACACCGTACACTTCTCCAGAGTGGCTGTTGGCAATTTACATCCCGCCCATCAGTGTAGCAAGGCTCCCATTTCTCCATGGCCTGTCCTGCATTTCTGGTTTTGACACTTTTTTCAGCATGGCCCTTTTGACCGATGGGAAGCGAGACTTCTCTGTAGCGCTGATTCGCCTTTCCAGGTTGCTTGGTTGGCCAAAAAGGGCGTATGCGTTTTTTCCTGAATATATTCAGGAAAAAACGCATACGCCCTTTTTGGCCAAGGGCATCATTGTCAACGTTTTGCCGCTTTTCATGTGCTTTAAAGGCGATTCGTATCTACCTCCTGAAATCTGTTTCGTGCAATTCTGCCTTGATTTCAAATCCTCTTCTTTGCCTTCCCTCAATATATTTGTGGACGAGAGTTATCATTTATAACTCTGCAGGTTTGTGAATTGCAGTGCCCTGAAGCTCCATTTTACAACTCGCTTTTTTGGGAGCTGGCCGCAAAAGCGCAGGATGGCTTCAGGCCCTGTTCTGGTTCCGGGGGGCAGGCTGAGCCTGTGGTTAATTCTTCTTCCTGATGGGAAAATAGAGTGACCTGTGCCTGTCCCGACACCAAGAGCTAGTCTCTCACTGGTTCCCGGTCTACCCGTTCATCCTCAGGACAAATTGCAACCTGTACGGAACAGGAGGTTAAAGGTGCTGATGCTCCAAGTAGGGAGATTGCTAGTAAAGCGGCTGGAATGGCGAACCCGGGCACAAGGAGATGAGAAATGAGGTGCGTTTTAGAAACCTTTCCCTATCACACGGTGTACCATCTTCTGGGTTTCTCATGCATGTTTTCGATGTAGGAAGATGCCCTTGAACCTGGAGATTTGGGAACCATGCGATGGGTACCACGCAGTATTACTTTAAAGGGTCTGCGTTTGCTCACCCAACCTCACCAAACCTCTCAGCCCCAAGAGTGTCCACCCTTATGTCTCATCCAGCTGTGGGTCTAGATATGGTCAATCCAGCTTGCATCACAGCCCCTGAACTCATTGTGTAAGAATTTCTATCTCTTTCACTGTCGTTGTTTCATGGGTTTTTCAAAGTAATTTATTTTCATAATGGGGTTTAGCTGCTTTTCACTGCTGTGTTTATGCCGCTTTACACCCACTTGACACACTAACAGAGAGATATCAATATATAGGTTTTAAGATTATTACTAGTCAGATATATTCTTGTGCGGTGAATAGGGCGTGTTGAGTCCAGTTCTCTGAGAAAGGAGTAGGTCTTGTCTACTACATATTGGGTTTATGGAACGGTATCTGAGCTAATTTGATACCCTTGTTTTATGTATCACCCCACCTCACCTTTCCCGTTAAGCAGCCATAGTCTGTTTTCTGCATGTGTGACTCTGTTCTGTTTTGTAATTCAGTTCAAGTGTAACGGTTTTTACATTCCCTCTAAAAGTGATACCTTATGAGAAGTGTCCTTTTCTGTGTGACTTATTTCACTTAGAATCGTCGTACCTAAATCCACTCATCATGCTGCTACTAACATTATGACATTGATTTAATGGCTGAGTGATATTCCATTGTACATAAAGACCACAACTTCTTTATCCATTTTTCTCTTTCCTGGGATATTTAAGGTGGAATGAAGTGGAGGTCCTTGTCAACAGAGCAGCCCTCAACTTTGGGGTGCTTGTGTCTTGCTGATTTTTAATTTTCCCAATTTATACCCCCATGAGTGGAAGTGCCCTATGCTCTCTAAGCTGTGTTTTTCAGATGTTTCAGGACACACCGTACACTTCTCCAGAGTGGCTGTTGGCAATTTACATCCCGCCCATCAGTGTAGCAAAGCTCCCATTTCTCCATGGCCTGTCCTGCATTTCTGGTTTTGACACTTTTTTCAGCATGGCCCTTTTGACCGATGGGAAGCGAGACTTCTCTGTAGCGCTGATTTGCCTTTCCAGGTTGCTTGGTTGGCCAAAAAGGGCGTATGCGTTTTTTCCTGAATATATTCAGGAAAAAACGCATACGCCCTTTTTGGCCAAGGGCATCATTGTCAACGTTTT
This sequence comes from Balaenoptera borealis, assembly GCF_965194805.1. Classification (NCBI taxonomy): domain Eukaryota; kingdom Metazoa; phylum Chordata; class Mammalia; order Artiodactyla; family Balaenopteridae; genus Balaenoptera; species Balaenoptera borealis. The sequence continues at coordinate 1,197,830 of NW_028123969.1, read as the reverse complement.
GCCGCTTTTCATGTGCTTTAAAGGCGATTCGTATCTACCTCCTGAAATCTGTTTCCTGCAATTCTGCCTTGATTTCAAATCCTCTTCTTTGCCTTCCCTCAATATATTTGTGGACGAGAGTTATCATTTATAACTCTGCAGGTTTGTGAATTGCAGTGCCCTGAACCTCCATTTTACAACTGGCTTTTTTGGGAGCTGGCCGCAAAAGTGCAGGATGGCTTCAGGCCCTGTTCTTTTTCTGGGGGGCAGGCTGAGCCTGTGGTTAATTCTTCTTCCTGATGGGAAAATAGAGTAACCTGTGCCTGTCCCGACACCAAGAGCTAGTCTCTCGTTGGTTCCCCGTATTCCCGTTCATCCTCAGGACAAATTGCAACCTGTACGGAACAGGAGGTTAAAGGTGCTGATGCTCCAAGTAGGGAGATTGCTAGTAAAGCAGCTGGAATGGCGAACCCGGGCACAAGGAGATGATAAATGAGGTGCGTTTTAGAAACCTTTCCCCATCACACGGTGTACCATCTTCTGGGTTTCTCATGCATGTTTTCGATGTAGGAAGATGCCCTTGAACCTGGAGATTTGGGACCCATGCGATGGGTACCACGCAGTATTACTATAAAGGGTCTGCGTTTGCGCACCCAACCTCACCAAACCTCTCAGCCCCAAGAGTGTCCACCCTTATGTCTCATCCAGCTGTGGGTCTAGATATGGTCAATCCAGGTTGCATCACAGCCCCTGAACGCATTGTGTAAGAATTTCTAACTCTTTCACTTTTGTTGTTTCATGGGTTTTTCAAAGTAATTTATTTTCATAATGGGGTTTAGCTGCTTTTCACTGCTGTGTTTATGCCGCTTTACACCCACTTGACACACTAACAGAGAGATATCAATACATAGGTTTTACGATTATTACTAGTCAGATAGATTCTTGTGTGGTGAATAGGGCGTGTTGAGTCCAGTTCTCTGAGCAAGGAGTAGGTCTTGTCTATTACATATTGGGTTTATGGAACGGTATCTGAGCTAATTTGATACCCTTGTTTTATGTATCACCCCACCTCACCTTTCCCGTTAAGCAGCCATAGTCTGTTTTCTGCATGTGTGACGCTGTTCTCTTTTGTAATTCAGTTCAAGTGTAACGGTTTTTACATTCCCTCTATAAGTGATACCTTATGAGAAGTGTCCTTTTCTGTGTGACTTATTTCACTTAGAATCGTCGTACCTAAATCCACTCATCATGCTGCTACTAACCTTATGACATTGATTTCATGGCTGAGTGATATTCCATTGTACATAAGGACCACAATTTTATTATCCATTTTTCTCTTTCGTGGGATATTTAAGGTGGAATGAAGTGGAGGTCCTTGTCAACAGAGCAGCCCTCAACTTTGGGGTGCTTGTGTCTTGCTGATTTTTAATTTTCCCAATTTATACACCCATGAGTGGAAGTGCCCTATGCTCTCTAAGCTGTGTTTTTCAGATGTTTCAGGACACACCGTACACTTCTCCAGAGTGGCTGTTGGCAATTTACATCCCGCCCATCAGTGTAGCAAGGCTCCCATTTCTCCATGGCCTGTACTGCATTTCTGGTTTTGACACTTTTTTCAGCATGGCCCTTTTGACCGATGGGAAGCGAGACTTCTCTGTAGCGCTGATTTGCCTTTCCAGGTTGCTTGGTTGGCCAAAAAGGGCGTATGCGTTTTTTCCTGAATATATTCAGGAAAAAACGCATACGCCCTTTTTGGCCAAGGGCATCATTGTCAACGTTTTGCCGCTTTTCATGTGCTTTAAAGGCGATTCGAATCTACCTCCTGAAATCTGTTTCCTGCAATTCTGCCTTGATTTCAAATCCTCTTCTTTGCCTTCCCTCAATATATTTGTGGACGAGAGTTATCATTTATAACTCTGCAGGTTTGTGAATTGCACTGCCCTGAACCTCCATTTTACAACTTGCTTTTTTGGGAGCTGGCCGCAAAAGCGCAGGATGGCTTCAGGCCCTGTTCTGGTTCCGGGGGGCAGGCTGAGCCTGTGGTTAATTCTTCTTCCTGATGGGAAAATAGAGTGACCTGTGCCTGTCCCAACACCAAGAGCTAGTCTCTCGTTGGTTCCACTTCTTCCCGTTCATCCTCAGGACAAATTGCAACCTGTACGGAACAGGAGGTTAAAGGTGCTGATGCTCCAAGTAGGGAGATTGCTAGTAAAGCAGCTGGAATGGCGAACCCGGGCACAAGGAGATGAGAAATGAGGTGCGTTTTAGAAACCTTTCCCCATCACACGGTGTACCATCTTCTGGGTTTCTCATGCATGTTTTCAATGTAGGAAGACGCCCTTGAACCTGGAGATTTGGGACCCATGCGATGGGTACCACGCAGTATTACTTTAAAGGGTCTGCGTTTGCTCACCCAACCTCACCAAACCTCTCAGCCGCAACAGTGTCCACCCTTATGTCTCATCCAGCTGTGGGTCTAGATATGGTCAATCCAGGTTGCATCACAGCCCCTGAACGCTTTGTGTAAGAATTTCTCTCTCTTTCACTGTCTTTGTTTCATGGGTTTTTCAAAGTAATTTATTTTTATAATGGGGTTTAGCTGCTTTTCACTGCTGTGTTTATGCCGCTTTTTACCCACTTGACACACTAACAGAGAGATATCAATACATAGGTTTTAAGATTATTACTAGTCAGATATATTCTTGTGCGGTGAATAGGGCGTGTTGAGTCCAGTTCTCTGAGCAAGGAGTAGGTCTTGTCTATTACATATTGGGTTTATGGAACGGTATCTGAGCTAATTTGATACCCTTGTTTTATGTATCACCCCACCTCACCTTTCCCGTTAAGCAGCCATAGTCTGTTTTCTGCATGTGTGACTCTGTTCTGTTTTGTAATTCAGTTCAAGTGTAACGGTTTTTACATTCCCTCTATAAGTGATACCTTATGAGAAGTGTCCTTTTCTGTGTGACTTATTTCACTTAGAATCGTCGTACCTAAATCCACTCATCATGCTGCTACTAACCTTATGACATTGATTTCATGGCTGAGTGATATTCCATTGTACATAAGGACCACAACTTCTTTATCCATTTTTCTCTTTCCTGGGATATTTAAGGTGGAATGAAGTGGAGGTCCTTGTCAACAGAGCAGCTCTCAACTTTGGGGTGCTTGTGTCTTGCTGATTTTTCATTTTCCCAATTTATACCCCCATGAGTGGAAGTGCCCTATGTTCTCTAAGCTGTGTTTTTCAGATGTTTCAGGAGTCACCGTACACTTCTCCAGTGTGGCTGTTGGCAGTTTACATCCCGCCCATCAGTGTAGCAAGGCTCCCATTTCTCCATGGCCTGTCCTGCATTTCTGGTTTTGACACTTTTTTCAGCATGGCCCTTTTGACCGATGGGAAGCGAGACTTCTTTGTAGCGCTGATTTGCCTTTCCAGGTTGCTTGGTTGGCCAGAAAGGGCGTATGCGTTTTTTCCTGAATATATTCAGGAAAAAACGCATACGCCCTTTTTGGCCAAGGGCATCATTGTCAACATTTTGCCGCTTTTCATCTGCTTTAAAGGCGATTCGAATCTACCTCCTGAAATCTGTTTCCTGCAATTCTGCCTTGATTTCAAATCCTCTTCTTTGCCTTCCCTCAATATATTTGTGGAAGAGAGTTTTCATTTATAACTCTGCAGGTTTGTGAATTGCTGTGCCCTGAACCTCCATTTTACAACTCGTTTTTTGGGAGCTGGCCGCAAAAGCGCAGGATGGCTTCAGGCCCTTTTCTTGTTCCGGGGCGCAGGCTGAGCCTGTGGTTAATTCTTCTTCCTGATGGGAAAATAGAGTGACCTGTGCCTGTCCCAAAACCAAGAGCTAGTCTCTCATTGGTTCCACGTCTTCCCGTTCATCCTCAGGACAAATTGCAACCTGTACGAAACAGGAGGTTAAAGGTGCTGATGCTCCAAGTAGGGAGATTGCTAATAAAGCGGCTGGAATGGCGAACCCTGGCACAAGGAGATGAGAAATGAGGTGCGTTTTAGAAACCTTTCCCCATCACACGGTGTACCATCTTCTGGGTTTCTCATGCATGTTTTCGATGTAGGAAGATGCCCTTGAACCTGGAGATTTGGGACCCGTGCGATGGGTACCACACAGTATTACTTTAAAGGGTCTGCGTTTGCTCACCCAACCTCACCAAACCTCTCAGCCCCAAGAGTGTCCACCCTTATGTCTCATCCAGCTGTGGGTCTAGATATGGTCCATCCAGGTTGCATCACAGCCCCTGAACGCATTGTGTAAGAATTTCTCTCTCTTTCACTGTCTTTGTTTCATGGGTTTTTCAAAGTAATTTATTTTTATAATGGGGTTTAGCTGCTTTTCACTGCTGTGTTTATGCCGCTTTACACCCACTTGACACACTAACAGAGAGTTGTCAATACATAGGTTTTAAGATTATTACTAGTCAGATATATTCTTGTGCGGTGAATAGGGTGTGTTGAGTCCAATTCTCTGAGCAAGGAGTAGGTCTTGTCTATTACATATTGTGTTTATGGAATGGTATCTGAGCTCATTTGAAACCCTTGTTTTATGTATCACCCCACCTCACATTTCCCGTTAAGCAGCCATAGTGTGTTTTCTGCATGTGTGACTCTGTTCTGTTTTGTAATTCAGTTCAAGTGTAACGGTTTTTACATTCCTTCTATAAGTGATACCTTATTTGAAGTGTCCTTTTCTGTGTGACTTATTTCACTTAGAATCGTCGTACCTAAATCCAGTCATCATGCTTCTACTAGCCTTATGACATTGATTTCATGGCTGAGTGATATTCCATTGTACATAAGGACCACAACTTCTATATACATTTTTCTCTTTCCTGGGATATTGAAGGTGGAATGAAGTGGAGGTCCTTGTCAACAGAGCAGCCCTCAACTTTGGGGTGCTTGTGTCTTGCTGATTTTTCATTTTCCCAATTTATACCCCCATGAGTGGAAGTGCCCTATGTTCTCTAAGCTGTGTTTTTCAGATGTTTCAGGAGTCACCGTACACTTCTCCAGTGTGGCTGTTGGCAGTTTACATCCCGCCCATCAGTGTAGCAAGGCTCCCATTTCTCCATGGCCTGTCCTGCATTTCTGGTTTTGACACTTTTTTCAGCATGGCCCTTTTGACCGATGGGAAACGAGACTTCTCTGTAGCGTTGATTTGCCTTTCCAGGTTGCTTGGTTGGCCAAAAAGGGCGTATGCGTTTTTTCCTGAATATATTCAGGAAAAACCGCATACGCCCTTTTTGGCCAAGGGCATCATTTTCGACGTTTTGCCGCTTTTCATGTGCTTTAAAGGCGATTCATATCTACCTCCTGAAATCTGTTTCCTGCAATTCTGCCTTGCTTTCAAATCCTCTTCGTTGCCTTCCCTCAATATATTTTTGGACGAGAGTTATCATTTATAACTCGGCTGGTTTGTGAATTGCAATGCCCCTGAGCTCCATTTTTAAACTCGCTTTTTTGGGAGCTCTCCGCAAAAGCGCAGGATGGCCTCAGGCACTATTCTTGTTCCGGGCGGCAGGCTGAGCCTGTGGTTATTTCTTCTTCCTGATGGGAAAATAGAGTGACCTGTGCCTGTCCCAACACCAAGAGCTAATCTCTCATTGGCTCCCCGTTTTTCCGTTCATCCTCAGGACAAATTGCAAGCTGTATGGAACAGGAGGTTAAAGGTGATGATTTTCCATTGAGGGCGATTGCTACTAAAGCGGCTGGAATGGCGAACCCGAGCACAAGGACAGGAGAAATGAGGTGCGTTTTAGAAACCTTTCCCCATCACATGGTGTACCATCTTCTGGGTTTCTCATGCATGTTTTTGATGTAGGAAGATGCCCTTGAACGTGGAGATTTGGGACCCATGCAATGGGTACCACGCAGTATTACTTTAAAGGGTCTGCGTTTGCTCACCCAACCTCACCAAACCTCTCAGCCCCAAGAGTGTCCACCCTTATGTCTCATCCAGCTGTGGGTCTAGATATGGTCAATCCAGCTTGCATCACAGCCCCTGAACGCATTGTGTAAGAATTTCTCTCTCTTTCACTGTCTTTGTTTCATGGGTTTTTCAAAGTAATTTATTTTTATAGTGGGGTTCAGCTGCTTTTCACAGCTGTTTTTATGCCGCTTTACACCCACTTGACACACTAACAGAGAGATATCAATACATAGGTTTTAAGATTATTACTAGTCAGATATATTCTTGTGCGGTGAATAGGGCGTGTTGAGTCCAGTTCTCTGAGCAAGGAGTAGGTCTTGTCTACTACATATTGGGTTTATGGAACGGTATCTGAGCTAATTTGATACCCTTGTTTTATGTATCACCCCACCTCACCTTTCCCGTTAAGCAGCCATAGTGTGTTTTCTGCATTTGTGACTCTGTTCTGTTTTGTAATTCAGTTCAAGTGTAACGGTTTTTACATTCCCTCTATCAGTGATACCTTATGAGAAGTGTCCTTTTCTGTGTGACTTATTTCACTTAGAATCGTCGTACCTAAATCCACTCATCATGCTGCTACTAACCTTATGACATTGATTTCATGGCTGAGTGATATTCCATTGTACATAAGGACCACAACTTCTTTATCCATTTTTCTCTTTCCTGGGATATTGAAGGTGGAATGAAGTGGAGGTCCTTGTCAACAGAGCAGCCCTCAACTTTGGGGTGCTTGTGTCTTGCTGATTTTTAATTTTCCCAATTTATACCCCCATGAGTGGAAGTGCCCTATGCTCTCTAAGCTGTGTTTTTCAGATGTTTCAGGACACACCGTACACTTCTCCAGAGTGGCTGTTGGCAATTTACATCCCGCCCATCAGTGTAGCAAGGCTCCCATTTCTCCATGGCCTGTCCTGCATTTCTGGTTTTGACACTTTTTTCAGCATGGCCCTTTTGACCGATGGGAAGCGAGACTTCTCTGTAGCGCTGATTTGCCTTTCCAGGTTGCTTGGTTGGCCAAAAAGGGCGTATGCGTTTTTTCCTGAATATATTCAGGAAAAAACGCATACGCCCTTTTTGGCCAAGGGCATCATTGTCAACGTTTTGCCGCTTTTCATGTGCTTTAAAGGCGATTCGTATCTACCTCCTGAAATCTGTTTCGTGCAATTCTGCCTTGATTTCAAATCCTCTTCTTTGCCTTCCCTCAATATATTTGTGGACGAGAGTTATCATTTATAACTCTGCAGGTTTGTGAATTGCAGTGCCCTGAAGCTCCATTTTACAACTCGCTTTTTTGGGAGCTGGCCGCAAAAGCGCAGGATGGCTTCAGGCCCTGTTCTGGTTCCGGGGGGCAGGCTGAGCCTGTGGTTAATTCTTCTTCCTGATGGGAAAATAGAGTGACCTGTGCCTGTCCCGACACCAAGAGCTAGTCTCTCACTGGTTCCCGGTCTACCCGTTCATCCTCAGGACAAATTGCAACCTGTACGGAACAGGAGGTTAAAGGTGCTGATGCTCCAAGTAGGGAGATTGCTAATAAAGCGGCTGGAATGGCGAACCCGGGCACAAGGAGATGAGAAATGAGGTGCGTTTTAGAAACCTTTCCCCATCACACGGTGTACCATCTTCTGGGTTTCTCATGCATGTTTTCGATGTAGGAAGATGCCCTTGAACCTGGAGATTTGGGACCCATGCGATGGGTACCACGCAGTATTACTTTAAAGGGTCTGCGTTTGCTCACCCAACCTCACCAAACCTCTCAGCCGCAACAGTGTCCACCCTTATGTCTCATCCAGCTGTGGGTCTAGATATGGTCAATCCAGGTTGCATCACAGCCCCTGAACGCATTGTGTAAGAATTTCTCTCTCTTTCACTGTCTTTGTTTCATGGGTTTTTCAAAGTAATTTATTTTTATAATGGGGTTTAGCTGCTTTTCACTGCTGTGTTTATGCCGCTTTTTACCCACTTGACACACTAACAGAGAGATATCAATACATAGGTTTTAAGATTATTACTAGTCAGATATATTCTTGTGCGGTGAATAGGGCGTGTTGAGTCCAGTTCTCTGAGCAAGGAGTAGGTCTTTTCTATTACATATTGGGTTTATGGAACGGTATCTGAGCTAATTTGATACCCTTGTTTTATGTATCACCCCACCTCACCTTTCCCGTTAAGCAGCCATAGTGTGTTTTCTGCATGTGTGACTCTGTTCTGTTTTGTAATTCAGTTCAAGTGTAACGGTTTTTACATTCCCTCTAAAAGTGATACCTTATGAGAAGTGTCCTTTTCTGTGTGACTTATTTCACTTAGAATCGTCGTACCTAAATCCACTCATCATGCTGCTACTAACCTTATGACATTGATTTCATGGCTGAGTGATATTCCATTGTACATAAGGACCACAACTTCTTTATCCATTTTTCTCTTTCCTGGGATATTGAAGGTGGAATGAAGTGGAGGTCCTTGTCAACAGAGCAGCCCTCAACTTTGGGGTGCTTGTGTCTTGCTGATTTTTCATTTTCCCAATTTATACCCCCATGAGTGGAAGTGCCCTATGCTCTCTAAGCTGTGTTTTTCAGATGTTTCAGGACACACCGTACACTTCTCCAGAGTGGCTGTTGGCAATTTACATCCCGCCCATCAGTGTAGCAAGGCTCCCATTTCTCCATGGCCTGTCCTGCATTTCTGGTTTTGACACTTTTTTCAGCATGGCCCTTTTGACCGATGGGAAGCGAGACTTCTCTGTAGCGCTGATTCGCCTTTCCAGGTTGCTTGGTTGGCCAAAAAGGGCGTATGCGTTTTTTCCTGAATATATTCAGGAAAAAACGCATACGCCCTTTTTGGCCAAGGGCATCATTGTCAACGTTTTGCCGCTTTTCATGTGCTTTAAAGGCGATTCGTATCTACCTCCTGAAATCTGTTTCGTGCAATTCTGCCTTGATTTCAAATCCTCTTCTTTGCCTTCCCTCAATATATTTGTGGACGAGAGTTATCATTTATAACTCTGCAGGTTTGTGAATTGCAGTGCCCTGAAGCTCCATTTTACAACTCGCTTTTTTGGGAGCTGGCCGCAAAAGCGCAGGATGGCTTCAGGCCCTGTTCTGGTTCCGGGGGGCAGGCTGAGCCTGTGGTTAATTCTTCTTCCTGATGGGAAAATAGAGTGACCTGTGCCTGTCCCGACACCAAGAGCTAGTCTCTCACTGGTTCCCGGTCTACCCGTTCATCCTCAGGACAAATTGCAACCTGTACGGAACAGGAGGTTAAAGGTGCTGATGCTCCAAGTAGGGAGATTGCTAGTAAAGCGGCTGGAATGGCGAACCCGGGCACAAGGAGATGAGAAATGAGGTGCGTTTTAGAAACCTTTCCCTATCACACGGTGTACCATCTTCTGGGTTTCTCATGCATGTTTTCGATGTAGGAAGATGCCCTTGAACCTGGAGATTTGGGACCCATGCGATGGGTACCACGCAGTATTACTTTAAAGGGTCTGCGTTTGCTCACCCAACCTCACCAAACCTCTCAGCCCCAAGAGTGTCCACCCTTATGTCTCATCCAGCTGTGGGTCTAGATATGGTCAATCCAGGTTGCATCACAGCCCCTGAACTCATTGTGTAAGAATTTCTATCTCTTTCACTGTCGTTGTTTCATGGGTTTTTCAAAGTAATTTATTTTCATAATGGGGTTTAGCTGCTTTTCACTGCTGTGTTTATGCCGCTTTACACCCACTTGACACACTAACAGAGAGATATCAATACATAGGTTTTAAGATTATTACTAGTCAGATATATTCTTGTGCGGTGAATAGGGCGTGTTGAGTCCAGTTCTCTGAGCAAGGAGTAGGTCTTGTCTACTACATATTGGGTTTATGGAACGGTATCTGAGCTAATTTGATACCCTTGTTTTATGTATCACCCCACCTCACCTTTCCCGTTAAGCAGCCATAGTCTGTTTTCTGCATGTGTGACTCTGTTCTGTTTTGTAATTCAGTTCAAGTGTAACGGTTTTTACATTCCCTCTAAAAGTGATACCTTATGAGAAGTGTCCTTTTCTGTGTGACTTATTTCACTTAGAATCGTCGTACCTAAATCCACTCATCATGCTGCTACTAACCTTATGACATTGATTTCATGGCTGAGTGATATTCCATTGTACATAAGGACCACAACTTCTTTATCCATTTTTCTCTTTCCTTGGATATTTAAGGTGGAATGAAGTGGAGGTCCTTGTCAACAGAGCAGCCCTCAACTTTGGGGTGCTTGTGTCTTGCTGATTTTTCATTTTCCCAATTTATACCCCCATGAGTGGAAGTGCCCTATGCTCTCTAAGCTGTGTTTTTCAGATGTTTCAGGACACACCGTACACTTCTCCAGAGTGGCTGTTGGCAATTTACATCCCGCCCATCAGTGTAGCAAGGCTCTCATTTCTCTATGGCCTGTCCTGCATTTCTGGTTTTGACACTTTTTTCAGCATGGCCCTTTTGACCGATGGGGAGCGAGACTTCTTTGTAGCGCTGATTTGCCTTTCCAGGTTGCTTGGTTGGCCAAAAAGGGCGTATGCGTTTTTTCCTGAATATATTCAGGAAAAAACGCATACGCCCTTTTTGGCCAAGGGCATCATTGTCAACGTTTTGCCGCTTTTCATGTGCTTTAAAGGCGATTCGAATCTACCTCCTGAAATCTGTTTCCTGCAATTCTGCCTTGATTTCAAATCCTCTTCTTTGCCTTCCCTCAATATATTTGTGGACGAGAGTTATCATTTATAACTCTGCAGGTTTGTGAATTGCACTGCCCTGAACCTCCATTTTACAACTCGCTTTTTTGGGAGCTGGCCGCAAAAGCGCAGGATGGCTTCAGGCCCTGTTCTGGTTCTAGGGGGCAGGCTGAGCCTGTGGTTAATTCTTCTTCCTGATGGGAAAATAGAGTGACCTGTGCCTGTCCCAACACCAAGAGCTAGTCTCTCGTTGGTTCCCCGTCTTCCCGTTCATCCTCAGGACAAATTGCAACCTGTACAGAACAGGAGGTTAAAGGTGCTGATGCTCCGAGTAGGGAGATTGCTAGTAAAGCGGCTGGAATGGCGAACCCGGGCACAAGGAGATGAGAAATGAGGTGCGTTTTAGAAACCTTTCCCCATCACACGGTGTACTATCTTCTGGGTTTCTCATGCATGTTTTCGATGTAGGAAGATGCCCTTGAAGCTGGAGATTTGGGACCCATGCGATGGGTACCACGCAGTATTACTTTAAAGGGTCTGCGTTTGCTCACCCAACCTCACCAAACCTCTCAGCCCCAAGAGTGTCCACCCTTATGTCTCATCCAGCTGTGGGTCTAGATATGGTCCATCCAGGTTGCATCACAGCCCCTGAACGCATTGTGTAAGAATTTCCCTCTCTTTCACTGTCGTTGTTTCATGGGTTTTTCAAAGTAATTTATTTTCATAATGGGGTTTAGCTGCTTTTCACTGCTGTGTTTATGCCGCTTTACACCCACTTGACACACTAACAGAGAGATATCAATACATAGGTTTTAAGATTATTACTAGTCAGATATATTCTTGTGCGGTGAATAGGGCGTGTTGAGTCCAGTTCTCTGAGCAAGGAGTAGGTCTTGTCTATTACATATTGGGTTTATGGAACGGTATCTGAGCTAATTTGATACCCTTGTTTTATGTATCACCCCACCTCACCTTTCCCGTTAAGCAGCCATAGTGTGTTTTCTGCATGTGTGACTCTGTTCTGTTTTGTAATTCAGTTCAAGTGTAACGGTTTTTACATTCCCTCTATCAGTGATACCTTATGAGAAGTGTCCTTTTCTGTGTGACTTATTTCACTTAGAATCGTCGTACCTAAATCCACTCATCATGCTGCTACTAACCTTATGACATTGATTTCATGGCTGAGTGATATTCCATTGTACATAAGGACCACAATTTTATTATCCATTTTTCTCTTTCGTGGGATATTTAAGGTGGAATGAAGTGGAGGTCCTTGTCAACAGAGCAGCCCTCAACTTTGGGGTGCTTGTGTCTTGCTGATTTTTAATTTTCCCAATTTATACACCCATGAGTGGAAGTGCCCTATGCTCTCTAAGCTGTGTTTTTCAGATGTTTCAGGACACACCGTACACTTCTCCAGAGTGGCTGTTGGCAATTTACATCCCGCCCATCAGTGTAGCAAGGCTCCCATTTCTCCATGGCCTGTCCTGCATTTCTGCTTTTGACACTTTTTTCAGCATGGCCCTTTTGACCGATGGGAAGCGAGACTTCTCTGTAGCGCTGATTTGCCTTTCCAGGTTGCTTGGTTGGCCAAAAAGGGCGTATGCGTTTTTTCCTGAATATATTCAGGAAAAAACGCATACGCCCTTTTTGGCCAAGGGCATCATTGTCAACGTTTTGCCGCTTTTCATGTGCTTTAAAGGCGATTCGTATCTACCTCCTGAAATCTGTTTCCTGCAATTCTGCCTTGATTTCAAATCCTCTTCTTTGCCTTCCCTCAATATATTTGTGGACGAGAGTTATCATTTATAACTCTGCAGGTTTGTGAATTGCAGTGCCCTGAACCTCCATTTTACAACTGGCTTTTTTGGGAGCTGGCCGCAAAAGTGCAGGATGGCTTCAGGCCCTGTTCTTTTTCTGGGGGGCAGGCTGAGCCTGTGGTTAATTCTTCTTCCTGATGGGAAAATAGAGTAACCTGTGCCTGTCCCGACACCAAGAGCTAGTCTCTCGTTGGTTCCCCGTCTTCCCGTTCATCCTCAGGACAAATTGCAACCTGTACGGAACAGGAGGTTAAAGGTGCTGATGCTCCAAGTAGGGAGATTGCTAGTAAAGCAGCTGGAATGGCGAACCCGGGCACAAGGAGATGATAAATGAGGTGCGTTTTAGAAACCTTTCCCCATCACACGGTGTACCATCTTCTGGGTTTCTCATGCATGTTTTCGATGTAGGAAGATGCCCTTGAACCTGGAGATTTGGGACCCATGCGATGGGTACCACGCAGTATTACTGTAAAGGGTCTGCGTTTGCGCACCCAACCTCACCAAACCTCTCAGCCCCAAGAGTGTCCACCCTTATGTCTCATCCAGCTGTGGGTCTAGATATGGTCAATCCAGGTTGCATCACAGCCCCTGAACGCATTGTGTAAGAATTTCTAACTCTTTCACTTTTGTTGTTTCATGGGTTTTTCAAAGTAATTTATTTTCATAATGGGGTTTAGCTGCTTTTCACTGCTGTGTTTATGCCGCTTTACACCCACTTGACACACTAACAGAGAGATATCAATACATAGGTTTTACGATTATTACTAGTCAGATAGATTCTTGTGTGGTGAATAGGGCGTGTTGAGTCCAGTTCTCTGAGCAAGGAGTAGGTCTTGTCTATTACATATTGGGTTTATGGAACGGTATCTGAGCTAATTTGATACCCTTGTTTTATGTATCACCCCACCTCACCTTTCCCGTTAAGCAGCCATAGTCTGTTTTCTGCATGTGTGACGCTGTTCTCTTTTGTAATTCAGTTCAAGTGTAACGGTTTTTACATTCCCTCTATAAGTGATACCTTATGAGAAGTGTCCTTTTCTGTGTGACTTATTTCACTTAGAATCGTCGTACCTAAATCCACTCATCATGCTGCTACTAACCTTATGACATTGATTTCATGGCTGAGTGATATTCCATTGTACATAAGGACCACAATTTTATTATCGATTTTTCTCTTTCGTGGGATATTTAAGGTGGAATGAAGTGGAGGTCCTTGTCAACAGAGCAGCCCTCAACTTTGGGGTGCTTGTGTCTTGCTGATTTTTAATTTTCCCAATTTATACCCCCATGAGTGGAAGTGCCCTATGCTCTCTAAGCTGTGTTTTTCAGATGTTTCAGGACACACCGCACACTTCTCCAGAGTGGCTCTTGGCAATTTACATCCCGCCCATCAGTGTAGCAAGGCTCCCATTTCTCCATGGCCTGTACTGCATTTCTGCTTTTGACACTTTTTTCAGCATGGCCCTTTTGACCGATGGGGAGCGAGACTTCTTTGTAGCGCTGATTTGCCTTTCCAGGTTGCTTGGTTGGCCAAAAAGGGCGTATGCGTTTTTTCCTGAATATATTCAGGAAAAAACGCATACGCCCTTTTTGGCCAAGGGCATCATTGTCAACGTTTTGCCGCTTTTCATGTGCTTTAAAGGCGATTCGAATCTACCTCCTGAAATCTGTTTCCTGCAATTCTGCCTTGATTTCAAATCCTCTTCTTTGCCTTCCCTCAATATATTTGTGGACGAGAGTTATCATTTATAACTCTGCAGGTTTGTGAATTGCACTGCCCTGAACCTCCATTTTACAACTCGCTTTTTTGGGAGCTGGCCGCAAAAGCGCAGGATGGCTTCAGGCCCTGTTCTGGTTCCGGGGGGCAGGCTGAGCCTGTGGTTAATTCTTCTTCCTGATGGGAAAATAGAGTGACCTGTGCCTGTCCCAACACCAAGAGCTAGTCTCTCGTTGGTTCCACGTCTTCCCGTTCATCCTCAGGACAAATTGCAACCTGTACGGAACAGGAGGTTAAAGGTGCTGATGCTCCAAGTAGGGAGATTGCTAGTAAAGCGGCTGGAATGGCGAACCCGGGCACAAGGAGATGAGAAATGAGGTGCGTTTTAGAAACCTTTCCCCATCACACGGTGTACCATCTTCTGGGTTTCTCATGCATGTTTTCGATGTAGGAAGATGCCCTTGAACCTGGAGATTTGGGACCCATGCGATGGGTACCACGCAGTATTACTTTAAAGGGTCTGCGTTTGCTCACCCAACCTCACCAAACCTCTCAGCCGCAACAGTGTCCACTCTTATGTCTCATCCAGCTGTGGGTCTAGATATGGTCAATCCAGGTTGCATCACAGCCCCTGAACGCATTGTGTAAGAATTTCTCTCTCTTTCACTGTCTTTGTTTCATGGGTTTTTCAAAGTAATTTATTTTTATAATGGGGTTTAGCTGCTTTTCACTGCTGTGTTTATGCCGCTTTTTACCCACTTCACACACTAACAGAGAGATATCAATACATAGGTTTTAAGATTATTACTAGTCAGATATATTCTTGTGCGGTGAATAGGGCGTGTTGAGTCCAGTTCTCTGAGCAAGGAGTAGGTCTTGTCTATTACATATTGGGTTTATGGAACGGTATCTGAGCTAATTTGATACCCTTGTTTTATGTATCACCCCACCTCACCTTTCCCGTTAAGCAGCCATAGTGTGTTTTCTGCATGTGTGACTCTGTTCTGTTTTGTAATTCAGTTCAAGTGTAACGGTTTTTACATTCCCTCTAAAAGTGATACCTTATGAGAAGTGTCCTTTTCTGTGTGACTTATTTCACTTAGAATCGTCGTACCTAAATCCACTCATCATGCTGCTACTAACCTTATGACATTGATTTCATGGCTGAGTGATATTCCATTGTACATAAGGACCACAACTTCTTTATCCATTTTTCTCTTTCCTGGGATATTGAAGGTGGAATGAAGTGGAGGTCCTTGTCAACAGAGCAGCCCTCAACTTTGGGGTGCTTGTGTCTTGCTGATTTTTCATTTTCCCAATTTATACCCCCATGAGTGGAAGTGCCCTATGCTCTCTAAGCTGTGTTTTTCAGATGTTTCAGGACACACCGTACACTTCTCCAGAGTGGCTGTTGGCAATTTACATCCCGCCCATCAGTGTAGCAAGGCTCCCATTTCTCCATGGCCTGTCCTGCATTTCTGGTTTTGACACTTTTTTCAGCATGGCCCTTTTGACCGATGGGAAGCGAGACTTCTCTGTAGCGCTGATTCGCCTTTCCAGGTTGCTTGGTTGGCCAAAAAGGGCGTATGCGTTTTTTCCTGAATATATTCAGGAAAAAACGCATACGCCCTTTTTGGCCAAGGGCATCATTGTCAACGTTTTGCCGCTTTTCATGTGCTTTAAAGGCGATTCGTATCTACCTCCTGAAATCTGTTTCGTGCAATTCTGCCTTGATTTCAAATCCTCTTCTTTGCCTTCCCTCAATATATTTGTGGACGAGAGTTATCATTTATAACTCTGCAGGTTTGTGAATTGCAGTGCCCTGAAGCTCCATTTTACAACTCGCTTTTTTGGGAGCTGGCCGCAAAAGCGCAGGATGGCTTCAGGCCCTGTTCTGGTTCCGGGGGGCAGGCTGAGCCTGTGGTTAATTCTTCTTCCTGATGGGAAAATAGAGTGACCTGTGCCTGTCCCGACACCAAGAGCTAGTCTCTCACTGGTTCCCGGTCTACCCGTTCATCCTCAGGACAAATTGCAACCTGTACGGAACAGGAGGTTAAAGGTGCTGATGCTCCAAGTAGGGAGATTGCTAGTAAAGCGGCTGGAATGGCGAACCCGGGCACAAGGAGATGAGAAATGAGGTGCGTTTTAGAAACCTTTCCCTATCACACGGTGTACCATTTTCTGGGTTTCTCATGCATGTTTTCGATGTAGGAAGATGCCCTTGAACCTGGAGATTTGGGAACCATGCGATGGGTACCACGCAGTATTACTTTAAAGGGTCTGCGTTTGCTCACCCAACCTCACCAAACCTCTCAGCCCCAAGAGTGTCCACCCTTATGTCTCATCCAGCTGTGGGTCTAGATATGGTCAATCCAGCTTGCATCACAGCCCCTGAACTCATTGTGTAAGAATTTCTATCTCTTTCACTGTCGTTGTTTCATGGGTTTTTCAAAGTAATTTATTTTCATAATGGGGTTTAGCTGCTTTTCACTGCTGTGTTTATGCCGCTTTACACCCACTTGACACACTAACAGAGAGATATCAATACATAGGTTTTAAGATTATTACTAGTCAGATATATTCTTGTGCGGTGAATAGGGCGTGTTGAGTCCAGTTCTCTGAGCAAGGAGTAGGTCTTGTCTACTACATATTGGGTTTATGGAACGGTATCTGAGCTAATTTGATACCCTTGTTTTATGTATCACCCCACCTCACCTTTCCCGTTAAGCAGCCATAGTCTGTTTTCTGCATGTGTGACTCTGTTCTGTTTTGTAATTCAGTTCAAGTGTAACGGTTTTTACATTCCCTCTAAAAGTGATACCTTATGAGAAGTGTCCTTTTCTGTGTGACTTATTTCACTTAGAATCGTCGTACCTAAATCCACTCATCATGCTGCTACTAACATTATGACATTGATTTAATGGCTGAGTGATATTCCATTGTACATAAAGACCACAACTTCTTTATCCATTTTTCTCTTTCCTGGGATATTTAAGGTGGAATGAAGTGGAGGTCCTTGTCAACAGAGCAGCCCTCAACTTTGGGGTGCTTGTGTCTTGCTGATTTTTAATTTTCCCAATTTATACCCCCATGAGTGGAAGTGCCCTATGCTCTCTAAGCTGTGTTTTTCAGATGTTTCAGGACACACCGTACACTTCTCCAGAGTGGCTGTTGGCAATTTACATCCCGCCCATCAGTGTAGCAAAGCTCCCATTTCTCCATGGCCTGTCCTGCATTTCTGGTTTTGACACTTTTTTCAGCATGGCCCTTTTGACCGATGGGAAGCGAGACTTCTCTGTAGCGCTGATTTGCCTTTCCAGGTTGCTTGGTTGGCCAAAAAGGGCGTATGCGTTTTTTCCTGAATATATTCAGGAAAAAACGCATACGCCCTTTTTGGCCCAGGGCATCATTGTCAACGTTTTGCCGCTTTTCATGTGCTTTAAAGGCGATTCGTATCTACCTCCTGAAATCTGTTTCCTGCAATTCTGCCTTGATTTCAAATCCTCTTCTTTGCCTTCCCTCAATATATTTGTGGACGAGAGTTATCATTTATAACTCTGCAGGTTTGTGAATTGCAGTGCCCTGAACCTCCATTTTACAACTGGCTTTTTTGGGAGCTGGCCGCAAAAGTGCAGGATGGCTTCAGGCCCTGTTCTTTTTCTGGGGGGCAGGCTGAGCCTGTGGTTAATTCTTCTTCCTGATGGGAAAATAGAGTAACCTGTGCCTGTCCCGACACCAAGAGCTAGTCTCTCGTTGGTTCCCCGTATTCCCGTTCATCCTCAGGACAAATTGCAACCTGTACGGAACAGGAGGTTAAAGGTGCTGATGCTCCAAGTAGGGAGATTGCTAGTAAAGCAGCTGGAATGGCGAACCCGGGCACAAGGAGATGATAAATGAGGTGCGTTTTAGAAACCTTTCCCCATCACACGGTGTACCATCTTCTGGGTTTCTCATGCATGTTTTCGATGTAGGAAGATGCCCTTGAACCTGGAGATTTGGGACCCATGCGATGGGTACCACGCAGTATTACTGTAAAGGGTCTGCGTTTGCGCACCCAACCTCACCAAACCTCTCAGCCCCAAGAGTGTCCACCCTTATGTCTCATCCAGCTGTGGGTCTAGATATGGTCAATCCAGGTTGCATCACAGCCCCTGAACGCATTGTGTAAGAATTTCTAACTCTTTCACTTTTGTTGTTTCATGGGTTTTTCAAAGTAATTTATTTTCATAATGGGGTTTAGCTGCTTTTCACTGCTGTGTTTATGCCGCTTTACACCCACTTGACACACTAACAGAGAGATATCAATACATAGGTTTTACGATTATTACTAGTCAGATAGATTCTTGTGTGGTGAATAGGGCGTGTTGAGTCCAGTTCTCTGAGCAAGGAGTAGGTCTTGTCTATTACATATTGGGTTTATGGAACGGTATCTGAGCTAATTTGATACCCTTGTTTTATGTATCACCCCACCTCACCTTTCCCGTTAAGCAGCCATAGTCTGTTTTCTGCATGTGTGACGCTGTTCTCTTTTGTAATTCAGTTCAAGTGTAACGGTTTTTACATTCCCTCTATAAGTGATACCTTATGAGAAGTGTCCTTTTCTGTGTGACTTATTTCACTTAGAATCGTCGTACCTAAATCCACTCATCATGCTGCTACTAACCTTATGACATTGATTTCATGGCTGAGTGATATTCCATTGTACATAAGGACCACAATTTTATTATCCATTTTTCTCTTTCGTGGGATATTTAAGGTGGAATGAAGTGGAGGTCCTTGTCAACAGAGCAGCCCTCAACTTTGGGGTGCTTGTGTCTTGCTGATTTTTAATTTTCCCAATTTATACACCCATGAGTGGAAGTGCCCTATGCTCTCTAAGCTGTGTTTTTCAGATGTTTCAGGACACACCGTACACTTCTCCAGAGTGGCTGTTGGCAATTTACATCCCGCCCATCAGTGTAGCAAGGCTCCCATTTCTCCATGGCCTGTACTGCATTTCTGGTTTTGACACTTTTTTCAGCATGGCCCTTTTGACCGATGGGAAGCGAGACTTCTCTGTAGCGCTGATTTGCCTTTCCAGGTTGCTTGGTTGGCCAAAAAGGGCGTATGCGTTTTTTCCTGAATATATTCAGGAAAAAACGCATACGCCCTTTTTGGCCAAGGGCATCATTGTCAACGTTTTGCCGCTTTTCATGTGCTTTAAAGGCGATTCGAATCTACCTCCTGAAATCTGTTTCCTGCAATTCTGCCTTGATTTCAAATCCTCTTCTTTGCCTTCCCTCAATATATTTGTGGACGAGAGTTATCATTTATAACTCTGCAGGTTTGTGAATTGCACTGCCCTGAACCTCCATTTTACAACTTGCTTTTTTGGGAGCTGGCCGCAAAAGCGCAGGATGGCTTCAGGCCCTGTTCTGGTTCCGGGGGGCAGGCTGAGCCTGTGGTTAATTCTTCTTCCTGATGGGAAAATAGAGTGACCTGTGCCTGTCCCAACACCAAGAGCTAGTCTCTCGTTGGTTCCACTTCTTCCCGTTCATCCTCAGGACAAATTGCAACCTGTACGGAACAGGAGGTTAAAGGTGCTGATGCTCCAAGTAGGGAGATTGCTAGTAAAGCAGCTGGAATGGCGAACCCGGGCACAAGGAGATGAGAAATGAGGTGCGTTTTAGAAACCTTTCCCCATCACACGGTGTACCATCTTCTGGGTTTCTCATGCATGTTTTCAATGTAGGAAGATGCCCTTGAACCTGGAGATTTGGGACCCATGCGATGGGTACCACGCAGTATTACTTTAAAGGGTCTGCGTTTGCTCACCCAACCTCACCAAACCTCTCAGCCGCAACAGTGTCCACCCTTATGTCTCATCCAGCTGTGGGTCTAGATATGGTCAATCCAGGTTGCATCACAGCCCCTGAACGCATTGTGTAAGAATTTCTCTCTCTTTCACTGTCTTTGTTTCATGGGTTTTTCAAAGTAATTTATTTTTATAATGGGGTTTAGCTGCTTTTCACTGCTGTGTTTATGCCGCTTTTTACCCACTTGACACACTAACAGAGAGATATCAATACATAGGTTTTAAGATTATTACTAGTCAGATATATTCTTGTGCGGTGAATAGGGCGTGTTGAGTCCAGTTCTCTGAGCAAGGAGTAGGTCTTGTCTATTACATATTGGGTTTATGGAACGGTATCTGAGCTAATTTGATACCCTTGTTTTATGTATCACCCCACCTCACCTTTCCCGTTAAGCAGCCATAGTGTGTTTTCTGCATGTGTGACTCTGTTCTGTTTTGTAATTCAGTTCAAGTGTAACGGTTTTTACATTCCCTCTATCAGTGATACCTTATGAGAAGTGTCCTTTTCTGTGTGACTTATTTCACTTAGAATCGTCGTACCTAAATCCACTCATCATGCTGCTACTAACCTTATGACATTGATTTCATGGCTGAGTGATATTCCATTGTGCATAAGGACCACAACTTCTTTATCCATTTTTCTCTTTCCTGGGATATTGAAGGTGGAATGAAGTGGAGGTCCTTGTCAACAGAGCAACCCTCAACTTTGGGGTGCTTGTGTCTTGCTGATTTTTAATTTTCCCAATTTATACCCCCATGAGTGGAAGTGCCCTATGCTCTCTAAGCTGTGTTTTTCAGATGTTTCAGGACACACCGTACACTTCTCCAGAGTGGCTGTTGGCAATTTACATCCCGCCCATCAGTGTAGCAAGGCTCCCATTTCTCCATGGCCTGTCCTGCATTTCTGGTTTTGACACTTTTTTCAGCATGGCCCTTTTGACCGATGGGAAGCGAGACTTCTCTGTAGCGCTGATTTGCCTTTCCAGGTTGCTTGGTTGGCCAAAAAGGGCGTATGCGTTTTTTCCTGAATATATTCAGGAAAAAACGCATACGCCCTTTTTGGCCAAGGGCATCATTGTCAACGTTTTGCCGCTTTTCATGTGCTTTAAAGGCGATTCGTATCTACCTCCTGAAATCTGTTTCGTGCAATTCTGCCTTGATTTCAAATCCTCTTCTTTGCCTTCCCTCAATATATTTGTGGACGAGAGTTATCATTTATAACTCTGCAGGTTTGTGAATTGCAGTGCCCTGAAGCTCCATTTTACAACTCGCTTTTTTGGGAGCTGGCCGCAAAAGCGCAGGATGGCTTCAGGCCCTGTTCTGGTTCCGGGGGGCAGGCTGAGCCTGTGGTTAATTCTTCTTCCTGATGGGAAAATAGAGTGACCTGTGCCTGTCCCGACACCAAGAGCTAGTCTCTCACTGGTTCCTGGTCTACCCGTTCATCCTCAGGACAAATTGCAACCTGTACGGAACAGGAGGTTAAAGGTGCTGATGCTCCAAGTAGGGAGATTGCTAGTAAAGCGGCTGGAATGGCGAACCCGGGCACAAGGAGATGAGAAATGAGGTGCGTTTTAGAAACCTTTCCCTATCACACGGTGTACCATCTTCTGGGTTTCTCATGCATGTTTTCGATGTAGGAAGATGCCCTTGAACCTGGAGATTTGGGAACCATGCGATGGGTACCACGCAGTATTACTTTAAAGGATCTGCGTTTGCTCACCCAACCTCACCAAACCTCTCAGCCCCAAGAGTGTCCACCCTTATGTCTCATCCAGCTGTGGGTCTAGATATGGTCAATCCAGCTTGCATCACAGCCCCTGAACTCATTGTGTAAGAATTTCTATCTCTTTCACTGTCGTTGTTTCATGGGTTTTTCAAAGTAATTTATTTTCATAATGGGGTTTAGCTGCTTTTCACTGCTGTGTTTATGCCGCTTTACACCCACTTGACACACTAACAGAGAGATATCAATACATAGGTTTTAAGATTATTACTAGTCAGATATATTCTTGTGCGGTGAATAGGGCGTGTTGAGTCCAGTTCTCTGAGCAAGGAGTAGGTCTTGTCTACTACATATTGTGTTTATGGAACGGTATCTGAGCTAATTTGATACCCTTGTTTTATGTATCACCCCACCTCACCTTTCCCGTTCAGCAGCCATAGTGTGTTTTCTGCATGTGTTACTCTGTTCTGTTTTGTAATTCAGTTCAAGTGTAACGGTTTTTACATTCCCTCTATCAGTGATACCTTATGAGAAGTGTCCTTTTCTGTGTGACTTATTTCACTTAGAATCGTCGTACCTAAATCCACTCATCATGCTGCTACTAACCTTATGACATTGATTTCATGGCTGAGTGATATTCCATTGTGCATAAGGACCACAACTTCTTTATCCATTTTTCTCTTTCCTGGGATATTTAAGGTGGAATGAAGTGGAGGTCCTTGTCAACAGAGCAGCCCTCAACTTTGGGGTGCTTGTGTCTTGCTGATTTTTCATTTTCCCAATTTATACCCCCATGAGTGGAAGTGCCCTATGCTCTCTAAGCTGTGTTTTTCAGATGTTTCAGGACACACCGTACACTTCTCCAGAGTGGCTGTTGGCAATTTACATCCCGCCCATCAGTGTAGCAAGGCTCCCATTTCTCCATGGCCTGTCCTGCATTTCTGGTTTTGACACTTTTTTCAGCATGGCCCTTTTGACCGATGGGAAGCGAGACTTCTCTGTAGCGCTGATTTGCCTTTCCAGGTTGCTTGGTTGGCCAAAAAGGGCGTATGCGTTTTTTCCTGAATATATTCAGGAAAAAACGCATACGCCCTTTTTGGCCAAGGGCATCATTGTCAACGTTTTGCCGCTTTTCATGTGCTTTAAAGGCGATTCGTATCTACCTCCTGAAATCTGTTTCGTGCAATTCTGCCTTGATTTCAAATCCTCTTCTTTGCCTTCCCTCAATATATTTGTGGACGAGAGTTATCATTTATAACTCTGCAGGTTTGTGAATTGCAGTGCCCTGAAGCTCCATTTTACAACTCGCTTTTTTGGGAGCTGGCCGCAAAAGCGCAGGATGGCTTCAGGCCCTGTTCTGGTTCCGGGGGGCAGGCTGAGCCTGTGGTTAATTCTTCTTCCTGATGGGAAAATAGAGTGACCTGTGCCTGTCCCGACACCAAGAGCTAGTCTCTCACTGGTTCCTGGTCTACCCGTTCATCCTCAGGACAAATTGCAACCTGTACGGAACAGGAGGTTAAAGGTGCTGATGCTCCAAGTAGGGAGATTGCTAGTAAAGCGGCTGGAATGGCGAACCCGGGCACAAGGAGATGAGAAATGAGGTGCGTTTTAGAAACCTTTCCCTATCACACGGTGTACCATCTTCTGGGTTTCTCATGCATGTTTTTGATGTAGGAAGATGCCCTTGAACCTGGAGATTTGGGAACCATGCGATGGGTACCACGCAGTATTACTTTAAAGGGTCTGCGTTTGCTCACCCAACCTCACCAAACCTCTCAGCCCCAAGAGTGTCCACCCTTATGTCTCATCCAGCTGTGGGTCTAGATATGGTCAATCCAGGTTGCATCACAGCCCCTGAACTCATTGTGTAAGAATTTCTATCTCTTTCACTGTCGTTGTTTCATGGGTTTTTCAAAGTAATTTATTTTCATAATGGGGTTTAGCTGCTTTTCACTGCTGTGTTTATGCCGCTTTACACCCACTTGACACACTAACAGAGAGATATCAATACATAGGTTTTAAGATTATTACTAGTCAGATATATTCTTGTGCGGTGAATAGGGCGTGTTGAGTCCAGTTCTCTGAGCAAGGAGTAGGTCTTGTCTACTACATATTGGGTTTATGGAACGGTATCTGAGCTAATTTGATACCCTTGTTTTATGTATCACCCCACCTCACCTTTCCCGTTAAGCAGCCATAGTCTGTTTTCTGCATGTGTGACTCTGTTCTGTTTTGTAATTCAGTTCAAGTGTAACGGTTTTTACATTCCCTCTAAAAGTGATACCTTATGAGAAGTGTCCTTTTCTGTGTGACTTATTTCACTTAGAATCGTCGTACCTAAATCCACTCATCATGCTGCTACTAACCTTATGACATTGATTTCATGGCTGAGTGATATTCCATTGTACATAAGGACCACAACTTCTTTATCCATTTTTCTCTTTCCTTGGATATTTAAGGTGGAATGAAGTGGAGGTCCTTGTCAACAGAGCAGCCCTCAACTTTGGGGTGCTTGTGTCTTGCTGATTTTTCATTTTCCCAATTTATACCCCCATGAGTGGAAGTGCCCTATGCTCTCTAAGCTGTGTTTTTCAGATGTTTCAGGACACACCGTACACTTCTCCAGAGTGGCTGTTGGCAATTTACATCCCGCCCATCAGTGTAGCAAGGCTCCCATTTCTCCATGGCCTGTCCTGCATTTCTGGTTTTGACACTTTTTTCAGCATGGCCCTTTTGACCGATGGGAAGCGAGACTTCTCTGTAGCACTGATTTGCCTTTCCAGGTTGCTTGGTTGGCCAAAAAGGGCGTATGCGTTTTTTCCTGAATATATTCAGGAAAAAACGCATACGCCCTTTTTGGCCAAGGGCATCATTGTCAACGTTTTGCCGCTTTTCATGTGCTTTAAAGGCGATTCGTATCTACCTCCTGAAATCTCTTTCGTGCAATTCTGCCTTGATTTCAAATCCTCTTCTTTGCCTTCCCTCAATATATTTGTGGACGAGAGTTATCATTTATAACTCTGCAGGTTTGTGAATTGCACTGCCCTGAACCTCCATTTTACAACTCGCTTTTTTGGGAGCTGTCCGCAAAAGTGCAGGATGGCTTCAGGCCCTGTTCTGGTTCCGGGGGGCAGGCTGAGCCTGTGGTTAATTCTTTTTCCTGATGGGAAAATAGAGTGACCTGTGCCTGTCCCAACACCAAGAGCTAGTCTCTCATTGGTTCCCCGTCTTCCCGTTCATCCTCAGGACAAATTGCAACCTGTATGGAACAGGAGGTTAAAGATGCTGATGCTCCAAGTAGGGAGATTGCTAGTAAAGCGGCTGGAATGGCGAACCCGGGCACAAGGAGATGAGAAATGAGGTGCGTTTTAGAAACCTTTCCCCATCACACGGTGTACTATCTTCTGGGTTTCTCATGCATGTTTTCGATGTAGGAAGATGCCCTTGAAGCTGGAGATTTGGGACCCATGTGATGGGTACCACGCAGTATTACTTTAAAGGGTCTGCGTTTGCTCACCCAACCTCACCAAACCTCTCAGCCCCAAGAGTGTCCACCCTTATGTCTCATCCAGCTGTGGGTCTAGATATGGTCAATCCAGGTTGCATCACAGCCCCTGAACGCATTGTGTAAGAATTTCTCTCTTTTTCACTGTCGTTGTTACATGGGTTTTTCAAAGTAATTTATTTTCATAATGGGGTTTAGCTGCTTTTCACTGCTGTGTTTATGCCGCTTTACACCCACTTGACACACTAACAGAGAGATATCAATACATAGGTTTTAAGTTTATTACTAGTCAGATATATTCTTGTGCGGTGAATAGGGCGTGTTGAGTCCAGTTCTCTGAGCAAGGAGTAGGTCTTGTCTACTACATATTGGGTTTATGGAACGGTATCTGAGCTAATTTGATACCCTTGTTTTATGTATCACCCCACCTCACCTTTCCCGTTAAGCAGCCATAGTGTGTTTTCTGCATGTGTGACTCTGTTCTGTTTTGTAATTCAGTTCAAGTGTAACGGTTTTTACATTCCCTCTATCAGTGATACCTTATGAGAAGTGTCCTTTTCTGTGTGACTTATTTCACTTAGAATCGTCGTACCTAAATCCACTCATCATGCTGCTACTAACCTTATGACATTGATTTCATGGCTGAGTGATATTCCATTGTACATAAGGACCACAACTTCTTTATCCATTTTTCTCTTTCCTGGGATATTGAAGGTGGAATGAAGTGGAGGTCCTTGTCAACAGAGCAGCCCTCAACTTTGGGGTGCTTGTGTCTTGCTGATTTTTAATTTTCCCAATTTACACCCCCATGAGTGGAAGTGCCCTATGCTCTCTAAGCTGTGTTTTTCAGATGTTTCAGGACACACCGTACACTTCTCCAGAGTGGCTGTTGGCAATTTACATCCCGCCCATCAGTGTAGCAAGGCTCCCATTTCTCCATGGCCTGTCCTGCATTTCTGGTTTTGACACTTTTTTCAGCATGGCCCTTTTGACCGATGGGAAGGGAGACTTCTCTGTAGCGCTGATTTGCCTTTCCAGGTTGCTTGGTTGGCCAAAAAGGGCGTATGCGTTTTTTCCTGAATATATTCAGGAAAAAACGCATACGCCCTTTTTGGCCAAGGGCATCATTGTCAACGTTTTGCCGCTTTTCATGTGCTTTAAAGGCGATTCGTATCTACCTCCTGAAATCTCTTTCGTGCAATTCTGCCTTGATTTCAAATCCTCTTCTTTGCCTTCCCTCAATATATTTGTGGACGAGAGTTATCATTTATAACTCTGCAGGTTTGTGAATTGCAGTGCCCTGAACCTCCATTTTACAACTCGCTTTTTTGGGAGCTGGCCGCAAAAGCGCAGGATGGCTTCAGGACCTGTTCTGGTTCCGGGGGGCAGGCTGAGCCTGTGGTTAATTCTTCTTCCTGATGGGAAAATAGAGTGACCTGTGCCTGTCCCGACACCAAGAGCTAGTCTCTCGTTGGTTCCCCGTCTTCCCGTTCATCCTCAAGACAAATTGCAACCTATACGGAACAGGAGGTTAAAGGTGCTGATGCTCCAAGTAGGGAGATTGCTAGTAAAGCGGCTGGAATGGCGAACCCGGGCACAAGGAGATGAGAAATGAGGTGCGTTTTAGAAACCTTTCCCCATCACACGGTGTACCATCTTCTGGGTTTCTCATGCACGTTTTTGATGTAGGAAGATGCCCTTGAAGCTGGAGATTTGGGACCCATGTGATGGGTACCACGCAGTATTACTTTAAAGGGTCTGCGTTTGCTCACCCAACCTCACCAAACCTCTCAGCCCCAAGAGTGTCCACCCTTATGTCTCATCCAGCTGTGGGTCTAGATATGGTCAATCCAGGTTGCATCACAGCCCCTGAACGCATTGTGTACGAATTTCTCTCTCTTTCACTGTCGTTGTTTCATGGGTTTTTCAAAGTAATTTATTTTCATAATGGGGTTTAGCTGCTTTTCACTGCTGTGTTTATGCCGCTTTACACCCACTTGACACACTAACAGAGAGATATCAATACATAGGTTTTAAGATTATTACTAGTCAGATATATTCTTGTGCGGTGAATAGGGCGTGTTGAGTCCAGTTCTCTGAGCAAGGAGTAGGTCTTGTCTACTACATATTGGGTTTATGGAACGGTATCTGAGCTAATTTGATACCCTTGTTTTATGTATCACCCCACCTCACCTTTCCCGTTAAGCAGCCATAGTGTGTTTTCTGCATGTGTGACTCTGTTCTGTTTTGTAATTCAGTTCAAGTGTAACGGTTTTTACATTCCCTCTATCAGTGATACCTTATGAGAAGTGTCCTTTTCTGTGTGACTTATTTCACTTAGAATCGTCGTACCTAAATCCACTCATCATGCTGCTACTAACCTTATGACATTGATTTCATGGCTGAGTGATATTCCATTGTACATAAGGACCACAACTTCTTTATCCATTTTTCTCTTTCCTGGGATATTGAAGGTGGAATGAAGTGGAGGTCCTTGTCAACAGAGCAGCCCTCAACTTTGGGGTGCTTGTGTCTTGCTGATTTTTCATTTTCCCAATTTATACCCCCATGAGTGGAAGTGCCCTATGCTCTCTAAGCTGTGTTTTTCAGATGTTTCAGGACACACCGTACACTTCTCCAGAGTGGCTGTTGGCAATTTACATCCCGCCCATCAGTGTAGCAAGGCTCTCATTTCTCCATGGCCTGTCCTGCATTTCTGGTTTTGACACATTTTTCAGCATGGCCCTTTTGACCGATGGGAAGTGAGACTTCTTTGTAGCGCTGATTTGCATTTCCAGGTTGCTTGGTTGGCCAAAAAGGGCGTATGCGTTTTTTCCTGAATATATTCAGGAAAAAACGCATACGCCCTTTTTGGCCAAGGGCATCATTGTCAACATTTTGCCGCTTTTCATGTGCTTTAAAGGCGATTCGAATCTACCTCCTGAAATCTGTTTCCTGCAATTCTGCCTTGATTTAAAATCCTCTTCTTTGCCTTCCCTCAATATATTTGTGGACGAGAGTTATCATTTATAACTCTGCAGGTTTGTGAATTGCAGTGCCCTGAACCTCCATTTTACAACTCGCTTTTTTGGGAGCTGGCCGCAAAAGTGCAGGATGGCTTCAGGCCCTGTTCTGGTTCCGGGGGGCAGGCTGAACCTGTGGTTAATTCTTCTTCCTGATGGGAAAATAGAGTGACCTGTGCCTGTCCCAACACCAAGAGCTAGTCTCTCGTTGGTTCCCCGTCTTCCCGTTCATCCTCAGGACAAATTGCAACCTGTACGGAACAGGAGGTTAAAGGTGCTGATGCTCCAAGTAGGGAGATTGCTAGTAAAGCGGCTGGAATGGCGAACCCGGGCACAAGGAGATGAGAAATGAGGTGCGTTTTAGAAACCTTTCCCCATCACACGGTGTACTATCTTCTGGGTTTCTCATGCATGTTTTCGATGTAGGAAGATGCCCTTGAAGCTGGAGATTTGGGACCCATGTGATGGGTACCACGCAGTATTACTTTAAAGGGTCTGCGTTTGCTCACCCAACCTCACCAAACCTCTCAGCCCCAAGAGTGTCCACCCTTATGTCTCATCCAGCTGTGGGTCTAGATATGGTCAATCCAGGTTGCATCACAGCCCCTGAACGCATTGTGTAAGTATTTCTCTCTCTTTCACTGTCGTTGTTTCATGGGTTTTTCAAAGTAATTTATTTTCATAATGGGGTTTAGCTGCTTTTCACTGCTGTGTTTATGCCGCTTTACACCCACTTGACACACTAACAGAGAGATATCAATACATAGGTTTTAAGATTATTACTAGTCAGATATATTCTTGTGCGGTGAATAGGGCGTGTTGAGTCCAGTTCTCTGAGCAAGGAGTAGGTCTTGTCTATTACATATTGGGTTTATGGAACGGTATCTGAGCTAATTTGATACCCTTGTTTTATGTATCACCCCACCTCACCTTTCCCGTTAAGCAGCCATAGTGTGTTTTCTGCATGTGTGACTCTGTTCTGTTTTGTAATTCAGTTCAAGTGTAACGGTTTTTACATTCCCTCTATCAGTGATACCTTATGAGAAGTGTCCTTTTCTGTGTGACTTATTTCACTTAGAATCGTCGTACCTAAATCCACTCATCATGCTGCTACTAACCTTATGACATTGATTTCATGGCTGAGTGATATTCCATTGTACATAAGGACCACAACTTCTTTATCCATTTTTCTCTTTCCTGGGATATTGAAGGTGGAATGAAGTGGAGGTCCTTGTCAACAGAGCAGCCCTCAACTTTGGGGTGCTTGTGTCTTGCTGATTTTTAATTTTCCCAATTTATACCCCCATGAGTGGAAGTGCCCTATGCTCTCTAAGCTGTGTTTTTCAGATATTTCAGGACACACCGTACACTTCTCTAGAGTGGCTGTTGGCAATTTACATCCCACCCATCAGTGTAGCAAGGCTCCCATTTCTCCATGGCCTGTCCTGCATTTCTGGTTTTGACACTTTTTTCAGCATGGCCCTTTTGACCGATGGGAAGCGAGACTTCTCTGTAGCGCTGACTTGCTTTCCAGGTTGCTTGGTTGGCCAAAAAGGGCGTATGCGTTTTTTCCTGAATATATTCAGGAAAAAACGCATACGCCCTTTTTGGCCAAGGGCATCATTGTCAACGTTTTGCCGCTTTTCATGTGCTTTAAAGGCGATTCGTATCTACCTCCTGAAATCTGTTTCGTGCAATTCTGCCTTGAATTCAAATCCTCTTCTTTGCCTTCCCTCAATATATTTGTGGACGAGAGTTATCATTTATAACTCTGCAGGTTTGTGAATTGCAGTGCCCTGAACCTCCATTTTACAACTCGCTTTTTTGGGAGCTGGCCGCAAAAGCGCAGGATGGCTTCAGGCCCTGTTCTGGTTCCGGGGGGCAGGCTGAGCCTGTGGTTAATTCTTCTTCCTGATGGGAAAATAGAGTGACCTGTGCCTGTCCCGACACCAAGAGCTAGTCTCTCGTTGGTTCCCCGTCTTCCCGTTCATCCTCAGGACAAACTGCAACCTGTACGGAACAGGAGGTTAAAGGTGCTAATGCTCCAAGTAGGGAGATTGCTAGTAAAGCGGCTGGAATGGCGAACCCGGGCACAAGGAGATGAGAAATGAGGTGCGTTTTAGAAACCTTTCCCCATCACACGGTGTACCATCTTCTGGGTTTCTCATGCATGTTTTCGATGTAGGAAGATGCCCTTGAAGCTGGAGATTTGGGACCCATGCGATGGGTACCACGCAGTATTACTTTAAAGGGTCTGCGTTTGCTCACCCAACCTCACCAAACCTCTCAGCCCCAAGAGTGTCCACCCTTATGTCTCATCCAGCTGTGGGTCTAGATATGGTCAATCCAGGTTGCATCACAGCCCCTGAACGCATTGTGTACGAATTTCTCTCTCTTTCACTGTCGTTGTTTCATGGGTTTTTCAAAGTAATTTATTTTCATAATGGGGTTTAGCTGCTTTTCACTGCTGTGTTTATGCCGCTTTACACCCACTTGACACACTAACAGAGAGATATCAATACATAGGTTTTAAGATTATTACTAGTCAGATATATTCTTGTGCGGTGAATAGGGCGTGTTGAGTCCAGTTCTCTGAGCAAGGAGTAGGTCTTGTCTACTACATATTGGGTTTATGGAACGGTATCTGAGCTAATTTGATACCCTTGTTTTATGTATCACCCCACCTCACCTTTCCCGTTAAGCAGCCATAGTGTGTTTTCTGCATGTGTGACTCTGTTCTGTTTTGTAATTCAGTTCAATTGTAACGGTTTTTACATTCCCTCTATCAGTGATACCTTATGAGAAGTGTCCTTTTCTGTGTGACTTATTTCACTTAGAATCGTCGTACCTAAATCCACTCATCATGCTGCTACTAACCTTATGACATTGATTTCATGGCTGAGTGATATTCCATTGTACATAAGGACCACAACTTCTTTATCCATTTTTCTCTTTCCTGGGATATTTAAGGTGGAATGAAGTGGAGGTCCTTGTCAACAGAGCAGCCCTCAACTTTGGGGTGCTTGTGTCTTGCTGATTTTTAATTTTCCCAATTTATACCCCCATGAGTGGAAGTGCCCTATGCTCTCTAAGCTGTGTTTTTCAGATATTTCAGGACACACCGTACACTTCTCTAGAGTGGCTGTTGGCAATTTACATCCCGCCCATCAGTGTAGCAAGGCTCCCATTTCTCCATGGCCTGTCCTGCATTTCTGGTTTTGACACTTTTTTCAGCATGGCCCTTTTGACCGATGGGAAGCGAGACTTCTCTGTAGCGCTGACTTGCTTTTCCAGGTTTCTTGGTTGGCCAAAAAGGGCGTATGCGTTTTTTCCTGAATATATTCAGGAAAAAACGCATACGCCCTTTTTGGCCAAGGGCATCATTGTCAACGTTTTGCCGCTTTTCATGTGCTTTAAAGGCGATTCGTATCTACCTCCTGAAATCTGTTTCGTGCAATTCTGCCTTGAATTCAAATCCTCTTCTTTGCCTTCCCTCAATATATTTGTGGACGAGAGTTATCATTTATAACTCTGCAGGTTTGTGAATTGCAGTGCCCTGAACCTCCATTTTACAACTCGCTTTTTTGGGAGCTGGCCGCAAAAGCGCAGGATGGCTTCAGGCCCTGTTCTGGTTCCAGGGGGCAGGCTGAGCCTGTGGTTAATTCTTCTTCCTGATGGGAAAATAGAGTGACCTCTGCCTGTCCCGACACCAAGAGCTAGTCTCTCGTTGGTTCCCCGTCTTCCCGTTCATCCTCAGGACAAATTGCAACCTGTACGGAACAGGAGGTTAAAGGTGCTGATGCTCCAAGTAGGGAGATTGCTAGTAAAGCGGCTGGAAAGGCGAACCCGAGCACAAGGAGATGAGAAATGAGGTGCGTTTTAGAAACCTTTCCCCATCACACGGTGTACCATCTTCTGGGTTTCTCATGCATGTTTTCGATGTAGGAAGATGCCCTTGAACCTGGAGATTTGGGACCCATGCGATGGGTACCACGCAGTATTACTTTAAAGGGTCTGCGTTTGCTCACCCAACCTCACCAAACCTCTCAGCCCCAAGAGTGTCCACCCTTATGTCTCATCCAGCTGTGGGTCTAGATATGGTCAATCCAGGTTGCATCACAGCCCCTGAACGCATTGTGTAAGAATTTCTATCTCTTTCACTGTCGTTGTTTCATGGGTTTTTCAAAGTAATTTATTTTCATAATGGGGTTTAGCTGCTTTTCACGGCTGTGTTTATGCCGCTTTACACCCACTTGACACACTAACAGAGAAATATCAATACATAGGTTTTAAGATTATTACTAGTCAGATATATTCTTGTGCGGTGAATAGGGCGTGTTGAGTCCAGTTCTCTGAGCAAGGAGTAGGTCTTGTCTACTACATATTGGGTTTATGGAACGGTATCTGAGCTAATTTGATACCCTTGTTTTATGTATCACCCCACCTCACCTTTCCCGTTAAGCAGCCATAGTGTGTTTTCTGCATGTGTGACTCTGTTCTGTTTTGTAATTCAGTTCAAGTGTAACGGTTTTTACATTCCCTCTCTCAGTGATACCTCATGAGAAGTGTCCTTTTCTGTGTGACTTATTTCACTTAGAATCGTCGTACCTAAATCCACTCATCATGCTGCTACTAACCTTATGACATTGATTTCATGGCTGAGTGATATTCCATTGTACATAAGGACCACAACTTCTTTATCCATTTTTCTCTTTCCTGGGATATTGAAGGTGGAATGAAGTGGAGGTCCTTGTCAACAGAGCAGCCCTCAACTTTGGGGTGCTTGTGTCTTGCTGATTTTTCATTTTCCCAATTTATACCCCCATGAGTGGAAGTGCCCTATGCTCTCTAAGCTGTGTTTTTCAGATATTTCAGGACACACCGTACACTTCTCCAGAGTGGCTGTTGGCAATTTACATCCCGCCCATCAGTGTAGCAAGGCTCCCATTTCTCCATGGCCTGTCCTGCATTTCTGGTTTTGACACTTTTTTCAGCATGGCCCTTTTGACCGATGGGAAGCGAGACTTTTCTGTAGCGCTGATTTGCCTTTCCAGGTTGCTTGGTTGGCCAAAAAGGGCGTATGCGTTTTTTCCTGAATATATTCAGGAAAAAACGCATACGCCCTTTTAGGCCAAGGGCATCATTGTCAACGTTTTGCCGCTTTTCATGTGCTTTAAAGGCGATTCGTATCTACCTCCTGAAATCTGTTTCGTGCAATTCTGCCTTGATTTCAAATCCTCTTCTTTGCCTTCCCTCAATATATTTGTGGACGAGAGTTATCATTTATAACTCTGCAGGTTTGTGAATTGCAGTGCCCTGAACCTCCATTTTACAACTCGCTTTTTTGGGAGCTGGCCGCAAAAGCGCAGGATGGCTTCAGGCCCTGTTCTGGTTCTGGGGGGCAGGCTGAGCCTGTGGTTAATTCTTCTTCCTGATGGGAAAATAGAGTGACCTGTGCCTGTCCCGACACCAAGAGCTAGTCTCTCGTTGGTTCCCCGTCTTCCCGTTCATCCTCAGGACAAATTGCAACCTGTACGGAACAGGAGGTTAAAGGTGCTGATGCTCCAAGTAGGGAGATTGCTAGTAAAGCGGCTGGAATGGCGAACCCGGGCACAAGGAGATGAGAAATGAGGTGCGTTTTAGAAACCATTCCCTATCATACGGTGTACCATCTTCTGGGTTTCTCATGCATGTTTTTGATGTAGGAAGATGCCCTTGAACCTGGAGATTTGGGACCCATGCGATGGGTACCACGCAGTATTACTTTAAAGGGTCTGCGTTTGCTCACCCAACCTCACCAAACCTCTCAGCCCCAAGAGTGTCCACCCTTATGTCTCATCCAGCTGTGGGTCTAGATATGGTCAATCCAGGTTGCATCACAGCCCCTGAACTCATTGTGTAAGAATTTCTATCTCTTTCACTGTCGTTGTTTCATGGGTTTTTCAAAGTAATTTATTTTCATAATGGGGTTTAGCTGCTTTTCACGGCTGTGTTTATGCCGCTTTACACCCACTTGACACACTAACAGAGAGATATCAATACATAGGTTTTAAGATTATTACTAGTCAGATATATTCTTGTGCGGTGAATAGGGCGTGTTGAGTCCAGTTCTCTGAGCAAGGAGTAGGTCTTGTCTACTACATATTGGGTTTATGGAACGGTATCTGAGCTAATTTGATACCCTTGTTTTATGTATCACCCCACCTCACCTTTCCCGTTAAGCAGCCATAGTCTGTTTTCTGCATGTGTGACTCTGTTCTGTTTTGTAATTCAGTTCAAGTGTAACGGTTTTTACATTCCCTCTAAAAGTGATACCTTTTGAGAAGTGTCCTTTTCTGTGTGACTTATTTCACTTAGAATCGTCGTACCTAAATCCACTCATCATGCTGCTACTAGCCTTATGACATTGATTTCATGGCTGAGTGATATTCCATTGTACATAAGGACCACAACTTCTTTATCCATTTTTCTCTTTCCTTGGATATTGAAGGTGGAATGAAGTGGAGGTCCTTGTCAACAGAGCAGCCCTAAACTTTGGGGTGCTTGTGTCTTGCTGATTTTTCATTTTCCCAATTTATACCCCCATGAGTGGAAGTGCCCTATGCTCTCTAAGCTGTGTTTTTCAGATGTTTCAGGACACACCGTACACTTCTCCAGAGTGGCTGTTGGCAATTTACATCCCGCCCATCAGTGTAGCAAGGCTCTCATTTCTCCATGGCCTGTCCTGCATTTCTGGTTTTGACACATTTTTCAGCATGGCCCTTTTGACCGATGGGAAGTGAGACTTCTTTGTGGCGCTGATGTGCCTTTCCAGGTTGCTTGGTTGGCCAAAAAGGGCGTATGCGTTTTTTCCTGAATATATTCAGGAAAAAACGCATACGCCCTTTTTGGCCAAGGGCATCATTGTCAACGTTTTGCCGCTTTTCATGTGCTTTAAAGGCGATTCGAATCTACCTCCTGAAATCTGTTTCCTGCAATTCTGCCTTGATTTCAAATCCTCTTCTTTGCCTTCCCTCAATATATTTGTGGAAGAGAGTTATCATTTATAACTCTGCAGGTTTGTGAATTGCAGTGCCCTGAACCTCCATTTTACAACTCGCTTTTTTGGGAGCTGTCCGCAAAAGTGCAGGATGGCTTCAGGCCCTGTTCTGGTTACGGGGGGCAGGCTGAGCCTGTGGTTAATTCTTTTTCCTGATGGGAAAATAGAGTGACCTGTGCCTGTCCCAACACCAAGAGCTAGTCTCTCGTTGGTTCCCCGTCTTCCCGTTCATCCTCAGGACAAATTGCAACCTGTATGGAACAGGAGGTTAAAGGTGCTGATGCTCCAAGTAGGGAGATTGCTAGTAAAGCGGCTGGAATGGCGAACCCGGGCACAAGGAGATGAGAAATGAGGTGCGTTTTAGAAACCTTTCCCCATCACACGGTGTACTATCTTCTGGGTTTCTCATGCATGTTTTCGATGTAGGAAGATGCCCTTGAAGCTGGAGATTTGGGACCCATGTGATGGGTACCACGCAGTATTACTTTAAAGGGTCTGCGTTTGCTCACCCAACCTCACCAAACCTCTCAGCCCCAAGAGTGTCCACCCTTATGTCTCATCCAGCTGTGGGTCTAGATATGGTCAATCCAGGTTGCATCACAGCCCCTGAACGCATTGTGTAAGAATTTCTCTCTCTTTCACTGTCGTTGTTACATGGGTTTTTCAAAGTAATTTATTTTCATAATGGGGTTTAGCTGCTTTTCACTGCTGTGTTTATGCCGCTTTACACCCACTTGACACACTAACAGAGAGATATCAATACATAGGTTTTAAGTTTATTACTAGTCAGATATATTCTTGTGCGGTGAATAGGGCGTGTTGAGTCCAGTTCTCTGAGCAAGGAGTAGGTCTTGTCTACTACATATTGGGTTTATGGAACGGTATCTGAGCTAATTTGATACCCTTGTTTTATGTATCACCCCACCTCACCTTTCCCGTTAAGCAGCCATAGTGTGTTTTCTGCATGTGTGACTCTGTTCTGTTTTGTAATTCAGTTCAAGTGTAACGGTTTTTACATTCCCTCTATCAGTGATACCTTATGAGAAGTGTCCTTTTCTGTGTGACTTATTTCACTTAGAATCGTCGTACCTAAATCCACTCATCATGCTGCTACTAACCTTATGACATTGATTTCATGGCTGAGTGATATTCCATTGTACATAAGGACCACAACTTCTTTATCCATTTTTCTCTTTCCTGGGATATTTAAGGTGGAATGAAGTGGAGGTCCTTGTCAACAGAGCAGCCCTCAACTTTGGGGTGCTTGTGTCTTGCTGATTTTTAATTTTCCCAATTTATACCCCCATGAGTGGAAGTGCCCTATGCTCTCTAAGTTGTGTTTTTTCGATGTTTCAGGACTCACCGTACACTTCTCCAGAGTGGCTGTTGGCAATTTACATCCCGCCCATCAGTGTAGCAAGGCTCCCATTTCTCCATGGCCTGTCCTGCATTTCTGGTTTTGACACTTTTTTCAGCATGGCCCTTTTGACCGATGGGAAGCGAGACTTCTCTGTAGCGCTGATTTGCCTTTCCAGGTTGCTTGGTTGGCCAAAAAGGGCGTATGCGTTTTTTCCTGAATATATTCAGGAAAAAACGCATACGCCCTTTTTGGCCAAGGGCATCATTGTCAACGTTTTGCCGCTTTTCATGTGCTTTAAAGGCGATTCGTATCTACCTCCTGAAATCTGTTTCGTGCAATTCTGCCTTGAATTCAAATCCTCTTCTTTGCCTTCCCTCAATATATTTGTGGACGAGAGTTATCATTTATAACTCTGCAGGTTTGTGAATTGCAGTGCCCTGAAGCTCCATTTTACAACTCGCTTTTTTGGGAGCTGGCCGCAAAAGCGCAGGATGGCTTCAGGCCCTGTTCTGGTTCCGGGGGGTATGATGAGCCTGTGGTTAATTCTTCTTCCTGATGGGAAGATAGAGTGACCTGTGCCTGTCCCAACACCAAGAGCTAGTCTCTCACTGGTTCCCCGTCTACCCGTTCATCCTCAGGACAAATTGCAACCTGTACGGAACAGGAGGTTAAAGGTGCTGATGCTCCAAGTAGGGAGATTGTTAGTAAAGCGGCTGGAATGGCGACCCCGGGCACAAGGAGAAGAGAAATGATGTGCGTTTTAGAAACCTTTCCCCATCACACGGTGTACCATCATTTTGTTTTCTCATGCATGTTTTCGATGTAGGAAGATGTCCTTGAATCTGGAGATTTGGGACCCATGCGATGGGTACCACGCAGTATTACTTTAAAGGGTCTGCGTTTGCTCACCCAACCTCAACAAACCTCTCAGCCCCAAGAGTGTCCACCCTTATGTCTCATCCAGCTGTGGGTCTAGATATGGTCAATCCAGGTTGCATCACAGCCCCTGAACGCATTGTGTAAGTATTTCTCTCTCTTTCACTGTCTTTGTTTCATTGGTTTTTCAAAGTAATTTATTTTTACAATGGGGTTTAGCTGCTTTTCACTGCTGTGTTTATGCCGCTTTACACCCACTTGACACACTAACAGAGAGATATCAATACATAGGTTTTAAGATTATTACTAGTCAGATATATTCTTGTGCGGTGAATAGGGCGTGTTGAGTCCAGTTCTCTGAGCAAGGAGTAGGTCTTGTCTATTACATATTGGGTTTATGGAACGGTATCTGAGCTAATTTGAAACCCTTGTTTTATGTATCACCCCACCTCACCTTTCCCGATAAGCAGCCATAGTGTGTTTTCTGCATGTGTGACTCTGTTCTGTTTTGTAATTCAGTTCAAGTGTAACAGTTTTTACATTCCCTCTATAAGTGATACCTTATGAGAAGTGTCCTTTTCTGTGTGACTTATTTCACTTAGAATCGTCGTACCTAAATCCACTCATCATGCTGCTACTAGCCTTATGACATCGATTTCATGGCTGAGTGATATTCCATTGTACATAAGGACCACAACTTCTTTATCCATTTTTCTCTTTCCTGGGATATTGAAGGTGGAATGAAGTGGAGGTCCTTGTCAACAGAGCAGCCCTAAACTTTGGGGTGCTTGTGTCTTGCTGATTTTTCATTTTCCCAATTTATACCCCCATGAGTGGAAGTGCCCTATGCTCTCTAAGCTGTGTTTTTTAGATGTTTCAAGACACACCGTACACTTCTCCAGAGTGGCTGTTGGCAATTTACATCCCGCCCATCAGTGTAGCAAGGCTCCCATTTCTCCATGGCCTGTCCCGCATTTCTGGTTTTGAGACTTTTTTCAGCATGGCCCTTTTGACCGATGGGAAGCGAGACTTCTTTGTAGCGCTGATTTGCCTTTCCAGGTTGCTTGGTTGGCCAAAAAGGGCGTATGCATTTTTTCCTGAATATATTCAGGAAAAAACGCATACGCCCTTTTTGGCCAAGGGCATCATTGTCAACGTTTTGCCGCTTTTCATGTGCTTTAAAGGCGATTCGAATCTACCTCCTGAAATCTGTTTCCTGCAATTCTGCCTTGATTTCAAATCCTCTTCTTTGCCTTCCCTCAATATATTTGTGGACGAGAGTTATCATTTATAACTCTGCAGGTTTGTGAATTGCAGTGCCCTGAAGCTCCATTTTACAACTCGCTTTTTTGGGAGCTGGCCGCAAAAGCGCTGGATGGCTTCAGGCCCTGTTCTGGTTCCGGGGGGGATGATGAGCCTGTGGTTAATTCTTCTTCCTGATGGGAAGATAGAGTGACCTGTGCCTGTCCCAACACCAAGAGCTAGTCTCTCACTGGTTCCCCGTCTACCCGTTCATCCTCAGGACAAATTGCAACCTGTATGGAACAGGAGGTTAAAGGTGCTGATGCTCCAAGTAGGGAGATTGTTAGTAAAGCGGCTGGAATGGCGAACCCGGGCACAAGGAGAAGAGAAATGATTTGCGTTTTAGAAACCTTTCCCCATCACACGGTGTACCATCATTTTGTTTTCTCATGCATGTTTTCGATGTAGGAAGATGTCCTTGAATCTGGAGATTTGGGACCCATGTGATGGGTACCACGCAGTATTACTTTAAAGGGTCTGCGTTTGCTCACCCAACCTCAACAAACCTCTCAGCCCCAAGAGTGTCCACCCTTATGTCTCATCCAGCTGTGGGTCTAGATATGGTCAATCCAAGTTGCATCACAGCCCCTGAACGCATTGTGTAAGTATTTCTCTCTCTTTCACTGTCTTTGTTTCATTGGTTTTTCAAAGTAATTTATTTTTATAATGGGGTTTAGCTGCTTTTCACTGCTGTGTTTATGCCGCTTTACACCCACTTGACACACTAACAGAGAGATATCAATACATAGGTTTTAAGATTATTACTAGTCAGATATATTCTTGTGCGGTGAATAGGGCGTGTTGAGTCCAGTTCTCTGAGCAAGGAGTAGGTCTTGTCTATTACATATTGGGTTTATGGAACGGTATCTGAGCTAATTTGAAACCCTTGTTTTATGTATCACCCCACCTCACCTTTCCCGATAAGCAGCCATAGTGTGTTTTCTGCATGTGTGACTCTGTTCTGTTTTGTAATTCAGTTCAAGTGTAACAGTTTTTACATTCCCTCTATAAGTGATACCTTATGAGAAGTGTCCTTTTCTGTGTGACTTATTTCACTTAGAATCGTCGTACCTAAATCCACTCATCATGCTGCTACTAGCCTTATGACATCGATTTCATGGCTGAGTGATATTCCATTGTACATAAGGACCACAACTTCTTTATCCATTTTTCTCTTTCCTGGGATATTGAAGGTGGAATGAAGTGGAGGTCCTTGTCAACACAGCAGCCCTAAACTTTGGGGTGCTTGTGTCTTGCTGATTTTTCATTTTCCCAATTTATACCCCCATGAGTGGAAGTGCCCTATGCTCTCTAAGCTGTGTTTTTTAGATGTTTCAAGACACACCGTACACTTCTCCAGAGTGGCTGTTGGCAATTTACATCCCGCCCATCAGTGTAGCAAGGCTCCCTTTTCTCCATGGCCTGTCCCGCGTTTCTGGTTTTGAGACTTTTTTCAGCATGGCCCTTTTGACCGATGGGTAGCGAGTCTTCTTTGTAGTGCTGATTTGCCTTTCCAGGTTGCTTGGTTGGCCAAAAAGGGCGTATGCGTTTTTTCCTGAATATATTCAGGAAAATACGCATACGCCATTTTTAGCCAAGGGCATCATTGTCAACGTTTTGCCGCTTTTCATGTGCTTTAAAGGCGATTCGAATCTACCTCCTGAAATCTGTTTCCTGCAATTCTGCCTTGATTTCAAATCCTCTTCTTTGCCTTCCCTCAATATATTTGTGGACGAGAGTTATCATTTATAACTCTGCAGGTTTGTGAATTGCAGTTCCCTGAAGCTCCATTTTACAACTCGCTTTTTTGGGAGCTGGCCGCAAAAGCGCTGGATGGCTTCAGGCCCTGTTCTGGTTCCGGGGGGGATGATGAGCCTGTCGTTAATTCTTCTTCCTGATGGGAAAATAGAGTGACCTGTGCCTGTCCCAACACCAAGAGCTAGTCTCTCACTGGTTCCCCGTCTTCCCGTTCATCCTCAGGACAAATTGCAACCTGCACGGAACAGGAGGTTAAAGGTGCTGATGCTCCAAATAAGGAGATTGCTAGTAAAGCGGCTGGAATGGCGAACCCGGGCACAAGGAGATGAGAAATGAGGTGCGTTTTAGATATTTTTCCCCATCACACGGTGTACCATCTTCTGGGTTTCTCGTGCATGTTTTCAATGTAGGAAGATGCCCTTGAACCTGGAGATTTGGGACCCAT
This sequence comes from Balaenoptera borealis, assembly GCF_965194805.1. Taxonomy (NCBI): domain Eukaryota; kingdom Metazoa; phylum Chordata; class Mammalia; order Artiodactyla; family Balaenopteridae; genus Balaenoptera; species Balaenoptera borealis. Next base: position 1,156,768 of record NW_028123969.1, on the reverse strand, counting down.
GGGATGGGTACCACGCAGTATTACTTTAAAGGGTCTGCGTTTGCTCACCCAACCTCACCAAACCTCTCAGCCCCAAGAGTGTCCACCCTTATGTCCAATCCAGCTGTGGGTCTAGATATGGTCAATCCAGGTTGCATCACAGCCCCTGAACGCATTGTGTAAGAATTTCTCTCTCTTTCACTGTCTTTGTTTCATGGGTTTGTAAAAGTAATTTATTTTTATAATGGGGTTTAGCTGCTTTTCACTGCTGTGTGTATGCTGCTTTACACCCACTTGACACACTAACAGAGAGATATCAATACATAGGTTTTAAGATTATTACTAGTCAGATATATTCTTGTGTGGTGAATAGGGCGTGTTGAGTCCAGTTTTCTGAGCAAGGAGTAGGTCTTGTCTATTACATATTGGGTTTATGGAACGGTATCTGAGCTAATTTGAAACCCTTGTTTTATGTATCACCCCACCTCACCTTTCCCGTTAAGCAGCCATAGTGTGTTTTCTGCATGTGTGACTCTGTTCTGTTTTGTAATTCAGTTCAAGTGTAACGGTTTTTACATTCCCTCTATCAGTGATACCTTATGAGAAGTGTCCTTTTCTGTGTGACTTATTTCACTTAGAATCGTCGTACCTAAATCCACTCATCATGCTGCTACTAGCCTTATGACATTGATTTCATGGCTGAGTGATATTCCATTGTACATAAGGACCACAACTTCTTTATCCATTTTTCTCTTTCCTGGGATATTGAAGGTGGAATGAAGTGGAGGTCCTTGTCAACAGAGCAGCCCTAAACTTTGGGGTGCTTGTGTCTTGCTGATTTTTCATTTTCCCAATTTATACCCCCATGAGTGGAAGTGCCCTATGCTCTCTAAGCTGTGTTTTTTAGATGTTTCAAGACACACCATACACTTCTCCAGAGTGGCTGTTGGCAATTTACATCCCGCCCATCAGTGTAGCAAGGCTCCCTTTTCTCCATGGCCTGTCCCGCATTTCTGGTTTTGAGACTTTTTTCAGCATGGCCCTTTTGACCGATGGGTAGCGAGTCTTCTTTGTAGCGCTGATTTGCCTTTCCAGGTTGCTTGGTTGGCCAAAAAGGGCGTATGCGTTTTTTCCTGAATATATTCAGGAAAAAACGCATACGCCATTTTTAGCCAAGGGCATCATTGTCAACGTTTTGCCGCTTTTCATGTGCTTTAAAGGCGATTCGAATCTACCTCCTGAAATCTGTTTCCTGCAATTCTGCCTTGATTTCAAATCCTCTTCTTTGCCTTCCCTCAATATATTTGTGGACGAGAGTTATCATTTATAACTCTGCAGGTTTGTGAATTGCAGTGCCCTGAAGCTCCATTTTACAACTCGCTTTTTTGGGAGCTGGCCGCAAAAGCGCTGGATGGCTTCAGGCCCTGTTCTGGTTCCGGGGGGGATGATGAGCCTGTGGTTAATTCTTCTTCCTGATGGGAAAATAGAGTGACCTGTGCCTGTCCCAACACCAAGAGCTAGTCTCTCACTGGTTCCCCGTCTTCCCGTTCATCCTCAGGACAAATTGCAACCTGCACGGATCAGGAGGTTAAAGGTGCTGATGCTCCAAATAAGGAGATTGCTAGTAAAGCGGCTGGAATGGAGAACCCGGGCACAAGGAGATGAGAAATGAGGTGCGTTTTAGATATTTTTCCCCATCACACGGTGTACCATCTTCTGGGTTTCTCGTGCATGTTTTCGATGTAGGAAGATGCCCTTGAACCTGGAGATTTGGGACCCATGGGATGGGTACCACGCAGTATTACTTTAAAGGGTCTGCGTTTGCTCACCCAACCTCACCAAACCTCTCAGCCCCAAGAGTGTCCACCCTTATGTCTCATCCAGCTGTGGGTCTAGATATGGTCAATCCAGGTTGCATCACAGCCCCTGAACGCATTGTGTAAGAATTTCTCTCTCTTTCACTGTCTTTGTTTCATGGGTTTTTCGAAGTAATTTATTTTTATAATGGGGTTTAGCTGCTTTCCACTGCTGTGTTTATGCTGCTTTACACCCACTTGACACACTAACAGAGAAATATCAATACATAGGTTTTAAGATTATTACTAGTCAGATATATTCTTGTGTGGTGAATAGGGCGTGTTGAGTCCAGTTTTCTGAGCAAGGAGTAGGTCTTGTCTATTACATATTGGGTTTATGGAACGGTATCTGAGCTAATTTGAAACCCTTGTTTTATGTATCACCCCACCTCACCTTTCCCTTTAAGCAGCCATAGTGTGTTTTCTGCCTGTGTGACTCTGTTCTGTTTTGTAATTCAGTTCAAGTGTAACGGTTTTTACATTCCCTCTATAAGTGATACCTTATGAGAAGTGTCCTTTTCTGTGTGACTTATTTCACTTAGAATCGTCGTACCTAAATCCACTCATCATGCTGCTACTAGCCTTATGACATTGATTTCATGGCTGAGTGATATTCCATTGTACATAAGGACCACAACTTCTTTATCCATTTTTCTCTTTCCTGGGATATTGAAGGTGGAATGAAGTGGAGGTCCTTGTCAACAGAGCAGCCCTAAACTTTGGGGTGCTTGTGTCTTGCTGATTTTTCATTTTCCCAATTTATACCCCCATGAGTGGAAGTGCCCTATGCTCTCTAAGCTGTGTTTTTTAGATGTTTCAAGACACACCGTACACTTCTCCAGAGTGGCTGTTGGCAATTTACATCCCGCCCATCAGTGTAGCAAGGCTCCCATTTCTCCATGGCCTGTCCCGCATTTCTGGTTTTGAGACTGTTTTCAGCATGGCCCTTTTGACCGATGGGTAGCGAGTCTTCTTTGTAGCGCTGATTTGCCTTTCCAGGTTGCTTGGTTGGCCAAAAAGGGCGTATGCGTTTTTTCCTGAATATATTCAGGAAAAAACGCATACGCCATTTTTAGCCAAGGGCATCATTGTCAACGTTTTGCCGCTTTTCATGTGCTTTAAAGGCGATTCGAATCTACCTCCTGAAATCTGTTTCCTGCAATTCTGCCTTGATTTCAAATCCTCTTCTTTGCCTTCCCTCAATATATTTGTGGACGAGAGTTATCATTTATAACTCTGCAGGTTTGTGAATTGCAGTGCCCTGAAGCTCCATTTTACAACTCGCTTTTTTGGGAGCTGGCCGCAAAAGCGCTGGATGGCTTCAGGCCCTGTTCTGGTTCCGGGGGGGATGATGAGCCTGTGGTTAATTCTTCTTCCTGATGGGAAAATAGAGTGACCTGTGCCTGTCCCAACACCAAGAGCTAGTCTCTCACTGGTTCCCCGTCTTCCCGTTCATCCTCAGGACAAATTGCAACCTGCACGGAACAGGAGGTTAAAGGTGCTAATGCTGCAAGTAGGGAGATTGTTAGTAAAGCGGCTGGAATGGCGAACCCGGGCACAAGGAGAAGAGAAATGAGGTGCGTTTTAGAAACCTTTCCCCATCACATGGTGTACCATCTTTTTGTTTTCTCATGCATGTTTTCGATGTAGGAAGATGCCCTTGAACCTGGAGATTTGGGACCCATGCGATGGGTACCACGCAGTATTACTTTAAAGGGTCTGCGTTTGCTCACCCAACCTCACCAAACCTCTCAGCCCCACGAGTGTCCACCCTTATGTCTCATCCAGCTGTGGGTCTAGATATGGTCAATCCAGGTTGCATCACAGCCCCTGAACGCATTGTGTAAGAATTTCTCTCTCTTTCACTGTCTTTGTTTCATGGGTTTGTAAAAGTAATTTATTTTTATAATGGGGTTTAGCTGCTTTTCACTGCTGTGTTTATGCTGCTTTACACCCACTTGACACACTAACAGAGAGATATCAATACATAGGTTTTAAGATTATTACTAGTCAGATATATTCTTGTGTGGTGAATAGGGCGTGTTGAGTCCAGTTTTCTGAGCAAGGAGTAGGTCTTGTCTATTACATATTGGGTTTATGGAACGGTATCTGAGCTAATTTGAAACCCTTGTTTTATGTATCACCCCACCTCACCTTTCCCTTTAAGCAGCCATAGTGTGTTTTCTGCCTGTGTGACTCTGTTCTGTTTTGTAATTCAGTTCAAGTGTAACGGTTTTTACATTCCCTCTAAAAGTGATACCTTATGAGAAGTGTCCTTTTCTGTGTGACTTATTTCACTTAGAATCGTCGTACCTAAATCCACTCATCATGCTGCTACTAGCCTTATGACATTGATTTCATGGCTGAGTGATATTCCATTGTACATAAGGACCACAACTTCTTTATCCATTTTTCTCTTTCCTGGGATATTGAAGGTGGAATGAAGTGGAGGTCCTTGTCAACAGAGCAGCCCTAAACTTTGGGGTGCTTGTGTCTTGCTGATTTTTCATTTTCCCAATTTATACCCCCATGAGTGGAAGTGCCCTATGCTCTCTAAGCTGTGTTTTTTAGATGTTTCAAGACACACCGTACACTTCTCCAGAGTGGCTGTTGGCAATTTACATCCCGCCCATCAGTGTAGCAAGGCTCCCATTTCTCCATGGCCTGTCCCGCATTTCTGGTTTTGAGACTGTTTTCTGCATGGCCCTTTTGACCGATGGGTAGCGAGTCTTCTTTGTAGCGCTGATTTGCCTTTCCAGGTTGCTTGGTTGGCCAAAAAGGGCGTATGCGTTTTTTCCTGAATATATTCAGGAAAAAACGCATACGCCATTTTTAGCCAAGGGCATCATTGTCAACGTTTTGCCGCTTTTCATGTGCTTTAAAGGCGATTCGAATCTACCTCCTGAAATCTGTTTCCTGCAATTCTGCCTTGATTTCAAATCCTCTTCTTTGCCTTCCCTCAATATATTTGTGGACGAGAGTTATTATTTATAACTCTGCAGGTTTGTGAATTGCAGTGCCCTGAAGCTCCATTTTACAACTCGCTTTTTTGGGAGCTGGCCGCAAAAGCGCTGGATGGCTTCAGGACCTGTTCTGGTTCCGGGGGGGATGATGAGCCTGTGGTTAATTCTTCTTCCTGATGGGAAAATAGAGTGACCTGTGCCTGTCCCAACACCAAGAGCTAGTCTCTCACTGGTTCCCCGTCTTCCCGTTCATCCTCAGGACAAATTGCAACCTGCACGGAACAGGAGGTTAAAGGTGCTGATGCTCCAAATAAGGAGATTGCTAGTAAAGCGGCTGGAATGGAGAACCCGGGCACAAGGAGATGAGAAATGAGGTGCGTTTTAGATATTTTTCCCCATCACACGGTGTACCATCTTCTGGGTTTCTCGTGCATGTTTTCAATGTAGGAAGATGCCCTTGAACCTGGAGATTTGGGACCCATGGGATGGGTACCACGCAGTATTACTTTAAAGGGTCTGCGTTTGCTCACCCAACCTCACCAAACCTCTCAGCCCCAAGAGTGTCCACCCTTATGTCCAATCCAGCTGTGGGTCTAGATATGGTCAATCCAGGTTGCATCACAGCCCCTGAACGCATTGTGTAAGAATTTCTCTCTCTTTCACTGTCTTTGTTTCATGGGTTTGTAAAAGTAATTTATTTTTATAATGGGGTTTAGCTGCTTTTCACTGCTGTGTGTATGCTGCTTTACACCCACTTGACACACTAACAGAGAGATATCAATACATAGGTTTTAAGATTATTACTAGTCAGATATATTCTTGTGTGGTGAATAGGGCGTGTTGAGTCCAGTTTTCTGAGCAAGGAGTAGGTCTTGTCTATTACATATTGGGTTTATGGAACGGTATCTGAGCTAATTTGAAACCCTTGTTTTATGTATCACCCCACCTCACCTTTCCCTTTAAGCAGCCATAGTGTGTTTTCTGCCTGTGTGACTCTGTTCTGTTTTGTAATTCAGTTCAAGTGTAACGGTTTTTACATTCCCTCTATAAGTGATACCTTATGAGAAGTGTCCTTTTCTGTGTGACTTATTTCACTTAGAATCGTCGTACCTAAATCCACTCATCATGCTGCTACTAGCCTTATGACATTGATTTCATGGCTGAGTGATATTCCATTGTACATAAGGACCACAACTTCTTTATCCATTTTTCTCTTTCCTGGGATATTGAAGGTGGAATGAAGTGGAGGTCCTTGTCAACAGAGCAGCCCTAAACTTTGGGGTGCTTGTGTCTTGCTGATTTTTCATTTTCCCAATTTATACCCCCATGAGTGGAAGTGCCCTATGCTCTCTAAGCTGTGTTTTTTAGATGTTTCAAGACACACCGTACACTTCTCCAGAGTGGCTGTTGGCAATTTACATCCCGCCCATCAGTGTAGCAAGGCTCCCATTTCTCCATGGCCTGTCCCGCATTTCTGGTTTTGAGACTGTTTTCAGCATGGCCCTTTTGACCGATGGGTAGCGAGTCTTCTTTGTAGCGCTGATTTGCCTTTCCAGGTTGCTTGGTTGGCCAAAAAGGGCGTATGCGTTTTTTCCTGAATATATTCAGGAAAAAACGCATACGCCCTTTTTAGCCAAGGGCATCATTGTCAACGTTTTGCCGCTTTTCATGTGCTTTAAAGGCGATTCGAATCTACCTCCTGAAATCTGTTTCCTGCAATTCTGCCTTGATTTCAAATCCTCTTCTTTGCCTTCCCTCAATATATTTGTGGACGAGAGTTATCATTTATAACTCTGCAGGTTTGTGAATTGCAGTGCCCTGAAGCTCCATTTTACAACTCGCTTTTTTGGGAGCTGGCCGCAAAAGCGCTGGATGGCTTCAGGCCCTGTTCTGGTTCCGGGGGGGATGATGAGCCTGTGGTTAATTCTTCTTCCTGATGGGAAAATAGAGTGACCTGTGCCTGTCCCAACACCAAGAGCTAGTCTCTCACTGGTTCCCCGTCTTCCCGTTCATCCTCAGGACAAATTGCAACCTGCACGGAACAGGAGGTTAAAGGTGCTAATGCTGCAAGTAGGGAGATTGTTAGTAAAGCGGCTGGAATGGCGAACCCGGGCACAAGGAGAAGAGAAATGAGGTGCGTTTTAGAAACCTTTCCCCATCACATGGTGTACCATCTTTTTGTTTTCTCATGCATGTTTTCGATGTAGGAAGATGCCCTTGAACCTGGAGATTTGGGACCCATGCGATGGGTACCACGCAGTATTACTTTAAAGGGTCTGCGTTTGCTCACCCAACCTCACCAAACCTCTCAGCCCCAAGAGTGTCCACCCTTATGTCTCATCCAGCTGTGGGTCTAGATATGGTCAATCCAGGTTGCATCACAGCCCCTGAACGCATTGTGTAAGAATTTCTCTCTCTTTCACTGTCTTTGTTTCATGGGTTTTTCGAAGTAATTTATTTTTATAATGGGGTTTAGCTGCTTTTCACTGCTGTGTTTATGCTGCTTTACACCCACTTGACACACTAACAGAGAGATATCAATACATAGGTTTTAAGATTATTACTAGTCAGATATATTCTTGTGTGGTGAATAGGGCGTGTTGAGTCCAGTTTTCTGAGCAAGGAGTAGGTCTTGTCTATTACATATTGGGTTTATGGAACGGTATCTGAGCTAATTTGAAACCCTTGTTTTATGTATCACCCCACCTCACCTTTCCCTTTAAGCAGCCATAGTGTGTTTTCTGCCTGTGTGACTCTGTTCTGTTTTGTAATTCAGTTCAAGTGTAACGGTTTTTACATTCCCTCTATCAGTGATACCTTATGAGAAGTGTCCTTTTCTGTGTGACTTATTTCACTTAGAATCGTCGTACCTAAATCCACTCATCATGCTGCTACTAGCCTTATGACATTGATTTCATGGCTGAGTGATATTCCATTGTACATAAGGACCACAACTTCTTTATCCATTTTTCTCTTTCCTGGGATATTGAAGGTGGAATGAAGTGGAGGTCCTTGTCAACAGAGCAGCCCTAAACTTTGGGGTGCTTGTGTCTTGCTGATTTTTCATTTTCCCAATTTATACCCCCATGAGTGGAAGTGCCCTATGCTCTCTAAGCTGTGTTTTTTAGATGTTTCAAGACACACCGTACACTTCTCCAGAGTGGCTGTTGGCAATTTACATCCCGCCCATCAGTGTAGCAAGGCTCCCATTTCTCCATGGCCTGTCCCGCATTTCTGGTTTTGAGACTGTTTTCTGCATGGCCCTTTTGACCGATGGGTAGCGAGTCTTCTTTGTAGCGCTGATTTGCCTTTCCAGGTTGCTTGGTTGGCCAAAAAGGGCGTATGCGTTTTTTCCTGAATATATTCAGGAAAAAACGCATACGCCATTTTTAGCCAAGGGCATCATTGTCAACGTTTTGCCGCTTTTCATGTGCTTTAAAGGCGATTCGAATCTACCTCCTGAAATCTGTTTCCTGCAATTCTGCCTTGATTTCAAATCCTCTTCTTTGCCTTCCCTCAATATATTTGTGGACGAGAGTTATTATTTATAACTCTGCAGGTTTGTGAATTGCAGTGCCCTGAAGCTCCATTTTACAACTCGCTTTTTTGGGAGCTGGCCGCAAAAGCACTGGATGGCTTCAGGCCCTGTTCTGGTTCCGGGGGGGATGATGAGCCTGTGGTTAATTCTTCTTCCTGATGGGAAAATAGAGTGACCTGTGCCTGTCCCAACACCAAGAGCTAGTCTCTCACTGGTTCCCCGTCTTCCCGTTCATCCTCAGGACAAATTGCAACCTGCACGGAACAGGAGGTTAAAGGTGCTGATGCTCCAAATAAGGAGATTGCTAGTAAAGCGGCTGGAATGGAGAACCCGGGCACAAGGAGATGAGAAATGAGGTGCGTTTTAGATATTTTTCCCCATCACACGGTGTACCATCTTCTGGGTTTCTCGTGCATGTTTTCAATGTAGGAAGATGCCCTTGAACCTGGAGATTTGGGACCCATGCGATGGGTACCACGCAGTATTACTTTAAAGGGTCTGCGTTTGCTCACCCAACCTCACCAAACCTCTCAGCCCCAAGAGTGTCCATCCTTATGTCTCATCCAGCTGTGGGTCTAGATATGGTCAATCCAGGTTGCATCACAGCCCCTGAACGCATTGTGTAAAAATTTCTCTCTCTTTCACTGTCTTTGTTTCATGGGTTTGTAAAAGTAATTTATTTTTATAATGGGGTTTAGCTGCTTTTCACTGCTGTGTGTATGCTGCTTTACACCCACTTGACACACTAACAGAGAGATATCAATACATAGGTTTTAAGATTATTACTAGTCAGATATATTCTTGTGTGGTGAATAGGGCGTGTTGAGTCCAGTTTTCTGAGCAAGGAGTAGGTCTTGTCTATTACATATTGGGTTTATGGAACGGTATCTGAGCTAATTTGAAACCCTTGTTTTATGTATCACCCCACCTCACCTTTCCCTTTAAGCAGCCATAGTGTGTTTTCTGCCTGTGTGACTCTGTTCTGTTTTGTAATTCAGTTCAAGTGTAACGGTTTTTACATTCCCTCTCTCAGTGATACCTTATGAGAAGTGTCCTTTTCTGTGTGACTTATTTCACTTAGAATCGTCGTACCTAAATCCACTCATCATGCTGCTACTAGCCTTATGACATTGATTTCATGGCTGAGTGATATTCCATTGTACATAAGGACCACAACTTCTTTATCCATTTTTCTCTTTCCTGGGATATTGAAGGTGGAATGAAGTGGAGGTCCTTGTCAACAGAGCAGCCCTAAACTTTGGGGTGCTTGTGTCTTGCTGATTTTTCATTTTCCCAATTTATACCCCCATGAGTGGAAGTGCCCTATGCTCTCTAAGCTGTGTTTTTTAGATGTTTCAAGACACACCGTACACTTCTCCAGAGTGGCTGTTGGCAATTTACATCCCGCCCATCAGTGTAGCAAGGCTCCCATTTCTCCATGGCCTGTCCCGCATTTCTGGTTTTGAGACTGTTTTCTGCATGGCCCTTTTGACCGATGGGTAGCGAGTCTTCTTTGTAGCGCTGATTTGCCTTTCCAGGTTGCTTGGTTGGCCAAAAAGGGCGTATGCGTTTTTTCTTGAATATATTCAGGAAAAAACGCATACGCCATTTTTAGCCAAGGGCATCATTGTCAACGTTTTGCCGCTTTTCATGTGCTTTAAAGGCGATTCGAATCTACCTCCTGAAATCTGTTTCCTGCAATTCTGCCTTGATTTCAAATCCTCTTCTTTGCCTTCCCTCAATATATTTGTGGACGAGAGTTATTATTTATAACTCTGCAGGTTTGTGAATTGCAGTGCCCTGAAGCTCCATTTTACAACTCGCTTTTTTGGGAGCTGGCCGCAAAAGCACTGGATGGCTTCAGGCCCTGTTCTGGTTCCGGGGGGGATGATGAGCCTGTGGTTAATTCTTCTTCCTGATGGGAAAATAGAGTGACCTGTGCCTGTCCCAACACCAAGAGCTAGTCTCTCACTGGTTCCCCGTCTTCCCGTTCATCCTCAGGACAAATTGCAACCTGCACGGAACAGGAGGTTAAAGGTGCTGATGCTCCAAATAAGGAGATTGCTAGTAAAGCGGCTGGAATGGAGAACCCGGGCACAAGGAGATGAGAAATGAGGTGCGTTTTAGATATTTTTCCCCATCACACGGTGTACCATCTTCTGGGTTTCTCGTGCATGTTTTCAATGTAGGAAGATGCCCTTGAACCTGGAGATTTGGGACCCATGGGATGGGTACCACGCAGTATTACTTTAAAGGGTCTGCGTTTGCTCACCCAACCTCACCAAACCTCTCAGCCCCAAGAGTGTCCACCCTTATGTCCAATCCAGCTGTGGGTCTAGATATGGTCAATCCAGGTTGCATCACAGCCCCTGAACGCATTGTGTAAGAATTTCTCTCTCTTTCACTGTCTTTGTTTCATGGGTTTGTAAAAGTAATTTATTTTTATAATGGGGTTTAGCTGCTTTTCACTGCTGTGTGTATGCTGCTTTACACCCACTTGACACACTAACAGAGAGATATCAATACATAGGTTTTAAGATTATTACTAGTCAGATATATTCTTGTGTGGTGAATAGGGCGTGTTGAGTCCAGTTTTCTGAGCAAGGAGTAGGTCTTGTCTATTACATATTGGGTTTATGGAACGGTATCTGAGCTAATTTGAAACCCTTGTTTTATGTATCACCCCACCTCACCTTTCCCTTTAAGCAGCCATAGTGTGTTTTCTGCCTGTGTGACTCTGTTCTGTTTTGTAATTCAGTTCAAGTGTAACGGTTTTTACATTCCCTCTATAAGTGATACCTTATGAGAAGTGTCCTTTTCTGTGTGACTTATTTCACTTAGAATCGTCGTACCTAAATCCACTCATCATGCTGCTACTAGCCTTATGACATTGATTTCATGGCTGAGTGATATTCCATTGTACATAAGGACCACAACTTCTTTATCCATTTTTCTCTTTCCTGGGATATTGAAGGTGGAATGAAGTGGAGGTCCTTGTCAACAGAGCAGCCCTAAACTTTGGGGTGCTTGTGTCTTGCTGATTTTTCATTTTCCCAATTTATACCCCCATGAGTGGAAGTGCCCTATGCTCTCTAAGCTGTGTTTTTTAGATGTTTCAAGACACACCGTACACTTCTCCAGAGTGGCTGTTGGCAATTTACATCCCGCCCATCAGTGTAGCAAGGCTCCCATTTCTGCATGGCCTGTCCCGCATTTCTGGTTTTGAGTCTGTTTTCAGCATGGCCCTTTTGACCGATGGGTAGCGAGTCTTCTTTGTAGCGCTGATTTGCCTTTCCAGGTTGCTTGGTTGGCCAAAAAGGGCGTATGCGTTTTTTCCTGAATATATTCAGGAAAAAACGCATACGCCCTTTTTAGCCAAGGGCATCATTGTCAACGTTTTGCCGCTTTTCATGTGCTTTAAAGGCGATTCGAATCTACCTCCTGAAATCTGTTTCCTGCAATTCTGCCTTGATTTCAAATCCTCTTCTTTGCCTTCCCTCAATATATTTGTGGACGAGAGTTATCATTTATAACTCTGCAGGTTTGTGAATTGCAGTGCCCTGAAGCTCCATTTTACAACTCGCTTTTTTGGGAGCTGGCCGCAAAAGCGCTGGATGGCTTCAGGCCCTGTTCTGGTTCCGGGGGGGATGATGAGCCTGTGGTTAATTCTTCTTCCTGATGGGAAAATAGAGTGACCTGTGCCTGTCCCAACACCAAGAGCTAGTCTCTCACTGGTTCCCCGTCTTCCCGTTCATCCTCAGGACAAATTGCAACCTGCACGGAACAGGAGGTTAAAGGTGCTAATGCTGCAAGTAGGGAGATTGTTAGTAAAGCGGCTGGAATGGCGAACCCGGGCACAAGGAGAAGAGAAATGAGGTGCGTTTTAGAAACCTTTCCCCATCACATGGTGTACCATCTTTTTGTTTTCTCATGCATGTTTTCGATGTAGGAAGATGCCCTTGAACCTGGAGATTTGGGACCCATGCGATGGGTACCACGCAGTATTACTTTAAAGGGTCTGCGTTTGCTCACCCAACCTCACCAAACCTCTCAGCCCCAAGAGTGTCCACCCTTATGTCTCATCCAGCTGTGGGTCTAGATATGGTCAATCCAGGTTGCATCACAGCCCCTGAACGCATTGTGTAAGAATTTCTCTCTCTTTCACTGTCTTTGTTTCATGGGTTTGTAAAAGTAATTTATTTTTATAATGGGGTTTAGCTGCTTTTCACTGCTGTGTTTATGCTGCTTTACACCCACTTGACACACTAACAGAGAGATATCAATACATAGGTTTTAAGATTATTACTAGTCAGATATATTCTTGTGTGGTGAATAGGGCGTGTTGAGTCCAGTTTTCTGAGCAAGGAGTAGGTCTTGTCTATTACATATTGGGTTTATGGAACGGTATCTGAGCTAATTTGAAACCCTTGTTTTATGTATCACCCCACCTCACCTTTCCCTTTAAGCAGCCATAGTGTGTTTTCTGCCTGTGTGACTCTGTTCTGTTTTGTAATTCAGTTCAAGTGTAACGGTTTTTACATTCCCTCTATCAGTGATACCTTATGAGAAGTGTCCTTTTCTGTGTGACTTATTTCACTTAGAATCGTCGTACCTAAATCCACTCATCATGCTGCTACTAGCCTTATGACATTGATTTCATGGCTGAGTGATATTCCATTGTACATAAGGACCACAACTTCTTTATCCATTTTTCTCTTTCCTGGGATATTGAAGGTGGAATGAAGTGGAGGTCCTTGTCAACAGAGCAGCCCTAAACTTTGGGGTGCTTGTGTCTTGCTGATTTTTCATTTTCCCAATTTATACCCCCATGAGTGGAAGTGCCCTATGCTCTCTAAGCTGTGTTTTTTAGATGTTTCAAGACACACCGTACACTTCTCCAGAGTGGCTGTTGGCAATTTACATCCCGCCCATCAGTGTAGCAAGGCTCCCATTTCTCCATGGCCTGTCCCGCATTTCTGGTTTTGAGACTGTTTTCTGCATGGCCCTTTTGACCGATGGGTAGCGAGTCTTCTTTGTAGCGCTGATTTGCCTTTCCAGGTTGCTTGGTTGGCCAAAAAGGGCGTATGCGTTTTTTCCTGAATATATTCAGGAAAAAACGCATACGCCATTTTTAGCCAAGGGCATCATTGTCAACGTTTTGCCGCTTTTCATGTGCTTTAAAGGCGATTCGAATCTACCTCCTGAAATCTGTTTCCTGCGATTCTGCCTTGATTTCAAATCCTCTTCTTTGCCTTCCCTCAATATATTTGTGGACGAGAGTTATTATTTATAACTCTGCAGGTTTGTGAATTGCAGTGCCCTGAAGCTCCATTTTACAACTCGCTTTTTTGGGAGCTGGCCGCAAAAGCACTGGATGGCTTCAGGCCCTGTTCTGGTTCCGGGGGGGTTGATGAGCCTGTGGTTAATTCTTCTTCCTGATGGGAAAATAGAGTGACCTGTGCCTGTCCCAACACCAAGAGCTAGTCTCTCACTGGTTCCCCGTCTTCCCGTTCATCCTCAGGACAAATTGCAACCTGCACGGAACAGGAGGTTAAAGGTGCTGATGCTCCAAATAAGGAGATTGCTAGTAAAGCGGCTGGAATGGAGAACCCGGGCACAAGGAGATGAGAAATGAGGTGCGTTTTAGATATTTTTCCCCATCACACGGTGTACCATCTTCTGGGTTTCTCGTGCATGTTTTCAATGTAGGAAGATGCCCTTGAACCTGGAGATTTGGGACCCATGGGATGGGTACCACGCAGTATTACTTTAAAGGGTCTGCGTTTGCTCACCCAACCTCACCAAACCTCTCAGCCCCAAGAGTGTCCACCCTTATGTCCAATCCAGCTGTGGGTCTAGATATGGTCAATCCAGGTTGCATCACAGCCCCTGAACGCATTGTGTAAGAATTTCTCTCTCTTTCACTGTCTTTGTTTCATGGGTTTGTAAAAGTAATTTATTTTTATAATGGGGTTTAGCTGCTTTTCACTGCTGTGTGTATGCTGCTTTACACCCACTTGACACACTAACAGAGAGATATCAATACATAGGTTTTAAGATTATTACTAGTCAGATATATTCTTGTGTGGTGAATAGGGCGTGTTGAGTCCAGTTTTCTGAGCAAGGAGTAGGTCTTGTCTATTACATATTGGGTTTATGGAACGGTATCTGAGCTAATTTGAAACCCTTGTTTTATGTATCACCCCACCTCACCTTTCCCTTTAAGCAGCCATAGTGTGTTTTCTGCCTGTGTGACTCTGTTCTGTTTTGTAATTCAGTTCAAGTGTAACGGTTTTTACATTCCCTCTATCAGTGATACCTTATGAGAAGTGTCCTTTTCTGTGTGACTTATTTCACTTAGAATCGTCGTACCTAAATCCACTCATCATGCTGCTACTAGCCTTATGACATTGATTTCATGGCTGAGTGATATTCCATTGTACATAAGGACCACAACTTCTTTATCCATTTTTCTCTTTCCTGGGATATTGAAGGTGGAATGAAGTGGAGGTCCTTGTCAACAGAGCAGCCCTAAACTTTGGGGTGCTTGTGTCTTGCTGATTTTTCATTTTCCCAATTTATACCCCCATGAGTGGAAGTGCCCTATGCTCTCTAAGCTGTGTTTTTTAGATGTTTCAAGACACACCGTACACTTCTCCAGAGTGGCTGTTGGCAATTTACATCCCGCCCATCAGTGTAGCAAGGCTCCCATTTCTCCATGGCCTGTCCCGCATTTCTGGTTTTGAGACTGTTTTCAGCATGGCCCTTTTGACCGATGGGTAGCGAGTCTTCTTTGTAGCGCTGATTTGCCTTTCCAGGTTGCTTGGTTGGCCAAAAAGGGCGTATGCGTTTTTTCCTGAATATATTCAGGAAAAAACGCATACGCCCTTTTTAGCCAAGGGCATCATTGTCAACGTTTTGCCGCTTTTCATGTGCTTTAAAGGCGATTCGAATCTACCTCCTGAAATCTGTTTCCTGCAATTCTGCCTTGATTTCAAATCCTCTTCTTTGCCTTCCCTCAATATATTTGTGGACGAGAGTTATCATTTATAACTCTGCAGGTTTGTGAATTGCAGTGCCCTGAAGCTCCATTTTACAACTCGCTTTTTTGGGAGCTGGCCGCAAAAGCGCTGGATGGCTTCAGGCCCTGTTCTGGTTCCGGGGGGGATGATGAGCCTGTGGTTAATTCTTCTTCCTGATGGGAAAATAGAGTGACCTGTGCCTGTCCCAACACCAAGAGCTAGTCTCTCACTGGTTCCCCATCTTCCCGTTCATCCTCAGGACAAATTGCAACCTGCACGGAACAGGAGGTTAAAGGTGCTAATGCTGCAAGTAGGGAGATTGTTAGTAAAGCGGCTGGAATGGCAAACCCGGGCACAAGGAGAAGAGAAATGAGGTGCGTTTTAGAAACCTTTCCCCATCACATGGTGTACCATCTTTTTGTTTTCTCATGCATGTTTTCGATGTAGGAAGATGCCCTTGAACCTGGAGATTTGGGACCCATGGGATGGGTACCACGCAGTATTACTTTAAAGGGTCTGCGTTTGCTCACCCAACCTCACCAAACCTCTCAGCCCCAAGAGTGTCCACCCTTATGTCTCATCCAGCTGTGGGTCTAGATATGGTCAATCCAGGTTGCATCACAGCCCCTGAACGCATTGTGTAAGAATTTCTCTCTCTTTCACTGTCTTTGTTTCATGGGTTTGTAAAAGTAATTTATTTTTATAATGGGGTTTAGCTGCTTTTCACTGCTGTGTTTATGCTGCTTTACACCCACTTGACACACTAACAGAGAGATATCAATACATAGGTTTTAAGATTATTACTAGTCAGATATATTCTTGTGTGGTGAATAGGGCGTGTTGAGTCCAGTTTTCTGAGCAAGGAGTAGGTCTTGTCTATTACATATTGGGTTTATGGAACGGTATCTGAGCTAATTTGAAACCCTTGTTTTATGTATCACCCCACCTCACCTTTCCCTTTAAGCAGCCATAGTGTGTTTTCTGCCTGTGTGACTCTGTTCTGTTTTGTAATTCAGTTCAAGTGTAACGGTTTTTACATTCCCTCTATCAGTGATACCTTATGAGAAGTGTCCTTTTCTGTGTGACTTATTTCACTTAGAATCGTCGTACCTAAATCCACTCATCATGCTGCTACTAGCCTTATGACATTGATTTCATGGCTGAGTGATATTCCATTGTACATAAGGACCACAACTTCTTTATCCATTTTTCTCTTTCCTGGGATATTGAAGGTGGAATGAAGTGGAGGTCCTTGTCAACAGAGCAGCCCTCAACTTTGGGGTGCTTGTGTCTTGCTGATTTTTCATTTTCCCAATTTATACCCCCATGAGTGGAAGTGCCCTATGCTCTCTAAGCTGTGTTTTTTAGATGTTTCAAGACACACCGTACACTTCTCCAGAGTGGCTGTTGGCAATTTACATCCCGCCCATCAGTGTAGCAAGGCTCCCATTTCTCCATGGCCTGTCCCGCATTTCTGGTTTTGAGACTGTTTTCTGCATGGCCCTTTTGACCGATGGGTAGCGAGTCTTCTTTGTAGCGCTGATTTGCCTTTTCAGGTTGCTTGGTTGGCCAAAAAGGGCGTATGCGTTTTTTCCTGAATATATTCAGGAAAAAACGCATACGCCATTTTTAGCCAAGGGCATCATTGTCAACGTTTTGCCGCTTTTCATGTGCTTTAAAGGCGATTCGAATCTACCTCCTGAAATCTGTTTCCTGCGATTCTGCCTTGATTTCAAATCCTCTTCTTTGCCTTCCCTCAATATATTTGTGGACGAGAGTTATTATTTATAACTCTGCAGGTTTGTGAATTGCAGTGCCCTGAAGCTCCATTTTACAACTCGCTTTTTTGGGAGCTGGCCGCAAAAGCACTGGATGGCTTCAGGCCCTGTTCTGGTTCCGGGGGGGTTGATGAGCCTGTGGTTAATTCTTCTTCCTGATGGGAAAATAGAGTGACCTGTGCCTGTCCCAACACCAAGAGCTAGTCTCTCACTGGTTCCCCGTCTTCCCGTTCATCCTCAGGACAAATTGCAACCTGCACGGAACAGGAGGTTAAAGGTGCTGATGCTCCAAATAAGGAGATTGCTAGTAAAGCGGCTGGAATGGAGAACCCGGGCACAAGGAGATGAGAAATGAGGTGCGTTTTAGATATTTTTCCCCATCACACGGTGTACCATCTTCTGGGTTTCTCGTGCATGTTTTCAATGTAGGAAGATGCCCTTGAACCTGGAGATTTGGGACCCATGGGATGGGTACCACGCAGTATTACTTTAAAGGGTCTGCGTTTGCTCACCCAACCTCACCAAACCTCTCAGCCCCAAGAGTGTCCACCCTTATGTCCAATCCAGCTGTGGGTCTAGATATGGTCAATCCAGGTTGCATCACAGCCCCTGAACGCATTGTGTAAGAATTTCTCTCTCTTTCACTGTCTTTGTTTCATGGGTTTGTAAAAGTAATTTATTTTTATAATGGGGTTTAGCTGCTTTTCACTGCTGTGTGTATGCTGCTTTACACCCACTTGACACACTAACAGAGAGATATCAATACATAGGTTTTAAGATTATTACTAGTCAGATATATTCTTGTGTGGTGAATAGGGCGTGTTGAGTCCAGTTTTCTGAGCAAGGAGTAGGTCTTGTCTATTACATATTGGGTTTATGGAACGGTATCTGAGCTAATTTGAAACCCTTGTTTTATGTATCACCCCACCTCACCTTTCCCTTTAAGCAGCCATAGTGTGTTTTCTGCCTGTGTGACTCTGTTCTGTTTTGTAATTCAGTTCAAGTGTAACGGTTTTTACATTCCCTCTATAAGTGATACCTTATGAGAAGTGTCCTTTTCTGTGTGACTTATTTCACTTAGAATCGTCGTACCTAAATCCACTCATCATGCTGCTACTAGCCTTATGACATTGATTTCATGGCTGAGTGATATTCCATTGTACATAAGGACCACAACTTCTTTATCCATTTTTCTCTTTCCTGGGATATTGAAGGTGGAATGAAGTGGAGGTCCTTGTCAACAGAGCAGCCCTAAACTTTGGGGTGCTTGTGTCTTGCTGATTTTTCATTTTCCCAATTTATACCCCCATGAGTGGAAGTGCCCTATGCTCTCTAAGCTGTGTTTTTTAGATGTTTCAAGACACACCGTACACTTCTCCAGAGTGGCTGTTGGCAATTTACATCCCGCCCATCAGTGTAGCAAGGCTCCCATTTCTCCATGGCCTGTCCCGCATTTCTGGTTTTGAGACTGTTTTCAGCATGGCCCTTTTGACCGATGGGTAGCGAGTCTTCTTTGTAGCGCTGATTTGCCTTTCCAGGTTGCTTGGTTGGCCAAAAAGGGCGTATGCGTTTTTTCCTGAATATATTCAGGAAAAAACGCATACGCCCTTTTTAGCCAAGGGCATCATTGTCAACGTTTTGCCGCTTTTCATGTGCTTTAAAGGCGATTCGAATCTACCTCCTGAAATCTGTTTCCTGCAATTCTGCCTTGATTTCAAATCATCTTCTTTGCCTTCCCTCAATATATTTGTGGACGAGAGTTATCATTTATAACTCTGCAGGTTTGTGAATTGCAGTGCCCTGAAGCTCCATTTTACAACTCGCTTTTTTGGGAGCTGGCCGCAAAAGCGCTGGATGGCTTCAGGCCCTGTTCTGGTTCCGGGGGGGATGATGAGCCTGTGGTTAATTCTTCTTCCTGATGGGAAAATAGAGTGACCTGTGCCTGTCCCAACACCAAGAGCTAGTCTCTCACTGGTTCCCCGTCTTCCCGTTCATCCTCAGGACAAATTGCAACCTGCACGGAACAGGAGGTTAAAGGTGCTAATGCTGCAAGTAGGGAGATTGTTAGTAAAGCGGCTGGAATGGCGAACCCGGGCACAAGGAGAAGAGAAATGAGGTGCGTTTTAGAAACCTTTCCCCATCACATGGTGTACCATCTTTTTGTTTTCTCATGCATGTTTTCGATGTAGGAAGATGCCCTTGAACCTGGAGATTTGGGACCCATGCGATGGGTACCACGCAGTATTACTTTAAAGGGTCTGCGTTTGCTCACCCAACCTCACCAAACCTCTCAGCCCCAAGAGTGTCCACCCTTATGTCTCATCCAGCTGTGGGTCTAGATATGGTCAATCCAGGTTGCATCACAGCCCCTGAACGCATTGTGTAAGAATTTCTCTCTCTTTCACTGTCTTTGTTTCATGGGTTTGTAAAAGTAATTTATTTTTATAATGGGGTTTAGCTGCTTTTCACTGCTGTGTTTATGCTGCTTTACACCCACTTGACACACTAACAGAGAGATATCAATACATAGGTTTTAAGATTATTACTAGTCAGATATATTCTTGTGTGGTGAATAGGGCGTGTTGAGTCCAGTTTTCTGAGCAAGGAGTAGGTCTTGTCTATTACATATTGGGTTTATGGAACGGTATCTGAGCTAATTTGAAACCCTTGTTTTATGTATCACCCCACCTCACCTTTCCCTTTAAGCAGCCATAGTGTGTTTTCTGCCTGTGTGACTCTGTTCTGTTTTGTAATTCAGTTCAAGTGTAACGGTTTTTACATTCCCTCTATCAGTGATACCTTATGAGAAGTGTCCTTTTCTGTGTGACTTATTTCACTTAGAATCGTCGTACCTAAATCCACTCATCATGCTGCTACTAGCCTTATGACATTGATTTCATGGCTGAGTGATATTCCATTGTACATAAGGACCACAACTTCTTTATCCATTTTTCTCTTTCCTGGGATATTGAAGGTGGAATGAAGTGGAGGTCCTTGTCAACAGAGCAGCCCTCAACTTTGGGGTGCTTGTGTCTTGCTGATTTTTCATTTTCCCAATTTAAACCCCCATGAGTGGAAGTGCCCTATGCTCTCTAAGCTGTGTTTTTTAGATGTTTCAAGACACACCGTACACTTCTCCAGAGTGGCTGTTGGCAATTTACATCCCGCCCATCAGTGTAGCAAGGCTCCCATTTCTCCATGGCCTGTCCCGCATTTCTGGTTTTGAGACTGTTTTCTGCATGGCCCTTTTGACCGATGGGTAGCGAGTCTTCTTTGTAGCGCTGATTTGCCTTTTCAGGTTGCTTGGTTGGCCAAAAAGGGCGTATGCGTTTTTTCCTGAATATATTCAGGAAAAAACGCATACGCCATTTTTAGCCAAGGGCATCATTGTCAACGTTTTGCCGCTTTTCATGTGCTTTAAAGGCGATTCGAATCTACCTCCTGAAATCTGTTTCCTGCGATTCTGCCTTGATTTCAAATCCTCTTCTTTGCCTTCCCTCAATATATTTGTGGACGAGAGTTATTATTTATAACTCTGCAGGTTTGTGAATTGCAGTGCCCTGAAGCTCCATTTTACAACTCGCTTTTTTGGGAGCTGGCCGCAAAAGCACTGGATGGCTTCAGGCCCTGTCCTGGTTCCCGGGGGGATGATGAGCCTGTGGTTAATTCTTCTTCCTGATGGGAAAATAGAGTGACCTGTGCCTGTCCCAACACCAAGAGCTAGTCTCTCACTGGTTCCCCGTCTTCCCGTTCATCCTCAGGACAAATTGCAACCTGCACGGAACAGGAGGTTAAAGGTGCTGATGCTCCAAATAAGGAGATTGCTAGTAAAGCGGCTGGAATGGAGAACCCGGGCACAAGGAGATGAGAAATGAGGTGCGTTTTAGATATTTTTCCCCATCACACGGTGTACCATCTTCTGGGTTTCTCGTGCATGTTTTCAATGTAGGAAGATGCCCTTGAACCTGGAGATTTGGGACCCATGGGATGGGTACCACGCAGTATTACTTTAAAGGGTCTGCGTTTGCTCACCCAACCTCACCAAACCTCTCAGCCCCAAGAGTGTCCACCCTTATGTCCAATCCAGCTGTGGGTCTAGATATGGTCAATCCAGGTTGCATCACAGCCCCTGAACGCATTGTGTAAGAATTTCTCTCTCTTTCACTGTCTTTGTTTCATGGGTTTGTAAAAGTAATTTATTTTTATAATGGGGTTTAGCTGCTTTTCACTGCTGTGTGTATGCTGCTTTACACCCACTTGACACACTAACAGAGAGATATCAATACATAGGTTTTAAGATTATTACTAGTCAGATATATTCTTGTGTGGTGAATAGGGCGTGTTGAGTCCAGTTTTCTGAGCAAGGAGTAGGTCTTGTCTATTACATATTGGGTTTATGGAACGGTATCTGAGCTAATTTGAAACCCTTGTTTTATGTATCACCCCACCTCACCTTTCCCTTTAAGCAGCCATAGTGTGTTTTCTGCCTGTGTGACTCTGTTCTGTTTTGTAATTCAGTTCAAGTGTAACGGTTTTTACATTCCCTCTATCAGTGATACCTTATGAGAAGTGTCCTTTTCTGTGTGACTTATTTCACTTAGAATCGTCGTACCTAAATCCACTCATCATGCTGCTACTAGCCTTATGACATTGATTTCATGGCTGAGTGATATTCCATTGTACATAAGGACCACAACTTCTTTATCCATTTTTCTCTTTCCTGGGATATTTAAGGTGGAATGAAGTGGAGGTCCTTGTCAACAGAGCAGCCCTAAACTTTGGGGTGCTTGTGTCTTGCTGATTTTTCATTTTCCCAATTTATACCCCCATGAGTGGAAGTGCCCTATGCTCTCTAAGCTGTGTTTTTTAGATGTTTCAAGACACACCGTACACTTCTCCAGAGTGGCTGTTGGCAATTTACATCCCGCCCATCAGTGTAGCAAGGCTCCCATTTCTCCATGGCCTGTCCCGCATTTCTGGTTTTGAGTCTGTTTTCAGCATGGCCCTTTTGACCGATGGGTAGCGAGTCTTCTTTGTAGCGCTGATTTGCCTTTCCAGGTTGCTTGGTTGGCCAAAAAGGGCGTATGCGTTTTTTCCTGAATATATTCAGGAAAAAACGCATACGCCATTTTTAGCCAAGGGCATCATTGTCAACGTTTTGCCGCTTTTCATGTGCTTTAAAGGCGATTCGAATCTACCTCCTGAAATCTGTTTCCTGCAATTCTGCCTTGATTTCAAATCCTCTTCTTTGCCTTCCCTCAATATATTTGTGGACGAGAGTTATCATTTATAACTCTGCAGGTTTGTGAATTGCAGTGCCCTGAAGCTCCATTTTACAACTCGCTTTTTTGGGAGCTGGCCGCAAAAGCGCTGGATGGCTTCAGGCCCTGTTCTGGTTCCGGGGGGGATGATGAGCCTGTGGTTAATTCTTCTTCCTGATGGGAAAATAGAGTGACCTGTGCCTGTCCCAACACCAAGAGCTAGTCTCTCACTGGTTCCCCGTCTTCCCGTTCATCCTCAGGACAAATTGCAACCTGCACGGAACAGGAGGTTAAAGGTGCTAATGCTGCAAGTAGGGAGATTGTTAGTAAAGCGGCTGGAATGGCGAACCCGGGCACAAGGAGAAGAGAAATGAGGTGCGTTTTAGAAACCTTTCCCCATCACATGGTGTACCATCTTTTTGTTTTCTCATGCATGTTTTCGATGTAGGAAGATGCCCTTGAACCTGGAGATTTGGGACCCATGCGATGGGTACCACGCAGTATTACTTTAAAGGGTCTGCGTTTGCTCACCCAACCTCACCAAATCTCTCAGCCCCAAGAGTGTCCACCCTTATGTCTCATCCAGCTGTGGGTCTAGATATGGTCAATCCAGGTTGCATCACAGCCCCTGAACGCATTGTGTAAGAATTTCTCTCTCTTTCACTGTCTTTGTTTCATGGGTTTGTAAAAGTAATTTATTTTTATAATGGGGTTTAGCTGCTTTTCACTGCTGTGTTTATGCTGCTTTACACCCACTTGACACACTAACAGAGAGATATCAATACATAGGTTTTAAGATTATTACTAGTCAGATATATTCTTGTGTGGTGAATAGGGCGTGTTGAGTCCAGTTTTCTGAGCAAGGAGTAGGTCTTGTCTATTACATATTGGGTTTATGGAACGGTATCTGAGCTAATTTGAAACCCTTGTTTTATGTATCACCCCACCTCACCTTTCCCTTTAAGCAGCCATAGTGTGTTTTCTGCCTGTGTGACTCTGTTCTGTTTTGTAATTCAGTTCAAGTGTAACGGTTTTTACATTCCCTCTATCAGTGATACCTTATGAGAAGTGTCCTTTTCTGTGTGACTTATTTCACTTAGAATCGTCGTACCTAAATCCACTCATCATGCTGCTACTAGCCTTATGACATTGATTTCATGGCTGAGTGATATTCCATTGTACATAAGGACCACAACTTCTTTATCCATTTTTCTCTTTCCTGGGATATTGAAGGTGGAATGAAGTGGAGGTCCTTGTCAACAGAGCAGCCCTCAACTTTGGGGTGCTTGTGTCTTGCTGATTTTTCATTTTCCCAATTTATACCCCCATGAGTGGAAGTGCCCTATGCTCTCTAAGCTGTGTTTTTTAGATGTTTCAAGACACACCGTACACTTCTCCAGAGTGGCTGTTGGCAATTTACATCCCGCCCATCAGTGTAGCAAGGCTCCCATTTCTCCATGGCCTGTCCCGCATTTCTGGTTTTGAGACTGTTTTCTGCATGGCCCTTTTGACCGATGGGTAGCGAGTCTTCTTTGTAGCGCTGATTTGCCTTTCCAGGTTGCTTGGTTGGCCAAAAAGGGCGTATGCGTTTTTTCCTGAATATATTCAGGAAAAAACGCATACGCCATTTTTAGCCAAGGGCATCATTGTCAACGTTTTGCCGCTTTTCATGTGCTTTAAAGGCGATTCGAATCTACCTCCTGAAATCTGTTTCCTGCGATTCTGCCTTGATTTCAAATCCTCTTCTTTGCCTTCCCTCAATATATTTGTGGACGAGAGTTATCATTTATAACTCTGCAGGTTTGTGAATTGCAGTGCCCTGAAGCTCCATTTTACAACTCGCTTTTTTGGGAGCTGGCCGCAAAAGCACTGGATGGCTTCAGGCCCTGTTCTGGTTCCGGGGGGGATGATGAGCCTGTGGTTAATTCTTCTTCCTGATGGGAAAATAGAGTGACCTGTGCCTGTCCCAACACCAAGAGCTAGTCTCTCACTGGTTCCCCGTCTTCCCGTTCATCCTCAGGACAAATTGCAACCTGCACGGAACAGGAGGTTAAAGGTGCTGATGCTCCAAATAAGGAGATTGCTAGTAAAGCGGCTGGAATGGAGAACCCGGGCACAAGGAGATGAGAAATGAGGTGCGTTTTAGATATTTTTCCCCATCACACGGTGTACCATCTTCTGGGTTTCTCGTGCATGTTTTCAATGTAGGAAGATGCCCTTGAACCTGGAGATTTGGGACCCATGGGATGGGTACCACGCAGTATTACTTTAAAGGGTCTGCGTTTGCTCACCCAACCTCACCAAACCTCTCAGCCCCAAGAGTGTCCACCCTTATGTCCAATCCAGCTGTGGGTCTAGATATGGTCAATCCAGGTTGCATCACAGCCCCTGAACGCATTGTGTAAGAATTTCTCTCTCTTTCACTGTCTTTGTTTCATGGGTTTGTAAAAGTAATTTATTTTTATAATGGGGTTTAGCTGCTTTTCACTGCTGTGTGTATGCTGCTTTACACCCACTTGACACACTAACAGAGAGATATCAATACATAGGTTTTAAGATTATTACTAGTCAGATATATTCTTGTGTGGTGAATAGGGCGTGTTGAGTCCAGTTTTCTGAGCAAGGAGTAGGTCTTGTCTATTACATATTGGGTTTATGGAACGGTATCTGAGCTAATTTGAAACCCTTGTTTTATGTATCACCCCACCTCACCTTTCCCTTTAAGCAGCCATAGTGTGTTTTCTGCCTGTGTGACTCTGTTCTGTTTTGTAATTCAGTTCAAGTGTAACGGTTTTTACATTCCCTCTATAAGTGATACCTTATGAGAAGTGTCCTTTTCTGTGTGACTTATTTCACTTAGAATCGTCGTACCTAAATCCACTCATCATGCTGCTACTAGCCTTATGACATTGATTTCATGGCTGAGTGATATTCCATTGTACATAAGGACCACAACTTCTTTATCCATTTTTCTCTTTCCTGGGATATTGAAGGTGGAATGAAGTGGAGGTCCTTGTCAACAGAGCAGCCCTAAACTTTGGGGTGCTTGTGTCTTGCTGATTTTTCATTTTCCCAATTTATACCCCCATGAGTGGAAGTGCCCTATGCTCTCTAAGCTGTGTTTTTTAGATGTTTCAAGACACACCGTACACTTCTCCAGAGTGGCTGTTGGCAATTTACATCCCGCCCATCAGTGTAGCAAGGCTCCCATTTCTCCATGGCCTGTCCCGCATTTCTGGTTTTGAGTCTGTTTTCAGCATGGCCCTTTAGACCGATGGGTAGCGAGTCTTCTTTGTAGCGCTGATTTGCCTTTCCAGGTTGCTTGGTTGGCCAAAAAGGGCGTATGCGTTTTTTCCTGAATATATTCAGGAAAAAACGCATACGCCATTTTTAGCCAAGGGCATCATTGTCAACGTTTTGCCGCTTTTCATGTGCTTTAAAGGCGATTCGAATCTATCTCCTGAAATCTGTTTCCTGCAATTCTGCCTTGATTTCAAATCCTCTTCTTTGCCTTCCCTCAATATATTTGTGGACGAGAGTTATCATTTATAACTCTGCAGGTTTGTGAATTGCAGTGCCCTGAAGCTCCATTTTACAACTCGCTTTTTTGGGAGCTGGCCGCAAAAGCGCTGGATGGCTTCAGGCCCTGTTCTGGTTCCGGGGGGGATGATGAGCCTGTGGTTAATTCTTCTTCCTGATGGGAAAATAGAGTGACCTGTGCCTGTCCCAACACCAAGAGCTAGTCTCTCACTGGTTCCCCGTCTTCCCGTTCATCCTCAGGACAAATTGCAACCTGCACGGAACAGGAGGTTAAAGGTGCTAATGCTGCAAGTAGGGAGATTGTTAGTAAAGCGGCTGGAATGGCGAACCCGGGCACAAGGAGAAGAGAAATGAGGTGCGTTTTAGAAACCTTTCCCCATCACATGGTGTACCATCTTTTTGTTTTCTCATGCATGTTTTCGATGTAGGAAGATGCCCTTGAACCTGGAGATTTGGGACCCATGGGATGGGTACCACGCAGTATTACTTTAAAGGGTCTGCGTTTGCTCACCCAACCTCACCAAACCTCTCAGCCCCAAGAGTGTCCACCCTTATGTCTCATCCAGCTGTGGGTCTAGATATGGTCAATCCAGGTTGCATCACAGCCCCTGAACGCATTGTGTAAGAATTTCTCTCTCTTTCACTGTCTTTGTTTCATGGGTTTGTAAAAGTAATTTATTTTTATAATGGGGTTTAGCTGCTTTTCACTGCTGTGTTTATGCTGCTTTACACCCACTTGACACACTAACAGAGAGATATCAATACATAGGTTTTAAGATTATTACTAGTCAGATATATTCTTGTGTGGTGAATAGGGCGTGTTGAGTCCAGTTTTCTGAGCAAGGAGTAGGTCTTGTCTATTACATATTGGGTTTATGGAACGGTATCTGAGCTAATTTGAAACCCTTGTTTTATGTATCACCCCACCTCACCTTTCCCTTTAAGCAGCCATAGTGTGTTTTCTGCCTGTGTGACTCTGTTCTGTTTTGTAATTCAGTTCAAGTGTAACGGTTTTTACATTCCCTCTATAAGTGATACCTTATGAGAAGTGTCCTTTTCTGTGTGACTTATTTCACTTAGAATCGTCGTACCTAAATCCACTCATCATGCTGCTACTAGCCTTATGACATTGATTTCATGGCTGAGTGATATTCCATTGTACATAAGGACCACAACTTCTTTATCCATTTTTCTCTTTCCTGGGATATTGAAGGTGGAATGAAGTGGAGGTCCTTGTCAACAGAGCAGCCCTCAACTTTGGGGTGCTTGTGTCTTGCTGATTTTTCATTTTCCCAATTTAAACCCCCATGAGTGGAAGTGCCCTATGCTCTCTAAGCTGTGTTTTTTAGATGTTTCAAGACACACCGTACACTTCTCCAGAGTGGCTGTTGGCAATTTACATCCCGCCCATCAGTGTAGCAAGGCTCCCATTTCTCCATGGCCTGTCCCGCATTTCTGGTTTTGAGACTGTTTTCTGCATGGCCCTTTTGACCGATGGGTAGCGAGTCTTCTTTGTAGCGCTGATTTGCCTTTTCAGGTTGCTTGGTTGGCCAAAAAGGGCGTATGCGTTTTTTCCTGAATATATTCAGGAAAAAACGCATACGCCATTTTTAGCCAAGGGCATCATTGTCAACGTTTTGCCGCTTTTCATGTGCTTTAAAGGCGATTCGAATCTACCTCCTGAAATCTGTTTCCTGCGATTCTGCCTTGATTTCAAATCCTCTTCTTTGCCTTCCCTCAATATATTTGTGGACGAGAGTTATTATTTATAACTCTGCAGGTTTGTGAATTGCAGTGCCCTGAAGCTCCATTTTACAACTCGCTTTTTTGGGAGCTGGCCGCAAAAGCACTGGATGGCTTCAGGCCCTGTCCTGGTTCCCGGGGGGATGATGAGCCTGTGGTTAATTCTTCTTCCTGATGGGAAAATAGAGTGACCTGTGCCTGTCCCAACACCAAGAGCTAGTCTCTCACTGGTTCCCCGTCTTCCCGTTCATCCTCAGGACAAATTGCAACCTGCACGGAACAGGAGGTTAAAGGTGCTGATGCTCCAAATAAGGAGATTGCTAGTAAAGCGGCTGGAATGGAGAACCCGGGCACAAGGAGATGAGAAATGAGGTGCGTTTTAGATATTTTTCCCCATCACACGGTGTACCATCTTCTGGGTTTCTCGTGCATGTTTTCAATGTAGGAAGATGCCCTTGAACCTGGAGATTTGGGACCCATGGGATGGGTACCACGCAGTATTACTTTAAAGGGTCTGCGTTTGCTCACCCAACCTCACCAAACCTCTCAGCCCCAAGAGTGTCCACCCTTATGTCCAATCCAGCTGTGGGTCTAGATATGGTCAATCCAGGTTGCATCACAGCCCCTGAACGCATTGTGTAAGAATTTCTCTCTCTTTCACTGTCTTTGTTTCATGGGTTTGTAAAAGTAATTTATTTTTATAATGGGGTTTAGCTGCTTTTCACTGCTGTGTGTATGCTGCTTTACACCCACTTGACACACTAACAGAGAGATATCAATACATAGGTTTTAAGATTATTACTAGTCAGATATATTCTTGTGTGGTGAATAGGGCGTGTTGAGTCCAGTTTTCTGAGCAAGGAGTAGGTCTTGTCTATTACATATTGGGTTTATGGAACGGTATCTGAGCTAATTTGAAACCCTTGTTTTATGTATCACCCCACCTCACCTTTCCCTTTAAGCAGCCATAGTGTGTTTTCTGCCTGTGTGACTCTGTTCTGTTTTGTAATTCAGTTCAAGTGTAACGGTTTTTACATTCCCTCTATCAGTGATACCTTATGAGAAGTGTCCTTTTCTGTGTGACTTATTTCACTTAGAATCGTCGTACCTAAATCCACTCATCATGCTGCTACTAGCCTTATGACATTGATTTCATGGCTGAGTGATATTCCATTGTACATAAGGACCACAACTTCTTTATCCATTTTTCTCTTTCCTGGGATATTTAAGGTGGAATGAAGTGGAGGTCCTTGTCAACAGAGCAGCCCTAAACTTTGGGGTGCTTGTGTCTTGCTGATTTTTCATTTTCCCAATTTATACCCCCATGAGTGGAAGTGCCCTATGCTCTCTAAGCTGTGTTTTTTAGATGTTTCAAGACACACCGTACACTTCTCCAGAGTGGCTGTTGGCAATTTACATCCCGCCCATCAGTGTAGCAAGGCTCCCATTTCTCCATGGCCTGTCCCGCATTTCTGGTTTTGAGTCTGTTTTCAGCATGGCCCTTTTGACCGATGGGTAGCGAGTCTTCTTTGTAGCGCTGATTTGCCTTTCCAGGTTGCTTGGTTGGCCAAAAAGGGCGTATGCGTTTTTTCCTGAATATATTCAGGAAAAAACGCATACGCCATTTTTAGCCAAGGGCATCATTGTCAACGTTTTGCCGCTTTTCATGTGCTTTAAAGGCGATTCGAATCTACCTCCTGAAATCTGTTTCCTGCAATTCTGCCTTGATTTCAAATCCTCTTCTTTGCCTTCCCTCAATATATTTGTGGACGAGAGTTATCATTTATAACTCTGCAGGTTTGTGAATTGCAGTGCCCTGAAGCTCCATTTTACAACTCGCTTTTTTGGGAGCTGGCCGCAAAAGCGCTGGATGGCTTCAGGCCCTGTTCTGGTTCCGGGGGGGATGATGAGCCTGTGGTTAATTCTTCTTCCTGATGGGAAAATAGAGTGACCTGTGCCTGTCCCAACACCAAGAGCTAGTCTCTCACTGGTTCCCCGTCTTCCCGTTCATCCTCAGGACAAATTGCAACCTGCACGGAACAGGAGGTTAAAGGTGCTAATGCTGCAAGTAGGGAGATTGTTAGTAAAGCGGCTGGAATGGCGAACCCGGGCACAAGGAGAAGAGAAATGAGGTGCGTTTTAGAAACCTTTCCCCATCACATGGTGTACCATCTTTTTGTTTTCTCATGCATGTTTTCGATGTAGGAAGATGCCCTTGAACCTGGAGATTTGGGACCCATGCGATGGGTACCACGCAGTATTACTTTAAAGGGTCTGCGTTTGCTCACCCAACCTCACCAAATCTCTCAGCCCCAAGAGTGTCCACCCTTATGTCTCATCCAGCTGTGGGTCTAGATATGGTCAATCCAGGTTGCATCACAGCCCCTGAACGCATTGTGTAAGAATTTCTCTCTCTTTCACTGTCTTTGTTTCATGGGTTTGTAAAAGTAATTTATTTTTATAATGGGGTTTAGCTGCTTTTCACTGCTGTGTTTATGCTGCTTTACACCCACTTGACACACTAACAGAGAGATATCAATACATAGGTTTTAAGATTATTACTAGTCAGATATATTCTTGTGTGGTGAATAGGGCGTGTTGAGTCCAGTTTTCTGAGCAAGGAGTAGGTCTTGTCTATTACATATTGGGTTTATGGAACGGTATCTGAGCTAATTTGAAACCCTTGTTTTATGTATCACCCCACCTCACCTTTCCCTTTAAGCAGCCATAGTGTGTTTTCTGCCTGTGTGACTCTGTTCTGTTTTGTAATTCAGTTCAAGTGTAACGGTTTTTACATTCCCTCTATCAGTGATACCTTATGAGAAGTGTCCTTTTCTGTGTGACTTATTTCACTTAGAATCGTCGTACCTAAATCCACTCATCATGCTGCTACTAGCCTTATGACATTGATTTCATGGCTGAGTGATATTCCATTGTACATAAGGACCACAACTTCTTTATCCATTTTTCTCTTTCCTGGGATATTGAAGGTGGAATGAAGTGGAGGTCCTTGTCAACAGAGCAGCCCTAAACTTTGGGGTGCTTGTGTCTTGCTGATTTTTCATTTTCCCAATTTATACCCCCATGAGTGGAAGTGCCCTATGCTCTCTAAGCTGTGTTTTTTAGATGTTTCAAGACACACCGTACACTTCTCCAGAGTGGCTGTTGGCAATTTACATCCCGCCCATCAGTGTAGCAAGGCTCCCATTTCTCCATGGCCTGTCCCGCATTTCTGGTTTTGAGACTGTTTTCTGCATGGCCCTTTTGACCGATGGGTAGCGAGTCTTCTTTGTAGCGCTGATTTGCCTTTCCAGGTTGCTTGGTTGGCCAAAAAGGGCGTATGCGTTTTTTCCTGAATATATTCAGGAAAAAACGCATACGCCATTTTTAGCCAAGGGCATCATTGTCAACGTTTTGCCGCTTTTCATGTGCTTTAAAGGCGATTCGAATCTACCTCCTGAAATCTGTTTCCTGCGATTCTGCCTTGATTTCAAATCCTCTTCTTTGCCTTCCCTCAATATATTTGTGGACGAGAGTTATCATTTATAACTCTGCAGGTTTGTGAATTGCAGTGCCCTGAAGCTCCATTTTACAACTCGCTTTTTTGGGAGCTGGCCGCAAAAGCACTGGATGGCTTCAGGCCCTGTTCTGGTTCCGGGGGGGATGATGAGCCTGTGGTTAATTCTTCTTCCTGATGGGAAAATAGAGTGACCTGTGCCTGTCCCAACACCAAGAGCTAGTCTCTCACTGGTTCCCCGTCTTCCCGTTCATCCTCAGGACAAATTGCAACCTGCACGGAACAGGAGGTTAAAGGTGCTGATGCTCCAAATAAGGAGATTGCTAGTAAAGCGGCTGGAATGGAGAACCCGGGCACAAGGAGATGAGAAATGAGGTGCGTTTTAGATATTTTTCCCCATCACACGGTGTACCATCTTCTGGGTTTCTCGTGCATGTTTTCAATGTAGGAAGATGCCCTTGAACCTGGAGATTTGGGACCCATGGGATGGGTACCACGCAGTATTACTTTAAAGGGTCTGCGTTTGCTCACCCAACCTCACCAAACCTCTCAGCCCCAAGAGTGTCCACCCTTATGTCCAATCCAGCTGTGGGTCTAGATATGGTCAATCCAGGTTGCATCACAGCCCCTGAACGCATTGTGTAAGAATTTCTCTCTCTTTCACTGTCTTTGTTTCATGGGTTTGTAAAAGTAATTTATTTTTATAATGGGGTTTAGCTGCTTTTCACTGCTGTGTGTATGCTGCTTTACACCCACTTGACACACTAACAGAGAGATATCAATACATAGGTTTTAAGATTATTACTAGTCAGATATATTCTTGTGTGGTGAATAGGGCGTGTTGAGTCCAGTTTTCTGAGCAAGGAGTAGGTCTTGTCTATTACATATTGGGTTTATGGAACGGTATCTGAGCTAATTTGAAACCCTTGTTTTATGTATCACCCCACCTCACCTTTCCCTTTAAGCAGCCATAGTGTGTTTTCTGCCTGTGTGACTCTGTTCTGTTTTGTAATTCAGTTCAAGTGTAACGGTTTTTACATTCCCTCTATAAGTGATACCTTATGAGAAGTGTCCTTTTCTGTGTGACTTATTTCACTTAGAATCGTCGTACCTAAATCCACTCATCATGCTGCTACTAGCCTTATGACATTGATTTCATGGCTGAGTGATATTCCATTGTACATAAGGACCACAACTTCTTTATCCATTTTTCTCTTTCCTGGGATATTGAAGGTGGAATGAAGTGGAGGTCCTTGTCAACAGAGCAGCCCTAAACTTTGGGGTGCTTGTGTCTTGCTGATTTTTCATTTTCCCAATTTATACCCCCATGAGTGGAAGTGCCCTATGCTCTCTAAGCTGTGTTTTTTAGATGTTTCAAGACACACCGTACACTTCTCCAGAGTGGCTGTTGGCAATTTACATCCCGCCCATCAGTGTAGCAAGGCTCCCATTTCTCCATGGCCTGTCCCGCATTTCTGGTTTTGAGTCTGTTTTCAGCATGGCCCTTTAGACCGATGGGTAGCGAGTCTTCTTTGTAGCGCTGATTTGCCTTTCCAGGTTGCTTGGTTGGCCAAAAAGGGCGTATGCGTTTTTTCCTGAATATATTCAGGAAAAAACGCATACGCCATTTTTAGCCAAGGGCATCATTGTCAACGTTTTGCCGCTTTTCATGTGCTTTAAAGGCGATTCGAATCTATCTCCTGAAATCTGTTTCCTGCAATTCTGCCTTGATTTCAAATCCTCTTCTTTGCCTTCCCTCAATATATTTGTGGACGAGAGTTATCATTTATAACTCTGCAGGTTTGTGAATTGCAGTGCCCTGAAGCTCCATTTTACAACTCGCTTTTTTGGGAGCTGGCCGCAAAAGCGCTGGATGGCTTCAGGCCCTGTTCTGGTTCCGGGGGGGATGATGAGCCTGTGGTTAATTCTTCTTCCTGATGGGAAAATAGAGTGACCTGTGCCTGTCCCAACACCAAGAGCTAGTCTCTCACTGGTTCCCCGTCTTCCCGTTCATCCTCAGGACAAATTGCAACCTGCACGGAACAGGAGGTTAAAGGTGCTAATGCTGCAAGTAGGGAGATTGTTAGTAAAGCGGCTGGAATGGCGAACCCGGGCACAAGGAGAAGAGAAATGAGGTGCGTTTTAGAAACCTTTCCCCATCACATGGTGTACCATCTTTTTGTTTTCTCATGCATGTTTTCGATGTAGGAAGATGCCCTTGAACCTGGAGATTTGGGACCCATGGGATGGGTACCACGCAGTATTACTTTAAAGGGTCTGCGTTTGCTCACCCAACCTCACCAAACCTCTCAGCCCCAAGAGTGTCCACCCTTATGTCTCATCCAGCTGTGGGTCTAGATATGGTCAATCCAGGTTGCATCACAGCCCCTGAACGCATTGTGTAAGAATTTCTCTCTCTTTCACTGTCTTTGTTTCATGGGTTTGTAAAAGTAATTTATTTTTATAATGGGGTTTAGCTGCTTTTCACTGCTGTGTTTATGCTGCTTTACACCCACTTGACACACTAACAGAGAGATATCAATACATAGGTTTTAAGATTATTACTAGTCAGATATATTCTTGTGTGGTGAATAGGGCGTGTTGAGTCCAGTTTTCTGAGCAAGGAGTAGGTCTTGTCTATTACATATTGGGTTTATGGAACGGTATCTGAGCTAATTTGAAACCCTTGTTTTATGTATCACCCCACCTCACCTTTCCCTTTAAGCAGCCATAGTGTGTTTTCTGCCTGTGTGACTCTGTTCTGTTTTGTAATTCAGTTCAAGTGTAACGGTTTTTACATTCCCTCTATCAGTGATACCTTATGAGAAGTGTCCTTTTCTGTGTGACTTATTTCACTTAGAATCGTCGTACCTAAATCCACTCATCATGCTGCTACTAGCCTTATGACATTGATTTCATGGCTGAGTGATATTCCATTGTACATAAGGACCACAACTTCTTTATCCATTTTTCTCTTTCCTGGGATATTGAAGGTGGAATGAAGTGGAGGTCCTTGTCAACAGAGCAGCCCTCAACTTTGGGGTGCTTGTGTCTTGCTGATTTTTAATTTTCCCAATTTATACCCCCATGAGTGGAAGTGCCCTATGCTCTCTAAGCTGTGTTTTTTAGATGTTTCAAGACACACCGTACACTTCTCCAGAGTGGCTGTTGGCAATTTACATCCCGCCCATCAGTGTAGCAAGGCTCCCATTTCTCCATGGCCTGTCCCGCATTTCTGGTTTTGAGACTGTTTTCAGCATGGCCCTTTTGACCGATGGGTAGCGAGTCTTCTTTGTAGCGCTGATTTGCCTTTCCAGGTTGCTTGGTTGGCCAAAAAGGGCGTATGCGTTTTTTCCTGAATATATTCAGGAAAAAACGCATACGCCATTTTTAGCCAAGGGCATCATTGTCAACGTTTTGCCGCTTTTCATGTGCTTTAAAGGCGATTCGAATCTACCTCCTGAAATCTGTTTCCTGCAATTCTGCCTTGATTTCAAATCCTCTTCTTTGCCTTCCCTCAATATATTTGTGGACGAGAGTTATCATTTATAACTCTGCAGGTTTGTGAATTGCAGTGCCCTGAAGCTCCATTTTACAACTCGCTTTTTTGGGAGCTGGCCGCAAAAGCGCTGGATGGCTTCAGGCCCTGTTCTGGTTCCGGGGGGGATGATGAGCCTGTGGTTAATTCTTCTTCCTGATGGGAAAATAGAGTGACCTGTGCCTGTCCCAACACCAAGAGCTAGTCTCTCACTGGTTCCCCGTCTTCCCGTTCATCCTCAGGACAAATTGCAACCTGCACGGAACAGGAGGTTAAAGGTGCTAATGCTGCAAGTAGGGAGATTGTTAGTAAAGCGGCTGGAATGGCGAACCCGGGCACAAGGAGAAGAGAAATGAGGTGCGTTTTAGAAACCTTTCCCCATCACATGGTGTACCATCTTTTTGTTTTCTCATGCATGTTTTCGATGTAGGAAGATGCCCTTGAACCTGGAGATTTGGGACCCATGGGATGGGTACCACGCAGTATTACTTTAAAGGGTCTGCGTTTGCTCACCCAACCTCACCAAACCTCTCAGCCCCAAGAGTGTCCACCCTTATGTCTCATCCAGCTGTGGGTCTAGATATGGTCAATCCAGGTTGCATCACAGCCCCTGAACGCATTGTGTAAGAATTTCTCTCTCTTTCACTGTCTTTGTTTCATGGGTTTGTAAAAGTAATTTATTTTTATAATGGGGTTTAGCTGCTTTTCACTGCTGTGTTTATGCTGCTTTACACCCACTTGACACACTAACAGAGAGATATCAATACA
The DNA here is from genome assembly GCF_965194805.1 of Balaenoptera borealis. Classification (NCBI taxonomy): domain Eukaryota; kingdom Metazoa; phylum Chordata; class Mammalia; order Artiodactyla; family Balaenopteridae; genus Balaenoptera; species Balaenoptera borealis. The sequence continues at coordinate 1,121,265 of NW_028123969.1, read as the reverse complement.
TAGGTTTTAAGATTATTACTAGTCAGATATATTCTTGTGTGGTGAATAGGGCGTGTTGAGTCCAGTTTTCTGAGCAAGGAGTAGGTCTTGTCTATTACATATTGGGTTTATGGAATGGTATCTGAGCTAATTTGAAACCCTTGTTTTATGTATCACCCCACCTCACCTTTCCCTTTAAGCAGCCATAGTGTGTTTTCTGCCTGTGTGACTCTGTTCTGTTTTGTAATTCAGTTCAAGTGTAACGGTTTTTACATTCCCTCTATCAGTGATACCTTATGAGAAGTGTCCTTTTCTGTGTGACTTATTTCACTTAGAATCGTCGTACCTAAATCCACTCATCATGCTGCTACTAGCCTTATGACATTGATTTCATGGCTGAGTGATATTCCATTGTACATAAGGACCACAACTTCTTTATCCATTTTTCTCTTTCCTGGGATATTGAAGGTGGAATGAAGTGGAGGTCCTTGTCAACAGAGCAGCCCTCAACTTTGGGGTGCTTGTGTCTTGCTGATTTTTAATTTTCCCAATTTATACCCCCATGAGTGGAAGTGCCCTATGCTCTCTAAGCTGTGTTTTTTAGATGTTTCAAGACACACCGTACACTTCTCCAGAGTGGCTGTTGGCAATTTACATCCCGCCCATCAGTGTAGCAAGGCTCCCATTTCTCCATGGCCTGTCCCGCATTTCTGGTTTTGAGACTGTTTTCAGCATGGCCCTTTTGACCGATGGGTAGCGAGTCTTCTTTGTAGCGCTGATTTGCCTTTCCAGGTTGCTTGGTTGGCCAAAAAGGGCGTATGCGTTTTTTCCTGAATATATTCAGGAAAAACGCATACGCCATTTTTAGCCAAGGGCATCATTGTCAACGTTTTGCCGCTTTTCATGTGCTTTAAAGGCGATTCGAATCTACCTCCTGAAATCTGTTTCCTGCAATTCTGCCTTGATTTCAAATCCTCTTCTTTGCCTTCCCTCAATATATTTGTGGACGAGAGTTATCATTTATAACTCTGCAGGTTTGTGAATTGCAGTGCCCTGAAGCTCCATTTTACAACTCGCTTTTTTGGGAGCTGGCCGCAAAAGCGCTGGATGGCTTCAGGCCCTGTTCTGGTTCCGGGGGGGATGATGAGCCTGTGGTTAATTCTTCTTCCTGATGGGAAAATAGAGTGACCTGTGCCTGTCCCAACACCAAGAGCTAGTCTCTCACTGGTTCCCCGTCTTCCCGTTCATCCTCAGGACAAATTGCAACCTGCACGGAACAGGAGGTTAAAGGTGCTAATGCTGCAAGTAGGGAGATTGTTAGTAAAGCGGCTGGAATGGCGAACCCGGGCACAAGGAGAAGAGAAATGAGGTGCGTTTTAGAAACCTTTCCCCATCACATGGTGTACCATCTTTTTGTTTTCTCATGCATGTTTTCGATGTAGGAAGATGCCCTTGAACCTGGAGATTTGGGACCCATGCGATGGGTACCACGCAGTATTACTTTAAAGGGTCTGCGTTTGCTCACCCAACCTCACCAAACCTCTCAGCCCCAAGAGTGTCCACCCTTATGTCTCATCCAGCTGTGGGTCTAGATATGTTCAATCCAGGTTGCATCACAGCGCCTGAACGCATTGTGTAAGAATTTTTCTCTCTTTCACTGTCTTTGTTTCATGGGTTTTTCGAAGTAATTTATTTTTATAATGGGGTTTAGCTGCTTTTCACTGCTGTGTTTATGCCGCTTTACACCCACTTGACACACTAACAGAGAGATATCAATACGTAGGTTTTAAGATTATTACTAGTCAGATATATTCTTGTGCGGTGAATAGGACGTGTTGAGTCCAGTTCTGTGAGCAAGGAGTAGGTCTTGTCTATTACATATTGGGTTTATGGAACGGTATCTGAGCTAATTTGAAACCCTTGTTTTATGTATCACCCCACCTCACCTTTCCCGTTAAGCAGCCATAGTGTGTTTTCTGCATGTGTGACTCTGTTCTGTTTTGTAATTCAGTTCAAGTGTAACGGTTTTTACATTCCCTCTATCAGTGATACCTTATGAGAAGTGTCCTTTTCTGTGTGACTTATTTCACTTAGAATCGTCGTACCTAAATCCACTCATCATGCTGCTACTAACCTTACGGCATTGATTTCATGGCTGAGTGATATTCCATTGTACATAAGGACCACAACTTCTTTATCCATTTTTCTCTTTCCTGGGATATTGAAGGTGGAATGAAGTGGAGGTCCTGGTCAACAGAGCAGCCCTAAACTTTGGGGTGCTTGTGTCTTGCTGATTTTTAATTTTCCCAATTTATACCCCCATGAGTGGAAGTGCCCTATGCTCTCTAAGCTGTGTTTTTCAGATGTTTCAGGACTCACCGGACACTTCTCCAGAGTGGCTCTTGGCAATTTACATCCCGCCCATCAGTGTAGCAAGGCTCCCATTTCTCCATGGCCTGTCCTGCATTTCTGGTTTTGACACTTTTTTCAGCATGGCCCTTTTGACCGATGGGAAGCGAGACTTCTTTGTAGCGCTGATTTGCCTTTCCAGGTTGCTTGGTTGGCCAAAAAGGGCGTATGCGTTTTTTCCTGAATATATTCAGGAAAAAACGCATACGCCCTTTTTGGCCAAGGGCATCATTGTCAACGTTTTGCCGCTTTTCATGTGCTTTAAAGGCGATTCGTATCTACCTCCTGAAATCTGTTTCCTGCAATTCTGCCTTGATTTCAAATCCTCTTCTTTGCCTTCCCTCAATATATTTGTGGACGAGAGTTATCATTTATAACTCTGCAGGTTTGTGAATTGCAGTGCCCTGAACCTCCGTTTTACAACTCGTTTTTATGGGAGCTGGCCGCAAAATCGCAGAATGGCTTCAGGCCCTGTTCTGGTTCCGGGGGGCAGGCTGAGCCTGTGGTTAATTCTTCTTTCTGATGGGAAAATAGAGTGACCTGTGCCTGTCCCAACACCAAGAGCTAGTCTCTCGTTGGTTCCACGTCTTCCCGTTTATCCTCAGGACAAATTGCAACCTGTACGGAACAGGAGGTTAAAGGTGCTGATGCTCCAAGTAGGGAGCTTGCTAGTAAAGCAGCTAGAATGGCGAACCCGGGCACAAGGAGATGAGAAATGAGGTGCGTTTTAGAAGCCTTTCCCCATCACACGGTGTACCATTTTCTGGGTTTCTCATGCATGTTTTGGATGTAGGAAGATGCCCTTGAACCTGGAGATTTGGGACCCATGCGATGGGTACCACGCAGTATTACGTTAAAGGGTCTGCGTTTGCTCACCCAACCTCACCAAACCTCTCAGCCCCAAGAGTGTCCACCCTTATGTCTCATCCAGCTGTGCGTCTAGATATGGTCAATCCAGGTTGCATCACAGCCCCTGAACGCATTGTGTAAGAATTTCTCTCTCTTTCACTGTCTTTGTTTCATGGGTGTTTCAAAGTAATTTATTTTTATAATGGGGTTTAGCTGCTTTTCACTGCTGTGTTTATGCCGCTTTACACCCACTTGACACACTAACAGAGAGATATCAATACATAGGTTTTACGATTATTATTAGTCAGATATATTCTTGTGCGGTGAATAGGGCGTGTTGAGTCCAGTTCTGTGAGCAAGGAGTAGGTCTTGTCTATTACATATTGGGTTTATGGAACGGTATCTGAGCTAATTTGATACCCTTGTTTTATGTATCACCCCACCTCACCTTTCCCGTTAAGCAGCCATAGTGTGTTTTCTGCATGTGTGACTCTGTTCTGTTTTGTAATTCAGTTCAAGTGTAACGGTTTTTACATTCCCTCTATCAGTGATACCTTATGAGAAGTGTCCTTTTCTGTGTGACTTATTTCACTTAGAATCGTCGTACCTAAATCCACTCATCATGCTGCTACTAACCTTATGACATTGATTTCATGGCTGAGTGATATTCCATTGTACATAAGGACCACAACTTCTTTATCCATTTTTCTCTTTCCTGGGATATTTAAGGTGGAATGAAGTGGAGGTCCTTGTCAACAGAGCAGCCCTAAACTTTGGGGTGCTTGTGTCTTGCTGATTTTTAATTTTTCCAATTTATACCCCCATGAGTGGAAGTGCCCTATGCTCTCTAAGATGTGTTTTTCAGATGTTTCAGGACACACCGTACACTTCTCCAGAGTGGCTGTTGGCAATTTACATCCCGCCCATCAGTGTAGCAAGGCTCCCATTTCTCCATGGCCTGTACTGCATTTCTGGTTTTGACACTTTTTTCAGCATGGCCCTTTTGACCGATGGGAAGCGAGACTTCTCTGTAGCACTGATTTGCCTTTCCAGGTTGCTTGGTTGGCCAAAAATGGCGTATGCGATTTTTCCTGAATATATTCAGGAAAAAACGCATACGCCCTTTTTGGCCAAGGGCATCATTGTCAACGTTTTGCCGCTTTTCATGTGCTTTAAAGGCGATTCGTATCTACCTCCTGAAATCTGTTTCATGCAATTCTGCCTTGATTTCAAATCCTCTTCTTTGCCTTCCCTCAATATATTTGTGGACGAAAGTTATCATTTATAACTCTGCAGGTTTGTGAGTTGCAGTGCCCTGAACCTCCATTTTACAACACGCTTTTTTGGGAGCTGGCCGCAAAAGCGCAGGATGGCTTCAGGCCCTGTTCTGGTTCTGGGGGGCAGGCTGAGCCTGTGGTTAATTCTTCTTCCTGATGGGAAAATAGAGTGACCTGTGCCTGTCCCAACACCAAGAGCTAGTCTCTCACTGGTTCCCCGTCTTCCCGTTCATCCTCAGGACAAATTGCAACCTGCACGGAACAGGAGGTTAAAGGTGCTAATGCTGCAAGTAGGGAGATTGTTAGTAAAGCGGCTGGAATGGCGAACCCGGGCACAAGGAGAAGAGAAATGAGGTGCGTTTTAGAAACCTTTCCCCATCACATGGTGTACCATCTTTTTGTTTTCTCATGCATGTTTTCGATGTAGGAAGATGCCCTTGAACCTGGAGATTTGGGACCCATGCGATGGGTACCACGCAGTATTACTTTAAAGGGTCTGCGTTTGCTCACCCAACCTCACCAAACCTCTCAGCCCCAAGAGTGTCCACCCTTATGTCTCATCCAGCTGTGGGTCTAGATATGGTCAATCCAGGTTGCATCACAGCCCCTGAACGCATTGTGTAAGAATTTCTCTCTCTTTCACTGTCTTTGTTTCATGGGTTTGTAAAAGTAATTTATTTTTATAATGGGGTTTAGCTGCTTTTCACTGCTGTGTTTATGCTGCTTTACACCCACTTGACACACTAACAGAGAGATATCAATACATAGGTTTTAAGATTATTACTAGTCAGATATATTCTTGTGTGGTGAATAGGGCGTGTTGAGTCCAGTTTTCTGAGCAAGGAGTAGGTCTTGTCTATTACATATTGGGTTTATGGAACGGTATCTGAGCTAATTTGAAACCCTTGTTTTATGTATCACCCCACCTCACCTTTCCCTTTAAGCAGCCATAGTGTGTTTTCTGCCTGTGTGACTCTGTTCTGTTTTGTAATTCAGTTCAAGTGTAACGGTTTTTACATTCCCTCTATCAGTGATACCTTATGAGAAGTGTCCTTTTCTGTGTGACTTATTTCACTTAGAATCGTCGTACCTAAATCCACTCATCATGCTGCTACTAGCCTTATGACATTGATTTCATGGCTGAGTGATATTCCATTGTACATAAGGACCACAACTTCTTTATCCATTTTTCTCTTTCCTGGGATATTGAAGGTGGAATGAAGTGGAGGTCCTTGTCAACAGAGCAGCCCTCAACTTTGGGGTGCTTGTGTCTTGCTGATTTTTAATTTTCCCAATTTATACCCCCATGAGTGGAAGTGCCCTATGCTCTCTAAGCTGTGTTTTTTAGATGTTTCAAGACACACCGTACACTTCTCCAGAGTGGCTGTTGGCAATTTACATCCCGCCCATCAGTGTAGCAAGGCTCCCATTTCTCCATGGCCTGTCCCGCATTTCTGGTTTTGAGACTGTTTTCAGCATGGCCCTTTTGACCGATGGGTAGCGAGTCTTCTTTGTAGCGCTGATTTGCCTTTCCAGGTTGCTTGGTTGGCCAAAAAGGGCGTATGCGTTTTTTCCTGAATATATTCAGGAAAAAACGCATACGCCATTTTTAGCCAAGGGCATCATTGTCAACGTTTTGCCGCTTTTCATGTGCTTTAAAGGCGATTCGAATCTACCTCCTGAAATCTGTTTCCTGCAATTCTGCCTTGATTTCAAATCCTCTTCTTTGCCTTCCCTCAATATATTTGTGGACGAGAGTTATCATTTATAACTCTGCAGGTTTGTGAATTGCAGTGCCCTGAAGCTCCATTTTACAACTCGCTTTTTTGGGAGCTGGCCGCAAAAGCGCTGGATGGCTTCAGGCCCTGTTCTGGTTCCGGGGGGGATGATGAGCCTGTGGTTAATTCTTCTTCCTGATGGGAAAATAGAGTGACCTGTGCCTGTCCCAACACCAAGAGCTAGTCTCTCACTGGTTCCCCGTCTTCCCGTTCATCCTCAGGACAAATTGCAACCTGCACGGAACAGGAGGTTAAAGGTGCTAATGCTGCAAGTAGGGAGATTGTTAGTAAAGCGGCTGGAATGGCGAACCCGGGCACAAGGAGAAGAGAAATGAGGTGCGTTTTAGAAACCTTTCCCCATCACATGGTGTACCATCTTTTTGTTTTCTCATGCATGTTTTCGATGTAGGAAGATGCCCTTGAACCTGGAGATTTGGGACCTATGCGATGGGTACCACGCAGTATTACTTTAAAGGGTCTGCGTTTGCTCACCCAACCTCACCAAACCTCTCAGCCCCAAGAGTGTCCACCCTTATGTCTCATCCAGCTGTGGGTCTAGATATGTTCAATCCAGGTTGCATCACAGCGCCTGAACGCATTGTGTAAGAATTTCTCTCTCTTTCACTGTCTTTGTTTCCTGGGTTTTTCGAAGTAATTTATTTTTATAATGGGGTTTAGCTGCTTTTCACTGCTGTGTTTATGCCGCTTTACACCCACTTGACACACTAACAGAGAGATATCAATACATAGGTTTTAAGATTATTACTAGTCAGATATATTCTTGTGCGGTGAATAGGGCGTGTTGAGTCCAGTTCTCTGAGCAAGGAGTAGGTCTTGTCTATTACATATTGGGTTTATGGAACGGTATCTGAGCTAATTTGAAACCCTTGTTTTATGTATCACCCCACCTCACCTTTCCCGTTAAGCAGCCATAGTGTGTTTTCTGCATGTGTGACTCTGTTCTGTTTTGTAATTCAGTTCAAGTGTAACGGTTTTTACATTCCCTCTATCAGTGATACCTTATGAGAAGTGTCCTTTTCTGTGTGACTTATTTCACTTAGAATCGTCGTACCTAAATCCACTCATCATGCTGCTACTAACCTTACGGCATTGATTTCATGGCTGAGTGATATTCCATTGTACATAAGGACCACAACTTCTTTATCCATTTTTCTCTTTCCTGGGATATTGAAGGTGGAATGAAGTGGAGGTCCTGGTCAACAGAGCAGCCCTAAACTTTGGGGTGCTTGTGTCTTGCTGATTTTTAATTTTCCCAATTTATACCCCCATGAGTGGAAGTGCCCTATGCTCTCTAAGCTGTGTTTTTCAGATGTTTCAGGACTCACCGGACACTTCTCCAGAGTGGCTCTTGGCAATTTACATCCCGCCCATCAGTGTAGCAAGGCTCCCATTTCTCCATGGCCTGTCCTGCATTTCTGGTTTTGACACTTTTTTCAGCATGGCCCTTTTGACCGATGGGAAGCGAGACTTCTTTGTAGCGCTGATTTGCCTTTCCAGGTTGCTTGGTTGGCCAAAAAGGGCGTATGCGTTTTTTCCTGAATATATTCAGGAAAAAACGCATACGCCCTTTTTGGCCAAGGGCATCATTGTCAACGTTTTGCCGCTTTTCATGTGCTTTAAAGGCGATTCGTATCTACCTCCTGAAATCTGTTTCCTGCAATTCTGCCTTGATTTCAAATCCTCTTCTTTGCCTTCCCTCAATATATTTGTGGACGAGAGTTATCATTTATAACTCTGCAGGTTTGTGAATTGCAGTGCCCTGAACCTCCGTTTTACAACTCGTTTTTATGGGAGCTGGCCGCAAAATCGCAGAATGGCTTCAGGCCCTGTTCTGGTTCCGGGGGGCAGGCTGAGCCTGTGGTTAATTCTTCTTTCTGATGGGAAAATAGAGTGACCTGTGCCTGTCCCAACACCAAGAGCTAGTCTCTCGTTGGTTCCACGTCTTCCCGTTTATCCTCAGGACAAATTGCAACCTGTACGGAACAGGAGGTTAAAGGTGCTGATGCTCCAAGTAGGGAGCTTGCTAGTAAAGCAGCTGGAATGGCGAACCCGGGCACAAGGAGATGAGAAATGAGGTGCGTTTTAGAAGCCTTTCCCCATCACACGGTGTACCATTTTCTGGGTTTCTCATGCATGTTTTGGATGTAGGAAGATGCCCTTGAACCTGGAGATTTGGGACCCATGCGATGGGTACCACGCAGTATTACGTTAAAGGGTCTGCGTTTGCTCACCCAACCTCACCAAACCTCTCAGCCCCAAGAGTGTCCACCCTTATGTCTCATCCAGCTGTGCGTCTAGATATGGTCAATCCAGGTTGCATCACAGCCCCTGAACGCATTGTGTAAGAATTTCTCTCTCTTTCACTGTCTTTGTTTCATGGGTGTTTCAAAGTAATTTATTTTTATAATGGGGTTTAGCTGCTTTTCACTGCTGTGTTTATGCCGCTTTACACCCACTTGACACACTAACAGAGAGATATCAATACATAGGTTTTACGATTATTATTAGTCAGATATATTCTTGTGCGGTGAATAGGGCGTGTTGAGTCCAGTTCTGTGAGCAAGGAGTAGGTCTTGTCTATTACATATTGGGTTTATGGAACGGTATCTGAGCTAATTTGATACCCTTGTTTTATGTATCACCCCACCTCACCTTTCCCGTTAAGCAGCCATAGTGTGTTTTCTGCATGTGTGACTCTGTTCTGTTTTGTAATTCAGTTCAAGTGTAACGGTTTTTACATTCCCTCTATCAGTGATACCTTATGAGAAGTGTCCTTTTCTGTGTGACTTATTTCACTTAGAATCGTCGTACCTAAATCCACTCATCATGCTGCTACTAACCTTATGACATTGATTTCATGGCTGAGTGATATTCCATTGTACATAAGGACCACAACTTCTTTATCCATTTTTCTCTTTCCTGGGATATTTAAGGTGGAATGAAGTGGAGGTCCTTGTCAACAGAGCAGCCCTAAACTTTGGGGTGCTTGTGTCTTGCTGATTTTTAATTTTTCCAATTTATACCCCCATGAGTGGAAGTGCCCTATGCTCTCTAAGATGTGTTTTTCAGATGTTTCAGGACACACCGTACACTTCTCCAGAGTGGCTGTTGGCAATTTACATCCCGCCCATCAGTGTAGCAAGGCTCCCATTTCTCCATGGCCTGTACTGCATTTCTGGTTTTGACACTTTTTTCAGCATGGCCCTTTTGACCGATGGGAAGCGAGACTTCTCTGTAGCACTGATTTGCCTTTCCAGGTTGCTTGGTTGGCCAAAAATGGCGTATGCGATTTTTCCTGAATATATTCAGGAAAAAACGCATACGCCCTTTTTGGCCAAGGGCATCATTGTCAACGTTTTGCCGCTTTTCAAGTGCTTTAAAGGCGATTCGTATCTACCTCCTGAAATCTGTTTCATGCAATTCTGCCTTGATTTCAAATCCTCTTCTTTGCCTTCCCTCAATATATTTGTGGACGAAAGTTATCATTTATAACTCTGCAGGTTTGTGAGTTGCAGTGCCCTGAACCTCCATTTTACAACTCGCTTTTTTGGGAGCTGGCCGCAAAAGCGCAGGATGGCTTCAGGCCCTGTTCTGGTTCTGGGGGGCAGGCTGAGCCTGTGGTTAATTCTTCTTCCTGATGGGAAAATAGAGTGACCTGTGCCTGTCCCGACACCAAGAGCTAGTCTCTCGTTGGTTCCCCATCTTCCCGTTCATCCTCAGGACAAATTGCAACCTGTACGGAACAGGAGGTTAAAGGTGCTGATGCTCCAAGTAGGGAGATTGCTAGTAAAGCAGCTGGAATGGCGAACTCGGGCACAAGGAGATGAGAAATGATGTGCGTTTTAGAAACCTTTCCCCATCACACGGTGTACCATCTTCTGGGTTTCTCATGCATGTTTTCGATGTAGGAAGATGCCCTTGAAGCTGGAGATTTGGGACCCATGCGATGGGTACCACGACGTATTACTTTAAAGGGTCTGCGTTTGCTCACCCAACCTCACCAAACCTCTCAGCCCCAAGAGTGTCCACCCTTATGTCTCATCCAGCTGTGGGTCTAGATATGGTCAATCCAGGTTGCATCACAGCCCCTGAACTCATTGTGTAAGAATTTCTATCTCTTTCACTGTCATTGTTTCATGGGTTTTTCAAAGTAATTTATTTTCATAATGGGGTTTAGCTGCTTTTCACTGCTGTGTTTATGCCGCTTTACACCCACTTGACACACTAACAGAGAGATATCAATACATAGGTTTTAAGATTATTACTAGTCAGATATATTCTTGTGCGGTGAATAGGGCGTGTTGAGTCCAGTTCTCTGAGCAAGGAGTAGGTCTTGTCTATTACATATTGGGTTTATGGAACGGTATCTGAGCTAATTTGATACCCTTGTTTTATGTATCACCCCACCTCACCTTTCCCGTTAAGCAGCCATAGTGTGTTTTCTGCATGTGTGACTCTGTTCTGTTTTGTAATTCAGTTCAAGTGTAACGGTTTTTACATTCCCTCTATCAGTGATACCTTATGAGAAGTGTCCTTTTCTGTGTGACTTATTTCAGTTAGAATCGTCGTACCTAAATCCACTCATCATGCTGCTACTAACCTTATGACATTGATTTCATGGCTGAGTGATATTCCATTGTACATAAGGACCACAACTTCTTTATCCATTTTTCTCTTTCCTTGGATATTTAAGGTGGAATGAAGTGGAGGTCCTTGTCAACAGAGCAGCCCTCAACTTTGGGGTGCTTGTGTCTTGCTGATTTTTCATTTTCCCCATTTATACCCCCATGAGTGGAAGTGCCCTATGCTCTCTAAGATGTGTTTTTCAGATGTTTCAGGAGACACGGTACACTTCTCCAGAGTGGCTGTTGGCAATTTACATCCCGCCCATCAGTGTAGCAAGGCTCCCATTTCTCCATGGCCTCTCCTGCATTTCTGGTTTTGACACTTTTTTCAGCATGGCCCTTTTGACCGATGGGAAGCGAGACTTCTCTGTAGCACTGATTTGCCTTTCCAGTTTGCTTGGTTGGCCAAAAAGGGCGTATGCGTTTTTTCCTGAATATATTCAGGAAAAAACGCATACGCCCTTTTTGGCCAAGGGCATCATTGTCTACGTTTTGCCGCTTTTCATGTGCTTTAAAGGCGATTCGTATCTACCTCCTGAAATCTGTTTCGTGCAATTCTGCCTTGATTTCAAATCCTCTTCTTTGCCTTCCCTCAATATATTTGTGGACGAGAGTTATCATTTATAACTCTGCAGGTTTGTGAATTGCAGTGTCCTGAACCTCCATTTTACAACTCGCTTTTTAGGGAGCTGGCCGCAAAAGCGCAGGATGGCTTCAGGCCCTGTTCTGGTTCCGGGGGGCAGGCTGAGCCTGTGGTTAATTCTTCTTTCTGATGGGAAAATACAGTGACCTGTGCCTGTCCCGACACCAAGAGCTAGTCTCTCGTTGGTTCCCCGTCTTCCCGTTCATCCTCAGGACAAATTGCAACCTGTACGGAACAGGAGGTTAAAGGTGCTGATGCTCCAAGTAGGGAGATTGCTAGTAAAGTGGCTGGAATGGCGAACCCGGGCACAAGGAGATGAGAAATGAGGTGCGTTTTAGAAACCTTTCCCCATCACACGGTGTACCATCTTCTGGGTTTCTCATGCATGTTTTCGATGTAGGAAGATGCCCTTGAACCTGGAGATTTGGGACCCATGCGACGGGTACCACGCAGTATTACTTTAAACGGTCTGCGTTTGCTCACCCAACCTCACCAAACCTCTCAGCCCCAAGAGTGTCCACCCTTATGTCTCATCCAGCTGTGGGTCTAGATATAGTCAATCTAGGTTGCATCACAGCCCCTGAACTCATTGTGTAAGAATTTCTATCTCTTTCACTGTCGTTGTTTCATGGGTTTTTCAAAGTAATTTATTTTCATAATGGGGTTTAGCTGCTTTTCACGGCTGTGTTTATGCCGCTTTACACCCACTTGACACACTAACAGAGAGATATCAATACATAGGTTTTAAGATTATTACTAGTCAGATATATTCTTGTGCGGTGAATAGGGCGTGTTGAGTCCAGTTCTCTGAGCAAGGAGTAGGTCTTGTCTATTACATATTGGGTTTATGGAACGGTATCTGAGCTAATTTGATACCCTTGTTTTATGTATCACCCCACCTCACCTTTCCCGTTAAGCAGCCATAGTGTGTTTTCTGCATGTGTGACTCTGTTCTGTTTTGTAATTCAGTTCAAGTGTAACGGTTTTTACATTCCCTCTATCAGTGATACCTTATGAGAAGTGTCCTTTTCTGTGTGACTTATTTCAGTTAGAATCGTCGTACCTAAATCCACTCATCATGCTGCTACTAACCTTATGACATTGATTTCATGGCTGAGTGATATTCCATTGTACATAAGGACCACAACTTCTTTATCCATTTTTCTCTTTCCTTGGATATTTAAGGTGGAATGAAGTGGAGGTCCTTGTCAACAGAGCAGCCCTCAACTTTGGGGTGCTTGTGTCTTGCTGATTTTTCATTTTCCCCATTTATACCCCCATGAGTGGAAGTGCCCTATGCTCTCTAAGATGTGTTTTTCAGATGTTTCAGGAGACACGGTACACTTCTCCAGAGTGGCTGTTGGCAATTTACATCCCGCCCATCAGTGTAGCAAGGCTCCCATTTCTCCATGGCCTCTCCTGCATTTCTGGTTTTGACACTTTTTTCAGCATGGCCCTTTTGACCGATGGGAAGCGAGACTTCTCTGTAGCACTGATTTGCCTTTCCAGGTTGCTTGGTTGGCCAAAAAGGGCGTATGCGTTTTTTCCTGAATATATTCAGGAAAAAACGCATACGCCCTTTTTGGCCAAGGGCATCATTGTCTACGTTTTGCCGCTTTTCATGTGCTTTAAAGGCGATTCGTATCTACCTCCTGAAATCTGTTTCGTGCAATTCTGCCTTGATTTCAAATCCTCTTCTTTGCCTTCCCTCAATATATTTGTGGACGAGAGTTATCATTTATAACTCTGCAGGTTTGTGAATTGCAGTGTCCTGAACCTCCATTTTACAACTCGCTTTTTAGGGAGCTGGCCGCAAAAGCGCAGGATGGCTTCAGGCCCTGTTCTGGTTCCGGGGGGCAGGCTGAGCCTGTGGTTAATTCTTCTTCCTGATGGGAAAATAGAGTGACCTGTGCCTGTCCCGACACCAAGAGCTAGTCTCTCGTTGGTTCCCCGTCTTCCCGTTCATCCTCAGGACAAATTGCAACCTGTACGGAACAGGAGGTTAAAGGTGCTGATGCTCCAAGTAGGGAGATTGCTAGTAAAGTGGCCGGAATGGCGAACCCGGGCACAAGGAGATGAGAAATGAGGTGCGTTTTAGAAACCTTTCCCCATCACACGGTGTACCATCTTCTGGGTTTCTCATGCATGTTTTCGATGTAGGAAGATGCCCTTGAACCTGGAGATTTGGGACCCATGCGACGGGTACCACGCAGTATTACTTTAAACGGTCTGCGTTTGCTCACCCAACCTCACCAAACCTCTCAGCCCCAAGAGTGTCCACCCTTATGTCTCATCCAGCTGTGGGTCTAGATATAGTCAATCTAGGTTGCATCACAGCCCCTGAACTCATTGTGTAAGAATTTCTATCTCTTTCACTGTCGTTGTTTCATGGGTTTTTCAAAGTAATTTATTTTCATAATGGGGTTTAGCTGCTTTTCACGGCTGTGTTTATGCCGCTTTACACCCACTTGACACACTAACAGAGAGATATCAATACATAGGTTTTAAGATTATTACTAGTCAGATATATTCTTGTGCGGTGAATAGGGCGTGTTGAGTCCAGTTCTCTGAGCAAGGAGTAGGTCTTGTCTACTACATATTGGGTTTATGGAACGGTATCTGAGCTAATTTGATACCCTTGTTTTATGTATCACCCCACCTCACCTTTCCCGTTAAGCAGCCATAGTCTGTTTTCTGCATGTGTGACTCTGTTCTGTTTTGTAATTCAGTTCAAGTGTAACGGTTTTTACATTCCCTCTAAAAGTGATAACTTATGAGAAGTGTCCTTTTCTGTGTGACTTATTTCACTTAGAATCGTCGTACCTAAATCCACTCATCATGCTGCTACTAACCTTATGACATTGATTTCATGGCTGAGTGATATTCCATTGTACATAAGGACCACAACTTCTTTATCCATTTTTCTCTTTCCTTGGATATTTAAGGTGGAATGAAGTGGAGGTCCTTGTCAACAGAGCAGCCCTAAACTTTGGGGTGCTTGTGTCTTGCTGATTTTTCATTTTCCCAATTTATACCCCCATGAGTCGAAGTGCCCTATGCTCTCTAAGCTGTGTTTTTCAGATGTTTCAGGACACACCGTACACTTCTCCAGAGTGGCTGTTGGCAATTTACATCCCGCCCATCAGTGTAGCAAGGCTCTCATTTCTCCATGGCCTGTCCTGCATTTCTGGTTTTGACACTTTTTTCAGCATGGCCCTTTTGACCGATGGGAAGCGAGACTTCTTTGTAGCGCTGATTTGCCTTTCCAGGTTGCTTGGTTGGCCAAAAAGGGCGTATGCGTTTTTTCCTGAATATATTCAGGAAAAAACGCATACGCCCTTTTTGGCCAAGGGCATCATTGTCAACATTTTGCCGCTTTTCATGTGCTTTAAAGGCGATTCGAATCTACCTCCTGAAATCTGTTTCCTGCAATTCTGCCTTGATTTCAAATCCTCTTCTTTGCCTTCCCTCAATATATTTGTGGACGAGAGTTATCATTTATAACTCTGCAGGTTTGTGAATTGCAGTGTCCTGAACCTCCATTTTACAACTCGCTTTTTAGGGAGCTGGCCGCAAAAGCGCAGGATGGCTTCAGGCCCTGTTCTGGTTCCGGGGGGCAGGCTGAGCCTGTGGTTAATTCTTCTTCCTGATGGGAAAATAGAGTGACCTGTGCCTGTCCCGACACCAAGAGCTAGTCTCTCGTTGGTTCCCCGTCTTCCCGTTCATCCTCAGGACAAATTGCAACCTGTACGGAACAGGAGGTAAAAGGTGCTGATGCTCCAAGTAGGGAGATTGCTAGTAAAGTGGCTGGAATGGCGAACCCGGGCACAAGGAGATGAGAAATGAGGTGCGTTTTAGAAACCTTTCCCCATCACACGGTGTACCATCTTCTGGGTTTCTCATGCATGTTTTCGATGTAGGAAGATGCCCTTGAACCTGGAGATTTGGGACCCATGCGATGGGTACCACGCCGTATTACTTTAAAGGGTCTGCGTTTGCTCACCCAACCTCACCAAACCTCTCAGCCCCAAGAGTGTCCACCCTTATGTCTCATCCAGCTGTGGGTCTAGATATGGTCAATCCAGGTTGCATCACAGCCCCTGAACTCATTGTGTAAGAATTTCTATCTCTTTCACTGTCGTTGTTTCATGGGTTTTTCAAAGTAATTTATTTTCATAATGGGGTTTAGCTGCTTTTCACGGCTGTGTTTATGCCGCTTTACACCCACTTGACACACTAACAGAGAGATATCAATACATAGGTTTTAAGATTATTACTAGTCAGATATATTCTTGTGCGGTGAATAGGGCGTGTTGAGTCCAGTTCTCTGAGCAAGGAGTAGGTCTTGTCTACTACATATTGTGTTTATGGAACGGTATCTGAGCTAATTTGATACCCTTGTTTTATGTATCACCCCACCTCACCTTTCCCGTTAAGCAGCCATAGTGTGTTTTCTGCATGTGTGACTCTGTTCTGTTTTGTAATTCAGTTCAAGTGTAACGGTTTTTACATTCCCTCTATCAGTGATACCTTATGAGAAGTGTCCTTTTCTGTGTGACTTATTTCACTTAGAATCGTCGTACCTAAATCCACTCATCATGCTGCTACTAACCTTATGACATTGATTTCATGGCTGAGTGATATTCCATTGTACATAAGGACCACAACTTCTTTATCCATTTTTCTCTTTCCTGGGATATTGAAGGTGGAATGAAGTGGAGGTCCTTGTCAACAGAGCAGCCCTCAACTTTGGGGTGCTTGTGTCTTGCTGATTTTTAATTTTCCCAATTTATACCCCCATGAGTGGAAGTGCCCTATGCTCTCTAAGCTGTGTTTTTCAGATGTTTCAGAACACACCGTACACTTCTCCAGAGTGGCTGTTGGCAATTTACATCCCGCCCATCAGTGTAGCAAGGCTCCCATTTCTCCATGGCCTGTCCTGCATTTCTGGTTTTGACACTTTTTTCAGCATGGCCCTTTTGACCGATGGGAAGCGAGACTTCTCTGTAGCGCTGATTTGCCTTTCCAGGTTGCTTGGTTGGCCAAAAAGGGCGTATGCGTTTTTTCCTGAATATATTCAGGAAAAAACGCATACGCCCTTTTTGGCCAAGGGCATCATTGTCTACGTTTTGCCGCTTTTCATGTGCTTTAAAGGCGATTCGTATCTACCTCCTGAAATCTGTTTCGTGCAATTCTGCCTTGATTTCAAATCCTCTTCTTTGCCTTCCCTCAATATATTTGTGGACGAGAGTTATCATTTATAACTCTGCAGGTTTGTGAATTGCAGTGTCCTGAACCTCCATTTTACAACTCGCTTTTTAGGGAGCTGGCCGCAAAAGCGCAGGATGGCTTCAGGCCCTGTTCTGGTTCCGGGGGGCAGGCTGAGCCTGTGGTTAATTCTTCTTCCTGATGGGAAAATAGAGTGACCTGTGCCTGTCCCGACACCAAGAGCTAGTCTCTCGTTGGTTCCCCGTCTTCCCGTTCATCCTCAGGACAAATTGCAACCTGTACGGAACAGGAGGTTAAAGGTGCTGATGCTCCAAGTAGGGAGATTGCTAGTAAAGCGGCTGGAATGGCGAACCCGGGCACAAGGAGATGAGAAATGAGGTGCGTTTTAGAAACCTTTCCCCATCACACGGTGTACCATCTTCTGGGTTTCTCATGCATGTTTTTGATGTAGGAAGATGCCCTTGAACCTGGAGATTTGGGACCCATGCGACGGGTACCACGCAGTATTACTTTAAACGGTCTGCGTTTGCTCACCCAACCTCACCAAACCTCTCAGCCCCAAGAGTGTCCACCCTTATGTCTCATCCAGCTGTGGGTCTAGATATAGTCAATCTAGGTTGCATCACAGCCCCTGAACTCATTGTGTAAGAATTTCTATCTCTTTCACTGTCGTTGTTTCATGGGTTTTTCAAACTAATTTATTTTCATAATGGGGTTTAGCTGCTTTTCACGGCTGTGTTTATGCCGCTTTACACCCACTTGACACACTAACAGAGAGATATCAATACATAGGTTTTAAGATTATTACTAGTCAGATATATTCTTGTGCGGTGAATAGGGCGTGTTGAGTCCAGTTCTCTGAGCAAGGAGTAGGTCTTGTCTACTACATATTGGGTTTATGGAACGGTATCTGAGCTAATTTGATACCCTTGTTTTATGTATCACCCCACCTCACCTTTCCCGTTAAGCAGCCATAGTCTGTTTTCTGCATGTGTGACTCTGTTCTGTTTTGTAATTCAGTTCAAGTGTAACGGTTTTTACATTCCCTCTAAAAGTGATAACTTATGAGAAGTGTCCTTTTCTGTGTGACTTATTTCACTTAGAATCGTCGTACCTAAATCCACTCATCATGCTGCTACTAACCTTATGACATTGATTTCATGGCTGAGTGATATTCCATTGTACATAAGGACCACAACTTCTTTATCCATTTTTCTCTTTCCTTGGATATTTAAGGTGGAATGAAGTGGAGGTCCTTGTCAACAGAGCAGCCCTAAACTTTGGGGTGCTTGTGTCTTGCTGATTTTTCATTTTCCCAATTTATACCCCCATGAGTGGAAGTGCCCTATGCTCTCTAAGCTGTGTTTTTCAGATGTTTCAGGACACACCGTACACTTCTCCAGAGTGGCTGTTGGCAATTTACATCCCGCCCATCAGTGTAGCAAGGCTCTCATTTCTCCATGGCCTGTCCTGCATTTCTGGTTTTGACACTTTTTTCAGCATGGCCCTTTTGACCGATGGGAAGCGAGACTTCTTTGTAGCGCTGATTTGCCTTTCCAGGTTGCTTGGTTGGCCAAAAAGGGCGTATGCGTTTTTTCCTGAATATATTCAGGAAAAAACGCATACGCCCTTTTTGGCCAAGGGCATCATTGTCAACATTTTGCCGCTTTTCATGTGCTTTAAAGGCGATTCGAATCTACCTCCTGAAATCTGTTTCCTGCAATTCTGCCTTGATTTCAAATCCTCTTCTTTGCCTTCCCTCAATATATTTGTGGACGAGAGTTATCATTTATAACTCTGCAGGTTTGTGAATTGCAGTGCCCTGAACCTCCATTTTACAACTCGCTTTTTTGGGAGCTGGCCGCAAAAGCGCAGGATGGCTTCAGGCCCTGTTCTGGTTCCGGGGGGCAGGCTGAGCCTGTGGTTAATTCTTCTTCCTGATGGGAAAATAGAGTGACCTGTGCCTGTCCCGACACCAAGAGCTAGTCTCTCGTTGGATCCCCGTCTTCCCGTTCATCCTCAGGACAAATTGCAACCTGTACGGAACAGGAGGTAAAAGGTGCTGATGCTCCAAGTAGGGAGATTGCTAGTAAAGTGGCTGGAATGGCGAACCCGGGCACAAGGAGATGAGAAATGAGGTGCGTTTTAGAAACCTTTCCCCATCACACGGTGTACCATCTTCTGGGTTTCTCATGCATGTTTTCGATGTAGGAAGATGCCCTTGAACCTGGAGATTTGGGACCCATGCGATGGGTACCACGCCGTATTACTTTAAAGGGTCTGCGTTTGCTCACCCAACCTCACCAAACCTCTCAGCCCCAAGAGTGTCCACCCTTATGTCTCATCCAGCTGTGGGTCTAGATATGGTCAATCCAGGTTGCATCACAGCCCCTGAACTCATTGTGTAAGAATTTCTATCTCTTTCACTGTCGTTGTTTCATGGGTTTTTCAAAGTAATTTATTTTCATAATGGGGTTTAGCTGCTTTTCACGGCTGTGTTTATGCCGCTTTACACCCACTTGACACACTAACAGAGAGATATCAATACATAGGTTTTAAGATTATTACTAGTCAGATATATTCTTGTGCGGTGAATAGGGCGTGTTGAGTACAGTTCTCTGAGCAAGGAGTAGGTCTTGTCTACTACATATTGGGTTTATGACACGGTATCTGAGCTAATTTGATACCCTTGTTTTATGTATCACCCCACCTCACCTTTCCCATTAAGCAGCCATAGTGTGTTTTCTGCATGTGTGACTCTGTTCTGTTTTGTAATTCAGTTCAAGTGTAACGGTTTTTACATTCCCTCTATCAGTGATACCTTATGAGAAGTGTCCTTTTCTGTGTGACTTATTTCACTTAGAATCGTCGTACCTAAATCCACTCATCATGCTGCTACTAACCTTATGACATTGATTTCATGGCTGAGTGATATTCCATTGTACATAAGGACCACAACTTCTTTATCCATTTTTCTCTTTCCTGGGATATTTAAGGTGGAATGAAGTGGAGGTCCTTGTCAACAGAGCAGCCCTCAACTTTGGGGTGCTTGTGTCTTGCTGATTTTTAATTTTCCCAATTTATACCCCCATGAGTGGAAGTGCCCTATGCTCTCTAAGCTGTGTTTTTCAGATGTTTCAGAACACACCGTACACTTCTCCAGAGTGGCTGCTGGCAATTTACATCCCGCCCATCAGTGTAGCAAGGCTCCCATTTCTCCATGGCCTGTCCTGCATTTCTGGTTTTGACACTTTTTTCAGCATGGCCCTTTTGACCGATGGGAAGCGAGACTTCTCTGTAGCGCTGATTTGCCTTTCCAGGTTGCTTGGTTGGCCAAAAAGGGCGTATGCGTTTTTTCCTGAATATATTCAGGAAAAAACGCATACGCCCTTTTTGGCCAAGGGCATCATTGTCTACGTTTTGCCGCTTTTCATGTGCTTTAAAGGCGATTCGTATCTACCTCCTGAAATCTGTTTCGTGCAATTCTGCCTTGATTTCAAATCCTCTTCTTTGCCTTCCCTCAATATATTTGTGGACGAGAGTTATCATTTATAACTCTGCAGGTTTGTGAATTGCAGTGTCCTGAACCTCCATTTTACAACTCGCTTTTTAGGGAGCTGGCCGCAAAGGCGCAGGATGGCTTCAGGCCCTGTTCTGGTTCCGGGGGGCAGGCTGAGCCTGTGGTTAATTCTTCTTCCTGATGGGAAAATAGAGTGACCTGTGCCTGTCCCGACACCAAGAGCTAGTCTCTCGTTGGTTCCCCGTCTTCCCGTTCATCCTCAGGACAAATTGCAACCTGTACGGAACAGGAGGTTAAAGGTGCTGATGCTCCAAGTAGGGAGATTGCTAGTAAAGCGGCTGGAATGGCGAACCCGGGCACAAGGAGATGAGAAATGAGGTGCGTTTTAGAAACCTTTCCCCATCACACGGTGTACTATCTTCTGGGTTTCTCATGCATGTTTTCGATGTAGGAAGATGCCCTTGAAGCTGGAGATTTGGGACCCATGCGATGGGTACCACGCAGTATTACTTTAAAGGGTCTGCGTTTGCTCACCCAACCTCACCAAACCTCTCAGCCCCAAGAGTGTCCACCCTTATGTCTCATCCAGCTGTGGGTCTAGATATGGTCAATCCAGGTTGCATCACAGCCCCTGAACGCATTGTGTAAGAATTTCTCTCTCTTTCACTGTCGTTGTTTCATGGGTTTTTCAAACTAATTTATTTTCATAATGGGGTTTAGCTGCTTTTCACTGCTGTGTTTATGCCGCTTTACACCCACTTGACACACTAACAGAGAGATATCAATACATAGGTTTTAAGATTATTACTAGTCAGATATATTCTTGTGCGGTGAATAGGGCGTGTTGATTCCAGTTCTCTGAGCAAGGAGTAGGTCTTGTCTATTACATATTGGGTTTATGGAACGGTATCTGAGCTAATTTGATACCCTTGTTTTATGCATCACCCCACCTCACCTTTCCCGTTAAGCAGCCATAGTCTGTTTTCTGCATGTGTGACTCTGTTCTGTTTTGTAATTCAGTTCAAGTGTAACGGTTTTTACATTCCCTCTATCAGTGATACCTTATGAGAAGTGTCCTTTTCTGTGTGACTTATTTCACTTAGAATTGTCGTACCTAAATCCACTCATCATGCTGCTACTAACCTTATGACATTGATTTCATGGCTGAGTGATATTCCATTGTACATAAGGACCACAACTTCTTTATCCATTTTTCTCTTTCCTGGGATATTGAAGGTGGAATGAAGTGGAGGTCCTTGTCAACAGAGCAGCCCTCAACTTTGGGGTGCTTGTGTCTTGCTGATTTTTCATTTTCCCAATTTATACCCCCATGAGTGGAAGTGCCCTATGCTCTCTAAGCTGTGTTTTTCAGATGTTTCAGGACACACCGTACACTTCTCCAGAGTGGCTGTTGGCAATTTACATCCCGCCCATCAGTGTAGCAAGGCTCCCATTTCTCCATGGCCTGTCCTGCATTTCTGGTTTTGACACTTTTTTCAGCATGGCCCTTTTGACCGATGGGAAGCGAGACTTCTCTGTAGCGCTGATTTGCCTTTCCAGGTTGCTTGGTTGGCCAAAAAGGGCGTATGCGTTTTTTCCTGAATATATTCAGGAAAAAACGCATACGCCCTTTTTGGCCAAGGGCATCATTGTCAACGTTTTGCCGCTTTTCATGTGCTTTAAAGGCGATTCGTATCTACCTCCTGAAATCTGTTTCGTGCAATTCTGCCTTGATTTCAAATCCTCTTCTTTGCCTTCCCTCAATATATTTGTGGACGAGAGTTATCATTTATAACTCTGCAGGTTTGTGAATTGCAGTGCACTGAACCTCCATTTTACAACTCGCTTTTTTGGGAGCTGGCCGCAAAAGCGCAGGATGGCTTCAGGCCCTGTTCTGGTTCCGGGGGGCAGGCTGAGCCTGTGGTTAATTCTTCTTCCTGATGGGAAAATACAGTGACCTGTGCCTGTCCCAACACCAAGAGCTAGTCTCTCGTTGGTTCCCCGTCTTCCCGTTCATCCTCAGGACAAATTGCAACCTGTACGGAACAGGAGGTTAAAGGTGCTGATGCTCCAAGTAGGGAGATTGCTAGTAAAGCGGCTGGAATGGCGAACCCGGGCACAAGGAGATGAGAAATGAGGTGCGTTTTAGAAACCTTTCCCCATCACACGGTGTACTATCTTCTGGGTTTCTCATGCATGTTTTCGATGTAGGAAGATGCCCTTGAAGCTGGAGATTTGGGACCCATGCGATGGGTACCACGCAGTATTACTTTAAAGGGTCTGCGTTTGCTCACCCAACCTCACCAAACCTCTCAGCCCCAAGAGTGTCCACCCTTATGTCTCATCCAGCTGTGGGTCTAGATATGGTCAATCCAGGTTGCATCACAGCCCCTGAACGCATTGTGTAAGAATTTCTCTCTCTTTCACTGTCGTTGTTTCATGGGTTTTTCAAAGTAATTTATTTTCATAATGGGGTTTAGCTGCTTTTCACTGCTGTGTTTATGCCGCTTTACACCCACTTGACACACTAACAGAGAGATATCAATACATAGGTTTTAAGATTATTACTAGTCAGATATATTCTTGTGCGGTGAATAGGGCGTGTTGAGTCCAGTTCTCTGAGCAAGGAGTAGGTCTTGTCTATTACATATTGGGTTTATGGAACGGTATCTGAGCTAATTTGATACCCTTGTTTTATGCATCACCCCACCTCACCTTTCCCGTTAAGCAGCCATAGTCTGTTTTCTGCATGTGTGACTCTGTTCTGTTTTGTAATTCAGTTCAAGTGTAACGGTTTTTACATTCCCTCTATCAGTGATACCTTATGAGAAGTGTCCTTTTCTGTGTGACTTATTTCACTTAGAATCGTCGTACCTAAATCCACTCATCATGCTGCTACTAACCTTATGACATTGATTTCATGGCTGAGTGATATTCCATTGTACATAAGGACCACAACTTCTTTATCCATTTTTCTCTTTCCTGGGATATTGAAGGTGGAATGAAGTGGAGGTCCTTGTCAACAGAGCAGCCCTCAACTTTGGGGTGCTTGTGTCTTGCTGATTTTTAATTTTCCCAATTTATACCCCCATGAGTGGAAGTGCCCTATGCTCTCTAAGCTGTGTTTTTCAGATGTTTCAGGACACACCGTACACTTCTCCAGAGTGGCTGTTGGCAATTTACATCCCGCCCATCAGTGTAGCAAGGCTCCCATTTCTCCATGGCCTGTCCTGCATTTCTGGTTTTGACACTTTTTTCAGCATGGCCCTTTTGACCGATGGAAAGCGAGACTTCTCTGTAGCACTGATTTGCCTTTCTAGGTTGCTTGGTTGGCCAAAAAGGGCGTATGCGTTTTTTCCTGAATATATTCAGGAAAAAACGCATACGCCCTTTTTGGCCAAGGGCATCATTGTCAACGTTTTGCCGCTTTTCATGTGCTTTAAAGGCGATTCGTATCTACCTCCTGAAATCTGTTTCGTGCAATTCTGCCTTGATTTCAAATCCTCTTCTTTGCCTTCCCTCAATATATTTGTGGACGAGAGTTATCATTTATAACTCTGCAGGTTTGTGAATTGCAGTGCCCTGAACCTCCATTTTACAACTCGCTTTTTTGGGAGCTGGCCGCAAAAGCGCAGGATGGCTTCAGGCCCTGTTCTGGTTCCGGGGGGCAGGCTGAGCCTGTGGTTAATTCTTCTTCCTGATGGGAAAATAGAGTGACCTGTGCCTGTCCCGACACCAAGAGCTAGTCTCTCGTTGGTTCCCCGTCTTCCCGTTCATCCTCAGGACAAATTGCAACCTGTACGGAACAGGAGGTTAAAGGTGCTGATGCTCCAAGTAGGGAGATTGCTAGTAAAGCGGCTGGAAAGGCGAACCCGGGCACAAGGAGATGAGAAATTAGGTGCGTTTTAGAAACCTTTCCCCATCACACGGTGTACCATCTTCTGGGTTTCTCATGCATGTTTTCGATGTAGGAAGATGCCCTTGAACCTGGAGATTTGGGACCCATGCGATGGGTACCACGCAGTATTACTTTAAAGGGTCTGCGTTTGCTCACCCAACCTCACCAAACCTCTCAGCCCCAAGAGTGTCCACCCTTATGTCTCATCCAGCTGTGGGTCTAGATATGGTCAATCCAGGTTGCATCACAGCCCCTGAACGCATTGTGTAAGAATTTCTCTCTCTTTCACTGTCGTTGTTTCATGGGTTTTTCAAAGTAATTTATTTTCATAATGGGGTTTAGCTGCTTTTCACTGCTGTGTTTATGTCGCTTTACACCCACTTGACACACTAACAGAGAGATATCAATACATAGGTTTTAAGATTATTACTAGTCAGATATATTCTTGTGCGGTGAATAGGGCGTGTTGAGTCCAGTTCTCTGAGCAAGGAGTAGGTCTTGTCTATTACATATTGGGTTTACGGAACGGTATCTGAGCTAATTTGATACCCTTGTTTCATGTATCACCCCACCTCACCTTTCCCGTTAAGCAGCCATAGTGTGTTTTCTGCATGTGTGACTCTGTTCTGTTTTGTAATTCAGTTCAAGTGTAACGGTTTTTACATTCCCTCTATCAGTGATACCTTATGAGAAGTGTCCTTTTCTGTGTGACTTATTTCACTTAGAATCGTCGTACCTAAATCCACTCATCATGCTGCTACTAACCTTATGACATTGATTTCATGGCTGAGTGATATTCCATTGTACATAAGGACCACAACTTCTTTATCCATTTTTCTCTTTCCTGGGATATTTAAGGTGGAATGAAGTGGAGGTCCTTGTCAACAGAGCAGCCCTCAACTTTGGGGTGCTTGTGTCTTGCTGATTTTTCATTTTCCCAATTTATACCCCCATGAGTGGAAGTGCCCTATGCTCTCTAAGCTGTGTTTTTCAGATGTTTCAGGACACACCGTACACTTCTCCAGAGTGGCTGTTGGCAATTTACATCCCGCCCATCAGTGTAGCAAGGCTCCCATTTCTCCATGGCCTGTCCTGCATTTCTGGTTTTGACACTTTTTTCAGCATGGCCCTTTTGACCGATGGGAAGCGAGACTTCTCTGTAGCACTGATTTGCCTTTCCAGGTTGCTTGGTTGGCCAAAAAGGGCGTATGCGTTTTTTCCTGAATATATTCAGGAAAAAAGGCATACGCCCTTTTTGGCCAAGGGCATCATTGTCAACGTTTTGCCGCTTTTCATGTGCTTTAAAGGCGATTCGTATCTACCTCCTGAAATCTGTTTCGTGCAATTCTGCCTTGATTTCAAATCCTCTTCTTTGCCTTCCCTCAATATATTTGTGGACGAGAGTTATCATTTATAACTCTGCAGGTTTGTGAATTGCAGTGCCCTGAACCTACATTTTACAACTCGCTTTTTTGGGAGCTGGCCGCAAAAGCGCCAGATGGCTTCAGGCCCTGTTCTGGTTCCAGGGGGCAGGCTGAGCCTGTGGTTAAGTCTTCTTCCTGATGGGAAAATAGAGTGACCTGTGCCTGTCCCGACACCAAGAGCTAGTCTCTCGTTGGTTCCCCGTCTTCCCGTTCATCCTCAGGACAAATTGCAACCTGTACGGAACAGGAGGTAAAAGGTGCTGATGCTCCAAGTAGGGAGATTGCTAGTAAAGCGGCTGGAAAGGCGAACCCGGGCACAAGGAGATGAGAAATGAGGTGCGTTTTAGAAACCTTTCTCCATCACACGGTGTACCATCTTCTGGGTTTCTCATGCATGTTTTCGATGTAGGAAGATGCCCTTGAAGCTGGAGATTTGGGACCCATGCGACGGGTACCACGAAGTATTAATTTAAAGGGTCTGCGTTTGCTCACCCAACATCACCAAACCTCTCAGCCCCAAGAGTGTCCACCCTTATGTCTCATCCAGCTGTGGGTCTAGATATGGTCAATCCAGGTTGCATCACAGCCCCTGAACGCATTGTGTAAGAATTTCTCTCTCTTTCACTGTCGTTGTTTCATGGGTTTTTCAAACTAATTTATTTTCATAATGGGGTTTAGCTGCTTTTCACTGCTGTGTTTATGCCGCTTTACACCCACTTGACACACTAACAGAGAGATATCAATACATAGGTTTTAAGATTATTACTAGTCAGATATATTCTTGTGCGGTGAATAGGGCGTGTTGATTCCAGTTCTCTGAGCAAGGAGTAGGTCTTGTCTATTACATATTGGGTTTATGGAACGGTATCTGAGCTAATTTGATACCCTTGTTTTATGCATCACCCCACCTCACCTTTCCCGTTAAGCAGCCATAGTCTGTTTTCTGCATGTGTGACTCTGTTCTGTTTTGTAATTCAGTTCAAGTGTAACGGTTTTTACATTCCCTCTATCAGTGATACCTCATGAGAAGTGTCCTTTTCTGTGTGACTTATTTCACTTAGAATCGTCGTACCTAAATCCACTCATCATGCTGCTACTAACCTTATGACATTGATTTCATGGCTGAGTGATATTCCATTGTACATAAGGACCACAACTTCTTTATCCATTTTTCTCTTTCCTGGGATATTGAAGGTGGAATGAAGTGGAGGTCCTTGTCAACAGAGCAGCCCTCAACTTTGGGGTGCTTGTGTCTTGCTGATTTTTAATTTTCCCAATTTATACCCCCATGAGTGGAAGTGCCCTATGCTCTCTAAGCTGTGTTTTTCAGATGTTTCAGGACACACCGTACACTTCTCCAGAGTGGCTGTTGGCAATTTACATCCCGCCCATCAGTGTAGCAAGGCTCCCATTTCTCCATGGCCTGTCCTGCATTTCTGGTTTTGACACTTTTTTCAGCATGGCCCTTTTGACCGATGGGAAGCGAGACTTCTCTGTAGCGCTGATTTGCCTTTCCAGGTTGCTTGGTTGGCCAAAAAGGGCGTATGCGTTTTTTCCTGAATATATTCAGGAAAAAACGCATACGCCCTTTTTGGCCAAGGGCATCATTGTCAACGTTTTGCCGCTTTTCATGTGCTTTAAAGGCGATTCGTATCTACCTCCTGAAATCTGTTTCGTGCAATTCTGCCTTGATTTCAAATCCTCTTCTTTGCCTTCCCTCAATATATTTGTGGACGAGAGTTATCATTTATAACTCTGCAGGTTTGTGAATTGCAGTGCCCTGAACCTCCATTTTACAACTCGCTTTTTTGGGAGCTGGCCGCAAAAGCGCAGGATGGCTTCAGGCCCTGTTCTGGTTCCGGGGGGCAGGCTGAGCCTGTGGTTAATTCTTCTTCCTGATGGGAAAATAGAGTGACCTGTGCCTGTCCCGACACCAAGAGCTAGTCTCTCGTTGGTTCCCCGTCTTCCCGTTCATCCTCAGGACAAATTGCAACCTGTACGGAACAGGAGGTTAAAGGTGCTGATGCTCCAAGTAGGGAGATTGCTAGTAAAGCGGCTGGAATGGCGAACCCGGGCACAAGGAGATGAGAAATGAGGTGCGTTTTAGAAACCTTTCCCCATCACACGGTGTACTATCTTCTGGGTTTCTCATGCATGTTTTCGAGGTAGGAAGATGCCCTTGAAGCTGGAGATTTGGGACCCATGCGATGGGTACCACGCAGTATTACTTTAAAGGGTCTGCGTTTGCTCACCCAACCTCACCAAACCTCTCAGCCCCAAGAGTGTCCACCCTTATGTCTCATCCAGCTGTGGGTCTAGATATGGTCAATCCAGGTTGCATCACAGCCCCTGAACGCATTGTGTAAGAATTTCTCTCTCTTTCACTGTCGTTGTTTCATGGGTTTTTCAAAGTAATTTATTTTCATAATGGGGTTTAGCTGCTTTTCACTGCTGTGTTTATGCCGCTTTACACCCACTTGACACACTAACAGAGAGATATCAATACATAGGTTTTAAGATTATTACTAGTCAGATATATTCTTGTGCGGTGAATAGGGCGTGTTGATTCCAGTTCTCTGAGCAAGGAGTAGGTCTTGTCTATTACATATTGGGTTTATGGAACGGTATCTGAGCTAATTTGATACCCTTGTTTTATGCATCACCCCACCTCACCTTTCCCGTTAAGCAGCCATAGTCTGTTTTCTGCATGTGTGACTCTGTTCTGTTTTGTAATTCAGTTCAAGTGTAACGGTTTTTACATTCCCTCTATCAGTGATACCTTATGAGAAGTGTCCTTTTCTGTGTGACTTATTTCACTTAGAATTGTCGTACCTAAATCCACTCATCATGCTGCTACTAACCTTATGACATTGATTTCATGGCTGAGTGATATTCCATTGTACATAAGGACCACAACTTCTTTATCCATTTTTCTCTTTCCTGGGATATTGAAGGTGGAATGAAGTGGAGGTCCTTGTCAACAGAGCAGCCCTCAACTTTGGGGTGCTTGTGTCTTGCTGATTTTTCATTTTCCCAATTTATACCCCCATGAGTGGAAGTGCCCTATGCTCTCTAAGCTGTGTTTTTCAGATGTTTCAGGACACACCGTACACTTCTCCAGAGTGGCTGTTGGCAATTTACATCCCGCCCATCAGTGTAGCAAGGCTCCCATTTCTCCATGGCCTGTCCTGCATTTCTGGTTTTGACACTTTTTTCAGCATGGCCCTTTTGACCGATGGGAAGCGAGACTTCTCTGTAGCGCTGATTTGCCTTTCCAGGTTGCTTGGTTGGCCAAAAAGTGCGTATGCGTTTTTTCCTGAATATATTCAGGAAAAAACGCATACGCCCTTTTTGGCCAAGGGCATCATTGTCAACGTTTTGCCGCTTTTCATGTGCTTTAAAGGCGATTCGTATCTACCTCCTGAAATCTGTTTCGTGCAATTCTGCCTTGATTTCAAATCCTCTTCTTTGCCTTCCCTCAATATATTTGTGGACGAGAGTTATCATTTATAACTCTGCAGGTTTGTGAATTGCAGTGCACTGAACCTCCATTTTACAACTCGCTTTTTTGGGAGCTGGCCGCAAAAGCGCAGGATGGCTTCAGGCCCTGTTCTGGTTCCGTGGGGCAGGCTGAGCCTGTGGTTAATTCTTCTTCCTGATGGGAAAATACAGTGACCTGTGCCTGTCCCAACACCAAGAGCTAGTCTCTCGTTGGTTCCCCGTCTTCCCGTTCATCCTCAGGACAAATTGCAACCTGTACGGAACAGGAGGTTAAAGGTGCTGATGCTCCAAGTAGGGAGATTGCTAGTAAAGCGACTGGAATGGCGAACCCGGGCACAAGGAGATGAGAAATGAGGTGCGTTTTAGAAACCTTTCCCCATCACACGGTGTACTATCTTCTGGGTTTCTCATGCATGTTTTCGATGTAGGAAGATGCCCTTGAAGCTGGAGATTTGGGACCCATGCGATGGGTACCACGCAGTATTACTTTAAAGGGTCTGCGTTTGCTCACCCAACCTCACCAAACCTCTCAGCCCCAAGAGTGTCCACCCTTATGTCTCATCCAGCTGTGGGTCTAGATATGGTCAATCCAGGTTGCATCACAGCCCCTGAACGCATTGTGTAAGAATTTCTCTCTCTTTCACTGTCGTTGTTTCATGGGTTTTTCAAAGTAATTTATTTTCATAATGGGGTTTAGCTGCTTTTCACTGCTGTGTTTATGCCGCTTTACACCCACTTGACACACTAACAGAGAGATATCAATACATAGGTTTTAAGATTATTACTAGTCAGATATATTCTTGTGCGGTGAATAGGGCGTGTTGAGTCCAGTTCTCTGAGCAAGGAGTAGGTCTTGTCTATTACATATTGGGTTTATGGAACGGTATCTGAGCTAATTTGATACCCTTGTTTTATGCATCACCCCACCTCACCTTTCCCGTTAAGCAGCCATAGTCTGTTTTCTGCATGTGTGACTCTGTTCTGTTTTGTAATTCAGTTCAAGTGTAACGGTTTTTACATTCCCTCTATCAGTGATACCTTATGAGAAGTGTCCTTTTCTGTGTGACTTATTTCACTTAGAATCGTCGTACCTAAATCCACTCATCATGCTGCTACTAACCTTATGACATTGATTTCATGGCTGAGTGATATTCCATTGTACATAAGGACCACAACTTCTTTATCCATTTTTCTCTTTCCTGGGATATTGAAGGTGGAATGAAGTGGAGGTCCTTGTCAACAGAGCAGCCCTCAACTTTGGGGTGCTTGTGTCTTGCTGATTTTTAATTTTCCCAATTTATACCCCCATGAGTGGAAGTGCCCTATGCTCTCTAAGCTGTGTTTTTCAGATGTTTCAGGACACACCGTACACTTCTCCAGAGTGGCTGTTGGCAATTTACATCCCGCCCATCAGTGTAGCAAGGCTCCCATTTCTCCATGGCCTGTCCTGCATTTCTGGTTTTGACACTTTTTTCAGCATGGCCCTTTTGACCGATGGAAAGCGAGACTTCTCTGTAGCGCTGATTTGCCTTTCTAGGTTGCTTGGTTGGCCAAAAAGGGCGTATGCGTTTTTTCCTGAATATATTCAGGAAAAAACGCATACGCCCTTTTTGGCCAAGGGCATCATTGTCAACGTTTTGCCGCTTTTCATGTGCTTTAAAGGCGATTCGTATCTACCTCCTGAAATCTGTTTCGTGCAATTCTGCCTTGATTTCAAATCCTCTTCTTTGCCTTCCCTCAATATATTTGTGGACGAGAGTTATCATTTATAACTCTGCAGGTTTGTGAATTGCAGTGCCCTGAACCTCCATTTTACAACTCGCTTTTTTGGGAGCTGGCCGCAAAAGCGCAGGATGGCTTCAGGCCCTGTTCTGGTTCCGGGGGGCAGGCTGAGCCTGTGGTTAATTCTTCTTCCTGATGGGAAAATACAGTGACCTGTGCCTGTCCCGACACCAAGAGCT
Source organism: Balaenoptera borealis (assembly GCF_965194805.1). Taxonomy (NCBI): domain Eukaryota; kingdom Metazoa; phylum Chordata; class Mammalia; order Artiodactyla; family Balaenopteridae; genus Balaenoptera; species Balaenoptera borealis. The sequence goes on along the minus strand of NW_028123969.1, from coordinate 1,090,151 downwards.
AGTCTCTCGTTGGTTCCCCGTCTTCCCGTTCATCCTCAGGACAAATTGCAACCTATACGGAACAGGAGGTTAAAGGTGCTGATGCTCCAAGTAGGGAGATTGCTAGTAAAGCGGCTCGAATGGCGAACCCGGGCACAAGGAGATGAGAAATGAGGTGCATTTTAGAAACCTTTCCCCATCACACGGTGTACCATCTTCTGGGTTTCTCATGCATGTTTTTGATGTAGGAAGATGCCCTTGAAGCTGGAGATTTGGGACCCATGTGATGGGTACCACGCAGTATTACTTTAAAGGGTCTGCGTTTGCTCACCCAACCTCACCAAACCTCTCAGCCCCAAGAGTGTCCACCCTTATGTCTCATCCAGCTGTGGGTCTAGATATGGTCAATCCAGGTTGCATCACAGCCCCTGAACGCATTGTTTACGAATTTCTCTCTCTTTCACTGTCGTTGTTTCATGGGTTTTTCAAAGTAATTTATTTTCATAATGGGGTTTCGCTGCTTTTCACTGCTGTGTTTATGCTGCTTTACACCCACTTGACACACTAACAGAGAGATATCAATACATAGGTTTTAAGATTATTACTAGTCAGATATATTCTTGTGCGGTGAATAGGGCGTGTTGAGTCCAGTTCTCTGAGCAAGGAGTAGGTCTTGTCTACTACATATTGGGTTTATGGAACGGTATCTGAGCTAATTTGATACCCTTGTTTTATGTATCACCCCACCTCACCTTTCCCGTTAAGCAGCCATAGTGTGTTTTCTGCATGTGTGACTCTGTTCTGTTTTGTAATTCAGTTCAAGTGTAACGGTTTTTACATTCCCTCTATCAGTGATACCTTATGAGAAGTGTCCTTTTCTGTGTGACTTATTTCACTTAGAATCGTCGTACCTAAATCCACTCATCATGCTGCTACTAACCTTATGACATTGATTTCATGGCTGAGTGATATTCCATTGTACATAAGGACCACAACTTCTTTATCCATTTTTCTCTTTCCTGGGATATTGAAGGTGGAATGAAGTGGAGGTCCTTGTCAACAGAGCAGCCCTAAACTTTGGGGTGCTTGTGTCTTGCTGATTTTTCATTTTCCCAATTTATACCCCCATGAGTGGAAGTGCCCTATGCTCTCTAAGCTGTGTTTTTCAGATGTTTCAGGACACACCGTACACTTCTCCAGAGTGGCTGTTGGCAATTTACATCCCGCCCATCAGTGTAGCAAGGCTCTCATTTCTCCATGGCCTGTCCTGCATTTCTGGTTTTGACACATTTTTCAGCATGGCCCTTTTGACCGATGGGAAGTGAGACTTCTTTGTAGCGCTGATTTGCATTTCCAGGTTGCTTGGTTGGCCAAAAAGGGCGTATGCGTTTTTTCCTGAATATATTCAGGAAAAAACGCATACGCCCTTTTTGGCCAAGGGCATCATTGTCAACGTTTTGCCGCTTTTCATGTGCTTTAAAGGCGATTCGTATCTACCTCCTGAAATCTGTTTCGTGCAATTCTGCCTTGATTTCAAATCCTCTTCTTTGCCTTCCCTCAATATATTTGTGGACGAGAGTTATCATTTATAACTCTGCAGGTTTGTGAATTGCAGTGCCCTGAACCTCCATTTTACAACTCGCTTTTTTGGGAGCTGGCCGCAAAAGCGCAGGATGGCTTCAGGCCCTGTTCTGGTTCCGGGGGGCAGGCTGAGCCTGTGGTTAATTCTTCTTCCTGATGGGAAAATAGAGTGACCTGTGCCTGTCCCGACACCAAGAGCTAGTCTCTCGTTGGTTCCCCGTCTTCCCGTTCATCCTCAGGACAAATTGCAACCTGTACGGAACAGGAGGTTAAAGGTGCTGATGCTCCAAGTAGGGAGATTGCTAGTAAAGCGGCTGGAATGGCGAACCCGGGCACAAGGAGATGAGAAATGAGGTGCGTTTTAGAAACCTTTCCCCATCACACGGTGTACCATCTTCTGGGTTTCTCATGCATGTTTTTGATGTAGGAAGATGCCCTTGAACCTGGAGATTTGGGACCCATGCGATGGGTACCACGCAGTATTACTTTAAAGGGTCTGCGTTTGCTCACCCAACCTCACCAAACCTCTCAGCCCCAAGAGTGTCCACCCTTATGTCTCATCCAGCTGTGGGTGTAGATATGGTCAATCCAGGTTGCATCACAGCCCCTGAACTCATTGTGTAAGAATTTCTATCTCTTTCACTGTCGTTGTTTCATGGGTTTTTCAAAGTAATTTATTTTCATAATGGGGTTTAGCTGCTTTTCACGGCTGTGTTTATGCCGCTTTACACCCACTTGACACACTAACAGAGAGATATCAATACATAGGTTTTAAGATTATTACTAGTCAGATATATTCTTGTGCGGTGAATAGGGCGTGTTGAGTCCAGTTCTCTGAGCAAGGAGTAGGTCTTGTCTACTACATATTGGGTTTATGGAACGGTATCTGAGCTAATTTGATACCCTTGTTTTATGTATCACCCCACCTCACCTTTCCCGTTAAGCAGCCATAGTCTGTTTTCTGCATGTGTGACTCTGTTCTGTTTTGTAATTCAGTTCAAGTGTAACGGTTTTTACATTCCCTCTAAAAGTGATACCTTTTGAGAAGTGTCCTTTTCTGTGTGACTTATTTCACTTAGAATCGTCGTACCTAAATCCACTCATCATGCTGCTACTAACCTTATGACATTGATTTCATGGCTGAGTGATATTCCATTGTACATAAGGACCACAACTTCTTTATCCATTTTTCTCTTTCCTTGGATATTTAAGGTGGAATGAAGTGGAGGTCCTTGTCAACAGAGCAGCCCTCAACTTTGGGGTGCTTGTGTCTTGCTGATTTTTAATTTTCCCAATTTATACCCCCATGAGTGGAAGTGCCCTATGCTCTCTAAGCTGTGTTTTTCAGATGTTTCAGGACACACCGTACACTTCTCCAGAGTGGCTGTTGGCAATTTACATCCCGCCCATCAGTGTAGCAAGGCTCTCATTTCTCCATGGCCTGTCCTGCATTTCTGGTTTTGACACATTTTTCAGCATGGCCCTTTTGACCGATGGGAAGTGAGACTTCTTTGTGGCGCTGATTTGCCTTTCCAGGTTGCTTGGTTGGCCAAAAAGGGCGTATGCGTTTTTTCCTGAATATATTCAGGAAAAAACGCATACGCCCTTTTTGGCCAAGGGCATCATTGTCAACGTTTTGCCGCTTTTCATGTGCTTTAAAGGCGATTCGTATCTACCTCCTGAAATCTGTTTCGTGCAATTCTGCCTTGATTTCAAATCCTCTTCTTTGCCTTCCCTCAATATATTTGTGGACGAGAGTTATCATTTATAACTCTGCAGGTTTGTGAATTGCAGTGCCCTGAACCTCCATTTTACAACTCGCTTTTTTTGGAGCTGGCCGCAAAAGCGCAGGATGGCTTCAGGCCCTGTTCTGGTTCCGGGGGGCAGGCTGAGCCTGTGGTTAATTCTTCTTCCTGATGGGAAAATAGAGTGACCTGTGCCTGTCCCGACACCAAGAGCTAGTCTCTCGTTGGTTCCCCGTCTTCCCGTTCATCCTCAGGACAAATTGCAACCTGTACGGAACAGGAGGTTAAAGGTGCTGATGCTCCAAGTAGGGAGATTGCTAGTAAAGTGGCTGGAATGGCGAACCCGGGCACAAGGAGATGAGAAATGAGGTGCGTTTTAGAAACCTTTCCCCATCACACGGTGTACCATCTTCTGGGTTTCTCATGCATGTTTTTGATGTAGGAAGATGCCCTTGAACCTGGAGATTTGGGACCCATGCGATGGGTACCACGCAGTATTACTTTAAAGGGTCTGCGTTTGCTCACCCAACCTCACCAAACCTCTCAGCCCCAAGAGTGTCCACCCTTATGTCTCATCCAGCTGTGGGTGTAGATATGGTCAATCCAGGTTGCATCACAGCCCCTGAACTCATTGTGTAAGAATTTCTATCTCTTTCACTGTCGTTGTTTCATGGGTTTTTCAAAGTAATTTATTTTCATAATGGGGTTTAGCTGCTTTTCACGGCTGTGTTTATGCCGCTTTACACCCACTTGACACACTAACAGAGAGATATCAATACATAGGTTTTAAGATTATTACTAGTCAGATATATTCTTGTGCGGTGAATAGGGCGTGTTGAGTCCAGTTCTCTGAGCAAGGAGTAGGTCTTGTCTACTACATATTGGGTTTATGGAACGGTATCTGAGCTAATTTGATACCCTTGTTTTATGTATCACCCCACCTCACCTTTCCCGTTAAGCAGCCATAGTCTGTTTTCTGCATGTGTGACTCTGTTCTGTTTTGTAATTCAGTTCAAGTGTAACGGTTTTTACATTCCCTCTAAAAGTGATACCTTTTGAGAAGTGTCCTTTTCTGTGTGACTTATTTCACTTAGAATCGTCGTACCTAAATCCACTCATCATGCTGCTACTAACCTTATGACATTGATTTCATGGCTGAGTGATATTCCATTGTACATAAGGACCACAACTTCTTTATCCATTTTTCTCTTTCCTTGGATATTTAAGGTGGAATGAAGTGGAGGTCCTTGTCAACAGAGCAGCCCTCAACTTTGGGGTGCTTGTGTCTTGCTGATTTTTCATTTTCCCAATTTATACCCCCATGAGTGGAAGTGCCCTATGCTCTCTAAGCTGTGTTTTTCAGATGTTTCAGGACACACCGTACACTTCTCCAGAGTGGCTGTTGGCAATTTACATCCCGCCCATCAGTGTAGCAAGGCTCTCATTTCTCCATGGCCTGTCCTGCATTTCTGGTTTTGACACATTTTTCAGCATGGCCCTTTTGACCGATGGGAAGTGAGACTTCTTTGTGGCGCTGATTTGCCTTTCCAGGTTGCTTGGTTGGCCAAAAAGGGCGTATGCGTTTTTTCCTGAATATATTCAGGAAAAAACGCATACGCCCTTTTTGGCCAAGGGCATCATTGTCAACATTTTGCCGCTTTTCATGTGCTTTAAAGGCGATTCGAATCTACCTCCTGAAATCTGTTTCGTGCAATTCTGCCTTGATTTCAAATCCTCTTCTTTGCCTTCCCTCAATATATTTGTGGAAGAGAGTTATCATTTATAACTCTGCAGGTTTGTGAATTGCAGTGCCCTGAACCTCCATTTTACAACTCGCTTTTTTGGGAGCTGTCCGCAAAAGTGCAGGATGGCTTCAGGCCCTGTTCTGGTTCCGGGGGGCAGGCTGAGCCTGTGGTTAATTCTTTTTCCTGATGGGAAAATAGAGTGACCTGTGCCTGTCCCAACACCAAGAGCTAGTCTCTCATTGGTTCCCCGTCTTCCCGTTCATCCTCAGGACAAATTGCAACCTGTATGGAACAGGAGGTTAAAGGTGCTGATGCTCCAAGTAGGGAGATTGCTAGTAAAGCGGCTGGAATGGCAAACCCGGGCACAAGGAGATGAGAAATGAGGTGCGTTTTAGAAACCTTTCCCCATCACACGGTGTACTATCTTCTGGGTTTCTCATGCATGTTTTCGATGTAGGAAGATGCCCTTGAAGCTGGAGATTTGGGACCCATGTGATGGGTACCACGCAGTATTACTTTAAAGGGTCTGCGTTTGCTCACCCAACCTCACCAAACCTCTCAGCCCCAAGAGTGTCCACCCTTATGTCTCATCCAGCTGTGGGTGTAGATATGGTCAATCCAGGTTGCATCACAGCCCCTGAACGCATTGTGTACGAATTTCTCTCTCTTTCACTGTCGTTGTTACATGGGTTTTTCAAAGTAATTTATTTTCATAATGGGGTTTAGCTGCTTTTCACTGCTGTGTTTATGCCGCTTTACACCCACTTGACACACTAACAGAGAGATATCAATACATAGGTTTTAAGTTTATTACTAGTCAGATATATTCTTGTGCGGTGAATAGGGCGTGTTGAGTCCAGTTCTCTGAGCAAGGAGTAGGTCTTGTCTACTTCATATTGGGTTTATGGAACGGTATCTGAGCTAATTTGATACCCTTGTTTTATGTGTCACCCCACCTCACCTTTCCCGTTAAGCAGCCATAGTGTGTTTTCTGCATGTGTGACTCTGTTCTGTTTTGTAATTCAGTTCAAGTGTAACGGTTTTTACATTCCCTCTATCAGTGATACCTTATGAGAAGTGTCCTTTTCTGTGTGACTTATTTCACTTAGAATCGTCGTACCTAAATCCACTCATCATGCTGCTACTAACCTTATGACATTGATTTCATGGCTGAGTGATATTCCATTGTACATAAGGACCACAACTTCTTTATCCATTTTTCTCTTTCCTGGGATATTGAAGGTGGAATGAAGTGGAGGTCCTTGTCAACAGAGCAGCCCTCAACTTTGGGGTGCTTGTGTCTTGCTGATTTTTCATTTTCCCAATTTATACCCCCATGAGTGGAAGTGCCCTATGCTCTCTAAGCTGTGTTTTTCAGATGTTTCAGGACACACCGTACACTTCTCCAGAGTGGCTGTTGGCAATTTACATCCCGCCCATCAGTGTAGCAAGGCTCTCATTTCTCCATGGCCTGTCCTGCATTTCTGGTTTTGACACATTTTTCAGCATGGCCCTTTTGACCGATGGGAAGTGAGACTTCTTTGTAGCGCTGATTTGCATTTCCAGGTTGCTTGGTTGGCCAAAAAGGGTGTATGCGTTTTTTCCTGAATATATTCAGGAAAAAACACATACGCCCTTTTTGGCCAAGGGCATCATTGTCAACATTTTGCCGCTTTTCATGTGCTTTAAAGGCGATTCGAATCTACCTCCTGAAATCTGTTTCCTGCAATTCTGCCTTGATTTAAAATCCTCTTCTTTGCCTTCCCTCAATATATTTGTGGACGAGAGTTATCATTTATAACTCTGCAGGTTTGTGAATTGCAGTGCCCTGAACCTCCATTTTACAACTCGCTTTTTTGGGAGCTGGCCGCAAAAGTGCAGGATGGCTTCAGGCCCTGTTCTGTTTCCGGGGGGCAGGCTGAACCTGTGGTTAATTCTTCTTCCTGATGGGAAAATAGAGTGACCTGTGCCTGTCCCAACACCAAGAGCTAGTCTCTCGTTGGTTCCCCGTCTTCCCGTTCATCCTCAGGACAAATTGCAACCTGTACGGAACAGGAGGTTAAAGGTGCTGATGCTCCAAGTAGGGAGATTGCTAGTAAAGCGGCTGGAATGGCGAACCCGGGCACAAGGAGATGAGAAATGAGGTGCGTTTTAGAAACCTTTCCCCATCACACGGTGTACTATCTTCTGGGTTTCTCATGCATGTTTTTGATGTAGGAAGATGCCCTTGAAGCTGGAGATTTGGGACCCATGTGATGGGTACCACGCAGTATTACTTTAAAGGGTCTGCGTTTGCTCACCTAACCTCACCAAACCTCTCAGCCCCAAGAGTGTCCACCCTTATGTCTCATCCAGCTGTGGGTCTAGATATGGTCAATCCAGGTTGCATCACAGCCCCTGAACGCATTGTGTACGAATTTCTCTCTCTTTCACTGTCGTTGTTTCATGGGTTTTTCAAAGTAATTTATTTTCATAATGGGGTTTAGCTGCTTTTCACTGCTGTGTTTATGCCGCTTTACACCCACTTGACACACTAACAGAGAGATATCAATACATAGGTTTTAAGATTATTTCTAGTCAGATATATTCTTGTGCGGTGAATAGGGCGTGTTGAGTCCAGTTCTCTGAGCAAGGAGTAGGTCTTGTCTACTACATATTGGGTTTATGGAACGGTATCTGAGCTAATTTGATACCCTTGTTTTATGTATCACCCCACCTCACCTTTCCCGTTAAGCAGCCATAGTGTGTTTTCTGCATGTGTGACTCTGTTCTGTTTTGTAATTCAGTTCAAGTGTAACGGTTTTTACATTCCCTCTATCAGTGATACCTTATGAGAAGTGTCCTTTTCTGTGTGACTTATTTCACTTAGAATCGTCGTACCTAAATCCACTCATCATGCTGCTACTAACCTTATGACATTGATTTCATGGCTGAGTGATATTCCATTGTACATAAGGACCACAACTTCTTTATCCATTTTTCTCTTTCCTGGGATATTGAAGGTGGAATGAAGTGGAGGTCCTTGTCAACAGAGAAGCCCTCAACTTTGGGGTGCTTGTGTCTTGCTGATTTTTAATTTTCCCAATTTATACCCCCATGAGTGGAAGTGCCCTATGCTCTCTAAGCTGTGTTTTTCAGATATTTCAGGACACACCGTACACTTCTCTAGAGTGGCTGTTGGCAATTTACATCCCGCCCATCAGTGTAGCAAGGCTCCCATTTCTCCATGGCCTGTCCTGCATTTCTGGTTTTGACACTTTTTTCAGCATGGCCCTTTTGACCGATGGGAAGCGAGACTTCTCTGTAGCGCTGACTTGCTTTTCCAGGTTGCTTGGTTGGCCAAAAAGGGCGTATGCGTTTTTTCCTGAATATATTCAGGAAAAAACGCATACGCCCTTTTTGGCCAAGGGCATCATTGTCAACGTTTTGCCGCTTTTCATGTGCTTTAAAGGCGATTCGTATCTACCTCCTGAAATCTGTTTCGTGCAATTCTGCCTTGAATTCAAATCCTCTTCTTTGCCTTCCCTCAATATATTTGTGGACGAGAGTTATCATTTATAACTCTGCAGGTTTGTGAATTGCAGTGCCCTGAACCTCCATTTTACAACTCGCTTTTTTGGGAGCTGGCCGCAAAAGCGCAGGATGGCTTCAGGCCCTGTTCTGGTTCCGGGGGGCAGGCTGAGCCTGTGGTTAATTCTTCTTCCTGATGGGAAAATAGAGTGACCTGTGCCTGTCCCGACACCAAGAGCTAGTCTCTCGTTGGTTCCCCATCTTCCCGTTCATCCTCAGGACAAATTGCAACCTGTACGGAACAGGAGGTTAAAGGTGCTGATGCTCCAAGTAGGGAGATTGCTAGTAATGCGGCTGGAAAGGCGAACCCGAGCACAAGGAGATGAGAAATGAGGTGCGTTTTAGAAACCTTTCCCCATCACACGGTGTACCATCTTCTGGGTTTCTCATGCATGTTTTCGATGTAGGAAGATGCCCTTGAACCTGGAGATTTGGGACCCATGCGATGGGTACCACGCAGTATTACTTTAAAGGGTCTGCGTTTGCTCACCCAACCTCACCAAACCTCTCAGCCCCAAGAGTGTCCACCCTTATGTCTCATCCAGCTGTGGGTCTAGATATGGTCAATCCAGGTTGCATCACAGCCCCTGAACTCATTGTGTAAGAATTTCTATCTCTTTCACTGTCGTTGTTTCATGGGTTTTTCAAAGTAATTTATTTTCATAATGGGGTTTAGCTGCTTTTCACGGCTGTGTTTATGCCGCTTTACACCCACTTGACACACTAACAGAGAGATATCAATACATAGGTTTTAAGATTATTACTAGTCAGATATATTCTTGTGCGGTGAATAGGGCGTGTTGAGTCCAGTTCTCTGAGCAAGGAGTAGGTCTTGTCTACTACATATTGGGTTTATGGAACGGTATCTGAGCTAATTTGATACCCTTGTTTTATGTATCACCCCACCTCACCTTTCCCGTTAAGCAGCCATAGTGTGTTTTCTGCATGTGTGACTCTGTTCTGTTTTGTAATTCAGTTCAAGTGTAACGGTTTTTACATTCCCTCTATCAGTGATACCTCATGAGAAGTGTCCTTTTCCGTGTGACTTATTTCACTTAGAATCGTCGTACCTAAATCCACTCATCATGCTGCTACTAACCTTATGACATTGATTTCATGGCTGAGTGATATTCCATTGTACATAAGGACCACAACTTCTTTATCCATTTTTCTCTTTCCTGGGATATTGAAGGTGGAATGAAGTGGAGGTCCTTGTCAACAGAGCAGCCCTCAACTTTGGGGTGCTTGTGTCTTGCTGATTTTTCATTTTCCCAATTTATACCCCCATGAGTGGAAGTGCCCTATGCTCTCTAAGCTGTGTTTTTCAGATGTTTCAGGACACACCGTACACTTCTCCAGAGTGGCTGTTGGCAATTTACATCCCGCCCATCAGTGTAGCAAGGCTCCCATTTCTCCATGGCCTGTCCTGCATTTCTGGTTTTGACACTTTTTTCAGCATGGCCCTTTTGACCGATGGGAAGCGAGACTTCTCTGTAGCGCTGATTTGCCTTTCCAGGTTGCTTGGTTGGCCAAAAAGGGCGTATGCGTTTTTTCCTGAATATATTCAGGAAAAAACGCATACGCCCTTTTTGGCCAAGGGCATCATTGTCAACGTTTTGCCGCTTTTCATGTGCTTTAAAGGCGATTCGTATCTACCTACTGAAATCTGTTTCGTGCAATTCTGCCTTGATTTCAAATCCTCTTCTTTGCCTTCCCTCAATATATTTGTGGACGAGAGTTATCATTTATAACTCTGCAGGTTTGTGAATTGCAGTGCCCTGAACCTCCATTTTACAACTCGCTTTTTTGGGAGCTGGCCGCAAAAGCGCAGGATGGCTTCAGGCCCTGTTCTGGTTCCGGGGGGCAGGCTGAGCCTGTGGTTAATTCTTCTTCCTGATGGGAAAATAGAGTGACCTGTGCCTGTCCCGACACCAAGAGCTAGTCTCTCGTTGGTTCCCCGTCTTCCCGTTCATCCTCAGGACAAATTGCAACCTGTACGGAACAGGAGTTTAAAGGTGCTGATGCTCCAAGTAGGGAGATTGCTAGTAAAGCGGCTGGAATGGCGAACCCGGGCACAAGGAGATGAGAAATGAGGTGCGTTTTAGAAACCTTTCCCCATCACACGGTGTACCATCTTCTGGGTTTCTCATGCATGTTTTTGATGTAGGAAGATGCCCTTGAACCTGGAGATTTGGGACCCATGCGATGGGTACCACGCAGTATTACTTTAAAGGGTCTGCGTTTGCTCACCCAACCTCACCAAACCTCTCAGCCCCAAGAGTGTCCACCCTTATGTCTCATCCAGCTGTGGGTCTAGATATGGTCAATCCAGGTTGCATCACAGCCCCTGAACTCATTGTGTAAGAATTTCTATCTCTTTCACTGTCGTTGTTTCATGGGTTTTTCAAAGTAATTTATTTTCATAATGGGGTTTAGCTGCTTTTCACGGCTGTGTTTATGCCGCTTTACACCCACTTGACACACTAACAGAGAGATATCAATACATAGGTTTTAAGATTATTACTAGTCAGATATATTCTTGTGCGGTGAATAGGGCGTGTTGAGTCCATTTCCCTGAGCAAGGAGTAGGTCTTGTCTACTACATATTGGGTTTATGGAACGGTATCTGAGCTAATTTGATACCCTTGTTTTATGTATCACCCCACCTCACCTTTCCCGTTAAGCAGCCATAGTCTGTTTTCTGCATGTGTGACTCTGTTCTGTTTTGTAATTCAGTTCAAGTGTAACGGTTTTTACATTCCCTCTATCAGTGATACCTTTTGAGAAGTGTCCTTTTCTGTGTGACTTATTTCACTTAGAATCGTCGTACCTAAATCCACTCATCATGCTGCTACTAACCTTATGACATTGATTTCATGGCTGAGTGATATTCCATTGTACATAAGGACCACAACTTCTTTATCCATTTTTCTCTTTCCTGGGATATTTAAGGTGGAATGAAGTGGAGGTCCTTGTCAACAGAGCAGCCCTAAACTTTGGGGTGCTTGTGTCTTGCTGATTTTTCATTTTCCCAATTTATACCCCCATGAGTGGAAGTGCCCTATGCTCTCTAAGCTGTGTTTTTCAGATGTTTCAGGACACACCGTACACTTCTCCAGAGTGGCTGTTGGCAATTTACATCCCGCCCATCAGTGTAGCAAGGCTCTCATTTCTCCATGGCCTGTCCTGCATTTCTGGTTTTGACACATTTTTCAGCATGGCCCTTTTGACCGATGGGAAGTGAGACTTCTTTGTGGCGCTGATTTGCCTTTCCAGGTTGCTTGGTTGGCCAAAAAGGGCGTATGCGTTTTTTCCTGAATATATTCAGGAAAAAACGCATACGCCCTTTTTGGCCAAGGGCATCATTGTCAACATTTTGCCGCTTTTCATGTGCTTTAAAGGCGATTCGAATCTACCTCCTGAAATCTGTTTCCTGCAATTCTGCCTTGATTTCAAATCCTCTTCTTTGCCTTCCCTCAATATATTTGTGGAAGAGAGTTATCATTTATAACTCTGCAGGTTTGTGAATTGCAGTGCCCTGAACCTCCATTTTACAACTCGCTTTTTTGGGAGCTGTCCGCAAAAGTGCAGGATGGCTTCAGGCCCTGTTCTGGTTCCGGGGGGCAGGCTGAGCCTGTGGTTAATTCTTCTTCCTGATGGGAAAATAGAGTGACCTGTGCCTGTCCCGACACCAAGAGCTAGTCTCTCGTTGGTTCCCCGTCTTCCCGTTCATCCTCAGGACAAATTGCAACCTGTACGGAACAGGAGGTTAAAGGTGCTGATGCTCCAAGTAGGGAGATTGCTAGTAAAGCGGCTGGAATGGCGAACCCGGGCACAAGGAGATGAGAAATGAGGTGCGTTTTAGAAACGTTTCCCCATCACACGGTGTACCATCTTCTGGGTTTCTCATGCATGTTTTTGATGTAGGAAGATGCCCTTGAACCTGGAGATTTGGGACCCATGCGATGGGTACCACGCAGTATTACTTTAAAGGGTCTGCGTTTGCTCACCCAACCTCACCAAACCTCTCAGCCCCAAGAGTGTCCACCCTTATGTCTCATCCAGCTGTGGGTCTAGATATGGTCAATCCAGGTTGCATCACAGCCCCTGAACTCATTGTGTAAGAATTTCTATCTCTTTCACTGTCGTTGTTTCATGGGTTTTTCAAAGTAATTTATTTTCATAATGGGGTTTAGCTGCTTTTCACGGCTGTGTTTATGCCGCTTTACACCCACTTGACACACTAACAGAGAGATATCAATACATAGGTTGTAAGATTATTACTAGTCAGATATATTCTTGTGCGGTGAATAGGGCGTGTTGAGTCCAGTTCCCTGAGCAAGGAGTAGGTCTTGTCTACTACATATTGGGTTTATGGAACGGTATCTGAGCTAATTTGATACCCTTGTTTTATGTATCACCCCACCTCACCTTTCCCGTTAAGCAGCCATAGTCTGTTTTCTGCATGTGTGACTCTGTTCTGTTTTGTAATTCAGTTCAAGTGTAACGGTTTTTACATTCCCTCTAAAAGTGATACCTTTTGAGAAGTGTCCTTTTCTGTGTGACTTATTTCACTTAGAATCGTCGTACCTAAATCCACTCATCATGCTGCTACTAACCTTATGACATTGATTTCATGGCTGAGTGATATTCCATTGTACATAAGGACCACAACTTCTTTATCCATTTTTCTCTTTCCTTGGATATTGAAGGTGGAATGAAGTGGAGGTCCTTGTCAACAGAGCAGCCCTCAACTTTGGGGTGCTTGTGTCTTGCTGATTTTTCATTTTCCCAATTTATACCCCCATGAGTGGAAGTGCCCTATGCTCTCTAAGCTGTGTTTTTTCGATGTTTCAGGACTCACCGTACACTTCTCCAGAGTGGCTGTTGGCAATTTACATCCCGCCCATCAGTGTAGCAAGGCTCCCATTTCTCCATGGCCTGTCCTGCATTTCTGGTTTTGACACTTTTTTCAGCATGGCCCTTTTGACCGATGGGAAGCGAGACTTCTCTGTAGCGCTGATTTGCCTTTCCAGGTTGCTTGGTTGGCCAAAAAGGGCGTATGCGTTTTTTCCTGAATATATTCAGGAAAAAACGCATACGCCCTTTTTGGCCAAGGGCATCATTGTCAACGTTTTGCCGCTTTTCATGTGCTTTAAAGGCGATTCGAATCTACCTCCTGAAATCTGTTTCGTGCAATTCTGCCTTGATTTCAAATCCTCTTCTTTGCCTTCCCTCAATATATTTGTGGATGAGAGTTATCATTTATAACTCTGCAGGTTTGTGAATTGCAGTGCCCTGAACCTCCATTTTACAACTCGCTTTTTTGGGAGCTGGCCGCAAAAGCACAGGATGGCTTCAGGCCCTGTTCTGGTTCCGGGGGGCAGGCTGAGCCTGTGGTTAATTCTTCTTCCTGATGGGAAAATAGAGTGACCTGTGCCTGTCCCGACACCAAGAGCTAGTCTCTCGTTGGTTCCCCGTCTTCCCGTTCATCCTCAGGACAAATTGCAACCTGTACGGAACAGGAGGTTAAAGGTGCTGATGCTCCAAGTAGGGAGATTGCTAGTAAAGCGGCTGGAATGGCGAACCCGGGCACAAGGAGATGAGAAATGAGGTGCGTTTTAGAAACCTTTCCCCATCACACGGTGTACTATCTTCTGGGTTTCTCATGCATGTTTTCGATGTAGGAAGATGCCCTTGAAGCTGGAGATTTGGGACCCATGTGATGGGTACCACGCAGTATTACTTTAAAGGGTCTGCGTTTGCTCACCCAACCTCACCAAACCTCTCAGCCCCAAGAGTGTCCACCCTTATGTCTCATCCAGCTGTGGGTCTAGATATGGTCAATCCAGGTTGCATCACAGCCCCTGAACGCATTGTGTAAGAGTTTCTCTCTCTTTCACTGTCGTTGTTACATGGGTTTTTCAAAGTAATTTATTTTCATAATGGGGTTTAGCTGCTTTTCACTGCTGTGTTTATGCCGCTTTACACCCACTTGACACACTAACAGAGATATATCAATACATAGGTTTTAAGTTTATTACTAGTCAGATATATTCTTGTGCGGTGAATAGGGCGTGTTGAGTCCAGTTCTCTGAGCAAGGAGTAGGTCTTGTCTACTACATATTGGGTTTATGGAACGGTATCTGAGCTAATTTGATACCCTTGTTTTATGTATCACCCCACCTCACCTTTCCCGTTAAGCAGCCATAGTGTGTTTTCTGCATGTGTGACTCTGTTCTGTTTTGTAATTCAGTTCAAGTGTAACGGTTTTTACATTCCCTCTATCAGTGATACCTTATGAGAAGTGTCCTTTTCTGTGTGACTTATTTCACTTAGAATCGTCGTACCTAAATCCACTCATCATGCTGCTACTAACCTTATGACATTGATTTCATGGCTGAGTGATATTCCATTGTACATAAGGACCACAACTTCTTTATCCATTTTTCTCTTTCCTGGGATATTTAAGGTGGAATGAAGTGGAGGTCCTTGTCAACAGAGCAGCCCTCAACTTTGGGGTGCTTGTGTCTTGCTGATTTTTAATTTTCCCAATTTATACCCCCATGAGTGGAAGTGCCCTATGCTCTCTAAGCTGTGTTTTTCAGATGTTTCAGGACACACCGTACACTTCTCCAGAGTGGCTGTTGGCAATTTACATCCCGCCCATCAGTGTAGCAAGGCTCCCATTTCTCCATGGCCTGTCCTGCATTTCTGGTTTTGACACTTTTTTCAGCATGGCCCTTTTGACCGATGGGAAGCGAGACTTCTCTGTAGCGCTGATTTGCCTTTCCAGGTTGCTTGGTTGGCCAAAAAGGGCGTATGCGTTTTTTCCTGAATATATTCAGGAAAAAACGCATACGCCCTTTTTGGCCAAGGGCATCATTGTCAACGTTTTGCCGCTTTTCATGTGCTTTAAAGGCGATTCGTATCTACCTCCTGAAATCTGTTTCGTGCAATTCTGTCTTGATTTCAAATCCTCTTCTTTGCCTTCCCTCAATATATTTGTGGACGAGAGTTATCATTTATAACTCTGCAGGTTTGTGAATTGCAGTGCCCTGAACCTCCATTTTACAACTCGCTTTTTTGGGAGCTGGCCGCAAAAGCGCAGGATGGCTTCAGGCCCTGTTCTGGTTCCGGGGGGCAGGGTGAGCCTGTGGTTAATTCTTCTTCCTGATGGGAAAATAGAGTGACCTGTGCCTGTCCCGACACCAAGAGCTAGTCTCTCGTTGGTTCCCCGTCTTCCCGTTCATCCTCAGGACAAATTGCAACCTGTACGGAACAGGAGGTTAAAGGTGCTGATGCTCCAAGTAGGGAGATTGCTAGTAAAGCGGCTGGAATGGCGAACCCGGGCACAAGGAGATGAGAAATGAGGTGCGTTTTAGAAACCTTTCCCCATCACACGGTGTACCATCTTCTGGGTTTCTCATGCATGTTTTCGATGTAGGAAGATGCCCTTGAACCTGGAGATTTGGGACCCATGCGATGGGTACCACGCAGTATTACTTTAAAGGGTCTGCGTTTGCTCACCCAACCTCACCAAACCTCTCAGCCCCAAGAGTGTCCACCCTTATGTCTCATCCAGCTGTGGGTCTAGATATGGTCAATCCAGGTTGCATCACAGCCCCTGAACTCATTGTGTAAGAATTTCTATCTCTTTCACTGTCGTTGTTTCATGGGTTTTTCAAAGTAATTTATTTTCATAATGGGGTTTAGCTGCTTTTCACGGCTGTGTTTATGCCGCTTTACACCCACTTGACACACTAACAGAGAGATATCAATACATAGGTTTTAAGATTATTACTAGTCAGATATATTCTTGTGCGGTGAATAGGGCGTGTTGAGTCCAGTTCTCTGAGCAAGGAGTAGGTCTTGTCTATTACATATTGGGTTTATGGAACGGTATCTGAGCTAATTTGATACCCTTGTTTTATGTATCACCCCACCTCACCTTTCCCGTTAAGCAGCCATAGTGTGTTTTCTGCATGTGTGACTCTGTTCTGTTTTGTAATTCAGTTCAAGTGTAACGGTTTTTACATTCCCTCTATCAGTGATACCTTATGAGAAGTGTCCTTTTCTGTGTGACTTATTTCACTTAGAATCGTCGTACCTAAATCCACTCATCATGCTGCTACTAACCTTACGACATTGATTTCATGGCTGAGTGATATTCCATTGTACATAAGGACCACAACTTCTTTATCCATTTTTCTCTTTCCTGGGATATTTAAGGTGGAATGAAGTGGAGGTCCTGGTCAACAGAGCAGCCCTAAACTTTGGGGTGCTTGTGTCTTGCTGATTTTTAATTTTCCCAATTTATACCCCCATGAGTGGAAGTGCCCTATGCTCTCTAAGCTGTGTTTTTTCGATGTTTCAGGACTCACCGTACACTTCTCCAGAGTGGCTGTTGGCAATTTACATCCCGCCCATCAGTGTAGCAAGGCTCCCATTTCTCCATGGCCTGTCCTGCATTTCTGGTTTTGACACTTTTTTCAGCATGGCCCTTTTGACCGATGGGAAGCGAGACTTCTCTGTAGCGCTGATTTGCCTTTCCAGGTTGCTTGGTTGGCCAAAAAGGGCCTATGCGTTTTTTCCTGAATATATTCAGGAAAAAACGCATATGCCCTTTTTGGCCAAGGGCATCATTGTCAACGTTTTGCCGCTTTTCATGTGCTTTAAAGGCGATTCGAATCTACCTCCTGAAATCTGTTTCGTGCAATTCTGCCTTGATTTCAAATCCTCTTCTTTGCCTTCCCTCAATATATTTGTGGATGAGAGTTATCATTTATAACTCTGCAGGTTTGTGAATTGCAGTGCCCTGAACCTCCATTTTACAACTCGCTTTTTTGGGAGCTGGCCGCAAAAGCACAGGATGGCTTCAGGCCCTGTTCTGGTTCCGGGGGGCAGGCTGAGCCTGTGGTTAATTCTTCTTCCTGATGGGAAAATAGAGTGACCTGTGCCTGTCCCGACACCAAGAGCTAGTCTCTCGTTGGTTCCCCGTCTTCCCGTTCATCCTCAGGACAAATTGCAACCTGTACGGAACAGGAGGTTAAAGGTGCTGATGCTCCAAGTAGGGAGATTGCTAGTAAAGCGGCTGGAATGGCGAACCCGGGCACAAGGAGATGAGAAATGAGGTGCGTTTTAGAAACCTTTCCCCATCACACGGTGTACCATCTTCTGGGTTTCTCATGCATGTTTTCGATGTAGGAAGATGCCCTTGAACCTGGAGATTTGGGACCCATGCGATGGGTACCACGCAGTATTACTTTAAAGGGTCTGCGTTTGCTCACCCAACCTCACCAAACCTCTCAGCCCCAAGAGTGTCCACCCTTATGTCTCATCCAGCTGTGGGTCTAGATATGGTCAATCCAGGTTGCATCACAGCCCCTGAACTCATTGTGTAAGAATTTCTATCTCTTTCACTGTCGTTGTTTCATGGGTTTTTCAAAGTAATTTATTTTCATAATGGGGTTTAGCTGCTTTTCACGGCTGTGTTTATGCCGCTTTACACCCACTTGACACACTAACAGAGAGATATCAATACATAGGTTTTAAGATTATTACTAGTCAGATATATTCTTGTGCGGTGAATAGGGCGTGTTGAGTCCAGTTCTCTGAGCAAGGAGTAGGTCTTTTCTACTACATATTGGGTTTATGGAACGGTATCTGAGCTAATTTGATACCCTTGTTTTATGTATCACCCCACCTCACCTTTCCCGTTAAGCAGCCATAGTGTGTTTTCTGCATGTGTGACTCTGTTCTGTTTTGTAATTCAGTTCAAGTGTAACGGTTTTTACATTCCCTCTATCAGTGATACCTTATGAGAAGTGTCCTTTTCTGTGTGACTTATTTCACTTAGAATCGTCGTACCTAAATCCACTCATCATGCTGCTACTAACCTTATGACATTGATTTCATGGCTGAGTGATATTCCATTGTACATAAGGACCACAACTTCTTTATCCATTTTTCTCTTTCCTTGGATATTTAAGGTGGAATGAAGTGGAGGTCCTTGTCAACAGAGCAGCCCTAAACTTTGGGGTGCTTGTGTCTTGCTGATTTTTAATTTTCCCAATTTATACCCCCATGAGTGGAAGTGCCCTATGCTCTCTAAGCTGTGTTTTTCAGATGTTTCAGGACACACCGTACACTTCTCCAGAGTGGCTGTTGGCAATTTACATCCCGCCCATCAGTGTAGCAAGGCTCTCATTTCTCCATGGCCTGTCCTGCATTTCTGGTTTTGACACTTTTTTCAGCATGGCCCTTTTGACCGATGGGAAGCGAGACTTCTTTGTAGCGCTGATTTGCCTTTCCAGGTGGCTTGGTTGGCCAAAAAGGGCGTATGCGTTTTTTCCTGAATATATTCAGGAAAAAACGCATACGCCCTTTTTGGCCAAGGGCATCATTGTCAACATTTTGCCGCTTTTCATGTGCTTTAAAGGCGATTCGAATCTACCTCCTGAAATCTGTTTCCTGCAATTCTGCCTTGATTTAAAATCCTCTTCTTTGCCTTCCCTCAATATATTTGTGGACGAGAGTTATCATTTATAACTCTGCAGGTTTGTGAATTGCAGTGCCCTGAACCTCCATTTTACAACTCGCTTTTTTGGGAGCTGGCCGCAAAAGTGCAGGATGGCTTCAGGCCCTGTTCTGGTTCCGGGGGGCAGGCTGAGCATGTGGTTAATTCTTCTTCCTGATGGGAAAATAGAGTGACCTGTGCCTGTCCCGACACCAAGAGCTAGTCTCTCGTTGGTTCCCCGTCTTCCCGTTCATCCTCAGGACAAATTGCAACCTGTACGGAACAGGAGGTTAAAGGTGCTGATGCTCCAAGTAGGGAGATTGCTAGTAAATCGGCTGGAATGGCGAACCCGGGCACAAGGAGATGAGAAATGAGGTGCGTTTTAGAAACCTTTCCCCATCACACGGTGTACCATCTTCTGGGTTTCTCATGCATGTTTTCGATGTAGGAAGATGCCCTTGAACCTGGAGATTTGGGACCCATGCGATGGGTACCACGCAGTATTACTTTAAAGGGTCTGCGTTTGCTCACCCAACCTCACCAAACCTCTCAGCCCCAAGAGTGTCCACCCTTATGTCTCATCCAGCTGTGGGTCTAGATATGGTCAATCCAGGTTGCATCACAGCCCCTGAACTCATTGTGTAAGAATTTCTATCTCTTTCACTGTCGTTGTTTCATGGGTTTTTCAAAGTAATTTATTTTCATAATGGGGTTTAGCTGCTTTTCACGGCTGTGTTTATGCCGCTTTACACCCACTTGACACACTAACAGAGAGATATCAATACATAGGTTTTAAGATTATTACTAGTCAGATATATTCTTGTGCGGTGAATAGGGCGTGTTGAGTCCAGTTCTCTGAGCAAGGAGTAGGTCTTGTCTACTACATATTGGGTTTATGGAACGGTATCTGAGCTAATTTGATACCCTTGTTTTATGTATCACCCCACCTCACCTTTCCCGTTAAGCAGCCATAGTGTGTTTTCTGCATGTGTGACTCTGTTCTGTTTTGTAATTCAGTTCAAGTGTAACGGTTTTTACATTCCCTCTATCAGTGATACCTTATGAGAAGTGTCCTTTTCTGTGTGACTTATTTCACTTAGAATCGTCGTACCTAAATCCACTCATCATGCTGCTACTAACCTTATGACATTGATTTCATGGCTGAGTGATATTCCATTGTACATAAGGACCACAACTTCTTTATCCATTTTTCTCTTTCCTGGGATATTTAAGGTGGAATGAAGTGGAGGTCCTTGTCAACAGAGCAGCCCTCAACTTTGGGGTGCTTGTGTCTTGCTGATTTTTAATTTTCCCAATTTATACCCCCATGATTGGAAGTGCCCTATGCTCTCTAAGCTGTGTTTTTCAGATGTTTCAGGACACACCGTACACTTCTCCAGAGTGGCTGTTGGCAATTTACATCCCGCCCATCAGTGTAGCAAGGCTCCCATTTCTCCATGGCCTGTCCTGCATTTCTGGTTTTGACACTTTTTTCAGCATGGCCCTTTTGACCGATGGGAAGCGAGACTTCTCTGTAGCGCTGATTTGCCTTTCCAGGTTGCTTGGTTGGCCAAAAAGGGCGTATGCGTTTTTTCCTGAATATATTCAGGAAAAAACGCATACGCCTTTTTTGGCCAAGGGCATCATTGTCAACGTTTTGCCGCTTTTCATGTGCTTTAAAGGCGATTCGTATCTACCTCCTGAAATCTGTTTCGTGCAATTCTGTCTTGATTTCAAATCCTCTTCTTTGCCTTCCCTCAATATATTTGTGGACGAGAGTTATCATTTATAACTCTGCAGGTTTGTGAATTGCAGTGCCCTGAACCTCCATTTTACAACTCGCTTTTTTGGGAGCTGGCCGCAAAAGCGCAGGATGGCTTCAGGCCCTGTTCTGGTTCCGGGGGGCAGGCTGAGCCTGTGGTTAATTCTTCTTCCTGATGGGAAAATAGAGTGACCTGTGCCTGTCCCGACACCAAGAGCTAGTCTCTCGTTGGTTCCCCGTCTTCCCGTTCATCCTCAGGACAAATTGCAACCTGTACGGAACAGGAGGTTAAAGGTGCTGATGCTCCAAGTAGGGAGATTGCTAGTAAAGCGGCTGGAATGGCGAACCCGGGCACAAGGAGATGAGAAATGAGGTGCGTTTTAGAAACCTTTCCCCATCACACGGTGTACCATCTTCTGGGTTTCTCATGCATGTTTTCGATGTAGGAAGATGCCCTTGAACCTGGAGATTTGGGACCCATGCGATGGGTACCACGCAGTATTACTTTAAAGGGTCTGCGTTTGCTCACCCAACCTCACCAAACCTCTCAGCCCCAAGAGTGTCCACCCTTATGTCTCATCCAGCTGTGGGTCTAGATATGGTCAATCCAGGTTGCATCACAGCCCCTGAACTCATTGTGTAAGAATTTCTATCTCTTTCACTGTCGTTGTTTCATGGGTTTTTCAAAGTAATTTATTTTCATAATGGGGTTTAGCTGCTTTTCACGGCTGTGTTTATGCCGCTTTACACCCACTTGACACACTAACAGAGAGATATCAATACATAGGTTTTAAGATTATTACTAGTCAGATATATTCTTGTGCGGTGAATAGGGCGTGTTGAGTCCAGTTCTCTGAGCAAGGAGTAGGTCTTTTCTACTACATATTGGGTTTATGGAACGGTATCTGAGCTAATTTGATACCCTTGTTTTATGTATCACCCCACCTCACCTTTCCCGTTAAGCAGCCATAGTGTGTTTTCTGCATGTGTGACTCTGTTCTGTTTTGTAATTCAGTTCAAGTGTAACGGTTTTTACATTCCCTCTATCAGTGATACCTTATGAGAAGTGTCCTTTTCTGTGTGACTTATTTCACTTAGAATCGTCGTACCTAAATCCACTCATCATGCTGCTACTAACCTTATGACATTGATTTCATGGCTGAGTGATATTCCATTGTACATAAGGACCACAACTTCTTTATCCATTTTTCTCTTTCCTTGGATATTTAAGGTGGAATGAAGTGGAGGTCCTTGTCAACAGAGCAGCCCTAAACTTTGGGGTGCTTGTGTCTTGCTGATTTTTAATTTTCCCAATTTATACCCCCATGAGTGGAAGTGCCCTATGCTCTCTAAGCTGTGTTTTTCAGATGTTTCAGGACACACCGTACACTTCTCCAGAGTGGCTGTTGGCAATTTACATCCCGCCCATCAGTGTAGCAAGGCTCTCATTTCTCCATGGCCTGTCCTGCATTTCTGGTTTTGACACTTTTTTCAGCATGGCCCTTTTGACCGATGGGAAGCGAGACTTCTTTGTAGCGCTGATTTGCCTTTCCAGGTGGCTTGGTTGGCCAAAAAGGGCGTATGCGTTTTTTCCTGAATATATTCAGGAAAAAACGCATACGCCCTTTTTGGCCAAGGGCATCATTGTCAACATTTTGCCGCTTTTCATGTGCTTTAAAGGCGATTCGAATCTACCTCCTGAAATCTGTTTCCTGCAATTCTGCCTTGATTTAAAATCCTCTTCTTTGCCTTCCCTCAATATATTTGTGGACGAGAGTTATCATTTATAACTCTGCAGGTTTGTGAATTGCAGTGCCCTGAACCTCCATTTTACAACTCGCTTTTTTGGGAGCTGGCCGCAAAAGTGCAGGATGGCTTCAGGCCCTGTTCTGGTTCCGGGGGGCAGGCTGAGCATGTGGTTAATTCTTCTTCCTGATGGGAAAATAGAGTGACCTGTGCCTGTCCCGACACCAAGAGCTAGTCTCTCGTTGGTTCCCCGTCTTCCCGTTCATCCTCAGGACAAATTGCAACCTGTACGGAACAGGAGGTTAAAGGTGCTGATGCTCCAAGTAGGGAGATTGCTAGTAAATCGGCTGGAATGGCGAACCCGGGCACAAGGAGATGAGAAATGAGGTGCGTTTTAGAAACCTTTCCCCATCACACGGTGTACCATCTTCTGGGTTTCTCATGCATGTTTTCGATGTAGGAAGATGCCCTTGAACCTGGAGATTTGGGACCCATGCGATGGGTACCACGCAGTATTACTTTAAAGGGTCTGCGTTTGCTCACCCAACCTCACCAAACCTCTCAGCCCCAAGAGTGTCCACCCTTATGTCTCATCCAGCTGTGGGTCTAGATATGGTCAATCCAGCTTGCATCACAGCCCCTGAACTCATTGTGTAAGAATTTCTATCTCTTTCACTGTCGTTGTTTCATGGGTTTTTCAAAGTAATTTATTTTCATAATGGGGTTTAGCTGCTTTTCACGGCTGTGTTTATGCCGCTTTACACCCACTTGACACACTAACAGAGAGATATCAATACATAGGTTTTAAGATTATTACTAGTCAGATATATTCTTGTGCGGTGAATAGGGCGTGTTGAGTCCAGTTCTCTGAGCAAGGAGTAGGTCTTGTCTACTACATATTGGGTTTATGGAACGGTATCTGAGCTAATTTGATACCCTTGTTTTATGTATCACCCCACCTCACCTTTCCCGTTAAGCAGCCATAGTGTGTTTTCTGCATGTGTGACTCTGTTCTGTTTTGTAATTCAGTTCAAGTGTAACGGTTTTTACATTCCCTCTATCAGTGATACCTTATGAGAAGTGTCCTTTTCTGTGTGACTTATTTCACTTAGAATCGTCGTACCTAAATCCACTCATCATGCTGCTACTAACCTTATGACATTGATTTCATGGCTGAGTGATATTCCATTGTACATAAGGACCACAACTTCTTTATCCATTTTTCTCTTTCCTGGGATATTTAAGGTGGAATGAAGTGGAGGTCCTTGTCAACAGAGCAGCCCTCAACTTTGGGGTGCTTGTGTCTTGCTGATTTTTAATTTTCCCAATTTATACCCCCATGATTGGAAGTGCCCTATGCTCTCTAAGCTGTGTTTTTCAGATGTTTCAGGACACACCGTACACTTCTCCAGAGTGGCTGTTGGCAATTTACATCCCGCCCATCAGTGTAGCAAGGCTCCCATTTCTCCATGGCCTGTCCTGCATTTCTGGTTTTGACACTTTTTTCAGCATGGCCCTTTTGACCGATGGGAAGCGAGACTTCTCTGTAGCGCTGATTTGCCTTTCCAGGTTGCTTGGTTGGCCAAAAAGGGCGTATGCGTTTTTTCCTGAATATATTCAGGAAAAAACGCATACGCCTTTTTTGGCCAAGGGCATCATTGTCAACGTTTTGCCGCTTTTCATGTGCTTTAAAGGCGATTCGTATCTACCTCCTGAAATCTGTTTCGTGCAATTCTGTCTTGATTTCAAATCCTCTTCTTTGCCTTCCCTCAATATATTTGTGGACGAGAGTTATCATTTATAACTCTGCAGGTTTGTGAATTGCAGTGCCCTGAACCTCCATTTTACAACTCGCTTTTTTGGGAGCTGGCCGCAAAAGCGCAGGATGGCTTCAGGCCCTGTTCTGGTTCCGGGGGGCAGGGTGAGCCTGTGGTTAATTCTTCTTCCTGATGGGAAAATAGAGTGACCTGTGCCTGTCCCGACACCAAGAGCTAGTCTCTCGTTGGTTCCCCGTCTTCCCGTTCATCCTCAGGACAAATTGCAACCTGTACGGAACAGGAGGTTAAAGGTGCTGATGCTCCAAGTAGGGAGATTGCTAGTAAAGCGGCTGGAATGGCGAACCCGGGCACAAGGAGATGAGAAATGAGGTGCGTTTTAGAAACCTTTCCCCATCACACGGTGTACCATCTTCTGGGTTTCTCATGCATGTTTTCGATGTAGGAAGATGCCCTTGAACCTGGAGATTTGGGACCCATGCGATGGGTACCACGCAGTATTACTTTAAAGGGTCTGCGTTTGCTCACCCAACCTCACCAAACCTCTCAGCCCCAAGAGTGTCCACCCTTATGTCTCATCCAGCTGTGGGTCTAGATATGGTCAATCCAGGTTGCATCACAGCCCCTGAACTCATTGTGTAAGAATTTCTATCTCTTTCACTGTCGTTGTTTCATGGGTTTTTCAAAGTAATTTATTTTCATAATGGGGTTTAGCTGCTTTTCACGGCTGTGTTTATGCCGCTTTACACCCACTTGACACACTAACAGAGAGATATCAATACATAGGTTTTAAGATTATTACTAGTCAGATATATTCTTGTGCGGTGAATAGGGCGTGTTGAGTCCAGTTCTCTGAGCAAGGAGTAGGTCTTGTCTATTACATATTGGGTTTATGGAACGGTATCTGAGCTAATTTGATACCCTTGTTTTATGTATCACCCCACCTCACCTTTCCCGTTAAGCAGCCATAGTGTGTTTTCTGCATGTGTGACTCTGTTCTGTTTTGTAATTCAGTTCAAGTGTAACGGTTTTTACATTCCCTCTATCAGTGATACCTTATGAGAAGTGTCCTTTTCTGTGTGACTTATTTCACTTAGAATCGTCGTACCTAAATCCACTCATCATGCTGCTACTAACCTTACGACATTGATTTCATGGCTGAGTGATATTCCATTGTACATAAGGACCACAACTTCTTTATCCATTTTTCTCTTTCCTGGGATATTTAAGGTGGAATGAAGTGGAGGTCCTGGTCAACAGAGCAGCCCTAAACTTTGGGGTGCTTGTGTCTTGCTGGTTTTTAATTTTCCCAATTTATACCCCCATGAGTGGAAGTGCCCTATGCTCTCTAAGCTGTGTTTTTTCGATGTTTCAGGACTCACCGTACACTTCTCCAGAGTGGCTGTTGGCAATTTACATCCCGCCCATCAGTGTAGCAAGGCTCCCATTTCTCCATGGCCTGTCCTGCATTTCTGGTTTTGACACTTTTTTCAGCATGGCCCTTTTGACCGATGGGAAGCGAGACTTCTCTGTAGCGCTGATTTGCCTTTCCAGGTTGCTTGGTTGGCCAAAAAGGGCCTATGCGTTTTTTCCTGAATATATTCAGGAAAAAAACGCATACGCCCTTTTTGGCCAAGGGCATCATTGTCAACGTTTTGCCGCTTTTCATGTGCTTTAAAGGCGATTCGAATCTACCTCCTGAAATCTGTTTCGTGCAATTCTGCCTTGATTTCAAATCCTCTTCTTTGCCTTCCCTCAATATATTTGTGGATGAGAGTTATCATTTATAACTCTGCAGGTTTGTGAATTGCAGTGCCCTGAACCTCCATTTTACAACTCGCTTTTTTGGGAGCTGGCCGCAAAAGCACAGGATGGCTTCAGGCCCTGTTCTGGTTCTGGGGGGCAGGCTGAGCCTGTGGTTAATTCTTCTTCCTGATGGGAAAATAGAGTGACCTGTGCCTGTCCCGACACCAAGAGCTAGTCTCTCGTTGGTTCCCCGTCTTCCCGTTCATCCTCAGGACAAATTGCAACCTGTACGGAACAGGAGGTTAAAGGTGCTGATGCTCCAAGTAGGGAGATTGCTAGTAAAGCGGCTGGAATGGCGAACCCGGGCACAAGGAGATGAGAAATGAGGTGCGTTTTAGAAACCTTTCCCCATCACACGGTGTACCATCTTCTGGGTTTCTCATGCATGTTTTCGATGTAGGAAGATGCCCTTGAACCTGGAGATTTGGGACCCATGCGATGGGTACCACGCAGTATTACTTTAAAGGGTCTGCGTTTGCTCACCCAACCTCACCAAACCTCTCAGCCCCAAGAGTGTCCACCCTTATGTCTCATCCAGCTGTGGGTCTAGATATGGTCAATCCAGGTTGCATCACAGCCCCTGAACTCATTGTGTAAGAATTTCTATCTCTTTCACTGTCGTTGTTTCATGGGTTTTTCAAAGTAATTTATTTTCATAATGGGGTTTAGCTGCTTTTCACGGCTGTGTTTATGCCGCTTTACACCCACTTGACACACTAACAGAGAGATATCAATACATAGGTTTTAAGATTATTACTAGTCAGATATATTCTTGTGCGGTGAATAGGGCGTGTTGAGTCCAGTTCTCTGAGCAAGGAGTAGGTCTTTTCTACTACATATTGGGTTTATGGAACGGTATCTGAGCTAATTTGATACCCTTGTTTTATGTATCACCCCACCTCACCTTTCCCGTTAAGCAGCCATAGTGTGTTTTCTGCATGTGTGACTCTGTTCTGTTTTGTAATTCAGTTCAAGTGTAACGGTTTTTACATTCCCTCTATCAGTGATACCTTATGAGAAGTGTCCTTTTCTGTGTGACTTATTTCACTTAGAATCGTCGTACCTAAATCCACTCATCATGCTGCTACTAACCTTATGACATTGATTTCATGGCTGAGTGATATTCCATTGTACATAAGGACCACAACTTCTTTATCCATTTTTCTCTTTCCTTGGATATTTAAGGTGGAATGAAGTGGAGGTCCTTGTCAACAGAGCAGCCCTAAACTTTGGGGTGCTTGTGTCTTGCTGATTTTTAATTTTCCCAATTTATACCCCCATGAGTGGAAGTGCCCTATGCTCTCTAAGCTGTGTTTTTCAGATGTTTCAGGACACACCGTACACTTCTCCAGAGTGGCTGTTGGCAATTTACATCCCGCCCATCAGTGTAGCAAGGCTCTCATTTCTCCATGGCCTGTCCTGCATTTCTGGTTTTGACACTTTTTTCAGCATGGCCCTTTTGACCGATGGGAAGCGAGACTTCTTTGTAGCGCTGATTTGCCTTTCCAGGTGGCTTGGTTGGCCAAAAAGGGCGTATGCGTTTTTTCCTGAATATATTCAGGAAAAAACGCATACGCCCTTTTTGGCCAAGGGCATCATTGTCAACATTTTGCCGCTTTTCATGTGCTTTAAAGGCGATTCGAATCTACCTCCTGAAATCTGTTTCCTGCAATTCTGCCTTGATTTAAAATCCTCTTCTTTGCCTTCCCTCAATATATTTGTGGACGAGAGTTATCATTTATAACTCTGCAGGTTTGTGAATTGCAGTGCCCTGAACCTCCATTTTACAACTCGCTTTTTTGGGAGCTGGCCGCAAAAGTGCAGGATGGCTTCAGGCCCTGTTCTGGTTCCGGGGGGCAGGCTGAGCATGTGGTTAATTCTTCTTCCTGATGGGAAAATAGAGTGACCTGTGCCTGTCCCGACACCAAGAGCTAGTCTCTCGTTGGTTCCCCGTCTTCCCGTTCATCCTCAGGACAAATTGCAACCTGTACGGAACAGGAGGTTAAAGGTGCTGATGCTCCAAGTAGGGAGATTGCTAGTAAATCGGCTGGAATGGCGAACCCGGGCACAAGGAGATGAGAAATGAGGTGCGTTTTAGAAACCTTTCCCCATCACACGGTGTACCATCTTCTGGGTTTCTCATGCATGTTTTCGATGTAGGAAGATGCCCTTGAACCTGGAGATTTGGGACCCATGCGATGGGTACCACGCAGTATTACTTTAAAGGGTCTGCGTTTGCTCACCCAACCTCACCAAACCTCTCAGCCCCAAGAGTGTCCACCCTTATGTCTCATCCAGCTGTGGGTCTAGATATGGTCAATCCAGCTTGCATCACAGCCCCTGAACTCATTGTGTAAGAATTTCTATCTCTTTCACTGTCGTTGTTTCATGGGTTTTTCAAAGTAATTTATTTTCATAATGGGGTTTAGCTGCTTTTCACGGCTGTGTTTATGCCGCTTTACACCCACTTGACACACTAACAGAGAGATATCAATACATAGGTTTTAAGATTATTACTAGTCAGATATATTCTTGTGCGGTGAATAGGGCGTGTTGAGTCCAGTTCTCTGAGCAAGGAGTAGGTCTTGTCTACTACATATTGGGTTTATGGAACGGTATCTGAGCTAATTTGATACCCTTGTTTTATGTATCACCCCACCTCACCTTTCCCGTTAAGCAGCCATAGTGTGTTTTCTGCATGTGTGACTCTGTTCTGTTTTGTAATTCAGTTCAAGTGTAACGGTTTTTACATTCCCTCTATCAGTGATACCTTATGAGAAGTGTCCTTTTCTGTGTGACTTATTTCACTTAGAATCGTCGTACCTAAATCCACTCATCATGCTGCTACTAACCTTATGACATTGATTTCATGGCTGAGTGATATTCCATTGTACATAAGGACCACAACTTCTTTATCCATTTTTCTCTTTCCTGGGATATTTAAGGTGGAATGAAGTGGAGGTCCTTGTCAACAGAGCAGCCCTCAACTTTGGGGTGCTTGTGTCTTGCTGATTTTTAATTTTCCCAATTTATACCCCCATGATTGGAAGTGCCCTATGCTCTCTAAGCTGTGTTTTTCAGATGTTTCAGGACACACCGTACACTTCTCCAGAGTGGCTGTTGGCAATTTACATCCCGCCCATCAGTGTAGCAAGGCTCCCATTTCTCCATGGCCTGTCCTGCATTTCTGGTTTTGACACTTTTTTCAGCATGGCCCTTTTGACCGATGGGAAGCGAGACTTCTCTGTAGCGCTGATTTGCCTTTCCAGGTTGCTTGGTTGGCCAAAAAGGGCGTATGCGTTTTTTCCTGAATATATTCAGGAAAAAACGCATACGCCTTTTTTGGCCAAGGGCATCATTGTCAACGTTTTGCCGCTTTTCATGTGCTTTAAAGGCGATTCGTATCTACCTCCTGAAATCTGTTTCGTGCAATTCTGTCTTGATTTCAAATCCTCTTCTTTGCCTTCCCTCAATATATTTGTGGACGAGAGTTATCATTTATAACTCTGCAGGTTTGTGAATTGCAGTGCCCTGAACCTCCATTTTACAACTCGCTTTTTTGGGAGCTGGCCGCAAAAGCGCAGGATGGCTTCAGGCCCTGTTCTGGTTCCGGGGGGCAGGGTGAGCCTGTGGTTAATTCTTCTTCCTGATGGGAAAATAGAGTGACCTGTGCCTGTCCCGACACCAAGAGCTAGTCTCTCGTTGGTTCCCCGTCTTCCCGTTCATCCTCAGGACAAATTGCAACCTGTACGGAACAGGAGGTTAAAGGTGCTGATGCTCCAAGTAGGGAGATTGCTAGTAAAGCGGCTGGAATGGCGAACCCGGGCACAAGGAGATGAGAAATGAGGTGCGTTTTAGAAACCTTTCCCCATCACACGGTGTACCATCTTCTGGGTTTCTCATGCATGTTTTCGATGTAGGAAGATGCCCTTGAACCTGGAGATTTGGGACCCATGCGATGGGTACCACGCAGTATTACTTTAAAGGGTCTGCGTTTGCTCACCCAACCTCACCAAACCTCTCAGCCCCAAGAGTGTCCACCCTTATGTCTCATCCAGCTGTGGGTCTAGATATGGTCAATCCAGGTTGCATCACAGCCCCTGAACTCATTGTGTAAGAATTTCTATCTCTTTCACTGTCGTTGTTTCATGGGTTTTTCAAAGTAATTTATTTTCATAATGGGGTTTAGCTGCTTTTCACGGCTGTGTTTATGCCGCTTTACACCCACTTGACACACTAACAGAGAGATATCAATACATAGGTTTTAAGATTATTACTAGTCAGATATATTCTTGTGCGGTGAATAGGGCGTGTTGAGTCCAGTTCTCTGAGCAAGGAGTAGGTCTTGTCTATTACATATTGGGTTTATGGAACGGTATCTGAGCTAATTTGATACCCTTGTTTTATGTATCACCCCACCTCACCTTTCCCGTTAAGCAGCCATAGTGTGTTTTCTGCATGTGTGACTCTGTTCTGTTTTGTAATTCAGTTCAAGTGTAACGGTTTTTACATTCCCTCTATCAGTGATACCTTATGAGAAGTGTCCTTTTCTGTGTGACTTATTTCACTTAGAATCGTCGTACCTAAATCCACTCATCATGCTGCTACTAACCTTACGACATTGA
Source organism: Balaenoptera borealis (assembly GCF_965194805.1). Lineage (NCBI taxonomy): Eukaryota > Metazoa > Chordata > Mammalia > Artiodactyla > Balaenopteridae > Balaenoptera > Balaenoptera borealis. The sequence continues at coordinate 1,059,298 of NW_028123969.1, read as the reverse complement.
TTTCATGGCTGAGTGATATTCCATTGTACATAAGGACCACAACTTCTTTATCCATTTTTCTCTTTCCTGGGATATTTAAGGTGGAATGAAGTGGAGGTCCTGGTCAACAGAGCAGCCCTAAACTTTGGGGTGCTTGTGTCTTGCTGGTTTTTAATTTTCCCAATTTATACCCCCATGAGTGGAAGTGCCCTATGCTCTCTAAGCTGTGTTTTTTCGATGTTTCAGGACTCACCGTACACTTCTCCAGAGTGGCTGTTGGCAATTTACATCCCGCCCATCAGTGTAGCAAGGCTCCCATTTCTCCATGGCCTGTCCTGCATTTCTGGTTTTGACACTTTTTTCAGCATGGCCCTTTTGACCGATGGGAAGCGAGACTTCTCTGTAGCGCTGATTTGCCTTTCCAGGTTGCTTGGTTGGCCAAAAAGGGCCTATGCGTTTTTTCCTGAATATATTCAGGAAAAAAACGCATACGCCCTTTTTGGCCAAGGGCATCATTGTCAACGTTTTGCCGCTTTTCATGTGCTTTAAAGGCGATTCGAATCTACCTCCTGAAATCTGTTTCGTGCAATTCTGCCTTGATTTCAAATCCTCTTCTTTGCCTTCCCTCAATATATTTGTGGATGAGAGTTATCATTTATAACTCTGCAGGTTTGTGAATTGCAGTGCCCTGAACCTCCATTTTACAACTCGCTTTTTTGGGAGCTGGCCGCAAAAGCACAGGATGGCTTCAGGCCCTGTTCTGGTTCTGGGGGGCAGGCTGAGCCTGTGGTTAATTCTTCTTCCTGATGGGAAAATAGAGTGACCTGTGCCTGTCCCGACACCAAGAGCTAGTCTCTCGTTGGTTCCCCGTCTTCCCGTTCATCCTCAGGACAAATTGCAACCTGTACGGAACAGGAGGTTAAAGGTGCTGATGCTCCAAGTAGGGAGATTGCTAGTAAAGCGGCTGGAATGGCGAACCCGGGCACAAGGAGATGAGAAATGAGGTGCGTTTTAGAAACCTTTCCCCATCACACGGTGTACCATCTTCTGGGTTTCTCATGCATGTTTTCGATGTAGGAAGATGCCCTTGAACCTGGAGATTTGGGACCCATGCGATGGGTACCACGCAGTATTACTTTAAAGGGTCTGCGTTTGCTCACCCAACCTCACCAAACCTCTCAGCCCCAAGAGTGTCCACCCTTATGTCTCATCCAGCTGTGGGTCTAGATATGGTCAATCCAGGTTGCATCACAGCCCCTGAACTCATTGTGTAAGAATTTCTATCTCTTTCACTGTCGTTGTTTCATGGGTTTTTCAAAGTAATTTATTTTCATAATGGGGTTTAGCTGCTTTTCACGGCTGTGTTTATGCCGCTTTACACCCACTTGACACACTAACAGAGAGATATCAATACATAGGTTTTAAGATTATTACTAGTCAGATATATTCTTGTGCGGTGAATAGGGCGTGTTGAGTCCAGTTCTCTGAGCAAGGAGTAGGTCTTTTCTACTACATATTGGGTTTATGGAACGGTATCTGAGCTAATTTGATACCCTTGTTTTATGTATCACCCCACCTCACCTTTCCCGTTAAGCAGCCATAGTGTGTTTTCTGCATGTGTGACTCTGTTCTGTTTTGTAATTCAGTTCAAGTGTAACGGTTTTTACATTCCCTCTATCAGTGATACCTTATGAGAAGTGTCCTTTTCTGTGTGACTTATTTCACTTAGAATCGTCGTACCTAAATCCACTCATCATGCTGCTACTAACCTTATGACATTGATTTCATAGCTGAGTGATATTCCATTGTACATAAGGACCACAACTTCTTTATCCATTTTTCTCTTTCCTTGGATATTTAAGGTGGAATGAAGTGGAGGTCCTTGTCAACAGAGCAGCCCTAAACTTTGGGGTGCTTGTGTCTTGCTGATTTTTAATTTTCCCAATTTATACCCCCATGAGTGGAAGTGCCCTATGCTCTCTAAGCTGTGTTTTTCAGATGTTTCAGGACACACCGTACACTTCTCCAGAGTGGCTGTTGGCAATTTACATCCCGCCCATCAGTGTAGCAAGGCTCTCATTTCTCCATGGCCTGTCCTGCATTTCTGGTTTTGACACATTTTTCAGCATGGCCCTTTTGACCGATGGGAAGTGAGACTTCTTTGTAGCGCTGATTTGCCTTTCCAGGTTGCTTGGTTGGCCAAAAAGGGCGTATGCGTTTTTTCCTGAATATATTCAGGAAAAAACGCATACGCCCTTTTTGGCCAAGGGCATCATTGTCAACATTTTGCCGCTTTTCATGTGCTTTAAAGGCGATTCGAATCTACCTCCTGAAATCTGTTTCCTGCAATTCTGCCTTGATTTAAAATCCTCTTCTTTGCCTTCCCTCAATATATTTGTGGACGAGAGTTATCATTTATAACTCTGCAGGTTTGTGAATTGCAGTGCCCTGAACCTCCATTTTACAACTCGCTTTTTTGGGAGCTGGCCGCAAAAGTGCAGGATGGCTTCAGGCCCTGTTCTGGTTCCGGGGGGCAGGCTGAGCATGTGGTTAATTCTTCTTCCTGATGGGAAAATAGAGTGACCTGTGCCTGTCCCGACACCAAGAGCTAGTCTCTCGTTGGTTCCCCGTCTTCCCGTTCATCCTCAGGACAAATTGCAACCTGTACGGAACAGGAGGTTAAAGGTGCTGATGCTCCAAGTAGGGAGATTGCTAGTAAATCGGCTGGAATGGCGAACCCGGGCACAAGGAGATGAGAAATGAGGTGCGTTTTAGAAACCTTTCCCCATCACACGGTGTACCATCTTCTGGGTTTCTCATGCATGTTTTCGATGTAGGAAGATGCCCTTGAACCTGGAGATTTGGGACCCATGCGATGGGTACCACGCAGTATTACTTTAAAGGGTCTGCGTTTGCTCACCCAACCTCACCAAACCTCTCAGCCCCAAGAGTGTCCACCCTTATGTCTCATCCAGCTGTGGGTCTAGATATGGTCAATCCAGGTTGCATCACAGCCCCTGAACTCATTGTGTAAGAATTTCTATCTCTTTCACTGTCGTTGTTTCATGGGTTTTTCAAAGTAATTTATTTTCATAATGGGGTTTAGCTGCTTTTCACGGCTGTGTTTATGCCGCTTTACACCCACTTGACACACTAACAGAGAGATATCAATACATAGGTTTTAAGATTATTACTAGTCAGATATATTCTTGTGCGGTGAATAGGGCGTGTTGAGTCCAGTTCTCTGAGCAAGGAGTAGGTCTTTTCTACTACATATTGGGTTTATGGAACGGTATCTGAGCTAATTTGATACCCTTGTTTTATGTATCACCCCACCTCACCTTTCCCGTTAAGCAGCCATAGTGTGTTTTCTGCATGTGTGACTCTGTTCTGTTTTGTAATTCAGTTCAAGTGTAACGGTTTTTACATTCCCTCTATCAGTGATACCTTATGAGAAGTGTCCTTTTCTGTGTGACTTATTTCACTTAGAATCGTCGTACCTAAATCCACTCATCATGCTGCTACTAACCTTATGACATTGATTTCATGGCTGAGTGATATTCCATTGTACATAAGGACCACAACTTCTTTATCCATTTTTCTCTTTCCTGGGATATTTAAGGTGGAATGAAGTGGAGGTCCTTGTCAACAGAGCAGCCCTAAACTTTGGGGTGCTTGTGTCTTGCTGATTTTTAATTTTCCCAATTTATACCCCCATGAGTGGAAGTGCCCTATGCTCTCTAAGCTGTGTTTTTCAGATGTTTCAGGACACACCGTACACTTCTCCAGAGTGGCTGTTGGCAATTTACATCCCGCCCATCAGTGTAGCAAGGCTCTCATTTCTCCATGGCCTGTCCTGCATTTCTGGTTTTGACACATTTTTCAGCATGGCCCTTTTGACCGATGGGAAGTGAGACTTCTTTGTAGCGCTGATTTGCCTTTCCAGGTTGCTTGGTTGGCCAAAAAGGGCGTATGCGTTTTTTCCTGAATATATTCAGGAAAAAACGCATACGCCCTTTTTGGCCAAGGGCATCATTGTCAACATTTTGCCGCTTTTCATGTGCTTTAAAGGCGATTCGAATCTACCTCCTGAAATCTGTTTCCTGCAATTCTGCCTTGATTTAAAATCCTCTTCTTTGCCTTCCCTCAATATATTTGTGGACGAGAGTTATCATTTATAACTCTGCAGGTTTGTGAATTGCAGTGCCCTGAACCTCCATTTTACAACTCGCTTTTTTGGGAGCTGGCCGCAAAAGTGCAGGATGGCTTCAGGCCCTGTTCTGGTTCCGGGGGGCAGGCTGAGCATGTGGTTAATTCTTCTTCCTGATGGGAAAATAGAGTGACCTGTGCCTGTCCCAACACCAAGAGCTAGTCTCTCGTTGGTTCCCCGTCTTCCCGTTCATCCTCAGGACAAATTGCAACCTGTACGGAACAGGAGGTTAAAGTTGCTGATGCTCCAAGTAGGGAGATTGCTAGTAAAGCGGCTGGAATGGCGAACCCGGGCACAAGGAGATGAGAAATGAGGTTCGTTTTAGAAACCTTTCCCCATCACACGGTGTACCATCTTCTGGGTTTCTCATGCATGTTTTTGATGTAGGAAGATGCCCTTGAACCTGGAGATTTGGGACCCATGCGATGGGTACCACGCAGTATTACTTTAAAGGGTCTGCGTTTGCTCACCCAACCTCACCAAACCTCTCAGCCCCAAGAGTGTCCACCCTTATGTCTCATCCAGCTGTGGGTCTAGATATGGTCAATCCAGGTTGCATCACAGCCCCTGAACTCATTGTGTAAGAATTTCTATCTCTTTCACTGTCGTTGTTTCATGGGTTTTTCAAAGTAATTTATTTTCATAATGGGGTTTAGCTGCTTTTCACGGCTGTGTTTATGCCGCTTTACACCCACTTGACACACTAACAGAGAGATATCAATACATAGGTTTTAAGATTATTACTAGTCAGATATATTCTTGTGCGGTGAATAGGGCATGTTGAGTCCAGTTCTCTGAGCAAGGAGTAGGTCTTGTCTACTACATATTGGGTTTATGGAACGGTATCTGAGCTAATTTGATACCCTTGTTTTATGTATCACCCCACCTCACCTTTCCCGTTAAGCAGCCATAGTGTGTTTTCTGCATGTGTGACTCTGTTCTGTTTTGTAATTCAGTTCAACTGTAACGGTTTTTACATTCCCTCTATCAGTGATACCTTATGCGAAGTGTCCTTTTCTGTGTGACTTATTTCACTTAGAATCGTCGTACCTAAATCCACTCATCATGCTGCTACTTACCTTATGACATTGATTTCATGGCTGAGTGATATTCCATTGTACATAAGGACCACAACTTCTTTATCCATTTTTCTCTTTCCTTGGATATTTAAGGTGGAATGAAGTGGAGGTCCTTGTCAACAGAGCAGCCCTCAACTTTGGGGTGCTTGTGTCTTGCTGATTTTTAATTTTCCCAATTTATACCCCCATGAGTGGAAGTGCCCTATGCTCTCTAAGCTGTGTTTTTCAGATGTTTCAGGACACACCGTACACTTCTCCAGAGTGGCTGTTGGCAATTTACATCCCGCCCATCAGTGTAGCAAGGCTCCCATTTCTCCATGGCCTGTCCTGCATTTCTGGTTTTGACACTTTTTTCAGCATGGCCCTTTTGACCGATGGGAAGCGAGACTTCTCTGTAGCGCTGATTTGCCTTTCCAGGTTGCTTGGTTGGCCAAAAAGGGCCTATGCGTTTTTTCCTGAATATATTCAGGAAAAAACGCATACGCCCTTTTTGGCCAAGGGCATCATTGTCAACGTTTTGCCGCTTTTCATGTGCTTTAAAGGCGATTCGTATCTACCTCCTGAAATCTGTTTCGTGCAATTCTGCCTTGATTTCAAATCCTCTTCTTTGCCTTCCCTCAATATATTGGTGGACGAGAGTTATCATTTATAACTCTGCAGGTTTGTGAATTGCAGTGCCCTGAACCTCCATTTTACAACTCGCTTTTTTGGGAGCTGGCCGCAAAAGCGCAGGATGGCTTCCGGCCCAGTTCTGGTTCCGGGGGGCAGGCTGAGCCTGTGGTTAATTCTTCTTCCTGACGGGAAAATAGAGTGACCTGTGCCTGTCCCGACACCAAGAGCTTGTCTCTCGTTGGTTCCCCGTCTTCCCGTTCATCCTCAGGACAAATTGCAACCTGTACGGAACAGGAGGTTAAAGGTGCTGATGCTCCAAGTAGGGAGATTGCTAGTAAAGCGGCTGGAATGGCGAACCCGGGCACAAGGAGATGAGAAATGAGGTGCGTTTTAGAAACCTTTCCCCATCACACGGTGTACCATCTTCTGGGTTTCTCATGCATGTTTTCGATGTAGGAAGATGCCCTTGAACCTGGAGATTTGGGACCCATGCTATGGGTACCACGCAGTATTACTTTAAAGGGTCTGCGTTTGCTCACCCAACCTCACCAAACCTCTCAGCCCCAAGAGTGTCCACCCTTATGTCTCATCCAGCTGTGGGTCTAGATATGGTCAATCCAGGTTGCATCACAGCCCCTGAACTCATTGTGTAAGAATTTCTATCTCTTTCACTGTCGTTGTTTCATGGGTTTTTCAAAGTAATTTATTTTCATAATGGGGTTTAGCTGCTTTTCACGGCTGTGTTTATGCCGCTTTACACCCACTTGACACACTAACAGAGAGATATCAATACATAGGTTTTAAGATTATTACTAGTCAGATATATTCTTGTGCAGTGAATAGGGCGTGTTGAGTCCAGTTCTCTGCGCAAGGAGTAGGTCTTGTCTACTACATATTGGGTTTATGGAACGGTATCTGAGCTAATTTGATACCCTTGTTTCATGTATCACCCCACGTCACCTTTCCCGTTAAGCAGCCATAGTGTGTTTTCTGCATGTGTGACTCTGTTCTGTTTTGTAATTCAGTTCAAGTGTAACGGTTTTTACATTCCCTCTAAAAGTGATACCTTATGAGAAGTGTCCTTTTCTGTGTGACTTATTTCACTTAGAATCGTCGTACCTAAATCCACTCATCATGCTGCTACTAACCTTATGACATTGATTTCATGGCTGAGTGATATTCCATTGTACATAAGGACCACAACTTCTTTATCCATTTTTCTCTTTCCTGGGATATTTAAGGTGGAATGAAGTGGAGGTCCTGGTCAACAGAGCAGCCCTAAACTTTGGGGTGCTTGTGTCTTGCTGATTTTTAATTTTCCCAATTTATACCCCCATGAGTGGAAGTGCCCTATGCTCTCTAAGCTGTGTTTTTCAGATGTTTCAGGACACATCGTACACTTCTCCAGAGTGGCTGTTGGCAATTTACATCCCGCCCATCAGTGTAGCAAGGCTCCCATTTCTCCATGGCCTGTCCTGCATTTCTGGTTTTGACACTTTTTTCAGCATGGCCCTTTTGACCGATGGGTAGCGAGACTTCTCTGTAGCGCTGATTTGCCTTTCCAGGTTGCTTGGTTGGCCAAAAAGGGCGTATGCGTTTTTTTCTGAATATATTCAGGAAAAAACGCATACGCCCTTTTAGGCCAAGGGCATCATTGTCAACGTTTTGCCGCTTTTCATGTGCTTTAAAGGCGATTCGTATCTACCTCCTGAAATCTGTTTCGTGCAATTCTGCCTTGATTTCAAATCCTCTTCTTTGCCTTCCCTCAATATATTGGTGGACAAGAGTTATCATTTATAACTCTGCAGTTTTGTGAATTGCAGTGCCCTGAACCTCCATTTTACAACTCGCTTTTTTGGGAGCTGGCTGCAAAAGCGCAGGATGGCTTCAGGCCCTGTTCTGGTTCCGGGGGGCAGGCTGAGCCTGTGGTTAATTCTTCTTCCTGACGGGAAAATAGAGTGACCTGTGCCTGTCCCGACACCAAGATCTTGTCTCTCGTTGGTTCCCCGTCTTCCCGTTCATCCTCAGGACAAATTGCAACCTGTACGGAACAGGAGGTTAAAGGTGCTGATGCTCCAAGTAGGGAGATTGCTAGTAAAGCGGCTGGAATGGCGAACCCGGGCACAAGGAGATGAGAAATGAGGTGCGTTTTAGAAACCTTTCCCCATCACACGGTGTACCATCTTCTGGGTTTCTCATGCATGTTTTCGATGTAGGAAGATACCCTTGAAGCTGGAGATTTGGGACCCATGCGATGGGTACCACGCAGTATTACTTTAAAGGGTCTGCGTTTGCTCACTCAACCTCACCAAACCTCTCAGCCCCAAGAGTGTCCACCCTTATGTCTCATCCAGCTGTGGGTCTAGATATGGTCAATCCAGGTTGCATCACAGCCCCTGAACGCATTGTGTAAGAATTTCCCTCTCTTTCACTGTCGTTGTTTCATGGGTTTTTCAAAGTAATTTATTTTCATAATGGGGTTTAGCTGCTTTTCACTGCTGTGTTTATGCCGCTTTACACCCACTTGACACACTAACAGAGAGATATCAATACATAGGTTTTAAGATTATTACTAGTCAGATATATTCTTGTGCGGTGAATAGGGCGTGTTGAGTCCAGTTCTCTGAGCAAGGAGTAGGTCTTGTCTATTACATATTGGGTTTATGGAACGGTATCTGAGCTAATTTGATACCCTTGTTTTATGTATCACCCCACCTCACCTTTCCCGTTAAGCAGCCATAGTGTGTTTTCTGCATGTGTGACTCTGTTCTGTTTTGTAATTCAGTTCAACTGTAACGGTTTTTACATTCCCTCTATCAGTGATACCTTATGAGAAGTGTCCTTTTCTGTGTGACTTATTTCACTTAGAATCGTCGTACCTAAATCCACTCATCATGCTGCTACTAACATTATGACATTGATTTCATGGCTGAGTGATATTCCATTGTACATAAAGACCACAACTTCTTTATCCATTTTTCTCTTTCCTGGGATATTTAAGGTGGAATGAAGTGGAGGTCCTTGTCAACAGAGCAGCCCTCAACTTTGGGGTGCTTGTGTCTTGCTGATTTTTCATTTTCCCAATTTATACCCCCATGAGTGGAAGTGCCCTATGCTCTCTAAGCTGTGTTTTGCAGATGTTTCAGGACACACCGTACACTTCTCCAGAGTGGCTGTTGGCAATTTACATCCCGCCCATCAGTGTAGCAAGGCTCCCATTTCTCCATGGCCTGTCCTGCATTTCTGGTTTTGACACTTTTTTCAGCATGGCCCTTTTGACCGATGGGAAGCGAGATATCTTTGTAGCACTGATTTGCCTTTCCAGGTTGCTTGGTTGGCCACAAAGGGCCTATGGGATTTTTCCTGAATTCATTCAGAAAAAAACGCATATGCTCTTTTTGGCCAAGTGCATCATTTTCGACGTTTTGCCGCTTTTCATGTGCTTTAAAGGCGATTCGTATCTACCTCCTGAAATCTGTTTCTTGCAATTCTGCCTTGATTTCAAATCCTCTTCGTTGCCTTCCCTCAATATATTTTTGGACGAGAGTTATCATTTATAACTCTGCTGGTTTGTGAATTGCAATGCCCCTGAGCTCCATTTTTCAACTCGCTTTTTTGGGAGCTGTCCGCAAAAGCGCAGGATGGCCTCAGGCACTATTCTTGTTCTGGGCAGCAGGCTGAGCCTGTGGTTAATTCTTCTTCCTGATGGGAAAATAGAGTGACCTGTGCCTGTCCCAACACCAAGAGCTAATCTCTCATTGGCTCCCCGTCTTTCCGTTCATCCTCAGGAAAAATTGCAAGCTGTATGGAACAGGAGGTTAAAGGTGCTGATTCTCCATGGAGGGCGATTGCTACTAAAGCAGCTGGAATGGCGAACCCGAGCACAAGGAGAGGAGAAATGAGGTGCGTTTTAGAAACCTTTCCCGATCACACAGTGTACCACCTTCTGGGTTTCTCATGCATGTTTTCGATGTAGGAAGATGCCCTTGAACCTGGAGATTTGGAACCCATGGGATGGGTAACAGGCAGTATTACTTTAAAGGCTCTGCGTTTGCTCCCCCAACCTCACCAAGCCTCTCAGCCCCGAGAGTGTCCACCCTTATGTCTCATCCACCTGTGGGTCTAGATATGGTCAATCCAGGTGGCATCACAGCCCCTGAACGAATTTTGTAAGAATTTCTCTCTTTCACTGTCTTTGTTTCACGGGTTTTTAAAAGTAATTTATTTTTATAATGGGGTTTAGCTGCTTTTCACGGCTGTGTTTATGCCGCTTTACACCCACTTGAGTCACTTCCAGAGAGATATCAATACACAGGTTTTACGATTCTTACTAGTCATATATGTTTTTGAGCGGTGAATAGGGGGTGTTGAGTCCAGTTCACTGAGCAAGGAGTAGGTCTTGTCTATTACATATTGGATTTATGGAACGTTATCTGAGCTAATTTGAAATCCTTGTTTTATGCATCACCCCACCTCACATTTCCCGTTAAGCAACCATAGTGTGTTTTCTTAATGTGTGAATCTGTTCTGTTTTGTAATTCCGTTCAAGTGTAGCAGTTTTTACATTCCCTCTGTTAGTGATATCTTATGATGAGTGTCTTTTTCTGTGTGACTTATTTCACTTAGAATAGTCCTACCTAAATCCACTCATCATGCTGCTACCAGCCTTATAATATTTATCTCACGCCTGAGTGATATACAATTGTACATATGGACCACAACTTCTTTATCCATTTTTCTCTTTCCTTGGATATTTAAGGTGGAATTAAGTGGAGGTTTTTGTCTACAGAGCAGCCCTAATGTTTGGGCTGCCTGTGTCTTGCTGATTTTTAGTTTTCCCAATTTATACGCCCATGAGTGGATGTGCCCCTTTCTCTCTAGCTGTGTTTTTTAGATGTTTTAGGAAACACCATACCCTTCTCCAGAGTCATCATTGGCAATTTATACCCCACCCATCAGTGTAACAAGGCTCCCTTTCCTCCCTGGCCTCTCCTGCATTTCTTGTTTTTACACTTTTTTAGCAAGGCCATTTTGACCGATGGGAAGTCAGACTTCTTTGTAGTGCTGAATTGCATTTCCGGCTTGCTTGGTTGGCCACAAAGGGCCTATGGGTTTTTTCCTGAATTCATTCAGAAAAAAACGCATATGCTCTTTTTGGCCAAGTGCATCATTGTCGACGTTTTGCCGCTTTTCATGTGCTTTAGGGGTGATTCGAATCTACCTCCTGAAATCTGTTTCCTGCAATTCTGCCTTGATTTCAAATCCTCTTCGTTGCCTTCCCTCAATATATTTGTGGACGAGAGTTATCATTTATAACTCTGCAGATTTGTGAATTGCAGTGCCCCTGAGCTCCATTTTTCAACTCGCTTTTTTGGGAGCTTTCCGCAGAAACTCTCATTTGCTTCTGGCCCTACTCTGGTTCCCGGTGGCAGGCTAAGCCTTTTCTTAATTCTTCTTCCTGACTGGAAAGTAGAGTGACATGTGCCTCTCCGAACATCTAGGGCTTGGCTCTCCTTGTTTCTCCTCCTTCCCCTTCTTCCTTTGGACAAATTCCAATTTCTGTGCAACTGGATGTTGAAGGTGCTGACATCCTCAAGTGGGGAGATTTTAAGGAAAAAGGCTGGAGAGGTGAACCCAACAACCAGGAAATTAGGAGTTTTGGTGCCTTTTCCAAAATCTTCCTGATCCAACCGTGTTCCATCTTCTGGGTGTCACAGGCATGTTTTAGCTGTAGGAAAGGTCCCGTGTATGTAAGGAGAACACAAGGGATTTTTCCAAATCAGTGTCTCCCCGAACTCCAATCTGGGGAATTTTTAAGCTACTGGTACATGTGTGTTCATTAAGGGACTTGGGCCGTGGGCAGAGTCCGAACTTTAGATGATTGAAGTCTTCAGGTTCAGAAACGCTCACCATCGGCCTCCTTTAGTTTCCATTTTATCTGTAGTTGATAGATGATGTCGATATAGATATCTATTGTTTTTCAGATTATTTCCCCTCAGGGGTCATTACAAAATATTGAGTATAGTTCCCTGTGCTATACAGTAGTTCCTTGTTGATGATATATTTTATACATAGCAGTGTGTATATGTTAATCTGAAACTGTTAATTTATCCCTCCTCCCACCTTTCCCCTTTGGTAATAAAAAATATAAGATTTTATACTTCTCAGAAATCTAGGAGCTGAAAGAGAGGTATCATTTTCAATGGAAAATCATTCCAAACAAGGTTGAAACTTCAACCAAGATTATTAGATGTACATCCTTGGAAAGAAATCACTGCATTTCTCTACTCTTGACCTGACAAATAAGACAAACCCCTCCACTGAACTTGCTTATAATAAAGTGATGGAAATATCAAATGGAAGTGTTAGAAACATCTTCTTTTACACGAGCCTTATACACTGCTCTATGTTAATTACAGTTTGGCTCACACATCTGTTCATTGAAGTTACAATGTTCTCAAATTCTGTTACTGATCCTGCAGAGTGGGCCCCAACAAGGGTCTCCCTGCCCAGTGTCATTGGAGCCAACAGATCGAGACTGACTTTGGTTCAGAAGCAAAGGAAAACTTTATATTTTGATCAGAGAATGGAGAGGTGAGAGTGTGTGCTCCCCTGCGGGTTGTGGGCCGGGCTGCTGTGTAGGGATCCTGTCAGCATCAGCGGGAGGGAGGGGGCGGAGCTCTCGAGGGCCAGGTTGGCTGGAGCTCAGGCTCTATGTCGCAGAGTCTGCACGGGGCCCCACGAGCTGAGGTGTCGGCCCAGCCATTTTGCACGAGGAAATCGGGTCTGAAGTGTCGGGTGTGGGACCTCTGCATGTGGAAACCTAGGAGCAAGTGAAATTAGACAAAGCACAAAGGAAAAAATGGTTAGACTTTATTTTATTGCCCAGATTCTATTTTTATCTCCCAGGAATTTTTAATGGGCTTTGCCAGTGGCAAAGCCCTCCTCTGCCTTTTGTCCCATTCCTCATTCTTGGGGCGCTGAGGGTGCAGACACGTCTTCTGTAAATGCTTCATGCTGAGTTGGGTGTCCTCATACCCGGGGGGAGGGGCAGGACTTCTCCCCAGCAGCCTCCAGGTGAGGTTGATTGTCCGCAGGCCTCCTCCCTCACTGCTCGTCTGCCTGAGCACCAGCATTGGAAGTTTTATAGATTCTAATGACCTTTAAGGGTCCAGGAAAGAGATGTGCAGAGACGCTGGGGGGGTGGGCGGTTTTACCCTGCTCCACATTGGTTCGGCCCCCTTAGGCTGATGGTTTCTGCCAGCCTAGATGCTCTGACCAGTAGTCTGTGCTTTCTTTAGTTAGGCCACTGAATTAACGTACAAACAGCACCAGGTGTCAGAGCCCTGCTTGCTCAACTCCCAGACAGTCCAGGGCCGGTGGTGATCCAGGACCATGACGGCCACTCAGTCAACGGCCTTTTGAAGTAGCCAGGAGTACAGCCGGTCTCATTGGCCGCCGTCACTGCGGTGTCTGTAGGCTTTTCTATGGTGGCAGCGTTATTTACGGTTCCCCTGCCAAGTTTATTAGCTCCGCTCTGGGTGCAGTAAGTCCTGTAAGCAATAGTCTGCTCTTTGGGGGCACACTCTTGTTGTTTTCTGAGAGAAGCTCCAGGTCAAGTGATGGTCACACGAGTCGTCATGGGGGCCCATTGCCCCAGGTTGTCTCTCTGGAGGTTGGTGTTGGAGGGCCTCCTCACTCGAGGTCATTGTGCCCACGGAGCAATCCCTGCAACTTCAGGGCATGGTGGGTGGTTAGGATCACCAAGTGGCGTCCTTTTCCCTTAGGAGGGAGCTGGCCTTGCGGGCTGCTGATTTCCAGGTTTTTAGATACCCCCAGTATCCTGGTCGGATGGGGTGGCTGGCCAATGCCTGGAGGGCATTCTTGCATTGTTCCATTTCAAGTGGTCCCAGTTTTTGCACTAATACTCCAAGGGCGATTCGCCTTGGACCAGGAATGTAAAGGTCAAAGGGTTTAGCTAACTTAGGGAGGTCCAGGGCCAGGGTCTGAATTGACTGCTCTTTCCATTCTTGAAAGGCCGCTTCTGGATTCTATTCAAAAGGATCATCATCTTTTCCTTTCAGTGTTTCATATAGAGGCCCAGCTATTAGACTGTAGTTAGGGATCCAGATGCAGCAAACCCCGGTCTCCCCAGGAACCCCTAAGCTGTCTTCTAGTTTCAGGAAAGGTGAGGCTGCAAATGGCTTCTTCCCTTTCCTGGGGTGGGCTTCTCCGACCTTCTGTGCGAATGAAGCCCAGGAAGGCCACCTTAGTTTGTGATATTTGAGCCTTTTCCTTGGACACCTTCTATCTTTTATTGGCTAGGTAGTTCAGAGGCCTCCTTAGTCGGGCTGGTGATCAGAATGTCATCTGCATATTGAAGGAGGGTTCCCTTCTCCAGAGGTAGATCTTTTAGGTCTTTAGCTAACGTTTCCCCAAAGATGGTGTGGGAATTTTTGAACCCCTGGGGCAGGACGGCCCAGCAGTATTGTTTTTGTTGTAGGTTGAGTCCTGCCACTCACAGCCAAAATTTCTTGTGACTCTGGGACTAATGGAATACAGAAGAAGGCATCATTGAAGTCTAATACAGAATGCCATGTCCTGGTGGATGGTAGAATGACCAGCAGGGTGTAGGAATTAGGAACTACTAGATGTATATCCTCTGTGGCTTCACTGACTGTCCTGGCGTCCTCTACCAGGTCCCCAGCAGCCCACGGGGCTCTTGTGGTCAGGCCCCTCCCAGGATATGGAGCTCACCTGGGCAGGTACGCAGCAGCCCACGGGGCTCTCGTGGGCAGGCCCCTCCCTGGATATGGAGCTCCTGTGGACAGGTACCCCGGCAGGGCTGGGCACACAGGAACCGTGCACATAGCCCTCATTGCAGAGCACCCCCAGCACCCCTGTCACTCAGAGCTGACACAGAGCACCTCAGAGCAGAGCTTGAACTAACAAACAGCAGCTCCAACAGGTCTGTGACCCTAGGCTTCACTCTGTGCGGCCTCCCTCTGCCTGGTCTTCCAGGGGCTTCCACTGCAGCCGGGGCACCAGGCCTCTGTCTCCACCCACCACCCCTCCTCTCCCTGACTCCTGGGTTCCTCTCATTAGCAGAGGGTCTTCTTGAAGTTGTCTCCCACTCATGGACCAGATAAAATGATTCGAAAACAAGCCAGGGCTGCCGCCCCTTATCTATCCTGACTCTCGGGACCCTACACCTGTTCCTTGGATCTGGCCGGTGCAGCAAGGCCCATTTTCTGCAACTCTGAGCCCCTGAGGGGCGAGGATTGGCTGACCTGGGCAGCCTGACCCGGCCGGCCAGCCCTTCCCAGGTGTGCCTGGGTTGAGGTCAATATAAACACCCCTCCAGGCAGCAAAAGCCTCTGCAGCTGTGCCTGACGCCATATTCTCTGCCCCGTCAGCAGTCTCGGGGTTGGGCTGGTGGGAGGGAGTAGGGCCCACGGCTCTATGAGTGGCCCAGTGTGACTGGGGCTCTGCTGGACTTTCTGCAGGAGTTGCCGGGCTGCCACCTGCTAAAGAAGAGGATGTGTCACCCATACTTGCTGCTGGAATTTCTCCCCGGGCAGAGGTGAGGAAGGAAAAAAGCAGTGGGGGCCGGGACAGGAGGGGTACCTCAGGCAGGGAAATGGAAAGCTTCCAGACGAGCGCCCGGGGCCAGGACCATCCTGGCTGGCCTGCAGGCACCAAGTCGGCCTGCGTGCTGTCGCTGGTGTGACTCCAAGCCCCTTCCTCTAGTTTTTAAAGTCTTTGCACACATTCAGGTGTTTTACCTGGGAAGGGTGGGAAAAGTTCAGCAGCAGCTGGCCTGGGGCTCAGCTCACGTTTACTCAGAGATGCCTCCTCACGGTCCCCCAGCTTTGCAATGAGGACGCTCCTCGTGTGGGGGCTGCTGGCTGCATGGGAGATGATTCCCCACCTGTGACCAACTTCAGAATTGTTTACCCCTGGAGCAAGTGCCCTGATAGGGTTTTCCTCTGTATGACCAGTGGGTTCTGTTTTTTTTTTTTTTTTTCTTTTTTGGTTCAAGGTAAGTTTTATTCCTCTTTTTGTATTTATGGATATAAGCATGGAAATAATTCATTCATATAAATACGTCTATGGGAAGGACAGAACTTTTTTTCTGTTTTATTTTTTTAAGTATTACTTATTTTTTAATTTTTGAATTTATTTTATTCATTTTTTTATACAGCAGGCTCTTATTGGTAACCTATTTTATACATATAAGTGTATATATGTCAATCCCAGGCTCGCAATTCATCCCACCACCACCACCCTGCCACTTTCCCCCCTTGGTGTCCATACATTTGTTCTCTACATCTGTGTCTCTATTTCTGCCTTGCAAACCGGTTCATCTTTACCATTTTTCTAGGTTCCACATGTATGCGTTAATATACGATATTTGTTTTTCTCTTTCTGACTTACTTCACTCTGTATGACAGTCTCTAGATCTATCCACGTCTCTACAAATGACCCAATTTCATTCCTTTTTATGGCTGAGTAATATTCCATTTTATATATGTAGCACATCTTTTCTGTTCGTCTGTCTATGGGCATTTAGGTTGCTTCCATGACCTGGCTATTGTAAATAGTGCTGCAATGAATATTGTGGTGAATATGTCTTTTTGAATTATGGTTTTCTCTGGGTATATGGCCAGTAGTGGGATTGCTGGGTCATATGGTAATTCTATTTTTAGTTTCTTAAGGAACCTCCATACTGTTCTCCATCGTGACTGTATCAATTTACATTCCCACAAATAGTGTAAGAGGGTTCCCTTTTCTCCACACCCTCTCCAGCATTTGTTGCTTGTAGATTTTCTGATGATGCCCATTCTAACTCGTGTGAGGCGATACCTCATTGTAGTTTTGGTTTATATTTCTCTAATAATTAGTGATGTTGAGCAGCTTTTCATGTGCTTCTTGGTCATCTGTATGTCTTCTTGGGACAAACGTCTATTTACGTCATCTGCCCATTTTTGGATTGGGTTGTTTGTTTTTTTACTGTTGAGCTGCATAAGCTGTTTATATACATTGGAGATTAATCCTTTGTCCATTGATTCGTTTGCAAATATTTTCTCCCATTGTGAGGGTTGTCTTTTCGTCTTGTTTGTAGTTTCCTTTGCTTTGCAAAAGCTTTTAGGTTTCATTTGCTCCCATATGTTTATTTTTTTTTATTCCATTACTCTAGGAGGTGGATCAAAAAAGATCTTGCTGTGATTTATGTCAAAGAGTATTCTTCCTATGTTTTCCTCTAAGAGTTTTAAAGTGTCCGGTCTTACATTTCGGTCTCTAATCCATTTTGAGTTTATTTTTTGTGTATGGTGTTAGGGAGTGTTCTAATTTCATTCTTTTACATGTAGCTGTCCATTTTTCCCAGCACCACTTATTGAAGAGACTGTCTTTTCTCCTTTGTATACCCTTGCCTCCTTTGTCATAGATTAGTGGGCCATAGGTGTGTAGGTTTATCTCTGGGCTTTTTTTTTTTCTTTTACATCTTTATTGGAGTATAATTGCTTTACAATTGTGTGTTAGTTTCTGCTGTATAAAAAAGTGAATCAGCTGTGCGTATACATATAACACCATATCCCCTCCCTCTTGCAACTCCCTCTCACTCCCTTATCCCACCCTTTTAGGTGGTCACAAAGCACAGCGCTGATCTCCCTGTGCTATGTGGCTGCTTCCCAGTAGCTATCAATTTTACATTTGGTAGTGTATATATGTCCATACCACTCTCTCACTTTGTCCCAGCTTACCCTTCCCTCTCCCCATGTCCTCAAGTCCTTTCTCTACGTCTGTGTCCTTAATCCTTTCCTGCCCCTAGGTTCTTCATAAACTTTTTTTTTTAAGATTCCATATATATGTGTTAGCATACGGTATTTGTTTTTCTCTTTCTGACTTACTTCACTCTGTAGGACAGACTCTAGATCCATCCACCTCACTAAAAGTAACTCAATTTCGTTTCTTTTTATGGCTGAATAATGTTCCATTGTATATTTGTGCCACATCTTCCTTATCCATTTATCTGTTGATGGACACTTAGGTTGCTTCCATGTCCTGGCTATTGTAAATAGAGCTACAGTGAACATTGTGGTACATGACTCTTTTTGAATTATGGTTTTCTCAGGGTAAATGTCCAGGAGTGGGTTTGCTGGGTTGTATGGTAGTTCTATTTTTAGTTTTTAAGGAACCCCCATACCGTTCTCCCTAGTGGCTATATCAATTTACATTCCCACCAACAGTGCAAGAGGGTTCCCTTTGCTCCAATAAATGCCTCTCCAGCATTTATTGTTGGTAGATTTTTTGATGATGGCCATTCTGACTGGTGTGAGGTGATACCTCACTGTAGTTTTGATTTGCATTTCTCTAATGATTAGTGATGTTCAGCATCCTTTCATGTGTTTGTTGGCAACCTGTATATCTTCTTTGGAGAAATGTCTATTTAGGTCTTCTGCCCATTTTTGGATTGGATTGTTTGGTTTTGTGATATTGAGCTACATGAGCTGCTTTTTGGAGATTAATCCTTTGCCATTTGCTTCATTTGAAAATATTTTCTCCCATTCTGATGGTTGTCTTTTCATCTTGCTTATGTTTTCCTTTGCTGTGCAAAAGAATTTATGTTTCATTCGGTCCCATTTTTTTATTTTTGTTTTTATTTCCATTTCTCTAGGAGGTGGGTCAAAAAGGATCTTGCTGTGATTTATGTCATAGACTGTTCTGCTTATGTTTTCCTCTAAGAGTTTTATAGTGGCTGGTCTTATATTTAGGTCTCTAATCCATTTTGAGTTTATTTTTGTGTATGGTGTTAGGGTGTGTACTAATTTCATTCTTTTACATGTAACTGTCCAGTTTTCCCAGCACCACTTGCTGAAGACACTGTCTTTTCTCCATTGTATACCCTTGCCTCCTTTGTCATAGATTAGTGAACCATAGGTACGTGGGTTTATCTCTGTGCTTTCTATCCTGCTCTATTGACCTATATTTCTGTTCTTGTGTCAGTACCATATTATCTTGATTACTGTAGCTTTGCAATATAGTCTGAAGTCTGGAAGTCTGATTCCTCCAGCTCTTTTTTTTCCCCCCTCAAGACTGCTTTGGCTATCCAGGGTCTTTTGTGTCTCCCTACAAATTTTAAGATTTTTTTTTTCTTGTTCTGTAGAAAATGCCAAAGGTATTTTGATCGGGATTGCATTGAATCTGTAGATTGCTTTGGGTAGTATAGTCATTTTCACAATATTGATTCTTCTAATCCGAGAACATGGTATATGTCTCCATCTGTTTATATCATCTTTGATTTCTTTCATCAGTGTCTTATAGTTTTCTGAGTACAGGTCTTTTACTTCCTTAGGTAGGTTTATTCCTAGGTATTTTATTCTTTTTGTTGCAGTGGTAATGGGATTGTTTCCTTAATTTCTCTTTCTGATCTTTCATTGTTAGTGTATAGGAATGCAAGCAATTTCTGTGCATTAATTTTGTATCCTGCAACTTTACCAAATTCATTGATTAGCTCCAGTGGTTTTCTGGTGGCATCTTTAGGATTCTCTATCTATGATATCATGTCATCTGCAAACAGTGACAATTTTACTTCTTCTTTTCCTTTTTGTATTCCTTTTATTTCTTTTTCTTCTCTGATTGCCATGGCTAGGACTTCCAAAACTATGTTGAATAGCAGTGGTGAGAGTGGACATCCTCGTCTTGTTCCTGATCTTAGAGGAAACGCTTTCAGTTTTTCACCATTGAGAATGTTGTTTGCTGTGGGTTTGTCATATATGGCCTTTATTATGTTGAGGTAGTTTCCCTCTATGCCCACACTCTGCAGAGTTTTTATCGTAAATGAGTGTTGAATTTTCTCAAAATCTTTTCCTTCCTCTATTGAGATGATCATATGCTTTTATTCTACAATTTGTTAATATGGTGTATCACATTGATTTGTGTATATTGAAGAATCCTCGCATCCCTGGGATAAACCCCACTTGATCATGGTGTATGATCCTTTTCATGTGTTGTTCGATTCTGTTTGCTAGTATTTTGTTGAGGATTTTTACATCTATATTCATCAGTGATATTGGTCTATAATTTTCTTTCCTTGTAGTATCTCTGTCTGATTTTGGTATCAGGGTGATGGTGGTCTCATAGAATGAGTTTGGGAGTGTTCCTTCCGCTGCAATTGTTTTGAAGAATTTGAGAAGGTTGGGTGTTAGCTCTGCTCTAAATGTTTGATAGAATTCACCTGTGATGCCATCTGGTTCTGGACTTTTGTTTGTTGGAAGATTTTTAATCACAGTTTCAATTTCATTGCTTGTGATAGGTTTGTTCATATTTTCTATTTCTTCCTGGTTCAGTCTTAGAAGGTTATCCCTTTCTAAGAATTTGTCCATTTCTTCCAGATTGTCCATTTTATTGGCCTAGAGTTGCTTGTAGTAGTCTCTTAGGATGCTTTGTATTCCTGTGGTGTCTGTTATAACTTCTGCTTTTTCACTTCTAATTTTGTTGATTTGCGTCCTCTCCCTCTTTTTCTGGAGTCCGGCTAAAGGTTGATCATTTTTGCTTATCTTCTCAAAGAACCAGCTTTTAGTTTTATTGATCTTTGCTTTCGTTTTCTTTGTTTCTATTTCATTTATTTCTGCTCTGATCTTTATGATTTCTTTCCTTCTACTAACTTTGGGTTTTGTTCTTCTTTCTCTAGTTCCTCTAGGTGTAAGGTTAGATTGTTTATTTGAGATTTT
The DNA here is from genome assembly GCF_965194805.1 of Balaenoptera borealis. NCBI lineage: Eukaryota > Metazoa > Chordata > Mammalia > Artiodactyla > Balaenopteridae > Balaenoptera > Balaenoptera borealis. Next base: position 1,038,683 of record NW_028123969.1, on the reverse strand, counting down.
TCTTGTTTCTTGAGGTAGGCTTGTATTGCTATAAACTTCCCTCTTAGAACTCCTTTTGCTGCATCCCATAGGTTTTGGATCATCGTGTTTTTGTTGTCATTTGTCTCTAGGTAGTTTTTGATTTCCTCTTTGATTTCTTCAGTGATCTCTTGGTTATTTAGTAACGTATTGTTTAGCCTCCATGTGTTTGTGTTTTTTACGGTTTTTTCCGTGTAATTGATTTCTAATCTCATAGCATTGTGGTCGGAACAGCTGCTTGATATGATTTCAGTTTTCTTAAATTTACTGAGGCTTTATCTGTGACCCAAGATGTGATCTATCCTGGAGAATGTTCCGTGTGCAGTTGAGAAGAACGTGTAATCTGCTGTTTTTGGATGGAATGTCCTATAAATATCAATTAACTCTATCTGGTCTATTGTGTCATTTAAAGCTTGTGTTTCCTTATTAATTTTCTGTCTGGCTGATCTCCACTGGTGTAAGTGAGCTGTTAAAGTCCCCCGCTATTATTGTGTTACTGTCGATTTCCTCTTTTATAGCTGTTAGCAGTTGCCTTATACATTGAGCTGCTCCTATTTTGGGTACATATATATTTATAATTGTTATATCTTCTTCTTGGATTGATCCCCTGACCATTATGTAGTGCCTTTCCTCGTCTCTTGTAACATTCTTTATTTTAAAGTCTATTTTATCTGATATGAGTATTGCTACTCCAGCTTTCTTTTGATTTTCATTTGCATAGAATATATTTTTCCATCGCCTCACTTTGAGTCTGTATGTGTCCCTAGGTCTGAAATGGATCTCTTGTAGACAGCATATATATGGGTCTTGTTTTTGTATCCATTCAGCGAGCCTGTGTCTTTTGGTTGGAACATGTAGTGCATTCACGTTTAAGGTAATTATCGATATGTATGTTCCTACTACTATTTTCTTAATTGTTATGGGTTTGTCTTGGTGGGTCCTTTTCTTCTCTTGTGTTTCCCACTTAGAGAAGTTCCTTTAGCATTTGGTGTAGAGCTGGTTTCATGGTGCTGAATTCTCTTAGCTTTTGCTTGTCTGTAAGGCTTTTGATTTCTCCATCAAATCTGAATGAGCTCTTTGCAGGGTGGAGTACTCTTGGTTGTAGGTTCTTCCCTTTCATCACTTTAAATTTATCATGCCACTTCCTTCTGGCTTGTAGATTTTCTGCTGAGAAATCAGTTGTTATCCTTATGGGAGTTCCCTTGTATGTTATTTGTCATTTTTCCCTTGCTGCTTTCAATCATTTTTCTTTGTCGTTAATTTTTGTCAATTTGATTACTATGTGTCTTGTCATTTTTCTCCTTTGGTTTATCCTGCCTGGGACACTCTGTGCTTCTGGACTTGGGTGGCTATTTCTTTTCCCATGCTAGGGAAGTTTTTGACCATTATCTCTTTAAATATATTCTCGGGTCCTTTCTCTCTCTCTTCTCCTTCTGGGACCCCTATAATGCGAATGTTGTTGCGTTTAATGTTGTCCCAGAGGACTCTTGGGGTGTCTTCGTTTATTTTCATTCTTTTTCTTTATTCTGTTCCATGGCAGTGATTTCCACCTTTCTGTCTTCCAGGTCACTTATCCGTTCTTCTGCCACAGTTATTCTGCTACTGATTCCTTCTAGTGTATTTTTCATTTCAGTTATTCCATTGTTCACCTCTGTTTGTTTGTTCTTTAATTCTTCTAGGTGTTTGTTCCTTAATTCTTCTAGGTCTTTGTTAAACATTTCTTGCATCTTCTCGATCTTTGCCTCCTTTCTTTTTCTAAGGTCTTGGCTCAACTTCACTATCATTATTCTGAATTTTTTTTCTGGAAGGTTCCCTATCTCCACCTCATTTCGTTTTTTTTTCTGGGGTTTTATCTTGTTCCTTGATCTGGTATAAAGTCCTCTGCCTTTTCATTTTGTCTATCTTTCTGTGAATGTGGTTTTCCTTCCACAGGCTGCAGAATTGTAGTTCTTCTTGCTTCTGCTGTCTGCTCTCCGGTGGATGAGTCTATCTTAGAGGCTTGTGCAAGCTTCCTGATGGGAAGGACTGGTGGTGGGTAGAGCTGGGTGTTGCTTTGGTGGGCAGAGCTTTAATCCGCTTGTCTACGGATTAAATAAAACTTTAATAAAAAGTTTAATCCGCTTGTCTGCTGATGCATGGGGCTGGGTTCCCTCCATGTTGGTTGTTTGGCCTGAGGCGACCCAGCCCTGGAGCCTACCTTGCTCTTGGTGGGGCTAATGGCGGACTCTGGGAGGGCTCACACCGAGGAGTATTTCCCAGAACTTCTGCTGCCAGTGTCGTTGTCCTCACGGTGAGCCACAGCCACAGCCACCACCTGCCTCTGCAGGAGACGCTCTAAAAGTAGCAGGTAGTTCTGGTCATTCTCCTACAGGGTCACTGCTCCTTCCCCTGGGTCCTGATGTGCACACTACTTTGTGTGTGCCCTCCAAGAGTGGAGTATCTGAGTGGAGTTGAGACTCTGAGACTCTGTGTGGAGTTGCACAGACTCTGGGTCCTGTGAAGCTTCGATGTTTTGTGATTCTAGAAATCCTATAGGAGACGGTCCACAGCAGGTGACGCTAATGTTGTCAGTAGAGGTGTTGAAGCCAAAGATCTGCAGTTCCAACTAGAGGTGCCGATGTACATACAGGACAAAATCATCTCGTGTGAATGTAGTTCAGGCATGTTTAAGATGAATGCAGTCATGTTAATGCCTACCATATTCTATCTTGAGCCTCTCCTCAGGGACCCCCTCCTCAGTTCCTGAGGCTCCTGTAAGTCATGTACAGGGGACTGGAGAGTGGGCTCTGTCCAGTCTGAGCCCTGAGTTACCCTGTGTGTATCTTAGGATACTTTGTATTTCTGTGGTGTCCGTTGTAACATCATCTCTTTCATTTCAGATTTATTTGGGCCCTCTCTTTTTAAAAAAACATACTACTGTTGTCTTTTATTCTTTACAGAAGTTTAATAAGTGTTTGATCTACTATCCTTACCCTATGTATACTTTTTGCAGTGAGATTTTTACTTTTCTTTGTTTCCTTGTTACTATCAATAATTAGTGAGACTTCTTTTAAGCTACCTTCAACATTGCTTATAAAGCTGCTTTATTAGTGATGACAGAGCCTTAATGGAAGTCATGTTCTGGTTGTAAATTAGAATGCAATGTGCCAGCAAATAGCCCCTTAAGTTTATGTCTCATTACTTCTTGTTCTTTTTTTAATTTAATTTTTATTTTTTGTCAGAGCAAATTTAATTAAAATGTTTTGTTTCTTCTAGGTGTGAAAGATGTGGTTCTTTTAAACATATACATATATCTATTCTTCTTTGGATCATTTTCCCATGTAGGTTATGACACGATGTTGAGTAGTCTTGTCTTGGTATTACGTAGGTCTTTGGTGATTACATATTTCACATGTGTTTCTATATCTATCTTAACCCCAATATCCTAATGTATCCAATCCTCACACCTTTCCATTTGGTGAACCATAAGTTTGTTTAATGAATCTGTGATTGCATTTCTCTGTGGAAATATCTTCATTGGTATCAATTTTTAGCTAAGACCTATAAGTGATATTATAGGATATGTGTCTTTTGCTTTCTGACTTAGTACAATTTGCCTGATTACCTCAAGAATCATACATGGTGCTGCAAATGGCATTGTTTCATTTTTTTCCCTGGCTAATATTCCATCTGTACGTGTACCAGTTCTTCTTTGGCCACGCACCTCTTGATGGACTTTCTGGTTGCCTCCATGTCTTGGCTATTGTAATACTGCTGCAATGCACATTTGCTTGCCTGTGTCTTTCCAGTTATATCTTCTTATGTTATAGGCCAAGGAGTGGGCTTGCTGTATCATATGGTAGCTCAGTGTGTATGTTTTAAAGGCACCACCATTCAGTTCTCATTAGTGGCTCTTTCCAGGTTACGTCCCACTTAAAATTGAGGGTATGCATTTCTCCAAAACACCTTCAATATTTATTGTTTGTAGTTTTCTTGCTGATGGTTATTCTAACAGGTGCGAGCTGATACCTATCTGTGGTTGAATTTGCATGTGTCCCATAATCTGTTGAAATTGAGCTTTAAAGCATGCCCTTTTTATTTATCAAACTGTGATTACAGCTTAGTTCTTCAAAGTGTTTTCTTAAAGTAAGTGTCACATTTTGAAAATTTTTGGCCATTACCTCCCTCAAGACATTTTGAGGGCACGTTTCATTTACAGCCCTGAAGTACTTGTTCATATGAAGTGACCATTAGCACAGGTTTTAAAGTTGCTTTTGCAGGTAACGGCCAGAGGGTGGCAGCCTTTCTACGTTCCCAATCTGGTAAATAGGGAAAGAGACCTTCAGCCCCAAGAGTGTCAAGCTTTATTTCTCATCCAGCTGTGGGTCTAGATATGGTCACACCAGGTTGCATCACAGCCCCGGAACGAATTATGTAAAAATTTCTCCCTCTATCACTGTCTTTGTTTTTTGGGATTTTAAAGTAATTTATTTTTATAATGGGGTTTACCTGATTTTCACTGCTGTGTTTATGCCCCTTTACACCCACTTGATTCACTTACAGAGAGAAATCAATACATAGGTTTTAAGATTTTTACTAGTCAGATATATTCTTGTTCGTTGAATAGGGGGTGTTGCATCCACTTCACTGAGCAAGGAGTAGGTCTTGTCTATTACATATTGGGTTTATGGATCGGTATTTGAGCTAATATGAAACCCTTGTTTTATGCATCACCCCACCTCACCTTTCCCGTTAAGCAGCCATAGTGTGTTTTCTAAACGTGTGACTCTGTTCTGCTTTGTAATTCAGTTCAACTGTAGTGGTTTTTACATTCCCTCTATAAGTGATAGCTTATGATAAGTGTCTTTTTCTGTGTGACTTATTTCACTTAGAATCGTCGAACATAAATCCACTCATCATGCTGCTAATAGCCTTATGACATTGATTTCATGGCTGAGTGATATTCCATTGTACATAAGGACCACAACATCGTTATCCATTTTCCTATTTCCTGGGATATTTAAGGTGTAATGAAGAGAAGGTTCTTGTCAACAGAGCAGCCCTAAACTTTGGTGTGCCTGTGTCTTGCTGATTTTTAGTTTTCCCAATTTATACGCCCATGAGTGGAAATGCCCTATGCTCTCTAAGCTGTGTTTTTTAGATGTTTCAGGACACACCGTACACTTCTCCAGAGTGGCTGTTGGCAATTTACATCCCGCCCATCAGTGTAGCAAGGCTCCCATTTCTCCATGGCCTGTCCTGCATTTCTGGTTTTGAGACTTTTTTCAGCATGGCCCTTTTGACCAATGGGAAGCGAGACTTCTTTGTAGCGCTGATTTGCCTTTCCAGGTTGCTTGGTTGGCCAAAAAGGGCGTATGCGTTTTTTCCTGAATATATTCAGGAAAAAACGCATACGCCCTTTTTGGCCAAGGGTATCATTGTCAACGTTTTGCCGCTTTTCATTTGCTTTAAAGGCGATTCGAATCTACCTCCTTAAGTCGGTTTCTGCAATTCTGCCTTGCTTTCATATCCTCTTCGTTGCCTTCCCTCAATATATTTGTGGACGAGAGTTATCATTGATAACTCTGCAGGTTTGTGAATTGCAGTGCCCCTGAGATCCATTTTTCAACTCGCTTTTTTGGGAGTTGGCCGCAAAAGCGCAGGATTGCTTCAGGCCCTATTCTACTTCCGGGGGGCAGGCTGAGCCTGTGGTTAATTCTTCTTTCTGAAGGGAAAATAGAGTGACCTGTGCTTGTCCCAACACCTAGATCTAGTCTCTCATTGGTTCCCCCTCTTCCCGTTCATCCTCAGTACAAATTGCAACCTGTACGGAACAGGAGGTTAAAGGTGCTGATGCTCCAAGTAGGGAGATTGCTAGGAAAGTGGCTGGAATGGCGAACCCGAGCACAAGGAGATGATAAATGAGGTGCATTTTAGAAACCATTCCCGATCACATGGTGTAGCATCTTCTGGGTTTCTCATGCATGTTTTTGATGTAGGAAGATGCCCTTGAACCTGGAGATTTGGGACCCATGGGTTGGGTTTCACGCAGTATTACTTTAAAGGGTCTGCGTTTGCTCACCCAACCTCACCAAACCTCTCAGCCCCAAGAGTGTCCACCCTTATGTCTCATCCAGCTGTGGGTCTAGATATGGTCAATCCAGGTTGCATCACAGCCCCTGAACGAATTGTGTAAGAATTTCTATCTCTTTCACTGTCTTTGTATCATGGGTTTTTAAAAGTAATTTATTTTTATAATGGGGTTTAGCTGCTTTTCACTACTGTGTTTATGCCGCTTTACACCCACTTGACACACTAACAGAGAGATATCAATACATAGGTTTTAAGATTACTACTAATCAAATATATTCTTTTGCGGTGAATAGGGTGTGTTGAGTCCTGTTCTCTGAGCAAGGAGTAGTTCTTGTCTATTACATATTGGGTTTATGGAACGGTATCTCAGATAATTTGAAACCCTTGTTTTATGCATCACCCCACCTCACCTTTCCCGTTAACCAGCCATAGTGTGTTTTCTAAACGTGTGACTCTGTTCTGCTTTGTAATTCAGTTCAAGTGTAGCGGTTTTTACATTCCCTCTATAAGTGATAGCTTATGATACGTGTCTTTTTCTGTGTGACTTATTTCACTTACAATCGTCGTACCTAAATCCACTCATCATGCTGCTACTAGCCTTATGACATTGATTTCATGGCTGAGTGATATTCCATTGTACATAAGGACCACAACTTCTTTACCCATTTTTCTCTTTCCTGGGATATTGAAGGTGGAATGAAGTGGAGGTCCTGGTCAACAGAGCAGCCCTAAACTTTGGGGTGCTTGTGTCTTGCTGATTTTTAATTTTCCCAATTTATACCCCCATGAGTGGAAGTGCCCTATGCTCTATAAGCTGTGTTTTTCAGATGTTTCAGGACTCACCGGACACTTCTCCAGAGTGGCTCTTGGCAATTTACATCCCGCCCATCAGTGTAGCAAGGCTCCCATTTCTCCATGGCCTGTCCTGCATTTCTGGTTTTGACACTTTTTTCAGCATGGCCCTTTTGACCGATGGGCAGTGAGACTTCTTTGTAGCACTGATTTGCCTTTCCAGGTTGCTTGGTTGGCCAAAAAGGGCATATGCGTTTTTTCCTGAATATATTCAGGAAAAAACGCATACGCCCTTTTTGGCCAAGGGCATCATTGTCAACGTTTTGCCGCTTTTCATGTGCTTTAAAGGCGATTCGAATCTACCTCCTGAAATCTGTTTCCTGCAATTCTACCTTGATTTCAAATCCTCTTCTTTGCCTTCCCTCAATATATTTGTGGACGAGAGTTATCATTTATAACTGCAGGTTTGTGAATTGCAGTGCCCTGAACCTCCATTTTACAACTCGTTTTTATGGGAGCTGGCCGCAAAATCGCAGAATGGCTTCAGGCCCTGTTCTGGTTCCGGGGGGCAGGCAGAGCCTGTGGTTAATTCTTCTTTCTGATGGGAAAATAGAGTGACCTGTGCCTGTCCCAACACCAAGAGATAGTCTCTCGTTGGTTCCACGTCTTCCCGTTTATCCTCAGGACAAATTGCAACCTCTACGGAACAGGAGGTTAAAGGTGCTGATGCTCCAAGTAGGGAGCTTGCTAGTAAAGCGGCTGGAATGGCGAACCCGGGCACAAGGAGATGAGAAATGAGGTGCGTTTTAGAAACCTTTCCCCATCACACGGTGTACCATCTTCTGGGTTTCTCATGCATGTTTTTGATGTAGGAAGATGCCCTTGAACCTGGAGATTTGGGACCCATGCGATGGGTACCATGCAGTATTACTTTAAAGGGTCTGCGTTTGCTCACCCAACCTCACCAAACCTCTCAGCCCCAAGAGTGTCCACCCTTATGTCTCATCCAGCTGTGGGTCTAGATATGGTCAATCCAGTTTGCATCACATCCCCTGAACGCATTGTGTAAGAATTCCTCTCTCTTTCACTGTCTTTGTTTCATGGGTTTTTCAAAGTAATTTATTTTCATAATGGGATTTAGCTGCTTTTCACTGCTGTGTTTATGCCGCTTTACCCCCACTTGACACACTAACAGAGAGATATCAATACATAGGTTTACGATTATTACTAGTCAGATATATTCTTGTGCGGTGAATAGGGCGTGTTGAGTCCAGTTCTCTGAGCAAGGAGTAGGTCTTGTCTATTACATATTGGGTTTATGGAACGGTATCTGAGCTAATTTGAAACCCTTGTTTTATGTATCACCCCACCTCACCTTTCCCGTTAAGCAGCCATAGTGTGTTTTCTGCATGTGTGACTCTGTTCTGTTTTGTAATTCAGTTCAAGTGTAACGGTTTTTACATTCCCTCTATCAGTGATACCTTATGAGAAGTGTCCTTTTCTGTGTGACTTATTTCACTTAGAATCGTCGTACCTAAATCCACTCATCATGCTGCTACTAGCCTTATGACATTGATTTCATGGCTGAGTGATATTCCATTGTACATAAGGACCACAACTTCTTTATCCATTTTTCTCTTTCCTGGGATATTTAAGGTGGAATGAAGTGGAGGTCCTTGTCAACAGAGCAGCCCTAAACTTTGGGGTGCTTGTGTCTTGCTGATTTTTCATTTTCCCAATTTATACCCCCATGAGTGGAAGTGCCCTATGCTCTATAAGCTGTGTTTTTCAGATGTTTCAGGACTCACTGGACACTTCTCCAGAGTGGCTCTTGGCAATTTACATCCCGCCCATCAGTGTAGCAGGGCTCCCATTTCTCCATGGCCTGTCCTGCATTTCTGGTTTTGACACTTTTTTCAGCATGGCCCTTTTGACCGATGGGAAGCGAGACTTCTTTGTAGCGCTGATTTGCCTTTCCAGGTTGCTTGGTTGGCCAAAAAGGGCGTATGCGTTTTTTCCTGAATATATTCAGGAAAAAACGCATACGCCCTTTTTGGCCAAGGGCATCATTGTCAACGTTTTGCCGCTTTTCATGTGCTTTAAAGGCGATTCGAATCTACCTCCTGAAATCTCTTTCCTGCAATTCTGCCTTGATTTCAAATCCTCTTCTTTGCCTTCCCTCAATATATTTGTGGACGAGAGTTATCATTTATAACTCTGCAGGTTTGTGAATTGCAGTGCCCTGAACCTCCATTTTACAACTCGTTTTTATGGGAGCTGGCGGCAAAATCGCAGAATGGCTTCAGGCCCTGTTCTGGTTCCGGGGGGCAGGCTGAGCCTGTGGTTAATTCTTCTTTCTGATGGGAAAATAGAGTGACCTCTGCCTGTCCCAACACCAATAGCTAGTCTCTCGTTGGTTCCACGTCTTCCCGTTTATCCTCAGGACAAATTGCAACCTGTACGGAACAGGAGGTTAAAGGTGCTGATGCTCCAAGTAGGGAGCTTGCTAGTAAAGCGGCTGGAATGGCGAACCCGGGCACAAGGCGATGAGAAATGAGGTGCGTTTTAGAAACCTTTCCCCATCACACGGTGTACCATCTTCTGGGTTTCTCATGCATGTTTTTGATGTAGGAAGATACCCTTGAACCTGGAGATTTGGGACCCATGCGATGGGTACCATGCAGTATTACTTTAAAGGGTCTGCGTTTGCTCACCCAACCTCACCAAACCTCTCAGCCCCAAGAGTGTCCACTCTTATGTCTGATCCAGCTGTGAATCTAGATATGGTCAATCCAGGTTGCATCACAGCCCCTGAACGCATTGTGTAAGAATTTCTCTCTCTTTCACTGTCTTTGTTTCATGGGTGTTCCAAAGTAATTTATTTTTATAATGGGGTTTAGCTGCTTTTCACTGCTGTGTTTATGCCGCTTTACACCCACTTGACACACTAACAGAGAGATATCAATACATAGTTTTTACGATTATTATTAGTCAGATATATTTTTGTGCGGTAAATAGGGCGTGTTGAGTCCAGTTCTCTGAGCAAGGAGTAGGTCTTGTCTATTACATATTGGGTTTATGGAATGGTGTCTGAGCTAATTTGATACCCTTGTTTTATGTATCACCCCACCTCACCTTTCCCGTTAAGCAGCCATAATGTTTTTTCTGCATGTGTGACTCTGTTCTGTTTTGTAATTCAGTTCAAGTGTAACGGTTTTTACATTCCCTCTATCAGTGATACCTTATGAGAAGTGTCCTTTTCTGTGTGACTTATTTCACTTAGAATCGTCGTACCTAAATCCACTCATCATGCTGCTACTAGCCTTATGACATTGATTTCATGGCTGAGTGATATTCCATTGTACATAAGGACCACAACTTCTTTATCCATTTTTCTCTTTCCTGGGATATTTAAGGTGGAATGAAGTGGAGGTCCTGGTCAACAGAGCAGCCCTAAACTTTGGGGTGCTTGTGTCTTGCTGATTTTTAATTTTCCCAATTTATACCCCCATGAGTGGAAGTGCCCTATGCTCTCTAAGCTGTGTTTTTCAGATGTTTCAGGACTCAACGGACACTTCTCCAGAGTGGCTCTTGGCAATTTACATCCCGCCCATCAGTGTAGCAAGGCTCCCATTTCTCCATGGCCTGTCCTGCATTTCTGGTTTTGACACTTTTTTCAGCATGGCCCTTTTGACCGATGGGAAGCGAGACTTCTTTGTAGCGCTGATTTGCCTTTCCAGGTTGCTTGGTTGGCCAAAAAGGGCGTATGCGTTTTTTCCTGAATATATTCAGGAAAAAACGCATACGCCCTTTTTGGCCAAGGGCATCATTGTCAACGTTTTGCCGCTTTTCATGTGCTTTAAAGGCGATTCGTATCTACCTCCTGAAATCTGTTTCCTGCAATTCTGCCATGATTTCAAATCCTTTTCTTTGCCTTCCCTCAATATATTTGTGGACGAGAGTTATCCTTTATAACTCTGCAGGTTTGTGAATTGCATTGCCCTGAACCTCCATTTTACAACTCGCTTTTTTGGTAGCTGGCTGCAAAAGGGCAGGACGGCTTCAGGCCCTGTTCTGGTTCCAGGGGGCAGGATGAGCCTGTGGTTAATTCTTCTTTCTGATGGGAATATAGAGTGACCTGTGCCTGTCCCAACACCAAGAGCTAGTCTCTCGTTGGTTCCACGTCTTCCCGTTTATCCTCAGGACAGATTGCAACCTGTATGGAACAGGAGGTTAAAGGTGCTGATGCTCCAAGTAGGGAGCTTGCTAGTAAAGTGGCTGGAATTGCGAACCCAGGCACAAGGAGATGAGAAATGAGGTGCGTTTTAGAAACCTTTCCCCATCACACGGTGTACCATCTTCTGGGTTTCTCATGCATGTTTTTGATGTAGGAAGATGCCCTTGAACCTGGAGATTTGGGACCCATGCGATGGGTACCACGCAGTATTACTTTAAAGGGTCTGTGTTTGCTCACCCAACCTCACCAAACGTCTCAGCCCCAAGAGTGTCCACCCTTATGTCTCATCCAGCTGTGCGTCTAGATATGGTCAATCCAGGTTGCATCACAGCCCCTGAACGCATTGTCTAAGAATTTCTCTCTCTTTCACTGTCTTTGTTTCATGGGTGTTTCAAAGTAATTTATTTTTATAATGGGGTTTAGCTGCTTTTCACTGCTGTGTTTATGCCGCTTTACACCCACTTGACACACTAACAGAGAGATATCAATACATAGGTTTTACGATTATTATTAGTCAGATATATTCTTGTGCGGTGAATAGGGCGTGTTGTGTCCACTTCTCTGAGCAAGGAGTAGGTCTTGTCTATTACATATTGGGTTTATGGAACGGTATCTGAGCTAATTTGATACCCTTGTTTTATGTATCACCCCACCTCACATTTCCCGTTAAGCAGCCATAGTGTGTTTTCTGCATGTGTGACTCTGTTCTGTTTTGTAATTCAGTTCAAGTGTAACGGTTTTTACATTCCCTCTATCAGTGATACCTTATGAGAAGTGTCCTTTTCTGTGTGACTTATTTCACTTAGAATCGTTGTACCTAAATCCACTCATCATACTGCTACTAACCTTACGACATTGATTTCATGGCTGAGTGATATTCCATTGTACATAAGGACCACCACTTCTTTATCCATTTTTCTCTTTCCTGGGATATTGAAGGTGGAATGAAGTGGAGGTCCTGGTCAACAGAGCAGCCCTAAACTTTGGGGTGCTTGTGTCTTGCTGATTTTTAATTTTCCCAATTTATACCCCCATGAGTGGAAGTGCCCTATGCTCTCTAAGCTGTGTTTTTCAGATGTTTCAGGACTCACCGGACACTTCTCCAGAGTGGCTCTTGGCAATTTACATCCCACCCATCAGTGTAGCAAGGCTCCCATTTCTCCATGGCCTGTCCTGCATTTCTGGTTTTGACACTTTTTTAAGCATGGCCCTTTTGACCGATGGGAAGCGAGACTTCTTTGTAGCGCTGATTTGCCTTTCCAGGTTGCTTGGTTGGCCAAAAAGGGCGTATGCGTTTTTTCCTGAATATATTCAGGAAAAAACGCATACGCCCTTTTTGGCCAAGGGCATCATTGTCAACGTTTTGCCGCTTTTCATGTGCTTTAAAGGCGATTCGAATATACCTCCTGAAATCTGTTTCCTGCAATTCTGCCTTGATTTCAAATCCTCTTCTTTGCCTTCCCTCAATATATTTGTGGACGACAGTTATCATTTATAACTCTGCAGGTTTGTGAATTGCAGTGCCCTGAAGCTCCATTTTACAACTCGCTTTTTTGGGAGCTGGCCGCAAAAGCGCAGGATGGCTTCAGGCCCTGTTCTGGTTCCGGGGGGCAGGCTGAGCCTGTGGTTAATTCTTCTTCCTGATGGGAAAATAGAGTGACCTGTGCCTGTCCCAACACCAAGAGCTAGTCTCTCGTTGGTTCCACGTCTTCCCGTTCATCCTCAGGACAAATTGCAACCTGTACGGAACAGGAGGTTAAAGGTGCTGATGCTCCAAGTAGGGAGATTGCTAGTAAAGCGGCTGGAATGGCGAACCCGGGCACAAGGAGATGAGAAATGAGGTGCGTTTTAGAAACCTTTCCCCATCACACGGTGTACCATCTTCTGGGTTTCTCATGCATGTTTTCGATGTAGGAAGATGCCCTTGAACCTGGAGATTTGGGACCCATGCGATGGGTACCACGCAGTATTACTTTAAAGGGTCTGTGTTTGCTCACCCAACCTCACCAAACGTCTCAGCCCCAAGAGTGTCCACCCTTATGTCTCATCCAGCTGTGCGTCTAGATATGGTCAATCCAGGTTGCATCATAGCCCCTGAACGCATTGTCTAAGAATTTCTCTCTCTTTCACTGTCTTTGTTTCATGGGTGTTTCAAAGTAATTTATTTTTATAATGGGGTTTAGCTGCTTTTCACTGCTGTGTTTATGCCGCTTTACACCCACTTGACACACTAACAGAGAGATATCAATACATAGGTTTTACGATTATTATTAGTCAGATATATTCTTGTGTGGTGAATAGGGCGTGTTGAGTCCAGTTCTCTGAGCAAGGAGTAGGTCTTGTCTATTACATATTGGGTTTATGGAACGGTATCTGAGCTAATTTGATACCCTTGTTTTATGTATCACCCCACCTCACCTTTCCCGTTAAGCAGCCATAGTGTGTTTTCTGCATGTGTGACTCTGTTCTGTTTTGTAATTCAGTTCAAGTGTAACGGTTTTTACATTCCCTCTATCAGTGATACCTTATGAGAAGTGGCCGTTTCTGTGTGACTTATTTCACTTAGAATCGTCGTACCTAAATCCACTCATCATGCTGCTACTAACCTTACGACATTGATTTCATGGCTGAGTGATATTCCATTGTACATAAGGACCACAACTTCTTTATCCATTTTTCTCTTTCCTGGGATATTTAAGGTGGAATGAAGTGGAGGTCCTGGTCAACAGAGCAGCCCTAAACTTTGGGGTGCTTGTGTCTTGCTGATTTTTAATTTTCCCAATTTATACCCCCATGAGTGGAAGTGCCCTATGCTCTCTAAGCTGTGTTTTTCAGATGTTTCAGGACTCACCGGACACTTCTCCAGAGTGGCTCTTGGCAATTTACATCCCGCCCATCAGTGTAGCAAGGTTCCCATTTCTCCATGGCCTGTCCTGCATTTCTGGTTTTGACACTTTTTTCAGCATGGCCCTTTTGACCGATGGGAAGCGAGACTTCTTTGTAGCGCTGATTTGCCTTTCCAGGTTGCTTGGTTGGCCAAAAAGGGCGTATGCGTTTTTTCCTGAATATATTCAGGAAAAAACGCATACGCCCTTTTTGGCCAAGGGCATCATTGTCAACGTTTTGCCGCTTTTCATGTGCTTTAAAGGCGATTCGTATCTACCTCCTGAAATCTGTTTCCTGCAATTCTGCCATGATTTCAAATCCTTTTCTTTGCCTTCCCTCAATATATTTGTGGACGAGAGTTATCCTTTATAACTCTGCAGGTTTGTGAATTGCAGTGCCCTGAACCTCCATTTTACAACTCGCTTTTTTGGTAGCTGGCTGCAAAAGGGCAGGACGGCTTCAGGCCCTGTTCTGGTTCCAGGGGGCAGGATGAGCCTGTGGTTAATTCTTCTTTCTGATGGGAATATAGAGTGACCTGTGCCTGTCCCAACACCAAGAGCTAGTCTCTCGTTGGTTCCACGTCTTCCCGTTTATCCTCAGGACAGATTGCAACCTGTATGGAACAGGAGGTTAAAGGTGCTGATGCTCCAAGTAGGGAGCTTGCTAGTAAAGTGGCTGGAATTGCGAACCCAGGCACAAGGAGATGAGAAATGAGGTGCGTTTTAGAAACCTTTCCCCATCACACGGTGTACCATCTTCTGGGTTTCTCATGCATGTTTTTGATGTAGGAAGATGCCCTTGAACCTGGAGATTTGGGACCCATGCGATGGGTACCACGCAGTATTACTTTAAAGGGTCTGTGTTTGCTCACCCAACCTCACCAAACGTCTCAGCCCCAAGAGTGTCCACCCTTATGTCTCATCCAGCTGTGCGTCTAGATATGGTCAATCCAGGTTGCATCACAGCCCCTGAACGCATTGTCTAAGAATTTCTCTCTCTTTCACTGTCTTTGTTTCATGGGTGTTTCAAAGTAATTTATTTTTATAATGGGGTTTAGCTGCTTTTCACTGCTGTGTTTATGCCGCTTTACACCCACTTGACACACTAACAGAGAGATATCAATACATAGGTTTTACGATTATTATTAGTCAGATATATTCTTGTGCGGTGAATAGGGCGTGTTGTGTCCACTTCTCTGAGCAAGGAGTAGGTCTTGTCTATTACATATTGGGTTTATGGAACGGTATCTGAGCTAATTTGATACCCTTGTTTTATGTATCACCCCACCTCACATTTCCCGTTAAGCAGCCATAGTGTGTTTTCTGCATGTGTGACTCTGTTCTGTTTTGTAATTCAGTTCAAGTGTAACGGTTTTTACATTCCCTCTATCAGTGATACCTTATGAGAAGTGTCCTTTTCTGTGTGACTTATTTCACTTAGAATCGTCGTACCTAAATCCACTCATCATGCTGCTACTAACCTTACGACATTGATTTCATGGCTGAGTGATATTCCATTGTACATAAGGACCACCACTTCTTTATCCATTTTTCTCTTTCCTGGGATATTGAAGGTGGAATGAAGTGGAGGTCCTGGTCAACAGAGCAGCCCTAAACTTTGGGGTGCTTGTGTCTTGCTGATTTTTAATTTTCCCAATTTATACCCCCATGAGTGGAAGTGCCCTATGCTCTCTAAGCTGTGTTTTTCAGATGTTTCAGGACTCACCGGACACTTCTCCAGAGTGGCTCTTGGCAATTTACATCCCACCCATCAGTGTAGCAAGGCTCCCATTTCTCCATGGCCTGTCCTGCATTTCTGGTTTTGACACTTTTTTGAGCATGGCCCTTTTGACCGATGGGAAGCGAGACTTCTTTGTAGCGCTGATTTGCCTTTCCAGGTTGCTTGGTTGGCCAAAAAGGGCGTATGCGTTTTTTCCTGAATATATTCAGGAAAAAACGCATACGCCCTTTTTGGCCAAGGGCATCATTGTCAACGTTTTGCCGCTTTTCATGTGCTTTAAAGGCGATTCGAATCTACCTCCTGAAATCTGTTTCCTGCAATTCTGCCTTGATTTCAAATCCTCTTCTTTGCCTTCCCTCAATATGTTTGTGGACGAGAGTTATCATTTATAACTCTGCAGGTTTGTGAATTGCAGTGCCCTGAAGCTCCATTTTACAACTCGCTTTTTTGGGAGCTGGCCGCAAAAGCGCAGGATGGCTTCAGGCCCTGTTCTAGTTCCGCGGGGCAGGCTGAGCCTGTGGTTAATTCTTCTTCCTGATGGGAAAATAGAGTGACCTGTGCCTGTCCCAACACCAAGAGCTAGTCTCTCATTGGTTCCCTGTCTTCCCGTTCATCCTCAGGAAAAATTGCAACCTGTACGGAACAGGAGGTTAAAGGTGCTGATGCTCCAAGTAGGGAGATTGCTAGTAAAGTGGCTGGAATCGCAAACCCGAGCACAAGGAGATGAGAAATGAGGTGCGTTTTAGAAACCTCTCCCCGTCACACAGTGTACCATCTTCTGGGTTTCTCATGCATGATTTCGATGTAGGAAGATGCCCTTGAACCTGGAGATTTGGGACCCATGCGATGGGTACCACGCAGTATTACTTTAAAGGGTCTGCATTTGCTCACCCAACCTCACCAAACCTCTCAGCCCCAAGAGTGTCCACCCTTATGTCTCATCCAACTGTGCGTCTAGATATGGTCAATCCAGTTTGCATCACAGCCCCTGAACGAATTGTGTAAGAATTTCTCTCTCTTTCACTGTCTTTGTTTCATGGGTTTTTCAAAGTAATTTATTTTCATAATGGGGTTTAGCTGCTTTTCACTGCTGTGTTTATGCCGCTTTACACCCACTTGACACACTAACAGAGAGATATCAATACATAGGTTTTACGATTATTACTAGTCAGATATATTCTTGTGCGGTGAATAGGGCGTGTTGAGTCCAGTTCTCTGAGCAAGGAGTAGGTCTTGTCTATTACATATTGGGTTTATGGAACGGTATCTGAGCTAGTTTGAAACCCTTTTTTTATGTATCACCCCACCTCACCTTTCCCGTTAAGCAGCCATAGTGTGTTTTCTGCATGTGTGACTCTGTTCTGTTTCGTAATTCAGTTCAAGTGTAACGCTTTTTACATTCCCTCTATAAGTGATACCTTATGAGAAGTGTCTTTTTCTGTGTGACTTATTTCACTTAGAATCGTCGTACCTAAATCCACTCATCATGCTGCTACTAACCTTAGGACATTGATTTCATGGCTGAGTGATATTCCATTGTACATAAGGACCACAACTTCTTTATCCATTTTTCTCTTTCCTTGGATATTTAAGGTGGAATTAAGTGGAGGTTCTTGTCAACAGAGCAGCCCTAAAGTTTGGGGTGCCTGTGTCTTGCTGATTTTTAGTTTTCCCAATTTATACGCCCATGAGTCGATGTGCCCCTTTCTCTCTAGCTGTGTTTTTTAGATGTTTTAGGAAACACCATACCCTTCTCCAGAGTCGTCATTGGCAATTTACACCCCACCCATCAGTGTAACAAAGCTCCCTTTACTCCCTGGCCTCTCCTGCTTTTCTTGTTTTTACACTTTTGTAGGAAAGCCATTTTGACCGATGGGATGTCAGACTTCTTTGTAGAGCTGAATTGCATATCCGGCTTGCTTGGTTGGCCAAAAAGGGCCTATGGGTTTTTTCCTGAATTCATTCAGAAAAAAACGCATATGCTCTTTTTGGCCAAGTGCATCATTGTCGACGTTTTGACGCTTTTCGTGTGCTTTAGGGGTGATTCGAATCTAACTCCTGAAATCTGTTTCCTGCAATTCTGCCTTGATTTCAAATCCTCTTCGTTGCCTTCCCTCAATATATTTGTGGACGAGAGTTATCATTTATAACTCTGCAGATTTGTTAATTGCAGTGCCCATGAGCTCCATTTTTCAACTCGCTTTTTTGGGAGCTTTCCGCAGAACCGCTTGTTTGCTTCTGGCCCTACTCTGGTTCCCGGTGGCAGGCTAAGCCTTTGCTTAATTCTTCTTCCTGACTGGAAAATAGAGTGACATGTGCCTCTCCGAATATCTAGGGCTTGGCTCTCCTTGTTTCTCCTCCTTCCCCTTCTTCCTTTGGACAAATTCCGATTTCTGTGCAACTGGATGTTGAAGGTGCTGACATCCTCAAGTGGGGAGATTTTAAGGAAAAAGGCTGGAGGGGTGAACCCAACAACCAGGAAATTAGGCGTTTTGGTGCCTTTTCCAAAATCTTCCTGATCCAACCGTGTTCCATCTTCTGGGTGTCACAGGCATGTTTTAGCTGTAGGAAAGGTCCCGTGTATGTAAGGAGAACACAAGGGATTTTTCCAAATTAGTGTCTCCCCGAACTCCAATCTGGGGAATTTTTAAGCTACTGGTACATGTGTGTTCATTAAGGGACTTGGGCCGTAGGCAGAGTCCGAACTTTAGATGATTGAAGTCTTCAGGTTCAGAAACGCTCACCATCGGCCTCCTTTAGTTTCCATTTTATCTGTAGTTGATAGATGATGTCGATATAGATATCTATTGTTTTTCAGATTATTTCCCCTCAGGGGTCATTACAAAATATTGAGTATAGTTCCCTGTGCTATACAGTAGTTCCTTGTTGATGATATATTTTATACATAGCAGTGTGTATATGTTAATCTGAAACTGTTAATTTATCCCTCCTCCCACCTTTCCCCTTTGGTAATAAAAAATATAAGATTTTATACTTCTCAGAAATCTAGGAGCTGAAAGAGAGGTATCATTTTCAATGGAAAATCATTCCAAACAAGGTTGAAACTTCAACCAAGATTATTAGATGTACATCCTTGGAAAGAAATCACTGCATTTCTCTACTCTTGACCTGACAAATAAGACAAACCCCTCCACTGAACTTGCTTATAATAAAGTGATGGAAATATCAAATGGAAGTGTTAGAAACATCTTCTTTTACACGAGCCTTATACACTGCTCTATGTTAATTACAGTTTGGCTCACACATCTGTTCATTGAAGTTACAATGTTCTCAAATTCTGTTACTGATCCTGCAGAGTGGGCCCCAACAAGGGTCTCCCTGCCCAGTGTCATTGGAGCCAACAGATCGAGACTGACTTTGGTTCAGAAGCAAAGGAAAACTTTACATTTTGATCAGAGAATGGAGAGGTGAGAGTGTGTGCTCCCCTGCGGGTTGTGGGCCGGGCTGCTGTGTAGGGATCCTGTCAGCATCAGCGGGAGGGAGGGGGCGGAGCTCTCGAGGGCCAGGTTGGCTGGAGCTCAGGCTCTATGTCGCAGAGTCTGCACGGGGCCCCACGAGCTGAGGTGTCGGCCCAGCCATTTTGCACGAGGAAATCGGGTCTGAAGTGTCGGGTGTGGGACCTCTGCATGTGGAAACCTAGGAGCAAGTGAAATTAGACAAAGCACAAAGGAAAAAATGGTTAGACTTTATTTTATTGCCCAGATTCTATTTTTATCTCCCAGGAATTTTTAATGGGCTTTGCCAGTGACAAAGCCCTCCTCTGCCTTTTGTCCCATTCCTCATTCTTGGGGCGCTGAGGGTGCAGACACGTCTTCTGTAAATGCTTCATGCTGAGTTGGGTGTCCTCATACCCGGGGGGAGGGGCAGGACTTCTCCCCAGCAGCCTCCAGGTGAGGTTGATTGTCCGCAGGCCTCCTCCCTCACTGCTCGTCTGCCTGAGCACCAGCATTGGAAGTTTTATAGATTCTAATGACCTTTAAGGGTCCAGGAAAGAGATGTGCAGAGACGCTGGGGGGGTGGGCGGTTTTACCCTGCTCCACATTGGTTCGGCCCCCTTAGGCTGAACGGTTTCTGCCAGCCTAGATGCTCTGACCAGTAGTCTGTGCTTTCTTCAGTTAGGCCACTGAATTAACGTACAAACAGGACCAGGTGTCAGAGCCCTGCTTGCTCAACTCCCAGACAGTCCAGGGCCGGTGGTGATCCAGGACCATGACGGCCACTCAGTCAACGGCCTTTTGAAGTAGCCAGGAGTACAGCCGGTCTCACTGGCCGCCGTCACCGCGGTGTCTGTAGGCTTTTCTATGGTGGCAGCGTTATTTACGGTTCCCCTGCCAAGTTTATTAGCTCCGCTCTGGGTGCAGTAAGTCCTGTAAGCAATAGTCTGCTCTTTTGGGGCACACTCTTGTTGTTTTCTGAGAGAAGCTCCAGGTCAAGTGATGGTCACACGAGTCGTCATGGGGGCCCATTGCCCCAGGTTGTCTCTCTGGAGGTTGGCGTTGGAGGGCCTCCTCACTCGAGGTCATTGTGCCAAGGAGCAATCCCTGCAACTTCAGGGCATGGTGGGTGGTTAGGATCACCAAGTGGCGTCCTTTTCCCTTAGGAGGGAGCTGGCATTGCGGGCTGTTGATTTCCAGATTTTTAGATACCCCCAGTATCCTGGTCGGATGGGGTGGCTGGCCAATGCCTGGAGGGCATTCTTGCATTGTTCCATTTCAAGTGGTCCCAGTTTTTGCACTAATACTCCAAGGGCGATTCGCCTTGGACCAGGATTGTAAAGGTCAAAGGGTTTAGCTAAATTAGGGAGGTCCAGGGCCAGGGTCTGAATTGACTGCTCTTTCCATTCTTGAAAGGCTGCTTCTGGATTCTATTCAAAAGGATCATCATCTTTTCCTTTCAGTGTTTCATATAGAGGCCCAGCTATTAGACTGTAGTTAGGGATCCAGATGCAGCAAACCCCGGTCTCCCCAGGAACCCCTAAGCTGTCTTCTAGTTTCAGGAAAGGTGAGGCTGCAGATGGCTTCTTCCCTTTCCTGGGGTGGGCTTCTCCGACCTTCTGTGCGAATGAAGCCCAGGAAGGCCACCTTAGTTTGTGATATTTGAGCCTTTTCCTTGGACACCTTCTATCTTTTATTGGCTAGGTAGTTCAGAGGCCTCCTTAGTCGGGCTGGTGATCAGAATGTCATCTGCATATTGAAGGAGGGTTCCCTTCTCCAGAGGTAGATCTTTTAGGTCTTTAGCTAACGTTTCCCCAAAGATGGTGTGGGAATTTTTGAACCCCTGGGGCAGGACGGCCCAGCAGTATTGTTTTTGTTGTAGGTTGAGTCCTGCCACTCACAGCCAAAATTTCTTGTGACTCTGGGACTAATGGAATACAGAAGAAGGCATCATTGAAGTCTAATACAGAATGCCATGTCCTGGTGGATGGTAGAATGACCAGCAGGGTGTAGGAATTAGGAACTACTAGATGTATATCCTCTGTGGCTTCACTGACTGTCCTGGCGTCCTCTACCAGGTCCCCAGCAGCCCACGGGGCTCTTGTGGTCAGGCCCCTCCCAGGATATGGAGCTCACCTGGGCAGGTACGCAGCAGCCCACGGGGCTCTCGTGGGCAGGCCCCTCCCTGGATATGGAGCTCCCGTGGACAGGTACCCCGGCAGGGCTGGGCACACAGGAACCGTGCACGTAGCCCTCATTGCAGAGCACCCCCAGCACCCCTGTCACTCAGAGCTGACACAGAGCACCTCAGAGCAGAGCTTGAACTAACAAACAGCAGCTCCAACAGGTCTGTGACCCTAGGCTTCACTCTGTGCGGCCTCCCTCTGCCTGGTCTTCCAGGGGCTTCCACTGCAGCCGGGGCACCAGGCCTCTGTCTCCACCCACCACCCCTCCTCTCCCTGACTCCTGGGTTCCTCTCATTAGCAGAGGGTCTTCTTGAAGTTGTCTCCCACTCATGGACCAGATAAAATGATTCGAAAACAAGCCAGGGCTGCCGCCCCTTATCTATCCTGACTCTCGGGACCCTACACCTGTTCCTTGGATCTGGCCGGTGCAGCAAGGCCCATTTTCTGCAACTCTGAGCCCCTGAGGGGCGAGGATTGGCTGACCTGGGCAGCCTGACCCGGCCGGCCAGCCCTTCCCAGGTGTGCCTGGGTTGAGGTCAATATAAACACCCCTCCAGGCAGCAAAAGCCTCTGCAGCTGTGCCTGACGCCATATTCTCTGCCCCGTCAGCAGTCTCGGGGTTGGGCTGGTGGGAGGGAGTAGGGCCCACGGCTCTATGAGTGGCCCAGTGTGACTGGGGCTCTGCTGGACTTTCTGCAGGAGTTGCCGGGCTGCCACCTGCTAAAGAAGAGGATGTGTCACCCATACTTGCTGCTGGAATTTCTCCCCGGGCAGAGGTGAGGAAGGAAAAAAGCAGTGGGGGCCGGGACAGGAGGGGTACCTCAGGCAGGGAAATGGAAAGCTTCCAGACGAGCGCCCGGGGCCAGGACCATCCTGGCTGGCCTGCAGGCACCAAGTCGGCCTGCGTGCTGTCGCTGGTGTGACTCCAAGCCCCTTCCTCTAGTTTTTAAAGTCTTTGCACACATTCAGGTGTTTTACCTGGGAAGGGTGGGAAAAGTTCAGCAGCAGCTGGCCTGGGGCTCAGCTCACGTTTACTCAGAGACGCCTCCTCACGGTCCCCCAGCTTTGCAATGAGGACGCTCCTCGTGTGGGGGCTGCTGGCTGCATGGGAGATGATTCCCCACCTGTGACCAACTTCAGAATTGTTTACCCCTGGAGCAAGTGCCCTGATAGGGTTTTCCTCTGTATGACCAGTGGGTTCTGTTTTTTTTTTTTTTTTTTTCTTTTTTGGTTCAAGGTAAGTTTTATTCCTCTTTTTGTATTTATGGATATAAGCATGGAAATAATTCATTCATATAAATACGTCTATGGGAAGGGCAGAACTTTTTTTTCTGTTTTATTTTTTTAAGTATTACTTATTTTTTAATTTTTGAATTTATTTTATTCATTTTTTTATACAGCAGGCTCTTATTGGTAACCTATTTTATACATATAAGTGTATATATGTCAATCCCAGGCTCGCAATTCATCCCACCACCACCACCCTGCCACTTTCCCCCCTTGGTGTCCATACATTTGTTCTCTACATCTGTGTCTCTATTTCTGCCTTGCAAACCGGTTCATCTTTACCATTTTTCTAGGTTCCACATGTATGCGTTAATATACGATATTTGTTTTTCTCTTTCTGACTTACTTCACTCTGTATGACAGTCTCTAGATCTATCCACGTCTCTACAAATGACCCAATTTCATTCCTTTTTATGGCTGAGTAATATTCCATTTTATATATGTAGCACATCTTTTCTGTTCGTCTGTCTATGGGCATTTAGGTTGCTTCCATGACCTGGCTATTGTAAATAGTACTGCAATGAATATTGTGGTGAATATGTCTTTTTGAATTATGGTTTTCTCTGGGTATATGGCCAGTAGTGGGATTGCTGGGTCATATGGTAATTCTATTTTTAGTTTTTTAAGGAACCTCCATACTGTTCTCCATCGTGACTGTATCAATTTACATTCCCACAAATAGTGTAAGAGGGTTCCCTTTTCTCCACACCCTCTCCAGCATTTGTTGCTTGTAGATTTTCTGATGATGCCCATTCTAACTCGTGTGAGGCGATACCTCATTGTAGTTTTGGTTTATATTTCTCTAATAATTAGTGATGTTGAGCAGCTTTTCATGTGCTTCTTGGTCATCTGTATGTCTTCTTGGGACAAATGTCTATTTACGTCATCTGCCCATTTTTGGATTGGGTTGTTTGTTTTTTTTACTGTTGAGCTGCATGAGCTGTTTATATACATTGGAGATTAATCCTTTGTCCATTGATTCGTTTGCAAATATTTTCTCCCATTGTGAGGGTTGTCTTTTCGTCTTGTTTGTAGTTTCCTTTGCTTTGCAAAAGCTTTTAGGTTTCATTTGCTCCCATATGTTTATTTTTTTTATTCCATTACTCTAGGAGGTGGATCAAAAAAGATCTTGCTGTGATTTATGTCAAAGAGTATTCTTCCTATGTTTTCCTCTAAGAGTTTTATAGTGTCCGGTCTTACATTTCGGTCTCTAATCCATTTTGAGTTTATTTTTTGTGTATGGTGTTAGGGAGTGTTCTAATTTCATTCTTTTACATGTAGCTGTCCATTTTTCCCAGCACCACTTATTGAAGAGACTGTCTTTTCTCCTTTGTATACCCTTGCCTCCTTTGTCATAGATTAGTGGGCCATAGGTGTGTAGGTTTATCTCTGGGCTTTTTTTTTTTCTTTTACATCTTTATTGGAGTATAATTGCTTTACAATTGTGTGTTAGTTTCTGCTGTATAAAAAAGTGAATCAGCTGTGCGTATACATATAACACCATATCCCCTCCCTCTTGCACCTCCCTCTCACTCCCTTATCCCACCCTTTTAGGTGGTCACAAAGCACAGAGCTGATCTCCCTGTGCTATGTGGCTGCTTCCCAGTAGCTATCAATTTTACATTTGGTAGTGTATATATGTCCATACCACTCTCTCACTTTGTCCCAGCTTACCCTTCCCTCTCCCCATGTCCTCAAGTCCTTTCTCTACGTCTGTGTCCTTAATTCTTTCCTGCCCCTAGGTTCTTCATAAACTTTTTTTTTAAGATTCCATATATATGTGTTAGCATACGGTATTTGTTTTTCTCTTTCTGACTTACTTCACTCTGTAGGACAGACTCTAGATCCATCCACCTCACTAAAAGTAACTCAATTTCGTTTCTTTTTATGGCTGAATAATGTTCCATTGTATATTTGTGCCACATCTTCCTTATCCATTTATCTGTTGATGGACACTTAGGTTGCTTCCATGTCCTGGCTATTGTAAATAGAGCTACAGTGAACATTGTGGTACATGACTCTTTTTGAATTATGGTTTTCTCAGGGTAAATGTCCAGGAGTGGGTTTGCTGGGTTGTATGGTAGTTCTATTTTTAGTTTTTAAGGAACCCCCATACCGTTCTCCCTAGTGGCTATATCAATTTACATTCCCACCAACAGTGCAAGAGGGTTCCCTTTGCTCCAATAAATGCCTCTCCAGCATTTATTGTTGGTAGATTTTTTGATGATGGCCATTCTGACTGGTGTGAGGTGATACCTCACTGTAGTTTTGATTTGCATTTCTCTAATGATTAGTGATGTTCAGCATCCTTTCATGTGTTTGTTGGCAACCTGTATATCTTCTTTGGAGAAATGTCTATTTAGGTCTTCTGCCCATTTTTGGATTGGGTTGTTTGGTTTTGTGATATTGAGCTACATGAGCTGCTTTTTGGAGATTAATCCTTTGCCATTTGCTTCATTTGAAAATATTTTCTCCCATTCTGATGGTTGTCTTTTCATCTTGCTTATGTTTTCCTTTGCTGTGCAAAAGAATTTATGTTTCATTCGGTCCCATTTTTTTATTTTTGTTTTTATTTCCATTTCTCTAGGAGGTGGGTCAAAAAGGATCTTGCTGTGATTTATGTCATAGACTGTTCTGCTTATGTTTTCCTCTAAGAGTTTTATAGTGGCTGGTCTTATATTTAGGTCTCTAATCCATTTTGAGTTTATTTTTGCGTATGGTGTTAGGGTGTGTACTAATTTCATTCTTTTACATGTAACTGTCCAGTTTTCCCAGCACCACTTGCTGAAGACACTGTCTTTTCTCCATTGTATACCCTTGCCTCCTTTGTCATAGATTAGTGAACCATAGGTACGTGGGTTTATCTCTGTGCTTTCTATCCTGTTCTATTGACCTATATTTCTGTTCTTGTGTCAGTACCATATTATCTTGATTACTGTAGCTTTGCAATATAGTCTGAAGTCTGGAAGTCTGATTCCTCCAGCTCTTTTTTTTCCCCCCTCAAGACTGCTTTGGCTATCCAGGGTCTTTTGTGTCTCCCTACAAATTTTAAGATTTTTTTTTCTTGTTCTGTAGAAAATGCCAAAGGTATTTTGATCGGGATTGCATTGAATCTGTAGATTGCTTTGGGTAGTATAGTCATTTTCACAATATTGATTCTTCTAATCCGAGAACATGGTATATGTCTCCATCTGTTTATATCATCTTTGATTTCTTTCATCAGTGTCTTATAGTTTTCTGAGTACAGGTCTTTTACTTCCTTAGGTAGGTTTATTCCTAGGTATTTTATTCTTTTTGTTGCAGTGGTAATGGGATTGTTTCCTTAATTTCTCTTTCTGATCTTTCATTGTTAGTGTATAGGAATGCAAGCAATTTCTGTGCATTAATTTTGTATCCTGCAACTTTACCAAATTCATTGATTAGCTCCAGTGGTTTTCTGGTGGCATCTTTAGGATTCTCTATCTGTAATATCATGTCATCTGCAAACAGTGACAATTTTACTTCTTCTTTTCCTTTTTGTATTCCTTTTATTTCTTTTTCTTCTCTGATTGCCATGGCTAGGACTTCCAAAACTATGTTGAATAGCAGTGGTGAGAGTGGACATCCTCGTCTTGTTCCTGATCTTAGAGGAAACGCTTTCAGTTTTTCACCATTGAGAATGTTGTTTGCTGTGGGTTTGTCATATATGGCCTTTATTATGTTGAGGTAGTTTCCCTCTATGCCCACACTCTGCAGAGTTTTTATCGTAAATGAGTGTTGAATTTTCTCAAAATCTTTTCCTTCATCTATTGAGATGATCATATGCTTTTATTCTACAATTTGTTAATATGGTGTATCACATTGATTTGTGTATATTGAAGAATCCTCGCATCCCTGGGATAAACCCCACTTGATCATGGTGTATGATCCTTTTCATGTGTTGTTCGATTCTGTTTGCTAGTATTTTGTTGAGGATTTTTACATCTATATTCATCAGTGATATTGGTCTATAATTTTCTTTCCTTGTAGTATCTCTGTCTGATTTTGGTATCAGGGTGATGGTGGTCTCATAGAATGAGTTTGGGAGTGTTCCTTCCGCTGCAATTGTTTTGAAGAATTTGAGAAGGTTGGGTGTTAGCTCTGCTCTAAATGTTTGATAGAATTCACCTGTGATGCCATCTGGTTCTGGACTTTTGTTTGTTGGAAGATTTTTAATCACAGTTTCAATTTCATTGCTTGTGATAGGTTTGTTCATATTTTCTATTTCTTCCTGGTTCAGTCTTAGAAGGTTATCCCTTTCTAAGAATTTGTCCATTTCTTCCAGATTGTCCATTTTATTGGCCTAGAGTTGCTTGTAGTAGTCTCTTAGGATGCTTTGTATTCCTGTGGTGTCTGTTATAACTTCTGCTTTTTCACTTCTAATTTTGTTGATTTGCGTCCTCTCCCTCTTTTTCTGGAGTCCGGCTAAAGGTTGATCATTTTTGCTTATCTTCTCAAAGAACCAGCTTTTAGTTTTATTGATCTTTGCTTTCGTTTTCTTTGTTTCTATTTCATTTATTTCTGCTCTGATCTTTATGATTTCTTTCCTTCTACTAACTTTGGGTTTTGTTCTTCTTTCTCTAGTTCCTCTAGGTGTAAGGTTAGATTGTTTATTTGAGATTTTTCTTGTTTCTTGAGGTAGGCTTGTATTGCTATAAACTTCCCTCTTAGAACTCCTTTTGCTGCATCCCATAGGTTTTGGATCATCGTGTTTTTGTTGTCATTTGTCTCTAGGTAGTTTTTGATTTCCTCTTTGATTTCTTCAGTGATCGCTTGGTTATTTAGTAACGTGTTGTTTAGCCTCCATGTGTTTGTGTTTTTTACGGTTTTTTCCGTGTAATTGATTTCTAATCTCATAGCATTGTGGTCGGAACAGCTGCTTGATATGATTTCAGTTTTCTTAAATTTACTGAGGCTTTATCTGTGACCCAAGATGTGATCTATCCTGGAGAATGTTCCGTGTGCAGTTGAGAAGAACGTGTAATCTGCTGTTTTTGGATGGAATGTCCTATAAATATCAATTAACTCTATCTGGTCTATTGTGTCATTTAAAGCTTGTGTTTCCTTATTAATTTTCTGTCTGGCTGATCTCCACTGGTGTAAGTGAGCTGTTAAAGTCCCCCGCTATTATTGTGTTACTGTCGATTTCCTCTTTTATAGCTGTTAGCAGTTGCCTTATACATTGAGCTGCTCCTATTTTGGGTACATATATATTTATAATTGTTATATCTTCTTCTTGGATTGATCCCCTGACCATTATGTAGTGCCTTTCCTCGTCTCTTGTAACATTCTTTATTTTAAAGTCTATTTTATCTGATATGAGTATTGCTACTCCAGCTTTCTTTTGATTTTCATTTGCATAGAATATATTTTTCCATCGCCTCACTTTGAGTCTGTATGTGTCCCTAGGTCTGAAATGGATCTCTTGTAGACAGCATATATATGGGTCTTGTTTTTGTATCCATTCAGCGAGCCTGTGTCTTTTGGTTGGAACATGTAGTGCATTCACGTTTAAGGTAATTATCGATATGTATGTTCCTACTACTATTTTCTTAATTGTTATGGGTTTGTCTTGGTGGGTCCTTTTCTTCTCTTGTGTTTCCCACTTAGAGAAGTTCCTTTAGCATTTGGTGTAGAGCTGGTTTCATGGTGCTGAATTCTCTTAACTTTTGCTTGTCTGTAAGGCTTTTGATTTCTCCATCAAATCTGAATGAGCTCTTTGCAGGGTGGAGTACTCTTGGTTGTAGGTTCTTCCCTTTCATCACTTTAAATTTATCATGCCACTTCCTTCTGGCTTGTAGATTTTCTGCTGAGAAATCAGTTGTTATCCTTATGGGAGTTCCCTTGTATGTTATTTGTCATTTTTCCCTTGCTGCTTTCAATCATTTTTCTTTGTCGTTAATTTTTGTCAATTTGATTACTATGTGTCTTGTCATTTTTCTCCTTTGGTTTATCCTGCCTGGGACACTCTGTGCTTCTGGACTTGGGTGGCTATTTCTTTTCCCATGCTAGGGAAGTTTTTGACCATTATCTCTTTAAATATATTCTCGGGTCCTTTCTCTCTCTCTTCTCCTTCTGGGACCCCTATAATGCGAATGTTGTTGCGTTTAATGTTGTCCCAGAGGACTCTTGGGGTGTCTTCGTTTATTTTCATTCTTTTTCTTTATTCTGTTCCATGGCAGTGATTTCCACCTTTCTGTCTTCCAGGTCACTTATCCGTTCTTCTGCCACAGTTATTCTGCTACTGATTCCTTCTAGTGTATTTTTCATTTCAGTTATTCCATTGTTCACCTCTGTTTGTTTGTTCTTTAATTCTTCTAGGTGTTTGTTCCTTAATTCTTCTAGGTCTTTGTTAAACATTTCTTGCATCTTCTCGATCTTTGCCTCCTTTCTTTTTCCAAGGTCTTGGCTCAACTTCACTATCATTATTCTGAATTTTTTTTCTGGAAGGTTCCCTATCTCCACCTCATTTCGTTTTTTTTTCTGGGGTTTTATCTTGTTCCTTGATCTGGTATAAAGTCCTCTGCCTTTTCATTTTGTCTATCTTTCTGTGAATGTGGTTTTCCTTCCACAGGCTGCAGAATTGTAGTTCTTCTTGCTTCTGCTGTCTGCTCTCCGGTGGATGAGTCTATCTTAGAGGCTTGTGCAAGCTTCCTGATGGGAAGGACTGGTGGTGGGTAGAGCTGGGTGTTGCTTTGGTGGGCAGAGCTTTAATCCGCTTGTCTACGGATTAAATAAAACTTTAATAAAAAGTTTAATCCGCTTGTCTGCTGATGCATGGGGCTTGGTTCCCTCCCTGTTGGTTGTTTGGCCTGAGGCGACCCAGCCCTGGAGCCTACCTTGCTCTTGGTGGGGCTAATGGCGGACTCTGGGAGGGCTCACACCAAGGAGTATTTCCCAGAACTTCTGCTGCCAGTGTCGTTGTCCTCACGGTGAGCCACAGCCACAGCCACCACCTGCCTCTGCAGGAGACCCTCTAAAAGTAGCAGGTAGTTCTGGTCATTCTCCTACAGGGTCACTGCTCCTTCCCCTGGGTCCTGATGTGCACACTACTTTGTGTGTGCCCTCCAAGAGTGGAGTATCTGAGTGGAGTTGAGACTCTGAGACTCTGTGTGGAGTTGCACAGACTCTGGGTCCTGTGAAGCTTCGATGTTTTGTGATTCTAGAAATCCTATAGGAGACGGTCCACAGCAGGTGACGCTAATGTTGTCAGTAGAGGTGTTGAAGCCAAAGATCTGCAGTTCCAACTAGAGGTGCCGATGTACATACAGGACAAAATCATCTCGTGTGAATGTAGTTCAGGCATGTTTAAGATGAATGCAGTCATGTTAATGCCTACCATATTCTATCTTGAGCCTCTCCTCAGGGACCCCCTCCTCAGTTCCTGAGGCTCCTGTAAGTCATGTACAGGGGACTGGAGAGTGGGCTCTGTCCAGTCTGAGCCCTGAGTTACCCTGTGTGTATCTTAGGATACTTTGTATTTCTGTGGTGTCCGTTGTAACATCATCTCTTTCATTTCAGATTTATTTGGGCCCTCTCTTTTTAAAAAAACATACTACTGTTGTCTTTTATTCTTTACAGAAGTTTAATAAGTGTTTGATCTACTATCCTTACCCTATGTATACTTTTTGCAGTGAGATTTTTACTTTTCTTTGTTTCCTTGTTACTATCAATAATTAGTGAGACTTCTTTTAAGCTACCTTCAACATTGCTTATAAAGCTGCTTTATTAGTGATGACAGAGCCTTAATGGAAGTCATGTTCTGGTTGTAAATTAGAATGCAATGTGCCAGCAAATAGCCCCTTAAGTTTATGTCTCATTACTTCTTGTTCTTTTTTTAATTTAATTTTTATTTTTTGTCAGAGCAAATTTAATTAAAATGTTTTGTTTCTTCTAGGTGTGAAAGATGTGGTTCTTTTAAACATATACATATATCTATTCTTCTTTGGATCATTTTCCCATGTAGGTTATGACACGATGTTGAGTAGTCTTGTCTTGGTATTACGTAGGTCTTTGGTGATTACATATTTCACATGTGTTTCTATATCTATCTTAACCCCAATATCCTAATGTATCCAATCCTCACACCTTTCCATTTGGTGAACCATAAGTTTGTTTAATGAATCTGTGATTGCATTTCTCTGTGGAAATATCTTCATTGGTATCAATTTTTAGCTAAGACCTATAAGTGATATTATAGGATATGTGTCTTTTGCTTTCTGACTTAGTACAATTTGCCTGATTACCTCAAGAATCATACATGGTGCTGCAAATGGCATTGTTTCATTTTTTTCCCTGGCTAATATTCCATCTGTACGTGTACCAGTTCTTCTTTGGCCACGCACCTCTTGATGGACTTTCTGGTTGCCTCCATGTCTTGGCTATTGTAATACTGCTGCAATGCACATTTGCTTGCCTGTGTCTTTCCAGTTATATCTTCTTATGTTATAGGCCAAGGAGTGGGCTTGCTGTATCATATGGTAGCTCAGTGTGTATGTTTTAAAGGCACCACCATTCAGTTCTCATTAGTGGCTCTTTCCAGGTTATGTCCCACTTAAAATTGAGGGTATGCATTTCTCCAAAACACCGTCAATATTTATTGTTTGTAGTTTTCTTGCTGATGGTCATTCTAACAGGTGCGAGCTGATACCTATCTGTGGTTGAATTTGCATGTGTCCCATAATCTGTTGAAATTGAGCTTTAAAGCATGCCCTTTTATTTATCAAACTGTGATTACAGCTTAGTTCTTCAAAGTGTTTTCTTAAAGTAAGTGTCACATTTTGAAAATTTTTGGCCATTACCTCCCTCAAGACATTTGGAGGGCACGTTTCATTTACAGCCCTGAAGTACTTGTTCATATGAAGTGACCATTAGCACAGGTTTTAAAGCTGCTTTTGCAGGTAACGGCCAGAGGGTGGCAGCCTTTCTACGTTCCCAATCTGGTAAATAGGGAAAGAGACCTTCAGCCCCAAGAGTGTCCAGCTTTATTTCTCATCCAGCTGTGGGACTAGATATGGTCACACCAGGTTGCATCACAGCCCCGGAACGAATTATGTAAAAATTTCTCCCTCTATCACTGTCTTTGTTTTTTGGGATTTTAAAGTAATTTATTTTTATAATGGGGTTTACCTGATTTTCACTGCTGTGTTTATGCCCCTTTACACCCACTTGATTCACTTACAGAGAGAAATCAATACATAGGTTTTAAGATTTTTACTAGTCAGATATATTCTTGTTCGTTGAATAGGGGGTGTTGCATCCACTTCACTGAGCAAGGAGTAGGTCTTGTCTATTACATATTGGGTTTATGGATCGGTATTTGAGCTAATATGAAACCCTCGTTTTATGCATCACCCCACCTCACCTTTCCCGTTAAGCAGCCATAGTGTGTTTTCTAAATGTGTGACTCTGTTCTGTTTTGTAATTCAGTTCAAGTGTAACGGTTTTTACATTCCCTCTACAAGTGATATCTTATGATAAGTGTCTTTTTCTGTGTGACTTATTTCACTTAGAATCGTCGAACATAAATCCACTCATCATGCGGCTAATAGCCTTATGACATTGATTTCATGGCTGAGTGATATTCCATTGTACATAAGGACCACAACATCGTTATCCATTTTCCTATTTCCTGGGATATTTAAGGTGTAATGAAGAGGAGGTTCTTGTCAACAGAGCAGCCCTAAACTTTGGTGTGCCTGTGTCTAGCTGATTTTTAGTTTTCCCAATTCATAACCCCATAAGTGGAAATGCCCTATGCTCTCTAAGCTGTGTTTTTTAGATGTTTCAGGACTCACCGTACACTTCTCCAGAGTGGCTGTTGGCAATTTACATCCCGCCCATCAGTGTAGCAAGGCTCCCATTTCTCCATGGCCTGTCCTGCATTTCTGGTTTTGACACTTTTTTCAGCATGGCCCTTTTGACGGATGGGAAGCGAGACTTCTTTGTAGCGCTGATTTGCCTTTCCAGGTTGCTTGGTTGGCCAAAAAGGGCGTATGCGTTTTTTCCTGAATATATTCAGGAAAAAACGCATATGCCCTTTTTGGCCAAGGGCATCATTGTCAACGTTTTGCCGCTTTTCATGTGCTTTAAAGGAGATTCGAATCTACCTCCTGAAATCTGTTTCCTGCAATTCTGCCTTGATTTCAAATCCTCTTCTTTGCCTTCCCTCAATATATTTGTGGACGAGAGTTATCATTTATAACTCTGCAGGTTTGTGAATTGCAGTGCCCTGAAGCTCCATTTTACAACTCGCTTTTTTGGGAGCTGGCCGCAAAAGCACCGGATGGCTTCAGGCCCTGTTCTGGTTCCGGGGGTATGATGAGCCTGTGGTTAATTCTTCTTCCTGATGGGAAAATAGAGTGACCTGTGCCTGTCCCAACACCAAGAGCCAGTCTCTCATTGGTTCCCCGTCTTCCCGTTCATCCTCAGGAAAAATTGCAACCTGTACGGAACAGGAGGTTAAAGGTGCTGATGCTCCAAGTAGGGAGATTGCTAGTAAAGTGGCTGGAATGGCGAACCCGGGCACAAGGAGATGAGAAATGAGGTGCGTTTTAGAAACCTTTCCCCATCACACGGTGTACCATCTTCTGGGTTTCTCATGCATGTTTTCGATGTAGGAAGATGCCCTTGAACCTGGAGATTTGGGACCCATGCGATGGGTACCACGCAGTATTACTTTAAGTGGTCTGCGTTTGCTCACCCAACCTCACCAAACCTCTCAGCCCCAAGAGTGTCCACCCTTATGTCTCATCCAGCTGTGGGTCTAGATATGGTCAATCCAGGTTGCATCACAGCCCCTGAACGCATTGTGTAAGAATGTCGCTCTCTTTCACTGTCTTTCTTTCATGGGTTTTTCAAAGTAATTTATTTTCATAATGGGGTTTAGCTGCTTTTCACTGCTGTGTTTATGCCGCTTTACACCCACTTGACACACTAACAGAGAGATATCAATACATAGGTTTTAAGATTATTACTAGTCAGATATATTCTTGTGCGGTGAATAGGGCGTGTTGAGTCCAGTTCTCTGAGCAAGGAGTAGGTCTTGTCTATTACATATTGGGTTTATGGAACGGTATCTGAGCTAATTTGAAACCCTTGTTTTATGTATCACCCCACCTCACCTTTCCCGTTAAGCAGCCATAGTGTGTTTTCTGCATGTGTGACTCTGTTCTGTTTTGTAATTCAGTTCATGTGTAACGGTTTTTACATTCCCTCTATCAGTGATACCTTATGAGAAGTGTCCTTTTCTGTGTGACTTATTTCACTTAGAATCGTCGTACCTAAATCCACTCTTCATGCTGCTACTAGCCTTAGGACATCGATTTCATGGCTGAGTGATATTCCATTGTACATAAGGACCACAACTTCTTTACCCATTTTTCTCTTTCCTGGGATATTTAAGGTGGAATGAAGTGGAGGTCCTTGTCAACAGAGCAGCCCTAAACTTTGGGGTGCTTGTGTCTTGCTGATTTTTAATTTTCCCAATTTATACCCCCATGAGCGGAAGTGCCCTATGCTCTCTAAGCTGTGTTTTTTAGATGTTTCACGACTCACCGTACACTTCTCCAGAGTGGCTGTTGGCAATTTACATCCCGCCCATCAGTGTAGCAAGGCTCCCATTTCTCCATGGCCTGTCCTGCATTTCTGGTTTTGACACTTTTTTCAGCATGGCCCTTTTGACCGATGGGAAGCGAGACTTCTTTGTAGCGCTGATTTGCCTTTCCAGGTTGCTTGGTTGGCCAAAAAGGGCGTATGCGTTTTTTCCTGAATATATTCAGGAAAAAACGCATACGCCCTTTTTGGCCAAGGGCATCATTGTCAACGTTTTGCCGCTTTTCATGTGCTTTAAAGGAGATTCGAATCTACCTCCTGAAATCTGTTTCCTGCAATTCTGCCTTGATTTCAAATCCTCTTCTTTGCCTTCCCTCAATATATTTGTGGACGAGAGTTATCATTTATAACTCTGCAGGTTTGTGAATTGCAGTGCCCTGAAGCTCGATTTTACAACTCGCGTTTTTGGGAGCTGGCCGCAAGAGCGCAGGATGGCTTCAGGCCCTGTTCTGGTTCCGGGGTCAGGCTGAGCCTGTGGTTAATTCTTCTTCCTGATGGGAAAATAGAGTGACCTGTGCCTGTCCCAACACCAAGAGCCAGTCTCTCATTGGTTCCCCGTCTTCCCGTTCATCCTCAGGAAAAATTGCAACCTGTAGGGAACAGGAGGTTAAAGGTGCTGATGCTCCAAGTAGGGAGATTGCTAGTAAAGCGGCTGGGATGGCGAACCCGGGCACAAGGAAATGAGAAATGAGGTGCGTTTTAGAAACCTTTCCCCATCACACGGTGTACCATCTTCTGGGTTTCTCATGCATGTTTTTGATGTAGGAAGATGCCCTTGAACATGGAGATTTGGGACCCATGCGATGGGTACCACGCAGTATTACTTTAAAGGGTCTGCGTTTGCTCACCCAACCTCACCAAACCTCTCAGCCCCAAGAGTGTCCACCCTTAGGTCTCATCCAGCTGTGGGTCTAGATATGGTCAATCCAGGTTGCATCACAGCCCCTGAACGCATTGTGTAAGAATTTCTCTCTTTCACTGTCTTTGTTTCATGGGTTTTTAAAAGTAATTTATTTTCATAATGCGGTTTAGCTGCTTTTCACTGCTGTGTTTATGCCGCTTTACACCCACTTGACACACTAACAGAGAGATATCAATACATAGGTTTTAAGATTATTACTAGTCAGATATATTCTTGTGCGTTGAATAGGGCGTTTTGAGTCCAATTCTCTGAGCAAGGAGTAGGTCTTGTCTATTACATATTGGGTTTATGGAACGGTATCTGAGCTAATTTGAAACCCTTATTTTATGTATCACCCCACCTCACCTTTCCCGTTAAACAGCCATAGTGTGTTTTCTGCATGTGTGACTCTGTTCTGTTTTGTAATTCAGTTCAAGTGTAACGGTTTTTACATTCCCTCTATCAGTGATACCTTATGAGAAGTGTCCTTTTCTGTGTGACTTATTTCACTTAGAATCGTCGTACCTAAATCCACTCATCATGCTGCTACTAGCCTTATGACATTGATTTCATGGCTGAGTGATATTCCATTGTACAAAAGGACCACAACTTCTTTACCCATTTTTCTCTTTCCTGGGATATTGAAGGTGGAATGAAGTGGAGGTCCTTCTCAACAGAGCAGCCCTAAACTTTGGGGTGCTTGTGTCTTGCTGATTTTTAATTTTCTCAATTTATACCCCCATGAGTGGAAGTGCCCTATGCTCTCTAAGCTGTGTTTCTTAGATGTTTCACGACTCACCGTACACTTCTCCAGAGTGGCTGTTGGCAATTTACATCCCGCCCATCAGTGTAGCAAGGCTCCCATTTCTCCATGGCCTGTCCTGCATTTCTGGTTTTGACACTTTTTTCAGCATGGCCCTTTTGACCGATGGGAAGCGAGACTTCTTTGTAGCGCTGATTTGCCTTTCCAGGTTGCTTGGTTGGCCAAAAAGGGCGTATGCGTTTTTTCCTGAATATATTCAGGAAAAAACGCATATGCCCTTTTTGGCCAAGGGCATCATTGTCAACGTTTTGCCGCTTTTCATGTGCTTTAAAGGAGATTCGAATCTACCTCCTGAAATCTGTTTCCTGCAATTCTGCCTTGATTTCAAATCCTCTTCTTTGCCTTCCCTCAATATATTTGTGGACGAGAGTTATCATTTATAACTCTGCAGGTTTGTGAATTGCAGTGCCATGAAGCTCGATTTTACACCTCGCGTTTTTGGGAGCTGGCCGCAAAAGCGCAGGATGGCTTCAGGCCCTGTTCTGGTTCCGGGGGGCAGGCTGAGCCTGTGGTTAATTCTTCTTCCTGATGGGAAAATAGAGTGACCTGTGCCTGTCCCAACACCAACAGCCAGTCTCTCATTGGTTCCCCGTCTTCCCGTTCATCCTCAGGAAAAATTGCAACCTGTACGGAACAGGAGGTTAAAGGTGCTGATGCTCCAAGTAGGGAGATTGCTAGTAAAGCGGCTGGGATGGCGAACCCGGGCACAAGGAGATGAGAAATGAGGTGCGTTTTAGAAACCTATCCCCATCACACGGTGTACCATCTTCTGGGTTTCTCATGCATGTTTTTGATGTAGGAAGATGCCCTTGAACCTGGAGATTTGGGACCCATGCGATGGGTACCACGCAGTATTACTTTAAAGGGTCTGCGTTTGCTCACCCAACCGCACCAAACCTCTCAGCCCCAAGAGTGTCCACCCTTATGTCTCATCCAGCTGTGGGTCTAGATATGGTCAATCCAGGTTGCATCACAGCCCCTGAACGCATTGTGTAAGCATTTCTCTCTTTCACTGTCTTTGTTTCATGGGTTTTTAAAAGTAATTTATTTTCATAATGCGGTTTAGCTGCTTTTCACTGCTGTGTTTATGCCGCTTTACACCCACTTGACACACTAACAGAGAGATATCAATACATAGGTTTTAAGATTATTAGTAGTCAGATATATTCTTGTGCGGTGAATAGGGCGTGTTGAGTCCAGTTCTCTGAGCAAGGAGTAGGTCTTGTCTATTACATATTGGGTTTATGGAACGGTATCTGAGCTAATTTGAAACCCTTGTTTTATGTATCACCCCACCTCACCTTTCCCGTTAAACAGCCATAGTGTGTTTTCTGCAGGTGTGACTCTGTTCTGTTTTGTAATTCAGTTCAAGTGTAACGGTTTTTACATTCCCTCTATCAGTGATACCTTATGAGAAGTGTCCTTTTCTGTGTGACTTATTTCACTTAGAATCGTCGTACCTAAATCCACTCATCATGCTGCTACTAACCTTACGACATTGATTTCATGGCTGAGTGATATTCCATTGTACATAAGGACCACAACTTCTTTATCCATTTTTCTCTTTCCTGGGATATTTAAGGTGGAATGAAGTGGAGGTCCTTGTCAACAGAGCAGCCCTAATCTTTGGGGTGCTTGTGTCTTGCTGATTTTTCATTTTCCCAATTTATACCCCCATGAGTGGAAGTGCCCAATGCTCTCTAAGCTGTGTTTTTCAGATGTTTCAGGACTCACCGGACACTTCTCCAGAGTGGCTCTTGGCAATTTACATCCCGCCCATCAGTGTAGCAAGGCTCCCATTTCTCCATGGCCTGTCCTGCATTTCTGGTGTTGACACTTTTTTCAGCATGGCCCTTTTGACCGATGGGAAGCGAGACTTCTTTGTAGCGCTGATTTGCCTTTCCAGGTTGCTTGGTTGGCCAAAAAGGGCGTATGCGTTTTTTCCTGAATATATTCAGGAAAAAACGCATACGCCCTTTTTGGCCAAGGGCATCATTGTCAACGTTTTGCTGCTTTTCATGTGCTTTAAAGGCGATTCGTATCTACCTCCTGAAATCTGTTTCCTGCAATTCTGCCATGATTTCAAATCCTTTTCTTTGCCTTCCCTCAATATATTTGTGGACGAGAGTTATCATTTATAACTCTGCAGGTTTGTGAATTGCAGTGCCCTGAACCTCCATTTTACAACTCGCTTTTTTGGTAGCTGGCCGCAAAAGGGCAGGACGGCTTCAGGCCCTGTTCTGGTTCCGGGGGGCAGGATGAGCCTGTGGTTAATTCTTCTTTCTGATGGGAATATAGAGTGACCTGTGCCTGTCCCAACACCAAGAGCTAGTCTCTCGTTGGTTCCACGTCTTCCCGTTTATCCTCAGGACAGATTGCAACCTGTATGGAACAGGAGGTTAAAGGTGCTGATGCTCCAAGTAGGGAGCTTGCTAGTAAAGTGGCTGGAATTGCGAACCCAGGCACAAGGAGATGAGAAATGAGGTGCGTTTTAGAAACCTTTCCCCATCACACGGTGTACCATCTTCTGGGTTTCTCATGCATGTTTTTGATGTAGGAAGATGCCATTGAACCTGGAGATTTGGGACCCATGCGATGGGTACCACGCAGTATTACTTTAAAGGGTCTGTGTTTGCTCACCCAACCTCACCAAACGTCTCAGCCCCAAGAGTGTCCACCCTTATGTCTCATCCAGCTGTGCGTCTAGATATGGTCAATCCAGGTTGCATCACAGCCCCTGAACGCATTGTCTAAGAATTTCTCTCTCTTTCACTGTCTTTGTTTCATGGGTGTTTCAAAGTAATTTATTTTTATAATGGGGTTTAGCTGCTTTTCACTGCTGTGTTTATGCCGCTTTACACCCACTTGACACACTAACAGAGAGACATCAATACATAGGTTTTACGATTATTATTAGTCAGATATATTCTTGTGCGGTGAATAGGGCGTGTTGTGTCCACTTCTCTGAGCAAGGAGTAGGTCTTGTCTATTACATATTGGGTTTATGGAACGGTATCTGAGCTAATTTGATACCCTTGTTTTATGTATCACCCCACCTCACATTTCCCGTTAAGCAGCCATAGTGTGTTTTCTGCATGTGTGACTCTGTTCTGTTTTGTAATTCAGTTCAAGTGTAACGGTTTTTACATTCCCTCTATCAGTGATACCTTATGAGAAGTGTCCTTTTCTGTGTGACTTATTTCACTTAGAATCGTCGTACGTAAATCCACTCATCATGCTGCTACTAACCTTACGACATTGATTTCATGGCTGAGTGATATTCCACTGTACATAAGGACCACCACTTCTTTATCCATTTTTCTCTTTCCTGGGATATTGAAGGTGGAATGAAGTGGAGGTCCTGGTCAACAGAGCAGCCCTAAACTTTGGGGTGCTTGTGTCTTGCTGATTTTTAATTTTCCCAATTTATACCCCCATGAGTGGAAGTGCCCTATGCTCTCTAAGCTGTGTTTTTCAGATGTTTCAGGACTCACCGGACACTTCTCCAGAGTGGCTCTTGGCAATTTACATCCCGCCCATCAGTGTAGCAAGGCTCCCATTTCTCCATGGCCTGTCCTGCATTTCTGGTTTTGACACTTTTTTCAGCATGGCCCTTTTGACCGATGGGAAGCGAGACTTCTTTGTAGCGCTGATTTGCCTTTCCAGGTTGCTTGGTTGGCCAAAATGGGCGTATGCGTTTTTTCCTGAATATATTCAGGAAAAAACGCATACGCCCTTTTTGGCCAAGGGCATCATTGTCAACGTTTTGCCGCTTTTCATGTGCTTTAAAGGCGATTCGAATATACCTCCTGAAATCTGTTTCCTGCAATTCTGCCTTGATTTCAAATCCTCTTCTTTGCCTTCCCTCAATATATTTGTGGACGACAGTTATCATTTATAACTGTGCAGGTTTGTGAATTGCAGTGCCCTGAAGCTCCATTTTACAACTCGATTTTTGGGAGCTGGCCGCAAAAGCGCAGGATGGCTTCAGGCCCTGTTCTGGTTCCGGGGGGCAGGCTGAGCCTGTGGTTAATTCTTCTTCCTGATGGGAAAATAGAGTGACCTGTGCCTGTCCCAACACCAAGAGCTAGTCTCTCGTTGGTTCCACGTCTTCCCGTTCATCCTCAGGACAAATTGCAACCTGTACGGAACAGGAGGTTAAAGGTGCTGATGCTCCAAGTAGGGAGATTGCTAGTAAAGCGGCTGGAATGGCGAATCCGGGCACAAGGAGATGAGAAATGAGGTGCGTTTTAGAAACCTTTCCCCATCACACGGTGTACCATCTTCTGGGTTTCTCATGCATGTTTTCGATGTAGGAAGATGCCCTTGAACCTGGAGATTTGGGACCCATGCGATGGGTACCACGCAGTATTACTTTAAAGGGTCTGTGTTTGCTCACCCAACCTCACCAAACCTCTCAGCCCCAAGAGTGTCCACCCTTATGTCTCATCCAGCTGTGGGTCTAGATATGGTCAATCCAGGTTGCATCACAGGCCCTGAACGCATTGTGTAAGAATTTCTCTCTCTTTCACTGTCTTTGTTTCATGGGTTTTTCAAAGTAATTTATTTTCATAATGGGATTTAGCTGCTTTTCACTGCTGTGTTTATGCCGCTTTACACCCACTTGACACACTAACAGAGAGATATCAATACATAGGTTTTACGATTATTACTAGTCAGATATATTCTTGTGCCGTGAATAGGGCGTGTTGAGTCCAGTTCTCTGAGCAAGGAGTAGGTCTTGTCTATTACATATTGGGTTTATGGAACGGTATCTGAGCTAAATTGAAAACCTTCTTTTATGTATCACCCCACCTCACCTTTCCCGTTAAGCAGCCATAGTGTGTTTTCTGCATGTGTGACTCTGTTCTGTTTTGTAATTCAGTTCAAGTGTAACGGTTTTTACATTCCCTCTATCAGTGATACCTTATGAGAAGTGTCCTTTTCTGTGTGACTTATTTCACTTAGAATCGTCGTACCTAAATCCACTCATCATGCTGCTACTAGCCTTATGACATTGATTTCATGGCTGAGTGATATTCCATTGTACATAAGGACCACAACTTCTTTACCCATTTTTCTCTTTCCTGGGATATTGAAGGTGGAATGAAGTGGAGGTCCTGGTCAACAGAGCAGCCCTAAACTTTGGGGTGCTTGTGTCTTGCTGATTTTTCATTTTCCCAATTTATACCCCCATGAG
This sequence comes from Balaenoptera borealis, assembly GCF_965194805.1. Lineage (NCBI taxonomy): Eukaryota > Metazoa > Chordata > Mammalia > Artiodactyla > Balaenopteridae > Balaenoptera > Balaenoptera borealis. Next base: position 997,455 of record NW_028123969.1, on the reverse strand, counting down.
TGGAAGTGCCCTATGCTCTCTAAGCTGTGTTTTTCAGATGTTTCAGGACTCACCGTACACTTCTCCAGAGTGGCTGTTGGCAATTTACATCCCGCCCATCAGTGTAGCAAGGCTCCCATTTCTCCATGGCCTGTCCTGCATTTCTGGTTTTGACACTTTTTTCAGCATGGCCCTTTTGACCGATGGGAAGCGAGACTTCTTTGTAGCGCTGATTTGCCTTTCCAGGTTGCTTGGTTGGCCAAAAAGGGCGTATGCGTTTTTTCCTGAATATATTCAGGAAAAAACGCATACGCCCTTTTTGGCCAAGGGCATCATTGTCAACGTTTTGCCGCTTTTCATGTGCTTTAAATGCGATTCGAATCTACCTCCTGAAATCTGTTTCCTGCAATTCTGCCTTGATTTCATATCCTCTTCTTTGCCTTCCCTCAATATATTTGTGGACGAGAGTTATCATTTATAACTCTGCAGGTTTGTGAATTGCAGTGCCCTGAACCTCCATTTTACAACTCGTTTTTAAGGGAGCTGGCCGCAAAATCGCAGAATGGCTTCAGGCCCTGTTCTGGTTCCGGGGGGCAGGCTGAGCCTGTGGTTAATTCTTCTTTCTGATGGGAATATAGAGTGACCTGTGCCTGTCCCAACACCAAGAGCTAGTCTCTCGTTGGTTCCACGTCTTCCCGTTTATCCTCAGGACAGATTGCAACCTGTATGGAACAGGAGGTTAAAGGTGCTGATGCTCCAAGTAGGGAGCTTTCTAGTAAAGCGGCTGGAATGGCGAACCCGGGCACAAGGAGATGAGAAATGAGGTGCCTTTTAGAAACCTTTCCCCATCACACGGTGTACCATCTTCTGGGTTTCTCATGCATGTTTTCGATGTAGGAAGATGCCCTTGAACCTGGAGATTTGGGACCCATGCGATGGGTACCACGCAGTATTACTTTAAAGGGTCTGTGTTTGCTCACCCAACCTCACCAAACGTCTCAGCCCCAAGAGTGTCCACCCTTATGTCTCATCCAGCTGTGCGTCTAGATATGGTCAATCCAGGTTGCATCACAGCCCCTGAACGCATTGTCTAAGAATTTCTCTCTCTTTCACTGTCTTTGTTTCATGGGTGTTTCAAAGTAATTTATTTTTATAATGGGGTTTAGCTGCTTTTCACTGCTGTGTTTATGCCGCTTTACACCCACTTGACACACTAACAGAGAGATATCAATACATAGGTTTTACGATTATTATTAGTCAGATATATTCTTGTGCGGTGAATAGGGCGTGTTGTGTCCACTTCTCTGAGCAAGGAGTAGGTCTTGTCTATTACATATTGGGTTTATGGAACGGTATCTGAGCTAATTTGATACCCTTGTTTTATGTATCACCCCACCTCACCTTTTCCGTTAAGCAGCCATAGTGTGTTTTCTGCATGTGTGACTCTGTTCTGTTTTGTAATTCAGTTCAAGTGTAACGGTTTTTACATTGCCTCTATCAGTGATACCTTATGAGAAGTGTCCTTTTCTGTGTGACTTATTTCACTTAGAATCGTCGTACCTAAATCCACTCATCATGCTGCTACTAACCTTACAACATTGATTTCATGGCTGAGTGATATTCCATTGTACATAAGGACCACAACTTCTTTATCCATTTTTCTCTTTCCTGGGATATTTAAAGTGGAATGAAGTGGAGGTCCTTGTCAACAGAGCAGCCCTAAACTTTGGGGTGCTTGTGTCTTGCTGATTTTTCATTTTCCCAATTTATACCCCCATGAGTGGAAGTGCCCTATGCTCTCTAAGCTGTGTTTTTCAGATGTTTCAGGACTCACCGGACACTTCTCCAGAGTGGCTCTTGGCAATTTACATCCTGCCCATCAGTGTAGCAAGGCTCCCATTTCTCCATGGCCTGTCCTGCATTTCTGGTTTTGACACTTTTTTCAGCATGGCCCTTTTGACCGATGGGAAGCGAGACTTCTTTGTAGCGCTGATTTGCCTTTCCTGGTTGCTTGGTTGGCCAAAAAGGGCGTATGCGTTTTTTCCTGAATATATTCAGGAAAAAACGCATACGCCCTTTTTGGCCAAGGGCATCATTGTCAACGTTTTGCCGCTTTTCATGTGCTTTAAAGGCGATTCGTATCTACCTCCTGAAATCTGTTTCCTGCAATTCTGCCTTGATTTCAAGTCCTCTTCTTTGCCTTCCCTCAATATATTTGTGGACGAGAGTTATCATTTATAACTCTGCAGGTTTGTGAATTGCAGTGCCCTGAACCTCCATTTTACAACTCGCTTTTTTGGGAGCTGGCCGCAAAAGCGCAGGATGGCTTCAGGCCCTGTTCTGGTTCTGGGGGGCAGGCTGAGCCTGTGGTAAATTCTTATTCCTGATGGGAAAATAGAGTGACCTTTGCCTGTCCCAACACCAAGAGCTAGTCTCTCGTTGGTTCCACATCTTCCCGTTCATCCTCAGGACAAATTGCAACCTGTACGGAACAGGAGGTTAAAGGTGCTGATGCTCCAAGTAGGGAGATTGCTAGTAAAGCGGCTGGAATGGCGAACCCGGGCACAAGGAGGTGAGAAATGAGGTGCGTTTTAGAAACCTTTCCCCATCACACGGTGTACCATCTTCTGGGTTTCTCATGCATGTTTTCGATGTAGGAAGATGCCCTTGAACCTGGAGATTTGGGACCCATGCGATGGGTACCACGCAGTATAACTTTAAAGGGTCTGTGTTTGCTCACCCAACCTCACCAAACCTCTCAGCCCCAAGAGTGTCCACCCTTATGTCTCATCCAGCTGTGGGTCTAGATATGGTCAATCCAGGTTGCATCACAGGCCCTGAACGCATTGTGTAAGAATTTCTCTCTCTTTCACTGTCTTTGTTTCATGGGTTTTTCAAAGTAATTTATTTTCATAATGGGATTTAGCTGCTTTTCACTGCTGTGTTTATGCCGCTTTACACCCACTTGACACACTAACAGAGAGATATCAATACATAGGTTTTACGATTATTACTAGTCAGATATATTCTTGTGCGGTGAATAGGGCGTGTTGAGTCCAGTTCTCTGAGCAAGGAGTAGGTCTTGTCTATTACATATTGGGTTTACGCAATGATATCTGAGCTAATTTGAAACCCTTGTTTTATGTATCACCCCACCTCACCTTTCCCGTTAAGCAGCCATAGTGTGTTTTCTGCATGTGTGACTCTGTTCTGTTTTGTAATTCAGTTCAAGTGTAACGGTTTTTACATTCCCTCTATAAGTGATACCTTACGAGATGTGTCCTTTTCTGTGTGACTTATTTCACTTAGAATCGTCGTACCTAAATCCACTCATCATGCTGCTACTAACCTTATGACATTGATTTCATGGCTGAGTGATATTCCATTGTACATAAGGACCACAACTTCTTTATCTATTTTTCTCTTTCCTGGGATATTTAAGATGGAATGAAGTGGAGGTCCTTGTCAACAGAGCAGCCCTAAACTTTTGTGTGCTTGTGTCTTGCTGATTTTTCATTTTCCCAATTTATAACCCCATGAGTGGATGTGCCCTATTCTCTCTATGCTGTGTTTTTTAGATGTTTCAGGACACACCGTACACTTCTCCAGAGTGGCTGTTGGCAATTTACATCCCGCCCATCAGTGTAGCAAGGCTCCCATTTCTCCATGGCCTGTCCTGCATTTCTGATTTTGACACATTTTTCAGCATGGCCCTTTTGACCGATGGGAAGCGAGAGTTCTTTGTAGCGCTGATTTGTCTTTCCAGGTTGCTTGGTTGGCCAAAAAGGGCGTATGCGTTTTTTCCTGAATATATTCAGGAAAAAACGCATACGCCCTTTTTGGCCAAGGGCATCATTGTCAACGTTTTGCCGCTTTTCATGTGCTTTAAAGGAGCTTCGAATCTACCTCCTGAAATCTGTTTCCTGCAATTCTGCCTTGATTTCAAATCCTCTTCTTTGCCTTCCCTCAATATGTTTGTGGACGAGAGTTATCATTTATAACTCTGCAGGTTTGTGAATTGCAGTGCCCTGAAGCTCCATTGTACAACTCGCTTTTTTGGGAGCTGGCCGCAAAAGCGCAGGATGGCTTCAGGCCCTGTTCTAGTTCCGCGGGGCAGGCTGAGCCTGTGGTTAATTCTTCTTCCTGATGGGAAAATAGAGTGACCTGTGCCTGTCCCAACACCAAGAGCTAGTCTCTCATTGGTTCCCCGTCTTCCCGTTCATCCTCAGGAAAAATTGCAACCAGTACGGAACAGGAGGTTAAAGGTGCTGATGCTCCAAGTAGGGAGATTGCTAGTAAAGTGGCTGGAATCGCAAACCCGAGCACAAGGAGATGAGAAATGAGGTGCGTTTTAGAAACCTCTCCCCATCACACAGTGTACCATCTTCTGGGTTTCTCATGCATGATTTCGATGTAGGAAGATGCCCTTGAACCTGGAGATTTGGGACCCATGCGATGGGTACCACGTAGTATTACTTTAAAGGGTCTGCATTTGCTCACCCAACCTCACCAAACCTCTCAGCCCCAAGAGTGTCCACCCTTATGTCTCATCCAACTGTGCGTCTAGATATGGTCAATCCAGTTTGCATCACAGCCCCTGAACGAATTGTGTAAGAATTTCTCTCTCTTTCACTGTCTTTGTTTCATGGGTTTTTCAAAGTAATTTATTTTCATAATGGGGTTTAGCTGCTTTTCACTGCTGTGTTTATGCCGCTTTACACCCACTTGACACACTAACAGAGAGATATCAATACATAGGTTTTACGATTATTACTAGTCAGATATATTCTTGTGCGGTGAATAGGGCGTGTTGAGTCCAGTTCTCTGAGCAAGGAGTAGGTCTTGTCTATTACATATTGGGTTTATGGAACGGTATCTGAGCTAGTTTGAAACCCTTTTTTTATGTATCACCCCACCTCACCTTTCCCGTTAAGCAGCCATAGTCTGTTTTCTGCATGTGTGACTCTGTTCTGTTTTGTAATTCAGTTCAAGTGTAACGCTTTTTACATTCCCTCTATAAGTGATACCTTATGAGAAGTGTCTTTTTCTGTGTGACTTATTTCACTTAGAATCGTCGTACCTAAATCCACTCATCATGCTGCTACTAACCTTAGGACATTGATTTCATGGCTGAGTGATATTCCATTGTACATAAGGACCACAACTTCTTTATCCATTTTTCTCTTTCCTTGGATATTTAAGGTGGAATTAAGTGGAGGTTCTTGTCAACAGAGCAGCCCTAAAGTTTGGGGTGCCTGTGTCTTGCTGATTTTTAGTTTTCCCAATTTATACGCCCATGAGTCGATGTGCCCCTTTCTCTCTAGCTGTGTTTTTTAGATGTTTTAGGAAACACCATACCCTTCTCCAGAGTCATCATTGGCAATTTACACCCCACCCATCAGTGTAACAAAGCTCCCTTTCCTCCCTGGCCTCTCCTGCTTTTCTTGTTTTTACACTTTTGTAGGAAAGCCATTTTGACCGATGGGATGTCAGACTTCTTTGTAGAGCTGAATTGCATATCCGGCTTGCTTGGTTGGCCAAAAAGGGCCTATGGGTTTTTTCGTGAATTCATTCAGAAAAAAACGCATATGCTCTTTTTGGCCAAGTGCATCATTGTCGACGTTTTGACGCTTTTCATGTGCTTTAGGGGTGATTCGAATCTAACTCCTGAAATCTGTTTCCTGCAATTCTGCCTTGATTTCAAATCCTCTTCGTTGCCTTCCCTCAATATATTTGTGGACGAGAGTTATCATTTATAACTCTGCAGATTTGTTAATTGCAGTGCCCATGAGCTCCATTTTTCAACTCGCTTTTTTGGGAGCTTTCCGCAGAACCGCTTGTTTGCTTCTGGCCCTACTCTGGTTCCCGGTGGCAGGCTAAGCCTTTGCTTAATTCTTCTTCCTGACTGGAAAATAGAGTGACATGTGCCTCTCCGAATATCTAGGGCTTGGCTCTCCTTGTTTCTCCTCCTTCCCCTTCTTCCTTTGGACAAATTCCGATTTCTGTGCAACTGGATGTTGAAGGTGCTGACATCCTCAAGTGGGGAGATTTTAAGGAAAAAGGCTGGAGGGGTGAACCCAACAACCAGGAAATTAGGCGTTTTGGTGCCTTTTCCAAAATCTTCCTGATCCAACCGTGTTCCATCTTCTGGGTGTCACAGGCATGTTTTAGCTGTAGGAAAGGTCCCGTGTATGTAAGGAGAACACAAGGGATTTTTCCAAATTAGTGTCTCCCCGAACTCCAATCTGGGGAATTTTTAAGCTACTGGTACATGTGTGTTCATTAAGGGACTTGGGCCGTAGGCAGAGTCCGAACTTTAGATGATTGAAGTCTTCAGGTTCAGAAACGCTCACCATCGGCCTCCTTTAGTTTCCATTTTATCTGTAGTTGATAGATGATGTCGATATAGATATCTATTGTTTTTCAGATTATTTCCCCTCAGGGGTCATTACAAAATATTGAGTATAGTTCCCTGTGCTATACAGTAGTTCCTTGTTGATGATATATTTTATACATAGCAGTGTGTATATGTTAATCTGAAACTGTTAATTTATCCCTCCTCCCACCTTTCCCCTTTGGTAATAAAAAATATAAGATTTTATACTTCTCAGAAATCTAGGAGCTGAAAGAGAGGTATCATTTTCAATGGAAAATCATTCCAAACAAGGTTGAAACTTCAACCAAGATTATTAGATGTACATCCTTGGAAAGAAATCACTGCATTTCTCTACTCTTGACCTGACAAATAAGACAAACCCCTCCACTGAACTTGCTTATAATAAAGTGATGGAAATATCAAATGGAAGTGTTAGAAACATCTTCTTTTACACGAGCCTTATACACTGCTCTATGTTAATTACAGTTTGGCTCACACATCTGTTCATTGAAGTTACAATGTTCTCAAATTCTGTTACTGATCCTGCAGAGTGGGCCCCAACAAGGGTCTCCCTGCCCAGTGTCATTGGAGCCAACAGATCGAGACTGACTTTGGTTCAGAAGCAAAGGAAAACTTTATATTTTGATCAGAGAATGGAGAGGTGAGAGTGTGTGCTCCCCTGCGGGTTGTGGGCCGGGCTGCTGTGTAGGGATCCTGTCAGCATCAGCGGGAGGGAGGGGGCGGAGCTCTCGAGGGCCAGGTTGGCTGGAGCTCAGGCTCTATGTCGCAGAGTCTGCACGGGGCCCCACGAGCTGAGGTGTCGGCCCAGCCATTTTGCACGAGGAAATCGGGTCTGAAGTGTCGGGTGTGGGACCTCTGCATGTGGAAACCTAGGAGCAAGTGAAATTAGACAAAGCACAAAGGAAAAAATGGTTAGACTTTATTTTATTGCCCAGATTCTATTTTTATCTCCCAGGAATTTTTAATGGGCTTTGCCAGTGACAAAGCCCTCCTCTGCCTTTTGTCCCATTCCTCATTCTTGGGGCGCTGAGGGTGCAGACACGTCTTCTGTAAATGCTTCATGCTGAGTTGGGTGTCCTCATACCCGGGGGGAGGGGCAGGACTTCTCCCCAGCAGCCTCCAGGTGAGGTTGATTGTCCGCAGGCCTCCTCCCTCACTGCTCGTCTGCCTGAGCACCAGCATTGGAAGTTTTATAGATTCTAATGACCTTTAAGGGTCCAGGAAAGAGATGTGCAGAGACGCTGGGGGGGTGGGCGGTTTTACCCTGCTCCACATTGGTTCGGCCCCCTTAGGCTGAACGGTTTCTGCCAGCCTAGATGCTCTGACCAGTAGTCTGTGCTTTCTTCAGTTAGGCCACTGAATTAACGTACAAACAGGACCAGGTGTCAGAGCCCTGCTTGCTCAACTCCCAGACAGTCCAGGGCCGGTGGTGATCCAGGACCATGACGGCCACTCAGTCAACGGCCTTTTGAAGTAGCCAGGAGTACAGCCGGTCTCACTGGCCGCCGTCACCGCGGTGTCTGTAGGCTTTTCTATGGTGGCAGCGTTATTTACGGTTCCCCTGCCAAGTTTATTAGCTCCGCTCTGGGTGCAGTAAGTCCTGTAAGCAATAGTCTGCTCTTTTGGGGCACACTCTTGTTGTTTTCTGAGAGAAGCTCCAGGTCAAGTGATGGTCACACGAGTCGTCATGGGGGCCCATTGCCCCAGGTTGTCTCTCTGGAGGTTGGCGTTGGAGGGCCTCCTCACTCGAGGTCATTGTGCCAAGGAGCAATCCCTGCAACTTCAGGGCATGGTGGGTGGTTAGGATCACCAAGTGGCGTCCTTTTCCCTTAGGAGGGAGCTGGCATTGCGGGCTGTTGATTTCCAGATTTTTAGATACCCCCAGTATCCTGGTCGGATGGGGTGGCTGGCCAATGCCTGGAGGGCATTCTTGCATTGTTCCATTTCAAGTGGTCCCAGTTTTTGCACTAATACTCCAAGGGCGATTCGCCTTGGACCAGGATTGTAAAGGTCAAAGGGTTTAGCTAAATTAGGGAGGTCCAGGGCCAGGGTCTGAATTGACTGCTCTTTCCATTCTTGAAAGGCTGCTTCTGGATTCTATTCAAAAGGATCATCATCTTTTCCTTTCAGTGTTTCATATAGAGGCCCAGCTATTAGACTGTAGTTAGGGATCCAGATGCAGCAAACCCCGGTCTCCCCAGGAACCCCTAAGCTGTCTTCTAGTTTCAGGAAAGGTGAGGCTGCAAATGGCTTCTTCCCTTTCCTGGGGTGGGCTTCTCCGACCTTCTGTGCGAATGAAGCCCAGGAAGGCCACCTTAGTTTGTGATATTTGAGCCTTTTCCTTGGACACCTTCTATCTTTTATTGGCTAGGTAGTTCAGAGGCCTCCTTAGTCGGGCTGGTGATCAGAATGTCATCTGCATATTGAAGGAGGGTTCCCTTCTCCAGAGGTAGATCTTTTAGGTCTTTAGCTAACGTTTCCCCAAAGATGGTGTGGGAATTTTTGAACCCCTGGGGCAGGACGGCCCAGCAGTATTGTTTTTGTTGTAGGTTGAGTCCTGCCACTCACAGCCAAAATTTCTTGTGACTCTGGGACTAATGGAATACAGAAGAAGGCATCATTGAAGTCTAATACAGAATGCCATGTCCTGGTGGATGGTAGAATGACCAGCAGGGTGTAGGAATTAGGAACTACTAGATGTATATCCTCTGTGGCTTCACTGACTGTCCTGGCGTCCTCTACCAGGTCCCCAGCAGCCCACGGGGCTCTTGTGGTCAGGCCCCTCCCAGGATATGGAGCTCACCTGGGCAGGTACGCAGCAGCCCACGGGGCTCTCGTGGGCAGGCCCCTCCCTGGATATGGAGCTCCCGTGGACAGGTACCCCGGCAGGGCTGGGCACACAGGAACCGTGCACGTAGCCCTCATTGCAGAGCACCCCCAGCACCCCTGTCACTCAGAGCTGACACAGAGCACCTCAGAGCAGAGCTTGAACTAACAAACAGCAGCTCCAACAGGTCTGTGACCCTAGGCTTCACTCTGTGCGGCCTCCCTCTGCCTGGTCTTCCAGGGGCTTCCACTGCAGCCGGGGCACCAGGCCTCTGTCTCCACCCACCACCCCTCCTCTCCCTGACTCCTGGGTTCCTCTCATTAGCAGAGGGTCTTCTTGAAGTTGTCTCCCACTCATGGACCAGATAAAATGATTCGAAAACAAGCCAGGGCTGCCGCCCCTTATCTATCCTGACTCTCGGGACCCTACACCTGTTCCTTGGATCTGGCCGGTGCAGCAAGGCCCATTTTCTGCAACTCTGAGCCCCTGAGGGGCGAGGATTGGCTGACCTGGGCAGCCTGACCCGGCCGGCCAGCCCTTCCCAGGTGTGCCTGGGTTGAGGTCAATATAAACACCCCTCCAGGCAGCAAAAGCCTCTGCAGCTGTGCCTGACGCCATATTCTCTGCCCCGTCAGCAGTCTCGGGGTTGGGCTGGTGGGAGGGAGTAGGGCCCACGGCTCTATGAGTGGCCCAGTGTGACTGGGGCTCTGCTGGACTTTCTGCAGGAGTTGCCGGGCTGCCACCTGCTAAAGAAGAGGATGTGTCACCCATACTTGCTGCTGGAATTTCTCCCCGGGCAGAGGTGAGGAAGGAAAAAAGCAGTGGGGGCCGGGACAGGAGGGGTACCTCAGGCAGGGAAATGGAAAGCTTCCAGACGAGCGCCCGGGGCCAGGACCATCCTGGCTGGCCTGCAGGCACCAAGTCGGCCTGCGTGCTGTCGCTGGTGTGACTCCAAGCCCCTTCCTCTAGTTTTTAAAGTCTTTGCACACATTCAGGTGTTTTACCTGGGAAGGGTGGGAAAAGTTCAGCAGCAGCTGGCCTGGGGCTCAGCTCACGTTTACTCAGAGACGCCTCCTCACGGTCCCCCAGCTTTGCAATGAGGACGCTCCTCGTGTGGGGGCTGCTGGCTGCATGGGAGATGATTCCCCACCTGTGACCAACTTCAGAATTGTTTACCCCTGGAGCAAGTGCCCTGATAGGGTTTTCCTCTGTATGACCAGTGGGTTCTGTTTTTTTTTTTTTTCTTTTTTGGTTCAAGGTAAGTTTTATTCCTCTTTTTGTATTTATGGATATAAGCATGGAAATAATTCATTCATATAAATACGTCTATGGGAAGGGCAGAACTTTTTTTTCTGTTTTATTTTTTTAAGTATTACTTATTTTTTAATTTTTGAATTTATTTTATTCATTTTTTTATACAGCAGGCTCTTATTGGTAACCTATTTTATACATATAAGTGTATATATGTCAATCCCAGGCTCGCAATTCATCCCACCACCACCACCCTGCCACTTTCCCCCCTTGGTGTCCATACATTTGTTCTCTACATCTGTGTCTCTATTTCTGCCTTGCAAACCGGTTCATCTTTACCATTTTTCTAGGTTCCACATGTATGCGTTAATATACGATATTTGTTTTTCTCTTTCTGACTTACTTCACTCTGTATGACAGTCTCTAGATCTATCCACGTCTCTACAAATGACCCAATTTCATTCCTTTTTATGGCTGAGTAATATTCCATTTTATATATGTAGCACATCTTTTCTGTTCGTCTGTCTATGGGCATTTAGGTTGCTTCCATGACCTGGCTATTGTAAATAGTGCTGCAATGAATATTGTGGTGAATATGTCTTTTTGAATTATGGTTTTCTCTGGGTATATGGCCAGTAGTGGGATTGCTGGGTCATATGGTAATTCTATTTTTAGTTTTTTAAGGAACCTCCATACTGTTCTCCATCGTGACTGTATCAATTTACATTCCCACAAATAGTGTAAGAGGGTTCCCTTTTCTCCACACCCTCTCCAGCATTTGTTGCTTGTAGATTTTCTGATGATGCCCATTCTAACTCGTGTGAGGCGATACCTCATTGTAGTTTTGGTTTATATTTCTCTAATAATTAGTGATGTTGAGCAGCTTTTCATGTGCTTCTTGGTCATCTGTATGTCTTCTTGGGACAAATGTCTATTTACGTCATCTGCCCATTTTTGGATTGGGTTGTTTGTTTTTTTACTGTTGAGCTGCATGAGCTGTTTATATACATTGGAGATTAATCCTTTGTCCATTGATTCGTTTGCAAATATTTTCTCCCATTGTGAGGGTTGTCTTTTCGTCTTGTTTGTAGTTTCCTTTGCTTTGCAAAAGCTTTTAGGTTTCATTTGCTCCCATATGTTTATTTTTTTTTATTCCATTACTCTAGGAGGTGGATCAAAAAAGATCTTGCTGTGATTTATGTCAAAGAGTATTCTTCCTATGTTTTCCTCTAAGAGTTTTATAGTGTCCGGTCTTACATTTTGGTCTCTAATCCATTTTGAGTTTATTTTTTGTGTATGGTGTTAGGGAGTGTTCTAATTTCATTCTTTTACATGTAGCTGTCCATTTTTCCCAGCACCACTTATTGAAGAGACTGTCTTTTCTCCTTTGTATACCCTTGCCTCCTTTGTCATAGATTAGTGGGCCATAATTGTGTAGGTTTATCTCTGGGCTTTTTTTTTTCTTTTACATCTTTATTGGAGTATAATTGCTTTACAATTGTGTGTTAGTTTCTGCTGTATAAAAAAGTGAATCAGCTGTGCGTATACATATAACACCATATCCCCTCCCTCTTGCAACTCCCTCTCACTCCCTTATCCCACCCTTTTAGGTGGTCACAAAGCACAGAGCTGATCTCCCTGTGCTATGTGGCTGCTTCCCAGTAGCTATCAATTTTACATTTGGTAGTGTATATATGTCCATACCACTCTCTCACTTTGTCCCAGCTTACCCTTCCCTCTCCCCATGTCCTCAAGTCCTTTCTCTACATCTGTGTCCTTAATCCTTTCCTGCCCCTAGGTTCTTCATAAACTTTTTTTTTAAGATTCCATATATATGTGTTAGCATACGGTATTTGTTTTTCTCTTTCTGACTTACTTCACTCTGTAGGACAGACTCTAGATCCATCCACCTCACTAAAAGTAACTCAATTTCGTTTCTTTTTATGGCTGAATAATGTTCCATTGTATATTTGTGCCACATCTTCCTTATCCATTTATCTGTTGATGGACACTTAGGTTGCTTCCATGTCCTGGCTATTGTAAATAGAGCTACAGTGAACATTGTGGTACATGACTCTTTTTGAATTATGGTTTTCTCAGGGTAAATGTCCAGGAGTGGGTTTGCTGGGTTGTATGGTAGTTCTATTTTTAGTTTTTAAGGAACCCCCATACCGTTCTCCCTAGTGGCTATATCAATTTACATTCCCACCAACAGTGCAAGAGGGTTCCCTTTGCTCCAATAAATGCCTCTCCAGCATTTATTGTTGGTAGATTTTTTGATGATGGCCATTCTGACTGGTGTGAGGTGATACCTCACTGTAGTTTTGATTTGCATTTCTCTAATGATTAGTGATGTTCAGCATCCTTTCATGTGTTTGTTGGCAACCTGTATATCTTCTTTGGAGAAATGTCTATTTAGGTCTTCTGCCCATTTTTGGATTGGGTTGTTTGGTTTTGTGATATTGAGCTACATGAGCTGCTTTTTGGAGATTAATCCTTTGCCATTTGCTTCATTTGAAAATATTTTCTCCCATTCTGATGGTTGTCTTTTCATCTTGCTTATGTTTTCCTTTGCTGTGCAAAAGAATTTATGTTTCATTCGGTCCCATTTTTTTATTTTTGTTTTTATTTCCATTTCTCTAGGAGGTGGGTCAAAAAGGATCTTGCTGTGATTTATGTCATAGACTGTTCTGCTTATGTTTTCCTCTAAGAGTTTTATAGTGGCTGGTCTTATATTTAGGTCTCTAATCCATTTTGAGTTTATTTTTGTGTATGGTGTTAGGGAGTGTACTAATTTCATTCTTTTACATGTAACTGTCCAGTTTTCCCAGCACCACTTGCTGAAGACACTGTCTTTTCTCCATTGTATACCCTTGCCTCCTTTGTCATAGATTAGTGAACCATAGGTACGTGGGTTTATCTCTGTGCTTTCTATCCTGTTCTATTGACCTATATTTCTGTTCTTGTGTCAGTACCATATTATCTTGATTACTGTAGCTTTGCAATATAGTCTGAAGTCTGGAAGTCTGATTCCTCCAGCTCTTTTTTTTTCCCCCCTCAAGACTGCTTTGGCTATCCAGGGTCTTTTGTGTCTCCCTACAAATTTTAAGATTTTTTTTTCTTGTTCTGTAGAAAATGCCAAAGGTATTTTGATCGGGATTGCATTGAATCTGTAGATTGCTTTGGGTAGTATAGTCATTTTCACAATATTGATTCTTCTAATCCGAGAACATGGTATATGTCTCCATCTGTTTATATCATCTTTGATTTCTTTCATCAGTGTCTTATAGTTTTCTGAGTACAGGTCTTTTACTTCCTTAGGTAGGTTTATTCCTAGGTATTTTATTCTTTTTGTTGCAGTGGTAATGGGATTGTTTCCTTAATTTCTCTTTCTGATCTTTCATTGTTAGTGTATAGGAATGCAAGCAATTTCTGTGCATTAATTTTGTATCCTGCAACTTTACCAAATTCATTGATTAGCTCCAGTGGTTTTCTGGTGGCATCTTTAGGATTCTCTATCTATGATATCATGTCATCTGCAAACAGTGACAATTTTACTTCTTCTTTTCCTTTTTGTATTCCTTTTATTTCTTTTTCTTCTCTGATTGCCATGGCTAGGACTTCCAAAACTATGTTGAATAGCAGTGGTGAGAGTGGACATCCTCGTCTTGTTCCTGATCTTAGAGGAAACGCTTTCAGTTTTTCACCATTGAGAATGTTGTTTGCTGTGGGTTTGTCATATATGGCCTTTATTATGTTGAGGTAGTTTCCCTCTATGCCCACACTCTGCAGAGTTTTTATCGTAAATGAGTGTTGAATTTTCTCAAAATCTTTTCCTTCCTCTATTGAGATGATCATATGCTTTTATTCTACAATTTGTTAATATGGTGTATCACATTGATTTGTGTATATTGAAGAATCCTCGCATCCCTGGGATAAACCCCACTTGATCATGGTGTATGATCCTTTTCATGTGTTGTTCGATTCTGTTTGCTAGTATTTTGTTGAGGATTTTTACATCTATATTCATCAGTGATATTGGTCTATAATTTTCTTTCCTTGTAGTATCTCTGTCTGATTTTGGTATCAGGGTGATGGTGGTCTCATAGAATGAGTTTGGGAGTGTTCCTTCCGCTGCAATTGTTTTGAAGAATTTGAGAAGGTTGGGTGTTAGCTCTGCTCTAAATGTTTGATAGAATTCACCTGTGATGCCATCTGGTTCTGGACTTTTGTTTGTTGGAAGATTTTTAATCACAGTTTCAATTTCATTGCTTGTGATAGGTTTGTTCATATTTTCTATTTCTTCCTGGTTCAGTCTTAGAAGGTTATCCCTTTCTAAGAATTTGTCCATTTCTTCCAGATTGTCCATTTTATTGGCCTAGAGTTGCTTGTAGTAGTCTCTTAGGATGCTTTGTATTCCTGTGGTGTCTGTTATAACTTCTGCTTTTTCACTTCTAATTTTGTTGATTTGCGTCCTCTCCCTCTTTTTCTGGAGTCCGGCTAAAGGTTGATCATTTTTGCTTATCTTCTCAAAGAACCAGCTTTTAGTTTTATTGATCTTTGCTTTCGTTTTCTTTGTTTCTATTTCATTTATTTCTGCTCTGATCTTTATGATTTCTTTCCTTCTACTAACTTTGGGTTTTGTTCTTCTTTCTCTAGTTCCTCTAGGTGTAAGGTTAGATTGTTTATTTGAGATTTTTCTTGTTTCTTGAGGTAGGCTTGTATTGCTATAAACTTCCCTCTTAGAACTCCTTTTGCTGCATCCCATAGGTTTTGGATCATCGTGTTTTTGTTGTCATTTGTCTCTAGGTAGTTTTTGATTTCCTCTTTGATTTCTTCAGTGATCGCTTGGTTATTTAGTAACGTGTTGTTTAGCCTCCATGTGTTTGTGTTTTTTACGGTTTTTTCCGTGTAATTGATTTCTAATCTCATAGCATTGTGGTCGGAACAGCTGCTTGATATGATTTCAGTTTTCTTAAATTTACTGAGGCTTTATCTGTGACCCAAGATGTGATCTATCCTGGAGAATGTTCCGTGTGCAGTTGAGAAGAACGTGTAATCTGCTGTTTTTGGATGGAATGTCCTATAAATATCAATTAACTCTATCTGGTCTATTGTGTCATTTAAAGCTTGTGTTTCCTTATTAATTTTCTGTCTGGCTGATCTCCACTGGTGTAAGTGAGCTGTTAAAGTCCCCCGCTATTATTGTGTTACTGTCGATTTCCTCTTTTATAGCTGTTAGCAGTTGCCTTATACATTGAGCTGCTCCTATTTTGGGTACATATATATTTATAATTGTTATATCTTCTTCTTGGATTGATCCCCTGACCATTATGCAGTGCCTTTCCTTGTCTCTTGTAACATTCTTTATTTTAAAGTCTATTTTATCTGATATGAGTATTGCTACTCCAGCTTTCTTTTGATTTTCATTTGCATAGAATATATTTTTCCATCGCCTCACTTTGAGTCTGTATGTGTCCCTAGGTCTGAAATGGATCTCTTGTAGACAGCATATATATGGGTCTTGTTTTTGTATCCATTCAGCGAGCCTGTGTCTTTTGGTTGGAACATGTAGTGCATTCACGTTTAAGGTAATTATCGATATGTATGTTCCTACTACTATTTTCTTAATTGTTATGGGTTTGTCTTGGTGGGTCCTTTTCTTCTCTTGTGTTTCCCACTTAGAGAAGTTCCTTTAGCATTTGGTGTAGAGCTGGTTTCATGGTGCTGAATTCTCTTAGCTTTTGCTTGTCTGTAAGGCTTTTGATTTCTCCATCAAATCTGAATGAGCTCTTTGCAGGGTGGAGTACTCTTGGTTGTAGGTTCTTCCCTTTCATCACTTTAAATTTATCATGCCACTTCCTTCTGGCTTGTAGATTTTCTGCTGAGAAATCAGTTGTTATCCTTATGGGAGTTCCCTTGTATGTTATTTGTCATTTTTCCCTTGCTGCTTTCAATCATTTTTCTTTGTCGTTAATTTTTGTCAATTTGATTACTATGTGTCTTGTCATTTTTCTCCTTTGGTTTATCCTGCCTGGGACACTCTGTGCTTCTGGACTTGGGTGGCTATTTCTTTTCCCATGCTAGGGAAGTTTTTGACCATTATCTCTTTAAATATATTCTCGGGTCCTTTCTCTCTCTCTTCTCCTTCTGGGACCCCTATAATGCGAATGTTGTTGCGTTTAATGTTGTCCCAGAGGACTCTTGGGGTGTCTTCGTTTATTTTCATTCTTTTTCTTTATTCTGTTCCATGGCAGTGATTTCCACCTTTCTGTCTTCCAGGTCACTTATCCGTTCTTCTGCCACAGTTATTCTGCTACTGATTCCTTCTAGTGTATTTTTCATTTCAGTTATTCCATTGTTCACCTCTGTTTGTTTGTTCTTTAATTCTTCTAGGTGTTTGTTCCTTAATTCTTCTAGGTCTTTGTTAAACATTTCTTGCATCTTCTCGATCTTTGCCTCCTTTCTTTTTCCAAGGTCTTGGCTCAACTTCACTATCATTATTCTGAATTTTTTTTCTGGAAGGTTCCCTATCTCCACCTCATTTCGTTTTTTTTTCTGGGGTTTTATCTTGTTCCTTGATCTGGTATAAAGTCCTCTGCCTTTTCATTTTGTCTATCTTTCTGTGAATGTGGTTTTCCTTCCACAGGCTGCAGAATTGTAGTTCTTCTTGCTTCTGCTGTCTGCTCTCCGGTGGATGAGTCTATCTTAGAGGCTTGTGCAAGCTTCCTGATGGGAAGGACTGGTGGTGGGTAGAGCTGGGTGTTGCTTTGGTGGGCAGAGCTTTAATCCGCTTGCCTACGGATTAAATAAAACTTTAATAAAAAGTTTAATCCGCTTGTCTGCTGATGCATGGGGCTGGGTTCCCTCCCTGTTGGTTGTTTGGCCTGAGGCGACCCAGCCCTGGAGCCTACCTTGCTCTTGGTGGGGCTAATGGCGGACTCTGGGAGGGCTCACACCAAGGAGTATTTCCCAGAACTTCTGCTGCCAGTGTCGTTGTCCTCACGGTGAGCCACAGCCACAGCCACCACCTGCCTCTGCAGGAGACCCTCTAAAAGTAGCGGGTAGTTCTGGTCATTCTCCTACAGGGTCACTGCTCCTTCCCCTGGGTCCTGATGTGCACACTACTTTGTGCGTGCCCTCCAAGAGTGGAGTATCTGAGTGGAGTTGAGACTCTGAGACTCTGTGTGGAGTTGCACAGACTCTGGGTCCTGTGAAGCTTCGATGTTTTGTGATTCTAGAAATCCTATAGGAGACGGTCCACAGCAGGTGACGCTAATGTTGTCAGTAGAGGTGTTGAAGCCAAAGATCTGCAGTTCCAACTAGAGGTGCCGATGTACATACAGGACAAAATCATCTCGTGTGAATGTAGTTCAGGCATGTTTAAGATGAATGCAGTCATGTTAATGTCTACCATATTCTATCTTGAGCCTCTCCTCAGGGACCCCCTCCTCAGTTCCTGAGGCTCCTGTAAGTCATGTACAGGGGACTGGAGAGTGGGCTCTGTCCAGTCTGAGCCCTGAGTTACCCTGTGTGTATCTTAGGATACTTTGTATTTCTGTGGTGTCCGTTGTAACATCATCTCTTTCATTTCAGATTTATTTGGGCCCTCTCTTTTTAAAAAAACATACTACTGTTGTCTTTTATTCTTTACAGAAGTTTAATAAGTGTTTGATCTACTATCCTTACCCTATGTATACTTTTTGCAGTGAGATTTTTACTTTTCTTTGTTTCCTTGTTACTATCAATAATTAGTGAGACTTCTTTTAAGCTACCTTCAACATTGCTTATAAAGCTGCTTTATTAGTGATGACAGAGCCTTAATGGAAGTCATGTTCTGGTTGTAAATTAGAATGCAATGTGCCAGCAAATAGCCCCTTAAGTTTATGTCTCATTACTTCTTGTTCTTTTTTTAATTTAATTTTTATTTTTTGTCAGAGCAAATTTAATTAAAATGTTTTGTTTCTTCTAGGTGTGAAAGATGTGGTTCTTTTAAACATATACATATATCTATTCTTCTTTGGATCATTTTCCCATGTAGGTTAT
This sequence comes from Balaenoptera borealis, assembly GCF_965194805.1. Lineage (NCBI taxonomy): Eukaryota > Metazoa > Chordata > Mammalia > Artiodactyla > Balaenopteridae > Balaenoptera > Balaenoptera borealis. Next base: position 978,955 of record NW_028123969.1, on the reverse strand, counting down.
GACACGATGTTGAGTAGTCTTGTCTTGGTATTACGTAGGTCTTTGGTGATTACATATTTCACATGTGTTTCTATATCTATCTTAACCCCAATATCCTAATGTATCCAATCCTCACACCTTTCCATTTGGTGAACCATAAGTTTGTTTAATGAATCTGTGATTGCATTTCTCTGTGGAAATATCTTCATTGGTATCAATTTTTAGCTAAGACCTATAAGTGATATTATAGGATATGTGTCTTTTGCTTTCTGACTTAGTACAATTTGCCTGATTACCTCAAGAATCATACATGGTGCTGCAAATGGCATTGTTTCATTTTTTTCCCTGGCTAATATTCCATCTGTACGTGTACCAGTTCTTCTTTGGCCACGCACCTCTTGATGGACTTTCTGGTTGCCTCCATGTCTTGGCTATTGTAATACTGCTGCAATGCACATTTGCTTGCCTGTGTCTTTCCAGTTATATCTTCTTATGTTATAGGCCAAGGAGTGGGCTTGCTGTATCATATGGTAGCTCAGTGTGTATGTTTTAAAGGCACCACCATTCAGTTCTCATTAGTGGCTCTTTCCAGGTTACGTCCCACTTAAAATTGAGGGTATGCATTTCTCCAAATCACCTTCAATATTTATTGTTTGTAGTTTTCTTGCTGATGGTTATTCTAACAGGTGCGAGCTGATACCTATCTGTGGTTGAATTTGCATGTGTCCCATAATCTGTTGAAATTGAGCTTTAAAGCATGCCCTTTTTATTTATCAAACTGTGATTACAGCTTAGTTCTTCAAAGTGTTTTCTTAAAGTAAGTGTCACATTTTGAAAATTTTTGGCCATTACCTCCCTCAAGACATTTTGAGGGCACGTTTCATTTACAGCCCTGAAGTACTTGTTCATATGAAGTGACCATTAGCACAGGTTTTAAAGCTGCTTTTGCAGGTAACGGCCAGAGGGTGGCAGCCTTTCTACGTTCCCAATCTGGTAAATAGGGAAAGAGACCTTCAGCCCCAAGAGTGTCCAGCTTTATTTCTCATCCAGCTGTGGGTCTAGATATGGTCACACCAGGTTGCATCACAGCCCCGGAACGAATTATGTAAAAATTTCTCCCTCTATCACTGTCTTTGTTTTTTGGGATTTTAAAGTAATTTATTTTTATAATGGGGTTTACCTGATTTTCACTGCTGTGTTTATGCCCCTTTACACCCACTTGATTCACTTACAGAGAGAAATCAATACATAGGTTTTAAGATTTTTACTAGTCAGATATATTCTTGTTCGTTGAATAGGGGGTGTTGCATCCACTTCACTGAGCAAGGAGTAGGTTTGTCTATTACATATTGGGTTTATGGATCGGTATTTGAGCTAATATGAAACCTTTGTTTTATGCATCACCCCACCTCACCTTTCCCGTTAAGCAGCCATAGTGTGTTTTCTGCATGTGTGACTCTGTTCTGTTTTGTAATTCAGTTCAAGTGTAACGGTTTTTACATTCCCTCTACAAGTGATATCTTATGATAAGTGTCTTTTTCTGTGTGACTTATTTCACTTAGAATCGTCGAACATAAATCCACTCATCATGCTGCTAATAGCCTTATGACATTGATTTCATGGCTGAGTGATATTCCATTGTACATAAGGACCACAACATCGTTATCCATTTTCCTATTTCCTGGGATATTTAAGGTGTAATGAAGAGAAGGTTCTTGTCAACAGAGCAGCCCTAAACTTTGGTGTGCCTGTGTCTTGCTGATTTTTAGTTTTCCCAATTTATACGCCCATGAGTGGAAATGCCCTATGCTCTCTAAGCTGTGTTTTTTAGATGTTTCAGGACACACCGTACACTTCTCCAGAGTGGCTGTTGGCAATTTACATCCCGCCCATCAGTGTAGCAAGGCTCCCATTTCTCCATGGCCTGTCCTGCATTTCTGGTTTTGACACTTTTTTCAGCATGGCCCTTTTGACCGATGGGAAGCGAGACTTCTTTGTAGCGCTGATTTGCCTTTCCAGGTTGCTTGGTTGGCCAAAAAGGGGGTATGCGTTTTTTCCTGAATATATTCAGGAAAAAACGCATACGCCCTTTTTGGCCAAGGGTATCATTGTCAACGTTTTGCCGCTTTTCATTTGCTTTAAAGGCGATTCGAATCTAACTCCTTAAGTCTGTTTCTGCAATTCTGCCTTGCTTTCAAATCCTCTTCGTTGCCTTCCCTCAATACATTTGTGGACGAGAGTTATCATTGATAACTCTGCAGGTTTGTGAATTGCAGTGCCCCTGAGATCCATTTTTCAACTCGCTTTTTTGGGAGTTGGCCGCAAAAGCGCAGGATTGCTTCAGGCCCTGTTCTACTTCCGGGGGGCAGGCTGAGCCTGTGGTTAATTCTTCTTTCTGAAGGGAAAATAGAGTGACCTGTGCTTGTCCCAACACCTAGATCTAGTCTCTCATTGGTTCCCCCTCTTCCCGTTTATCCTCAGGACAAATTGCAACCTGTATGGAACAGGAGGTTAAAGGTGCTGATGCTCCAAGTAGGGAGCTTGCTAGTAAAGTGGCTGGAATGGCGAATCCGGGCACAAGGAGATGAGAAATGAGGTGCGTTTTAGAAACCTTTCCCCATCACACGGTGTACCATCTTCTGGGTTTCTCATGCATGTTTTTGATGTAGGAAGATGCCCTTGAACCTGGAGATTTGGGACCCATGCGATGGGTACCACGCAGTATTCCTTTAAAGGGTCTGCGTTTGCTCACCCAACCTCACCAAACCTCTCAGCCCCAAGAGTGTCCACCCTTATGTCTCATCCAGCTGTGCGTCTAGATATGGTCAATCCAGGTTGCATCACAGCCCCTGAACGCATTGTGTAAGAATTTCTCTCTCTTTCACTGTCTTTGTTTCATGGGTGTTTCAAAGTAATTTATTTTTATAATGGGGTTTAGCTGCTTTTCACTGCTGTGTTTATGCCGCTTTACACCCACTTGACACACTAACAGAGAGATATCAATACATAGGTTTTACGATTATTATTAGTCAGATATATTCTTGTGCGGTGAATAGGGCGTGTTGAGTCCAGTTCTCTGAGCAAGGAGTAGGTCTTGTCTATTACATATTGGGTTTATGGAACGGTATCTGAGCTAATTTGATACCCTTGTTTTATGTATCACCCCACCTCACCTTTCCCGTTAAGCAGCCATAGTGTGTTTTCTGCATGTGTGACTCTGTTCTGTTTTGTAATTCAGTTCAAGTGTAACGGTTTTTACATTCCCTCTATCAGTGATACCTTATGAGAAGTGTCCTTTTCTGTGTGACTTATTTCACTTAGAATCGTCGTACCTAAATCCACTCATCATGCTGCTACTAACCTTACGACATTGATTTCATGGCTGAGTGATATTCCATTGTACATAAGGACCACAACTTCTTTATCCATTTTTCTCTTTCCTGGGATATTTAAGGTGGAATGAAGTGGAGGTCCTGGTCAACAGAGCAGCCCTAAACTTTGGGGTGCTTGTGTCTTGCTGATTTTTAATTTTCCCAATTTATACCCCCATGAGTGGAAGTGCCCTATGCTCTCTAAGCTGTGTTTTTCAGATGTTTCAGGACTCACCGGACACTTCTCCGGAGTGGCTCTTGGCAATTTACATCCCGCCCATCAGTGTAGCAAGGCTCCCATTTCTCCATGGCCTGTCCTGCATTTCTGGTTTTGACACTTTTTTCAGCATGGCCCTTTTGACCGATGGGAAGCGAGACTTCTTTGTAGCGCTGATTTGCCTTTCCAGGTTGCTTGGTTGGCCAAAAAGGGCGTATGCGTTTTTTCCTGAATATATTCAGGAAAAAACGCATACGCCCTTTTTGGCCAAGGGCATCATTGTCAACGTTTTGCCGCTTTTCATGTGCTTTAAAGGCGATTCGTATCTACCTCCTGAAATCTGTTTCCTGCAATTCTGCCTTGATTTCAAATCCTCTTCTTTGCCTTCCCTCAATATATTTGTGGACGGGAGTTATCATTTATAACTCTGCAGGTTTGTGAATTGCTGTGCCCTGAACCTCCATTTTACAACTCGTTTTTATGGGAGCTGGCCGCAAAATCGCAGAATGGCTTCAGGCCCTGTTCTGGTTCCGGGGGGCAGGCTGAGCCTGTGGTTAATTCTTCTTTCTGATGGGAAAATAGAGTGACCTGTGCCTGTCCCAACACCAAGAGCTAGTCTCTCGTTGGTTCCACGTCTTCCCGTTTATCCTCAGGACAAATTGCAACCTGTATGGAACAGGAGGTTAAAGGTGCTGATGCTCCAAGTAGGGAGCTTGCTAGTAAAGCGGCTGGAATGGCGAACCCAGGCACAAGGAGATGAGAAATGAGGTGCGTTTTAGAAACCTTTCCCCATCACACGGTGTACCATCTTCTGGGTTTCTCATGCATGTTTTTGATGTAGGAAGATGCCCTTGAACCTGGAGATTTGTGACCCATGCGATGGGTACCATGCAGTATTACTTTAAAGGGTCTGGGTTTGCTCACCCAACCTCACCAAACCTCTCAGCCCCAAGAGTGTCCACCCTTATGTCTCATCCAGCTGTGCGTCTAGATATGGTCAATCCAGGTTGCATCACAGTCCCTGAACGCATTGTGTAAGAATTTCTCTCTCTTTCACTGTCTTTGTTTCATGGGTGTTTCAAAGTAATTTATTTTTATAATGGGGTTTAGCTGCTTTTCACTGCTGTGTTTATGCCGCTTTACACCCACTTGACACACTAACAGAGAGATATCAATACATAGGTTTTACGATTATTATTAGTCAGATATATTCTTGTGCGGTGAATAGGGCGTGTTGAGTCCAGTTCTCTGAGCAAGGAGTAGGTCTTGTCTATTACATATTGGGTTTATGGAACGGTATCTGAGCTAATTTGATACCCTTGTTTTATGTATCACCCCACCTCACCTTTCCCGTTAAGCAGCCATAGTGTGTTTTCTGCATGTGTGACTCTGTTCTGTTTTGTAATTCAGTTCAAGTGTAACGGTTTTTACATTCCCTCTATCAGTGATACCTTATGAGAAGTGTCCTTTTCTGTGTGACTTATTTCACTTAGAATCGTCGTACCTAAATCCACTCATCATGCTGCTACTAACCTTACGACATTGATTTCATGGCTGACTGATATTCCATTGTACATAAGGACCACAACTTCTTTATCCATTTTTCTCTTTCCTGGGATATTTAAGGTGGAATGAAGTGGAGGTCCTGGTCAACAGAGCAGCCCTAAACTTTGGGGTGCTTGTGTCTTGCTGATTTTTAATTTTCCCAATTTATACCCCCATGAGTGGAAGTGCCCTATGCTCTCTAAGCTGTGTTTTTCAGATGTTTCAGGACTCACCGGACACTTCTCCGGAGTGGCTCTTGGCAATTTACATCCCGCCCATCAGTGTAGCAAGGCTCCCATTTCTCCATGGCCTGTCCTGCATTTCTGGTTTTGACACTTTTTTCAGCATGGCCCTTTTGACCGATGGGAAGCGAGACTTCTTTGTAGCGCTGATTTGCCTTTCCAGGTTGCTTGGTTGGCCAAAAAGGGCGTATGCGTTTTTTCCTGAATATATTCAGGAAAAAACGCATACGCCCTTTTTGGCCAAGGGCATCATTGTCAACGTTTTGCCGCTTTTCATGTGCTTTAAAGGCGATTCGTATCTACCTCCTGAAATCTGTTTCCTGCAATTCTGCCTTGATTTCAAATCCTCTTCTTTGCCTTCCCTCAATATATTTGTGGACGGGAGTTATCATTTATAACTCTGCAGATTTGTGAATTGCAGTGCCCTGAACCTCCATTTTACAACTCGTTTTTATGGGAGCTGGCCGCAAAATCGCAGAATGGCTTCAGGCCCTCTTCTGGTTCCGGGGGGCAGGCTGAGCCTGTGGTTAATTCTTCTTTCTGATGGGAAAATAGAGTGACCTGTGCCTGTCCCAACACCAAGAGCTAGTCTCTCGTTGGTTCCACGTCTTCCCGTTTATCCTCAGGACAAATTGCAACCTGTATGGAACAGGAGGTTAAAGGTGCTGATGCTCCAAGTAGGGAGCTTGCTAGTAAAGCGGCTGGAATGGCGAACCCGGGCACAAGGAGATGAGAAATGAGGTGCGTTTTAGAAACCTTTCCCCATCACACGGTGTACCATCTTCTGGGTTTCTCATGCATGTTTTTGATGTAGGAAGATGCCCTTGAACCTGGAGATTTGGGACCCATGCGATGGGTACCACGCAGTATTCCTTTAAAGGGTCTGCGTTTGCTCACCCAACCTCACCAAACCTCTCAGCCCAAAGAGTGTCCACCCTTATGTCTCATCCAGCTGTGCGTCTAGATATGGTCAATCCAGGTTGCATCAAAGCCCCTGAACGCATTGTGTAAGAATTTCTCTCTCTTTCACTGTCTTTGTTTCATGGGTGTTTCAAAGTAATTTATTTTTATAATGGGGTTTAGCTGCTTTTCACTGCTGTGTTTATGCCGCTTTACACCCACTTGACACACTAACAGAGAGATATCAATACATAGGTTTTACGATTATTATTAGTCAGATATATTCTTGTGCGGTGAATAGGGCGTGTTGAGTCCAGTTCTCTGAGCAAGGAGTAGGTCTTGTCTATTACATATTGGGTTTATGGAACGGTATCTGAGCTAATTTGATACCCTTGTTTTATGTATCACCCCACCTCACCTTTCCCGTTAAGCAGCCATAATGTGTTTTCTGCATGTGTGACTCTGTTCTGTTTTGTAATTCAGTTCAAGTGTAACGGTTTTTACATTCCCTCTATCAGTGATACCTTATGAGAAGTGTCCTTTTCTGTGTGACTTATTGCACTTAGAATCGTCGTACCTAAATCCACTCATCATGCTGCTACTAACCTTACGACATTGATTTCATGGCTGAGTGATATTCCATTGTACATAAGGACCACAACTTCTTTATCCATTTTTCTCTTTCCTGGGATATTTAAGGTGGAATGAAGTGGAGGTCCTGGTCAACAGAGCAGCCCTAAACTTTGGGGTGCTTGTGTCTTGCTGATTTTTAATTTTCCCAATTTATACCCCCATGAGTGGAAGTGCCCTATGCTCTCTAAGCTGTGTTTTTCAGATGTTTCAGGACTCACCGGACACTTCTCCGGAGTGGCTCTTGGCAATTTACATCCCGCCCATCAGTGTAGCAAGGCTCCCATTTCTCCATGGCCTGTCCTGCATTTCTGGTTTTGACACTTTTTTCAGCATGGCCCTTTTGACCGATGGGAAGCGAGACTTCTTTGTAGCGCTGATTTGCCTTTCCAGGTTGCTTGGTTGGCCAAAAAGGGCGTATGCGTTTTTTCCTGAATATATTCAGGAAAAAACGCATACGCCCTTTTTGGCCAAGGGCATCATTGTCAACGTTTTGCCGCTTTTCATGTGCTTTAAAGGCGATTCGTATCTACCTCCTGAAATCTGTTTCCTGCAATTCTGCCTTGATTTCAAATCCTCTTCTTTGCCTTCCCTCAATATATTTGTGGACGGGAGTTATCATTTATAACTCTGCAGGTTTGTGAATTGCAGTGCCCTGAACCTCCATTTTACAACTCGTTTTTATGGGAGCTGGCCGCAAAATCGCAGAATGGCTTCAGGCCCTCTTCTGGTTCCGGGGGGCAGGCTGAGCCTGTGGTTAATTCTTCTTTCTGATGGGAAAATAGAGTGACCTGTGCCTGTCCCAACACCAAGAGCTAGTCTCTCGTTGGTTCCACGTCTTCCCGTTTATCCTCAGGACAAATTGCAACCTGTATGGAACAGGAGGTTAAAGGTGCTGATGCTCCAAGTAGGGAGCTTGCTAGTAAAGCGGCTGGAATGGCGAACCCGGGCACAAGGAGATGAGAAATGAGGTGCGTTTTAGAAACCTTTCCCCATCACACGGTGTACCATCTTCTGGGTTTCTCATGCATGTTTTTGATGTAGGAAGATGCCCTTGAACCTGGAGATTTGGGACCCATGCAATGGGTACCACGCAGTATTCCTTTAAAGGGTCTGCGTTTGCTCACCCAACCTCACCAAACCTCTCAGCCCCAAGAGTGTCCACCCTTATGTCTCATCCAGCTGTGCGTCTAGATATGGTCAATCCAGGTTGCATCACAGCCCCTGAACGCATTGTGTAAGAATTTCTCTCTCTTTCACTGTCTTTGTTTCATGGGTGTTTCAAAGTAATTTATTTTTATAATGGGGTTTAGCTGCTTTTCACTGCTGTGTTTATGCCGCTTTACACCCACTTGACACACTAACAGAGAGATATCAATACATAGGTTTTACGATTATTATTAGTCAGATATATTCTTTTGTGGTGAATAGGGCGTGTTGAGTCCAGTTCTCTGAGCAAGGAGTAGGTCTTGTCTATTACATATTGGGTTTATGGAACGGTATCTGAGCTAATTTGATACCCTTGTTTTATGTATCACCCCACCTCACCTTTCCCGTTAAGCAGCCATAGTGTGTTTTCTGCATGTGTGACTCTGTTCTGTTTTGTAATTCAGTTCAAGTGTAACGGTTTTTACATTCCCTCTATCAGTGATACCTTATGAGAAGTGTCCTTTTCTGTGTGACTTATTTCACTTAGAATCGTCGTACCTAAATCCACTCATCATGCTGCTACTAACCTTATGACATTGATTTCATGGCTGAGTGATATTCCATTGTACATAAGGACCACAACTTCTTTATCCATTTTTCTCTTTCCTGGGATATTTAAGGTGGAATGAAGTGGAGGTCCTGGTCAACAGAGCATCCCTAAACTTTGGGGTGCTTGTGTCTTGCTGATTTTTCATTTTCCCAATTTATACCCCCATGAGTGGAAGTGCCCTATGTTCTCTAAGCTGTGTTTTTCAGATGTTTCAGGACTCACCGGACACTTCTCCGGAGTGGCTCTTGGCAATTTACATCCCGCCCATCAGTGTAGCAAGGCTCCCATTTCTCCATGGCCTGTCCTGCATTTCTGGTTTTGACACTTTTTTCAGCATGGCCCTTTTGACCGATGGGAAGCGAGACTTCTTTGTAGCGCTGATTTGCCTTTCCAGGTTGCTTGGTTGGCCAAAAAGGGCGTATGCGTTTTTTCCTGAATATATTCAGGAAAAAACGCATACGCCCTTTTTGGCCAAGGGCATCATTGTCAACGTTTTGCCGCTTTTCATGTGCTTTAAAGGCGATTCGTATCTACCTCCTGAAATCTGTTTCCTGCAATTCTGCCTTGATTTCAAATCCTCTTCTTTGCCTTCCCTCAATATATTTGTGGACGAGAGTTATCATTTATAACTCTGCAGGTTTGTGAATTGCAGTGCCCTGAACCTCCATTTTACAACTCGTTTTTATGGGAGCTGGCCGCAAAATCGCAGAATGGCTTCAGGCCCTCTTCTGGTTCCGGGGGGCAGGCTGAGCCTGTGGTTAATTCTTCTTTCTGATGGGAAAATAGAGTGACCTGTGCCTGTCCCAACACCAAGAGCTAGTCTCTCGTTGGTTCCACGTCTTCCCGTTTATCCTCAGGACAAATTGCAACCTGTATGGAACAGGAGGTTAAAGGTGCTGATGCTCCAAGTAGGGAGCTTGCTAGTAAAGCGGCTGGAATGGCGAACCCGGGCACAAGGAGATGAGAAATGAGGTGCGTTTTAGAAACCTTTCCCCATCACACGGTGTACCATCTTCTGGGTTTCTCATGCATGTTTTTGATGTAGGAAGATGCCCTTGAACCTGGAGATTTGGGACCCATGCAATGGGTACCACGCAGTATTCCTTTAAAGGGTCTGCGTTTGCTCACCCAACCTCACCAAACCTCTCAGCCCCAAGAGTGTCCACCCTTATGTCTCATCCAGCTGTGCGTCTAGATATGGTCAATCCAGGTTGCATCACAGCCCCTGAACGCATTGTGTAAGAATTTCTCTCTCTTTCACTGTCTTTGTTTCATGGGTGTTTCAAAGTAATTTATTTTTATAATGGGGTTTAGCTGCTTTTCACTGCTGTGTTTATGCCGCTTTACACCCACTTGACACACTAACAGAGAGATATCAATACATAGGTTTTACGATTATTATTAGTCAGATATATTCTTTTGTGGTGAATAGGGCGTGTTGAGTCCAGTTCTCTGAGCAAGGAGTAGGTCTTGTCTATTACATATTGGGTTTATGGAACGGTATCTGAGCTAATTTGATACCCTTGTTTTATGTATCACCCCACCTCACCTTTCCCGTTAAGCAGCCATAGTGTGTTTTCTGCATGTGTGACTCTGTTCTGTTTTGTAATTCAGTTCAAGTGTAACGGTTTTTACATTCCCTCTATCAGTGATACCTTATGAGAAGTGTCCTTTTCTGTGTGACTTATTTCACTTAGAATCGTCGTACCTAAATCCACTCATCATGCTGCTACTAACCTTATGACATTGATTTCATGGCTGAGTGATATTCCATTGTACATAAGGACCACAACTTCTTTATCCATTTTTCTCTTTCCTGGGATATTTAAGGTGGAATGAAGTGGAGGTCCTGGTCAACAGAGCATCCCTAAACTTTGGGGTGCTTGTGTCTTGCTGATTTTTCATTTTCCCAATTTATACCCCCATGAGTGGAAGTGCCCTATGTTCTCTAAGCTGTGTTTTTCAGATGTTTCAGGACTCACCGGACACTTCTCCGGAGTGGCTCTTGGCAATTTACATCCCGCCCATCAGTGTAGCAAGGCTCCCATTTCTCCATGGCCTGTCCTGCATTTCTGGTTTTGACACTTTTTTCAGCATGGCCCTTTTGACCGATGGGAAGCGAGACTTCTTTGTAGCGCTGATTTGCCTTTCCAGGTTGCTTGGTTGGCCAAAAAGGGCGTATGCGTTTTTTCCTGAATATATTCAGGAAAAAACGCATACGCCCTTTTTGGCCAAGGGCATCATTGTCAACGTTTTGCCGCTTTTCATGTGCTTTAAAGGCGATTCGTATCTACCTCCTGAAATCTGTTTCCTGCAATTCTGCCTTGATTTCAAATCCTCTTCTTTGCCTTCCCTCAATATATTTGTGGACGAGAGTTATCATTTATAACTCTGCAGGTTTGTGAATTGCAGTGCCCTGAACCTCCATTTTACAACTCGTTTTTATGGGAGCTGGCCGCAAAATCGCAGAATGGCTTCAGGCCCTCTTCTGGTTCCGGGGGGCAGGCTGAGCCTGTGGTTAATTCTTCTTTCTGATGGGAAAATAGAGTGACCTGTGCCTGTCCCAACACCAAGAGCTAGTCTCTCGTTGGTTCCACGTCTTCCCGTTTATCCTCAGGACAAATTGCAACCTGTATGGAACAGGAGGTTAAAGGTGCTGATGCTCCAAGTAGGGAGCTTGCTAGTAAAGCGGCTGGAATGGCGAACCCGGGCACAAGGAAATGAGAAATGAGGTGCGTTTTAGAAACCTTTCCCCATCACACGGTGTACCATCTTCTGGGTTTCTCATGCATGTTTTTGATGTAGGAAGATGCCCTTGAACCTGGAGATTTGGGACCCATGCGATGGGTACCACGCAGTATTCCTTTAAAGGGTCTGCGTTTGCTCACCCAACCTCACCAAACCTCTCAGCCCCAAGAGTGGCCACCTTTATGTCTCATCCAGCTGTGCGTCTAGATATGGTCAATCCAGGTTGCATCACAGCCCCTGAACGCATTGTGTAAGAATTTCTCTCTCTTTCACTGTCTTTGTTTCATGGGTGTTTCAAAGTAATTTATTTTTATAATGGGGTTTAGCTGCTTTTCACTGCTGTGTTTATGCCGCTTTACACCCACTTGACACACTAACAGAGAGATATCAATACATATGTTTTACGATTATTATTAGTCAGATATATTCTTGTGCGGTGAATAGGGCGTGTTGAGTCCAGTTCTCTGAGCAAGGAGTAGGTCTTGTCTATTACATATTGGGTTTATGGAACGGTATCTGAGCTAATTTGATACCCTTGTTTTATGTATCACCCCACCTCACCTTTCCCGTTAAGCAGCCATAGTGTGTTTTCTGCATGTGTGACTCTGTTCTGTTTTGTAATTCAGTTCAAGTGTAACGGTTTTTACATTCCCTCTATCAGTGATACCTTATGAGAAGTGTCCTTTTCTGTGTGACTTATTTCACTTAGAATCGTCGTACCTAAATCCACTCATCATGCTGCTACTAACCTTATGACATTGATTTCATGGCTGAGTGATATTCCATTGTACATAAGGACCACAACTTCTTTATCCATTTTTCTCTTTCCTGGGATATTTAAGGTGGAATGAAGTGGAGGTCCTGGTCAACAGAGCATCCCTAAACTTTGGGGTGCTTGTGTCTTGCTGATTTTTAATTTTCCCAATTTATACCCCCATGAGTGGAAGTGCCCTATGCTCTCTAAGCTGTGTTTTTCAGATGTTTCAGGACTCACCGGACACTTCTCCGGAGTGGCTCTTGGCAATTTACATCCCGCCCATCAGTGTAGCAAGGCTCCCATTTCTCCATGGCCTGTCCTGCATTTCTGGTTTTGACACTTTTTTCAGCATGGCCCTTTTGACCGATGGGAAGCGAGACTTCTTTGTAGCGCTGATTTGCCTTTCCAGGTTGCTTGGTTGGCCAAAAAGGGCGTATGCGTTTTTTCCTGAATATATTCAGGAAAAAACGCATACGCCCTTTTTGGCCAAGGGCATCATTGTCAACGTTTTGCCGCTTTTCATGTGCTTTAAAGGCGATTCGTATCTACCTCCTGAAATCTGTTTCCTGCAATTCTGCCTTGATTTCAAATCCTCTTCTTTGCCTTCCCTCAATATATTTGTGGACGGGAGTTATCATTAATAACTCTGCAGGTTTGTGAATTGCAGTGACCTGAACCTCCATTTTACAACTCGTTTTTATGGGAGCTGGCCGCAAAATCGCAGAATGGCTTCAGGCCCTCTTCTGGTTCCGGGGGTCAGGCTGAGCCTGTGGTTAATTCTTCTTTCTGATGGGAAAATAGAGTGACCTGTGCCTGTCCCAACACCAAGAGCTAGTCTCTCGTTGGTTCCACGTCTTCCCGTTTATCCTCAGGACAAATTGCAACCTGTATGGAACAGGAGGTTAAAGGTGCTGATGCTCCAAGTAGGGAGCTTGCTAGTAAAGCGGCTGGAATGGCGAACCCGGGCACAAGGAGATGAGAAATGAGGTGCGTTTTAGAAACCTTTCCCCATCACACGGTGTACCATCTTCTGGGTTTCTCATGCATGTTTTTGATGTAGGAAGATGCCCTTGAACCTGGAGATTTGGGACCCATGCGATGGGTACCACGCAGTATTCCTTTAAAGGGTCTGCGTTTGCTCACCCAACCTCACCAAACCTCTCAGCCCCAAGAGTGTCCACCCTTATGTCTCATCCAGCTGTGCGTCTAGATATGGTCAATCCAGGTTGCATCACAGCCCCTGAACGCATTGTGTAAGAATTTCTCTCTCTTTCACTGTCTTTGTTTCATGGGTGTTTCAAAGTAATTTATTTTTATAATGGGGTTTAGCTGCTTTTCACTGCTGTGTTTATGCCGCTTTACACCCACTTGACACACTAACAGAGAGATATCAATACATAGGTTTTACGATTATTATTAGTCAGATATATTCTTGTGCGGTGAATAGGGCGTGTTGAGTCCAGTTCTCTGAGCAAGGAGTAGGTCTTGTCTATTACATATTGGGTTTATGGAACGGTATCTGAGCTAATTTGATACCCTTGTTTTATGTATCACCCCACCTCACCTTTCCCGTTAAGCAGCCATAGTGTGTTTTCTGCATGTGTGACTCTGTTCTGTTTTGTAATTCAGTTCAAGTGTAACGGTTTTTACATTCCCTCTATCAGTGATACCTTATGAGAAGTGTCCTTTTCTGTGTGACTTATTTCACTTAGAATCGTCGTACCTAAATCCACTCATCATGCTGCTACTAACCTTACGACATTGATTTCATGGCTGAGTGATATTCCATTGTACATAAGGACCACAACTTCTTTATCCATTTTTCTCTTTCCTGGGATATTTAAGGTGGAATGAAGTGGAGGTCCTGGTCAACAGAGCAGCCCTAAACTTTGGGGTGCTTGTGTCTTGCTGAGTTTTAATTTTCCCAATTTATACCCCCATGAGTGGAAGTGCCCTATGCTCTCTAAGCTGTGTTTTTCAGATGTTTCAGGACTCACCGGACACTTCTCCGGAGTGGCTCTTGGCAATTTACATCCCGCCCATCAGTGTAGCAAGGCTCCCATTTCTCCATGGCCTGTCCTGCATTTCTGGTTTTGACACTTTTTTCAGCATGGCCCTTTTGACCGATGGGAAGCGAGACTTCTTTGTAGCGCTGATTTGCCTTTCCAGGTTGCTTGGTTGGCCAAAAAGGGCGTATGCGTTTTTTCCTGAATATATTCAGGAAAAAACGCATACGCCCTTTTTGGCCAAGGGCATCATTGTCAACGTTTTGCCGCTTTTCATGTGCTTTAAAGGCGATTCGTATCTACCTCCTGAAATCTGTTTCCTGCAATTCTGCCTTGATTTCAAATCCTCTTCTTTGCCTTCCCTCAATATATTTGTGGACGGGAGTTATCATTTATAACTCTGCAGGTTTGTGAATTGCAGTGCCCTGAACCTCCATTTTACAACTCGTTTTTATGGGAGCTGGCCGCAAAATCGCAGAATGGCTTCAGGCCCTCTTCTGGTTCCGGGGGTCAGGCTGAGCCTGTGGTTAATTCTTCTTTCTGATGGGAAAATAGAGTGACCTGTGCCTGTCCCAACACCAAGAGCTAGTCTCTCGTTGGTTCCACGTCTTCCCGTTTATCCTCAGGACAAATTGCAACCTGTATGGAACAGGAGGTTAAAGGTGCTGATGCTCCAAGTAGGGAGCTTGCTAGTAAAGCGGCTGGAATGGCGAACCCAGGCACAAGGAGATGAGAAATGAGGTGCGTTTTAGAAACCTTTCCCCATCACACGGTGTACCATCTTCTGGGTTTCTCATGCATGTTTTTGATGTAGGAAGATGCCCTTGAACCTGGAGATTTGGGACCCATGCGATGGGTACCACGCAGTATTCCTTTAAAGGGTCTGCGTTTGCTCACCCAACCTCACCAAACCTCTCAGCCCCAAGAGTGTCCACCCTTATGTCTCATCCAGCTGTGCGTCTAGATATGGTCAATCCAGGTTGCATCACAGCCCCTGAACGCATTGTGTAAGAATTTCTCTCTCTTTCACTGTCTTTGTTTCATGGGTGTTTCAAAGTAATTTATTTTTATAATGGGGTTTAGCTGCTTTTCACTGCTGTGTTTATGCCGCTTTACACCCACTTGACACACTAACAGAGAGATATCAATACATAGGTTTTACGATTATTATTAGTCAGATATATTCTTGTGCGGTGAATAGGGCGTGTTGAGTCCAGTTCTCTGAGCAAGGAGTAGGTCTTGTCTATTACATATTGGGTTTATGGAACGGTATCTGAGCTAATTTGATACCCTTGTTTTATGTATCACCCCACCTCACCTTTCCCGTTAAGCAGCCATAGTGTGTTTTCTGCATGTGTGACTCTGTTCTGTTTTGTAATTCAGTTCAAGTGTAACGGTTTTTACATTCCCTCTATCAGTGATACCTTATGAGAAGTGTCCTTTTCTGTGTGACTTATTTCACTTAGAATCGTCGTACCTAAATCCACTCATCATGCTGCTACTAACCTTATGACATTGATTTCATGGCTGAGTGATATTCCATTGTACATAAGGACCACAACTTCTTTATCCATTTTTCTCTTTCCTGGGATATTTAAGGTGGAATGAAGTGGAGGTCCTGGTCAACAGAGCAGCCCTAAACTTTGGGGTGCTTGTGTCTTGCTGATTTTTAATTTTCCCAATTTATACCCCCATGAGTGGAAGTGCCCTATGCTCTCTAAGCTGTGTTTTTCAGATGTTTCAGGACTCACCGGACACTTCTCCGGAGTGGCTCTTGGCAATTTACATCCCGCCCATCAGTGTAGCAAGGCTCCCATTTCTCCATGGCCTGTCCTGCATTTCTGGTTTTGACACTTTTTTCAGCATGGCCCTTTTGACCGATGGGAAGCGAGACTTCTTTGTAGCGCTGATTTGCCTTTCCAGGTTGCTTGGTTGGCCAAAAAGGGCGTATGCGTTTTTTCCTGAATATATTCAGGAAAAAACGCATACGCCCTTTTTGGCCAAGGGCATCATTGTCAACGTTTTGCCGCTTTTCATGTGCTTTAAAGGCGATTCGTATCTACCTCCTGAAATCTGTTTCCTGCAATTCTGCCTTGATTTCAAATCCTCTTCTTTGCCTTCCCTCAATATATTTGTGGACGGGAGTTATCATTAATAACTCTGCAGGTTTGTGAATTGCAGTGACCTGAACCTCCATTTTACAACTCGTTTTTATGGGAGCTGGCCGCAAAATCGCAGAATGGCTTCAGGCCCTGTTCTGGTTCCGGGGGGCAGGCTGAGCCTGTGGTTAATTCTTCTTTCTGATGGGAAAATAGAGTGACCTGTGCCTGTCCCAACACCAAGAGCTAGTCTCTCGTTGGTTCCACGTCTTCCCGTTTATCCTCAGGACAAATTGCAACCTGTATGGAACAGGAGGTTAAAGGTGCTGATGCTCCAAGTAGGGAGCTTGCTAGTAAAGCGGCTGGAATGGCGAACCCGGGCACAAGGAGATGAGAAATGAGGTGCGTTTTAGAAACCTTTCCCCATCACACGGTGTACCATCTTCTGGGTTTCTCATGCATGTTTTTGATGTAGGAAGATGCCCTTGAACCTGGAGATTTGGGACCCATGCGATGGGTACCACGCAGTATTCCTTTAAAGGGTCTGCGTTTGCTCACCCAACCTCACCAAACCTCTCAGCCCCAAGAGTGTCCACCCTTATGTCTCATCCAGCTGTGCGTCTAGATATGGTCAATCCAGGTTGCATCACAGCCCCTGAACGCATTGTGTAAGAATTTCTCTCTCTTTCACTGTCTTTGTTTCATGGGTGTTTCAAAGTAATTTATTTTTATAATGGGGTTTAGCTGCTTTTCACTGCTGTGTTTATGCCGCTTTACACCCACTTGACACACTAACAGAGAGATATCAATACATAGGTTTTACGATTATTATTAGTCAGATATATTCTTGTGCGGTGAATAGGGCGTGTTGAGTCCAGTTCTCTGAGCAAGGAGTAGGTCTTGTCTATTACATATTGGGTTTATGGAACGGTATCTGAGCTAATTTGATACCCTTGTTTTATGTATCACCCCACCTCACCTTTCCCGTTAAGCAGCCATAGTGTGTTTTCTGCATGTGTGACTCTGTTCTGTTTTGTAATTCAGTTCAAGTGTAACGGTTTTTACATTCCCTCTATCAGTGATACCTTATGAGAAGTGTCCTTTTCTGTGTGACTTATTTCACTTAGAATCGTCGTACCTAAATCCACTCATCATGCTGCTACTAACCTTACGACATTGATTTCATGGCTGAGTGATATTCCATTGTACATAAGGACCACAACTTCTTTATCCATTTTTCTCTTTCCTGGGATATTTAAGGTGGAATGAAGTGGAGGTCCTGGTCAACAGAGCAGCCCTAAACTTTGGGGTGCTTGTGTCTTGCTGATTTTTAATTTTCCCAATTTATACCCCCATGAGTGGAAGTGCCCTATGCTCTCTAAGCTGTGTTTTTCAGATGTTTCAGGACTCACCGGACACTTCTCCGGAGTGGCTCTTGGCAATTTACATCCCGCCCATCAGTGTAGCAAGGCTCCCATTTCTCCATGGCCTGTCCTGCATTTCTGGTTTTGACACTTTTTTCAGCATGGCCCTTTTGACCGATGGGAAGCGAGACTTCTTTGTAGCGCTGATTTGCCTTTCCAGGTTGCTTGGTTGGCCAAAAAGGGCGTATGCGTTTTTTCCTGAATATATTCAGGAAAAAACGCATACGCCCTTTTTGGCCAAGGGCATCATTGTCAACGTTTTGCCGCTTTTCATGTGCTTTAAAGGCGATTCGTATCTACCTCCTGAAATCTGTTTCCTGCAATTCTGCCTTGATTTCAAATCCTCTTCTTTGCCTTCCCTCAATATATTTGTGGACGAGAGTTATCATTTATAACTCTGCAGGTTTGTGAATTGCAGTGCCCTGAACCTCCATTTTACAACTCGTTTTTATGGGAGCTGGCCGCAAAATCGCAGAATGGCTTCAGGCCCTGTTCTGGTTCCGGGGGTCAGGCTGAGCCTGTGGTTAATTCTTCTTTCTGATGGGAAAATAGAGTGACCTGTGCCTGTCCCAACACCAAGAGCTAGTCTCTCGTTGGTTCCACGTCTTCCCGTTTATCCTCAGGACAAATTGCAACCTGTATGGAACAGGAGGTTAAAGGTGCTGATGCTCCAAGTAGGGAGCTTGCTAGTAAAGCGGCTGGAATGGCGAACCCGGGCACAAGGAGATGAGAAATGAGGTGCGTTTTAGAAACCTTTCCCCATCACACGGTGTACCATCTTCTGGGTTTCTCATGCATGTTTTTGATGTAGGAAGATGCCCTTGAACCTGGAGATTTGGGACCCATGCGATGGGTACCACGCAGTATTCCTTTAAAGGGTCTGCGTTTGCTCACCCAACCTCACCAAACCTCTCAGCCCCAAGAGTGTCCACCTTTATGTCTCATCCAGCTGTGCGTCTAGATATGGTCAATCCAGGTTGCATCACAGCCCCTGAACGCATTGTGTAAGAATTTCTCTCTCTTTCACTGTCTTTGTTTCATGGGTGTTTCAAAGTAATTTATTTTTATAATGGGGTTTAGCTGCTTTTCACTGCTGTGTTTATGCCGCTTTACACCCACTTGACACACTAACAGAGAGATATCAATACATAGGTTTTACGATTATTATTAGTCAGATATATTCTTGTGCGGTGAATAGGGCGTGTTGAGTCCAGTTCTCTGAGCAAGGAGTAGGTCTTGTCTATTACATATTGGGTTTATGGAACGGTATCTGAGCTAATTTGATACCCTTGTTTTATGTATCACCCCACCTCACCTTTCCCGTTAAGCAGCCATAGTGTGTTTTCTGCATGTGTGACTCTGTTCTGTTTTGTAATTCAGTTCAAGTG
The DNA here is from genome assembly GCF_965194805.1 of Balaenoptera borealis. NCBI lineage: Eukaryota > Metazoa > Chordata > Mammalia > Artiodactyla > Balaenopteridae > Balaenoptera > Balaenoptera borealis. Next base: position 959,890 of record NW_028123969.1, on the reverse strand, counting down.
TAACGGTTTTTACATTCCCTCTATCAGTGATACCTTATGAGAAGTGTCCTTTTCTGTGTGACTTATTTCACTTAGAATCGTCGTACCTAAATCCACTCATCATGCTGCTACTAACCTTACGACATTGATTTCATGGCTGAGTGATATTCCATTGTACATAAGGACCACAACTTCTTTATCCATTTTTCTCTTTCCTGGGATATTTAAGGTGGAATGAAGTGGAGGTCCTGGTCAACAGAGCAGCCCTAAACTTTGGGGTGCTTGTGTCTTGCTGATTTTTAATTTTCCCAATTTATACCCCCATGAGTGGAAGTGCCCTATGCTCTCTAAGCTGTGTTTTTCAGATGTTTCAGGACTCACCGGACACTTCTCCGGAGTGGCTCTTGGCAATTTACATCCCGCCCATCAGTGTAGCAAGGCTCCCATTTCTCCATGGCCTGTCCTGCATTTCTGGTTTTGACACTTTTTTCAGCATGGCCCTTTTGACCGATGGGAAGCGAGACTTCTTTGTAGCGCTGATTTGCCTTTCCAGGTTGCTTGGTTGGCCAAAAAGGGCGTATGCGTTTTTTCCTGAATATATTCAGGAAAAAACGCATACGCCCTTTTTGGCCAAGGGCATCATTGTCAACGTTTTGCCGCTTTTCATGTGCTTTAAAGGCGATTCGTATCTACCTCCTGAAATCTGTTTCCTGCAATTCTGCCTTGATTTCAAATCCTCTTCTTTGCCTTCCCTCAATATATTTGTGGACGAGAGTTATCATTTATAACTCTGCAGGTTTGTGAATTGCAGTGCCCTGAACCTCCATTTTACAACTCGTTTTTATGGGAGCTGGCCGCAAAATCGCAGAATGGCTTCAGGCCCTGTTCTGGTTCCGGGGGTCAGGCTGAGCCTGTGGTTAATTCTTCTTTCTGATGGGAAAATAGAGTGACCTGTGCCTGTCCCAACACCAAGAGCTAGTCTCTCGTTGGTTCCACGTCTTCCCGTTTATCCTCAGGACAAATTGCAACCTGTATGGAACAGGAGGTTAAAGGTGCTGATGCTCCAAGTAGGGAGCTTGCTAGTAAAGCGGCTGGAATGGCGAACCCGGGCACAAGGAGATGAGAAATGAGGTGCGTTTTAGAAACCTTTCCCCATCACACAGTGTACCATCTTCTGGGTTTCTCATGCATGTTTTTGATGTAGGAAGATGCCCTTGAACCTGGAGATTTGGGACCCATGCGATGGGTACCACGCAGTATTCCTTTAAAGGGTCTGCGTTTGCTCACCCAACCTCACCAAACCTCTCAGCCCCAAGAGTGTCCACCTTTATGTCTCATCCAGCTGTGCGTCTAGATATGGTCAATCCAGGTTGCATCACAGCCCCTGAACGCATTGTGTAAGAATTTCTCTCTCTTTCACTGTCTTTGTTTCATGGGTGTTTCAAAGTAATTTATTTTTATAATGGGGTTTAGCTGCTTTTCACTGCTGTGTTTATGCCGCTTTACACCCACTTGACACACTAACAGAGAGATATCAATACATAGGTTTTACGATTATTATTAGTCAGATATATTCTTGTGCGGTGAATAGGGCGTGTTGAGTCCAGTTCTCTGAGCAAGGAGTAGGTCTTGTCTATTACATATTGGGTTTATGGAACGGTATCTGAGCTAATTTGATACCCTTGTTTTATGTATCACCCCACCTCACCTTTCCCGTTAAGCAGCCATAGTGTGTTTTCTGCATGTGTGACTCTGTTCTGTTTTGTAATTCAGTTCAAGTGTAACGGTTTTTACATTCCCTCTATCAGTGATACCTTATGAGAAGTGTCCTTTTCTGTGTGACTTATTTCACTTAGAATCGTCGTACCTAAATCCACTCATCATGCTGCTACTAACCTTACGACATTGATTTCATGGCTGAGTGATATTCCATTGTACATAAGGACCACAACTTCTTTATCCATTTTTCTCTTTCCTGGGATATTTAAGGTGGAATGAAGTGGAGGTCCTGGTCAACAGAGCAGCCCTAAACTTTGGGGTGCTTGTGTCTTGCTGAGTTTTAATTTTCCCAATTTATACCCCCATGAGTGGAAGTGCCCTATGCTCTCTAAGCTGTGTTTTTCAGATGTTTCAGGACTCACCGGACACTTCTCCGGAGTGGCTCTTGGCAATTTACATCCCGCCCATCAGTGTAGCAAGGCTCCCATTTCTCCATGGCCTGTCCTGCATTTCTGGTTTTGACACTTTTTTCAGCATGGCCCTTTTGACCGATGGGAAGCGAGACTTCTTTGTAGCGCTGATTTGCCTTTCCAGGTTGCTTGGTTGGCCAAAAAGGGCGTATGCGTTTTTTCCTGAATATATTCAGGAAAAAACGCATACGCCCTTTTTGGCCAAGGGCATCATTGTCAACGTTTTGCCGCTTTTCATGTGCTTTAAAGGCGATTCGTATCTACCTCCTGAAATCTGTTTCCTGCAATTCTGCCTTGATTTCAAATCCTCTTCTTTGCCTTCCCTCAATATATTTGTGGACGGGAGTTATCATTTATAACTCTGCAGGTTTGTGAATTGCAGTGCCCTGAACCTCCATTTTACAACTCGTTTTTATGGGAGCTGGCCGCAAAATCGCAGAATGGCTTCAGGCCCTCTTCTGGTTCCGGGGGGCAGGCTGAGCCTGTGGTTAATTCTTCTTTCTGATGGGAAAATAGAGTGACCTGTGCCTGTCCCAACACCAAGAGCTAGTCTCTCGTTGGTTCCACGTCTTCCCGTTTATCCTCAGGACAAATTGCAACCTGTATGGAACAGGAGGTTAAAGGTGCTGATGCTCCAAGTAGGGAGCTTGCTAGTAAAGCGGCTGGAATGGCGAACCCAGGCACAAGGAGATGAGAAATGAGGTGCGTTTTAGAAACCTTTCCCCATCACACGGTGTACCATCTTCTGGGTTTCTCATGCATGTTTTTGATGTAGGAAGATGCCCTTGAACCTGGAGATTTGGGACCCATGCGATGGGTACCACGCAGTATTCCTTTAAAGGGTCTGCGTTTGCTCACCCAACCTCACCAAACCTCTCAGCCCCAAGAGTGTCCACCCTTATGTCTCATCCAGCTGTGCGTCTAGATATGGTCAATCCAGGTTGCATCACAGCCCCTGAACGCATTGTGTAAGAATTTCTCTCTCTTTCACTGTCTTTGTTTCATGGGTGTTTCAAAGTAATTTATTTTTATAATGGGGTTTAGCTGCTTTTCACTGCTGTGTTTATGCCGCTTTACACCCACTTGACACACTAACAGAGAGATATCAATACATAGGTTTTACGATTATTATTAGTCAGATATATTCTTGTGCGGTGAATAGGGCGTGTTGAGTCCAGTTCTCTGAGCAAGGAGTAGGTCTTGTCTATTACATATTGGGTTTATGGAACGGTATCTGAGCTAATTTGATACCCTTGTTTTATGTATCACCCCACCTCACCTTTCCCGTTAAGCAGCCATAGTGTGTTTTCTGCATGTGTGACTCTGTTCTGTTTTGTAATTCAGTTCAAGTGTAACGGTTTTTACATTCCCTCTATCAGTGATACCTTATGAGAAGTGTCCTTTTCTGTGTGACTTATTTCACTTAGAATCGTCGTACCTAAATCCACTCATCATGCTGCTACTAACCTTATGACATTGATTTCATGGCTGAGTGATATTCCATTGTACATAAGGACCACAACTTCTTTATCCATTTTTCTCTTTCCTGGGATATTTAAGGTGGAATGAAGTGGAGGTCCTGGTCAACAGAGCAGCCCTAAACTTTGGGGTGCTTGTGTCTTGCTGATTTTTAATTTTCCCAATTTATACCCCCATGAGTGGAAGTGCCCTATGCTCTCTAAGCTGTGTTTTTCAGATGTTTCAGGACTCACCGGACACTTCTCCGGAGTGGCTCTTGGCAATTTACATCCCGCCCATCAGTGTAGCAAGGCTCCCATTTCTCCATGGCCTGTCCTGCATTTCTGGTTTTGACACTTTTTTCAGCATGGCCCTTTTGACCGATGGGAAGCGAGACTTCTTTGTAGCGCTGATTTGCCTTTCCAGGTTGCTTGGTTGGCCAAAAAGGGCGTATGCGTTTTTTCCTGAATATATTCAGGAAAAAACGCATACGCCCTTTTTGGCCAAGGGCATCATTGTCAACGTTTTGCCGCTTTTCATGTGCTTTAAAGGCGATTCGTATCTACCTCCTGAAATCTGTTTCCTGCAATTCTGCCTTGATTTCAAATCCTCTTCTTTGCCTTCCCTCAATATATTTGTGGACGGGAGTTATCATTAATAACTCTGCAGGTTTGTGAATTGCAGTGACCTGAACCTCCATTTTACAACTCGTTTTTATGGGAGCTGGCCGCAAAATCGCAGAATGGCTTCAGGCCCTGTTCTGGTTCCGGGGGGCAGGCTGAGCCTGTGGTTAATTCTTCTTTCTGATGGGAAAATAGAGTGACCTGTGCCTGTCCCAACACCAAGAGCTAGTCTCTCGTTGGTTCCACGTCTTCCCGTTTATCCTCAGGACAAATTGCAACCTGTATGGAACAGGAGGTTAAAGGTGCTGATGCTCCAAGTAGGGAGCTTGCTAGTAAAGCGGCTGGAATGGCGAACCCGGGCACAAGGAGATGAGAAATGAGGTGCGTTTTAGAAACCTTTCCCCATCACACGGTGTACCATCTTCTGGGTTTCTCATGCATGTTTTTGATGTAGGAAGATGCCCTTGAACCTGGAGATTTGGGACCCATGCGATGGGTACCACGCAGTATTCCTTTAAAGGGTCTGCGTTTGCTCACCCAACCTCACCAAACCTCTCAGCCCCAAGAGTGTCCACCCTTATGTCTCATCCAGCTGTGCGTCTAGATATGGTCAATCCAGGTTGCATCACAGCCCCTGAACGCATTGTGTAAGAATTTCTCTCTCTTTCACTGTCTTTGTTTCATGGGTGTTTCAAAGTAATTTATTTTTATAATGGGGTTTAGCTGCTTTTCACTGCTGTGTTTATGCCGCTTTACACCCACTTGACACACTAACAGAGAGATATCAATACATAGGTTTTACGATTATTATTAGTCAGATATATTCTTGTGCGGTGAATAGGGCGTGTTGAGTCCAGTTCTCTGAGCAAGGAGTAGGTCTTGTCTATTACATATTGGGTTTATGGAACGGTATCTGAGCTAATTTGATACCCTTGTTTTATGTATCACCCCACCTCACCTTTCCCGTTAAGCAGCCATAGTGTGTTTTCTGCATGTGTGACTCTGTTCTGTTTTGTAATTCAGTTCAAGTGTAACGGTTTTTACATTCCCTCTATCAGTGATACCTTATGAGAAGTGTCCTTTTCTGTGTGACTTATTTCACTTAGAATCGTCGTACCTAAATCCACTCATCATGCTGCTACTAACCTTACGACATTGATTTCATGGCTGAGTGATATTCCATTGTACATAAGGACCACAACTTCTTTATCCATTTTTCTCTTTCCTGGGATATTTAAGGTGGAATGAAGTGGAGGTCCTGGTCAACAGAGCAGCCCTAAACTTTGGGGTGCTTGTGTCTTGCTGATTTTTAATTTTCCCAATTTATACCCCCATGAGTGGAAGTGCCCTATGCTCTCTAAGCTGTGTTTTTCAGATGTTTCAGGACTCACCGGACACTTCTCCGGAGTGGCTCTTGGCAATTTACATCCCGCCCATCAGTGTAGCAAGGCTCCCATTTCTCCATGGCCTGTCCTGCATTTCTGGTTTTGACACTTTTTTCAGCATGGCCCTTTTGACCGATGGGAAGCGAGACTTCTTTGTAGCGCTGATTTGCCTTTCCAGGTTGCTTGGTTGGCCAAAAAGGGCGTATGCGTTTTTTCCTGAATATATTCAGGAAAAAACGCATACGCCCTTTTTGGCCAAGGGCATCATTGTCAACGTTTTGCCGCTTTTCATGTGCTTTAAAGGCGATTCGTATCTACCTCCTGAAATCTGTTTCCTGCAATTCTGCCTTGATTTCAAATCCTCTTCTTTGCCTTCCCTCAATATATTTGTGGACGAGAGTTATCATTTATAACTCTGCAGGTTTGTGAATTGCAGTGCCCTGAACCTCCATTTTACAACTCGTTTTTATGGGAGCTGGCCGCAAAATCGCAGAATGGCTTCAGGCCCTGTTCTGGTTCCGGGGGTCAGGCTGAGCCTGTGGTTAATTCTTCTTTCTGATGGGAAAATAGAGTGACCTGTGCCTGTCCCAACACCAAGAGCTAGTCTCTCGTTGGTTCCACGTCTTCCCGTTTATCCTCAGGACAAATTGCAACCTGTATGGAACAGGAGGTTAAAGGTGCTGATGCTCCAAGTAGGGAGCTTGCTAGTAAAGCGGCTGGAATGGCGAACCCGGGCACAAGGAGATGAGAAATGAGGTGCGTTTTAGAAACCTTTCCCCATCACACGGTGTACCATCTTCTGGGTTTCTCATGCATGTTTTTGATGTAGGAAGATGCCCTTGAACCTGGAGATTTGGGACCCATGCGATGGGTACCACGCAGTATTCCTTTAAAGGGTCTGCGTTTGCTCACCCAACCTCACCAAACCTCTCAGCCCCAAGAGTGTCCACCTTTATGTCTCATCCAGCTGTGCGTCTAGATATGGTCAATCCAGGTTGCATCACAGCCCCTGAACGCATTGTGTAAGAATTTCTCTCTCTTTCACTGTCTTTGTTTCATGGGTGTTTCAAAGTAATTTATTTTTATAATGGGGTTTAGCTGCTTTTCACTGCTGTGTTTATGCCGCTTTACACCCACTTGACACACTAACAGAGAGATATCAATACATAGGTTTTACGATTATTATTAGTCAGATATATTCTTGTGCGGTGAATAGGGCGTGTTGAGTCCAGTTCTCTGAGCAAGGAGTAGGTCTTGTCTATTACATATTGGGTTTATGGAACGGTATCTGAGCTAATTTGATACCCTTGTTTTATGTATCACCCCACCTCACCTTTCCCGTTAAGCAGCCATAGTGTGTTTTCTGCATGTGTGACTCTGTTCTGTTTTGTAATTCAGTTCAAGTGTAACGGTTTTTACATTCCCTCTATCAGTGATACCTTATGAGAAGTGTCCTTTTCTGTGTGACTTATTTCACTTAGAATCGTCGTACCTAAATCCACTCATCATGCTGCTACTAACCTTACGACATTGATTTCATGGCTGAGTGATATTCCATTGTACATAAGGACCACAACTTCTTTATCCATTTTTCTCTTTCCTGGGATATTTAAGGTGGAATGAAGTGGAGGTCCTGGTCAACAGAGCAGCCCTAAACTTTGGGGTGCTTGTGTCTTGCTGATTTTTAATTTTCCCAATTTATACCCCCATGAGTGGAAGTGCCCTATGCTCTCTAAGCTGTGTTTTTCAGATGTTTCAGGACTCACCGGACACTTCTCCGGAGTGGCTCTTGGCAATTTACATCCCGCCCATCAGTGTAGCAAGGCTCCCATTTCTCCATGGCCTGTCCTGCATTTCTGGTTTTGACACTTTTTTCAGCATGGCCCTTTTGACCGATGGGAAGCGAGACTTCTTTGTAGCGCTGATTTGCCTTTCCAGGTTGCTTGGTTGGCCAAAAAGGGCGTATGCGTTTTTTCCTGAATATATTCAGGAAAAAACGCATACGCCCTTTTTGGCCAAGGGCATCATTGTCAACGTTTTGCCGCTTTTCATGTGCTTTAAAGGCGATTCGTATCTACCTCCTGAAATCTGTTTCCTGCAATTCTGCCTTGATTTCAAATCCTCTTCTTTGCCTTCCCTCAATATATTTGTGGACGAGAGTTATCATTTATAACTCTGCAGGTTTGTGAATTGCAGTGCCCTGAACCTCCATTTTACAACTCGTTTTTATGGGAGCTGGCCGCAAAATCGCAGAATGGCTTCAGGCCCTGTTCTGGTTCCGGGGGTCAGGCTGAGCCTGTGGTTAATTCTTCTTTCTGATGGGAAAATAGAGTGACCTGTGCCTGTCCCAACACCAAGAGCTAGTCTCTCGTTGGTTCCACGTCTTCCCGTTTATCCTCAGGACAAATTGCAACCTGTATGGAACAGGAGGTTAAAGGTGCTGATGCTCCAAGTAGGGAGCTTGCTAGTAAAGCGGCTGGAATGGCGAACCCGGGCACAAGGAGATGAGAAATGAGGTGCGTTTTAGAAACCTTTCCCCATCACACGGTGTACCATCTTCTGGGTTTCTCATGCATGTTTTTGATGTAGGAAGATGCCCTTGAACCTGGAGATTTGGGACCCATGCGATGGGTACCACGCAGTATTCCTTTAAAGGGTCTGCGTTTGCTCACCCAACCTCACCAAACCTCTCAGCCCCAAGAGTGTCCACCCTTATGTCTCATCCAGCTGTGCGTCTAGATATGGTCAATCCAGGTTGCATCACAGCCCCTGAACGCATTGTGTAAGAATTTCTCTCTCTTTCACTGTCTTTGTTTCATGGGTGTTTCAAAGTAATTTATTTTTATAATGGGGTTTAGCTGCTTTTCACTGCTGTGTTTATGCCGCTTTACACCCACTTGACACACTAACAGAGAGATATCAATACATAGGTTTTACGATTATTATTAGTCAGATATATTCTTGTGCGGTGAATAGGGCGTGTTGAGTCCAGTTCTCTGAGCAAGGAGTAGGTCTTGTCTATTACATATTGGGTTTATGGAACGGTATCTGAGCTAATTTGATACCCTTGTTTTATGTATCACCCCACCTCACCTTTCCCGTTAAGCAGCCATAGTGTGTTTTCTGCATGTGTGACTCTGTTCTGTTTTGTAATTCAGTTCAAGTGTAACGGTTTTTACATTCCCTCTATCAGTGATACCTTATGAGAAGTGTCCTTTTCTGTGTGACTTATTTCACTTAGAATCGTCGTACCTAAATCCACTCATCATGCTGCTACTAACCTTACGACATTGATTTCATGGCTGAGTGATATTCCATTGTACATAAGGACCACAACTTCTTTATCCATTTTTCTCTTTCCTGGGATATTTAAGGTGGAATGAAGTGGAGGTCCTGGTCAACAGAGCAGCCCTAAACTTTGGGGTGCTTGTGTCTTGCTGATTTTTAATTTTCCCAATTTATACCCCCATGAGTGGAAGTGCCCTATGCTCTCTAAGCTGTGTTTTTCAGATGTTTCAGGACTCACCGGACACTTCTCCGGAGTGGCTCTTGGCAATTTACATCCCGCCCATCAGTGTAGCAAGGCTCCCATTTCTCCATGGCCTGTCCTGCATTTCTGGTTTTGACACTTTTTTCAGCATGGCCCTTTTGACCGATGGGAAGCGAGACTTCTTTGTAGCGCTGATTTGCCTTTCCAGGTTGCTTGGTTGGCCAAAAAGGGCGTATGCGTTTTTTCCTGAATATATTCAGGAAAAAACGCATACGCCCTTTTTGGCCAAGGGCATCATTGTCAACGTTTTGCCGCTTTTCATGTGCTTTAAAGGCGATTCGTATCTACCTCCTGAAATCTGTTTCCTGCAATTCTGCCTTGATTTCAAATCCTCTTCTTTGCCTTCCCTCAATATATTTGTGGACGAGAGTTATCATTTATAACTCTGCAGGTTTGTGAATTGCAGTGCCCTGAACCTCCATTTTACAACTCGTTTTTATGGGAGCTGGCCGCAAAATCGCAGAATGGCTTCAGGCCCTGTTCTGGTTCCGGGGGTCAGGCTGAGCCTGTGGTTAATTCTTCTTTCTGATGGGAAAATAGAGTGACCTGTGCCTGTCCCAACACCAAGAGCTAGTCTCTCGTTGGTTCCACGTCTTCCCGTTTATCCTCAGGACAAATTGCAACCTGTATGGAACAGGAGGTTAAAGGTGCTGATGCTCCAAGTAGGGAGCTTGCTAGTAAAGCGGCTGGAATGGCGAACCCAGGCACAAGGAGATGAGAAATGAGGTGCGTTTTAGAAACCTTTCCCCATCACACGGTGTACCATCTTCTGGGTTTCTCATGCATGTTTTTGATGTAGGAAGATGCCCTTGAACCTGGAGATTTGGGACCCATGCGATGGGTACCACGCAGTATTCCTTTAAAGGGTCTGCGTTTGCTCACCCAACCTCACCAAACCTCTCAGCCCCAAGAGTGTCCACCCTTATGTCTCATCCAGCTGTGCGTCTAGATATGGTCAATCCAGGTTGCATCACAGCCCCTGAACGCATTGTGTAAGAATTTCTCTCTCTTTCACTGTCTTTGTTTCATGGGTGTTTCAAAGTAATTTATTTTTATAATGGGGTTTAGCTGCTTTTCACTGCTGTGTTTATGCCGCTTTACACCCACTTGACACACTAACAGAGAGATATCAATACATAGGTTTTACGATTATTATTAGTCAGATATATTCTTGTGCGGTGAATAGGGCGTGTTGAGTCCAGTTCTCTGAGCAAGGAGTAGGTCTTGTCTATTACATATTGGGTTTATGGAACGGTATCTGAGCTAATTTGATACCCTTGTTTTATGTATCACCCCACCTCACCTTTCCCGTTAAGCAGCCATAGTGTGTTTTCTGCATGTGTGACTCTGTTCTGTTTTGTAATTCAGTTCAAGTGTAACGGTTTTTACATTCCCTCTATCAGTGATACCTTATGAGAAGTGTCCTTTTCTGTGTGACTTATTTCACTTAGAATCGTCGTACCTAAATCCACTCATCATGCTGCTACTAACCTTACGACATTGATTTCATGGCTGAGTGATATTCCATTGTACATAAGGACCACAACTTCTTTATCCATTTTTCTCTTTCCTGGGATATTTAAGGTGGAATGAAGTGGAGGTCCTGGTCAACAGAGCATCCCTAAACTTTGGGGTGCTTTTGTCTTGCTGATTTTTAATTTTCCCAATTTATACCCCCATGAGTGGAAGTGCCCTATGCTCTCTAAGCTGTGTTTTTCAGATGTTTCAGGACTCACCGGACACTTCTCCGGAGTGGCTCTTGGCAATTTACATCCCGCCCATCAGTGTAGCAAGGCTCCCATTTCTCCATGGCCTGTCCTGCATTTCTGGTTTTGACACTTTTTTCAGCATGGCCCTTTTGACCGATGGGAAGCGAGACTTCTTTGTAGCGCTGATTTGCCTTTCCAGGTTGCTTGGTTGGCCAAAAAGGGCGTATGCGTTTTTTCCTGAATATATTCAGGAAAAAACGCATACGCCCTTTTTGGCCAAGGGCATCATTGTCAACGTTTTGCCGCTTTTCATGTGCTTTAAAGGCGATTCGTATCTACCTCCTGAAATCTGTTTCCTGCAATTCTGCCTTGATTTCAAATCCTCTTCTTTGCCTTCCCTCAATATATTTGTGGACGGGAGTTATCATTAATAACTCTGCAGGTTTGTGAATTGCAGTGCCCTGAACCTCCATTTTACAACTCGTTTTTATGGGAGCTGGCCGCAAAATCGCAGAATGGCTTCAGGCCCTGTTCTGGTTCCGGGGGTCAGGCTGAGCCTGTGGTTAATTCTTCTTTCTGATGGGAAAATAGAGTGACCTGTGCCTGTCCCAACACCAAGAGCTAGTCTCTCGTTGGTTCCACGTCTTCCCGTTTATCCTCAGGACAAATTGCAACCTGTATGGAACAGGAGGTTAAAGGTGCTGATGCTCCAAGTAGGGAGCTTGCTAGTAAAGCGGCTGGAATGGCGAACCCGGGCACAAGGAGATGAGAAATGAGGTGCGTTTTAGAAACCTTTCCCCATCACACGGTGTACCATCTTCTGGGTTTCTCATGCATGTTTTTGATGTAGGAAGATGCCCTTGAACCTGGAGATTTGGGACCCATGCGATGGGTACCACGCAGTATTCCTTTAAAGGGTCTGCGTTTGCTCACCCAACCTCACCAAACCTCTCAGCCCCAAGAGTGTCCACCCTTATGTCTCATCCAGCTGTGCGTCTAGATATGGTCAATCCAGGTTGCATCACAGCCCCTGAACGCATTGTGTAAGAATTTCTCTCTCTTTCACTGTCTTTGTTTCATGGGTGTTTCAAAGTAATTTATTTTTATAATGGGGTTTAGCTGCTTTTCACTGCTGTGTTTATGCCGCTTTACACCCACTTGACACACTAACAGAGAGATATCAATACATAGGTTTTACGATTATTATTAGTCAGATATATTCTTGTGCGGTGAATAGGGCGTGTTGAGTCCAGTTCTCTGAGCAAGGAGTAGGTCTTGTCTATTACATATTGGGTTTATGGAACGGTATCTGAGCTAATTTGATACCCTTGTTTTATGTATCACCCCACCTCACCTTTCCCGTTAAGCAGCCATAGTGTGTTTTCTGCATGTGTGACTCTGTTCTGTTTTGTAATTCAGTTCAAGTGTAACGGTTTTTACATTCCCTCTATCAGTGATACCTTATGAGAAGTGTCCTTTTCTGTGTGACTTATTTCACTTAGAATCGTCGTACCTAAATCCACTCATCATGCTGCTACTAACCTTACGACATTGATTTCATGGCTGAGTGATATTCCATTGTACATAAGGACCACAACTTCTTTATCCATTTTTCTCTTTCCTGGGATATTTAAGGTGGAATGAAGTGGAGGTCCTGGTCAACAGAGCAGCCCTAAACTTTGGGGTGCTTGTGTCTTGCTGATTTTTAATTTTCCCAATTTATACCCCCATGAGTGGAAGTGCCCTATGCTCTCTAAGCTGTGTTTTTCAGATGTTTCAGGACTCACCGGACACTTCTCCGGAGTGGCTCTTGGCAATTTACATCCCGCCCATCAGTGTAGCAAGGCTCCCATTTCTCCATGGCCTGTCCTGCATTTCTGGTTTTGACACTTTTTTCAGCATGGCCCTTTTGACCGATGGGAAGCGAGACTTCTTTGTAGCGCTGATTTGCCTTTCCAGGTTGCTTGGTTGGCCAAAAAGGGCGTATGCGTTTTTTCCTGAATATATTCAGGAAAAAACGCATACGCCCTTTTTGGCCAAGGGCATCATTGTCAACGTTTTGCCGCTTTTCATGTGCTTTAAAGGCGATTCGTATCTACCTCCTGAAATCTGTTTCCTGCAATTCTGCCTTGATTTCAAATCCTCTTCTTTGCCTTCCCTCAATATATTTGTGGACGAGAGTTATCATTTATAACTCTGCAGGTTTGTGAATTGCAGTGCCCTGAACCTCCATTTTACAACTCGTTTTTATGGGAGCTGGCCGCAAAATCGCAGAATGGCTTCAGGCCCTGTTCTGGTTCCGGGGGTCAGGCTGAGCCTGTGGTTAATTCTTCTTTCTGATGGGAAAATAGAGTGACCTGTGCCTGTCCCAACACCAAGAGCTAGTCTCTCGTTGGTTCCACGTCTTCCCGTTTATCCTCAGGACAAATTGCAACCTGTATGGAACAGGAGGTTAAAGGTGCTGATGCTCCAAGTAGGGAGCTTGCTAGTAAAGCGGCTGGAATGGCGAACCCGGGCACAAGGAGATGAGAAATGAGGTGCGTTTTAGAAACCTTTCCCCATCACACGGTGTACCATCTTCTGGGTTTCTCATGCATGTTTTTGATGTAGGAAGATGCCCTTGAACCTGGAGATTTGGGACCCATGCGATGGGTACCACGCAGTATTCCTTTAAAGGGTCTGCGTTTGCTCACCCAACCTCACCAAACCTCTCAGCCCCAAGAGTGTCCACCCTTATGTCTCATCCAGCTGTGCGTCTAGATATGGTCAATCCAGGTTGCATCACAGCCCCTGAACGCATTGTGTAAGAATTTCTCTCTCTTTCACTGTCTTTGTTTCATGGGTGTTTCAAAGTAATTTATTTTTATAATGGGGTTTAGCTGCTTTTCACTGCTGTGTTTATGCCGCTTTACACCCACTTGACACACTAACAGAGAGATATCAATACATAGGTTTTACGATTATTATTAGTCAGATATATTCTTGTGCGGTGAATAGGGCGTGTTGAGTCCAGTTCTCTGAGCAAGGAGTAGGTCTTGTCTATTACATATTGGGTTTATGGAACGGTATCTGAGCTAATTTGATACCCTTGTTTTATGTATCACCCCACCTCACCTTTCCCGTTAAGCAGCCATAGTGTGTTTTCTGCATGTGTGACTCTGTTCTGTTTTGTAATTCAGTTCAAGTGTAACGGTTTTTACATTCCCTCTATCAGTGATACCTTATGAGAAGTGTCCTTTTCTGTGTGACTTATTTCACTTAGAATCGTCGTACCTAAATCCACTCATCATGCTGCTACTAACCTTACGACATTGATTTCATGGCTGAGTGATATTCCATTGTACATAAGGACCACAACTTCTTTATCCATTTTTCTCTTTCCTGGGATATTTAAGGTGGAATGAAGTGGAGGTCCTGGTCAACAGAGCAGCCCTAAACTTTGGGGTGCTTGTGTCTTGCTGATTTTTAATTTTCCCAATTTATACCCCCATGAGTGGAAGTGCCCTATGCTCTCTAAGCTGTGTTTTTCAGATGTTTCATGACTCACCGGACACTTCTCCGGAGTGGCTCTTGGCAATTTACATCCCGCCCATCAGTGTAGCAAGGCTCCCATTTCTCCATGGCCTGTCCTGCATTTCTGGTTTTGACACTTTTTTCAGCATGGCCCTTTTGACCGATGGGAAGCGAGACTTCTTTGTAGCGCTGATTTGCCTTTCCAGGTTGCTTGGTTGGCCAAAAAGGGCGTATGCGTTTTTTCCTGAATATATTCAGGAAAAAACGCATACGCCCTTTTTGGCCAAGGGCATCATTGTCAACGTTTTGCCGCTTTTCATGTGCTTTAAAGGCGATTCGTATCTACCTCCTGAAATCTGTTTCCTGCAATTCTGCCTTGATTTCAAATCCTCTTCTTTGCCTTCCCTCAATATATTTGTGGACGAGAGTTATCATTTATAACTCTGCAGGTTTGTGAATTGCAGTGCCCTGAACCTCCATTTTACAACTCGTTTTTATGGGAGCTGGCCGCAAAATCGCAGAATGGCTTCAGGCCCTGTTCTGGTTCCGGGGGTCAGGCTGAGCCTGTGGTTAATTCTTCTTTCTGATGGGAAAATAGAGTGACCTGTGCCTGTCCCAACACCAAGAGCTAGTCTCTCGTTGGTTCCACGTCTTCCCGTTTATCCTCAGGACAAATTGCAACCTGTATGGAACAGGAGGTTAAAGGTGCTGATGCTCCAAGTAGGGAGCTTGCTAGTAAAGCGGCTGGAATGGCGAACCCGGGCACAAGGAGATGAGAAATGAGGTGCGTTTTAGAAACCTTTCCCCATCACACGGTGTACCATCTTCTGGGTTTCTCATGCATGTTTTTGATGTAGGAAGATGCCCTTGAACCTGGAGATTTGGGACCCATGCGATGGGTACCACGCAGTATTCCTTTAAAGGGTCTGCGTTTGCTCACCCAACCTCACCAAACCTCTCAGCCCCAAGAGTGTCCACCCTTATGTCTCATCCAGCTGTGCGTCTAGATATGGTCAATCCAGGTTGCATCACAGCCCCTGAACGCATTGTGTAAGAATTTCTCTCTCTTTCACTGTCTTTGTTTCATGGGTGTTTCAAAGTAATTTATTTTTATAATGGGGTTTAGCTGCTTTTCACTGCTGTGTTTATGCCGCTTTACACCCACTTGACACACTAACAGAGAGATATCAATACATAGGTTTTACGATTATTATTAGTCAGATATATTCTTGTGCGGTGAATAGGGCGTGTTGAGTCCAGTTCTCTGAGCAAGGAGTAGGTCTTGTCTATTACATATTGGGTTTATGGAACGGTATCTGAGCTAATTTGATACCCTTGTTTTATGTATCACCCCACCTCACCTTTCCCGTTAAGCAGCCATAGTGTGTTTTCTGCATGTGTGACTCTGTTCTGTTTTGTAATTCAGTTCAAGTGTAACGGTTTTTACATTCCCTCTATCAGTGATACCTTATGAGAAGTGTCCTTTTCTGTGTGACTTATTTCACTTAGAATCGTCGTACCTAAATCCACTCATCATGCTGCTACTAACCTTACGACATTGATTTCATGGCTGAGTGATATTCCATTGTACATAAGGACCACAACTTCTTTATCCATTTTTCTCTTTCCTGGGATATTTAAGGTGGAATGAAGTGGAGGTCCTGGTCAACAGAGCAGCCCTAAACTTTGGGGTGCTTGTGTCTTGCTGATTTTTAATTTTCCCAATTTATACCCCCATGAGTGGAAGTGCCCTATGCTCTCTAAGCTGTGTTTTTCAGATGTTTCAGGACTCACCGGACACTTCTCCGGAGTGGCTCTTGGCAATTTACATCCCGCCCATCAGTGTAGCAAGGCTCCCATTTCTCCATGGCCTGTCCTGCATTTCTGGTTTTGACACTTTTTTCAGCATGGCCCTTTTGACCGATGGGAAGCGAGACTTCTTTGTAGCGCTGATTTGCCTTTCCAGGTTGCTTGGTTGGCCAAAAAGGGCGTATGCGTTTTTTCCTGAATATATTCAGGAAAAAACGCATACGCCCTTTTTGGCCAAGGGCATCATTGTCAACGTTTTGCCGCTTTTCATGTGCTTTAAAGGCGATTCGTATCTACCTCCTGAAATCTGTTTCCTGCAATTCTGCCTTGATTTCAAATCCTCTTCTTTGCCTTCCCTCAATATATTTGTGGACGAGAGTTATCATTTATAACTCTGCAGGTTTGTGAATTGCAGTGCCCTGAACCTCCATTTTACAACTCGTTTTTATGGGAGCTGGCCGCAAAATCGCAGAATGGCTTCAGGCCCTGTTCTGGTTCCGGGGGTCAGGCTGAGCCTGTGGTTAATTCTTCTTTCTGATGGGAAAATAGAGTGACCTGTGCCTGTCCCAACACCAAGAGCTAGTCTCTCGTTGGTTCCACGTCTTCCCGTTTATCCTCAGGACAAATTGCAACCTGTATGGAACAGGAGGTTAAAGGTGCTGATGCTCCAAGTAGGGAGCTTGCTAGTAAAGCGGCTGGAATGGCGAACCCGGGCACAAGGAGATGAGAAATGAGGTGCGTTTTAGAAACCTTTCCCCATCACACGGTGTACCATCTTCTGGGTTTCTCATGCATGTTTTTGATGTAGGAAGATGCCCTTGAACCTGGAGATTTGGGACCCATGCGATGGGTACCACGCAGTATTCCTTTAAAGGGTCTGCGTTTGCTCACCCAACCTCACCAAACCTCTCAGCCCCAAGAGTGTCCACCCTTATGTCTCATCCAGCTGTGCGTCTAGATATGGTCAATCCAGGTTGCATCACAGCCCCTGAACGCATTGTGTAAGAATTTCTCTCTCTTTCACTGTCTTTGTTTCATGGGTGTTTCAAAGTAATTTATTTTTATAATGGGGTTTAGCTGCTTTTCACTGCTGTGTTTATGCCGCTTTACACCCACTTGACACACTAACAGAGAGATATCAATACATAGGTTTTACGATTATTATTAGTCAGATATATTCTTGTGCGGTGAATAGGGCGTGTTGAGTCCAGTTCTCTGAGCAAGGAGTAGGTCTTGTCTATTACATATTGGGTTTATGGAACGGTATCTGAGCTAATTTGATACCCTTGTTTTATGTATCACCCCACCTCACCTTTCCCGTTAAGCAGCCATAGTGTGTTTTCTGCATGTGTGACTCTGTTCTGTTTTGTAATTCAGTTCAAGTGTAACGGTTTTTACATTCCCTCTATCAGTGATACCTTATGAGAAGTGTCCTTTTCTGTGTGACTTATTTCACTTAGAATCGTCGTACCTAAATCCACTCATCATGCTGCTACTAACCTTACGACATTGATTTCATGGCTGAGTGATATTCCATTGTACATAAGGACCACAACTTCTTTATCCATTTTTCTCTTTCCTGGGATATTTAAGGTGGAATGAAGTGGAGGTCCTGGTCAACAGAGCAGCCCTAAACTTTGGGGTGCTTGTGTCTTGCTGATTTTTAATTTTCCCAATTTATACCCCCATGAGTGGAAGTGCCCTATGCTCTCTAAGCTGTGTTTTTCAGATGTTTCAGGACTCACCGGACACTTCTCCGGAGTGGCTCTTGGCAATTTACATCCCGCCCATCAGTGTAGCAAGGCTCCCATTTCTCCATGGCCTGTCCTGCATTTCTGGTTTTGACACTTTTTTCAGCATGGCCCTTTTGACCGATGGGAAGCGAGACTTCTTTGTAGCGCTGATTTGCCTTTCCAGGTTGCTTGGTTGGCCAAAAAGGGCGTATGCGTTTTTTCCTGAATATATTCAGGAAAAAACGCATACGCCCTTTTTGGCCAAGGGCATCATTGTCAACGTTTTGCCGCTTTTCATGTGCTTTAAAGGCGATTCGTATCTACCTCCTGAAATCTGTTTCCTGCAATTCTGCCTTGATTTCAAATCCTCTTCTTTGCCTTCCCTCAATATATTTGTGGACGAGAGTTATCATTTATAACTCTGCAGGTTTGTGAATTGCAGTGCCCTGAACCTCCATTTTACAACTCGTTTTTATGGGAGCTGGCCACAAAATCGCAGAATGGCTTCAGGCCCTGTTCTGGTTCCGGGGGTCAGGCTGAGCCTGTGGTTAATTCTTCTTTCTGATGGGAAAATAGAGTGACCTGTGCCTGTCCCAACACCAAGAGCTAGTCTCTCGTTGGTTCCACGTCTTCCCGTTTATCCTCAGGACAAATTGCAACCTGTATGGAACAGGAGGTTAAAGGTGCTGATGCTCCAAGTAGGGAGCTTGCTAGTAAAGCGGCTGGAATGGCGAACCCGGGCACAAGGAGATGAGAAATGAGGTGCGTTTTAGAAACCTTTCCCCATCACACGGTGTACCATCTTCTGGGTTTCTCATGCATGTTTTTGATGTAGGAAGATGCCCTTGAACCTGGAGATTTGGGACCCATGCGATGGGTACCACGCAGTATTCCTTTAAAGGGTCTGCGTTTGCTCACCCAACCTCACCAAACCTCTCAGCCCCAAGAGTGTCCACCCTTATGTCTCATCCAGCTGTGCGTCTAGATATGGTCAATCCAGGTTGCATCACAGCCCCTGAACGCATTGTGTAAGAATTTCTCTCTCTTTCACTGTCTTTGTTTCATGGGTGTTTCAAAGTAATTTATTTTTATAATGGGGTTTAGCTGCTTTTCACTGCTGTGTTTATGCCGCTTTACACCCACTTGACACACTAACAGAGAGATATCAATACATAGGTTTTACGATTATTATTAGTCAGATATATTCTTGTGCGGTGAATAGGGCGTGTTGAGTCCAGTTCTCTGAGCAAGGAGTAGGTCTTGTCTATTACATATTGGGTTTATGGAACGGTATCTGAGCTAATTTGATACCCTTGTTTTATGTATCACCCCACCTCACCTTTCCCGTTAAGCAGCCATAGTGTGTTTTCTGCATGTGTGACTCTGTTCTGTTTTGTAATTCAGTTCAAGTGTAACGGTTTTTACATTCCCTCTATCAGTGATACCTTATGAGAAGTGTCCTTTTCTGTGTGACTTATTTCACTTAGAATCGTCGTACCTAAATCCACTCATCATGCTGCTACTAACCTTACGACATTGATTTCATGGCTGAGTGATATTCCATTGTACATAAGGACCACAACTTCTTTATCCATTTTTCTCTTTCCTGGGATATTTAAGGTGGAATGAAGTGGAGGTCCTGGTCAACAGAGCAGCCCTAAACTTTGGGGTGCTTGTGTCTTGCTGATTTTTAATTTTCCCAATTTATACCCCCATGAGTGGAAGTGCCCTATGCTCTCTAAGCTGTGTTTTTCAGATGTTTCAGGACTCACCGGACACTTCTCCGGAGTGGCTCTTGGCAATTTACATCCCGCCCATCAGTGTAGCAAGGCTCCCATTTCTCCATGGCCTGTCCTGCATTTCTGGTTTTGACACTTTTTTCAGCATGGCCCTTTTGACCGATGGGAAGCGAGACTTCTTTGTAGCGCTGATTTGCCTTTCCAGGTTGCTTGGTTGGCCAAAAAGGGCGTATGCGTTTTTTCCTGAATATATTCAGGAAAAAACGCATACGCCCTTTTTGGCCAAGGGCATCATTGTCAACGTTTTGCCGCTTTTCATGTGCTTTAAAGGCGATTCGTATCTACCTCCTGAAATCTGTTTCCTGCAATTCTGCCTTGATTTCAAATCCTCTTCTTTGCCTTCCCTCAATATATTTGTGGACGAGAGTTATCATTTATAACTCTGCAGGTTTGTGAATTGCAGTGCCCTGAACCTCCATTTTACAACTCGTTTTTATGGGAGCTGGCCGCAAAATCGCAGAATGGCTTCAGGCCCTGTTCTGGTTCCGGGGGTCAGGCTGAGCCTGTGGTTAATTCTTCTTTCTGATGGGAAAATAGAGTGACCTGTGCCTGTCCCAACACCAAGAGCTAGTCTCTCGTTGGTTCCACGTCTTCCCGTTTATCCTCAGGACAAATTGCAACCTGTATGGAACAGGAGGTTAAAGGTGCTGATGCTCCAAGTAGGGAGCTTGCTAGTAAAGCGGCTGGAATGGCGAACCCGGGCACAAGGAGATGAGAAATGAGGTGCGTTTTAGAAACCTTTCCCCATCACACGGTGTACCATCTTCTGGGTTTCTCATGCATGTTTTTGATGTAGGAAGATGCCCTTGAACCTGGAGATTTGGGACCCATGCGATGGGTACCACGCAGTATTCCTTTAAAGGGTCTGCGTTTGCTCACCCAACCTCACCAAACCTCTCAGCCCCAAGAGTGTCCACCCTTATGTCTCATCCAGCTGTGCGTCTAGATATGGTCAATCCAGGTTGCATCACAGCCCCTGAACGCATTGTGTAAGAATTTCTCTCTCTTTCACTGTCTTTGTTTCATGGGTGTTTCAAAGTAATTTATTTTTATAATGGGGTTTAGCTGCTTTTCACTGCTGTGTTTATGCCGCTTTACACCCACTTGACACACTAACAGAGAGATATCAATACATAGGTTTTACGATTATTATTAGTCAGATATATTCTTGTGCGGTGAATAGGGCGTGTTGAGTCCAGTTCTCTGAGCAAGGAGTAGGTCTTGTCTATTACATATTGGGTTTATGGAACGGTATCTGAGCTAATTTGATACCCTTGTTTTATGTATCACCCCACCTCACCTTTCCCGTTAAGCAGCCATAGTGTGTTTTCTGCATGTGTGACTCTGTTCTGTTTTGTAATTCAGTTCAAGTGTAACGGTTTTTACATTCCCTCTATCAGTGATACCTTATGAGAAGTGTCCTTTTCTGTGTGACTTATTTCACTTAGAATCGTCGTACCTAAATCCACTCATCATGCTGCTACTAACCTTACGACATTGATTTCATGGCTGAGTGATATTCCATTGTACATAAGGACCACAACTTCTTTATCCATTTTTCTCTTTCCTGGGATATTTAAGGTGGAATGAAGTGGAGGTCCTGGTCAACAGAGCAGCCCTAAACTTTGGGGTGCTTGTGTCTTGCTGATTTTTAATTTTCCCAATTTATACCCCCATGAGTGGAAGTGCCCTATGCTCTCTAAGCTGTGTTTTTCAGATGTTTCAGGACTCACCGGACACTTCTCCGGAGTGGCTCTTGGCAATTTACATCCCGCCCATCAGTGTAGCAAGGCTCCCATTTCTCCATGGCCTGTCCTGCATTTCTGGTTTTGACACTTTTTTCAGCATGGCCCTTTTGACCGATGGGAAGCGAGACTTCTTTGTAGCGCTGATTTGCCTTTCCAGGTTGCTTGGTTGGCCAAAAAGGGCGTATGCGTTTTTTCCTGAATATATTCAGGAAAAAACGCATACGCCCTTTTTGGCCAAGGGCATCATTGTCAACGTTTTGCCGCTTTTCATGTGCTTTAAAGGCGATTCGTATCTACCTCCTGAAATCTGTTTCCTGCAATTCTGCCTTGATATCAAATCCTCTTCTTTGCCTTCCCTCAATATATTTGTGGACGAGAGTTATCATTTATAACTCTGCAGGTTTGTGAATTGCAGTGCCCTGAACCTCCATTTTACAACTCGTTTTTATGGGAGCTGGCCGCAAAATCGCAGAATGGCTTCAGGCCCTGTTCTGGTTCCGGGGGTCAGGCTGAGCCTGTGGTTAATTCTTCTTTCTGATGGGAAAATAGAGTGACCTGTGCCTGTCCCAACACCAAGAGCTAGTCTCTCGTTGGTTCCACGTCTTCCCGTTTATCCTCAGGACAAATTGCAACCTGTATGGAACAGGAGGTTAAAGGTGCTGATGCTCCAAGTAGGGAGCTTGCTAGTAAAGCGGCTGGAATGGCGAACCCGGGCACAAGGAGATGAGAAATGAGGTGCGTTTTAGAAACCTTTCCCCATCACACGGTGTACCATCTTCTGGGTTTCTCATGCATGTTTTTGATGTAGGAAGATGCCCTTGAACCTGGAGATTTGGGACCCATGCGATGGGTACCACGCAGTATTCCTTTAAAGGGTCTGCGTTTGCTCACCCAACCTCACCAAACCTCTCAGCCCCAAGAGTGTCCACCCTTATGTCTCATCCAGCTGTGCGTCTAGATATGGTCAATCCAGGTTGCATCACAGCCCCTGAACGCATTGTGTAAGAATTTCTCTCTCTTTCACTGTCTTTGTTTCATGGGTGTTTCAAAGTAATTTATTTTTATAATGGGGTTTAGCTGCTTTTCACTGCTGTGTTTATGCCGCTTTACACCCACTTGACACACTAACAGAGAGATATCAATACATAGGTTTTACGATTATTATTAGTCAGATATATTCTTGTGCGGTGAATAGGGCGTGTTGAGTCCAGTTCTCTGAGCAAGGAGTAGGTCTTGTCTATTACATATTGGGTTTATGGAACGGTATCTGAGCTAATTTGATACCCTTGTTTTATGTATCACCCCACCTCACCTTTCCCGTTAAGCAGCCATAGTGTGTTTTCTGCATGTGTGACTCTGTTCTGTTTTGTAATTCAGTTCAAGTGTAACGGTTTTTACATTCCCTCTATCAGTGATACCTTATGAGAAGTGTCCTTTTCTGTGTGACTTATTTCACTTAGAATCGTCGTACCTAAATCCACTCATCATGCTGCTACTAACCTTACGACATTGATTTCATGGCTGAGTGATATTCCATTGTACATAAGGACCACAACTTCTTTATCCATTTTTCTCTTTCCTGGGATATTTAAGGTGGAATGAAGTGGAGGTCCTGGTCAACAGAGCAGCCCTAAACTTTGGGGTGCTTGTGTCTTGCTGATTTTTAATTTTCCCAATTTATACCCCCATGAGTGGAAGTGCCCTATGCTCTCTAAGCTGTGTTTTTCAGATGTTTCAGGACTCACCGGACACTTCTCCGGAGTGGCTCTTGGCAATTTACATCCCGCCCATCAGTGTAGCAAGGCTCCCATTTCTCCATGGCCTGTCCTGCATTTCTGGTTTTGACACTTTTTTCAGCATGGCCCTTTTGACCGATGGGAAGCGAGACTTCTTTGTAGCGCTGATTTGCCTTTCCAGGTTGCTTGGTTGGCCAAAAAGGGCGTATGCGTTTTTTCCTGAATATATTCAGGAAAAAACGCATACGCCCTTTTTGGCCAAGGGCATCATTGTCAACGTTTTGCCGCTTTTCATGTGCTTTAAAGGCGATTCGTATCTACCTCCTGAAATCTGTTTCCTGCAATTCTGCCTTGATTTCAAATCCTCTTCTTTGCCTTCCCTCAATATATTTGTGGACGAGAGTTATCATTTATAACTCTGCAGGTTTGTGAATTGCAGTGCCCTGAACCTCCATTTTACAACTCGTTTTTATGGGAGCTGGCCGCAAAATCGCAGAATGGCTTCAGGCCCTGTTCTGGTTCCGGGGGTCAGGCTGAGCCTGTGGTTAATTCTTCTTTCTGATGGGAAAATAGAGTGACCTGTGCCTGTCCCAACACCAAGAGCTAGTCTCTCGTTGGTTCCACGTCTTCCCGTTTATCCTCAGGACAAATTGCAACCTGTATGGAACAGGAGGTTAAAGGTGCTGATGCTCCAAGTAGGGAGCTTGCTAGTAAAGCGGCTGGAATGGCGAACCCGGGCACAAGGAGATGAGAAATGAGGTGCGTTTTAGAAACCTTTCCCCATCACACGGTGTACCATCTTCTGGGTTTCTCATGCATGTTTTTGATGTAGGAAGATGCCCTTGAACCTGGAGATTTGGGACCCATGCGATGGGTACCACGCAGTATTCCTTTAAAGGGTCTGCGTTTGCTCACCCAACCTCACCAAACCTCTCAGCCCCAAGAGTGTCCACCCTTATGTCTCATCCAGCTGTGCGTCTAGATATGGTCAATCCAGGTTGCATCACAGCCCCTGAACGCATTGTGTAAGAATTTCTCTCTCTTTCACTGTCTTTGTTTCATGGGTGTTTCAAAGTAATTTATTTTTATAATGGGGTTTAGCTGCTTTTCACTGCTGTGTTTATGCCGCTTTACACCCACTTGACACACTAACAGAGAGATATCAATACATAGGTTTTACGATTATTATTAGTCAGATATATTCTTGTGCGGTGAATAGGGCGTGTTGAGTCCAGTTCTCTGAGCAAGGAGTAGGTCTTGTCTATTACATATTGGGTTTATGGAACGGTATCTGAGCTAATTTGATACCCTTGTTTTATGTATCACCCCACCTCACCTTTCCCGTTAAGCAGCCATAGTGTGTTTTCTGCATGTGTGACTCTGTTCTGTTTTGTAATTCAGTTCAAGTGTAACGGTTTTTACATTCCCTCTATCAGTGATACCTTATGAGAAGTGTCCTTTTCTGTGTGACTTATTTCACTTAGAATCGTCGTACCTAAATCCACTCATCATGCTGCTACTAACCTTACGACATTGATTTCATGGCTGAGTGATATTCCATTGTACATAAGGACCACAACTTCTTTATCCATTTTTCTCTTTCCTGGGATATTTAAGGTGGAATGAAGTGGAGGTCCTGGTCAACAGAGCAGCCCTAAACTTTGGGGTGCTTGTGTCTTGCTGATTTTTAATTTTCCCAATTTATACCCCCATGAGTGGAAGTGCCCTATGCTCTCTAAGCTGTGTTTTTCAGATGTTTCAGGACTCACCGGACACTTCTCCGGAGTGGCTCTTGGCAATTTACATCCCGCCCATCAGTGTAGCAAGGCTCCCATTTCTCCATGGCCTGTCCTGCATTTCTGGTTTTGACACTTTTTTCAGCATGGCCCTTTTGACCGATGGGAAGCGAGACTTCTTTGTAGCGCTGATTTGCCTTTCCAGGTTGCTTGGTTGGCCAAAAAGGGCGTATGCGTTTTTTCCTGAATATATTCAGGAAAAAACGCATACGCCCTTTTTGGCCAAGGGCATCATTGTCAACGTTTTGCCGCTTTTCATGTGCTTTAAAGGCGATTCGTATCTACCTCCTGAAATCTGTTTCCTGCAATTCTGCCTTGATTTCAAGTCCTCTTCTTTGCCTTCCCTCAATATATTTGTGGACGAGAGTTCTCATTTATAACTCTGCAGGTTTGTGAATTGCAGTGCCCTGAACCTCCATTTTACAACTCGTTTTTATGGGAGCTGGCCGCAAAATCGCAGAATGGCTTCAGGCCCTGTTCTGGTTCCGGGGGGCAGGCTGAGCCTGTGGTTAATTCTTCTTTCTGATGGGAAAATAGAGTGACCTGTGCCTGTCCCAACACCAAGAGCTAGTCTCTCGTTGGTTCCACGTCTTCCCGTTTATCCTCAGGACAAATTGCAACCTGTATGGAACAGGAGGTTAAAGGTGCTGATGCTCCAAGTAGGGAGCTTGCTAGTAAAGCGGCTGGAATGGCGAACCCGGGCACAAGGAGATGAGAAATGAGGTGCGTTTTAGAAACCTTTCCCCATCACACGGTGTACCATCTTCTGGGTTTCTCATGCATGTTTTTGATGTAGGAAGATGCCCTTGAACCTGGAGATTTGGGACCCATGCGATGGGTACCACGCAGTATTCCTTTAAAGGGTCTGCGTTTGCTCACCCAACCTCACCAAACCTCTCAGCCCCAAGAGTGTCCACCCTTATGTCTCATCCAGCTGTGCGTCTAGATATGGTCAATCCAGGTTGCATCACAGCCCCTGAACGCATTGTGTAAGAATTTCTCTCTCTTTCACTGTCTTTGTTTCATGGGTGTTTCAAAGTAATTTATTTTTATAATGGGGTTTAGCTGCTTTTCACTGCTGTGTTTATGCCGCTTTACACCCACTTGACACACTAACAGAGAGATATCAATACATAGGTTTTACGATTATTATTAGTCAGATATATTCTTGTGCGGTGAATAGGGCGTGTTGAGTCCAGTTCTCTGAGCAAGGAGTAGGTCTTGTCTATTACATATTGGGTTTATGGAACGGTATCTGAGCTAATTTGATACCCTTGTTTTATGTATCACCCCACCTCACCTTTCCCGTTAAGCAGCCATAGTGTGTTTTCTGCATGTGTGACTCTGTTCTGTTTTGTAATTCAGTTCAAGTGTAACGGTTTTTACATTCCCTCTATCAGTGATACCTTATGAGAAGTGTCCTTTTCTGTGTGACTTATTTCACTTAGAATCGTCGTACCTAAATCCACTCATCATGCTGCTACTAACCTTACGACATTGATTTCATGGCTGAGTGATATTCCATTGTACATAAGGACCACAACTTCTTTATCCATTTTTCTCTTTCCTGGGATATTTAAGGTGGAATGAAGTGGAGGTCCTGGTCAACAGAGCAGCCCTAAACTTTGGGGTGCTTGTGTCTTGCTGATTTTTAATTTTCCCAATTTATACCCCCATGAGTGGAAGTGCCCTATGCTCTCTAAGCTGTGTTTTTCAGATGTTTCAGGACTCACCGGACACTTCTCCGGAGTGGCTCTTGGCAATTTACATCCCGCCCATCAGTGTAGCAAGGCTCCCATTTCTCCATGGCCTGTCCTGCATTTCTGGTTTTGACACTTTTTTCAGCATGGCCCTTTTGACCGATGGGAAGCGAGACTTCTTTGTAGCGCTGATTTGCCTTTCCAGGTTGCTTGGTTGGCCAAAAAGGGCGTATGCGTTTTTTCCTGAATATATTCAGGAAAAAACGCATACGCCCTTTTTGGCCAAGGGCATCATTGTCAACGTTTTGCCGCTTTTCATGTGCTTTAAAGGCGATTCGTATCTACCTCCTGAAATCTGTTTCCTGCAATTCTGCCTTGATTTCAAATCCTCTTCTTTGCCTTCCCTCAATATATTTGTGGACGAGAGTTATCATTTATAACTCTGCAGGTTTGTGAATTGCAGTGCCCTGAACCTCCATTTTACAACTCGTTTTTATGGGAGCTGGCCGCAAAATCGCAGAATGGCTTCAGGCCCTGTTCTGGTTCCGGGGGTCAGGCTGAGCCTGTGGTTAATTCTTCTTTCTGATGGGAAAATAGAGTGACCTGTGCCTGTCCCAACACCAAGAGCTAGTCTCTCGTTGGTTCCACGTCTTCCCGTTTATCCTCAGGACAAATTGCAACCTGTATGGAACAGGAGGTTAAAGGTGCTGATGCTCCAAGTAGGGAGCTTGCTAGTAAAGCGGCTGGAATGGCGAACCCGGGCACAAGGAGATGAGAAATGAGGTGCGTTTTAGAAACCTTTCCCCATCACACGGTGTACCATCTTCTGGGTTTCTCATGCATGTTTTTGATGTAGGAAGATGCCCTTGAACCTGGAGATTTGGGACCCATGCGATGGGTACCACGCAGTATTCCTTTAAAGGGTCTGCGTTTGCTCACCCAACCTCACCAAACCTCTCAGCCCCAAGAGTGTCCACCCTTATGTCTCATCCAGCTGTGCGTCTAGATATGGTCAATCCAGGTTGCATCACAGCCCCTGAACGCATTGTGTAAGAATTTCTCTCTCTTTCACTGTCTTTGTTTCATGGGTGTTTCAAAGTAATTTATTTTTATAATGGGGTTTAGCTGCTTTTCACTGCTGTGTTTATGCCGCTTTACACCCACTTGACACACTAACAGAGAGATATCAATACATAGGTTTTACGATTATTATTAGTCAGATATATTCTTGTGCGGTGAATAGGGCGTGTTGAGTCCAGTTCTCTGAGCAAGGAGTAGGTCTTGTCTATTACATATTGGGTTTATGGAACGGTATCTGAGCTAATTTGATACCCTTGTTTTATGTATCACCCCACCTCACCTTTCCCGTTAAGCAGCCATAGTGTGTTTTCTGCATGTGTGACTCTGTTCTGTTTTGTAATTCAGTTCAAGTGTAACGGTTTTTACATTCCCTCTATCAGTGATACCTTATGAGAAGTGTCCTTTTCTGTGTGACTTATTTCACTTAGAATCGTCGTACCTAAATCCACTCATCATGCTGCTACTAACCTTACGACATTGATTTCATGGCTGAGTGATATTCCATTGTACATAAGGACCACAACTTCTTTATCCATTTTTCTCTTTCCTGGGATATTTAAGGTGGAATGAAGTGGAGGTCCTGGTCAACAGAGCAGCCCTAAACTTTGGGGTGCTTGTGTCTTGCTGATTTTTAATTTTCCCAATTTATACCCCCATGAGTGGAAGTGCCCTATGCTCTCTAAGCTGTGTTTTTCAGATGTTTCAGGACTCACCGGACACTTCTCCGGAGTGGCTCTTGGCAATTTACATCCCGCCCATCAGTGTAGCAAGGCTCCCATTTCTCCATGGCCTGTCCTGCATTTCTGGTTTTGACACTTTTTTC
Source organism: Balaenoptera borealis (assembly GCF_965194805.1). NCBI lineage: Eukaryota > Metazoa > Chordata > Mammalia > Artiodactyla > Balaenopteridae > Balaenoptera > Balaenoptera borealis. The sequence goes on along the minus strand of NW_028123969.1, from coordinate 931,260 downwards.
AGCATGGCCCTTTTGACCGATGGGAAGCGAGACTTCTTTGTAGCGCTGATTTGCCTTTCCAGGTTGCTTGGTTGGCCAAAAAGGGCGTATGCGTTTTTTCCTGAATATATTCAGGAAAAAACGCATACGCCCTTTTTGGCCAAGGGCATCATTGTCAACGTTTTGCCGCTTTTCATGTGCTTTAAAGGCGATTCGTATCTACCTCCTGAAATCTGTTTCCTGCAATTCTGCCTTGATTTCAAATCCTCTTCTTTGCCTTCCCTCAATATATTTGTGGACGAGAGTTATCATTTATAACTCTGCAGGTTTGTGAATTGCAGTGCCCTGAACCTCCATTTTACAACTCGTTTTTATGGGAGCTGGCCGCAAAATCGCAGAATGGCTTCAGGCCCTGTTCTGGTTCCGGGGGTCAGGCTGAGCCTGTGGTTAATTCTTCTTTCTGATGGGAAAATAGAGTGACCTGTGCCTGTCCCAACACCAAGAGCTAGTCTCTCGTTGGTTCCACGTCTTCCCGTTTATCCTCAGGACAAATTGCAACCTGTATGGAACAGGAGGTTAAAGGTGCTGATGCTCCAAGTAGGGAGCTTGCTAGTAAAGCGGCTGGAATGGCGAACCCGGGCACAAGGAGATGAGAAATGAGGTGCGTTTTAGAAACCTTTCCCCATCACACGGTGTACCATCTTCTGGGTTTCTCATGCATGTTTTTGATGTAGGAAGATGCCCTTGAACCTGGAGATTTGGGACCCATGCGATGGGTACCACGCAGTATTCCTTTAAAGGGTCTGCGTTTGCTCACCCAACCTCACCAAACCTCTCAGCCCCAAGAGTGTCCACCCTTATGTCTCATCCAGCTGTGCGTCTAGATATGGTCAATCCAGGTTGCATCACAGCCCCTGAACGCATTGTGTAAGAATTTCTCTCTCTTTCACTGTCTTTGTTTCATGGGTGTTTCAAAGTAATTTATTTTTATAATGGGGTTTAGCTGCTTTTCACTGCTGTGTTTATGCCGCTTTACACCCACTTGACACACTAACAGAGAGATATCAATACATAGGTTTTACGATTATTATTAGTCAGATATATTCTTGTGCGGTGAATAGGGCGTGTTGAGTCCAGTTCTCTGAGCAAGGAGTAGGTCTTGTCTATTACATATTGGGTTTATGGAACGGTATCTGAGCTAATTTGATACCCTTGTTTTATGTATCACCCCACCTCACCTTTCCCGTTAAGCAGCCATAGTGTGTTTTCTGCATGTGTGACTCTGTTCTGTTTTGTAATTCAGTTCAAGTGTAACGGTTTTTACATTCCCTCTATCAGTGATACCTTATGAGAAGTGTCCTTTTCTGTGTGACTTATTTCACTTAGAATCGTCGTACCTAAATCCACTCATCATGCTGCTACTAACCTTACGACATTGATTTCATGGCTGAGTGATATTCCATTGTACATAAGGACCACAACTTCTTTATCCATTTTTCTCTTTCCTGGGATATTTAAGGTGGAATGAAGTGGAGGTCCTGGTCAACAGAGCAGCCCTAAACTTTGGGGTGCTTGTGTCTTGCTGATTTTTAATTTTCCCAATTTATACCCCCATGAGTGGAAGTGCCCTATGCTCTCTAAGCTGTGTTTTTCAGATGTTTCAGGACTCACCGGACACTTCTCCGGAGTGGCTCTTGGCAATTTACATCCCGCCCATCAGTGTAGCAAGGCTCCCATTTCTCCATGGCCTGTCCTGCATTTCTGGTTTTGACACTTTTTTCAGCATGGCCCTTTTGACCGATGGGAAGCGAGACTTCTTTGTAGCGCTGATTTGCCTTTCCAGGTTGCTTGGTTGGCCAAAAAGGGCGTATGCGTTTTTTCCTGAATATATTCAGGAAAAAACGCATACGCCCTTTTTGGCCAAGGGCATCATTGTCAACGTTTTGCCGCTTTTCATGTGCTTTAAAGGCGATTCGTATCTACCTCCTGAAATCTGTTTCCTGCAATTCTGCCTTGATTTCAAATCCTCTTCTTTGCCTTCCCTCAATATATTTGTGGACGAGAGTTATCATTTATAACTCTGCAGGTTTGTGAATTGCAGTGCCCTGAACCTCCATTTTACAACTCGTTTTTATGGGAGCTGGCCGCAAAATCGCAGAATGGCTTCAGGCCCTGTTCTGGTTCCGGGGGTCAGGCTGAGCCTGTGGTTAATTCTTCTTTCTGATGGGAAAATAGAGTGACCTGTGCCTGTCCCAACACCAAGAGCTAGTCTCTCGTTGGTTCCACGTCTTCCCGTTTATCCTCAGGACAAATTGCAACCTGTATGGAACAGGAGGTTAAAGGTGCTGATGCTCCAAGTAGGGAGCTTGCTAGTAAAGCGGCTGGAATGGCGAACCCGGGCACAAGGAGATGAGAAATGAGGTGCGTTTTAGAAACCTTTCCCCATCACACGGTGTACCATCTTCTGGGTTTCTCATGCATGTTTTTGATGTAGGAAGATGCCCTTGAACCTGGAGATTTGGGACCCATGCGATGGGTACCACGCAGTATTCCTTTAAAGGGTCTGCGTTTGCTCACCCAACCTCACCAAACCTCTCAGCCCCAAGAGTGTCCACCCTTATGTCTCATCCAGCTGTGCGTCTAGATATGGTCAATCCAGGTTGCATCACAGCCCCTGAACGCATTGTGTAAGAATTTCTCTCTCTTTCACTGTCTTTGTTTCATGGGTGTTTCAAAGTAATTTATTTTTATAATGGGGTTTAGCTGCTTTTCACTGCTGTGTTTATGCCGCTTTACACCCACTTGACACACTAACAGAGAGATATCAATACATAGGTTTTACGATTATTATTAGTCAGATATATTCTTGTGCGGTGAATAGGGCGTGTTGAGTCCAGTTCTCTGAGCAAGGAGTAGGTCTTGTCTATTACATATTGGGTTTATGGAACGGTATCTGAGCTAATTTGATACCCTTGTTTTATGTATCACCCCACCTCACCTTTCCCGTTAAGCAGCCATAGTGTGTTTTCTGCATGTGTGACTCTGTTCTGTTTTGTAATTCAGTTCAAGTGTAACGGTTTTTACATTCCCTCTATCAGTGATACCTTATGAGAAGTGTCCTTTTCTGTGTGACTTATTTCACTTAGAATCGTCGTACCTAAATCCACTCATCATGCTGCTACTAACCTTACGACATTGATTTCATGGCTGAGTGATATTCCATTGTACATAAGGACCACAACTTCTTTATCCATTTTTCTCTTTCCTGGGATATTTAAGGTGGAATGAAGTGGAGGTCCTGGTCAACAGAGCAGCCCTAAACTTTGGGGTGCTTGTGTCTTGCTGATTTTTAATTTTCCCAATTTATACCCCCATGAGTGGAAGTGCCCTATGCTCTCTAAGCTGTGTTTTTCAGATGTTTCAGGACTCACCGGACACTTCTCCGGAGTGGCTCTTGGCAATTTACATCCCGCCCATCAGTGTAGCAAGGCTCCCATTTCTCCATGGCCTGTCCTGCATTTCTGGTTTTGACACTTTTTTCAGCATGGCCCTTTTGACCGATGGGAAGCGAGACTTCTTTGTAGCGCTGATTTGCCTTTCCAGGTTGCTTGGTTGGCCAAAAAGGGCGTATGCGTTTTTTCCTGAATATATTCAGGAAAAAACGCATACGCCCTTTTTGGCCAAGGGCATCATTGTCAACGTTTTGCCGCTTTTCATGTGCTTTAAAGGCGATTCGTATCTACCTCCTGAAATCTGTTTCCTGCAATTCTGCCTTGATTTCAAATCCTCTTCTTTGCCTTCCCTCAATATATTTGTGGACGAGAGTTATCATTTATAACTCTGCAGGTTTGTGAATTGCAGTGCCCTGAACCTCCATTTTACAACTCGTTTTTATGGGAGCTGGCCGCAAAATCGCAGAATGGCTTCAGGCCCTGTTCTGGTTCCGGGGGTCAGGCTGAGCCTGTGGTTAATTCTTCTTTCTGATGGGAAAATAGAGTGACCTGTGCCTGTCCCAACACCAAGAGCTAGTCTCTCGTTGGTTCCACGTCTTCCCGTTTATCCTCAGGACAAATTGCAACCTGTATGGAACAGGAGGTTAAAGGTGCTGATGCTCCAAGTAGGGAGCTTGCTAGTAAAGCGGCTGGAATGGCGAACCCGGGCACAAGGAGATGAGAAATGAGGTGCGTTTTAGAAACCTTTCCCCATCACACGGTGTACCATCTTCTGGGTTTCTCATGCATGTTTTTGATGTAGGAAGATGCCCTTGAACCTGGAGATTTGGGACCCATGCGATGGGTACCACGCAGTATTCCTTTAAAGGGTCTGCGTTTGCTCACCCAACCTCACCAAACCTCTCAGCCCCAAGAGTGTCCACCCTTATGTCTCATCCAGCTGTGCGTCTAGATATGGTCAATCCAGGTTGCATCACAGCCCCTGAACGCATTGTGTAAGAATTTCTCTCTCTTTCACTGTCTTTGTTTCATGGGTGTTTCAAAGTAATTTATTTTTATAATGGGGTTTAGCTGCTTTTCACTGCTGTGTTTATGCCGCTTTACACCCACTTGACACACTAACAGAGAGATATCAATACATAGGTTTTACGATTATTATTAGTCAGATATATTCTTGTGCGGTGAATAGGGCGTGTTGAGTCCAGTTCTCTGAGCAAGGAGTAGGTCTTGTCTATTACATATTGGGTTTATGGAACGGTATCTGAGCTAATTTGATACCCTTGTTTTATGTATCACCCCACCTCACCTTTCCCGTTAAGCAGCCATAGTGTGTTTTCTGCATGTGTGACTCTGTTCTGTTTTGTAATTCAGTTCAAGTGTAACGGTTTTTACATTCCCTCTATCAGTGATACCTTATGAGAAGTGTCCTTTTCTGTGTGACTTATTTCACTTAGAATCGTCGTACCTAAATCCACTCATCATGCTGCTACTAACCTTATGACATTGATTTCATGGCTGAGTGATATTCCATTGTACATAAGGACCACAACTTCTTTATCCATTTTTCTCTTTCCTGGGATATTTAAGGTGGAATGAAGTGGAGGTCCTGGTCAACAGAGCATCCCTAAACTTTGGGGTGCTTTTGTCTTGCTGATTTTTAATTTTCCCAATTTATACCCCCATGAGTGGAAGTGCCCTATGCTCTCTAAGCTGTGTTTTTCAGATGTTTCAGGACTCACCGGACACTTCTCCGGAGTGGCTCTTGGCAATTTACATCCCGCCCATCAGTGTAGCAAGGCTCCCATTTCTCCATGGCCTGTCCTGCATTTCTGGTTTTGACACTTTTTTCAGCATGGCCCTTTTGACCGATGGGAAGCGAGACTTCTTTGTAGCGCTGATTTGCCTTTCCAGGTTGCTTGGTTGGCCAAAAAGGGCGTATGCGTTTTTTCCTGAATATATTCAGGAAAAAACGCATACGCCCTTTTTGGCCAAGGGCATCATTGTCAACGTTTTGCCGCTTTTCATGTGCTTTAAAGGCGATTCGTATCTACCTCCTGAAATCTGTTTCCTGCAATTCTGCCTTGATTTCAAATCCTCTTCTTTGCCTTCCCTCAATATATTTGTGGACGGGAGTTATCATTAATAACTCTGCAGGTTTGTGAATTGCAGTGCCCTGAACCTCCATTTTACAACTCGTTTTTATGGGAGCTGGCCGCAAAATCGCAGAATGGCTTCAGGCCCTGTTCTGGTTCCGGGGGTCAGGCTGAGCCTGTGGTTAATTCTTCTTTCTGATGGGAAAATAGAGTGACCTGTGCCTGTCCCAACACCAAGAGCTAGTCTCTCGTTGGTTCCACGTCTTCCCGTTTATCCTCAGGACAAATTGCAACCTGTATGGAACAGGAGGTTAAAGGTGCTGATGCTCCAAGTAGGGAGCTTGCTAGTAAAGCGGCTGGAATGGCGAACCCGGGCACAAGGAGATGAGAAATGAGGTGCGTTTTAGAAACCTTTCCCCATCACACGGTGTACCATCTTCTGGGTTTCTCATGCATGTTTTTGATGTAGGAAGATGCCCTTGAACCTGGAGATTTGGGACCCATGCGATGGGTACCACGCAGTATTCCTTTAAAGGGTCTGCGTTTGCTCACCCAACCTCACCAAACCTCTCAGCCCCAAGAGTGTCCACCCTTATGTCTCATCCAGCTGTGCGTCTAGATATGGTCAATCCAGGTTGCATCACAGCCCCTGAACGCATTGTGTAAGAATTTCTCTCTCTTTCACTGTCTTTGTTTCATGGGTGTTTCAAAGTAATTTATTTTTATAATGGGGTTTAGCTGCTTTTCACTGCTGTGTTTATGCCGCTTTACACCCACTTGACACACTAACAGAGAGATATCAATACATAGGTTTTACGATTATTATTAGTCAGATATATTCTTGTGCGGTGAATAGGGCGTGTTGAGTCCAGTTCTCTGAGCAAGGAGTAGGTCTTGTCTATTACATATTGGGTTTATGGAACGGTATCTGAGCTAATTTGATACCCTTGTTTTATGTATCACCCCACCTCACCTTTCCCGTTAAGCAGCCATAGTGTGTTTTCTGCATGTGTGACTCTGTTCTGTTTTGTAATTCAGTTCAAGTGTAACGGTTTTTACATTCCCTCTATCAGTGATACCTTATGAGAAGTGTCCTTTTCTGTGTGACTTATTTCACTTAGAATCGTTGTACCTAAATCCACTCATCATGCTGCTACTAACCTTACGACATTGATTTCATGGCTGAGTGATATTCCATTGTACATAAGGACCACAACTTCTTTATCCATTTTTCTCTTTCCTGGGATATTTAAGGTGGAATGAAGTGGAGGTCCTGGTCAACAGAGCAGCCCTAAACTTTGGGGTGCTTGTGTCTTGCTGATTTTTAATTTTCCCAATTTATACCCCCATGAGTGGAAGTGCCCTATGCTCTCTAAGCTGTGTTTTTCAGATGTTTCAGGACTCACCGGACACTTCTCCGGAGTGGCTCTTGGCAATTTACATCCCGCCCATCAGTGTAGCAAGGCTCCCATTTCTCCATGGCCTGTCCTGCATTTCTGGTTTTGACACTTTTTTCAGCATGGCCCTTTTGACCGATGGGAAGCGAGACTTCTTTGTAGCGCTGATTTGCCTTTCCAGGTTGCTTGGTTGGCCAAAAAGGGCGTATGCGTTTTTTCCTGAATATATTCAGGAAAAAACGCATACGCCCTTTTTGGCCAAGGGCATCATTGTCAACGTTTTGCCGCTTTTCATGTGCTTTAAAGGCGATTCGTATCTACCTCCTGAAATCTGTTTCCTGCAATTCTGCCTTGATTTCAAATCCTCTTCTTTGCCTTCCCTCAATATATTTGTGGACGAGAGTTATCATTTATAACTCTGCAGGTTTGTGAATTGCAGTGCCCTGAACCTCCATTTTACAACTCGTTTTTATGGGAGCTGGCCGCAAAATCGCAGAATGGCTTCAGGCCCTGTTCTGGTTCCGGGGGTCAGGCTGAGCCTGTGGTTAATTCTTCTTTCTGATGGGAAAATAGAGTGACCTGTGCCTGTCCCAACACCAAGAGCTAGTCTCTCGTTGGTTCCACGTCTTCCCGTTTATCCTCAGGACAAATTGCAACCTGTATGGAACAGGAGGTTAAAGGTGCTGATGCTCCAAGTAGGGAGCTTGCTAGTAAAGCGGCTGGAATGGCGAACCCGGGCACAAGGAGATGAGAAATGAGGTGCGTTTTAGAAACCTTTCCCCATCACACGGTGTACCATCTTCTGGGTTTCTCATGCATGTTTTTGATGTAGGAAGATGCCCTTGAACCTGGAGATTTGGGACCCATGCGATGGGTACCACGCAGTATTCCTTTAAAGGGTCTGCGTTTGCTCACCCAACCTCACCAAACCTCTCAGCCCCAAGAGTGTCCACCCTTATGTCTCATCCAGCTGTGCGTCTAGATATGGTCAATCCAGGTTGCATCACAGCCCCTGAACGCATTGTGTAAGAATTTCTCTCTCTTTCACTGTCTTTGTTTCATGGGTGTTTCAAAGTAATTTATTTTTATAATGGGGTTTAGCTGCTTTTCACTGCTGTGTTTATGCCGCTTTACACCCACTTGACACACTAACAGAGAGATATCAATACATAGGTTTTACGATTATTATTAGTCAGATATATTCTTGTGCGGTGAATAGGGCGTGTTGAGTCCAGTTCTCTGAGCAAGGAGTAGGTCTTGTCTATTACATATTGGGTTTATGGAACGGTATCTGAGCTAATTTGATACCCTTGTTTTATGTATCACCCCACCTCACCTTTCCCGTTAAGCAGCCATAGTGTGTTTTCTGCATGTGTGACTCTGTTCTGTTTTGTAATTCAGTTCAAGTGTAACGGTTTTTACATTCCCTCTATCAGTGATACCTTATGAGAAGTGTCCTTTTCTGTGTGACTTATTTCACTTAGAATCGTCGTACCTAAATCCACTCATCATGCTGCTACTAACCTTACGACATTGATTTCATGGCTGAGTGATATTCCATTGTACATAAGGACCACAACTTCTTTATCCATTTTTCTCTTTCCTGGGATATTTAAGGTGGAATGAAGTGGAGGTCCTGGTCAACAGAGCAGCCCTAAACTTTGGGGTGCTTGTGTCTTGCTGATTTTTAATTTTCCCAATTTATACCCCCATGAGTGGAAGTGCCCTATGCTCTCTAAGCTGTGTTTTTCAGATGTTTCAGGACTCACCGGACCCTTCTCCGGAGTGGCTCTTGGCAATTTACATCCCGCCCATCAGTGTAGCAAGGCTCCCATTTCTCCATGGCCTGTCCTGCATTTCTGGTTTTGACACTTTTTTCAGCATGGCCCTTTTGACCGATGGGAAGCGAGACTTCTTTGTAGCGCTGATTTGCCTTTCCAGGTTGCTTGGTTGGCCAAAAAGGGCGTATGCGTTTTTTCCTGAATATATTCAGGAAAAAACGCATACGCCCTTTTTGGCCAAGGGCATCATTGTCAACGTTTTGCCGCTTTTCATGTGCTTTAAAGGCGATTCGTATCTACCTCCTGAAATCTGTTTCCTGCAATTCTGCCTTGATTTCAAATCCTCTTCTTTGCCTTCCCTCAATATATTTGTGGACGAGAGTTATCATTTATAACTCTGCAGGTTTGTGAATTGCAGTGCCCTGAACCTCCATTTTACAACTCGTTTTTATGGGAGCTGGCCGCAAAATCGCAGAATGGCTTCAGGCCCTGTTCTGGTTCCGGGGGGCAGGCTGAGCCTGTGGTTAATTCTTCTTTCTGATGGGAAAATAGAGTGACCTGTGCCTGTCCCAACACCAAGAGCTAGTCTCTCGTTGGTTCCACGTCTTCCCGTTTATCCTCAGGACAAATTGCAACCTGTATGGAACAGGAGGTTAAAGGTGCTGATGCTCCAAGTAGGGAGCTTGCTAGTAAAGCGGCTGGAATGGCGAACCCGGGCACAAGGAGATGAGAAATGAGGTGCGTTTTAGAAACCTTTCCCCATCACACGGTGTACCATCTTCTGGGTTTCTCATGCATGTTTTTGATGTAGGAAGATGCCCTTGAACCTGGAGATTTGGGACCCATGCGATGGGTACCACGCAGTATTCCTTTAAAGGGTCTGCGTTTGCTCACCCAACCTCACCAAACCTCTCAGCCCCAAGAGTGTCCACCCTTATGTCTCATCCAGCTGTGCGTCTAGATATGGTCAATCCAGGTTGCATCACAGCCCCTGAACGCATTGTGTAAGAATTTCTCTCTCTTTCACTGTCTTTGTTTCATGGGTGTTTCAAAGTAATTTATTTTTATAATGGGGTTTAGCTGCTTTTCACTGCTGTGTTTATGCCGCTTTACACCCACTTGACACACTAACAGAGAGATATCAATACATAGGTTTTACGATTATTATTAGTCAGATATATTCTTGTGCGGTGAATAGGGCGTGTTGAGTCCAGTTCTCTGAGCAAGGAGTAGGTCTTGTCTATTACATATTGGGTTTATGGAACGGTATCTGAGCTAATTTGATACCCTTGTTTTATGTATCACCCCACCTCACCTTTCCCGTTAAGCAGCCATAGTGTGTTTTCTGCATGTGTGACTCTGTTCTGTTTTGTAATTCAGTTCAAGTGTAACGGTTTTTACATTCCCTCTATCAGTGATACCTTATGAGAAGTGTCCTTTTCTGTGTGACTTATTTCACTTAGAATCGTCGTACCTAAATCCACTCATCATGCTGCTACTAACCTTATGACATTGATTTCATGGCTGAGTGATATTCCATTGTACATAAGGACCACAACTTCTTTATCCATTTTTCTCTTTCCTGGGATATTTAAGGTGGAATGAAGTGGAGGTCCTGGTCAACAGAGCATCCCTAAACTTTGGGGTGCTTTTGCCTTGCTGATTTTTAATTTTCCCAATTTATACCCCCATGAGTGGAAGTGCCCTATGCTCTCTAAGCTGTGTTTTTCAGATGTTTCAGGACTCACCGGACACTTCTCCGGAGTGGCTCTTGGCAATTTACATCCCGCCCATCAGTGTAGCAAGGCTCCCATTTCTCCATGGCCTGTCCTGCATTTCTGGTTTTGACACTTTTTTCAGCATGGCCCTTTTGACCGATGGGAAGCGAGACTTCTTTGTAGCGCTGATTTGCCTTTCCAGGTTGCTTGGTTGGCCAAAAAGGGCGTATGCGTTTTTTCCTGAATATATTCAGGAAAAAACGCATACGCCCTTTTTGGCCAAGGGCATCATTGTCAACGTTTTGCCGCTTTTCATGTGCTTTAAAGGCGATTCGTATCTACCTCCTGAAATCTGTTTCCTGCAATTCTGCCTTGATTTCAAATCCTCTTCTTTGCCTTCCCTCAATATATTTGTGGACGAGAGTTATCATTTATAACTCTGCAGGTTTGTGAATTGCAGTGCCCTGAACCTCCATTTTACAACTCGTTTTTATGGGAGCTGGCCGCAAAATCGCAGAATGGCTTCAGGCCCTGTTCTGGTTCCGGGGGGCAGGCTGAGCCTGTGGTTAATTCTTCTTTCTGATGGGAAAATAGAGTGACCTGTGCCTGTCCCAACACCAAGAGCTAGTCTCTCGTTGGTTCCACGTCTTCCCGTTTATCCTCAGGACAAATTGCAACCTGTATGGAACAGGAGGTTAAAGGTGCTGATGCTCCAAGTAGGGAGCTTGCTAGTAAAGCGGCTGGAATGGCGAACCCGGGCACAAGGAGATGAGAAATGAGGTGCGTTTTAGAAACCTTTCCCCATCACACGGTGTACCATCTTCTGGGTTTCTCATGCATGTTTTTGATGTAGGAAGATGCCCTTGAACCTGGAGATTTGGGACCCATGCGATGGGTACCACGCAGTATTCCTTTAAAGGGTCTGCGTTTGCTCACCCAACCTCACCAAACCTCTCAGCCCCAAGAGTGTCCACCCTTATGTCTCATCCAGCTGTGCGTCTAGATATGGTCAATCCAGGTTGCATCACAGCCCCTGAACGCATTGTGTAAGAATTTCTCTCTCTTTCACTGTCTTTGTTTCATGGGTGTTTCAAAGTAATTTATTTTTATAATGGGGTTTAGCTGCTTTTCACTGCTGTGTTTATGCCGCTTTACACCCACTTGACACACTAACAGAGAGATATCAATACATAGGTTTTACGATTATTATTAGTCAGATATATTCTTGTGCGGTGAATAGGGCGTGTTGAGTCCAGTTCTCTGAGCAAGGAGTAGGTCTTGTCTATTACATATTGGGTTTATGGAACGGTATCTGAGCTAATTTGATACCCTTGTTTTATGTATCACCCCACCTCACCTTTCCCGTTAAGCAGCCATAGTGTGTTTTCTGCATGTGTGACTCTGTTCTGTTTTGTAATTCAGTTCAAGTGTAACGGTTTTTACATTCCCTCTATCAGTGATACCTTATGAGAAGTGTCCTTTTCTGTGTGACTTATTTCACTTAGAATCGTCGTACCTAAATCCACTCATCATGCTGCTACTAACCTTATGACATTGATTTCATGGCTGAGTGATATTCCATTGTACATAAGGACCACAACTTCTTTATCCATTTTTCTCTTTCCTGGGATATTTAAGGTGGAATGAAGTGGAGGTCCTGGTCAACAGAGCATCCCTAAACTTTGGGGTGCTTTTGCCTTGCTGATTTTTAATTTTCCCAATTTATACCCCCATGAGTGGAAGTGCCCTATGCTCTCTAAGCTGTGTTTTTCAGATGTTTCAGGACTCACCGGACACTTCTCCGGAGTGGCTCTTGGCAATTTACATCCCGCCCATCAGTGTAGCAAGGCTCCCATTTCTCCATGGCCTGTCCTGCATTTCTGGTTTTGACACTTTTTTCAGCATGGCCCTTTTGACCGATGGGAAGCGAGACTTCTTTGTAGCGCTGATTTGCCTTTCCAGGTTGCTTGGTTGGCCAAAAAGGGCGTATGCGTTTTTTCCTGAATATATTCAGGAAAAAACGCATACGCCCTTTTTGGCCAAGGGCATCATTGTCAACGTTTTGCCGCTTTTCATGTGCTTTAAAGGCGATTCGTATCTACCTCCTGAAATCTGTTTCCTGCAATTCTGCCTTGATTTCAAATCCTCTTCTTTGCCTTCCCTCAATATATTTGTGGACGAGAGTTATCATTTATAACTCTGCAGGTTTGTGAATTGCAGTGCCCTGAACCTCCATTTTACAACTCGTTTTTATGGGAGCTGGCCGCAAAATCGCAGAATGGCTTCAGGCCCTGTTCTGGTTCCGGGGGGCAGGCTGAGCCTGTGGTTAATTCTTCTTTCTGATGGGAAAATAGAGTGACCTGTGCCTGTCCCAACACCAAGAGCTAGTCTCTCGTTGGTTCCACGTCTTCCCGTTTATCCTCAGGACAAATTGCAACCTGTATGGAACAGGAGGTTAAAGGTGCTGATGCTCCAAGTAGGGAGCTTGCTAGTAAAGCGGCTGGAATGGCGAACCCGGGCACAAGGAGATGAGAAATGAGGTGCGTTTTAGAAACCTTTCCCCATCACACGGTGTACCATCTTCTGGGTTTCTCATGCATGTTTTTGATGTAGGAAGATGCCCTTGAACCTGGAGATTTGGGACCCATGCGATGGGTACCACGCAGTATTCCTTTAAAGCGTCTGCGTTTGCTCACCCAACCTCACCAAACCTCTCAGCCCCAAGAGTGTCCACCCTTATGTCTCATCCAGCTGTGCGTCTAGATATGGTCAATCCAGGTTGCATCACAGCCCCTGAACGCATTGTGTAAGAATTTCTCTCTCTTTCACTGTCTTTGTTTCATGGGTGTTTCAAAGTAATTTATTTTTATAATGGGGTTTAGCTGCTTTTCACTGCTGTGTTTATGCCGCTTTACACCCACTTGACACACTAACAGAGAGATATCAATACATAGGTTTTACGATTATTATTAGTCAGATATATTCTTGTGCGGTGAATAGGGCGTGTTGAGTCCAGTTCTCTGAGCAAGGAGTAGGTCTTGTCTATTACATATTGGGTTTATGGAACGGTATCTGAGCTAATTTGATACCCTTGTTTTATGTATCACCCCACCTCACCTTTCCCGTTAAGCAGCCATAGTGTGTTTTCTGCATGTGTGACTCTGTTCTGTTTTGTAATTCAGTTCAAGTGTAACGGTTTTTACATTCCCTCTATCAGTGATACCTTATGAGAAGTGTCCTTTTCTGTGTGACTTATTTCACTTAGAATCGTCGTACCTAAATCCACTCATCATGCTGCTACTAACCTTACGACATTGATTTCATGGCTGAGTGATATTCCATTGTACATAAGGACCACAACTTCTTTATCCATTTTTCTCTTTCCTGGGATATTTAAGGTGGAATGAAGTGGAGGTCCTGGTCAACAGAGCATCCCTAAACTTTGGGGTGCTTGTGTCTTGCTGATTTTTAATTTTCCCAATTTATACCCCCATGAGTGGAAGTGCCCTATGCTCTCTAAGCTGTGTTTTTCAGATGTTTCAGGACTCACCGGACACTTCTCCGGAGTGGCTCTTGGCAATTTACATCCCGCCCATCAGTGTAGCAAGGCTCCCATTTCTCCATGGCCTGTCCTGCATTTCTGGTTTTGACACTTTTTTCAGCATGGCCCTTTTGACCGATGGGAAGCGAGACTTCTTTGTAGCGCTGATTTGCCTTTCCAGGTTGCTTGGTTGGCCAAAAAGGGCGTATGCGTTTTTTCCTGAATATATTCAGGAAAAAACGCATACGCCCTTTTTGGCCAAGGGCATCATTGTCAACGTTTTGCCGCTTTTCATGTGCTTTAAAGGCGATTCGTATCTACCTCCTGAAATCTGTTTCCTGCAATTCTGCCTTGATTTCAAATCCTCTTCTTTGCCTTCCCTCAATATATTTGTGGACGAGAGTTATCATTTATAACTCTGCAGGTTTGTGAATTGCAGTGCCCTGAACCTCCATTTTACAACTCGTTTTTATGGGAGCTGGCCGCAAAATCGCAGAATGGCTTCAGGCCCTGTTCTGGTTCCGGGGGTCAGGCTGAGCCTGTGGTTAATTCTTCTTTCTGATGGGAAAATAGAGTGACCTGTGCCTGTCCCAACACCAAGAGCTAGTCTCTCGTTGGTTCCACGTCTTCCCGTTTATCCTCAGGACAAATTGCAACCTGTATGGAACAGGAGGTTAAAGGTGCTGATGCTCCAAGTAGGGAGCTTGCTAGTAAAGCGGCTGGAATGGCGAACCCGGGCACAAGGAGATGAGAAATGAGGTGCGTTTTAGAAACCTTTCCCCATCACACGGTGTACCATCTTCTGGGTTTCTCATGCATGTTTTTGATGTAGGAAGATGCCCTTGAACCTGGAGATTTGGGACCCATGCGATGGGTACCACGCAGTATTCCTTTAAAGGGTCTGCGTTTGCTCACCCAACCTCACCAAACCTCTCAGCCCCAAGAGTGTCCACCCTTATGTCTCATCCAGCTGTGCGTCTAGATATGGTCAATCCAGGTTGCATCACAGCCCCTGAACGCATTGTGTAAGAATTTCTCTCTCTTTCACTGTCTTTGTTTCATGGGTGTTTCAAAGTAATTTATTTTTATAATGGGGTTTAGCTGCTTTTCACTGCTGTGTTTATGCCGCTTTACACCCACTTGACACACTAACAGAGAGATATCAATACATAGGTTTTACGATTATTATTAGTCAGATATATTCTTGTGCGGTGAATAGGGCGTGTTGAGTCCAGTTCTCTGAGCAAGGAGTAGGTCTTGTCTATTACATATTGGGTTTATGGAACGGTATCTGAGCTAATTTGATACCCTTGTTTTATGTATCACCCCACCTCACCTTTCCCGTTAAGCAGCCATAGTGTGTTTTCTGCATGTGTGACTCTGTTCTGTTTTGTAATTCAGTTCAAGTGTAACGGTTTTTACATTCCCTCTATCAGTGATACCTTATGAGAAGTGTCCTTTTCTGTGTGACTTATTTCACTTAGAATCGTCGTACCTAAATCCACTCATCATGCTGCTACTAACCTTACGACATTGATTTCATGGCTGAGTGATATTCCATTGTACATAAGGACCACAACTTCTTTATCCATTTTTCTCTTTCCTGGGATATTTAAGGTGGAATGAAGTGGAGGTCCTGGTCAACAGAGCAGCCCTAAACTTTGGGGTGCTTGTGTCTTGCTGATTTTTAATTTTCCCAATTTATACCCCCATGAGTGGAAGTGCCCTATGCTCTCTAAGCTGTGTTTTTCAGATGTTTCAGGACTCACCGGACACTTCTCCGGAGTGGCTCTTGGCAATTTACATCCCGCCCATCAGTGTAGCAAGGCTCCCATTTCTCCATGGCCTGTCCTGCATTTCTGGTTTTGACACTTTTTTCAGCATGGCCCTTTTGACCGATGGGAAGCGAGACTTCTTTGTAGTGCTGATTTGCCTTTCCAGGTTGCTTGGTTGGCCAAAAAGGGCGTATGCGTTTTTTCCTGAATATATTCAGGAAAAAACGCATACGCCCTTTTTGGCCAAGGGCATCATTGTCAACGTTTTGCCGCTTTTCATGTGCTTTAAAGGCGATTCGTATCTACCTCCTGAAATCTGTTTCCTGCAATTCTGCCTTGATTTCAAATCCTCTTCTTTGCCTTCCCTCAATATATTTGTGGACGAGAGTTATCATTTATAACTCTGCAGGTTTGTGAATTGCAGTGCCCTGAACCTCCATTTTACAACTCGTTTTTATGGGAGCTGGCCGCAAAATCGCAGAATGGCTTCAGGCCCTGTTCTGGTTCCGGGGGGCAGGCTGAGCCTGTGGTTAATTCTTCTTTCTGATGGGAAAATAGAGTGACCTGTGCCTGTCCCAACACCAAGAGCTAGTCTCTCGTTGGTTCCACGTCTTCCCGTTTATCCTCAGGACAAATTGCAACCTGTATGGAACAGGAGGTTAAAGGTGCTGATGCTCCAAGTAGGGAGCTTGCTAGTAAAGCGGCTGGAATGGCGAACCCGGGCACAAGGAGATGAGAAATGAGGTGCGTTTTAGAAACCTTTCCCCATCACACGGTGTACCATCTTCTGGGTTTCTCATGCATGTTTTTGATGTAGGAAGATGCCCTTGAACCTGGAGATTTGGGACCCATGCGATGGGTACCACGCAGTATTCCTTTAAAGGGTCTGCGTTTGCTCACCCAACCTCACCAAACCTCTCAGCCCCAAGAGTGTCCACCCTTATGTCTCATCCAGCTGTGCGTCTAGATATGGTCAATCCAGGTTGCATCACAGCCCCTGAACGCATTGTGTAAGAATTTCTCTCTCTTTCACTGTCTTTGTTTCATGGGTGTTTCAAAGTAATTTATTTTTATAATGGGGTTTAGCTGCTTTTCACTGCTGTGTTTATGCCGCTTTACACCCACTTGACACACTAACAGAGAGATATCAATACATAGGTTTTACGATTATTATTAGTCAGATATATTCTTGTGCGGTGAATAGGGCGTGTTGAGTCCAGTTCTCTGAGCAAGGAGTAGGTCTTGTCTATTACATATTGGGTTTATGGAACGGTATCTGAGCTAATTTGATACCCTTGTTTTATGTATCACCCCACCTCACCTTTCCCGTTAAGCAGCCATAGTGTGTTTTCTGCATGTGTGACTCTGTTCTGTTTTGTAATTCAGTTCAAGTGTAACGGTTTTTACATTCCCTCTATCAGTGATACCTTATGAGAAGTGTCCTTTTCTGTGTGACTTATTTCACTTAGAATCGTCGTACCTAAATCCACTCATCATGCTGCTACTAACCTTATGACATTGATTTCATGGCTGAGTGATATTCCATTGTACATAAGGACCACAACTTCTTTATCCATTTTTCTCTTTCCTGGGATATTTAAGGTGGAATGAAGTGGAGGTCCTGGTCAACAGAGCATCCCTAAACTTTGGGGTGCTTTTGCCTTGCTGATTTTTAATTTTCCCAATTTATACCCCCATGAGTGGAAGTGCCCTATGCTCTCTAAGCTGTGTTTTTCAGATGTTTCAGGACTCACCGGACACTTCTCCGGAGTGGCTCTTGGCAATTTACATCCCGCCCATCAGTGTAGCAAGGCTCCCATTTCTCCATGGCCTGTCCTGCATTTCTGGTTTTGACACTTTTTTCAGCATGGCCCTTTTGACCGATGGGAAGCGAGACTTCTTTGTAGCGCTGATTTGCCTTTCCAGGTTGCTTGGTTGGCCAAAAAGGGCGTATGCGTTTTTTCCTGAATATATTCAGGAAAAAACGCATACGCCCTTTTTGGCCAAGGGCATCATTGTCAACGTTTTGCCGCTTTTCATGTGCTTTAAAGGCGATTCGTATCTACCTCCTGAAATCTGTTTCCTGCAATTCTGCCTTGATTTCAAATCCTCTTCTTTGCCTTCCCTCAATATATTTGTGGACGAGAGTTATCATTTATAACTCTGCAGGTTTGTGAATTGCAGTGCCCTGAACCTCCATTTTACAACTCGTTTTTATGGGAGCTGGCCGCAAAATCGCAGAATGGCTTCAGGCCCTGTTCTGGTTCCGGGGGGCAGGCTGAGCCTGTGGTTAATTCTTCTTTCTGATGGGAAAATAGAGTGACCTGTGCCTGTCCCAACACCAAGAGCTAGTCTCTCGTTGGTTCCACGTCTTCCCGTTTATCCTCAGGACAAATTGCAACCTGTATGGAACAGGAGGTTAAAGGTGCTGATGCTCCAAGTAGGGAGCTTGCTAGTAAAGCGGCTGGAATGGCGAACCCGGGCACAAGGAGATGAGAAATGAGGTGCGTTTTAGAAACCTTTCCCCATCACACGGTGTACCATCTTCTGGGTTTCTCATGCATGTTTTTGATGTAGGAAGATGCCCTTGAACCTGGAGATTTGGGACCCATGCGATGGGTACCACGCAGTATTCCTTTAAAGGGTCTGCGTTTGCTCACCCAACCTCACCAAACCTCTCAGCCCCAAGAGTGTCCACCCTTATGTCTCATCCAGCTGTGCGTCTAGATATGGTCAATCCAGGTTGCATCACAGCCCCTGAACGCATTGTGTAAGAATTTCTCTCTCTTTCACTGTCTTTGTTTCATGGGTGTTTCAAAGTAATTTATTTTTATAATGGGGTTTAGCTGCTTTTCACTGCTGTGTTTATGCCGCTTTACACCCACTTGACACACTAACAGAGAGATATCAATACATAGGTTTTACGATTATTATTAGTCAGATATATTCTTGTGCGGTGAATAGGGCGTGTTGAGTCCAGTTCTCTGAGCAAGGAGTAGGTCTTGTCTATTACATATTGGGTTTATGGAACGGTATCTGAGCTAATTTGATACCCTTGTTTTATGTATCACCCCACCTCACCTTTCCCGTTAAGCAGCCATAGTGTGTTTTCTGCATGTGTGACTCTGTTCTGTTTTGTAATTCAGTTCAAGTGTAACGGATTTTACATTCCCTCTATCAGTGATACCTTATGAGAAGTGTCCTTTTCTGTGTGACTTATTTCACTTAGAATCGTCGTACCTAATTCCACTCATCATGCTGCTACTAACCTTACGACATTGATTTCCTGGCTGAGTGATATTCCATTGTACATAAGGACCACAACTTCTTTATCCATTTTTCTCTTTCCTGGGATATTTAAGGTGGAATGAAGTGGAGGTCCTGGTCAACAGAGCAGCCCTAAACTTTGGGGTGCTTGTGTCTTGCTGATTTTTAATTTTCCCAATTTATACCCCCATGAGTGGAAGTGCCCTATGCTCTCTAAGCTGTGTTTTTCAGATGTTTCAGGACTCACCGGACACTTCTCCGGAGTGGCTCTTGGCAATTTACATCCCGCCCATCAGTGTAGCAAGGCTCCCATTTCTCCATGGCCTGTCCTGCATTTCTGGTTTTGACACTTTTTTCAGCATGGCCCTTTTGACCGATGGGAAGCGAGACTTCTTTGTAGCGCTGATTTGCCTTTCCAGGTTGCTTGGTTGGCCAAAAAGGGCGTATGCGTTTTTTCCTGAATATATTCAGGAAAAAACGCATACGCCCTTTTTGGCCAAGGGCATCATTGTCAACGTTTTGCCGCTTTTCATGTGCTTTAAAGGCGATTCGTATCTACCTCCTGAAATCTGTTTCCTGCAATTCTGCCTTGATTTCAAATCCTCTTCTTTGCCTTCCCTCAATATATTTGTGGACGGGAGTTATCATTTATAACTCTGCAGGTTTGTGAATTGCAGTGCCCTGAACCTCCATTTTACAACTCGTTTTTATGGGAGCTGGCCGCAAAATCGCAGAATGGCTTCAGGCCCTGTTCTGGTTCCGGGGGGCAGGCTGAGCCTGTGGTTAATTCTTCTTTCTGATGGGAAAATAGAGTGACCTGTGCCTGTCCCAACACCAAGAGCTAGTCTCTCGTTGGTTCCACGTCTTCCCGTTTATCCTCAGGACAAATTGCAACCTGTATGGAACAGGAGGTTAAAGGTGCTGATGCTCCAAGTAGGGAGCTTGCTAGTAAAGCGGCTGGAATGGCGAACCCGGGCACAAGGAGATGAGAAATGAGGTGCGTTTTAGAAACCTTTCCCCATCACACGGTGTACCATCTTCTGGGTTTCTCATGCATGTTTTTGATGTAGGAAGATGCCCTTGAACCTGGAGATTTGGGACCCATGCGATGGGTACCACGCAGTATTCCTTTAAAGGGTCTGGGTTTGCTCACCCAACCTCACCAAACCACTCAGCCCCAAGAGTGTCCACCCTTATGTCTCATCCAGCTGTGCGTCTAGATATGGTCAATCCAGGTTGCATCACAGCCCCTGAACGCATTGTGTAAGAATTTCTCTCTCTTTCACTGTCTTTGTTCATGGGTGTTTCAAAGTAATTTATTTTTATAATGGGGTTTAGCTGCTTTTCACTGCTGTGTTTATGCCGCTTTACACCCACTTGACACACTAACAGAGAGATATCAATACATAGGTTTTACGATTATTATTAGTCAGATATATTCTTGTGCGGTGAATAGGGCGTGTTGAGTCCAGTTCTCTGAGCAAGGAGTAGGTCTTGTCTATTACATATTGGGTTTATGGAACGGTATCTGAGCTAATTTGATACCCTTGTTTTATGTATCACCCCACCTCACCTTTCCCGTTAAGCAGCCATAGTGTGTTTTCTGCATGTGTGACTCTGTTCTGTTTTGTAATTCAGTTCAAGTGTAACGGATTTTACATTCCCTCTATCAGTGATACCTTATGAGAAGTGTCCTTTTCTGTGTGACTTATTTCACTTAGAATCGTCGTACCTAATTCCACTCATCATGCTGCTACTAACCTTATGACATTGATTTCCTGGCTGAGTGATATTCCATTGTACATAAGGACCACAACTTCTTTATCCATTTTTCTCTTTCCTGGGATATTTAAGGTGGAATGAAGTGGAGGTCCTGGTCAACAGAGCAGCCCTAAACTTTGGGGTGCTTGTGTCTTGCTGATTTTTAATTTTCCCAATTTATACCCCCATGAGTGGAAGTGCCCTATGCTCTCTAAGCTGTGTTTTTCAGATGTTTCAGGACTCACCGGACACTTCTCCGGAGTGGCTCTTGGCAATTTACATCCCGCCCATCAGTGTAGCAAGGCTCCCATTTCTCCATGGCCTGTCCTGCATTTCTGGTTTTGACACTTTTTTCAGCATGGCCCTTTTGACCGATGGGAAGCGAGACTTCTTTGTAGCGCTGATTTGCCTTTCCAGGTTGCTTGGTTGGCCAAAAAGGGCGTATGCGTTTTTTCCTGAATATATTCAGGAAAAAACGCATACGCCCTTTTTGGCCAAGGGCATCATTGTCAACGTTTTGCCGCTTTTCATGTGCTTTAAAGGCGATTCGTATCTACCTCCTGAAATCTGTTTCCTGCAATTCTGCCTTGATTTCAAATCCTCTTCTTTGCCTTCCCTCAATATATTTGTGGACGGGAGTTATCATTTATAACTCTGCAGGTTTGTGAATTGCAGTGCCCTGAACCTCCATTTTACAACTCGTTTTTATGGGAGCTGGCCGCAAAATCGCAGAATGGCTTCAGGCCCTGTTCTGGTTCCGGGGGGCAGGCTGAGCCTGTGGTTAATTCTTCTTTCTGATGGGAAAATAGAGTGACCTGTGCCTGTCCCAACACCAAGAGCTAGTCTCTCGTTGGTTCCACGTCTTCCCGTTTATCCTCAGGACAAATTGCAACCTGTATGGAACAGGAGGTTAAAGGTGCTGATGCTCCAAGTAGGGAGCTTGCTAGTAAAGCGGCTGGAATGGCGAACCCGGGCACAAGGAGATGAGAAATGAGGTGCGTTTTAGAAACCTTTCCCCATCACACGGTGTACCATCTTCTGGGTTTCTCATGCATGTTTTTGATGTAGGAAGATGCCCTTGAACCTGGAGATTTGGGACCCATGCGATGGGTACCACGCAGTATTCCTTTAAAGGGTCTGCGTTTGCTCACCCAACCTCACCAAACCTCTCAGCCCCAAGAGTGTCCACCCTTATGTCTCATCCAGCTGTGGGTCTAGATATGGTCAATCCAGGTTGCATCACAGCCCCTGAACGCATTGTGTAAGAATTTCTCTCTCTTTCACTGTCTTTGTTTCATGGGTGTTTCAAAGTAATTTATTTTTATAATGGGGTTTAGCTGCTTTTCACTGCTGTGTTTATGCCGCTTTACACCCACTTGACACACTAACAGAGAGATATCAATACATAGGTTTTACGATTATTATTAGTCAGATATATTCTTGTGCGGTGAATAGGGCGTGTTGAGTCCAGTTCTCTGAGCAAGGAGTAGGTCTTGTCTATTACATATTGGGTTTATGGAACGGTATCTGAGCTAATTTGATACCCTTGTTTTATGTATCACCCCACCTCACCTTTCCCGTTAAGCAGCCATAGTGTGTTTTCTGCATGTGTGACTCTGTTCTGTTTTGTAATTCAGTTCAAGTGTAACGGATTTTACATTCCCTCTATCAGTGATACCTTATGAGAAGTGTCCTTTTCTGTGTGACTTATTTCACTTAGAATCGTCATACCTAATTCCACTCATCATGCTGCTACTAACCTTACGACATTGATTTCCTGGCTGAGTGATATTCCATTGTACATAAGGACCACAACTTCTTTATCCATTTTTCTCTTTCCTGGGATATTTAAGGTGGAATGAAGTGGAGGTCCTGGTCAACAGAGCAGCCCTAAACTTTGGGGTGCTTGTGTCTTGCTGATTTTTAATTTTCCCAATTTATACCCCCATGAGTGGAAGTGCCCTATGCTCTCTAAGCTGTGTTTTTCAGATGTTTCAGGACTCACCGGACACTTCTCCGGAGTGGCTCTTGGCAATTTACATCCCGCCCATCAGTGTAGCAAGGCTCCCATTTCTCCATGGCCTGTCCTGCATTTCTGGTTTTGACACTTTTTTCAGCATGGCCCTTTTGACCGATGGGAAGCGAGACTTCTTTGTAGCGCTGATTTGCCTTTCCAGGTTGCTTGGTTGGCCAAAAAGGGCGTATGCGTTTTTTCCTGAATATATTCAGGAAAAAACGCATACGCCCTTTTTGGCCAAGGGCATCATTGTCAACGTTTTGCCGCTTTTCATGTGCTTTAAAGGCGATTCGTATCTACCTCCTGAAATCTGTTTCCTGCAATTCTGCCTTGATTTCAAGTCCTCTTCTTTGCCTTCCCTCAATATATTTGTGGACGAGAGTTCTCATTTATAACTCTGCAGGTTTGTGAATTGCAGTGCCCTGAACCTCCATTTTACAACTCGTTTTTATGGGAGCTGGCCGCAAAATCGCAGAATGGCTTCAGGCCCTGTTCTGGTTCCGGGGGGCAGGCTGAGCCTGTGGTTAATTCTTCTTTCTGATGGGAAAATAGAGTGACCTGTGCCTGTCCCAACACCAAGAGCTAGTCTCTCGTTGGTTCCACGTCTTCCCGTTTATCCTCAGGACAAATTGCAACCTGTATGGAACAGGAGGTTAAAGGTGCTGATGCTCCAAGTAGGGAGCTTGCTAGTAAAGCGGCTGGAATGGCGAACCCGGGCACAAGGAGATGAGAAATGAGGTGCGTTTTAGAAACCTTTCCCCATCACACGGTGTACCATCTTCTGGGTTTCTCATGCATGTTTTTGATGTAGGAAGATGCCCTTGAACCTGGAGATTTGGGACCCATGCGATGGGTACCACGCAGTATTCCTTTAAAGGGTCTGCGTTTGCTCACCCAACCTCACCAAACCTCTCAGCCCCAAGAGTGTCCACCCTTATGTCTCATCCAGCTGTGCGTCTAGATATGGTCAATCCAGGTTGCATCACAGCCCCTGAACGCATTGTGTAAGAATTTCTCTCTCTTTCACTGTCTTTGTTTCATGGGTGTTTCAAAGTAATTTATTTTTATAATGGGGTTTAGCTGCTTTTCACTGCTGTGTTTATGCCGCTTTACACCCACTTGACACACTAACAGAGAGATATCAATACATAGGTTTTACGATTATTATTAGTCAGATATATTCTTGTGCGGTGAATAGGGCGTGTTGAGTCCAGTTCTCTGAGCAAGGAGTAGGTCTTGTCTATTACATATTGGGTTTATGGAACGGTATCTGAGCTAATTTGATACCCTTGTTTTATGTATCACCCCACCTCACCTTTCCCGTTAAGCAGCCATAGTGTGTTTTCTGCATGTGTGACTCTGTTCTGTTTTGTAATTCAGTTCAAGTGTAACGGTTTTTACATTCCCTCTATCAGTGATACCTTATGAGAAGTGTCCTTTTCTGTGTGACTTATTTCACTTAGAATCGTCGTACCTAAATCCACTCATCATGCTGCTACTAACCTTACGACATTGATTTCATGGCTGAGTGATATTCCATTGTACATAAGGACCACAACTTCTTTATCCATTTTTCTCTTTCCTGGGATATTTAAGGTGGAATGAAGTGGAGGTCCTGGTCAACAGAGCAGCCCTAAACTTTGGGGTGCTTGTGTCTTGCTGATTTTTCATTTTCCCAATTTATACCCCCATGAGTGGAAGTGCCCTATGCTCTCTAAGCTGTGTTTTTCAGATGTTTCAGGACTCACCGGACCCTTCTCCGGAGTGGCTCTTGGCAATTTACATCCCGCCCATCAGTGTAGCAAGGCTCCCATTTCTCCATGGCCTGTCCTGCATTTCTGGTTTTGACACTTTTTTCAGCATGGCCCTTTTGACCGATGGGAAGCGAGACTTCTTTGTAGCGCTGATTTGCCTTTCCAGGTTGCTTGGTTGGCCAAAAAGGGCGTATGCGTTTTTTCCTGAATATATTCAGGAAAAAACGCATACGCCCTTTTTGGCCAAGGGCATCATTGTCAACGTTTTGCCGCTTTTCATGTGCTTTAAAGGCGATTCGTATCTACCTCCTGAAATCTGTTTCCTGCAATTCTGCCTTGATTTCAAATCCTCTTCTTTGCCTTCCCTCAATATATTTGTGGACGAGAGTTATCATTTATAACTCTGCAGGTTTGTGAATTGCAGTGCCCTGAACCTCCATTTTACAACTCGTTTTTATGGGAGCTGGCCGCAAAATCGCAGAATGGCTTCAGGCCCTGTTCTGGTTCCGGGGGTCAGGCTGAGCCTGTGGTTAATTCTTCTTTCTGATGGGAAAATAGAGTGACCTGTGCCTGTCCCAACACCAAGAGCTAGTCTCTCGTTGGTTCCACGTCTTCCCGTTTATCCTCAGGACAAATTGCAACCTGTATGGAACAGGAGGTTAAAGGTGCTGATGCTCCAAGTAGGGAGCTTGCTAGTAAAGCGGCTGGAATGGCGAACCCGGGCACAAGGAGATGAGAAATGAGGTGCGTTTTAGAAACCTTTCCCCATCACACGGTGTACCATCTTCTGGGTTTCTCATGCATGTTTTTGATGTAGGAAGATGCCCTTGAACCTGGAGATTTGGGACCCATGCGATGGGTACCACGCAGTATTCCTTTAAAGGGTCTGCGTTTGCTCACCCAACCTCACCAAACCTCTCAGCCCCAAGAGTGTCCACCCTTATGTCTCATCCAGCTGTGCGTCTAGATATGGTCAATCCAGGTTGCATCACAGCCCCTGAACGCATTGTGTAAGAATTTCTCTCTCTTTCACTGTCTTTGTTTCATGGGTGTTTCAAAGTAATTTATTTTTATAATGGGGTTTAGCTGCTTTTCACTGCTGTGTTTATGCCGCTTTACACCCACTTGACACACTAACAGAGAGATATCAATACATAGGTTTTACGATTATTATTAGTCAGATATATTCTTGTGCGGTGAATAGGGCGTGTTGAGTCCAGTTCTCTGAGCAAGGAGTAGGTCTTGTCTATTACATATTGGGTTTATGGAACGGTATCTGAGCTAATTTGATACCCTTGTTTTATGTATCACCCCACCTCACCTTTCCCGTTAAGCAGCCATAGTGTGTTTTCTGCATGTGTGACTCTGTTCTGTTTTGTAATTCAGTTCAAGTGTAACGGTTTTTACATTCCCTCTATCAGTGATACCTTATGAGAAGTGTCCTTTTCTGTGTGACTTATTTCACTTAGAATCGTCGTACCTAAATCCACTCATCATGCTGCTACTAACCTTACGACATTGATTTCATGGCTGAGTGATATTCCATTGTACATAAGGACCACAACTTCTTTATCCATTTTTCTCTTTCCTGGGATATTTAAGGTGGAATGAAGTGGAGGTCCTGGTCAACAGAGCAGCCCTAAACTTTGGGGTGCTTGTGTCTTGCTGATTTTTCATTTTCCCAATTTATACCCCCATGAGTGGAAGTGCCCTATGCTCTCTAAGCTGTGTTTTTCAGATGTTTCAGGACTCACCGGACCCTTCTCCGGAGTGGCTCTTGGCAATTTACATCCCGCCCATCAGTGTAGCAAGGCTCCCATTTCTCCATGGCCTGTCCTGCATTTCTGGTTTTGACACTTTTTTCAGCATGGCCCTTTTGACCGATGGGAAACGAGACTTCTTTGTAGCGCTGATTTGCCTTTCCAGGTTGCTTGGTTGGCCAAAAAGGGCGTATGCGTTTTTTCCTGAATATATTCAGGAAAAAACGCATACGCCCTTTTTGGCCAAGGGCATCATTGTCAACGTTTTGCCGCTTTTCATGTGCTTTAAAGGCGATTCGTATCTACCTCCTGAAATCTGTTTCCTGCAATTCTGCCTTGATTTCAAATCCTCTTCTTTGCCTTCCCTCAATATATTTGTGGACGAGAGTTCTCATTTATAACTCTGCAGGTTTGTGAATTGCAGTGCCCTGAACCTCCATTTTACAACTCGTTTTTATGGGAGCTGGCCGCAAAATCGCAGAATGGCTTCAGGCCCTGTTCTGGTTCCGGGGGTCAGGCTGAGCCTGTGGTTAATTCTTCTTTCTGATGGGAAAATAGAGTGACCTGTGCCTGTCCCAACACCAAGAGCTAGTCTCTCGTTGGTTCCACGTCTTCCCGTTTATCCTCAGGACAAATTGCAACCTGTATGGAACAGGAGGTTAAAGGTGCTGATGCTCCAAGTAGGGAGCTTGCTAGTAAAGCGGCTGGAATGGCGAACCCGGGCACAAGGAGATGAGAAATGAGGTGCGTTTTAGAAACCTTTCCCCATCACACGGTGTACCATCTTCTGGGTTTCTCATGCATGTTTTTGATGTAGGAAGATGCCCTTGAACCTGGAGATTTGGGACCCATGCGATGGGTACCACGCAGTATTCCTTTAAAGGGTCTGCGTTTGCTCACCCAACCTCACCAAACCTCTCAGCCCCAAGAGTGTCCACCCTTATGTCTCATCCAGCTGTGCATCTAGATATGGTCAATCCAGGTTGCATCACAGCCCCTGAACGCATTGTGTAAGAATTTCTCTCTCTTTCACTGTCTTTGTTTCATGGGTGTTTCAAAGTAATTTATTTTTATAATGGGGTTTAGCTGCTTTTCACTGCTGTGTTTATGCCCCTTTACACCCACTTGACACACTAACAGAGAGATATCAATACATAGGTTTTACGATTATTATTAGTCAGATATATTCTTGTGCGGTGAATAGGGCGTGTTGAGTCCAGTTCTCTGAGCAAGGAGTAGGTCTTGTCTATTACATATTGGGTTTATGGAACGGTATCTGAGCTAATTTGATACCCTTGTTTTATGTATCACCCCACCTCACCTTTCCCGTTAAGCAGCCATAGTGTGTTTTCTGCATGTGTGACTCTGTTCTGTTTTGTAATTCAGTTCAAGTGTAACGGTTTTTACATTCCCTCTATCAGTGATACCTTATGAGAAGTGTCCTTTTCTGTGTGACTTATTTCACTTAGAATCGTCGTACCTAAATCCACTCATCATGCTGCTACTAACCTTACGACATTGATTTCATGGCTGAGTGATATTCCATTGTACATAAGGACCACAACTTCTTTATCCATTTTTCTCTTTCCTGGGATATTTAAGGTGGAATGAAGTGGAGGTCCTGGTCAACAGAGCAGCCCTAAACTTTGGGGTGCTTGTGTCTTGCTGATTTTTCATTTTCCCAATTTATACCCCCATGAGTGGAAGTGCCCTATGCTCTCTAAGCTGTGTTTTTCAGATGTTTCAGGACTCACCGGACACTTCT
The DNA here is from genome assembly GCF_965194805.1 of Balaenoptera borealis. NCBI lineage: Eukaryota > Metazoa > Chordata > Mammalia > Artiodactyla > Balaenopteridae > Balaenoptera > Balaenoptera borealis. The sequence continues at coordinate 903,200 of NW_028123969.1, read as the reverse complement.
CCGGAGTGGCTCTTGGCAATTTACATCCCGCCCATCAGTGTAGCAAGGCTCCCATTTCTCCATGGCCTGTCCTGCATTTCTGGTTTTGACACTTTTTTCAGCATGGCCCTTTTGACCGATGGGAAGCGAGACTTCTTTGTAGCGCTGATTTGCCTTTCCAGGTTGCTTGGTTGGCCAAAAAGGGCGTATGCGTTTTTTCCTGAATATATTCAGGAAAAAACGCATACGCCCTTTTTGGCCAAGGGCATCATTGTCAACGTTTTGCCGCTTTTCATGTGCTTTAAAGGCGATTCGTATCTACCTCCTGAAATCTGTTTCCTGCAATTCTGCCTTGATTTCAAGTCCTCTTCTTTGCCTTCCCTCAATATATTTGTGGACGAGAGTTCTCATTTATAACTCTGCAGGTTTGTGAATTGCAGTGCCCTGAACCTCCATTTTACAACTCGTTTTTATGGGAGCTGGCCGCAAAATCGCAGAATGGCTTCAGGCCCTGTTCTGGTTCCGGGGGGCAGGCTGAGCCTGTGGTTAATTCTTCTTTCTGATGGGAAAATAGAGTGACCTGTGCCTGTCCCAACACCAAGAGCTAGTCTCTCGTTGGTTCCACGTCTTCCCGTTTATCCTCAGGACAAATTGCAACCTGTATGGAACAGGAGGTTAAAGGTGCTGATGCTCCAAGTAGGGAGCTTGCTAGTAAAGCGGCTGGAATGGCGAACCCGGGCACAAGGAGATGAGAAATGAGGTGCGTTTTAGAAACCTTTCCCCATCACACGGTGTACCATCTTCTGGGTTTCTCATGCATGTTTTTGATGTAGGAAGATGCCCTTGAACCTGGAGATTTGGGACCCATGCGATGGGTACCACGCAGTATTCCTTTAAAGGGTCTGGGTTTGCTCACCCAACCTCACCAAACCTCTCAGCCCCAAGAGTGTCCACCCTTATGTCTCATCCAGCTGTGCGTCTAGATATGGTCAATCCAGGTTGCATCACAGCCCCTGAACGCATTGTGTAAGAATTTCTATCTCTTTCACTGTCTTTGTTTCATGGGTGTTTCAAAGTAATTTATTTTTATAATGGGGTTTAGCTGCTTTTCACTGCTGTGTTTATGCCGCTTTACACCCACTTGACACACTAACAGAGAGATAGCAATACATAGGTTTTACGATTATTATTAGTCAGATATATTCTTGTGCGGTGAATAGGGCGTGTTGAGTCCAGTTCTCTGAGCAAGGAGTAGGTCTTGTCTATTACATATTGGGTTTATGGAACGGTATCTGAGCTAATTTGATACCCTTGTTTTATGTATCACCCCACCTCACCTTTCCCGTTAAGCAGCCATAGTGTGTTTTCTGCATGTGTGACTCTGTTCTGTTTTGTAATTCAGTTCAAGTGTAACGGTTTTTACATTCCCTCTATCAGTGATACCTTATGAGAAGTGTCCTTTTCTGTGTGACTTATTTCACTTAGAATCGTCGTACCTAAATCCACTCATCATGCTGCTACTAACCTTACGACATTGATTTCATGGCTGAGTGATATTCCATTGTACATAAGGACCACAACTTCTTTATCCATTTTTCTCTTTCCTGGGATATTTAAGGTGGAATGAAGTGGAGGTCCTGGTCAACAGAGCAGCCCTAAACTTTGGGGTGCTTGTGTCTTGCTGATTTTTCATTTTCCCAATTTATACCCCCATGAGTGGAAGTGCCCTATGCTCTCTAAGCTGTGTTTTTCAGATGTTTCAGGACTCACCGGACCCTTCTCCGGAGTGGCTCTTGGCAATTTACATCCCGCCCATCAGTGTAGCAAGGCTCCCATTTCTCCATGGCCTGTCCTGCATTTCTGGTTTTGACACTTTTTTCAGCATGGCCCTTTTGACCGATGGGAAGCGAGACTTCTTTGTAGCGCTGATTTGCCTTTCCAGGTTGCTTGGTTGGCCAAAAAGGGCGTATGCGTTTTTTCCTGAATATATTCAGGAAAAAACGCATACGCCCTTTTTGGCCAAGGGCATCATTGTCAACGTTTTGCCGCTTTTCATGTGCTTTAAAGGCGATTCGTATCTACCTCCTGAAATCTGTTTCCTGCAATTCTGCCTTGATTTCAAATCCTCTTCTTTGCCTTCCCTCAATATATTTGTGGACGAGAGTTATCATTTATAACTCTGCAGGTTTGTGAATTGCAGTGCCCTGAACCTCCATTTTACAACTCGTTTTTATGGGAGCTGGCCGCAAAATCGCAGAATGGCTTCAGGCCCTGTTCTGGTTCCGGGGGGCAGGCTGAGCCTGTGGTTAATTCTTCTTTCTGATGGGAAAATAGAGTGACCTGTGCCTGTCCCAACACCAAGAGCTAGTCTCTCGTTGGTTCCACGTCTTCCCGTTTATCCTCAGGACAAATTGCAACCTGTATGGAACAGGAGGTTAAAGGTGCTGATGCTCCAAGTAGGGAGCTTGCTAGTAAAGCGGCTGGAATGGCGAACCCGGGCACAAGGAGATGAGAAATGAGGTGCGTTTTAGAAACCTTTCCCCATCACACGGTGTACCATCTTCTGGGTTTCTCATGCATGTTTTTGATGTAGGAAGATGCCCTTGAACCTGGAGATTTGGGACCCATGCGATGGGTACCACGCAGTATTCCTTTAAAGGGTCTGCGTTTGCTCACCCAACCTCACCAAACCTCTCAGCCCCAAGAGTGTCCACCCTTATGTCTCATCCAGCTGTGCATCTAGATATGGTCAATCCAGGTTGCATCACAGCCCCTGAACGCATTGTGTAAGAATTTCTCTCTCTTTCACTGTCTTTGTTTCATGGGTGTTTCAAAGTAATTTATTTTTATAATGGGGTTTAGCTGCTTTTCACTGCTGTGTTTATGCCCCTTTACACCCACTTGACACACTAACAGAGAGATATCAATACATAGGTTTTACGATTATTATTAGTCAGATATATTCTTGTGCGGTGAATAGGGCGTGTTGAGTCCAGTTCTCTGAGCAAGGAGTAGGTCTTGTCTATTACATATTGGGTTTATGGAACGGTATCTGAGCTAATTTGATACCCTTGTTTTATGTATCACCCCACCTCACCTTTCCCGTTAAGCAGCCATAGTGTGTTTTCTGCATGTGTGACTCTGTTCTGTTTTGTAATTCAGTTCAAGTGTAACGGTTTTTACATTCCCTCTATCAGTGATACCTTATGAGAAGTGTCCTTTTCTGTGTGACTTATTTCACTTAGAATCGTCGTACCTAAATCCACTCATCATGCTGCTACTAACCTTACGACATTGATTTCATGGCTGAGTGATATTCCATTGTACATAAGGACCACAACTTCTTTATCCATTTTTCTCTTTCCTGGGATATTTAAGGTGGAATGAAGTGGAGGTCCTGGTCAACAGAGCAGCCCTAAACTTTGGGGTGCTTGTGTCTTGCTGATTTTTCATTTTCCCAATTTATACCCCCATGAGTGGAAGTGCCCTATGCTCTCTAAGCTGTGTTTTTCAGATGTTTCAGGACTCACCGGACCCTTCTCCGGAGTGGCTCTTGGCAATTTACATCCCGCCCATCAGTGTAGCAAGGCTCCCATTTCTCCATGGCCTGTCCTGCATTTCTGGTTTTGACACTTTTTTCAGCATGGCCCTTTTGACCGATGGGAAGCGAGACTTCTTTGTAGCGCTGATTTGCCTTTCCAGGTTGCTTGGTTGGCCAAAAAGGGCGTATGCGTTTTTTCCTGAATATATTCAGGAAAAAACGCATACGCCCTTTTTGGCCAAGGGCATCATTGTCAACGTTTTGCCGCTTTTCATGTGCTTTAAAGGCGATTCGTATCTACCTCCTGAAATCTGTTTCCTGCAATTCTGCCTTGATTTCAAATCCTCTTCTTTGCCTTCCCTCAATATATTTGTGGACGAGAGTTATCATTTATAACTCTGCAGGTTTGTGAATTGCAGTGCCCTGAACCTCCATTTTACAACTCGTTTTTATGGGAGCTGGCCGCAAAATCGCAGAATGGCTTCAGGCCCTGTTCTGGTTCCGGGGGGCAGGCTGAGCCTGTGGTTAATTCTTCTTTCTGATGGGAAAATAGAGTGACCTGTGCCTGTCCCAACACCAAGAGCTAGTCTCTCGTTGGTTCCACGTCTTCCCGTTTATCCTCAGGACAAATTGCAACCTGTATGGAACAGGAGGTTAAAGGTGCTGATGCTCCAAGTAGGGAGCTTGCTAGTAAAGCGGCTGGAATGGCGAACCCGGGCACAAGGAGATGAGAAATGAGGTGCGTTTTAGAAACCTTTCCCCATCACACGGTGTACCATCTTCTGGGTTTCTCATGCATGTTTTTGATGTAGGAAGATGCCCTTGAACCTGGAGATTTGGGACCCATGCGATGGGTACCACGCAGTATTCCTTTAAAGGGTCTGCGTTTGCTCACCCAACCTCACCAAACCTCTCAGCCCCAAGAGTGTCCACCCTTATGTCTCATCCAGCTGTGCATCTAGATATGGTCAATCCAGGTTGCATCACAGCCCCTGAACGCATTGTGTAAGAATTTCTCTCTCTTTCACTGTCTTTGTTTCATGGGTGTTTCAAAGTAATTTATTTTTATAATGGGGTTTAGCTGCTTTTCACTGCTGTGTTTATGCCCCTTTACACCCACTTGACACACTAACAGAGAGATATCAATACATAGGTTTTACGATTATTATTAGTCAGATATATTCTTGTGCGGTGAATAGGGCGTGTTGAGTCCAGTTCTCTGAGCAAGGAGTAGGTCTTGTCTATTACATATTGGGTTTATGGAACGGTATCTGAGCTAATTTGATACCCTTGTTTTATGTATCACCCCACCTCACCTTTCCCGTTAAGCAGCCATAGTGTGTTTTCTGCATGTGTGACTCTGTTCTGTTTTGTAATTCAGTTCAAGTGTAACGGTTTTTACATTCCCTCTATCAGTGATACCTTATGAGAAGTGTCCTTTTCTGTGTGACTTATTGCACTTAGAATCGTCGTACCTAAATCCACTCATCATGCTGCTACTAACCTTACGACATTGATTTCATGGCTGAGTGATATTCCATTGTACATAAGGACCACAACTTCTTTATCCATTTTTCTCTTTCCTGGGATATTTAAGGTGGAATGAAGTGGAGGTCCTGGTCAACAGAGCAGCCCTAAACTTTGGGGTGCTTGTGTCTTGCTGATTTTTCATTTTCCCAATTTATACCCCCATGAGTGGAAGTGCCCTATGCTCTCTAAGCTGTGTTTTTCAGATGTTTCAGGACTCACCGGACAATTCTCCGGAGTGGCTCTTGGCAATTTACATCCCGCCCATCAGTGTAGCAAGGCTCCCATTTCTCCATGGCCTGTCCTGCATTTCTGGTTTTGACACTTTTTTCAGCATGGCCCTTTTGACCGATGGGAAGCGAGACTTCTTTGTAGCGCTGATTTGCCTTTCCAGGTTGCTTGGTTGGCCAAAAAGGGCGTATGCGTTTTTTCCTGAATATATTCAGGAAAAAACGCATACGCCCTTTTTGGCCAAGGGCATCATTGTCAACGTTTTGCCGCTTTTCATGTGCTTTAAAGGCGATTCGTATCTACCTCCTGAAATCTGTTTCCTGCAATTCTGCCTTGATTTCAAATCCTCTTCTTTGCCTTCCCTCAATATATTTGTGGACGAGAGTTATCATTTATAACTCTGCAGGTTTGTGAATTGCAGTGCCCTGAACCTCCATTTTACAACTCGTTTTTATGGGAGCTGGCCGCAAAATCGCAGAATGGCTTCAGGCCCTGTTCTGGTTCCGGGGGTCAGGCTGAGCCTGTGGTTAATTCTTCTTTCTGATGGGAAAATAGAGTGACCTGTGCCTGTCCCAACACCAAGAGCTAGTCTCTCGTTGGTTCCACGTCTTCCCGTTTATCCTCAGGACAAATTGCAACCTGTATGGAACAGGAGGTTAAAGGTGCTGATGCTCCAAGTAGGGAGCTTGCTAGTAAAGCGGCTGGAATGGCGAACCCGGGCACAAGGAGATGAGAAATGAGGTGCCTTTTAGAAACCTTTCCCCATCACACGGTGTACCATCTTCTGGGTTTCTCATGCATGTTTTTGATGTAGGAAGATGCCCTTGAACCTGGAGATTTGGGACCCATGCGATGGGTACCACGCAGTATTCCTTTAAAGGGTCTGCGTTTGCTCACCCAACCTCACCAAACCTCTCAGCCCCAAGAGTGTCCACCTTTATGTCTCATCCAGCTGTGCGTCTAGATATGGTCAATCCAGGTTGCATCACAGCCCCTGAACGCATTGTGTAAGAATTTCTCTCTCTTTCACTGTCTTTGTTTCATGGGTGTTTCAAAGTAATTTATTTTTATAATGGGGTTTAGCTGCTTTTCACTGCTGTGTTTATGCCGCTTTACACCCACTTGACACACTAACAGAGAGATATCAATACATAGGTTTTACGATTATTATTAGTCAGATATATTCTTGTGCGGTGAATAGGGCGTGTTGAGTCCAGTTCTCTGAGCAAGGAGTAGGTCTTGTCTATTACATATTGGGTTTATGGAACGGTATCTGAGCTAATTTGATACCCTTGTTTTATGTATCACCCCACCTCACCTTTCCCGTTAAGCAGCCATAGTGTGTTTTCTGCATGTGTGACTCTGTTCTGTTTTGTAATTCAGTTCAAGTGTAACGGTTTTTACATTCCCTCTATCAGTGATACCTTATGAGAAGTGTCCTTTTCTGTGTGACTTATTGCACTTAGAATCGTCGTACCTAAATCCACTCATCATGCTGCTACTAACCTTACGACATTGATTTCATGGCTGAGTGATATTCCATTGTACATAAGGACCACAACTTCTTTATCCATTTTTCTCTTTCCTGGGATATTTAAGGTGGAATGAAGTGGAGGTCCTGGTCAACAGAGCAGCCCTAAACTTTGGGGTGCTTGTGTCTTGCTGATTTTTCATTTTCCCAATTTATACCCCCATGAGTGGAAGTGCCCTATGCTCTCTAAGCTGTGTTTTTCAGATGTTTCAGGACTCACCGGACACTTCTCCGGAGTGGCTCTTGGCAATTTACATCCCGCCCATCAGTGTAGCAAGGCTCCCATTTCTCCATGGCCTGTCCTGCATTTCTGGTTTTGACACTTTTTTCAGCATGGCCCTTTTGACCGATGGGAAGCGAGACTTCTTTGTAGCGCTGATTTGCCTTTCCAGGTTGCTTGGTTGGCCAAAAAGGGCGTATGCGTTTTTTCCTGAATATATTCAGGAAAAAACGCATACGCCCTTTTTGGCCAAGGGCATCATTGTCAACGTTTTGCCGCTTTTCATGTGCTTTAAAGGCGATTCGTATCTACCTCCTGAAATCTGTTTCCTGCAATTCTGCCTTGATTTCAAATCCTCTTCTTTGCCTTCCCTCAATATATTTGTGGACGAGAGTTATCATTTATAACTCTGCAGGTTTGTGAATTGCAGTGCCCTGAACCTCCATTTTACAACTCGTTTTTATGGGAGCTGGCCGCAAAATCGCAGAATGGCTTCAGGCCCTGTTCTGGTTCCGGGGGTCAGGCTGAGCCTGTGGTTAATTCTTCTTCCTGATGGGAAAATAGAGTGACCTGTGCCTGTCCCAACACCAAGAGCTAGTCTCTCGTTGGTTCCACGTCTTCCCGTTTATCCTCAGGACAAATTGCAACCTGTATGGAACAGGAGGTTAAAGGTGCTGATGCTCCAAGTAGGGAGCTTGCTAGTAAAGCGGCTGGAATGGCGAACCCGGGCACAAGGAGATGAGAAATGAGGTGCCTTTTAGAAACCTTTCCCCATCACACGGTGTACCATCTTCTGGGTTTCTCATGCATGTTTTTGATGTAGGAAGATGCCCTTGAACCTGGAGATTTGGGACCCATGCGATGGGTACCACGCAGTATTCCTTTAAAGGGTCTGCGTTTGCTCACCCAACCTCACCAAACCTCTCAGCCCCAAGAGTGTCCACCCTTATGTCTCATCCAGCTGTGCGTCTAGATATGGTCAATCCAGGTTGCATCACAGCCCCTGAACGCATTGTGTAAGAATTTCTCTCTCTTTCACTGTCTTTGTTTCATGGGCGTTTCAAAGTAATTTATTTTTATAATGGGGTTTAGCTGCTTTTCACTGCTGTGTTTATGCCGCTTTACACCCACTTGACACACTAACAGAGAGATATCAATACATAGGTTTTACGATTATTATTAGTCAGATATATTCTTGTGCGGTGAATAGGGCGTGTTGAGTCCAGTTCTCTGAGCAAGGAGTAGGTCTTGTCTATTACATATTGGGTTTATGGAACGGTATCTGAGCTAATTTGATACCCTTGTTTTATGTATCACCCCACCTCACCTTTCCCGTTAAGCAGCCATAGTGTGTTTTCTGCATGTGTGACTCTGTTCTGTTTTGTAATTCAGTTCAAGTGTAACGGTTTTTACATTCCCTCTATCAGTGATACCTTATGAGAAGTGTCCTTTTCTGTGTGACTTATTTCACTTAGAATCGTCGTACCTAAATCCACTCATCATGCTGCTACTAACCTTATGACATTGATTTCATGGCTGAGTGATATTCCATTGTACATAAGGACCACAACTTCTTTATCCATTTTTCTCTTTCCTGGGATATTTAAGGTGGAATGAAGTGGAGGTCCTGGTCAACAGAGCAGCCCTAAACTTTGGGGTGCTTGTGTCTTGCTGATTTTTCATTTTCCCAATTTATACCCCCATGAGTGGAAGTGCCCTATGCTCTCTAAGCTGTGTTTTTCAGATGTTTCAGGACTCACCGGACACTTCTCCGGAGTGGCTCTTGGCAATTTACATCCCGCCCATCAGTGTAGCAAGGCTCCCATTTCTCCATGGCCTGTCCTGCATTTCTGGTTTTGACACTTTTTTCAGCATGGCCCTTTTGACCAATGGGAAGCGAGACTTCTTTGTAGCGCTGATTTGCCTTTCCAGGTTGCTTGGTTGGCCAAAAAGGGCGTATGCGTTTTTTCCTGAATATATTCAGGAAAAAACGCATACGCCCTTTTTGGCCAAGGGCATCATTGTCAACGTTTTGCCGCATTTCATGTGCTTTAAAGGCGATTCGTATCTACCTCCTGAAATCTGTTTCCTGCAATTCTGCCTTGATTTCAAATCCTCTTCTTTGCCTTCCCTCAATATATTTGTGGACGGGAGTTATCATTAATAACTCTGCAGGTTTGTGAATTGCAGTGACCTGAACCTCCATTTTACAACTCGTTTTTATGGGAGCTGGCCGCAAAATCGCAGAATGGCTTCAGGCCCTCTTCTGGTTCCGGGGGTCAGGCTGAGCCTGTGGTTAATTCTTCTTTCTGATGGGAAAATAGAGTGACCTGTGCCTGTCCCAACACCAAGAGCTAGTCTCTCGTTGGTTCCACGTCTTCCCGTTTATCCTCAGGACAAATTGCAACCTGTATGGAACAGGAGGTTAAAGGTGCTGATGCTCCAAGTAGGGAGCTTGCTAGTAAAGCGGCTGGAATGGCGAACCCGGGCACAAGGAGATGAGAAATGAGGTGCGTTTTAGAAACCTTTCCCCATCACACGGTGTACCATCTTCTGGGTTTCTCATGCATGTTTTTGATGTAGGAAGATGCCCTTGAACCTGGAGATTTGGGACCCATGCGATGGGTACCACGCAGTATTCCTTTAAAGGGTCTGCGTTTGCTCACCCAACCTCACCAAACCTCTCAGCCCCAAGAGTGTCCACCTTTATGTCTCATCCAGCTGTGCGTCTAGATATGGTCAATCCAGGTTGCATCACAGCCCCTGAACGCATTGTGTAAGAATTTCTCTCTCTTTCACTGTCTTTGTTTCATGGGTGTTTCAAAGTAATTTATTTTTATAATGGGGTTTAGCTGCTTTTCACTGCTGTGTTTATGCCGCTTTACACCCACTTGACACACTAACAGAGAGATATCAATACATAGGTTTTACGATTATTATTAGTCAGATATATTCTTGTGCGGTGAATAGGGCGTGTTGAGTCCAGTTCTCTGAGCAAGGAGTAGGTCTTGTCTATTACATATTGGGTTTATGGAACGGTATCTGAGCTAATTTGATACCCTTGTTTTATGTATCACCCCACCTCACCTTTCCCGTTAAGCAGCCATAGTGTGTTTTCTGCATGTGTGACTCTGTTCTGTTTTGTAATTCAGTTCAAGTGTAACGGTTTTTACATTCCCTCTATCAGTGATACCTTATGAGAAGTGTCCTTTTCTGTGTGACTTATTGCACTTAGAATCGTCGTACCTAAATCCACTCATCATGCTGCTACTAACCTTACGACATTGATTTCATGGCTGAGTGATATTCCATTGTACATAAGGACCACAACTTCTTTATCCATTTTTCTCTTTCCTGGGATATTTAAGGTGGAATGAAGTGGAGGTCCTGGTCAACAGAGCAGCCCTAAACTTTGGGGTGCTTGTGTCTTGCTGATTTTTCATTTTCCCAATTTATACCCCCATGAGTGGAAGTGCCCTATGCTCTCTAAGCTGTGTTTTTCAGATGTTTCAGGACTCACCGGACACTTCTCCGGAGTGGCTCTTGGCAATTTACATCCCGCCCATCAGTGTAGCAAGGCTCCCATTTCTCCATGGCCTGTCCTGCATTTCTGGTTTTGACACTTTTTTCAGCATGGCCCTTTTGACCGATGGGAAGCGAGACTTCTTTGTAGCGCTGATTTGCCTTTCCAGGTTGCTTGGTTGGCCAAAAAGGGCGTATGCGTTTTTTCCTGAATATATTCAGGAAAAAACGCATACGCCCTTTTTGGCCAAGGGCATCATTGTCAACGTTTTGCCGCTTTTCATGTGCTTTAAAGGCGATTCGTATCTACCTCCTGAAATCTGTTTCCTGCAATTCTGCCTTGATTTCAAATCCTCTTCTTTGCCTTCCCTCAATATATTTGTGGACGAGAGTTATCATTTATAACTCTGCAGGTTTGTGAATTGCAGTGCCCTGAACCTCCATTTTACAACTCGTTTTTATGGGAGCTGGCCGCAAAATCGCAGAATGGCTTCAGGCCCTGTTCTGGTTCCGGGGGGCAGGCTGAGCCTGTGGTTAATTCTTCTTTCTGATGGGAAAATAGAGTGACCTGTGCCTGTCCCAACACCAAGAGCTAGTCTCTCGTTGGTTCCACGTCTTCCCGTTTATCCTCAGGACAAATTGCAACCTGTACGGAACAGGAGGTTAAAGGTGCTGATGCTCCAAGTAGGGAGCTTGCTAGTAAAGCGGCTGGAATGGCGAACCCGGGCACAAGGAGATGAGAAATGAGGTGCGTTTTAGAAACCTTTCCCCATCACACGGTGTACCATCTTCTGGGTTTCTCATGCATGTTTTTGATGTAGGAAGATGCCCTTGAACCTGGAGATTTGGGACCCATGCGATGGGTACCACGCAGTATTCCTTTAAAGGGTCTGCGTTTGCTCACCCAACCTCACCAAACCTCTCAGCCCCAAGAGTGTCCACCCTTATGTCTCATCCAGCTGTGCGTCTAGATATGGTCAATCCAGGTTGCATCACAGCCCCTGAACGCATTGTGTAAGAATTTCTCTCTCTTTCACTGTCTTTGTTTCATGGTTGTTTCAAAGTAATTTATTTTTATAATGGGGTTTAGCTGCTTTTCACTGCTGTGTTTATGCCGCTTTACACCCACTTGACACACTAACAGAGAGATATCAATACATAGGTTTTACGATTATTATTAGTCAGATATATTCTTGTGCGGTGAATAGGGCGTGTTGAGTCCAGTTCTCTGAGCAAGGAGTAGGTCTTGTCTATTACATATTGGGTTTATGGAACGGTATCTGAGCTAATTTGATACCCTTGTTTTATGTATCACCCCACCTCACCTTTCCCGTTAAGCAGCCATAGAGTGTTTTCTGCATGTGTGACTCTGTTCTGTTTTGTAATTCAGTTCAAGTGTAACGGTTTTTACATTCCCTCTATCAGTGATACCTTATGAGAAGTGTCCTTTTCTGTGTGACTTATTTCACTTAGAATCGTCGTACCTAAATCCACTCATCATGCTGCTACTAGCCTTACGACATTGATTTCATGGCTGAGTGATATTCCATTGTACATAAGGACCACAACTTCTTTATCCATTTTTCTCTTTCCTGGGATATTTAAGGTGGAATGAAGTGGAGGTCCTGGTCAACAGAACAGCCCTAAACTTTGGGGTGCTTGTGTCTTGCTGATTTTTCATTTTCCCAATTTATACCCCCATGAGTGGAAGTGCCCTATGCTCTCTAAGCTGTGTTTTTCAGATGTTTCAGGACTCACCGGACACTTCTCCAGAGTGGCTCTTGGCAATTTACATCCCGCCCATCAGTGTAGCAAGGCTCCCATTTCTCCATGGCCTGTCCTGCATTTCTGGTTTTGACACTTTTTTCAGCATGGCCCTTTTGACCAATGGGAAGGGAGACTTCTTTGTAGCGCTGATTTGCCTTTCCAGGTTGCTTGGTTGGCCAAAAAGGGCGTATGCGTTTTTTCCTGAATATATTCAGGAAAAAACGCATACGCCCTTTTTGGCCAAGGGCATCATTGTCAACGTTTTGCCGCTTTTCATGTGCTTTAAAGGCGATTCGTATCTACCTCCTGAAATCTGTTTCCTGCAATTCTGCCTTGATTTCAAATCCTCTTCTTTGCCTTCCCTCAATATATTTGTGGACGAGAGTTATCATTTATAACTCTGCAGGTTTGTGAATTGCAGTGCCCTGAACCTCCATTTTACAACTCGTTTTTATGGGAGCTGGCCGCAAAATCGCAGAATGGCTTCAGGCCCTGTTCTGGTTCCGGGGGGCAGGCTGAGCCTGTGGTTAATTCTTCTTTCTGATGGGAAAATAGAGTGACCTGTGCCTGTCCCAACACCAAGAGCTAGTCTCTCGTTGGTTCCACGTCTTCCCGTTTATCCTCAGGACAAATTGCAACCTGTACGGAACAGGAGGTTAAAGGTGCTGATGCTCCAAGTAGGGAGCTTGCTAGTAAAGCGGCTGGAATGGCGAACCCGGGCACAAGGAGATGAGAAATGAGGTGCGTTTTAGAAACCTTTCCCCATCACACGGTGTACCATCTTCTGGGTTTCTCATGCATGTTTTTGATGTAGGAAGATGCCCTTGAACCTGGAGATTTGGGACCCATGCGATGGGTACCACGCAGTATTCCTTTAAAGGGTCTGCGTTTGCTCACCCAACCTCACCAAACCTCTCAGCCCCAAGAGTGTCCACCCTTATGTCTCATCCAGCTGTGCGTCTAGATATGGTCAATCCAGGTTGCATCACAGCCCCTGAACGCATTGTGTAAGAATTTCTCTCTCTTTCACTGTCTTTGTTTCATGGTTGTTTCAAAGTAATTTATTTTTATAATGGGGTTTAGCTGCTTTTCACTGCTGTGTTTATGCCGCTTTACACCCACTTGACACACTAACAGAGAGATATCAATACATAGGTTTTACGATTATTATTAGTCAGATATATTCTTGTGCGGTGAATAGGGCGTGTTGAGTCCAGTTCTCTGAGCAAGGAGTAGGTCTTGTCTATTACATATTGGGTTTATGGAACGGTATCTGAGCTAATTTGATACCCTTGTTTTATGTATCACCCCACCTCACCTTTCCCGTTAAGCAGCCATAGTGTGTTTTCTGCATGTGTGACTCTGTTCTGTTTTGTAATTCAGTTCAAGTGTAACGGTTTTTACATTCCCTCTATCAGTGATACCTTATGAGAAGTGTCCTTTTCTGTGTGACTTATTTCACTTAGAATCGTCGTACCTAAATCCACTCATCATGCTGCTACTAACCTTACGACATTGATTTCATGGCTGAGTGATATTCCATTGTACATAAGGACCACAGCTTCTTTATCCATTTTTCTCTTTCCTGGGATATTTAAGGTGGAATGAAGTGGAGGTCCTGGTCAACAGAGCAGCCCTAAACTTTGGGGTGCTTGTGTCTTGCTGATTTTTCATTTTCCCAATTTATACCCCCATGAGTGAAAGTGCCCTATGCTCTCTAAGCTGTGTTTTTCAGATGTTTCAGGACTCACCGGACACTTCTCCAGAGTGGCTCTTGGCAATTTACATCCCGCCCATCAGTGTAGCAAGGCTCCCATTTCTCCATGGCCTGTCCTGCATTTCTGGTTTTGACACTTTTTTCAGCATGGCCCTTTTGACCAATGGGAAGGGAGACTTCTTTGTAGCGCTGATTTGCCTTTCCAGGTTGCTTGGTTGGCCAAAAAGGGCGTATGCGTTTTTTCCTGAATATATTCAGGAAAAAACGCATACGCCCTTTTTGGCCAAGGGCATCATTGTCAACGTTTTGCCGCTTTTCATGTGCTTTAAAGGCGATTCGTATCTACCTCCTGAAATCTGTTTCCTGCAATTCTGCCTTGATTTCAAATCCTCTTCTTTGCCTTCCCTCAATATATTTGTGGACGAGAGTTATCATTTATAACTCTGCAGGTTTGTGAATTGCAGTGCCCTGAACCTCCATTTTACAACTCGTTTTTATGGGAGCTGGCCGCAAAATCGCAGAATGGCTTCAGGCCCTGTTCTGGTTCCGGGGCGCAGGCTGAGCCTGTGGTTAATTCTTCTTTCTGATGGGAAAATAGAGTGACCTGTGCCTGTCCCAACACCAAGAGCTAGTCTCTCGTTGGTTCCACGTCTTCCCGTTTATCCTCAGGACAAATTGCAACCTGTACGGAACAGGAGGTTAAAGGTGCTGATGCTCCAAGTAGGGAGCTTGCTAGTAAAGCGGCTGGAATGGCGAACCCGGGCACAAGGAGATGAGAAATGAGGTGCGTTTTAGAAACCTTTCCCCATCACACGGTGTACCATCTTCTGGGTTTCTCATGCATGTTTTTGATGTAGGAAGATGCCCTTGAACCTGGAGATTTGGGACCCATGCGATGGGTACCACGCAGTATTCCTTTAAAGGGTCTGCGTTTGCTCACCCAACCTCACCAAACCTCTCAGCCCCAAGAGTGTCCACCCTTATGTCTCATCCAGCTGTGCGTCTAGATATGGTCAATCCAGGTTGCATCACAGCCCCTGAACGCATTGTGTAAGAATTTCTCTCTCTTTCACTGTCTTTGTTTCATGGTTGTTTCAAAGTAATTTATTTTTATAATGGGGTTTAGCTGCTTTTCACTGCTGTGTTTATGCCGCTTTACACCCACTTGACACACTAACAGAGAGATATCAATACATAGGTTTTACGATTATTATTAGTCAGATATATTCTTGTGCGGTGAATAGGGCGTGTTGAGTCCAGTTCTCTGAGCAAGGAGTAGGTCTTGTCTATTACATATTGGGTTTATGGAACGGTATCTGAGCTAATTTGATACCCTTGTTTTATGTATCACCCCACCTCACCTTTCCCGTTAAGCAGCCATAGAGTGTTTTCTGCATGTGTGACTCTGTTCTGTTTTGTAATTCAGTTCAAGTGTAACGGTTTTTACATTCCCTCTATCAGTGATACCTTATGAGAAGTGTCCTTTTCTGTGTGACTTATTTCACTTAGAATCGTCGTACCTAAATCCACTCATCATGCTGCTACTAGCCTTACGACATTGATTTCATGGCTGAGTGATATTCCATTGTACATAAGGACCACAACTTCTTTATCCATTTTTCTCTTTCCTGGGATATTTAAGGTGGAATGAAGTGGAGGTCCTGGTCAACAGAACAGCCCTAAACTTTGGGGTGCTTGTGTCTTGCTGATTTTTCATTTTCCCAATTTATACCCCCATGAGTGGAAGTGCCCTATGCTCTCTAAGCTGTGTTTTTCAGATGTTTCAGGACTCACCGGACACTTCTCCAGAGTGGCTCTTGGCAATTTACATCCCGCCCATCAGTGTAGCAAGGCTCCCATTTCTCCATGGCCTGTCCTGCATTTCTGGTTTTGACACTTTTTTCAGCATGGCCCTTTTGACCAATGGGAAGGGAGACTTCTTTGTAGCGCTGATTTGCCTTTCCAGGTTGCTTGGTTGGCCAAAAAGGGCGTATGCGTTTTTTCCTGAATATATTCAGGAAAAAACGCATACGCCCTTTTTGGCCAAGGGCATCATTGTCAACGTTTTGCCGCTTTTCATGTGCTTTAAAGGCGATTCGTATCTACCTCCTGAAATCTGTTTCCTGCAATTCTGCCTTGATTTCAAATCCTCTTCTTTGCCTTCCCTCAATATATTTGTGGACGAGAGTTATCATTTATAACTCTGCAGGTTTGTGAATTGCAGTGCCCTGAACCTCCATTTTACAACTCGTTTTTATGGGAGCTGGCCGCAAAATCGCAGAATGGCTTCAGGCCCTGTTCTGGTTCCGGGGGGCAGGCTGAGCCTGTGGTTAATTCTTCTTTCTGATGGGAAAATAGAGTGACCTGTGCCTGTCCCAACACCAAGAGCTAGTCTCTCGTTGGTTCCACGTCTTCCCGTTTATCCTCAGGACAAATTGCAACCTGTACGGAACAGGAGGTTAAAGGTGCTGATGCTCCAAGTAGGGAGCTTGCTAGTAAAGCGGCTGGAATGGCGAACCCGGGCACAAGGAGATGAGAAATGAGGTGCGTTTTAGAAACCTTTCCCCATCACACGGTGTACCATCTTCTGGGTTTCTCATGCATGTTTTTGATGTAGGAAGATGCCCTTGAACCTGGAGATTTGGGACCCATGCGATGGGTACCACGCAGTATTCCTTTAAAGGGTCTGCGTTTGCTCACCCAACCTCACCAAACCTCTCAGCCCCAAGAGTGTCCACCCTTATGTCTCATCCAGCTGTGCGTCTAGATATGGTCAATCCAGGTTGCATCACAGCCCCTGAACGCATTGTGTAAGAATTTCTCTCTCTTTCACTGTCTTTGTTTCATGGTTGTTTCAAAGTAATTTATTTTTATAATGGGGTTTAGCTGCTTTTCACTGCTGTGTTTATGCCGCTTTACACCCACTTGACACACTAACAGAGAGATATCAATACATAGGTTTTACGATTATTATTAGTCAGATATATTCTTGTGCGGTGAATAGGGCGTGTTGAGTCCAGTTCTCTGAGCAAGGAGTAGGTCTTGTCTATTACATATTGGGTTTATGGAACGGTATCTGAGCTAATTTGATACCCTTGTTTTATGTATCACCCCACCTCACCTTTCCCGTTAAGCAGCCATAGTGTGTTTTCTGCATGTGTGACTCTGTTCTGTTTTGTAATTCAGTTCAAGTGTAACGGTTTTTACATTCCCTCTATCAGTGATACCTTATGAGAAGTGTCCTTTTCTGTGTGACTTATTTCACTTAGAATCGTCGTACCTAAATCCACTCATCATGCTGCTACTAACCTTACGACATTGATTTCATGGCTGAGTGATATTCCATTGTACATAAGGACCACAGCTTCTTTATCCATTTTTCTCTTTCCTGGGATATTTAAGGTGGAATGAAGTGGAGGTCCTGGTCAACAGAGCAGCCCTAAACTTTGGGGTGCTTGTGTCTTGCTGATTTTTCATTTTCCCAATTTATACCCCCATGAGTGAAAGTGCCCTATGCTCTCTAAGCTGTGTTTTTCAGATGTTTCAGGACTCACCGGACACTTCTCCAGAGTGGCTCTTGGCAATTTACATCCCGCCCATCAGTGTAGCAAGGCTCCCATTTCTCCATGGCCTGTCCTGCATTTCTGGTTTTGACACTTTTTTC
Source organism: Balaenoptera borealis (assembly GCF_965194805.1). Taxonomy (NCBI): domain Eukaryota; kingdom Metazoa; phylum Chordata; class Mammalia; order Artiodactyla; family Balaenopteridae; genus Balaenoptera; species Balaenoptera borealis. The sequence goes on along the minus strand of NW_028123969.1, from coordinate 885,501 downwards.
AGCATGGCCCTTTTGACCAATGGGAAGGGAGACTTCTTTGTAGCGCTGATTTGCCTTTCCAGGTTGCTTGGTTGGCCAAAAAGGGCGTATGCGTTTTTTCCTGAATATATTCAGGAAAAAACGCATACGCCCTTTTTGGCCAAGGGCATCATTGTCAACGTTTTGCCGCTTTTCATGTGCTTTAAAGGCGATTCGTATCTACCTCCTGAAATCTGTTTCCTGCAATTCTGCCTTGATTTCAAATCCTCTTCTTTGCCTTCCCTCAATATATTTGTGGACGAGAGTTATCATTTATAACTCTGCAGGTTTGTGAATTGCAGTGCCCTGAACCTCCATTTTACAACTCGTTTTTATGGGAGCTGGCCGCAAAATCGCAGAATGGCTTCAGGCCCTGTTCTGGTTCCGGGGCGCAGGCTGAGCCTGTGGTTAATTCTTCTTTCTGATGGGAAAATAGAGTGACCTGTGCCTGTCCCAACACCAAGAGCTAGTCTCTCGTTGGTTCCACGTCTTCCCGTTTATCCTCAGGACAAATTGCAACCTGTACGGAACAGGAGGTTAAAGGTGCTGATGCTCCAAGTAGGGAGCTTGCTAGTAAAGCGGCTGGAATGGCGAACCCGGGCACAAGGAGATGAGAAATGAGGTGCGTTTTAGAAACCTTTCCCCATCACACGGTGTACCATCTTCTGGGTTTCTCATGCATGTTTTTGATGTAGGAAGATGCCCTTGAACCTGGAGATTTGGGACCCATGCGATGGGTACCACGCAGTATTCCTTTAAAGGGTCTGCGTTTGCTCACCCAACCTCACCAAACCTCTCAGCCCCAAGAGTGTCCACCCTTATGTCTCATCCAGCTGTGCGTCTAGATATGGTCAATCCAGGTTGCATCACAGCCCCTGAACGCATTGTGTAAGAATTTCTCTCTCTTTCACTGTCTTTGTTTCATGGTTGTTTCAAAGTAATTTATTTTTATAATGGGGTTTAGCTGCTTTTCACTGCTGTGTTTATGCCGCTTTACACCCACTTGACACACTAACAGAGAGATATCAATACATAGGTTTTACGATTATTATTAGTCAGATATATTCTTGTGCGGTGAATAGGGCGTGTTGAGTCCAGTTCTCTGAGCAAGGAGTAGGTCTTGTCTATTACATATTGGGTTTATGGAACGGTATCTGAGCTAATTTGATACCCTTGTTTTATGTATCACCCCACCTCACCTTTCCCGTTAAGCAGCCATAGTGTGTTTTCTGCATGTGTGACTCTGTTCTGTTTTGTAATTCAGTTCAAGTGTAACGGTTTTTACATTCCCTCTATCAGTGATACCTTATGAGAAGTGTCCTTTTCTGTGTGACTTATTTCACTTAGAATCGTCGTACCTAAATCCACTCATCATGCTGCTACTAACCTTACGACATTGATTTCATGGCTGAGTGATATTCCATTGTACATAAGGACCACAGCTTCTTTATCCATTTTTCTCTTTCCTGGGATATTTAAGGTGGAATGAAGTGGAGGTCCTGGTCAACAGAGCAGCCCTAAACTTTGGGGTGCTTGTGTCTTGCTGATTTTTCATTTTCCCAATTTATACCCCCATGAGTGAAAGTGCCCTATGCTCTCTAAGCTGTGTTTTTCAGATGTTTCAGGACTCACCGGACACTTCTCCACAGTGGCTCTTGGCAATTTACATCCCGCCCATCAGTGTAGCAAGGCTCCCATTTCTCCATGGCCTGTCCTGCATTTCTGGTTTTGACACTTTTTTCAGCATGGCCCTTTTGACCAATGGGAAGGGAGACTTCTTTGTAGCGCTGATTTGCCTTTCCAGGTTGCTTGGTTGGCCAAAAAGGGCGTATGCGTTTTTTCCTGAATATATTCAGGAAAAAACGCATACGCCCTTTTTGGCCAAGGGCATCATTGTCAACGTTTTGCCGCTTTTCATGTGCTTTAAAGGCGATTCGTATCTACCTCCTGAAATCTGTTTCCTGCAATTCTGCCTTGATTTCAAATCCTCTTCTTTGCCTTCCCTCAATATATTTGTGGACGAGAGTTATCATTTATAACTCTGCAGGTTTGTGAATTGCAGTGCCCTGAACCTCCATTTTACAACTCGTTTTTATGGGAGCTGGCCGCAAAATCGCAGAATGGCTTCAGGCCCTGTTCTGGTTCCGGGGCGCAGGCTGAGCCTGTGGTTAATTCTTCTTTCTGATGGGAAAATAGAGTGACCTGTGCCTGTCCCAACACCAAGAGCTAGTCTCTCGTTGGTTCCACGTCTTCCCGTTTATCCTCAGGACAAATTGCAACCTGTACGGAACAGGAGGTTAAAGGTGCTGATGCTCCAAGTAGGGAGCTTGCTAGTAAAGCGGCTGGAATGGCGAACCCGGGCACAAGGAGATGAGAAATGAGGTGCGTTTTAGAAACCTTTCCCCATCACACGGTGTACCATCTTCTGGGTTTCTCATGCATGTTTTTGATGTAGGAAGATGCCCTTGAACCTGGAGATTTGGGACCCATGCGATGGGTACCACGCAGTATTCCTTTAAAGGGTCTGCGTTTGCTCACCCAACCTCACCAAACCTCTCAGCCCCAAGAGTGTCCACCCTTATGTCTCATCCAGCTGTGCGTCTAGATATGGTCAATCCAGGTTGCATCACAGCCCCTGAACGCATTGTGTAAGAATTTCTCTCTCTTTCACTGTCTTTGTTTCATGGTTGTTTCAAAGTAATTTATTTTTATAATGGGGTTTAGCTGCTTTTCACTGCTGTGTTTATGCCGCTTTACACCCACTTGACACACTAACAGAGAGATATCAATACATAGGTTTTACGATTATTATTAGTCAGATATATTCTTGTGCGGTGAATAGGGCGTGTTGAGTCCAGTTCTCTGAGCAAGGAGTAGGTCTTGTCTATTACATATTGGGTTTATGGAACGGTATCTGAGCTAATTTGATACCCTTGTTTTATGTATCACCCCACCTCACCTTTCCCGTTAAGCAGCCATAGTGTGTTTTCTGCATGTGTGACTCTGTTCTGTTTTGTAATTCAGTTCAAGTGTAACGGTTTTTACATTCCCTCTATCAGTGATACCTTATGAGAAGTGTCCTTTTCTGTGTGACTTATTTCACTTAGAATCGTCGTACCTAAATCCACTCATCATGCTGCTACTAACCTTACGACATTGATTTCATGGCTGAGTGATATTCCATTGTACATAAGGACCACAGCTTCTTTATCCATTTTTCTCTTTCCTGGGATATTTAAGGTGGAATGAAGTGGAGGTCCTGGTCAACAGAGCAGCCCTAAACTTTGGGGTGCTTGTGTCTTGCTGATTTTTCATTTTCCCAATTTATACCCCCATGAGTGAAAGTGCCCTATGCTCTCTAAGCTGTGTTTTTCAGATGTTTCAGGACTCACCGGACACTTCTCCAGAGTGGCTCTTGGCAATTTACATCCCGCCCATCAGTGTAGCAAGGCTCCCATTTCTCCATGGCCTGTCCTGCATTTCTGGTTTTGACACTTTTTTCAGCATGGCCCTTTTGACCAATGGGAAGCGAGACTTCTTTGTAGCGCTGATTTGCCTTTCCAGGTTGCTTGGTTGGCCAAAAAGGGCGTATGCGTTTTTTCCTGAATATATTCAGGAAAAAACGCATACGCCCTTTTTGGCCAAGGGCATCATTGTCAACGTTTTGCCGCTTTTCATGTGCTTTAAAGGCGATTCGTATCTACCTCCTGAAATCTGTTTCCTGCAATTCTGCCTTGATTTCAAATCCTCTTCTTTGCCTTCCCTCAATATATTTGTGGACGAGAGTTATCATTTATAACTCTGCAGGTTTGTGAATTGCAGTGCCCTGAACCTCCATTTTACAACTCGTTTTTATGGGAGCTGGCCGCAAAATCGCAGAATGGCTTCAGGCCCTGTTCTGGTTCCGGGGGGCAGGCTGAGCCTGTGGTTAATTCTTCTTTCTGATGGGAAAATAGAGTGACCTGTGCCTGTCCCAACACCAAGAGCTAGTCTCTCGTTGGTTCCACGTCTTCCCGTTTATCCTCAGGACAAATTGCAACCTGTACGGAACAGGAGGTTAAAGGTGCTGATGCTCCAAGTAGGGAGCTTGCTAGTAAAGCGGCTGGAATGGCGAACCCGGGCACAAGGAGATGAGAAATGAGGTGCGTTTTAGAAACCTTTCCCCATCACACGGTGTACCATCTTCTGGGTTTCTCATGCATGTTTTTGATGTAGGAAGATGCCCTTGAACCTGGAGATTTGGGACCCATGCGATGGGTACCACGCAGTATTCCTTTAAAGGGTCTGCGTTTGCTCACCCAACCTCACCAAACCTCTCAGCCCCAAGAGTGTCCACCCTTATGTCTCATCCAGCTGTGCGTCTAGATATGGTCAATCCAGGTTGCATCACAGCCCCTGAACGCATTGTGTAAGAATTTCTCTCTCTTTCACTGTCTTTGTTTCATGGGTGTTTCAAAGTAATTTATTTTTATAATGGGGTTTAGCTGCTTTTCACTGCTGTGTTTATGCCGCTTTACACCCACTTGACACACTAACAGAGAGATATCAATACATAGGTTTTACGATTATTATTAGTCAGATATATTCTTGTGCGGTGAATAGGGCGTGTTGAGTCCAGTTCTCTGAGCAAGGAGTAGGTCTTGTCTATTACATATTGGGTTTATGGAACGGTATCTGAGCTAATTTGATACCCTTGTTTTATGTATCACCCCACCTCACCTTTCCCGTTAAGCAGCCATAGAGTGTTTTCTGCATGTGTGACTCTGTTCTGTTTTGTAATTCAGTTCAAGTGTAACGGTTTTTACATTCCCTCTATCAGTGATACCTTATGAGAAGTGTCCTTTTCTGTGTGACTTATTTCACTTAGAATCGTCGTACCTAAATCCACTCATCATGCTGCTACTAGCCTTACGACATTGATTTCATGGCTGAGTGATATTCCATTGTACATAAGGACCACAACTTCTTTATCCATTTTTCTCTTTCCTGGGATATTTAAGGTGGAATGAAGTGGAGGTCCTGGTCAACAGAACAGCCCTAAACTTTGGGGTGCTTGTGTCTTGCTGATTTTTCATTTTCCCAATTTATACCCCCATGAGTGGAAGTGCCCTATGCTCTCTAAGCTGTGTTTTTCAGATGTTTCAGGACTCACCGGACACTTCTCCAGAGTGGCTCTTGGCAATTTACATCCCGCCCATCAGTGTAGCAAGGCTCCCATTTCTCCATGGCCTGTCCTGCATTTCTGGTTTTGACACTTTTTTCAGCATGGCCCTTTTGACCAATGGGAAGGGAGACTTCTTTGTAGCGCTGATTTGCCTTTCCAGGTTGCTTGGTTGGCCAAAAAGGGCGTATGCGTTTTTTCCTGAATATATTCAGGAAAAAACGCATACGCCCTTTTTGGCCAAGGGCATCATTGTCAACGTTTTGCCGCTTTTCATGTGCTTTAAAGGCGATTCGTATCTACCTCCTGAAATCTGTTTCCTGCAATTCTGCCTTGATTTCAAATCCTCTTCTTTGCCTTCCCTCAATATATTTGTGGACGAGAGTTATCATTTATAACTCTGCAGGTTTGTGAATTGCAGTGCCCTGAACCTCCATTTTACAACTCGTTTTTATGGGAGCTGGCCGCAAAATCGCAGAATGGCTTCAAGCCCTGTTCTGGTTCCGGGGGGCAGGCTGAGCCTGTGGTTAATTCTTCTTTCTGATGGGAAAATAGAGTGACCTGTGCCTGTCCCAACACCAAGAGCTAGTCTCTCGTTGGTTCCACGTCTTCCCGTTTATCCTCAGGACAAATTGCAACCTGTACGGAACAGGAGGTTAAAGGTGCTGATGCTCCAAGTAGGGAGCTTGCTAGTAAAGCGGCTGGAATGGCGAACCCGGGCACAAGGAGATGAGAAATGAGGTGCGTTTTAGAAACCTTTCCCCATCACACGGTGTACCATCTTCTGGGTTTCTCATGCATGTTTTTGATGTAGGAAGATGCCCTTGAACCTGGAGATTTGGGACCCATGCGATGGGTACCACGCAGTATTCCTTTAAAGGGTCTGCGTTTGCTCACCCAACCTCACCAAACCTCTCAGCCCCAAGAGTGTCCACCCTTATGTCTCATCCAGCTGTGCGTCTAGATATGGTCAATCCAGGTTGCATCACAGCCCCTGAACGCATTGTGTAAGAATTTCTCTCTCTTTCACTGTCTTTGTTTCATGGTTGTTTCAAAGTAATTTATTTTTATAATGGGGTTTAGCTGCTTTTCACTGCTGTGTTTATGCCGCTTTACACCCACTTGACACACTAACAGAGAGATATCAATACATAGGTTTTACGATTATTATTAGTCAGATATATTCTTGTGCGGTGAATAGGGCGTGTTGAGTCCAGTTCTCTGAGCAAGGAGTAGGTCTTGTCTATTACATATTGGGTTTATGGAACGGTATCTGAGCTAATTTGATACCCTTGTTTTATGTATCACCCCACCTCACCTTTCCCGTTAAGCAGCCATAGTGTGTTTTCTGCATGTGTGACTCTGTTCTGTTTTGTAATTCAGTTCAAGTGTAACGGTTTTTACATTCCCTCTATCAGTGATACCTTATGAGAAGTGTCCTTTTCTGTGTGACTTATTTCACTTAGAATCGTCGTACCTAAATCCACTCATCATGCTGCTACTAACCTTACGACATTGATTTCATGGCTGAGTGATATTCCATTGTACATAAGGACCACAGCTTCTTTATCCATTTTTCTCTTTCCTGGGATATTTAAGGTGGAATGAAGTGGAGGTCCTGGTCAACAGAGCAGCCCTAAACTTTGGGGTGCTTGTGTCTTGCTGATTTTTCATTTTCCCAATTTATACCCCCATGAGTGAAAGTGCCCTATGCTCTCTAAGCTGTGTTTTTCAGATGTTTCAGGACTCACCGGACACTTCTCCAGAGTGGCTCTTGGCAATTTACATCCCGCCCATCAGTGTAGCAAGGCTCCCATTTCTCCATGGCCTGTCCTGCATTTCTGGTTTTGACACTTTTTTCAGCATGGCCCTTTTGACCGATGGGAAGCGAGACTTCTCTGTAGCGCTGATTTGCCTTTCCAGGTTGCTTGGTTGGCCAAAAAGGGCGTATGCGTTTTTTCCTGAATATATTCAGGAAAAAACGCATACGCCCTTTTTGGCCAAGGGCATCATTGTCAACGTTTTGCCGCTTTTCATGTGCTTTAAAGGCGATTCGTATCTACCTCCTGAAATCTGTTTCCTGCAATTCTGCCTTGATTTCAAATCCTCTTCTTTGCCTTCCCTCAATATATTTGTGGACGAGAGTTATCATTTATAACTCTGCAGGTTTGTGAATTGCAGTGCCCTGAACCTCCATTTTACAACTCGTTTTTATGGGAGCTGGCCGCAAAATCGCAGAATGGCTTCAGGCCCTGTTCTGGTTCCGGGGGGCAGGCTGAGCCTGTGGTTAATTCTTCTTTCTGATGGGAAAATAGAGTGACCTGTGCCTGTCCCAACACCAAGAGCTAGTCTCTCGTTGGTTCCACGTCTTCCCGTTTATCCTCAGGACAAATTGCAACCTGTACGGAACAGGAGGTTAAAGGTGCTGATGCTCCAAGTAGGGAGCTTGCTAGTAAAGCGGCTGGAATGGTGAACCCGGGCACAAGGAGATGAGAAATGAGGTGCGTTTTAGAAACCTTTCCCCATCACACGGTGTACCATCTTCTGGGTTTCTCATGCATGTTTTTGATGTAGGAAGATGCCCTTGAACCTGGAGATTTGGGACCCATGCGATGGGTACCACGCAGTATTCCTTTAAAGGGTCTGCGTTTGCTCACCCAACCTCACCAAACCTCTCAGCCCCAAGAGTGTCCACCCTTATGTCTCATCCAGCTGTGCGTCTAGATATGGTCAATCCAGGTTGCATCACAGCCCCTGAACGCATTGTGTAAGAATTTCTCTCTCTTTCACTGTCTTTGTTTCATGGGTGTTTCAAAGTAATTTATTTTTATAATGGGGTTTAGCTGCTTTTCACTGCTGTGTTTATGCCGCTTTACACCCACTTGACACACTAACAGAGAGATATCAATACATAGGTTTTACGATTATTATTAGTCAGATATATTCTTGTGCGGTGAATAGGGCGTGTTGAGTCCAGTTCTCTGAGCAAGGAGTAGGTCTTGTCTATTACATATTGGGTTTATGGAACGGTATCTGAGCTAATTTGATACCCTTGTTTTATGTATCACCCCACCTCACCTTTCCCGTTAAGCAGCCATAGAGTGTTTTCTGCATGTGTGACTCTGTTCTGTTTTGTAATTCAGTTCAAGTGTAACGGTTTTTACATTCCCTCTATCAGTGATACCTTATGAGAAGTGTCCTTTTCTGTGTGACTTATTTCACTTAGAATCGTCGTACCTAAATCCACTCATCATGCTGCTACTAGCCTTACGACATTGATTTCATGGCTGAGTGATATTCCATTGTACATATGGACCACAACTTCTTTATCCATTTTTCTCTTTCCTGGGATATTTAAGGTGGAATGAAGTGGAGGTCCTGGTCAACAGAACAGCCCTAAACTTTGGGGTGCTTGTGTCTTGCTGATTTTTCATTTTCCCAATTTATACCCCCATGAGTGGAAGTGCCCTATGCTCTCTAAGCTGTGTTTTTCAGATGTTTCAGGACTCACCGGACACTTCTCCAGAGTGGCTCTTGGCAATTTACATCCCGCCCATCAGTGTAGCAAGGCTCCCATTTCTCCATGGCCTGTCCTGCATTTCTGGTTTTGACACTTTTTTCAGCATGGCCCTTTTGACCGATGGGAAGCGAGACTTCTCTGTAGCGCTGATTTGCCTTTCCAGGTTGCTTGGTTGGCCAAAAAGGGCGTATGCGTTTTTTCCTGAATATATTCAGGAAAAAACGCATACGCCCTTTTTGGCCAAGGGCATCATTGTCAACGTTTTGCCGCTTTTCATGTGCTTTAAAGGCGATTCGTATCTACCTCCTGAAATCTGTTTCCTGCAATTCTGCCTTGATTTCAAATCCTCTTCTTTGCCTTCCCTCAATATATTTGTGGACGAGAGTTATCATTTATAACTCTGCAGGTTTGTGAATTGCAGTGCCCTGAACCTCCATTTTACAACTCGTTTTTATGGGAGCTGGCCGCAAAAGCGCAGGATGGCTTCAGGCCCTGTTCTGGTTCCGGGGGGCAGGCTGAGCCTGTGGTTAATTCTTCTTCCTGATGGGAAAATAGAGTGACCTGTGCCTGTCCCAACACCAAGAGCTAGTCTCTCGTTGGTTCCACGTCTTCCCGTTTATCCTCAGGACAAATTGCAACCTGTACGGAACAGGAGGTTAAAGGTGCTGATGCTCCAAGTAGGGAGCTTGCTAGTAAAGCGGCTGGAATGGCGAACCCGGGCACAAGGAGATGAGAAATGAGGTGCGTTTTAGAAACCTTTCCCCATCACACGGTGTACCATCTTCTGGGTTTCTCATGCATGTTTTTGATGTAGGAAGATGCCCTTGAACCTGGAGATTTGGGACCCATGCGATGGGTACCACGCAGTATTCCTTTAAAGGGTCTGCGTTTGCTCACCCAACCTCACCAAACCTCTCAGCCCCAAGAGTGTCCACCCTTATGTCTCATCCAGCTGTGCGTCTAGATATGGTCAATCCAGGTTGCATCACAGCCCCTGAACGCATTGTGTAAGAATTTCTCTCTCTTTCACTGTCTTTGTTTCATGGTTGTTTCAAAGTAATTTATTTTTATAATGGGGTTTAGCTGCTTTTCACTGCTGTGTTTATGCCGCTTTACACCCACTTGACACACTAACAGAGAGATATCAATACATAGGTTTTACGATTATTATTAGTCAGATATATTCTTGTGCGGTGAATAGGGCGTGTTGAGTCCAGTTCTCTGAGCAAGGAGTAGGTCTTGTCTATTACATATTGGGTTTATGGAACGGTATCTGAGCTAATTTGATACCCTTGTTTTATGTATCACCCCACCTCACCTTTCCCGTTAAGCAGCCATAGTCTGTTTTCTGCATGTGTGACTCTGTTCTGTTTTGTAATTCAGTTCAAGTGTAACGGTTTTTACATTCCCTCTATCAGTGATACCTTATGAGAAGTGTCCTTTTCTGTGTGACTTATTTCACTTAGAATCGTCGTACCTAAATCCACTCATCATGCTGCTACTAGCCTTACGACATTGATTTCATGGCTGAGTGATATTCCATTGTACATATGGACCACAACTTCTTTATCCATTTTTCTCTTTCCTGGGATATTTAAGGTGGAATGAAGTGGAGGTCCTGGTCAACAGAACAGCCCTAAACTTTGGGGTGCTTGTGTCTTGCTGATTTTTCATTTTCCCAATTTATACCCCCATGAGTGGAAGTGCCCTATGCTCTCTAAGCTGTGTTTTTCAGATGTTTCAGGACTCACCGGACACTTCTCCAGAGTGGCTCTTGGCAATTTACATCCCGCCCATCAGTGTAGCAAGGCTCCCATTTCTCCATGGCCTGTCCTGCATTTCTGGTTTTGACACTTTTTTCAGCATGGCCCTTTTGACCGATGGGAAGCGAGACTTCTCTGTAGCGCTGATTTGCCTTTCCAGGTTGCTTGGTTGGCCAAAAAGGGCGTATGCGTTTTTTCCTGAATATATTCAGGAAAAAACGCATACGCCCTTTTTGGCCAAGGGCATCATTGTCAACGTTTTGCCGCTTTTCATGTGCTTTAAAGGCGATTCGTATCTACCTCCTGAAATCTGTTTCCTGCAATTCTGCCTTGATTTCAAATCCTCTTCTTTGCCTTCCCTCAATATATTTGTGGACGAGAGTTATCATTTATAACTCTGCAGGTTTGTGAATTGCAGTGCCCTGAACCTCCATTTTACAACTCGCTTTTTTGGGAGCTGGCCGCAAAAGCGCAGGATGGCTTCAGGCCCTGTTCTGGTTCCGGGGGGCAGGCTGAGCCTGTGGTTAATTCTTCTTCCTGATGGGAAAATAGAGTGACCTGTGCCTGTCCCGACACCAAGAGCTAGTCTCTCGTTGGTTCCCCGTCTTCCCGTTCATCCTCAGGACAAATTGCAACCTGTACGGAACAGGAGGTTAAAGGTGCTGATGCTCCAAGTAGGGAGCTTGCTAGTAAAACGGCTGGAAAGGTGAACCCGGGCACAAGGAGATGAGAAATGAGGTGCGTTTTAGAAACCTTTCCCCATCACACGGTGTACCATCTTCTGGGTTTCTCATGCATGTTTTCGATGTAGGAAGATGCCCTTGAACCTGGAGATTTGGGACCCATGCGATGGGTACCACGCAGTATTACTTTAAAGGGTCTGCGTTTGCTCACCCAACCTCACCAAACCTCTCAGCCCCAAGAGTGTCCACCCTTATGTCTCATCCAGCTGTGGGTCTAGATATGGTCAATCCAGGTTGCATCACAGCCCCTGAACTCATTGTGTAAGAATTTCTATCTCTTTCACTGTCTTTGTTTCATGGGTTTTTCAAAGTAATTTATTTTCATAATGGGGTTTAGCTGCTTTTCACGGCTGTGTTTATGCCGCTTTACACCCACTTGACACACTAACAGAGAGATATCAATACATAGGTTTTAAGATTATTACTAGTCAGATATATTCTTGTGCGGTGAATAGGGCGTGTTGAGTCCAGTTCTCTGAGCAAGGAGTAGGTCTTGTCTACTACATGTTGGGTTTATGGAACGGTATCTGAGCTAATTTGATACCCTTGTTTTATGTATCACCCCACCTCACCTTTCCCGTTAAGCAGCCATAGTCTGTTTTCTGCATGTGTGACTCTGTTCTGTTTTGTAATTCAGTTCAAGTGTAACGGTTTTTACATTCCCTCTATCAGTGATACCTTATGAGAAGTGTCCTTTTCTGTGTGACTTATTTCACTTAGAATCGTCGTACCTAAATCCACTCATCATGCTGCTACTAGCCTTACGACATTGATTTCATGGCTGAGTGATATTCCATTGTACATAAGGACCACAACTTCTTTATCCATTTTTCTCTTTCCTGGGATATTTAAGGTGGAATGAAGTGGAGGTCCTGGTCAACAGAACAGCCCTAAACTTTGGGGTGCTTGTGTCTTGCTGATTTTTCATTTTCCCAATTTATACCCCCATGAGTGGAAGTGCCCTATGCTCTCTAAGCTGTGTTTTTCAGATGTTTCAGGACTCACCGGACACTTCTCCAGAGTGGCTCTTGGCAATTTACATCCCGCCCATCAGTGTAGCAAGGCTCCCATTTCTCCATGGCCTGTCCTGCATTTCTGGTTTTGACACTTTTTTCAGCATGGCCCTTTTGACCGATGGGAAGCGAGACTTCTCTGTAGCGCTGATTTGCCTTTCCAGGTTGCTTGGTTGGCCAAAAAGGGCGTATGCGTTTTTTCCTGAATATATTCAGGAAAAAACGCATACGCCCTTTTTGGCCAAGGGCATCATTGTCAACGTTTTGCCGCTTTTCATGTGCTTTAAAGGCGATTCGTATCTACCTCCTGAAATCTGTTTCCTGCAATTCTGCCTTGATTTCAAATCCTCTTCTTTGCCTTCCCTCAATATATTGGTGGACGAGAGTTATCATTTATAACTCTGCAGGTTTGTGAATTGCAGTGCCCTGAACCTCCATTTTACAACTCGCTTTTTTGGGAGCTGGCCGCAAAAGCGCAGGATGGCTTCAGGCCCTGTTCTGGTTCCGGGGGGCAGGCTGAGCCTGTGGTTAATTCTTCTTCCTGATGGGAAAATAGAGTGACCTGTGCCTGTCCCGACACCAAGAGCTAGTCTCTCGTTGGTTCCCCGTCTTCCCGTTCATCCTCAGGACAAATTGCAACCTGTACGGAACAGGAGGTTAAAGGTGCTGATGCTCCAAGTAGGGAGCTTGCTAGTAAAACGGCTGGAAAGGTGAACCCGGGCACAAGGAGATGAGAAATGAGGTGCGTTTTAGAAACCTTTCCCCATCACACGGTGTACCATCTTCTGGGTTTCTCATGCATGTTTTCGATGTAGGAAGATGCCCTTGAACCTGGAGATTTGGGACCCATGCGATGGGTACCACGCAGTATTACTTTAAAGGGTCTGTGTTTGCTCACCCAACCTCACCAAACCTCTCAGCCCCAAGAGTGTCCACCCTTATGTCTCATCCAGCTGTGGGTCTAGATATGGTCAATCCAGGTTGCATCACAGCCCCTGAACTCATTGTGTAAGAATTTCTATCTCTTTCACTGTCGTTGTTTCATGGGTTTTTCAAAGTAATTTATTTTCATAATGGGGTTTAGCTGCTTTTCACGGCTGTGTTTATGCCGCTTTACACCCACTTGACACACTAACAGAGAGATATCAATACATAGGTTTTAAGATTATTACTAGTCAGATATATTCTTGTGCGGTGAATAGGGCGTGTTGAGTCCAGTTCTCTGAGCAAGGAGTAGGTCTTGTCTACTACATGTTGGGTTTATGGAACGGTATCTGAGCTAATTTGATACCCTTGTTTTATGTATCACCCCACCTCACCTTTCCCGTTAAGCAGCCATAGTCTGTTTTCTGCATGTGTGACTCTGTTCTGTTTTGTAATTCAGTTCAAGTGTAACGGTTTTTACATTCCCTCTATCAGTGATACCTTATGAGAAGTGTCCTTTTCTGTGTGACTTATTTCACTTAGAATCGTCGTACCTAAATCCACTCATCATGCTGCTACTAGCCTTACGACATTGATTTCATGGCTGAGTGATATTCCATTGTACATAAGGACCACAACTTCTTTATCCATTTTTCTCTTTCCTGGGATATTTAAGGTGGAATGAAGTGGAGGTCCTGGTCAACAGAACAGCCCTAAACTTTGGGGTGCTTGTGTCTTGCTGATTTTTCATTTTCCCAATTTATACCCCCATGAGTGGAAGTGCCCTATGCTCTCTAAGCTGTGTTTTTCAGATGTTTCAGGACTCACCGGACACTTCTCCAGAGTGGCTCTTGGCAATTTACATCCCGCCCATCAGTGTAGCAAGGCTCCCATTTCTCCATGGCCTGTCCTGCATTTCTGGTTTTGACACTTTTTTCAGCATGGCCCTTTTGACCGATGGGAAGCGAGACTTCTCTGTAGCGCTGATTTGCCTTTCCAGGTTGCTTGGTTGGCCAAAAAGGGCGTATGCGTTTTTTCCTGAATATATTCAGGAAAAAACGCATACGCCCTTTTTGGCCAAGGGCATCATTGTCAACGTTTTGCCGCTTTTCATGTGCTTTAAAGGCGATTCGTATCTACCTCCTGAAATCTGTTTCGTGCAATTCTGCCTTGATTTCAAATCCTCTTCTTTGCCTTCCCTCAATATATTGGTGGACGAGAGTTATCATTTATAACTCTGCAGGTTTGTGAATTGCAGTGCCCTGAACCTCCATTTTACAACTCGCTTTTTTGGGAGCTGGCCGCAAAAGCGCAGGATGGCTTCAGGCCCTGTTCTGGTTCCGGGGGGCAGGCTGAGCCTGTGGTTAATTCTTCTTCCTGATGGGAAAATAGAGTGACCTGTGCCTGTCCCGACACCAAGAGCTAGTCTCTCGTTGGTTCCCCGTCTTCCCGTTCATCCTCAGGACAAATTGCAACCTGTACGGAACAGGAGGTTAAAGGTGCTGATGCTCCAAGTAGGGAGCTTGCTAGTAAAACGGCTGGAAAGGTGAACCCGGGCACAAGGAGATGAGAAATGAGGTGCGTTTTAGAAACCTTTCCCCATCACACGGTGTACCATCTTCTGGGTTTCTCATGCATGTTTTCGATGTAGGAAGATGCCCTTGAACCTGGAGATTTGGGACCCATGCGATGGGTACCACGCAGTATTACTTTAAAGGGTCTGTGTTTGCTCACCCAACCTCACCAAACCTCTCAGCCCCAAGAGTGTCCACCCTTATGTCTCATCCAGCTGTGGGTCTAGATATGGTCAATCCAGGTTGCATCACAGCCCCTGAACTCATTGTGTAAGAATTTCTATCTCTTTCACTGTCGTTGTTTCATGGGTTTTTCAAAGTAATTTATTTTCATAATGGGGTTTAGCTGCTTTTCACGGCTGTGTTTATGCCGCTTTACACCCACTTGACACACTAACAGAGAGATATCAATACATAGGTTTTAAGATTATTACTAGTCAGATATATTCTTGTGCGGTGAATAGGGCGTGTTGAGTCCAGTTCTCTGAGCAAGGAGTAGGTCTTGTCTACTACATATTGGGTTTATGGAACGGTATCTGAGCTAATTTGATACCCTTGTTTTATGTATCACCCCACCTCACCTTTCCCGTTAAGCAGCCATAGTCTGTTTTCTGCATGTGTGACTCTGTTCTGTTTTGTAATTCAGTTCAAGTGTAACGGTTTTTACATTCCCTCTATCAGTGATACCTTATGAGAAGTGTCCTTTTCTGTGTGACTTATTTCAGTTAGAATCGTCGTACCTAAATCCACTCATCATGCTGCTACTAACCTTATGACATTGATTTCATGGCTGAGTGATATTCCATTGTACATAAGGACCACAACTTCTTTATCCATTTTTCTCTTTCCTGGGATATTTAAGGTGGAATGAAGTGGAGGTCCTTGTCAACAGAGCAGCCCTCAACTTTGGGGTGCTTGTGTCTTGCTGATTTTTAATTTTCCCAATTTATACCCCCATGAGTGGAAGTGCCCTATGCTCTCTAAGCTGTGTTTTTCAGATGTTTCAGGACTCACCGGACACTTCTCCAGAGTGGCTCTTGGCAATTTACATCCCGCCCATCAGTGTAGCAAGGCTCCCATTTCTCCATGGCCTGTCCTGCATTTCTGGTTTTGACACTTTTTTCAGCATGGCCCCTTTGACCGATGGGAAGCGAGACTTCTCTGTAGCGCTGATTTGCCTTTCCAGGTTGCTTGGTTGGCCAAAAAGGGCGTATGCGTTTTTTCCTGAATATATTCAGGAAAAAACGCATACGCCCTTTTTGGCCAAGGGCATCATTGTCAACGTTTTGCCGCTTTTCATGTGCTTTAAAGGCGATTCGTATCTACCTCCTGAAATCTGTTTCGTGCAATTCTGCCTTGATTTCAAATCCTCTTCTTTGCCTTCCCTCAATATATTTGTGGACGAGAGTTATCATTTATAACTCTGCAGGTTTGTGAATTGCAGTGCCCTGAACCTCCATTTTACAACTCGCTTTTTTGGGAGCTGGCCGCAAAAGCGCAGGATGGCTTCAGGCCCTGTTCTGGTTCCGGGGGGCAGGCTGAGCCTGTGGTTAATTCTTCTTCCTGATGGGAAAATAGAGTGACCTGTGCCTGTCCCGACACCAAGAGCTAGTCTCTCGTTGGTTCCCCGTCTTCCCGTTCATCCTCAGGACAAATTGCAACCTGTACGGAACAGGAGGTTAAAGGTGCTGATGCTCCAAGTAGGGAGCTTGCTAGTAAAACGGCTGGAAAGGTGAACCCGGGCACAAGGAGATGAGAAATGAGGTGCGTTTTAGAAACCTTTCCCCATCACACGGTGTACCATCTTCTGGGTTTCTCATGCATGTTTTCGATGTAGGAAGATGCCCTTGAACCTGGAGATTTGGGACCCATGCGATGGGTACCACGCAGTATTACTTTAAAGGGTCTGTGTTTGCTCACCCAACCTCACCAAACCTCTCAGCCCCAAGAGTGTCCACCCTTATGTCTCATCCAGCTGTGGGTCTAGATATGGTCAATCCAGGTTGCATCACAGCCCCTGAACTCATTGTGTAAGAATTTCTATCTCTTTCACTGTCGTTGTTTCATGGGTTTTTCAAAGTAATTTATTTTCATAATGGGGTTTAGCTGCTTTTCACGGCTGTGTTTATGCCGCTTTACACCCACTTGACACACTAACAGAGAGATATCAATACATAGGTTTTAAGATTATTACTAGTCAGATATATTCTTGTGCGGTGAATAGGGCGTGTTGAGTCCAGTTCTCTGAGCAAGGAGTAGGTCTTGTCTACTACATGTTGGGTTTATGGAACGGTATCTGAGCTAATTTGATACCCTTGTTTTATGTATCACCCCACCTCACCTTTCCCGTTAAGCAGCCATAGTCTGTTTTCTGCATGTGTGACTCTGTTCTGTTTTGTAATTCAGTTCAAGTGTAACGGTTTTTACATTCCCTCTATCAGTGATACCTTATGAGAAGTGTCCTTTTCTGTGTGACTTATTTCACTTAGAATCGTCGTACCTAAATCCACTCATCATGCTGCTACTAGCCTTATGACATTGATTTCATGGCTGAGTGATATTCCATTGTACATAAGGACCACAACTTCTTTATCCATTTTTCTCTTTCCTGGGATATTTAAGGTGGAATGAAGTGGAGGTCCTGGTCAACAGAACAGCCCTAAACTTTGGGGTGCTTGTGTCTTGCTGATTTTTCATTTTCCCAATTTATACCCCCATGAGTGGAAGTGCCCTATGCTCTCTAAGCTGTGTTTTTCAGATGTTTCAGGACTCACCGGACACTTCTCCAGAGTGGCTCTTGGCAATTTACATCCCGCCCATCAGTGTAGCAAGGCTCCCATTTCTCCATGGCCTGTCCTGCATTTCTGGTTTTGACACTTTTTTCAGCATGGCCCTTTTGACCGATGGGAAGCGAGACTTCTCTGTAGCGCTGATTTGCCTTTCCAGGTTGCTTGGTTGGCCAAAAAGGGCGTATGCGTTTTTTCCTGAATATATTCAGGAAAAAACGCATACGCCCTTTTTGGCCAAGGGCATCATTGTCAACGTTTTGCCGCTTTTCATGTGCTTTAAAGGCGATTCGTATCTACCTCCTGAAATCTGTTTCGTGCAATTCTGCCTTGATTTCAAATCCTCTTCTTTGCCTTCCCTCAATATATTGGTGGACGAGAGTTATCATTTATAACTCTGCAGGTTTGTGAATTGCAGTGCCCTGAACCTCCATTTTACAACTCGCTTTTTTGGGAGCTGGCCGCAAAACCGCAGGATGGCTTCAGGCCCTGTTCTGGTTCCGGGGGGCAGGCTGAGCCTGTGGTTAATTCTTCTTCCTGATGGGAAAATAGAGTGACCTGTGCCTGTCCCGACACCAAGAGCTAGTCTCTCGTTGGTTCCCCGTCTTCCCGTTCATCCTCAGGACAAATTGCAACCTGTACGGAACAGGAGGTTAAAGGTGCTGATGCTCCAAGTAGGGAGCTTGCTAGTAAAACGGCTGGAAAGGTGAACCCGGGCACAAGGAGATGAGAAATGAGGTGCGTTTTAGAAACCTTTCCCCATCACACGGTGTACCATCTTCTGGGTTTCTCATGCATGTTTTCGATGTAGGAAGATGCCCTTGAACCTGGAGATTTGGGACCCATGCGATGGGTACCACGCAGTATTACTTTAAAGGGTCTGTGTTTGCTCACCCAACCTCACCAAACCTCTCAGCCCCAAGAGTGTCCACCCTTATGTCTCATCCAGCTGTGGGTCTAGATATGGTCAATCCAGGTTGCATCACAGCCCCTGAACTCATTGTGTAAGAATTTCTATCTCTTTCACTGTCGTTGTTTCATGGGTTTTTCAAAGTAATTTATTTTCATAATGGGGTTTAGCTGCTTTTCACGGCTGTGTTTATGCCGCTTTACACCCACTTGACACACTAACAGAGAGATATCAATACATAGGTTTTAAGATTATTACTAGTCAGATATATTCTTGTGCGGTGAATAGGGCGTGTTGAGTCCAGTTCTCTGAGCAAGGAGTAGGTCTTGTCTACTACATATTGGGTTTATGGAACGGTATCTGAGCTAATTTGATACCCTTGTTTTATGTATCACCCCACCTCACCTTTCCCGTTAAGCAGCCATAGTCTGTTTTCTGCATGTGTGACTCTGTTCTGTTTTGTAATTCAGTTCAAGTGTAACGGTTTTTACATTCCCTCTATCAGTGATACCTTATGAGAAGTGTCCTTTTCTGTGTGACTTATTTCACTTAGAATCGTCGTACCTAAATCCACTCATCATGCTGCTACTAGCCTTACGACATTGATTTCATGGCTGAGTGATATTCCATTGTACATATGGACCACAACTTCTTTATCCATTTTTCTCTTTCCTGGGATATTTAAGGTGGAATGAAGTGGAGGTCCTGGTCAACAGAACAGCCCTAAACTTTGGGGTGCTTGTGTCTTGCTGATTTTTCATTTTCCCAATTTATACCCCCATGAGTGGAAGTGCCCTATGCTCTCTAAGCTGTGTTTTTCAGATGTTTCAGGACTCACCGGACACTTCTCCAGAGTGGCTCTTGGCAATTTACATCCCGCCCATCAGTGTAGCAAGGCTCCCATTTCTCCATGGCCTGTCCTGCATTTCTGGTTTTGACACTTTTTTCAGCATGGCCCTTTTGACCGATGGGAAGCGAGACTTCTCTGTAGCGCTGATTTGCCTTTCCAGGTTGCTTGGTTGGCCAAAAAGGGCGTATGCGTTTTTTCCTGAATATATTCAGGAAAAAACGCATACGCCCTTTTTGGCCAAGGGCATCATTGTCAACGTTTTGCCGCTTTTCATGTGCTTTAAAGGCGATTCGTATCTACCTCCTGAAATCTGTTTCGTGCAATTCTGCCTTGATTTCAAATCCTCTTCTTTGCCTTCCCTCAATATATTGGTGGACGAGAGTTATCATTTATAACTCTGCAGGTTTGTGAATTGCAGTGCCCTGAACCTCCATTTTACAACTCGCTTTTTTGGGAGCTGGCCGCAAAAGCGCAGGATGGCTTCAGGCCCTGTTCTGGTTCCGGGGGGCAGGCTGAGCCTGTGGTTAATTCTTCTTCCTGATGGGAAAATAGAGTGACCTGTGCCTGTCCCGACACCAAGAGCTAGTCTCTCGTTGGTTCCCCGTCTTCCCGTTCATCCTCAGGACAAATTGCAACCTGTATGGAACAGGAGGTTAAAGGTGCTGATGCTCCAAGTAGGGAGCTTGCTAGTAAAACGGCTGGAAAGGTGAACCCGGGCACAAGGAGATGAGAAATGAGGTGCGTTTTAGAAACCTTTCCCCATCACACGGTGTACCATCTTCTGGGTTTCTCATGCATGTTTTCGATGTAGGAAGATGCCCTTGAACCTGGAGATTTGGGACCCATGCGATGGGTACCACGCAGTATTACTTTAAAGGGTCTGTGTTTGCTCACCCAACCTCACCAAACCTCTCAGCCCCAAGAGTGTCCACCCTTATGTCTCATCCAGCTGTGGGTCTAGATATGGTCAATCCAGGTTGCATCACAGCCCCTGAACTCATTGTGTAAGAATTTCTATCTCTTTCACTGTCGTTGTTTCATGGGTTTTTCAAAGTAATTTATTTTCATAATGGGGTTTAGCTGCTTTTCACGGCTGTGTTTATGCCGCTTTACACCCACTTGACACACTAACAGAGAGATATCAATACATAGGTTTTAAGATTATTACTAGTCAGATATATTCTTGTGCGGTGAATAGGGCGTGTTGAGTCCAGTTCTCTGAGCAAGGAGTAGGTCTTGTCTACTACATGTTGGGTTTATGGAACGGTATCTGAGCTAATTTGATACCCTTGTTTTATGTATCACCCCACCTCACCTTTCCCGTTAAGCAGCCATAGTCTGTTTTCTGCATGTGTGACTCTGTTCTGTTTTGTAATTCAGTTCAAGTGTAACGGTTTTTACATTCCCTCTATCAGTGATACCTTATGAGAAGTGTCCTTTTCTGTGTGACTTATTTCACTTAGAATCGTCGTACCTAAATCCACTCATCATGCTGCTACTAGCCTTACGACATTGATTTCATGGCTGAGTGATATTCCATTGTACATAAGGACCACAACTTCTTTATCCATTTTTCTCTTTCCTGGGATATTTAAGGTGGAATGAAGTGGAGGTCCTGGTCAACAGAACAGCCCTAAACTTTGGGGTGCTTGTGTCTTGCTGATTTTTCATTTTCCCAATTTATACCCCCATGAGTGGAAGTGCCCTATGCTCTCTAAGCTGTGTTTTTCAGATGTTTCAGGACTCACCGGACACTTCTCCAGAGTGGCTCTTGGCAATTTACATCCCGCCCATCAGTGTAGCAAGGCTCCCATTTCTCCATGGCCTGTCCTGCATTTCTGGTTTTGACACTTTTTTCAGCATGGCCCTTTTGACCGATGGGAAGCGAGACTTCTCTGTAGCGCTGATTTGCCTTTCCAGGTTGCTTGGTTGGCCAAAAAGGGCGTATGCGTTTTTTCCTGAATATATTCAGGAAAAAACGCATACGCCCTTTTTGGCCAAGGGCATCATTGTCAACGTTTTGCCGCTTTTCATGTGCTTTAAAGGCGATTCGTATCTACCTCCTGAAATCTGTTTCGTGCAATTCTGCCTTGATTTCAAATCCTCTTCTTTGCCTTCCCTCAATATATTGGTGGACGAGAGTTATCATTTATAACTCTGCAGGTTTGTGAATTGCAGTGCCCTGAACCTCCATTTTACAACTCGCTTGTTTGGGAGCTGGCCGCAAAAGCGCAGGATGGCTTCAGGCCCTGTTCTGGTTCCGGGGGGCAGGCTGAGCCTGTGGTTAATTCTTCTTCCTGATGGGAAAATAGAGTGACCTGTGCCTGTCCCGACACCAAGAGCTAGTCTCTCGTTGGTTCCCCGTCTTCCCGTTCATCCTCAGGACAAATTGCAACCTGTACGGAACAGGAGGTTAAAGGTGCTGATGCTCCAAGTAGGGAGCTTGCTAGTAAAACGGCTGGAAAGGTGAACCCGGGCACAAGGAGATGAGAAATGAGGTGCGTTTTAGAAACCTTTCCCCATCACACGGTGTACCATCTTCTGGGTTTCTCATGCATGTTTTCGATGTAGGAAGATGCCCTTGAACCTGGAGATTTGGGACCCATGCGATGGGTACCACGCAGTATTACTTTAAAGGGTCTGTGTTTGCTCACCCAACCTCACCAAACCTCTCAGCCCCAAGAGTGTCCACCCTTATGTCTCATCCAGCTGTGGGTCTAGATATGGTCAATCCAGGTTGCATCACAGCCCCTGAACTCATTGTGTAAGAATTTCTATCTCTTTCACTGTCGTTGTTTCATGGGTTTTTCAAAGTAATTTATTTTCATAATGGGGTTTAGCTGCTTTTCACGGCTGTGTTTATGCCGCTTTACACCCACTTGACACACTAACAGAGAGATATCAATACATAGGTTTTAAGATTATTACTAGTCAGATATATTCTTGTGCGGTGAATAGGGCGTGTTGAGTCCAGTTCTCTGAGCAAGGAGTAGGTCTTGTCTACTACATGTTGGGTTTATGGAACGGTATCTGAGCTAATTTGATACCCTTGTTTTATGTATCACCCCACCTCACCTTTCCCGTTAAGCAGCCATAGTCTGTTTTCTGCATGTGTGACTCTGTTCTGTTTTGTAATTCAGTTCAAGTGTAACGGTTTTTACATTCCCTCTATCAGTGATACCTTATGAGAAGTGTCCTTTTCTGTGTGACTTATTTCACTTAGAATCGTCGTACCTAAATCCACTCATCATGCTGCTACTAGCCTTACGACATTGATTTCATGGCTGAGTGATATTCCATTGTACATAAGGACCACAACTTCTTTATCCATTTTTCTCTTTCCTGGGATATTTAAGGTGGAATGAAGTGGAGGTCCTGGTCAACAGAACAGCCCTAAACTTTGGGGTGCTTGTGTCTTGCTGATTTTTCATTTTCCCAATTTATACCCCCATGAGTGGAAGTGCCCTATGCTCTCTAAGCTGTGTTTTTCAGATGTTTCAGGACTCACCGGACACTTCTCCAGAGTGGCTCTTGGCAATTTACATCCCGCCCATCAGTGTAGCAAGGCTCCCATTTCTCCATGGCCTGTCCTGCATTTCTGGTTTTGACACTTTTTTCAGCATGGCCCTTTTGACCGATGGGAAGCGAGACTTCTCTGTAGCGCTGATTTGCCTTTCCAGGTTGCTTGGTTGGCCAAAAAGGGCGTATGCGTTTTTTCCTGAATATATTCAGGAAAAAACGCATACGCCCTTTTTGGCCAAGGGCATCATTGTCAACGTTTTGCCGCTTTTCATGTGCTTTAAAGGCGATTCGTATCTACCTCCTGAAATCTGTTTCGTGCAATTCTGCCTTGATTTCAAATCCTCTTCTTTGCCTTCCCTCAATATATTGGTGGACGAGAGTTATCATTTATAACTCTGCAGGTTTGTGAATTGCAGTGCCCTGAACCTCCATTTTACAACTCGCTTGTTTGGGAGCTGGCCGCAAAAGCGCAGGATGGCTTCAGGCCCTGTTCTGGTTCCGGGGGGCAGGCTGAGCCTGTGGTTAATTCTTCTTCCTGATGGGAAAATAGAGTGACCTGTGCCTGTCCCGACACCAAGAGCTAGTCTCTCGTTGGTTCCCCGTCTTCCCGTTCATCCTCAGGACAAATTGCAACCTGTACGGAACAGGAGGTTAAAGGTGCTGATGCTCCAAGTAGGGAGCTTGCTAGTAAAACGGCTGGAAAGGTGAACCCGGGCACAAGGAGATGAGAAATGAGGTGCGTTTTAGAAACCTTTCCCCATCACACGGTGTACCATCTTCTGGGTTTCTCATGCATGTTTTCGATGTAGGAAGATGCCCTTGAACCTGGAGATTTGGGACCCATGCGATGGGTACCACGCAGTATTACTTTAAAGGGTCTGTGTTTGCTCACCCAACCTCACCAAACCTCTCAGCCCCAAGAGTGTCCACCCTTATGTCTCATCCAGCTGTGGGTCTAGATATGGTCAATCCAGGTTGCATCACAGCCCCTGAACTCATTGTGTAAGAATTTCTATCTCTTTCACTGTCGTTGTTTCATGGGTTTTTCAAAGTAATTTATTTTCATAATGGGGTTTAGCTGCTTTTCACGGCTGTGTTTATGCCGCTTTACACCCACTTGACACACTAACAGAGAGATATCAATACATAGGTTTTAAGATTATTACTAGTCAGATATATTCTTGTGCGGTGAATAGGGCGTGTTGAGTCCAGTTCTCTGAGCAAGGAGTAGGTCTTGTCTACTACATATTGGGTTTATGGAACGGTATCTGAGCTAATTTGATACCCTTGTTTTATGTATCACCCCACCTCACCTTTCCCGTTAAGCAGCCATAGTCTGTTTTCTGCATGTGTGACTCTGTTCTGTTTTGTAATTCAGTTCAAGTGTAACGGTTTTTACATTCCCTCTATCAGTGATACCTTATGAGAAGTGTCCTTTTCTGTGTGACTTATTTCAGTTAGAATCGTCGTACCTAAATCCACTCATCATGCTGCTACTAACCTTATGACATTGATTTCATGGCTGAGTGATATTCCATTGTACATAAGGACCACAACTTCTTTATCCATTTTTCTGTTTCCTGGGATATTGAAGGTGGAATGAAGTGGAGGTCCTTGTCAACAGAGCAGCCCTCAACTTTGGGGTGCTTGTGTCTTGCTGATTTTTCATTTTCCCAATTTATACCCCCATGAGTGGAAGTGCCCTATGCTCTCTAAGCTGTGTTTTTCAGATGTTTCAGGAAACACCGTACACTTCTCCAGAGTGGCTGTTGGCAATTTACATCCCGCCCATCAGTGTAGCAAGGCTCCCATTTCTCCATGGCCTGTCCTGCATTTCTGGTTTTGACACTTTTTTCAGCATGGCCCCTTTGACCGCTGGGAAGCGAGACTTCTCTGTAGCGCTGATTTGCCTTTCCAGGTTGCTTGGTTGGCCAAAAAGGGCGTATGCGTTTTTTCCTGAATATATTCAGGAAAAAACGCATACGCCCTTTTTGGCCAAGGGCATCATTGTCAACGTTTTGCCGCTTTTCATGTGCTTTAAAGGCGATTCGTATCTACCTCCTGAAATCTGTTTCGTGCAATTCTGCCTTGATTTCAAATCCTCTTCTTTGCCTTCCCTCAATATATTGGTGGACGAGAGTTATCATTTATAACTCTGCAGGTTTGTGAATTGCAGTGCCCTGAACCTCCATTTTACAACTCGCTTTTTTGGGAGCTGGCCGCAAAACCGCAGGATGGCTTCAGGCCCTGTTCTGGTTCCGGGGGGCAGGCTGAGCCTGTGGTTAATTCTTCTTCCTGATGGGAAAATAGAGTGACCTGTGCCTGTCCCGACACCAAGAGCTTGTCTCTCGTTGGTTCCCCGTCTTCCCGTTCATCCTCAGGACAAATTGCAACCTGTACGGAACAGGAGGTTAAAGGTGCTGATGCTCCAAGTAGGGAGCTTGCTAGTAAAGCGGCTGGAATGGCGAACCCGGGCACAAGGAGATGAGAAATGAGGTGCGTTTTAGAAACCTTTCCCCATCACACGGTGTACCATCTTCTGGGTTTCTCATGCATGTTTTCGATGTAGGAAGATGCCCTTGAACCTGGAGATTTGGGACCCATGCGATGGGTACCACGCAGTATTACTTTAAAGGGTCTGCGTTTGCTCACCCAACCTCACCAAACCTCTCAGCCCCAAGAGTGTCCACCCTTATGTCTCATCCAGCTGTGCGTCTAGATATGGTCAATCCAGGTTGCATCACAGCCCCTGAAAGCATTGTGTAAGAATTTCTCTCTCTTTCACTGTCTTTGTTTCATGGTTGTTTCAAAGTAATTTATTTTTATAATGGGGTTTAGCTGCTTTTCACTGCTGTGTTTATGCCGCTTTACACCCACTTGACACACTAACAGAGAGATATCAATACATAGGTTTTACGATTATTATTAGTCAGATATATTCTTGTGCGGTGAATAGGGCGTGTTGAGTCCAGTTCTCTGAGCAAGGAGTAGGTCTTGTCTATTACATATTGGGTTTATGGAACGGTATCTGAGCTAATTTGATACCCTTGTTTTATGTATCACCCCACCTCACCTTTCCCGTTAAGCAGCCATAGAGTGTTTTCTGCATGTGTGACTCTGTTCTGTTTTGTAATTCAGTTCAAGTGTAACGGTTTTTACATTCCCTCTATCAGTGATACCTTATGAGAAGTGTCCTTTTCTGTGTGACTTATTTCACTTAGAGTCGTCGTACCTAAATCCACTCATCATGCTGCTACTAGCCTTACGACATTGATTTCATGGCTGAGTGATATTCCATTGTACATAAGGACCACAACTTCTTTATCCATTTTTCTCTTTCCTGGGATATTGAAGGTGGAATGAAGTGGAGGTCCTGGTCAACAGAACAGCCCTAAACTTTGGGGTGCTTGTGTCTTGCTGATTTTTCATTTTCCCAATTTATACCCCCATGAGTGGAAGTGCCCTATGCTCTCTAAGCTGTGTTTTTCAGATGTTTCAGGACTCACCGGACACTTCTCCAGAGTGGCTCTTGGCAATTTACATCCCGCCCATCAGTGTAGCAAGGCTCCCATTTCTCCATGGCCTGTCCTGCATTTCTGGTTTTGACACTTTTTTCAGCATGGCCCTTTTGACCAATGGGAAGCGAGACTTCTCTGTAGCGCTGATTTGCCTTTCCAGGTTGCTTGGTTGGCCAAAAAGGGCGTATGCGTTTTTTCCTGAATATATTCAGGAAAAAACGCATACGCCCTTTTTGGCCAAGGGCATCATTGTCAACGTTTTGCCGCTTTTCATGTGCTTTAAAGGCGATTCGTATCTACCTCCTGAAATCTGTTTCCTGCAATTCTGCCTTGATTTCAAATCCTCTTCTTTGCCTTCCCTCAATATATTTGTGGACGAGAGTTATCATTTATAACTCTGCAGGTTTGTGAATTGCAGTGCCCTGAACCTCCATTTTACAACTCGTTTTTATGGGAGCTGGCCGCAAAATCGCAGAATGGCTTCAGGCCCTGTTCTGGTTCCGGGGGGCAGGCTGAGCCTGTGGTTAATTCTTCTTTCTGATGGGAAAATAGAGTGACCTCTGCCTGTCCCAACACCAAGAGCTAGTCTCTCGTTGGTTCCACGTCTTCCCGTTCATCCTCAGGACAAATTGCAACCTGTACGGAACAGGAGGTTAAAGGTGCTGATGCTCCAAGTAGGGAGCTTGCTAGTAAAGCGGCTGGAATGGCGAACCCGGGCACAAGGAGATGAGAAATGAGGTGCGTTTTAGAAACCTTTCCCCATCACACGGTGTACCATCTTCTGGGTTTCTCATGCATGATTTTGATGTAGGAAGATGCCCTTGAACCTGGAGATTTGGGACCCATGCGATGGGTACCACGCAGTATTACTTTAAAGGGTCTGCGTTTGCTCACCCAACCTCACCAAACCTCTCAGCCCCAAGAGTGTCCACCCTTATGTCTCATCCAGCTGTGCGTCTAGATATGGTCAATCCAGGTTGCATCACAGCCCCTGAACGCATTGTGTAAGAATTTCTCTCTCTTTCACTGTCTTTGTTTCATGGTTGTTTCAAAGTAATTTATTTTTATAATGGGGTTTAGCTGCTTTTCACTGCTGTGTTTATGCCGCTTTACACCCACTTGACACACTAACAGAGAGATATCAATACATAGGTTTTACGATTATTATTAGTCAGATAGATTCTTGTGCGGTGAATAGGGCGTGTTGAGTCCAGTTCTCTGAGCAAGGAGTAGGTCTTGTCTATTACATATTGGGTTTATGGAACGGTATCTGAGCTAATTTGATACCCTTGTTTTATGTATCACCCCACCTCACCTTTCCCGTTAAGCAGCCATAGAGTGTTTTCTGCATGTGTGACTCTGTTCTGTTTTGTAATTCAGTTCAAGTGTAACGGTTTTTACATTCCCTCTATCAGTGATACCTTATGAGAAGTGTCCTTTTCTGTGTGACTTATTTCACTTAGAGTCGTCGTACCTAAATCCACTCATCATGCTGCTACTAGCCTTACGACATTGATTTCATGGCTGAGTGATATTCCATTGTACATAAGGACCACAACTTCTTTATCCATTTTTCTCTTTCCTGGGATATTTAAGGTGGAATGAAGTGGAGGTCCTGGTCAACAGAACAGCCCTAAACTTTGGGGTGCTTGTGTCTTGCTGATTTTTCATTTTCCCAATTTATACCCCCATGAGTGGAAGTGCCCTATGCTCTCTAAGCTGTGTTTTTCAGATGTTTCAGGACTCACCGGACACTTCTCCAGAGTGGCTCTTGGCAATTTACATCCCGCCCATCAGTGTAGCAAGGCTCCCATTTCTCCATGGCCTGTCCTGCATTTCTGGTTTTGACACTTTTTTCAGCATGGCCCTTTTGACCAATGGGAAGCGAGACTTCTTTGTAGCGCTGATTTGCCTTTCCAGGTTGCTTGGTTGGCCAAAAAGGGCGTATGCGTTTTTTCCTGAATATATTCAGGAAAAAACGCATACGCCCTTTTTGGCCAAGGGCATCATTGTCAACGTTTTGCCGCTTTTCATGTGCTTTAAAGGCGATTCGTACCTACCTCCTGAAATCTGTTTCCTGCAATTCTGCCTTGATTTCAAATCCTCTTCTTTGCCTTCCCTCAATATATTTGTGGACGAGAGTTATCATTTATAACTCTGCAGGTTTGTGAATTGCAGTGCCCTGAACCTCCATTTTACAACTCGTTTTTATGGGAGCTGGCCGCAAAATCGCAGAATGGCTTCAGGCCCTGTTCTGGTTCCGGGGGGCATGCTGAGCCTGTGGTTAATTCTTCTTTCTGATGGGAAAATAGAGTGACCTGTGCCTGTCCCAACACCAAGAGCTAGTCTCTCGTTGGTTCCACGTCTTCCCGTTTATCCTCAGGACAAATTGCAACCTGTACGGAACAGGAGGTTAAAGGTGCTGATGCTCCAAGTAGGGAGCTTGCTAGTAAAGCGGCTGGAATGGCGAACCCGGGCACAAGGAGATGAGAAATGAGGTGCGTTTTAGAAACCTTTCCCCATCACACGGTGTACCATCTTCTGGGTTTCTCATGCATGTTTTTGATGTAGGAAGATGCCCTTGAACCTGGAGATTTGGGACCCATGCGATGGGTACCACGCAGTATTACTTTAAAGGGTCTGCGTTTGCTCACCCAACCTCACCAAACCTCTCAGCCCCAAGAGTGTCCACCCTTATGTCTCATCCAGCTGTGCGTCTAGATATGGTCAATCCAGGTTGCATCACAGCCCCTGAACGCATTGTGTAAGAATTTCTCTCTCTTTCACTGTCTTTGTTTCATGGTTGTTTCAAAGTAATTTATTTTTATAATGGGGTTTAGCTGCTTTTCACTGCTGTGTTTATGCCGCTTTACACCCACTTGACACACTAACAGAGAGATATCAATACATAGGTTTTACGATTATTATTAGTCAGATAGATTCTTGTGCGGTGAATAGGGCGTGTTGAGTCCAGTTCTCTGAGCAAGGAGTAGGTCTTGTCTATTACATATTGGGTTTATGGAACGGTATCTGAGCTAATTTGATACCCTTGTTTTATGTATCACCCCACCTCACCTTTCCCGTTAAGCAGCCATAGTGTGTTTTCTGCATGTGTGACTCTGTTCTGTTTTGTAATTCAGTTCAAGTGTAACGGTTTTTACATTCCCTCTATCAGTGATACCTTATGAGAAGTGTCCTTTTCTGTGTGACTTATTTCACTTAGAATCCTCGTACCTAAATCCACTCATCATGCTGCTACTAACCTTATGACATTGATTTCATGGCTGAGTGATATTCCATTGTACATAAGGACCACAACTTCTTTATCCATTTTTCTCTTTCCTGGGATATTTAAGGTGGAATGAAGTGGAGGTCCTGGTCAACAGAGCAGCCCTAAACTTTGGGGTGCTTGTGTCTTGCTGATTTTTCATTTTCCCAATTTATACCCCCATGAGTGAAAGTGCCCTATGCTCTCTAAGCTGTGTTTTTCAGATGTTTCAGGACTCACCGGACACTTCTCCAGAGTGGCTCTTGGCAATTTACATCCCGCCCATCAGTGTAGCAAGGCTCCCATTTCTCCATGGCCTGTCCTGCATTTCTGGTTTTGACACTTTTTTCAGCATGGCCCTTTTGACCAATGGGAAGCGAGACTTCTTTGTAGCGCTGATTTGCCTTTCCAGGTTGCTTGGTTGGCCAAAAAGGGCGTATGCGTTTTTTTCTGAATATATTCAGGAAAAAACGCATACGCCCTTTTTGGCCAAGGGCATCATTGTCAACGTTTTGCCGCTTTTCATGTGCTTTAAAGGCGATTCGTACCTACCTCCTGAAATCTGTTTCCTGCAATTCTGCCTTGATTTCAAATCCTCTTCTTTGCCTTCCCTCAATATATTTGTGGACGAGAGTTATCATTTATAACTCTGCAGGTTTGTGAATTGCAGTGCCCTGAACCTCCATTTTACAACTCGTTTTTATGGGAGCTGGCCGCAAAATCGCAGAATGGCTTCAGGCCCTGTTCTGGTTCCGGGGGGCAGGCTGAGCCTGTGGTTAATTCTTCTTTCTGATGGGAAAATAGAGTGACCTGTGCCTGTCCCAACACCAAGAGCTAGTCTCTCGTTGGTTCCACGTCTTCCCGTTTATCCTCAGGACAAATTGCAACCTGTACGGAACAGGAGGTTAAAGGTGCTGATGCTCCAAGTAGGGAGCTTGCTAGTAAAGCGGCTGGAATGGCGAACCCGGGCACAAGGAGATGAGAAATGAGGTGCGTTTTAGAAACCTTTCCCCATCACACGGTGTACCATCTTCTGGGTTTCTCATGCATGTTTTTGATGTAGGAAGATGCCCTTGAACCTGGAGATTTGGGACCCATGCGATGGGTACCACGCAGTATTACTTTAAAGGGTCTGCGTTTGCTCACCCAACCTCACCAAACCTCTCAGCCCCAAGAGTGTCCACCCTTATGTCTCATCCAGCTGTGCGTCTAGATATGGTCAATCCAGGTTGCATCACAGCCCCTGAACGCATTGTGTAAGAATTTCTCTCTCTTTCACTGTCTTTGTTTCATGGTTGTTTCAAAGTAATTTATTTTTATAATGGGGTTTAGCTGCTTTTCACTGCTGTGTTTATGCCGCTTTACACCCACTTGACACACTAACAGAGAGATATCAATACATAGGTTTTACGATTATTATTAGTCAGATATATTCTTGTGCGGTGAATAGGGCGTGTTGAGTCCAGTTCTCTGAGCAAGGAGTAGGTCTTGTCTATTACATATTGGGTTTATGGAACGGTATCTGAGCTAATTTGATACCCTTGTTTTATGTATCACCCCACCTCACCTTTCCCGTTAAGCAGCTATAGTGTGTTTTCTGCATGTGTGACTCTGTTCTGTTTTGTAATTCAGTTCAAGTGTAACGGTTTTTACATTCCCTCTATCAGTGATACCTTATGAGAAGTGTCCTTTTCTGTGTGACTTATTTCACTTAGAATCGTCGTACCTAAATCCACTCATCATGCTGCTACTAGCCTTACGACATTGATTTCATGGCTGAGTGATATTCCATTGTACATAAGGACCACAGCTTCTTTATCCATTTTTCTCTTTCCTGGGATATTTAAGGTGGAATGAAGTGGAGGTCCTGGTCAACAGAGCAGCCCTAAACTTTGGGGTGCTTGTGTCTTGCTGATTTTTCATTTTCCCAATTTATACCCCCATGAGTGAAAGTGCCCTATGCTCTCTAAGCTGTGTTTTTCAGATGTTTCAGGACTCACCGGACACTTCTCCAGAGTGGCTCTTGGCAATTTACATCCCGCCCATCAGTGTAGCAAGGCTCCCATTTCTCCATGGCCTGTCCTGCATTTCTGGTTTTGACACTTTTTTCAGCATGGCCCTTTTGACCAATGGGAAGCGAGACATCTCTGTAGCGCTGATTTGCCTTTCCAGGTTGCTTGGTTGGCCAAAAAGGGCGTATGCGTTTTTTTCTGAATATATTCAGGAAAAAACGCATACGCCCTTTTTGGCCAAGGGCATCATTGTCAACGTTTTGCCGCTTTTCATGTGCTTTAAAGGCGATTCGTATCTACCTCCTGAAATCTGTTTCCTGCAATTCTGCCTTGATTTCAAATCCTCTTCTTTGCCTTCCCTCAATATATTTGTGGACGAGAGTTATCATTTATAACTCTGCAGGTTTGTGAATTGCAGTGCCCTGAACCTCCATTTTACAACTCGTTTTTATGGGAGCTGGCCGCAAAATCGCAGAATGGCTTCAGGCCCTGTTCTGGTTCCGGGGGGCAGGCTGAGCCTGTGGTTAATTCTTCTTTCTGATGGGAAAATAGAGTGACCTGTGCCTGTCCCAACACCAAGAGCTAGTCTCTCGTTGGTTCCACGTCTTCCCGTTTATCCTCAGGACAAATTGCAACCTGTACGGAACAGGAGGTTAAAGGTGCTGATGCTCCAAGTAGGGAGCTTGCTAGTAAAGCGGCTGGAATGGCGAACCCGGGCACAAGGAGATGAGAAATGAGGTGCGTTTTAGAAACCTTTCCCCATCACACGGTGTACCATCTTCTGGGTTTCTCATGCATGTTTTTGATGTAGGAAGATGCCCTTGAACCTGGAGATTTGGGACCCATGCGATGGGTACCACGCAGTATTACTTTAAAGGGTCTGCGTTTGCTCACCCAACCTCACCAAACCTCTCAGCCCCAAGAGTGTCCACCCTTATGTCTCATCCAGCTGTGCGTCTAGATATGGTCAATCCAGGTTGCATCACAGCCCCTGAACGCATTGTGTAAGAATTTCTCTCTCTTTCACTGTCTTTGTTTCATGGTTGTTTCAAAGTAATTTATTTTTATAATGGGGTTTAGCTGCTTTTCACTGCTGTGTTTATGCCGCTTTACACCCACTTGACACACTAACAGAGAGATATCAATACATAGGTTTTACGATTATTATTAGTCAGATATATTCTTGTGCGGTGAATAGGGCGTGTTGAGTCCAGTTCTCTGAGCAAGGAGTAGGTCTTGTCTATTACATATTGGGTTTATGGAACGGTATCTGAGCTAATTTGATACCCTTGTTTTATGTATCACCCCACCTCACCTTTCCCGTTAAGCAGCTATAGTGTGTTTTCTGCATGTGTGACTCTGTTCTGTTTTGTAATTCAGTTCAAGTGTAACGGTTTTTACATTCCCTCTATCAGTGATACCTTATGAGAAGTGTCCTTTTCTGTGTGACTTATTTCACTTAGAATCGTCGTACCTAAATCCACTCATCATGCTGCTACTAGCCTTACGACATTGATTTCATGGCTGAGTGATATTCCATTGTACATAAGGACCACAGCTTCTTTATCCATTTTTCTCTTTCCTGGGATATTTAAGGTGGAATGAAGTGGAGGTCCTGGTCAACAGAGCAGCCCTAAACTTTGGGGTGCTTGTGTCTTGCTGATTTTTCATTTTCCCAATTTATACCCCCATGAGTGAAAGTGCCCTATGCTCTCTAAGCTGTGTTTTTCAGATGTTTCAGGACTCACCGGACACTTCTCCAGAGTGGCTCTTGGCAATTTACATCCCGCCCATCAGTGTAGCAAGGCTCCCATTTCTCCATGGCCTGTCCTGCATTTCTGGTTTTGACACTTTTTTCAGCATGGCCCTTTTGACCAATGGGAAGCGAGACATCTCTGTAGCGCTGATTTGCCTTTCCAGGTTGCTTGGTTGGCCAAAAAGGGCGTATGCGTTTTTTTCTGAATATATTCAGGAAAAAACGCATACGCCCTTTTTGGCCAAGGGCATCATTGTCAACGTTTTGCCGCTTTTCATGTGCTTTAAAGGCGATTCGTATCTACCTCCTGAAATCTGTTTCCTGCAATTCTGCCTTGATTTCAAATCCTCTTCTTTGCCTTCCTTCAATATATTTGTGGACGAGAGTTATCATTTATAACTCTGCAGGTTTGTGAATTGCAGTGCCCTGAACCTCCATTTTACAACTCGTTTTTATGGGAGCTGGCCGCAAAATCGCAGAATGGCTTCAGGCCCTGTTCTGGTTCCGGGGGGCAGGCTGAGCCTGTGGTTAATTCTTCTTTCTGATGGGAAAATAGAGTGACCTGTGCCTGTCCCAACACCAAGAGCTAGTCTCTCGTTGGTTCCACGTCTTCCCGTTTATCCTCAGGACAAATTGCAACCTGTACGGAACAGGAGGTTAAAGGTGCTGATGCTCCAAGTAGGGAGCTTGCTAGTAAAGCGGCTGGAATGGCGAACCCGGGCACAAGGAGATGAGAAATGAGGTGCGTTTTAGAAACCTTTCCCCATCACACGGTGTACCATCTTCTGGGTTTCTCATGCATGTTTTTGATGTAGGAAGATGCCCTTGAACCTGGAGATTTGGGACCCATGCGATGGGTACCACGCAGTATTACTTTAAAGGGTCTGCGTTTGCTCACCCAACCTCACCAAACCTCTCAGCCCCAAGAGTGTCCACCCTTATGTCTCATCCAGCTGTGCGTCTAGATATGGTCAATCCAGGTTGCATCACAGCCCCTGAACGCATTGTGTAAGAATTTCTCTCTCTTTCACTGTCTTTGTTTCATGGTTGTTTCAAAGTAATTTATTTTTATAATGGGGTTTAGCTGCTTTTCACTGCTGTGTTTATGCCGCTTTACACCCACTTGACACACTAACAGAGAGATATCAATACATAGGTTTTACGATTATTATTAGTCAGATATATTCTTGTGCGGTGAATAGGGCGTGTTGAGTCCAGTTCTCTGAGCAAGGAGTAGGTCTTGTCTATTACATATTGGGTTTATGGAACGGTATCTGAGCTAATTTGATACCCTTGTTTTATGTATCACCCCACCTCACCTTTCCCGTTAAGCAGCTATAGTGTGTTTTCTGCATGTGTGACTCTGTTCTGTTTTGTAATTCAGTTCAAGTGTAACGGTTTTTACATTCCCTCTATCAGTGATACCTTATGAGAAGTGTCCTTTTCTGTGTGACTTATTTCACTTAGAATCGTCGTACCTAAATCCACTCATCATGCTGCTACTAGCCTTACGACATTGATTTCATGGCTGAGTGATATTCCATTGTACATAAGGACCACAGCTTCTTTATCCATTTTTCTCTTTCCTGGGATATTTAAGGTGGAATGAAGTGGAGGTCCTGGTCAACAGAGCAGCCCTAAACTTTGGGGTGCTTGTGTCTTGCTGATTTTTCATTTTCCCAATTTATACCCCCATGAGTGAAAGTGCCCTATGCTCTCTAAGCTGTGTTTTTCAGATGTTTCAGGACTCACCGGACACTTCTCCAGAGTGGCTCTTGGCAATTTACATCCCGCCCATCAGTGTAGCAAGGCTCCCATTTCTCCATGGCCTGTCCTGCATTTCTGGTTTTGACACTTTTTTCAGCATGGCCCTTTTGAACAATGGGAAGCGAGACATCTCTGTAGCGCTGATTTGCCTTTCCAGGTTGCTTGGTTGGCCAAAAAGGGCGTATGCGTTTTTTTCTGAATATATTCAGGAAAAAACGCATACGCCCTTTTTGGCCAAGGGCATCATTGTCAACGTTTTGCCGCTTTTCATGTGCTTTAAAGGCGATTCGTATCTACCTCCTGAAATCTGTTTCCTGCAATTCTGCCTTGATTTCAAATCCTCTTCTTTGCCTTCCCTCAATATATTTGTGGACGAGAGTTATCATTTATAACTCTGCAGGTTTGTGAATTGCAGTGCCCTGAACCTCCATTTTACAACTCGTTTTTATGGGAGCTGGCCGCAAAATCGCAGAATGGCTTCAGGCCCTGTTCTGGTTCCGGGGGGCAGGCTGAGCCTGTGGTTAATTCTTCTTTCTGATGGGAAAATAGAGTGACCTGTGCCTGTCCCAACACCAAGAGCTAGTCTCTCGTTGGTTCCACGTCTTCCCGTTTATCCTCAGGACAAATTGCAACCTGTACGGAACAGGAGGTTAAAGGTGCTGATGCTCCAAGTAGGGAGCTTGCTAGTAAAGCGGCTGGAATGGCGAACCCGGGCACAAGGAGATGAGAAATGAGGTGCGTTTTAGAAACCTTTCCCCATCACACGGTGTACCATCTTCTGGGTTTCTCATGCATGTTTTTGATGTAGGAAGATGCCCTTGAACCTGGAGATTTGGGACCCATGCGATGGGTACCACGCAGTATTACTTTAAAGGGTCTGCGTTTGCTCACCCAACCTCACCAAACCTCTCAGCCCCAAGACTGTCCACCCTTATGTCTCATCCAGCTGTGCGTCTAGATATGGTCAATCCAGGTTGCATCACAGCCCCTGAACGCATTGTGTAAGAATTTCTCTCTCTTTCACTGTCTTTGTTTCATGGTTGTTTCAAAGTAATTTATTTTTATAATGGGGTTTAGCTGCTTTTCACTGCTGTGTTTATGCCGCTTTACACCCACTTGACACACTAACAGAGAGATATCAATACATAGGTTTTACGATTATTATTAGTCAGATATATTCTTGTGCGGTGAATAGGGCGTGTTGAGTCCAGTTCTCTGAGCAAGGAGTAGGTCTTGTCTATTACA
The DNA here is from genome assembly GCF_965194805.1 of Balaenoptera borealis. NCBI lineage: Eukaryota > Metazoa > Chordata > Mammalia > Artiodactyla > Balaenopteridae > Balaenoptera > Balaenoptera borealis. The sequence continues at coordinate 849,151 of NW_028123969.1, read as the reverse complement.
TATTGGGTTTATGGAACGGTATCTGAGCTAATTTGATACCCTTGTTTTATGTATCACCCCACCTCACCTTTCCCGTTAAGCAGCTATAGAGTGTTTTCTGCATGTGTGACTCTGTTCTGTTTTGTAATTCAGTTCAAGTGTAACGGTTTTTACATTCCCTCTATCAGTGATACCTTATGAGAAGTGTCCTTTTCTGTGTGACTTATTTCACTTAGAATCGTCGTACCTAAATCCACTCATCATGCTGCTACTAGCCTTACGACATTGATTTCATGGCTGAGTGATATTCCATTGTACATAAGGACCACAGCTTCTTTATCCATTTTTCTCTTTCCTGGGATATTTAAGGTGGAATGAAGTGGAGGTCCTGGTCAACAGAGCAGCCCTAAACTTTGGGGTGCTTGTGTCTTGCTGATTTTTCATTTTCCCAATTTATACCCCCATGAGTGGAAGTGCCCTATGCTCTCTAAGCTGTGTTTTTCAGATGTTTCAGGACTCACCGGACACTTCTCCAGAGTGGCTCTTGGCAATTTACATCCCGCCCATCAGTGTAGCAAGGCTCCCATTTCTCCATGGCCTGTCCTGCATTTCTGGTTTTGACACTTTTTTCAGCATGGCCCTTTTGACCAATGGGAAGGGAGACATCTCTGTAGCGCTGATTTGCCTTTCCAGGTTGCTTGGTTGGCCAAAAAGGGCGTATGCGTTTTTTTCTGAATATATTCAGGAAAAAACGCATACGCCCTTTTTGGCCAAGGGCATCATTGTCAACGTTTTGCCGCTTTTCATGTGCTTTAAAGGCGATTCGTATCTACCTCCTGAAATCTGTTTCCTGCAATTCTGCCTTGATTTCAAATCCTCTTCTTTGCCTTCCCTCAATATATTTGTGGACGAGAGTTATCATTTATAACTCTGCAGGTTTGTGAATTGCAGTGCCCTGAACCTCCATTTTACAACTCGTTTTTATGGGAGCTGGCCGCAAAATCGCAGAATGGCTTCAGGCCCTGTTCTGGTTCCGGGGGGCAGGCTGAGCCTGTGGTTAATTCTTCTTTCTGATGGGAAAATAGAGTGACCTGTGCCTGTCCCAACACCAAGAGCTAGTCTCTCGTTGGTTCCACGTCTTCCCGTTTATCCTCAGGACAAATTGCAACCTGTACGGAACAGGAGGTTAAAGGTCCTGATGCTCCAAGTAGGGAGCTTGCTAGTAAAGCGGCTGGAATGGCGAACCCGGGCACAAGGAGATGAGAAATGAGGTGCGTTTTAGAAACCTTTCCCCATCACACGGTGTACCATCTTCTGGGTTTCTCATGCATGTTTTTGATGTAGGAAGATGCCCTTGAACCTGGAGATTTGGGACCCATGCGATGGGTACCACGCAGTATTACTTTAAAGGGTCTGCGTTTGCTCACCCAACCTCACCAAACCTCTCAGCCCCAAGACTGTCCACCCTTATGTCTCATCCAGCTGTGCGTCTAGATATGGTCAATCCAGGTTGCATCACAGCCCCTGAACGCATTGTGTAAGAATTTCTCTCTCTTTCACTGTCTTTGTTTCATGGTTGTTTCAAAGTAATTTATTTTTATAATGGGGTTTAGCTGCTTTTCACTGCTGTGTTTATGCCGCTTTACACCCACTTGACACACTAACAGAGAGATATCAATACATAGGTTTTACGATTATTATTAGTCAGATATATTCTTGTGCGGTGAATAGGGCGTGTTGAGTCCAGTTCTCTGAGCAAGGAGTAGGTCTTGTCTATTACATATTGGGTTTATGGAACGGTATCTGAGCTAATTTGATACCCTTGTTTTATGTATCACCCCACCTCACCTTTCCCGTTAAGCAGCCATAGAGTGTTTTCTGCATGTGTGACTCTGTTCTGTTTTGTAATTCAGTTCAAGTGTAACGGTTTTTACATTCCCTCTATCAGTGATACCTTATGAGAAGTGTCCTTTTCTGTGTGACTTATTTCACTTAGAGTCGTCGTACCTAAATCCACTCATCATGCTGCTACTAGCCTTACGACATTGATTTCATGGCTGAGTGATATTCCATTGTACATAAGGACCACAACTTCTTTATCCATTTTTCTCTTTCCTGGGATATTTAAGGTGGAATGAAGTGGAGGTCCTGGTCAACAGAACAGCCCTAAACTTTGGGGTGCTTGTGTCTTGCTGATTTTTCATTTTCCCAATTTATACCCCCATGAGTGGAAGTGCCCTATGCTCTCTAAGCTGTGTTTTTCAGATGTTTCAGGACTCACCGGACACTTCTCCAGAGTGGCTCTTGGCAATTTACATCCCGCCCATCAGTGTAGCAAGGCTCCCATTTCTCCATGGCCTGTCCTGCATTTCTGGTTTTGACACTTTTTTCAGCATGGCCCTTTTGACCAATGGGAAGCGAGACTTCTTTGTAGCGCTGATTTGCCTTTCCAGGTTGCTTGGTTGGCCAAAAAGGGCGTATGCGTTTTTTCCTGAATATATTCAGGAAAAAACGCATACGCCCTTTTTGGCCAAGGGCATCATTGTCAACGTTTTGCCGCTTTTCATGTGCTTTAAAGGCGATTCGTATCTACCTCCTGAAATCTGTTTCCTGCAATTCTGCCTTGATTTCAAATCCTCTTCTTTGCCTTCCCTCAATATATTTGTGGACGAGAGTTATCATTTATAACTCTGCAGGTTTGTGAATTGCAGTGCCCTGAACCTCCATTTTACAACTCGTTTTTATGGGAGCTGGCCGCAAAATCGCAGAATGGCTTCAGGCCCTGTTCTGGTTCCGGGGGGCAGGCTGAGCCTGTGGTTAATTCTTCTTTCTGATGGGAAAATAGAGTGACCTGTGCCTGTCCCAACACCAAGAGCTAGTCTCTCGTTGGTTCCACGTCTTCCCGTTTATCCTCAGGACAAATTGCAACCTGTACGGAACAGGAGGTTAAAGGTCCTGATGCTCCAAGTAGGGAGCTTGCTAGTAAAGCGGCTGGAATGGCGAACCCGGGCACAAGGAGATGAGAAATGAGGTGCGTTTTAGAAACCTTTCCCCATCACACGGTGTACCATCTTCTGGGTTTCTCATGCATGTTTTTGATGTAGGAAGATGCCCTTGAACCTGGAGATTTGGGACCCATGCGATGGGTACCACGCAGTATTACTTTAAAGGGTCTGCGTTTGCTCACCCAACCTCACCAAACCTCTCAGCCCCAAGAGTGTCCACCCTTATGTCTCATCCAGCTGTGCGTCTAGATATGGTCAATCCAGGTTGCATCACAGCCCCTGAACGCATTGTGTAAGAATTTGTCTCTCTTTCACTGTCTTTGTTTCATGGTTGTTTCAAAGTAATTTATTTTTATAATGGGGTTTAGCTGCTTTTCACTGCTGTGTTTATGCCGCTTTACACCCACTTGACACACTAACAGAGAGATATCAATACATAGGTTTTACGATTATTATTAGTCAGATATATTCTTGTGCGGTGAATAGGGCGTGTTGAGTCCAGTTCTCTGAGCAAGGAGTAGGTCTTGTCTATTACATATTGGGTTTATGGAACGGTATCTGAGCTAATTTGATACCCTTGTTTTATGTATCACCCCACCTCACCTTTCCCGTTAAGCAGCTATAGTGTGTTTTCTGCATGTGTGACTCTGTTCTGTTTTGTAATTCAGTTCAAGTGTAACGGTTTTTACATTCCCTCTATCAGTGATACCTTATGAGAAGTGTCCTTTTCTGTGTGACTTATTTCACTTAGAGTCGTCGTACCTAAATCCACTCATCATGCTGCTACTAACCTTACGACATTGATTTCATGGCTGAGTGATATTCCATTGTACATAAGGACCACAGCTTCTTTATCCATTTTTCTCTTTCCTGGGATATTTAAGGTGGAATGAAGTGGAGGTCCTGGTCAACAGAACAGCCCTAAACTTTGGGGTGCTTGTGTCTTGCTGATTTTTCATTTTCCCAATTTATACCCCCATGAGTGGAAGTGCCCTATGCTCTCTAAGCTGTGTTTTTCAGATGTTTCAGGACTCACCGGACACTTCTCCAGAGTGGCTCTTGGCAATTTACATCCCGCCCATCAGTGTAGCAAGGCTCCCATTTCTCCATGGCCTGTCCTGCATTTCTGGTTTTGACACTTTTTTCAGCATGGCCCTTTTGACCAATGGGAAGCGAGACTTCTTTGTAGCGCTGATTTGCCTTTCCAGGTTGCTTGGTTGGCCAAAAAGGGCGTATGCGTTTTTTCCTGAATATATTCAGGAAAAAACGCATACGCCCTTTTTGGCCAAGGGCATCATTGTCAACGTTTTGCCGCTTTTCATGTGCTTTAAAGGCGATTCGTATCTACCTCCTGAAATCTGTTTCCTGCAATTCTGCCTTGATTTCAAATCCTCTTCTTTGCCTTCCCTCAATATATTTGTGGACGAGAGTTATCATTTATAACTCTGCAGGTTTGTGAATTGCAGTGCCCTGAACCTCCATTTTACAACTCGTTTTTATGGGAGCTGGCCGCAAAATCGCAGAATGGCTTCAGGCCCTGTTCTGGTTCCGGGGGGCAGGCTGAGCCTGTGGTTAATTCTTCTTTCTGATGGGAAAATAGAGTGACCTGTGCCTGTCCCAACACCAAGAGCTAGTCTCTCGTTGGTTCCACGTCTTCCCGTTTATCCTCAGGACAAATTGCAACCTGTACGGAACAGGAGGTTAAAGGTGCTGATGCTCCAAGTAGGGAGCTTGCTAGTAAAGCGGCTGGAATGGCGAACCCGGGCACAAGGAGATGAGAAATGAGGTGCGTTTTAGAAACCTTTCCCCATCACACGGTGTACCATCTTCTGGGTTTCTCATGCATGTTTTTGATGTAGGAAGATGCCCTTGAACCTGGAGATTTGGGACCCATGCGATGGGTACCACGCAGTATTACTTTAAAGGGTCTGCGTTTGCTCACCCAACCTCACCAAACCTCTCAGCCCCAAGAGTGTCCACCCTTATGTCTCATCCAGCTGTGCGTCTAGATATGGTCAATCCAGGTTGCATCACAGCCCCTGAACGCATTGTGTAAGAATTTGTCTCTCTTTCACTGTCTTTGTTTCATGGTTGTTTCAAAGTAATTTATTTTTATAATGGGGTTTAGCTGCTTTTCACTGCTGTGTTTATGCCGCTTTACACCCACTTGACACACTAACAGAGAGATATCAATACATAGGTTTTACGATTATTATTAGTCAGATATATTCTTGTGCGGTGAATAGGGCGTGTTGAGTCCAGTTCTCTGAGCAAGGAGTAGGTCTTGTCTATTACATATTGGGTTTATGGAACGGTATCTGAGCTAATTTGATACCCTTGTTTTATGTATCACCCCACCTCACCTTTCCCGTTAAGCAGCTATAGTGTGTTTTCTGCATGTGTGACTCTGTTCTGTTTTGTAATTCAGTTCAAGTGTAACGGTTTTTACATTCCCTCTATCAGTGATACCTTATGAGAAGTGTCCTTTTCTGTGTGACTTATTTCACTTAGAATCGTCGTACCTAAATCCACTCATCATGCTGCTACTAACCTTACGACATTGATTTCATGGCTGAGTGATATTCCATTGTACATAAGGACCACAGCTTCTTTATCCATTTTTCTCTTTCCTGGGATATTTAAGGTGGAATGAAGTGGAGGTCCTGGTCAACAGAGCAGCCCTAAACTTTGGGGTGCTTGTGTCTTGCTGATTTTTCATTTTCCCAATTTATACCCCCATGAGTGAAAGTGCCCTATGCTCTCTAAGCTGTGTTTTTCAGATGTTTCAGGACTCACCGGACACTTCTCCAGAGTGGCTCTTGGCAATTTACATCCCGCCCATCAGTGTAGCAAGGCTCCCATTTCTCCATGGCCTGTCCTGCATTTCTGGTTTTGACACTTTTTTCAGCATGGCCCTTTTGACCAATGGGAAGCGAGACTTCTTTGTAGCGCTGATTTGCCTTTCCAGGTTGCTTGGTTGGCCAAAAAGGGCGTATGCGTTTTTTTCTGAATATATTCAGGAAAAAACGCATACGCCCTTTTTGGCCAAGGGCATCATTGTCAACGTTTTGCCGCTTTTCATGTGCTTTAAAGGCGATTCGTATCTACCTCCTGAAATCTGTTTCCTGCAATTCTGCCTTGATTTCAAATCCTCTTCTTTGCCTTCCCTCAATATATTTGTGGACGAGAGTTATCATTTATAACTCTGCAGGTTTGTGAATTGCAGTGCCCTGAACCTCCATTTTACAACTCGTTTTTATGGGAGCTGGCCGCAAAATCGCAGAATGGCTTCAGGCCCTGTTCTGGTTCCGGGGGGCAGGCTGAGCCTGTGGTTAATTCTTCTTTCTGATGGGAAAATAGAGTGACCTGTGCCTGTCCCAACACCAAGAGCTAGTCTCTCGTTGGTTCCACGTCTTCCCGTTTATCCTCAGGACAAATTGCAACCTGTACGGAACAGGAGGTTAAAGGTGCTGATGCTCCAAGTAGGGAGCTTGCTAGTAAAGCGGCTGGAATGGCGAACCCGGGCACAAGGAGATGAGAAATGAGGTGCCTTTTAGAAACCTTTCCCCATCACACGGTGTACCATCTTCTGGGTTTCTCATGCATGTTTTTGATGTAGGAAGATGCCCTTGAACCTGGAGATTTGGGACCCATGCGATGGGTACCACGCAGTATTACTTTAAAGGGTCTGCGTTTGCTCACCCAACCTCACCAAACCTCTCAGCCCCAAGAGTGTCCACCCTTATGTCTCATCCAGCTGTGCGTCTAGATATGGTCAATCCAGGTTGCATCACAGCCCCTGAACGCATTGTGTAAGAATTTGTCTCTCTTTCACTGTCTTTGTTTCATGGTTGTTTCAAAGTAATTTATTTTTATAATGGGGTTTAGCTGCTTTTCACTGCTGTGTTTATGCCGCTTTACACCCACTTGACACACTAACAGAGAGATATCAATACATAGGTTTTACGATTATTATTAGTCAGATATATTCTTGTGCGGTGAATAGGGCGTGTTGAGTCCAGTTCTCTGAGCAAGGAGTAGGTCTTGTCTATTACATATTGGGTTTATGGAACGGTATCTGAGCTAATTTGATACCCTTGTTTTATGTATCACCCCACCTCACCTTTCCCGTTAAGCAGCTATAGTGTGTTTTCTGCATGTGTGACTCTGTTCTGTTTTGTAATTCAGTTCAAGTGTAACGGTTTTTACATTCCCTCTATCAGTGATACCTTATGAGAAGTGTCCTTTTCTGTGTGACTTATTTCACTTAGAATCGTCGTACCTAAATCCACTCATCATGCTGCTACTAACCTTACGACATTGATTTCATGGCTGAGTGATATTCCATTGTACATAAGGACCACAGCTTCTTTATCCATTTTTCTCTTTCCTGGGATATTTAAGGTGGAATGAAGTGGAGGTCCTGGTCAACAGAGCAGCCCTAAACTTTGGGGTGCTTGTGTCTTGCTGATTTTTCATTTTCCCAATTTATACCCCCATGAGTGAAAGTGCCCTATGCTCTCTAAGCTGTGTTTTTCAGATGTTTCAGGACTCACCGGACACTTCTCCAGAGTGGCTCTTGGCAATTTACATCCCGCCCATCAGTGTAGCAAGGCTCCCATTTCTCCATGGCCTGTCCTGCATTTCTGGTTTTGACACTTTTTTCAGCATGGCCCTTTTGACCAATGGGAAGCGAGACTTCTTTGTAGCGCTGATTTGCCTTTCCAGGTTGCTTGGTTGGCCAAAAAGGGCGTATGCGTTTTTTTCTGAATATATTCAGGAAAAAACGCATACGCCCTTTTTGGCCAAGGGCATCATTGTCAACGTTTTGCCGCTTTTCATGTGCTTTAAAGGCGATTCGTATCTACCTCCTGAAATCTGTTTCCTGGAATTCTGCCTTGATTTCAAATCCTCTTCTTTGCCTTCCCTCAATATATTTGTGGACGAGAGTTATCATTTATAACTCTGCAGGTTTGTGAATTGCAGTGCCCTGAACCTCCATTTTACAACTCGTTTTTATGGGAGCTGGCCGCAAAATCGCAGAATGGCTTCAGGCCCTGTTCTGGTTCCGGGGGGCAGGCTGAGCCTGTGGTTAATTCTTCTTTCTGATGGGAAAATAGAGTGACCTGTGCCTGTCCCAACACCAAGAGCTAGTCTCTCGTTGGTTCCACGTCTTCCCGTTTATCCTCAGGACAAATTGCAACCTGTACGGAACAGGAGGTTAAAGGTGCTGATGCTTCAAGTAGGGAGCTTGCTAGTAAAGCGGCTGGAATGGCGAACCCGGGCACAAGGAGATGAGAAATGAGGTGCGTTTTAGAAACCTTTCCCCATCACACGGTGTACCATCTTCTGGGTTTCTCATGCATGTTTTTGATGTAGGAAGATGCCCTTGAACCTGGAGATTTGGGACCCATGCGATGGGTACCACGCAGTATTACTTTAAAGGGTCTGCGTTTGCTCACCCAACCTCACCAAACCTCTCAGCCCCAAGAGTGTCCACCCTTATGTCTCATCCAGCTGTGCGTCTAGATATGGTCAATCCAGGTTGCATCACAGCCCCTGAACGCATTGTGTAAGAATTTGTCTCTCTTTCACTGTCTTTGTTTCATGGTTGTTTCAAAGTAATTTATTTTTATAATGGGGTTTAGCTGCTTTTCACTGCTGTGTTTATGCCGCTTTACACCCACTTGACACACTAACAGAGAGATATCAATACATAGGTTTTACGATTATTATTAGTCAGATATATTCTTGTGCGGTGAATAGGGCGTGTTGAGTCCAGTTCTCTGAGCAAGGAGTAGGTCTTGTCTATTACATATTGGGTTTATGGAACGGTATCTGAGCTAATTTGATACCCTTGTTTTATGTATCACCCCACCTCACCTTTCCCGTTAAGCAGCTATAGTGTGTTTTCTGCATGTGTGACTCTGTTCTGTTTTGTAATTCAGTTCAAGTGTAACGGTTTTTACATTCCCTCTATCAGTGATACCTTATGAGAAGTGTCCTTTTCTGTGTGACTTATTTCACTTAGAATCGTCGTACCTAAATCCACTCATCATGCTGCTACTAACCTTACGACATTGATTTCATGGCTGAGTGATATTCCATTGTACATAAGGACCACAGCTTCTTTATCCATTTTTCTCTTTCCTGGGATATTTAAGGTGGAATGAAGTGGAGGTCCTGGTCAACAGAGCAGCCCTAAACTTTGGGGTGCTTGTGTCTTGCTGATTTTTCATTTTCCCAATTTATACCCCCATGAGTGAAAGTGCCCTATGCTCTCTAAGCTGTGTTTTTCAGATGTTTCAGGACTCACCGGACACTTCTCCAGAGTGGCTCTTGGCAATTTACATCCCGCCCATCAGTGTAGCAAGGCTCCCATTTCTCCATGGCCTGTCCTGCATTTCTGGTTTTGACACTTTTTTCAGCATGGCCCTTTTGACCAATGGGAAGCGAGACTTCTTTGTAGCGCTGATTTGCCTTTCCAGGTTGCTTGGTTGGCCAAAAAGGGCGTATGCGTTTTTTTCTGAATATATTCAGGAAAAAACGCATACGCCCTTTTTGGCCAAGGGCATCATTGTCAACGTTTTGCCGCTTTTCATGTGCTTTAAAGGCGATTCGTATCTACCTCCTGAAATCTGTTTCCTGCAATTCTGCCTTGATTTCAAATCCTCTTCTTTGCCTTCCCTCAATATATTTGTGGACGAGAGTTATCATTTATAACTCTGCAGGTTTGTGAATTGCAGTGCCCTGAACCTCCATTTTACAACTCGTTTTTATGGGAGCTGGCCGCAAAATCGCAGAATGGCTTCAGGCCCTGTTCTGGTTCCGGGGGGCAGGCTGAGCCTGTGGTTAATTCTTCTTTCTGATGGGAAAATAGAGTGACCTGTGCCTGTCCCAACACCAAGAGCTAGTCTCTCGTTGGTTCCACGTCTTCCCGTTTATCCTCAGGACAAATTGCAACCTGTACGGAACAGGAGGTTAAAGGTGCTGATGCTCCAAGTAGGGAGCTTGCTAGTAAAGCGGCTGGAATGGCGAACCCGGGCACAAGGAGATGAGAAATGAGGTGCGTTTTAGAAACCTTTCCCCATCACACGGTGTACCATCTTCTGGGTTTCTCATGCATGTTTTTGATGTAGGAAGATGCCCTTGAACCTGGAGATTTGGGACCCATGCGATGGGTACCACGCAGTATTCCTTTAAAGGGTCTGCGTTTGCTCACCCAACCTCACCAAACCTCTCAGCCCCAAGAGTGTCCACCCTTATGTCTCATCCAGCTGTGCGTCTAGATATGGTCAATCCAGGTTGCATCACAGCCCCTGAACGCATTGTGTAAGAATTTCTCTCTCTTTCACTGTCTTTGTTTCATGGTTGTTTCAAAGTAATTTATTTTTATAATGGGGTTTAGCTGCTTTTCACTGCTGTGTTTATGCCGCTTTACACCCACTTGACACACTAACAGAGAGATATCAATACATAGGTTTTACGATTATTATTAGTCAGATATATTCTTGTTCGGTGAATAGGGCGTGTTGAGTCCAGTTCTCTGAGCAAGGAGTAGGTCTTGTCTATTACATATTGGGTTTATGGAACGGTATCTGAGCTAATTTGATACCCTTGTTTTATGTATCACCCCACCTCACCTTTCCCGTTAAGCAGCCATAGAGTGTTTTCTGCATGTGTGACTCTGTTCTGTTTTGTAATTCAGTTCAAGTGTAACGGTTTTTACATTCCCTCTATCAGTGATACCTTATGAGAAGTGTCCTTTTCTGTGTGACTTATTTCACTTAGAATCGTCGTACCTAAATCCACTCATCATGCTGCTACTAGCCTTACGACATTGATTTCATGGCTGAGTGATATTCCATTGTACATAAGGACCACAACTTCTTTATCCATTTTTCTCTTTCCTGGGATATTTAAGGTGGAATGAAGTGGAGGTCCTGGTCAACAGAACAGCCCTAAACTTTGGGGTGCTTGTGTCTTGCTGATTTTTCATTTTCCCAATTTATACCCCCATGAGTGGAAGTGCCCTATGCTCTCTTAGCTGTGTTTTTCAGATGTTTCAGGACTCACCGGACACTTCTCCAGAGTGGCTGTTGGCAATTTACATCCCGCCCATCAGTGTAGCAAGGCTCCCATTTCTCCATGGCCTGTCCTGCATTTCTGGTTTTGACACTTTTTTCAGCATGGCCCTTTTGACCAATGGGAAGCGAGACTTCTTTGTAGCGCTGATTTGCCTTTCCAGGTTGCTTGGTTGGCCAAAAAGGGCGTATGCGTTTTTTCCTGAATATATTCAGGAAAAAACGCATACGCCCTTTTTGGCCAAGGGCATCATTGTCAACGTTTTGCCGCTTTTCATGTGCTTTAAAGGCGATTCGTATCTACCTCCTGAAATCTGTTTCGTGCAATTCTGCCTTGATTTCAAATCCTCTTCTTTGCCTTCCCTCAATATATTTGTGGACGAGAGTTATCATTTATAACTCTGCAGGTTTGTGAATTGCAGTGCCCTGAACCTCCATTTTACAACTCGTTTTTATGGGAGCTGGCCGCAAAATCGCAGAATGGCTTCAGGCCCTGTTCTGGTTCCGGGGGGCAGGCTGAGCCTGTGGTTAATTCTTCTTTCTGATGGGAAAATAGAGTGACCTGTGCCTGTCCCAACACCAAGAGCTAGTCTCTCGTTGGTTCCACGTCTTCCCGTTTATCCTCAGGACAAATTGCAACCTGTACGGAACAGGAGGTTAAAGGTGCTGATGCTCCAAGTAGGGAGCTTGCTAGTAAAGCGGCTGGAATGGCGAACCCGGGCACAAGGAGATGAGAAATGAGGTGCGTTTTAGAAACCTTTCCCCATCACACGGTGTACCATCTTCTGGGTTTCTCATGCATGTTTTTGATGTAGGAAGATGCCCTTGAACCTGGAGATTTGGGACCCATGCGATGGGTACCACGCAGTATTCCTTTAAAGGGTCTGCGTTTGCTCACCCAACCTCACCAAACCTCTCAGCCCCAAGAGTGTCCACCCTTATGTCTCATCCAGCTGTGCGTCTAGATATGGTCAATCCAGGTTGCATCACAGCCCCTGAACGCATTGTGTAAGAATTTGTCTCTCTTTCACTGTCTTTGTTTCATGGTTGTTTCAAAGTAATTTATTTTTATAATGGGGTTTAGCTGCTTTTCACTGCTGTGTTTATGCCGCTTTACACCCACTTGACACACTAACAGAGAGATATCAATACATAGGTTTTACGATTATTATTAGTCAGATATATTCTTGTGCGGTGAATAGGGCGTGTTGAGTCCAGTTCTCTGAGCAAGGAGTAGGTCTTGTCTATTACATATTGGGTTTATGGAACGGTATCTGAGCTAATTTGATACCCTTGTTTTATGTATCACCCCACCTCACCTTTCCCGTTAAGCAGCTATAGTGTGTTTTCTGCATGTGTGACTCTGTTCTGTTTTGTAATTCAGTTCAAGTGTAACGGTTTTTACATTCCCTCTATCAGTGATACCTTATGAGAAGTGTCCTTTTCTGTGTGACTTATTTCACTTAGAATCGTCGTACCTAAATCCACTCATCATGCTGCTACTAACCTTACGACATTGATTTCATGGCTGAGTGATATTCCATTGTACATAAGGACCACAGCTTCTTTATCCATTTTTCTCTTTCCTGGGATATTTAAGGTGGAATGAAGTGGAGGTCCTGGTCAACAGAGCAGCCCTAAACTTTGGGGTGCTTGTGTCTTGCTGATTTTTCATTTTCCCAATTTATACCCCCATGAGTGAAAGTGCCCTATGCTCTCTAAGCTGTGTTTTTCAGATGTTTCAGGACTCACCGGACACTTCTCCAGAGTGGCTCTTGGCAATTTACATCCCGCCCATCAGTGTAGCAAGGCTCCCATTTCTCCATGGCCTGTCCTGCATTTCTGGTTTTGACACTTTTTTCAGCATGGCCCTTTTGACCAATGGGAAGCGAGACATCTCTGTAGCGCTGATTTGCCTTTCCAGGTTGCTTGGTTGGCCAAAAAGGGCGTATGCGTTTTTTTCTCAATATATTCAGGAAAAAACGCATACGCCCTTTTTGGCCAAGGGCATCATTGTCAACGTTTTGCCGCTTTTCATGTGCTTTAAAGGCGATTCGTATCTACCTCCTGAAATCTGTTTCGTGCAATTCTGCCTTGATTTCAAATCCTCTTCTTTGCCTTCCCTCAATATATTTGTGGACGAGAGTTATCATTTATAACTCTGCAGGTTTGTGAATTGCAGTGCCCTGAACCTCCATTTTACAACTCGTTTTTATGGGAGCTGGCCGCAAAATCGCAGAATGGCTTCAGGCCCTGTTCTGGTTCCGGGGGGCAGGCTGAGCCTGTGGTTAATTCTTCTTTCTGATGGGAAAATAGAGTGACCTGTGCCTGTCCCAACACCAAGAGCTAGTCTCTCGTTGGTTCCACGTCTTCCCGTTTATCCTCAGGACAAATTGCAACCTGTACGGAACAGGAGGTTAAAGGTGCTGATGCTCCAAGTAGGGAGCTTGCTAGTAAAGCGGCTGGAATGGCGAACCCGGGCACAAGGAGATGAGAAATGAGGTGCGTTTTAGAAACCTTTCCCCATCACACGGTGTACCATCTTCTGGGTTTCTCATGCATGTTTTTGATGTAGGAAGATGCCCTTGAACCTGGAGATTTGGGACCCATGCGATGGGTACCACGCAGTATTACTTTAAAGGGTCTGCGTTTGCTCACCCAACCTCACCAAACCTCTCAGCCCCAAGAGTGTCCACCCTTATGTCTCATCCAGCTGTGCGTCTAGATATGGTCAATCCAGGTTGCATCACAGCCCCTGAACGCATTGTGTAAGAATTTCTCTCTCTTTCACTGTCTTTGTTTCATGGTTGTTTCAAAGTAATTTATTTTTATAATGGGGTTTAGCTGCTTTTCACTGCTGTGTTTATGCCGCTTTACACCCACTTGACACACTAACAGAGAGATATCAATACATAGGTTTTACGATTATTATTAGTCAGATATATTCTTGTGCGGTGAATAGGGCGTGTTGAGTCCAGTTCTCTGAGCAAGGAGTAGGTCTTGTCTATTACATATTGGGTTTATGGAACGGTATCTGAGCTAATTTGATACCCTTGTTTTATGTATCACCCCACCTCACCTTTCCCGTTAAGCAGCTATAGTGTGTTTTCTGCATGTGTGACTCTGTTCTGTTTTGTAATTCAGTTCAAGTGTAACGGTTTTTACATTCCCTCTATCAGTGATACCTTATGAGAAGTGTCCTTTTCTGTGTGACTTATTTCACTTAGAATCGTCGTACCTAAATCCACTCATCATGCTGCTACTAACCTTACGACATTGATTTCATGGCTGAGTGATATTCCATTGTACATAAGGACCACAGCTTCTTTATCCATTTTTCTCTTTCCTGGGATATTGAAGGTGGAATGAAGTGGAGGTCCTTGTCAACAGAGCAGCCCTCAACTTTGGGGTGCTTGTGTCTTGCTGATTTTTAATTTTCCCAATTTATACCCCCATGAGTGGAAGTGCCCTATGCTCTCTAAATGTGTTTTTCAGATGTTTCAGGACACACCGTACACTTCTCCAGAGTGGCTGTTGGCAATTTACATCCCGCCCATCAGTGTAGCAAGGCTCCCATTTCTCCATGGCCTGTCCTGCATTTCTGGTTTTGACACTTTTTTCAGCATGGCCCTTTTGACCGATGGGAAGCGAAACTTCTCTGTAGCGCTGATTTGCCTTTCCAGGTTGCTTGGTTGGCCAAAAAGGGCGTATGCGTTTTTTCCTGAATATATTCAGGAAAAAACGCATACGCCCTTTTTGGCCAAGGGCATCATTGTCAACGTTTTGCCGCTTTTCATGTGCTTTAAAGGCGATTCGTATCTACCTCCTGAAATCTGTTTCGTGCAATTCTGCCTTGATTTCAAATCCTCTTCTTTGCCTTCCCTCAATATATTTGTGGACGAGAGTTATCATTTATAACTCTGCAGGTTTGTGAATTGCAGTGCCCTGAACCTCCATTTTACAACTCGCTTTTTTGGGAGCTGGCTGCAAAAGCGCAGGATGGCTTCAGGCCCTGTTCTGGTTCCGGGGGGCAGGCTGAGCTTGTGGTTAATTCTTCTTCCTGATGGGAAAATAGAGTGACCTGTGCCTGTCCCGACACCAAGAGCTAGTCTCTCGTTGGTTCCCCGTCTTCCCGTTCATCCTCAGGACAAATTGCAACCTGTACGGAACAGGAGGTTAAAGGTGCTGATGCTCCAAGTAGGGAGATTGCTAGTAAAGCGGCTGGAATGGCGAACCCGGGCACAAGGAGATGAGAAATGAGGTGCGTTTTAGAAACCTTTCCCCATCACACGGTGTACCATCTTCTGGGTTTCTCATGCATGTTTTCGATGTAGGAAGATGCCCTTGAAACTGGAGATTTGGGACACATGCGATGGGTACCACGCAGTATTACTTTAAAGGGTCTGCGTTTGCTCACCTAACCTCACCAAACCTCTCAGCCCCAAGAGTGTCCACCCTTATGTCTCATCCAGCTGTGGGTCTAGATATGGTCAATCCAGGTTGCATCACAGCCCCTGAACTCATTGTGTAAGAATTTCTATCTCTTTCACTGTCGTTGTTTCATGGGTTTTTCAAAGTAATTTATTTTCATAATGGGGTTTAGCTGCTTTTCACTGCTGTGTTTATGCCGCTTTACACCCACTTGACACACTAACAGAGAGATATCAATACATAGCTTTTAAGATTATTACTAGTCAGATATATTCTTGTGCGGTGAATAGGGCGTGTTGAGTCCAGTTCTCTGAGCAAGGAGTAGGTCTTGTCTACTACATATTGGGTTTATGGAACTGTATCTGAGCTAATTTGATACCCTTGTTTTATGTATCACCCCACGTCACCTTTCCCGTTAAGCAGCCATAGTCTGTTTTCTGCATGTGTGACTCTGTTCTGTTTTGTAATTCAATTCAAGTGTAACGGTTTTTACATTCCCTCTAAAAGTGATACCTTATGAGAAGTGTCCTTTTCTGTGTGACTTATTTCACTTAGAATCGTCGTACCTAAATCCACTCATCATGCTGCTACTAACCTTATGACATTGATTTCATGGCTGAGTGATATTCCATTGTACATAAGGACCACAACTTCTTTATCCATTTTTCTCTTTCCTTGGATATTTAAGGTGGAATGAAGTGGAGGTCCTTGTCAACAGAGCAGCCCTCAACTTTGGGGTGCTTGTGTCTTGCTGATTTTTCATTTTCCCAATTTATACCCCCATGAGTGGAAGTGCCCTATGCTCTCTAAGCTGTGTTTTTCAGATGTTTCAGGACACACCGTACACTTCTCCAGAGTGGCTGTTGGCAATTTACATCCCGCCCATCAGTGTAGCAAGGCTCTCATTTCTCCATGGCCTGTCCTGCATTTCTGGTTTTGACACATTTTTCAGCATGGCCCTTTTGACCGATGGGAAGCGAGACTTCTTTTTAGCGCTGATTTGCCTTTCCAGGTTGCTTGGTTGGCCAAAAAGGGCGTATGCGTTTTTTCCTGAATATATTCAGGAAAAAACGCATACGCCCTTTTTGGCCAAGGGCATCATTGTCAACGTTTTGCCGCTTTTCATGTGCTTTAAAGGCGATTCGTATCTACCTCCTGAAATCTGTTTCGTGCAATTCTGCCTTGATTTCAAATCCTCTTCTTTGCCTTCCCTCAATATATTGGTGGACGAGAGTTATCATTTATAACTCTGCAGGTTTGTGAATTGCAGTGCCCTGAACCTCCATTTTACAACTCGCTTTTTTGGGAGCTGGCCGAAAAAGCACAGGATGGCTTCAGGCCCTGTTCTGGTTCCGGGGGGGAGGATGAGCCTCTGGTTAATTCTTCTTCCTGATGGGAAAATAGAGTGACCTGTGCCTGTCCCAACACCAAGAGCTAGTCTCTCAC
This sequence comes from Balaenoptera borealis, assembly GCF_965194805.1. Classification (NCBI taxonomy): domain Eukaryota; kingdom Metazoa; phylum Chordata; class Mammalia; order Artiodactyla; family Balaenopteridae; genus Balaenoptera; species Balaenoptera borealis. The sequence continues at coordinate 832,206 of NW_028123969.1, read as the reverse complement.
TAGTTCCCCGTCTTCCCGTTCATCCTCAGGACAAATTGCAACCTGTACGGAACAGGAGGTTAAAGGTGCTGATGCTCCAAGTAGGGAGATTGCTAGTAAAGCGGCTGGAATGGCGAACCCGGGCACAAGGAGATGAGAAATGAGGTGCGTTTTAGAAACCTTTCCCCATCACACGGTGTACCATCTTCTGGGTTTCTCATGCATGTTTTCGATGTAGGAAGATGCCCTTGAACCTGGAGATTTGGGACCCATGCGATGGGTACCACGCAGTATTACTTTAAAGGGTCTGCGTTTGCTCACCCAACCTCACCAAACCTCTCAGCCCCAAGAGTGTCCACCCTTATGTCTCATCCAGCTGTGGGTCTAGATATGGTCAATCCAGGTTGCATCACAGCCCTTGAACGCATTGTGTAAGAATTTCTCTCTCTTTCACTGTCGTTGTTTCATGGGTTTTTCAAAGTAATTTATTTTCACAATGGGGTTTAGCTGCTTTTCACGGCTGTGTTTATGCCGCTTTACACCCACTTGACACACTAACAGAGAGATATCAATACATAGGTTTTACGATTATTACTAGTCAGATAGATTCTTGTGTGGTGAATAGGGCGTGTTGAGTCCAGTTCTCTGAGCAAGGAGTACGTCTTGTCTATTACATATTGGGTTTATGGAACGGTATCTGAGCTAATTTGATACCCTTGTTTTATGTATCACCCCACCTCACCTTTCCCGTTAAGCAGCCATAGTCTGTTTTCTGCATGTGTGACGCTGTTCTCTTTTGTAATTCAGTTCAAGTGTAACGGTTTTTACATTCCCTCTATAAGTGATACCTTATGAGAAGTGTCCTTTTCTGTGTGACTTATTTCACTTAGAATCGTCGTACCTAAATCCACTCATCATGCTGCTACTAACCTTATGACATTGATTTCATGGCTGAGTGATATTCCATTGTACATAAGGACCACAATTTTATTATCCATTTTTCTCTTTCGTGGGATATTTAAGGTGGAATGAAGTGGAGGTCCTTGTCAACAGAGCAGCCCTCAACTTTGGGGTGCTTGTGTCTTGCTGATTTTTAATTTTCCCAATTTATACCCCCATGAGTGGAAGTGCCCTATGCTCTCTAAGCTGTGTTTTTCAGATGTTTCAGGACACACCGTACACTTCTCCAGAGTGGCTGTTGGCAATTTACATCCCGCCCATCAGTGTAGCAAGGCTCCCATTTCTCCATGGCCTGTCCTGCATTTCTGGTTTTGACACTTTTTTCAGCATGGCCCTTTTGACCGATGGGAAGCGAGACTTCTCTGTAGCGCTGATTTGCCTTTCCAGGTTGCTTGGTTGGCCAAAAAGGGCGTATGCGTTTTTTCCTGAATATATTCAGGAAAAAACGCATACGCCCTTTTTGGCCAAGGGCATCATTGTCAACGTTTTGCCGCTTTTCATGTGCTTTAAAGGCGATTCGAATCTACCTCCTGAAATCTGTTTCCTGCAATTCTGCCTTGATTTCAAATCCTCTTCTTTGCCTTCCCTCAATATATTTGTGGACGAGAGTTATCATTTATAACTCTGCAGGTTTGTGAATTGCAGTGTCCTGAACCTCCATTTTACAACTCGCATTTTTGGGAGCTGGCCGCAAAAGCGCAGGATGGCTTCAGGCCCTGTTCTTGTTCCGGGGGGCAGGCTGAGCCTGTGGTTAATTCTTCTTTCTGATGGGAAAATAGAGTGACCTGTGCCTGTCCCAACACCAAGAGCTAGTCTCTCGTTGGTTCCACGTCTTCCCGTTTATCCTCAGGACAAATTGCAACCTGTATGGAACAGGAGGTTAAAGGTGCTGATGCTCCAAGTAGGGAGCTTGCTAGTAAAGCGGCTGGAATGGCAAACCCGGGCACAAGGAGATGAGAAATGAGGTGCGTTTTAGAAACCTTTCCCCATCACACGGTGTACCATCTTCTGGGTTTCTCATGCATGTTTTTGATGTAGGAAGATGCCCTTGAACCTGGAGATTTGGGACCCATGCGATGGGTACCACGCAGTATTCCTTTAAAGGGTCTGCGTTTGCTCACCCAACCTCACCAAACCTCTCAGCCCCAAGAGTGTCCACCCTTATGTCTCATCCAGCTGTGCGTCTAGATATGGTCAATCCAGGTTGCATCACAGCCCCTGAACGCATTGTGTAAGAATTTCTCTCTCTTTCACTGTCTTTGTTTCATGGGTGTTTCAAAGTAATTTATTTTTATAATGGGGTTTAGCTGCTTTTCACTGCTGTGTTTATGCCGCTTTACACCCACTTGACACACTAACAGAGAGATATCAATACATAGGTTTTACGATTATTATTAGTCAGATATATTCTTGTGCGGTGAATAGGGCGTGTTGAGTCCAGTTCTCTGAGCAAGGAGTAGGTCTTGTCTATTACATATTGGGTTTATGGAACGGTATCTGAGCTAATTTGATACCCTTGTTTTATGTATCACCCCACCTCACCTTTCCCGTTAAGCAGCCATAGTGTGTTTTCTGCATGTGTGACTCTGTTCTGTTTTGTAATTCAGTTCAAGTGTAACGGTTTTTACATTCCCTCTATCAGTGATACCTTATGAGAAGTGTCCTTTTCTGTGTGACTTATTGCACTTAGAATCGTCGTACCTAAATCCACTCATCATGCTGCTACTAACCTTATGACATTGATTTCATGGCTGAGTGATATTCCATTGTACATAAGGACCACAACTTCTTTATCCATTTTTCTCTTTCCTGGGATATTTAAGGTGGAATGAAGTGGAGGTCCTGGTCAACAGAGCATCCCTAAACTTTGGGGTGCTTTTGTCTTGCTGATTTTTAATTTTCCCAATTTATACCCCCATGAGTGGAAGTGCCCTATGCTCTCTAAGCTGTGTTTTTCAGATGTTTCAGGACTCACCGGACACTTCTCCGGAGTGGCTCTTGGCAATTTACATCCCGCCCATCAGTGTAGCAAGGCTCCCATTTCTCCATGGCCTGTCCTGCATTTCTGGTTTTGACACTTTTTTCAGCATGGCCCTTTTGACCGATGGGAAGCGAGACTTCTTTGTAGCGCTGATTTGCCTTTCCAGGTTGCTTGGTTGGCCAAAAAGGGCGTATGCGTTTTTTCCTGAATATATTCAGGAAAAAACGCATACGCCCTTTTTGGCCAAGGGCATCATTGTCAACGTTTTGCCGCTTTTCATGTGCTTTAAAGGCGATTCGTATCTACCTCCTGAAATCTGTTTCCTGCAATTCTGCCTTGATTTCAAATCCTCTTCTTTGCCTTCCCTCAATATATTTGTGGACGGGAGTTATCATTAATAACTCTGCAGGTTTGTGAATTGCAGTGACCTGAACCTCCATTTTACAACTCGTTTTTATGGGAGCTGGCCGCAAAATCGCAGAATGGCTTCAGGCCCTGTTCTGGTTCCGGGGGTCAGGCTGAGCCTGTGGTTAATTCTTCTTTCTGATGGGAAAATAGAGTGACCTGTGCCTGTCCCAACACCAAGAGCTAGTCTCTCGTTGGTTCCACGTCTTCCCGTTTATCCTCAGGACAAATTGCAACCTGTATGGAACAGGAGGTTAAAGGTGCTGATGCTCCAAGTAGGGAGCTTGCTAGTAAAGCGGCTGGAATGGCGAACCCGGGCACAAGGAGATGAGAAATGAGGTGCGTTTTAGAAACCTTTCCCCATCACACGGTGTACCATCTTCTGGGTTTCTCATGCATGTTTTCGATGTAGGAAGATGCCCTTGAACCTGGAGATTTGGGACCCATGCGATGGGTACCACGCAGTATTCCTTTAAAGGGTCTGCGTTTGCTCACCCAACCTCACCAAACCTCTCAGCCCCAAGAGTGTCCACCCTTATGTCTCATCCAGCTGTGCGTCTAGATATGGTCAATCCAGGTTGCATCACAGCCCCTGAACGCATTGTGTAAGAATTTCTCTCTCTTTCACTGTCTTTGTTTCATGGGTGTTTCAAAGTAATTTATTTTTATAATGGGGTTTAGCTGCTTTTCACTGCTGTGTTTATGCCGCTTTACACCCACTTGACACACTAACAGAGAGATATCAATACATAGGTTTTACGATTATTATTAGTCAGATATATTCTTGTGCGGTGAATAGGGCGTGTTGAGTCCAGTTCTCTGAGCAAGGAGTAGGTCTTGTCTATTACATATTGGGTTTATGGAACGGTATCTGAGCTAATTTGATACCCTTGTTTTATGTATCACCCCACCTCACCTTTCCCGTTAAGCAGCCATAGTGTGTTTTCTGCATGTGTGACTCTGTTCTGTTTTGTAATTCAGTTCAAGTGTAACGGTTTTTACATTCCCTCTATCAGTGATACCTTATGAGAAGTGTCCTTTTCTGTGTGACTTATTTCACTTAGAATCGTCGTACCTAAATCCACTCATCATGCTGCTACTAACCTTACGACATTGATTTCATGGCTGAGTGATATTCCATTGTACATAAGGACCACAACTTCTTTATCCATTTTTCTCTTTCCTGGGATATTTAAGGTGGAATGAAGTGGAGGTCCTGGTCAACAGAGCAGCCCTAAACTTTGGGGTGCTTGTGTCTTGCTGATTTTTAATTTTCCCAATTTATACCCCCATGAGTGGAAGTGCCCTATGCTCTCTAAGCTGTGTTTTTCAGATGTTTCAGGACTCACCGGACACTTCTCCGGAGTGGCTCTTGGCAATTTACATCCCGCCCATCAGTGTAGCAAGGCTCCCATTTCTCCATGGCCTGTCCTGCATTTCTGGTTTTGACACTTTTTTCAGCATGGCCCTTTTGACCGATGGGAAGCGAGACTTCTTTGTAGCGCTGATTTGCCTTTCCAGGTTGCTTGGTTGGCCAAAAAGGGCGTATGCGTTTTTTCCTGAATATATTCAGGAAAAAACGCATACGCCCTTTTTGGCCAAGGGCATCATTGTCAACGTTTTGCCGCTTTTCATGTGCTTTAAAGGCGATTCGTATCTACCTCCTGAAATCTGTTTCCTGCAATTCTGCCTTGATTTCAAATCCTCTTCTTTGCCTTCCCTCAATATATTTGTGGACGAGAGTTATCATTTATAACTCTGCAGGTTTGTGAATTGCAGTGCCCTGAACCTCCATTTTACAACTCGTTTTTATGGGAGCTGGCCGCAAAATCGCAGAATGGCTTCAGGCCCTGTTCTGGTTCCGGGGGTCAGGCTGAGCCTGTGGTTAATTCTTCTTTCTGATGGGAAAATAGAGTGACCTGTGCCTGTCCCAACACCAAGAGCTAGTCTCTCGTTGGTTCCACGTCTTCCCGTTTATCCTCAGGACAAATTGCAACCTGTATGGAACAGGAGGTTAAAGGTGCTGATGCTCCAAGTAGGGAGCTTGCTAGTAAAGCGGCTGGAATGGCGAACCCGGGCACAAGGAGATGAGAAATGAGGTGCGTTTTAGAAACCTTTCCCCATCACACGGTGTACCATCTTCTGGGTTTCTCATGCATGTTTTTGATGTAGGAAGATGCCCTTGAACCTGGAGATTTGGGACCCATGCGATGGGTACCACGCAGTATTCCTTTAAAGGGTCTGCGTTTGCTCACCCAACCTCACCAAACCTCTCAGCCCCAAGAGTGTCCACCCTTATGTCTCATCCAGCTGTGCGTCTAGATATGGTCAATCCAGGTTGCATCACAGCCCCTGAACGCATTGTGTAAGAATTTCTCTCTCTTTCACTGTCTTTGTTTCATGGGTGTTTCAAAGTAATTTATTTTTATAATGGGGTTTAGCTGCTTTTCACTGCTGTGTTTATGCCGCTTTACACCCACTTGACACACTAACAGAGAGATATCAATACATAGGTTTTACGATTATTATTAGTCAGATATATTCTTGTGCGGTGAATAGGGCGTGTTGAGTCCAGTTCTCTGAGCAAGGAGTAGGTCTTGTCTATTACATATTGGGTTTATGGAACGGTATCTGAGCTAATTTGATACCCTTGTTTTATGTATCACCCCACCTCACCTTTCCCGTTAAGCAGCCATAGTGTGTTTTCTGCATGTGTGACTCTGTTCTGTTTTGTAATTCAGTTCAAGTGTAACGGTTTTTACATTCCCTCTATCAGTGATACCTTATGAGAAGTGTCCTTTTCTGTGTGACTTATTTCACTTAGAATCGTCGTACCTAAATCCACTCATCATGCTGCTACTAACCTTACGACATTGATTTCATGGCTGAGTGATATTCCATTGTACATAAGGACCACAACTTCTTTATCCATTTTTCTCTTTCCTGGGATATTTAAGGTGGAATGAAGTGGAGGTCCTGGTCAACAGAGCAGCCCTAAACTTTGGGGTGCTTGTGTCTTGCTGATTTTTAATTTTCCCAATTTATACCCCCATGAGTGGAAGTGCCCTATGCTCTCTAAGCTGTGTTTTTCAGATGTTTCAGGACTCACCGGACACTTCTCCGGAGTGGCTCTTGGCAATTTACATCCCGCCCATCAGTGTAGCAAGGCTCCCATTTCTCCATGGCCTGTCCTGCATTTCTGGTTTTGACACTTTTTTCAGCATGGCCCTTTTGACCGATGGGAAGCGAGACTTCTTTGTAGCGCTGATTTGCCTTTCCAGGTTGCTTGGTTGGCCAAAAAGGGCGTATGCGTTTTTTCCTGAATATATTCAGGAAAAAACGCATACGCCCTTTTTGGCCAAGGGCATCATTGTCAACGTTTTGCCGCTTTTCATGTGCTTTAAAGGCGATTCGTATCTACCTCCTGAAATCTGTTTCCTGCAATTCTGCCTTGATTTCAAATCCTCTTCTTTGCCTTCCCTCAATATATTTGTGGACGGGAGTTATCATTAATAACTCTGCAGGTTTGTGAATTGCAGTGACCTGAACCTCCATTTTACAACTCGTTTTTATGGGAGCTGGCCGCAAAATCGCAGAATGGCTTCAGGCCCTGTTCTGGTTCCGGGGGTCAGGCTGAGCCTGTGGTTAATTCTTCTTTCTGATGGGAAAATAGAGTGACCTGTGCCTGTCCCAACACCAAGAGCTAGTCTCTCGTTGGTTCCACGTCTTCCCGTTTATCCTCAGGACAAATTGCAACCTGTATGGAACAGGAGGTTAAAGGTGCTGATGCTCCAAGTAGGGAGCTTGCTAGTAAAGCGGCTGGAATGGCGAACCCGGGCACAAGGAGATGAGAAATGAGGTGCGTTTTAGAAACCTTTCCCCATCACACGGTGTACCATCTTCTGGGTTTCTCATGCATGTTTTTGATGTAGGAAGATGCCCTTGAACCTGGAGATTTGGGACCCATGCGATGGGTACCACGCAGTATTCCTTTAAAGGGTCTGCGTTTGCTCACCCAACCTCACCAAACCTCTCAGCCCCAAGAGTGTCCACCCTTATGTCTCATCCAGCTGTGCGTCTAGATATGGTCAATCCAGGTTGCATCACAGCCCCTGAACGCATTGTGTAAGAATTTCTCTCTCTTTCACTGTCTTTGTTTCATGGGTGTTTCAAAGTAATTTATTTTTATAATGGGGTTTAGCTGCTTTTCACTGCTGTGTTTATGCCGCTTTACACCCACTTGACACACTAACAGAGAGATATCAATACATAGGTTTTACGATTATTATTAGTCAGATATATTCTTGTGCGGTGAATAGGGCGTGTTGAGTCCAGTTCTCTGAGCAAGGAGTAGGTCTTGTCTATTACATATTGGGTTTATGGAACGGTATCTGAGCTAATTTGATACCCTTGTTTTATGTATCACCCCACCTCACCTTTCCCGTTAAGCAGCCATAGTGTGTTTTCTGCATGTGTGACTCTGTTCTGTTTTGTAATTCAGTTCAAGTGTAACGGTTTTTACATTCCCTCTATCAGTGATACCTTATGAGAAGTGTCCTTTTCTGTGTGACTTATTTCACTTAGAATCGTCGTACCTAAATCCACTCATCATGCTGCTACTAACCTTACGACATTGATTTCATGGCTGAGTGATATTCCATTGTACATAAGGACCACAACTTCTTTATCCATTTTTCTCTTTCCTGGGATATTTAAGGTGGAATGAAGTGGAGGTCCTGGTCAACAGAGCATCCCTAAACTTTGGGGTGCTTGTGTCTTGCTGATTTTTAATTTTCCCAATTTATACCCCCATGAGTGGAAGTGCCCTATGCTCTCTAAGCTGTGTTTTTCAGATGTTTCAGGACTCACCGGACACTTCTCCGGAGTGGCTCTTGGCAATTTACATCCCGCCCATCAGTGTAGCAAGGCTCCCATTTCTCCATGGCCTGTCCTGCATTTCTGGTTTTGACACTTTTTTCAGCATGGCCCTTTTGACCGATGGGAAGCGAGACTTCTTTGTAGCGCTGATTTGCCTTTCCAGGTTGCTTGGTTGGCCAAAAAGGGCGTATGCGTTTTTTCCTGAATATATTCAGGAAAAAACGCATACGCCCTTTTTGGCCAAGGGCATCATTGTCAACGTTTTGCCGCTTTTCATGTGCTTTAAAGGCGATTCGTATCTACCTCCTGAAATCTGTTTCCTGCAATTCTGCCTTGATTTCAAATCCTCTTCTTTGCCTTCCCTCAATATATTTGTGGACGAGAGTTATCATTTATAACTCTGCAGGTTTGTGAATTGCAGTGCCCTGAACCTCCATTTTACAACTCGTTTTTATGGGAGCTGGCCGCAAAATCGCAGAATGGCTTCAGGCCCTGTTCTGGTTCCGGGGGTCAGGCTGAGCCTGTGGTTAATTCTTCTTTCTGATGGGAAAATAGAGTGACCTGTGCCTGTCCCAACACCAAGAGCTAGTCTCTCGTTGGTTCCACGTCTTCCCGTTTATCCTCAGGACAAATTGCAACCTGTATGGAACAGGAGGTTAAAGGTGCTGATGCTCCAAGTAGGGAGCTTGCTAGTAAAGCGGCTGGAATGGCGAACCCGGGCACAAGGAGATGAGAAATGAGGTGCGTTTTAGAAACCTTTCCCCATCACACGGTGTACCATCTTCTGGGTTTCTCATGCATGTTTTTGATGTAGGAAGATGCCCTTGAACCTGGAGATTTGGGACCCATGCGATGGGTACCACGCAGTATTCCTTTAAAGGGTCTGCGTTTGCTCACCCAACCTCACCAAACCTCTCAGCCCCAAGAGTGTCCAACCTTATGTCTCATCCAGCTGTGCGTCTAGATATGGTCAATCCAGGTTGCATCACAGCCCCTGAACGCATTGTGTAAGAATTTCTCTCTCTTTCACTGTCTTTGTTCATGGGTGTTTCAAAGTAATTTATTTTTATAATGGGGTTTAGCTGCTTTTCACTGCTGTGTTTATGCCGCTTTACACCCACTTGACACACTAACAGAGAGATATCAATACATAGGTTTTACGATTATTATTAGTCAGATATATTCTTGTGCGGTGAATAGGGCGTGTTGAGTCCAGTTCTCTGAGCAAGGAGTAGGTCTTGTCTATTACATATTGGGTTTATGGAACGGTATCTGAGCTAATTTGATACCCTTGTTTTATGTATCACCCCACCTCACCTTTCCCGTTAAGCAGCCATAGTGTGTTTTCTGCATGTGTGACTCTGTTCTGTTTTGTAATTCAGTTCAAGTGTAACGGATTTTACATTCCCTCTATCAGTGATACCTTATGAGAAGTGTCCTTTTCTGTGTGACTTATTTCACTTAGAATCGTCGTACCTAATTCCACTCATCATGCTGCTACTAACCTTACGACATTGATTTCCTGGCTGAGTGATATTCCATTGTACATAAGGACCACAACTTCTTTATCCATTTTTCTCTTTCCTGGGATATTTAAGGTGGAATGAAGTGGAGGTCCTGGTCAACAGAGCATCCCTAAACTTTGGGGTGCTTGTGTCTTGCTGATTTTTAATTTTCCCAATTTATACCCCCATGAGTGGAAGTGCCCTATGCTCTCTAAGCTGTGTTTTTCAGATGTTTCAGGACTCACCGGACACTTCTCCGGAGTGGCTCTTGGCAATTTACATCCCGCCCATCAGTGTAGCAAGGCTCCCATTTCTCCATGGCCTGTCCTGCATTTCTGGTTTTGACACTTTTTTCAGCATGGCCCTTTTGACCGATGGGAAGCGAGACTTCTTTGTAGCGCTGATTTGCCTTTCCAGGTTGCTTGGTTGGCCAAAAAGGGCGTATGCGTTTTTTCCTGAATATATTCAGGAAAAAACGCATACGCCCTTTTTGGCCAAGGGCATCATTGTCAACGTTTTGCCGCTTTTCATGTGCTTTAAAGGCGATTCGTATCTACCTCCTGAAATCTGTTTCCTGCAATTCTGCCTTGATTTCAAATCCTCTTCTTTGCCTTCCCTCAATATATTTGTGGACGAGAGTTATCATTTATAACTCTGCAGGTTTGTGAATTGCAGTGCCCTGAACCTCCATTTTACAACTCGTTTTTATGGGAGCTGGCCGCAAAATCGCAGAATGGCTTCAGGCCCTGTTCTGGTTCCGGGGGGCAGGCTGAGCCTGTGGTTAATTCTTCTTTCTGATGGGAAAATAGAGTGACCTGTGCCTGTCCCAACACCAAGAGCTAGTCTCTCGTTGGTTCCACGTCTTCCCGTTTATCCTCAGGACAAATTGCAACCTGTATGGAACAGGAGGTTAAAGGTGCTGATGCTCCAAGTAGGGAGCTTGCTAGTAAAGCGGCTGGAATGGCGAACCCGGGCACAAGGAGATGAGAAATGAGGTGCGTTTTAGAAACCTTTCCCCATCACACGGTGTACCATCTTCTGGGTTTCTCATGCATGTTTTTGATGTAGGAAGATGCCCTTGAACCTGGAGATTTGGGACCCATGCGATGGGTACCACGCAGTATTCCTTTAAAGGGTCTGCGTTTGCTCACCCAACCTCACCAAACCTCTCAGCCCCAAGAGTGTCCAACCTTATGTCTCATCCAGCTGTGCGTCTAGATATGGTCAATCCAGGTTGCATCACAGCCCCTGAACGCATTGTGTAAGAATTTCTCTCTCTTTCACTGTCTTTGTTCATGGGTGTTTCAAAGTAATTTATTTTTATAATGGGGTTTAGCTGCTTTTCACTGCTGTGTTTATGCCGCTTTACACCCACTTGACACACTAACAGAGAGATATCAATACATAGGTTTTACGATTATTATTAGTCAGATATATTCTTGTGCGGTGAATAGGGCGTGTTGAGTCCAGTTCTCTGAGCAAGGAGTAGGTCTTGTCTATTACATATTGGGTTTATGGAACGGTATCTGAGCTAATTTGATACCCTTGTTTTATGTATCACCCCACCTCACCTTTCCCGTTAAGCAGCCATAGTGTGTTTTCTGCATGTGTGACTCTGTTCTGTTTTGTAATTCAGTTCAAGTGTAACGGATTTTACATTCCCTCTATCAGTGATACCTTATGAGAAGTGTCCTTTTCTGTGTGACTTATTTCACTTAGAATCGTCGTACCTAATTCCACTCATCATGCTGCTACTAACCTTACGACATTGATTTCCTGGCTGAGTGATATTCCATTGTACATAAGGACCACAACTTCTTTATCCATTTTTCTCTTTCCTGGGATATTTAAGGTGGAATGAAGTGGAGGTCCTGGTCAACAGAGCAGCCCTAAACTTTGGGGTGCTTGTGTCTTGCTGATTTTTAATTTTCCCAATTTATACCCCCATGAGTGGAAGTGCCCTATGCTCTCTAAGCTGTGTTTTTCAGATGTTTCAGGACTCACCGGACACTTCTCCGGAGTGGCTCTTGGCAATTTACATCCCGCCCATCAGTGTAGCAAGGCTCCCATTTCTCCATGGCCTGTCCTGCATTTCTGGTTTTGACACTTTTTTCAGCATGGCCCTTTTGACCGATGGGAAGCGAGACTTCTTTGTAGCGCTGATTTGCCTTTCCAGGTTGCTTGGTTGGCCAAAAAGGGCGTATGCGTTTTTTCCTGAATATATTCAGGAAAAAACGCATACGCCCTTTTTGGCCAAGGGCATCATTGTCAACGTTTTGCCGCTTTTCATGTGCTTTAAAGGCGATTCGTATCTACCTCCTGAAATCTGTTTCCTGCAATTCTGCCTTGATTTCAAATCCTCTTCTTTGCCTTCCCTCAATATATTTGTGGACGGGAGTTATCATTTATAACTCTGCAGGTTTGTGAATTGCAGTGCCCTGAACCTCCATTTTACAACTCGTTTTTATGGGAGCTGGCCGCAAAATCGCAGAATGGCTTCAGGCCCTGTTCTGGTTCCGGGGGGCAGGCTGAGCCTGTGGTTAATTCTTCTTTCTGATGGGAAAATAGAGTGACCTGTGCCTGTCCCAACACCAAGAGCTAGTCTCTCGTTGGTTCCACGTCTTCCCGTTTATCCTCAGGACAAATTGCAACCTGTATGGAACAGGAGGTTAAAGGTGCTGATGCTCCAAGTAGGGAGCTTGCTAGTAAAGCGGCTGGAATGGCGAACCCGGGCACAAGGAAATGAGAAATGAGGTGCGTTTTAGAAACCTTTCCCCATCACACGGTGTACCATCTTCTGGGTTTCTCATGCATGTTTTTGATGTAGGAAGATGCCCTTGAACCTGGAGATTTGGGACCCATGCGATGGGTACCACGCAGTATTCCTTTAAAGGGTCTGCGTTTGCTCACCCAACCTCACCAAACCTCTCAGCCCCAAGAGTGTCCACCCTTATGTCTCATCCAGCTGTGCGTCTAGATATGGTCAATCCAGGTTGCATCACAGCCCCTGAACGCATTGTGTAAGAATTTCTCTCTCTTTCACTGTCTTTGTTTCATGGTTGTTTCAAAGTAATTTATTTTTATAATGGGGTTTAGCTGCTTTTCACTGCTGTGTTTATGCCGCTTTACACCCACTTGACACACTAACAGAGAGATATCAATACATAGGTTTTACGATTATTATTAGTCAGATATATTCTTGTGCGGTGAATAGGGCGTGTTGAGTCCAGTTCTCTGAGCAAGGAGTAGGTCTTGTCTATTACATATTGGGTTTATGGAACGGTATCTGAGCTAATTTGATACCCTTGTTTTATGTATCACCCCACCTCACCTTTCCCGTTAAGCAGCCATAGTGTGTTTTCTGCATGTGTGACTCTGTTCTGTTTTGTAATTCAGTTCAAGTGTAACGGATTTTACATTCCCTCTATCAGTGATACCTTATGAGAAGTGTCCTTTTCTGTGTGACTTATTTCACTTAGAATCGTCGTACCTAATTCCACTCATCATGCTGCTACTAACCTTACGACATTGATTTCCTGGCTGAGTGATATTCCATTGTACATAAGGACCACAACTTCTTTATCCATTTTTCTCTTTCCTGGGATATTTAAGGTGGAATGAAGTGGAGGTCCTTGTCAACAGAGCAGCCCTAAACTTTGGGGTGCTTGTGTCTTGCTGATTTTTAATTTTCCCAATTTATACCCCCATGAGTGGAAGTGCCCTATGCTCTCTAAGCTGTGTTTTTCAGATGTTTCAGGACTCACCGGACACTTCTCCGGAGTGGCTCTTGGCAATTTACATCCCGCCCATCAGTGTAGCAAGGCTCCCATTTCTCCATGGCCTGTCCTGCATTTCTGGTTTTGACACTTTTTTCAGCATGGCCCTTTTGACCGATGGGAAGCAAGACTTCTTTGTAGCGCTGATTTGCCTTTCCAGGTTGCTTGGTTGGCCAAAAAGGGCGTATGCGTTTTTTCCTGAATATATTCAGGAAAAAACGCATACGCCCTTTTTGGCCAAGGGCATCATTGTCAACGTTTTGCCGCTTTTCATGTGCTTTAAAGGCGATTCGTATCTACCTCCTGAAATCTGTTTCCTGCAATTCTGCCTTGATTTCAAGTCCTCTTCTTTGCCTTCCCTCAATATATTTGTGGACGAGAGTTCTCATTTATAACTCTGCAGGTTTGTGAATTGCAGTGCCCTGAACCTCCATTTTACAACTCGTTTTTATGGGAGCTGGCCGCAAAATCGCAGAATGGCTTCAGGCCCTGTTCTGGTTCCGGGGGGCAGGCTGAGCCTGTGGTTAATTCTTCTTTCTGATGGAAAAATAGAGTGACCTGTGCCTGTCCCAACACCAAGAGCTAGTCTCTCGTTGGTTCCACGTCTTCCCGTTTATCCTCAGGACAAATTGCAACCTGTATGGAACAGGAGGTTAAAGGTGCTGATGCTCCAAGTAGGGAGCTTGCTAGTAAAGCGGCTGGAATGGCGAACCCGGGCACAAGGAGAAGAGAAATGAGGTGCGTTTTAGAAACCTTTCCCCATCACATGGTGTACCATCTTTTTGTTTTCTCATGCATGTTTTCGATGTAGGAAGATGCCCTTGAACCTGGAGATTTGGGACCCATGCGATGGGTACCACGCAGTATTACTTTAAAGGGTCTGCGTTTGCTCACCCAACCTCACCAAACCTCTCAGCCCCAAGAGTGTCCACCCTTATGTCTCATCCAGCTGTGGGTCTAGATATGGTCCATCCAGGTTGCATCACAGCCCCTGAACGCATTGTGTAAGAATTTCCCTCTCTTTCACTGTCGTTGTTTCATGGGTTTTTCAAAGTAATTTATTTTCATAATGGGGTTTAGCTGCTTTTCACTGCTGTGTTTATGCCGCTTTACACCCACTTGACACACTAACAGAGAGATATCAATACATAGGTTTTACGATTATTATTAGTCAGATATATTCTTGTGCGGTGAATAGGGCGTGTTGAGTCCAGTTCTCTGAGCAAGGAGTAGGTCTTGTCTATTACATATTGGGTTTATGGAACGGTATCTGAGCTAATTTGATACCCTTGTTTTATGTATCACCCCACCTCACCTTTCCCGTTAAGCAGCCATAGTGTGTTTTCTGCATGTGTGACTCTGTTCTGTTTTGTAATTCAGTTCAAGTGTAACGGTTTTTACATTCCCTCTATCAGTGATACCTTATGAGAAGTGTCCTTTTCTGTGTGACTTATTTCACTTAGAATCGTCATACCTAATTCCACTCATCATGCTGCTACTAACCTTACGACATTGATTTCATGGCTGAGTGATATTCCATTGTACATAAGGACCACAACTTCTTTATCCATTTTTCTCTTTCCTGGGATATTTAAGGTGGAATGAAGTGGAGGTCCTGGTCAACAGAGCAGCCCTAAACTTTGGGGTGCTTGTGTCTTGCTGATTTTTAATTTTCCCAATTTATACCCCCATGAGTGGAAGTGCCCTATGCTCTCTAAGCTGTGTTTTTCAGATGTTTCAGGACTCACCGGACACTTCTCCGGAGTGGCTCTTGGCAATTTACATCCCGCCCATCAGTGTAGCAAGGCTCCCATTTCTCCATGGCCTGTCCTGCATTTCTGGTTTTGACACTTTTTTCAGCATGGCCCTTTTGACCGATGGGAAGCGAGACTTCTTTGTAGCGCTGATTTGCCTTTCCAGGTTGCTTGGTTGGCCAAAAAGGGCGTATGCGTTTTTTCCTGAATATATTCAGGAAAAAACGCATACGCCCTTTTTGGCCAAGGGCATCATTGTCAACGTTTTGCCGCTTTTCATGTGCTTTAAAGGCGATTCGTATCTACCTCCTGAAATCTGTTTCCTGCAATTCTGCCTTGATTTCAAATCCTCTTCTTTGCCTTCCCTCAATATATTTGTGGACGAGAGTTATCATTTATAACTCTGCAGGTTTGTGAATTGCAGTGCCCTGAACCTCCATTTTACAACTCGTTTTTATGGGAGCTGGCCGCAAAATCGCAGAATGGCTTCAGGCCCTGTTCTGGTTCCGGGGGGCAGGCTGAGCCTGTGGTTAATTCTTCTTTCTGATGGGAAAATAGAGTGACCTGTGCCTGTCCCAACACCAAGAGCTAGTCTCTCGTTGGTTCCACGTCTTCCCGTTTATCCTCAGGACAAATTGCAACCTGTATGGAACAGGAGGTTAAAGGTGCTGATGCTCCAAGTAGGGAGCTTGCTAGTAAAGCGGCTGGAATGGCGAACCCGGGCACAAGGAGATGAGAAATGAGGTGCGTTTTAGAAACCTTTCCCCATCACACGGTGTACCATCTTCTGGGTTTCTCATGCATGTTTTTGATGTAGGAAGATGCCCTTGAACCTGGAGATTTGGGACCCATGCGATGGGTACCACGCAGTATTCCTTTAAAGGGTCTGCGTTTGCTCACCCAACCTCACCAAACCTCTCAGCCCCAAGAGTGTCCACCCTTATGTCTCATCCAGCTGTGCGTCTAGATATGGTCAATCCAGGTTGCATCACAGCCCCTGAACGCATTGTGTAAGAATTTCTATCTCTTTCACTGTCTTTGTTTCATGGGTGTTTCAAAGTAATTTATTTTTATAATGGGGTTTAGCTGCTTTTCACTGCTGTGTTTATGCCGCTTTACACCCACTTGACACACTAACAGAGAGATATCAATACATAGGTTTTAAGATTATTATTAGTCAGATATATTCTTGTGCGGTGAATAGGGCGTGTTGAGTCCAGTTCTCTGAGCAAGGAGTAGGTCTTGTCTATTACATATTGGGTTTATGGAACGGTATCTGAGCTAATTTGATACCCTTGTTTTATGTATCACCCCACCTCACCTTTCCCGTTAAGCAGCCATAGTGTGTTTTCTGCATGTGTGACTCTGTTCTGTTTTGTAATTCAGTTCAAGTGTAACGGTTTTTACATTCCCTCTATCAGTGATACCTTATGAGAAGTGTCCTTTTCTGTGTGACTTATTTCACTTAGAATCGTCGTACCTAAATCCACTCATCATGCTGCTACTAACCTTACGACATTGATTTCATGGCTGAGTGATATTCCATTGTACATAAGGACCACAACTTCTTTATCCATTTTTCTCTTTCCTGGGATATTTAAGGTGGAATGAAGTGGAGGTCCTGGTCAACAGAGCAGCCCTAAACTTTGGGGTGCTTGTGTCTTGCTGATTTTTAATTTTCCCAATTTATACCCCCATGAGTGGAAGTGCCCTATGCTCTCTAAGCTGTGTTTTTCAGATGTTTCAGGACTCACCGGACACTTCTCCGGAGTGGCTCTTGGCAATTTACATCCCGCCCATCAGTGTAGCAAGGCTCCCATTTCTCCATGGCCTGTCCTGCATTTCTGGTTTTGACACTTTTTTCAGCATGGCCCTTTTGACCGATGGGAAGCGAGACTTCTTTGTAGCGCTGATTTGCCTTTCCAGGTTGCTTGGTTGGCCAAAAAGGGCGTATGCGTTTTTTCCTGAATATATTCAGGAAAAAACGCATACGCCCTTTTTGGCCAAGGGCATCATTGTCAACGTTTTGCCGCTTTTCATGTGCTTTAAAGGCGATTCGTATCTACCTCCTGAAATCTGTTTCCTGCAATTCTGCCTTGATTTCAAATCCTCTTCTTTGCCTTCCCTCAATATATTTGTGGACGAGAGTTATCATTTATAACTCTGCAGGTTTGTGAATTGCAGTGCCCTGAACCTCCATTTTACAACTCGTTTTTATGGGAGCTGGCCGCAAAATCGCAGAATGGCTTCAGGCCCTGTTCTGGTTCCGGGGGTCAGGCTGAGCCTGTGGTTAATTCTTCTTTCTGATGGGAAAATAGAGTGACCTGTGCCTGTCCCAACACCAAGAGCTAGTCTCTCGTTGGTTCCACGTCTTCCCGTTTATCCTCAGGACAAATTGCAACCTGTATGGAACAGGAGGTTAAAGGTGCTGATGCTCCAAGTAGGGAGCTTGCTAGTAAAGCGGCTGGAATGGCGAACCCGGGCACAAGGAGATGAGAAATGAGGTGCGTTTTAGAAACCTTTCCCCATCACACGGTGTACCATCTTCTGGGTTTCTCATGCATGTTTTTGATGTAGGAAGATGCCCTTGAACCTGGAGATTTGGGACCCATGCGATGGGTACCACGCAGTATTCCTTTAAAGGGTCTGCGTTTGCTCACCCAACCTCACCAAACCTCTCAGCCCCAAGAGTGTCCACCTTTATGTCTCATCCAGCTGTGCGTCTAGATATGGTCAATCCAGGTTGCATCACAGCCCCTGAACGCATTGTGTAAGAATTTCTCTCTCTTTCACTGTCTTTGTTTCATGGGTGTTTCAAAGTAATTTATTTTTATAATGGGGTTTAGCTGCTTTTCACTGCTGTGTTTATGCCGCTTTACACCCACTTGACACACTAACAGAGAGATATCAATACATAGGTTTTACGATTATTATTAGTCAGATATATTCTTGTGCGGTGAATAGGGCGTGTTGAGTCCAGTTCTCTGAGCAAGGAGTAGGTCTTGTCTATTACATATTGGGTTTATGGAACGGTATCTGAGCTAATTTGATACCCTTGTTTTATGTATCACCCCACCTCACCTTTCCCGTTAAGCAGCCATAGTGTGTTTTCTGCATGTGTGACTCTGTTCTGTTTTGTAATTCAGTTCAAGTGTAACGGTTTTTACATTCCCTCTATCAGTGATACCTTATGAGAAGTGTCCTTTTCTGTGTGACTTATTGCACTTAGAATCGTCGTACCTAAATCCACTCATCATGCTGCTACTAACCTTACGACATTGATTTCATGGCTGAGTGATATTCCATTGTACATAAGGACCACAACTTCTTTATCCATTTTTCTCTTTCCTGGGATATTTAAGGAGGAATGAAGTGGAGGTCCTGGTCAACAGAGCAGCCCTAAACTTTGGGGTGCTTGTGTCTTGCTGATTTTTCATTTTCCCAATTTATACCCCCATGAGTGGAAGTGCCCTATGCTCTCTAAGCTGTGTTTTTCAGATGTTTCAGGACTCACCGGACACTTCTCCGGAGTGGCTCTTGGCAATTTACATCCCACCCATCAGTGTAGCAAGGCTCCCATTTCTCCATGGCCTGTCCTGCATTTCTGGTTTTGACACTTTTTTCAGCATGGCCCTTTTGACCGATGGGAAGCGAGACTTCTTTGTAGCGCTGATTTGCCTTTCCAGGTTGCTTGGTTGGCCAAAAAGGGCGTATGCGTTTTTTCCTGAATATATTCAGGAAAAAACGCATACGCCCTTTTTGGCCAAGGGCATCATTGTCAACGTTTTGCCGCTTTTCATGTGCTTTAAAGGCGATTCGTATCTACCTCCTGAAATCTGTTTCCTGCAATTCTGCCTTGATTTCAAATCCTCTTCTTTGCCTTCCCTCAATATATTTGTGGACGAGAGTTATCATTTATAACTCTGCAGGTTTGTGAATTGCAGTGCCCTGAACCTCCATTTTACAACTCGTTTTTATGGGAGCTGGCCGCAAAATCGCAGAATGGCTTCAGGCCCTGTTCTGGTTCCGGGGGTCAGGCTGAGCCTGTGGTTAATTCTTCTTTCTGATGGGAAAATAGAGTGACCTGTGCCTGTCCCAACACCAAGAGCTAGTCTCTCGTTGGTTCCACGTCTTCCCGTTTATCCTCAGGACAAATTGCAACCTGTATGGAACAGGAGGTTAAAGGTGCTGATGCTCCAAGTAGGGAGCTTGCTAGTAAAGCGGCTGGAATGGCGAACCCGGGCACAAGGAGATGAGAAATGAGGTGCCTTTTAGAAACCTTTCCCCATCACACGGTGTACCATCTTCTGGGTTTCTCATGCATGTTTTTGATGTAGGAAGATGCCCTTGAACCTGGAGATTTGGGACCCATGCGATGGGTACCACGCAGTATTCCTTTAAAGGGTCTGCGTTTGCTCACCCAACCTCACCAAACCTCTCAGCCCCAAGAGTGTCCACCCTTATGTCTCATCCAGCTGTGCGTCTAGATATGGTCAATCCAGGTTGCATCACAGCCCCTGAACGCATTGTGTAAGAATTTCTCTCTCTTTCACTGTCTTTGTTTCATGGGCGTTTCAAAGTAATTTATTTTTATAATGGGGTTTAGCTGCTTTTCACTGCTGTGTTTATGCCGCTTTACACCCACTTGACACACTAACAGAGAGATATCAATACATAGGTTTTACGATTATTATTAGTCAGATATATTCTTGTGCGGTGAATAGGGCGTGTTGAGTCCAGTTCTCTGAGCAAGGAGTAGGTCTTGTCTATTACATATTGGGTTTATGGAACGGTATCTGAGCTAATTTGATACCCTTGTTTTATGTATCACCCCACCTCACCTTTCCCGTTAAGCAGCCATAGTGTGTTTTCTGCATGTGTGACTCTGTTCTGTTTTGTAATTCAGTTCAAGTGTAACGGTTTTTACATTCCCTCTATCAGTGATACCTTATGAGAAGTGTCCTTTTCTGTGTGACTTATTTCACTTAGAATCGTCGTACCTAAATCCACTCATCATGCTGCTACTAACCTTACAACATTGATTTCATGGCTGAGTGATATTCCATTGTACATAAGGACCACAACTTCTTTATCCATTTTTCTCTTTCCTGGGATATTTAAGGTGGAATGAAGTGGAGGTCCTGGTCAACAGAACAGCCCTAAACTTTGGGGTGCTTGTGTCTTGCTGATTTTTAATTTTCCCAATTTATACCCCCATGAGTGGAAGTGCCCTATGCTCTCTAAGCTGTGTTTTTCAGATGTTTCAGGACTCACCGGACACTTCTCCGGAGTGGCTCTTGGCAATTTACATCCCGCCCATCAGTGTAGCAAGGCTCCCATTTCTCCATGGCCTGTCCTGCATTTCTGGTTTTGACACTTTTTTCAGCATGGCCCTTTTGACCGATGGGAAGCGAGACTTCTTTGTAGCGCTGATTTGCCTTTCCAGGTTGCTTGGTTGGCCAAAAAGGGCGTATGCGTTTTTTCCTGAATATATTCAGGAAAAAACGCATACGCCCTTTTTGGCCAAGGGCATCATTGTCAACGTTTTGCCGCTTTTCATGTGCTTTAAAGGCGATTCGTATCTACCTCCTGAAATCTGTTTCCTGCAATTCTGCCTTGATTTCAAATCCTCTTCTTTGCCTTCCCTCAATATATTTGTGGACGAGAGTTATCATTTATAACTCTGCAGGTTTGTGAATTGCAGTGCCCTGAACCTCCATTTTACAACTCGTTTTTATGGGAGCTGGCCGCAAAATCGCAGAATGGCTTCAGGCCCTGTTCTGGTTCCGGGGGTCAGGCTGAGCCTGTGGTTAATTCTTCTTTCTGATGGGAAAATAGAGTGACCTGTGCCTGTCCCAACACCAAGAGCTAGTCTCTCGTTGGTTCCACGTCTTCCCGTTTATCCTCAGGACAAATTGCAACCTGTATGGAACAGGAGGTTAAAGGTGCTGATGCTCCAAGTAGGGAGCTTGCTAGTAAAGCGGCTGGAATGGCGAACCCGGGCACAAGGAGATGAGAAATGAGGTGCGTTTTAGAAACCTTTCCCCATCACACGGTGTACCATCTTCTGGGTTTCTCATGCATGTTTTTGATGTAGGAAGATGCCCTTGAACCTGGAGATTTGGGACCCATGCGATGGGTACCACGCAGTATTCCTTTAAAGGGTCTGCGTTTGCTCACCCAACCTCACCAAACCTCTCAGCCCCAAGAGTGTCCACCTTTATGTCTCATCCAGCTGTGCGTCTAGATATGGTCAATCCAGGTTGCATCACAGCCCCTGAACGCATTGTGTAAGAATTTCTCTCTCTTTCACTGTCTTTGTTTCATGGGTGTTTCAAAGTAATTTATTTTTATAATGGGGTTTAGCTGCTTTTCACTGCTGTGTTTATGCCGCTTTACACCCACTTGACACACTAACAGAGAGATATCAATACATAGGTTTTACGATTATTATTAGTCAGATATATTCTTGTGCGGTGAATAGGGCGTGTTGAGTCCAGTTCTCTGAGCAAGGAGTAGGTCTTGTCTATTACATATTGGGTTTATGGAACGGTATCTGAGCTAATTTGATACCCTTGTTTTATGTATCACCCCACCTCACCTTTCCCGTTAAGCAGCCATAGTGTGTTTTCTGCATGTGTGACTCTGTTCTGTTTTGTAATTCAGTTCAAGTGTAACGGTTTTTACATTCCCTCTATCAGTGATACCTTATGAGAAGTGTCCTTTTCTGTGTGACTTATTGCACTTAGAATCGTCGTACCTAAATCCACTCATCATGCTGCTACTAACCTTATGACATTGATTTCATGGCTGAGTGATATTCCATTGTACATAAGGACCACAACTTCTTTATCCATTTTTCTCTTTCCTGGGATATTTAAGGAGGAATGAAGTGGAGGTCCTGGTCAACAGAGCAGCCCTAAACTTTGGGGTGCTTGTGTCTTGCTGATTTTTCATTTTCCCAATTTATACCCCCATGAGTGGAAGTGCCCTATGCTCTCTAAGCTGTGTTTTTCAGATGTTTCAGGACTCACCGGACACTTCTCCGGAGTGGCTCTTGGCAATTTACATCCCGCCCATCAGTGTAGCAAGGCTCCCATTTCTCCATGGCCTGTCCTGCATTTCTGGTTTTGACACTTTTTTCAGCATGGCCCTTTTGACCGATGGGAAGCGAGACTTCTTTGTAGCGCTGATTTGCCTTTCCAGGTTGCTTGGTTGGCCAAAAAGGGCGTATGCGTTTTTTCCTGAATATATTCAGGAAAAAACGCATACGCCCTTTTTGGCCAAGGGCATCATTGTCAACGTTTTGCCGCTTTTCATGTGCTTTAAAGGCGATTCGTATCTACCTCCTGAAATCTGTTTCCTGCAATTCTGCCTTGATTTCAAATCCTCTTCTTTGCCTTCCCTCAATATATTTGTGGACGAGAGTTATCATTTATAACTCTGCAGGTTTGTGAATTGCAGTGCCCTGAACCTCCATTTTACAACTCGTTTTTATGGGAGCTGGCCGCAAAATCGCAGAATGGCTTCAGGCCCTGTTCTGGTTCCGGGGGGCAGGCTGAGCCTGTGGTTAATTCTTCTTTCTGATGGGAAAATAGAGTGACCTGTGCCTGTCCCAACACCAAGAGCTAGTCTCTCGTTGGTTCCACGTCTTCCCGTTTATCCTCAGGACAAATTGCAACCTGTATGGAACAGGAGGTTAAAGGTGCTGATGCTCCAAGTAGGGAGCTTGCTAGTAAAGCGGCTGGAATGGCGAACCCGGGCACAAGGAGATGAGAAATGAGGTGCCTTTTAGAAACCTTTCCCCATCACACGGTGTACCATCTTCTGGGTTTCTCATGCATGTTTTTGATGTAGGAAGATGCCCTTGAACCTGGAGATTTGGGACCCATGCGATGGGTACCACGCAGTATTCCTTTAAAGGGTCTGCGTTTGCTCACCCAACCTCACCAAACCTCTCAGCCCCAAGAGTGTCCACCCTTATGTCTCATCCAGCTGTGCGTCTAGATATGGTCAATCCAGGTTGCATCACAGCCCCTGAACGCATTGTGTAAGAATTTCTCTCTCTTTCACTGTCTTTGTTTCATGGGCGTTTCAAAGTAATTTATTTTTATAATGGGGTTTAGCTGCTTTTCACTGCTGTGTTTATGCCGCTTTACACCCACTTGACACACTAACAGAGAGATATCAATACATAGGTTTTACGATTATTATTAGTCAGATATATTCTTGTGCGGTGAATAGGGCGTGTTGAGTCCAGTTCTCTGAGCAAGGAGTAGGTCTTGTCTATTACATATTGGGTTTATGGAACGGTATCTGAGCTAATTTGATACCCTTGTTTTATGTATCACCCCACCTCACCTTTCCCGTTAAGCAGCCATAGTGTGTTTTCTGCATGTGTGACTCTGTTCTGTTTTGTAATTCAGTTCAAGTGTAACGGTTTTTACATTCCCTCTATCAGTGATACCTTATGAGAAGTGTCCTTTTCTGTGTGACTTATTTCACTTAGAATCGTCGTACCTAAATCCACTCATCATGCTGCTACTAACCTTATGACATTGATTTCATGGCTGAGTGATATTCCATTGTACATAAGGACCACAACTTCTTTATCCATTTTTCTCTTTCCTGGGATATTTAAGGTGGAATGAAGTGGAGGTCCTGGTCAACAGAGCATCCCTAAACTTTGGGGTGCTTTTGTCTTGCTGATTTTTAATTTTCCCAATTTATACCCCCATGAGTGGAAGTGCCCTATGCTCTCTAAGCTGTGTTTTTCAGATGTTTCAGGACTCACCGGACACTTCTCCGGAGTGGCTCTTGGCAATTTACATCCCGCCCATCAGTGTAGCAAGGCTCCCATTTCTCCATGGCCTATCCTGCATTTCTGGTTTTGACACTTTTTTCAGCATGGCCCTTTTGACCGATGGGAAGCGAGACTTCTTTGTAGCGCTGATTTGCCTTTCCAGGTTGCTTGGTTGGCCAAAAAGGGCGTATGCGTTTTTTCCTGAATATATTCAGGAAAAAACGCATACGCCCTTTTTGGCCAAGGGCATCATTGTCAACGTTTTGCCGCTTTTCATGTGCTTTAAAGGCGATTCGTATCTACCTCCTGAAATCTGTTTCCTGCAATTCTGCCTTGATTTCAAATCCTCTTCTTTGCCTTCCCTCAATATATTTGTGGACGAGAGTTATCATTTATAACTCTGCAGGTTTGTGAATTGCAGTGCCCTGAACCTCCATTTTACAACTCGTTTTTATGGGAGCTGGCCGCAAAATCGCAGAATGGCTTCAGGCCCTGTTCTGGTTCCGGGGGTCAGGCTGAGCCTGTGGTTAATTCTTCTTTCTGATGGGAAAATAGAGTGACCTGTGCCTGTCCCAACACCAAGAGCTAGTCTCTCGTTGGTTCCACGTCTTCCCGTTTATCCTCAGGACAAATTGCAACCTGTATGGAACAGGAGGTTAAAGGTGCTGATGCTCCAAGTAGGGAGCTTGCTAGTAAAGCGGCTGGAATGGCGAACCCGGGCACAAGGAGATGAGAAATGAGGTGCGTTTTAGAAACCTTTCCCCATCACACGGTGTACCATCTTCTGGGTTTCTCATGCATGTTTTTGATGTAGGAAGATGCCCTTGAACCTGGAGATTTGGGACCCATGCGATGGGTACCACGCAGTATTCCTTTAAAGGGTCTGCGTTTGCTCACCCAACCTCACCAAACCTCTCAGCCCCAAGAGTGTCCACCTTTATGTCTCATCCAGCTGTGCGTCTAGATATGGTCAATCCAGGTTGCATCACAGCCCCTGAACGCATTGTGTAAGAATTTCTCTCTCTTTCACTGTCTTTGTTTCATGGGTGTTTCAAAGTAATTTATTTTTATAATGGGGTTTAGCTGCTTTTCACTGCTGTGTTTATGCCGCTTTACACCCACTTGACACACTAACAGAGAGATATCAATACATAGGTTTTACGATTATTATTAGTCAGATATATTCTTGTGCGGTGAATAGGGCGTGTTGAGTCCAGTTCTCTGAGCAAGGAGTAGGTCTTGTCTATTACATATTGGGTTTATGGAACGGTATCTGAGCTAATTTGATACCCTTGTTTTATGTATCACCCCACCTCACCTTTCCCGTTAAGCAGCCATAGTGTGTTTTCTGCATGTGTGACTCTGTTCTGTTTTGTAATTCAGTTCAAGTGTAACGGTTTTTACATTCCCTCTATCAGTGATACCTTATGAGAAGTGTCCTTTTCTGTGTGACTTATTGCACTTAGAATCGTCGTACCTAAATCCACTCATCATGCTGCTACTAACCTTACGACATTGATTTCATGGCTGAGTGATATTCCATTGTACATAAGGACCACAACTTCTTTATCCATTTTTCTCTTTCCTGGGATATTTAAGGAGGAATGAAGTGGAGGTCCTGGTCAACAGAGCAGCCCTAAACTTTGAGGTGCTTGTGTCTTGCTGATTTTTCATTTTCCCAATTTATACCCCCATGAGTGGAAGTGCCCTATGCTCTCTAAGCTGTGTTTTTCAGATGTTTCAGGACTCACCGGACACTTCTCCGGAGTGGCTCTTGGCAATTTACATCCCGCCCATCAGTGTAGCAAGGCTCCCATTTCTCCATGGCCTGTCCTGCATTTCTGGTTTTGACACTTTTTTCAGCATGGCCCTTTTGACCGATGGGAAGCGAGACTTCTTTGTAGCGCTGATTTGCCTTTCCAGGTTGCTTGGTTGGCCAAAAAGGGCGTATGCGTTTTTTCCTGAATATATTCAGGAGAAAACGCATACGCCCTTTTTGGCCAAGGGCATCATTGTCAACGTTTTGCCGCTTTTCATGTGCTTTAAAGGCGATTCGTATCTACCTCCTGAAATCTGTTTCCTGCAATTCTGCCTTGATTTCAAATCCTCTTCTTTGCCTTCCCTCAATATATTTGTGGACGAGAGTTATCATTTATAACTCTGCAGGTTTGTGAATTGCAGTGCCCTGAACCTCCATTTTACAACTCGTTTTTATGGGAGCTGGCCGCAAAATCGCAGAATGGCTTCAGGCCCTGTTCTGGTTCCGGGGGTCAGGCTGAGCCTGTGGTTAATTCTTCTTTCTGATGGGAAAATAGAGTGACCTGTGCCTGTCCCAACACCAAGAGCTAGTCTCTCGTTGGTTCCACGTCTTCCCGTTTATCCTCAGGACAAATTGCAACCTGTATGGAACAGGAGGTTAAAGGTGCTGATGCTCCAAGTAGGGAGCTTGCTAGTAAAGCGGCTGGAATGGCGAACCCGGGCACAAGGAGATGAGAAATGAGGTGCCTTTTAGAAACCTTTCCCCATCACACGGTGTACCATCTTCTGGGTTTCTCATGCATGTTTTTGATGTAGGAAGATGCCCTTGAACCTGGAGATTTGGGACCCATGCGATGGGTACCACGCAGTATTCCTTTAAAGGGTCTGCGTTTGCTCACCCAACCTCACCAAACCTCTCAGCCCCAAGAGTGTCCACCCTTATGTCTCATCCAGCTGTGCGTCTAGATATGGTCAATCCAGGTTGCATCACAGCCCCTGAACGCATTGTGTAAGAATTTCTCTCTCTTTCACTGTCTTTGTTTCATGGGCGTTTCAAAGTAATTTATTTTTATAATGGGGTTTAGCTGCTTTTCACTGCTGTGTTTATGCCGCTTTACACCCACTTGACACACTAACAGAGAGATATCAATACATAGGTTTTACGATTATTATTAGTCAGATATATTCTTGTGCGGTGAATAGGGCGTGTTGAGTCCAGTTCTCTGAGCAAGGAGTAGGTCTTGTCTATTACATATTGGGTTTATGGAACGGTATCTGAGCTAATTTGATACCCTTGTTTTATGTATCACCCCACCTCACCTTTCCCGTTAAGCAGCCATAGTGTGTTTTCTGCATGTGTGACTCTGTTCTGTTTTGTAATTCAGTTCAAGTGTAACGGTTTTTACATTCCCTCTATCAGTGATACCTTATGAGAAGTGTCCTTTTCTGTGTGACTTATTTCACTTAGAATCGTCGTACCTAAATCCACTCATCATGCTGCTACTAACCTTATGACATTGATTTCATGGCTGAGTGATATTCCATTGTACATAAGGACCACAACTTCTTTATCCATTTTTCTCTTTCCTGGGATATTTAAGGTGGAATGAAGTGGAGGTCCTGGTCAACAGAGCATCCCTAAACTTTGGGGTGCTTTTGTCTTGCTGATTTTTAATTTTCCCAATTTATACCCCCATGAGTGGAAGTGCCCTATGCTCTCTAAGCTGTGTTTTTCAGATGTTTCAGGACTCACCGGACACTTCTCCGGAGTGGCTCTTGGCAATTTACATCCCGCCCATCAGTGTAGCAAGGCTCCCATTTCTCCATGGCCTATCCTGCATTTCTGGTTTTGACACTTTTTTCAGCATGGCCCTTTTGACCGATGGGAAGCGAGACTTCTTTGTAGCGCTGATTTGCCTTTCCAGGTTGCTTGGTTGGCCAAAAAGGGCGTATGCGTTTTTTCCTGAATATATTCAGGAAAAAACGCATACGCCCTTTTTGGCCAAGGGCATCATTGTCAACGTTTTGCCGCATTTCATGTGCTTTAAAGGCGATTCGTATCTACCTCCTGAAATCTGTTTCCTGCAATTCTGCCTTGATTTCAAATCCTCTTCTTTGCCTTCCCTCAATATATTTGTGGACGGGAGTTATCATTAATAACTCTGCAGGTTTGTGAATTGCAGTGACCTGAACCTCCATTTTACAACTCGTTTTTATGGGAGCTGGCCGCAAAATCGCAGAATGGCTTCAGGCCCTCTTCTGGTTCCGGGGGTCAGGCTGAGCCTGTTGTTAATTCTTCTTTCTGATGGGAAAATAGAGTGACCTGTGCCTGTCCCAACACCAAGAGCTAGTCTCTCGTTGGTTCCACGTCTTCCCGTTTATCCTCAGGACAAATTGCAACCTGTATGGAACAGGAGGTTAAAGGTGCTGATGCTCCAAGTAGGGAGCTTGCTAGTAAAGCGGCTGGAATGGCGAACCCGGGCACAAGGAGATGAGAAATGAGGTGCGTTTTAGAAACCTTTCCCCATCACATGGTGTACCATCTTCTGGGTTTCTCATGCATGTTTTTGATGTAGGAAGATGCCCTTGAACCTGGAGATTTGGGACCCATGCGATGGGTACCACGCAGTATTCCTTTAAAGGGTCTGCGTTTGCTCACCCAACCTCACCAAACCTCTCAGCCCCAAGAGTGTCCACCCTTATGTCTCATCCAGCTGTGCGTCTAGATATGGTCAATCCAGGTTGCATCACAGCCCCTGAATGCATTGTGTAAGAATTTCTCTCTCTTTCACTGTCTTTGTTTCATGGGTGTTTCAAAGTAATTTATTTTTATAATGGGGTTTAGCTGCTTTTCACTGCTGTGTTTATGCCGCTTTACACCCACTTGACACACTAACAGAGAGATATCAATACATAGGTTTTACGATTATTATTAGTCAGATATATTCTTGTGCGGTGAATAGGGCGTGTTGAGTCCAGTTCTCTGAGCAAGGAGTAGGTCTTGTCTATTACATATTGGGTTTATGGAACGGTATCTGAGCTAATTTGATACCCTTGTTTTATGTATCACCCCACCTCACCTTTCCCGTTAAGCAGCCATAGTGTGTTTTCTGCATGTGTGACTCTGTTCTGTTTTGTAATTCAGTTCAAGTGTAACGGTTTTTACATTCCCTCTATCAGTGATACCTTATGAGAAGTGTCCTTTTCTGTGTGACTTATTTCACTTAGAATCGTCGTACCTAAATCCACTCATCATGCTGCTACTAACCTTACGACATTGATTTCATGGCTGAGTGATATTCCATTGTACATAAGGACCACAACTTCTTTATCCATTTTTCTCTTTCCTGGGATATTTAAGGTGGAATGAAGTGGAGGTCCTGGTCAACAGAGCAGCCCTAAACTTTGGGGTGCTTGTGTCTTGCTGATTTTTAATTTTCCCAATTTATACCCCCTTGAGTGGAAATGCCCTATGCTCTCTAAGCTGTGTTTTTCAGATGTTTCAGGACTCACCGGACACTTCTCCGGAGTGGCTCTTGGCAATTTACATCCCGCCCATCAGTGTAGCAAGGCTCCCATTTCTCCATGGCCTGTCCTGCATTTCTGGTTTTGACACTTTTTTCAGCATGGCCCTTTTGACCGATGGGAAGCGAGACTTCTTTGTAGCGCTGATTTGCCTTTCCAGGTTGCTTGGTTGGCCAAAAAGGGCGTATGCGTTTTTTCCTGAATATATTCAGGAAAAAACGCATACGCCCTTTTTGGCCAAGGGCATCATTGTCAACGTTTTGCCGCTTTTCATGTGCTTTAAAGGCGATTCGTATCTACCTCCTGAAATCTGTTTCCTGCAATTCTGCCTTGATTTCAAATCCTCTTCTTTGCCTTCCCTCAATATATTTGTGGACGGGAGTTATCATTAATAACTCTGCAGGTTTGTGAATTGCAGTGACCTGAACCTCCATTTTACAACTCGTTTTTATGGGAGCTGGCCGCAAAATCGCAGAATGGCTTCAGGCCCTGTTCTGGTTCCGGGGGTCAGGCTGAGCCTGTGGTTAATTCTTCTTTCTGATGGGAAAATAGAGTGACCTGTGCCTGTCCCAACACCAAGAGCTAGTCTCTCGTTGGTTCCACGTCTTCCCGTTTATCCTCAGGACAAATTGCAACCTGTATGGAACAGGAGGTTAAAGGTGCTGATGCTCCAAGTAGGGAGCTTGCTAGTAAAGCGGCTGGAATGGCGAACCCGGGCACAAGGAGATGAGAAATGAGGTGCGTTTTAGAAACCTTTCCCCATCACACGGTGTACCATCTTCTGGGTTTCTCATGCATGTTTTTGATGTAGGAAGATGCCCTTGAACCTGGAGATTTGGGACCCATGCGATGGGTACCACGCAGTATTCCTTTAAAGGGTCTGCGTTTGCTCACCCAACCTCACCAAACCTCTCAGCCCCAAGAGTGTCCACCCTTATGTCTCATCCAGCTGTGCGTCTAGATATGGTCAATCCAGGTTGCATCACAGCCCCTGAACGCATTGTGTAAGAATTTCTATCTCTTTCACTGTCTTTGTTTCATGGGTGTTTCAAAGTAATTTATTTTTATAATGGGGTTTAGCTGCTTTTCACTGCTGTGTTTATGCCGCTTTACACCCACTTGACACACTAACAGAGAGATATCAATACATAGGTTTTACGATTATTATTAGTCAGATATATTCTTGTGCGGTGAATAGGGCGTGTTGAGTCCAGTTCTCTGAGCAAGGAGTAGGTCTTGTCTATTACATATTGGGTTTATGGAACGGTATCTGAGCTAATTTGATACCCTTGTTTTATGTATCACCCCACCTCACCTTTCCCGTTAAGCAGCCATAGTGTGTTTTCTGCATGTGTGACTCTGTTCTGTTTTGTAATTCAGTTCAAGTGTAACGGTTTTTACATTCCCTCTATCAGTGATACCTTATGAGAAGTGTCCTTTTCTGTGTGACTTATTTCACTTAGAATCGTCGTACCTAAATCCACTCATCATGCTGCTACTAACCTTACGACATTGATTTCATGGCTGAGTGATATTCCATTGTACATAAGGACCACAACTTCTTTATCCATTTTTCTCTTTCCTGGGATATTTAAGGTGGAATGAAGTGGAGGTCCTGGTCAACAGAGCATCCCTAAACTTTGGGGTGCTTGTGTCTTGCTGATTTTTAATTTTCCCAATTTATACCCCCATGAGTGGAAGTGCCCTATGCTCTCTAAGCTGTGTTTTTCAGATGTTTCAGGACTCACCGGACACTTCTCCGGAGTGGCTCTTGGCAATTTACATCCCGCCCATCAGTGTAGCAAGGCTCCCATTTCTGCATGGCCTGTCCTGCATTTCTGGTTTTGACACTTTTTTCAGCATGGCCCTTTTGACCGATGGGAAGCGAGACTTCTTTGTAGCGCTGATTTGCCTTTCCAGGTTGCTTGGTTGGCCAAAAAGGGCGTATGCGTTTTTTCCTGAATATATTCAGGAAAAAACGCATACGCCCTTTTTGGCCAAGGGCATCATTGTCAACGTTTTGCCGCTTTTCATGTGCTTTAAAGGCGATTCGTATCTACCTCCTGAAATCTGTTTCCTGCAATTCTGCCTTGATTTCAAATCCTCTTCTTTGCCTTCCCTCAATATATTTGTGGACGAGAGTTATCATTTATAACTCTGCAGGTTTGTGAATTGCAGTGCCCTGAACCTCCATTTTACAACTCGTTTTTATGGGAGCTGGCCGCAAAATCGCAGAATGGCTTCAGGCCCTGTTCTGGTTCCGGGGGGCAGGCTGAGCCTGTGGTTAATTCTTCTTTCTGATGGGAAAATAGAGTGACCTGTGCCTGTCCCAACACCAAGAGCTAGTCTCTCGTTGGTTCCACGTCTTCCCGTTTATCCTCAGGACAAATTGCAACCTGTATGGAACAGGAGGTTAAAGGTGCTGATGCTCCAAGTAGGGAGCTTGCTAGTAAAGCGGCTGGAATGGCGAACCCGGGCACAAGGAGATGAGAAATGAGGTGCGTTTTAGAAACCTTTCCCCATCACACGGTGTACCATCTTCTGGGTTTCTCATGCATGTTTTTGATGTAGGAAGATGCCCTTGAACCTGGAGATTTGGGACCCATGCGATGGGTACCACGCAGTATTCCTTTAAAGGGTCTGCGTTTGCTCACCCAACCTCACCAAACCTCTCAGCCCCAAGAGTGTCCACCCTTATGTCTCATCCAGCTGTGCGTCTAGATATGGTCAATCCAGGTTGCATCACAGCCCCTGAACGCATTGTGTAAGAATTTCTCTCTCTTTCACTGTCTTTGTTCATGGGTGTTTCAAAGTAATTTATTTTTATAATGGGGTTTAGCTGCTTTTCACTGCTGTGTTTATGCCGCTTTACACCCACTTGACACACTAACAGAGAGATATCAATACATAGGTTTTACGATTATTATTAGTCAGATATATTCTTGTGCGGTGAATAGGGCGTGTTGAGTCCAGTTCTCTGAGCAAGGAGTAGGTCTTGTCTATTACATATTGGGTTTATGGAACGGTATCTGAGCTAATTTGATACCCTTGTTTTATGTATCACCCCACCTCACCTTTCCCGTTAAGCAGCCATAGTGTGTTTTCTGCATGTGTGACTCTGTTCTGTTTTGTAATTCAGTTCAAGTGTAACGGATTTTACATTCCCTCTATCAGTGATACCTTATGAGAAGTGTCCTTTTCTGTGTGACTTATTTCACTTAGAATCGTCGTACCTAATTCCACTCATCATGCTGCTACTAACCTTACGACATTGATTTCCTGGCTGAGTGATATTCCATTGTACATAAGGACCACAACTTCTTTATCCATTTTTCTCTTTCCTGGGATATTTAAGGTGGAATGAAGTGGAGGTCCTGGTCAACAGAGCAGCCCTAAACTTTGGGGTGCTTGTGTCTTGCTGATTTTTAATTTTCCCAATTTATACCCCCATGAGTGGAAGTGCCCTATGCTCTCTAAGCTGTGTTTTTCAGATGTTTCAGGACTCACCGGACACTTCTCCGGAGTGGCTCTTGGCAATTTACATCCCGCCCATCAGTGTAGCAAGGCTCCCATTTCTCCATGGCCTGTCCTGCATTTCTGGTTTTGACACTTTTTTCAGCATGGCCCTTTTGACCGATGGGAAGCGAGACTTCTTTGTAGCGCTGATTTGCCTTTCCAGGTTGCTTGGTTGGCCAAAAAGGGCGTATGCGTTTTTTCCTGAATATATTCAGGAAAAAACGCATACGCCCTTTTTGGCCAAGGGCATCATTGTCAACGTTTTGCCGCTTTTCATGTGCTTTAAAGGCGATTCGTATCTACCTCCTGAAATCTGTTTCCTGCAATTCTGCCTTGATTTCAAATCCTCTTCTTTGCCTTCCCTCAATATATTTGTGGACGGGAGTTATCATTTATAACTCTGCAGGTTTGTGAATTGCAGTGCCCTGAACCTCCATTTTACAACTCGTTTTTATGGGAGCTGGCCGCAAAATCGCAGAATGGCTTCAGGCCCTGTTCTGGTTCCGGGGGGCAGGCTGAGCCTGTGGTTAATTCTTCTTTCTGATGGGAAAATAGAGTGACCTGTGCCTGTCCCAACACCAAGAGCTAGTCTCTCGTTGGTTCCACGTCTTCCCGTTTATCCTCAGGACAAATTGCAACCTGTATGGAACAGGAGGTTAAAGGTGCTGATGCTCCAAGTAGGGAGCTTGCTAGTAAAGCGGCTGGAATGGCGAACCCGGGCACAAGGAAATGAGAAATGAGGTGCGTTTTAGAAACCTTTCCCCATCACACGGTGTACCATCTTCTGGGTTTCTCATGCATGTTTTTGATGTAGGAAGATGCCCTTGAACCTGGAGATTTGGGACCCATGCGATGGGTACCACGCAGTATTCCTTTAAAGGGTCTGCGTTTGCTCACCCAACCTCACCAAACCTCTCAGCCCCAAGAGTGTCCACCCTTATGTCTCATCCAGCTGTGCGTCTAGATATGGTCAATCCAGGTTGCATCACAGCCCCTGAACGCATTGTGTAAGAATTTCTCTCTCTTTCACTGTCTTTGTTTCATGGGTGTTTCAAAGTAATTTATTTTTATAATGGGGTTTAGCTGCTTTTCACTGCTGTGTTTATGCCGCTTTACACCCACTTGACACACTAACAGAGAGATATCAATACATAGGTTTTACGATTATTATTAGTCAGATATATTCTTGTGCGGTGAATAGGGCGTGTTGAGTCCAGTTCTCTGAGCAAGGAGTAGGTCTTGTCTATTACATATTGGGTTTATGGAACGGTATCTGAGCTAATTTGATACCCTTGTTTTATGTATCACCCCACCTCACCTTTCCCGTTAAGCAGCCATAGTGTGTTTTCTGCATGTGTGACTCTGTTCTGTTTTGTAATTCAGTTCAAGTGTAACGGATTTTACATTCCCTCTATCAGTGATACCTTATGAGAAGTGTCCTTTTCTGTGTGACTTATTTCACTTAGAATCGTCGTACCTAATTCCACTCATCATGCTGCTACTAACCTTACGACATTGATTTCCTGGCTGAGTGATATTCCATTGTACATAAGGACCACAACTTCTTTATCCATTTTTCTCTTTCCTGGGATATTTAAGGTGGAATGAAGTGGAGGTCCTGGTCAACAGAGCAGCCCTAAACTTTGGGGTGCTTGTGTCTTGCTGATTTTTAATTTTCCCAATTTATACCCCCATGAGTGGAAGTGCCCTATGCTCTCTAAGCTGTGTTTTTCAGATGTTTCAGGACTCACCGGACACTTCTCCGGAGTGGCTCTTGGCAATTTACATCCCGCCCATCAGTGTAGCAAGGCTCCCATTTCTCCATGGCCTGTCCTGCATTTCTGGTTTTGACACTTTTTTCAGCATGGCCCTTTTGACCGATGGGAAGCGAGACTTCTTTGTAGCGCTGATTTGCCTTTCCAGGTTGCTTGGTTGGCCAAAAAGGGCGTATGCGTTTTTTCCTGAATATATTCAGGAAAAAACGCATACGCCCTTTTTGGCCAAGGGCATCATTGTCAACGTTTTGCCGCTTTTCATGTGCTTTAAAGGCGATTCGTATCTACCTCCTGAAATCTGTTTCCTGCAATTCTGCCTTGATTTCAAATCCTCTTCTTTGCCTTCCCTCAATATATTTGTGGACGAGAGTTATCATTTATAACTCTGCAGGTTTGTGAATTGCAGTGCCCTGAACCTCCATTTTACAACTCGTTTTTATGGGAGCTGGCCGCAAAATCGCAGAATGGCTTCAGGCCCTGTTCTGGTTCCGGGGGTCAGGCTGAGCCTGTGGTTAATTCTTCTTTCTGATGGGAAAATAGAGTGACCTGTGCCTGTCCCAACACCAAGAGCTAGTCTCTCGTTGGTTCCACGTCTTCCCGTTTATCCTCAGGACAAATTGCAACCTGTATGGAACAGGAGGTTAAAGGTGCTGATGCTCCAAGTAGGGAGCTTGCTAGTAAAGCGGCTGGAATGGCGAACCCGGGCACAAGGAGATGAGAAATGAGGTGCGTTTTAGAAACCTTTCCCCATCACACGGTGTACCATCTTCTGGGTTTCTCATGCATGTTTTTGATGTAGGAAGATGCCCTTGAACCTGGAGATTTGGGACCCATGCGATGGGTACCACGCAGTATTCCTTTAAAGGGTCTGCGTTTGCTCACCCAACCTCACCAAACCTCTCAGCCCCAAGAGTGTCCACCTTTATGTCTCATCCAGCTGTGCGTCTAGATATGGTCAATCCAGGTTGCATCACAGCCCCTGAACGCATTGTGTAAGAATTTCTCTCTCTTTCACTGTCTTTGTTTCATGGGTGTTTCAAAGTAATTTATTTTTATAATGGGGTTTAGCTGCTTTTCACTGCTGTGTTTATGCCGCTTTACACCCACTTGACACACTAACAGAGAGATATCAATACATAGGTTTTACGATTATTATTAGTCAGATATATTCTTGTGCGGTGAATAGGGCGTGTTGAGTCCAGTTCTCTGAGCAAGGAGTAGGTCTTGTCTATTACATATTGGGTTTATGGAACGGTATCTGAGCTAATTTGATACCCTTGTTTTATGTATCACCCCACCTCACCTTTCCCGTTAAGCAGCCATAGTGTGTTTTCTGCATGTGTGACTCTGTTCTGTTTTGTAATTCAGTTCAAGTGTAACGGTTTTTACATTCCCTCTATCAGTGATACCTTATGAGAAGTGTCCTTTTCTGTGTGACTTATTGCACTTAGAATCGTCGTACCTAAATCCACTCATCATGCTGCTACTAACCTTACGACATTGATTTCCTGGCTGAGTGATATTCCATTGTACATAAGGACCACAACTTCTTTATCCATTTTTCTCTTTCCTGGGATATTTAAGGAGGAATGAAGTGGAGGTCCTGGTCAACAGAGCAGCCCTAAACTTTGGGGTGCTTGTGTCTTGCTGATTTTTCATTTTCCCAATTTATACCCCCATGAGTGGAAGTGCCCTATGCTCTCTAAGCTGTGTTTTTCAGATGTTTCAGGACTCACCGGACACTTCTCCGGAGTGGCTCTTGGCAATTTACATCCCGCCCATCAGTGTAGCAAGGCTCCCATTTCTCCATGGCCTGTCCTGCATTTCTGGTTTTGACACTTTTTTCAGCATGGCCCTTTTGACCGATGGGAAGCGAGACTTCTTTGTAGCGCTGATTTGCCTTTCCAGGTTGCTTGGTTGGCCAAAAAGGGCGTATGCGTTTTTTCCTGAATATATTCAGGAAAAAACGCATACGCCCTTTTTGGCCAAGGGCATCATTGTCAACGTTTTGCCGCTTTTCATGTGCTTTAAAGGCGATTCGTATCTACCTCCTGAAATCTGTTTCCTGCAATTCTGCCTTGATTTCAAATCCTCTTCTTTGCCTTCCCTCAATATATTTGTGGACGAGAGTTATCATTTATAACTCTGCAGGTTTGTGAATTGCAGTGCCCTGAACCTCCATTTTACAACTCGTTTTTATGGGAGCTGGCCGCAAAATCGCAGAATGGCTTCAGGCCCTGTTCTGGTTCCGGGGGTCAGGCTGAGCCTGTGGTTAATTCTTCTTTCTGATGGGAAAATAGAGTGACCTGTGCCTGTCCCAACACCAAGAGCTAGTCTCTCGTTGGTTCCACGTCTTCCCGTTTATCCTCAGGACAAATTGCAACCTGTATGGAACAGGAGGTTAAAGGTGCTGATGCTCCAAGTAGGGAGCTTGCTAGTAAAGCGGCTGGAATGGCGAACCCGGGCACAAGGAGATGAGAAATGAGGTGCGTTTTAGAAACCTTTCCCCATCACATGGTGTACCATCTTCTGGGTTTCTCATGCATGTTTTTGATGTAGGAAGATGCCCTTGAACCTGGAGATTTGGGACCCATGCGATGGGTACCACGCAGTATTCCTTTAAAGGGTCTGCGTTTGCTCACCCAACCTCACCAAACCTCTCAGCCCCAAGAGTGTCCACCCTTATGTCTCATCCAGCTGTGCGTCTAGATATGGTCAATCCAGGTTGCATCACAGCCCCTGAATGCATTGTGTAAGAATTTCTCTCTCTTTCACTGTCTTTGTTTCATGGGTGTTTCAAAGTAATTTATTTTTATAATGGGGTTTAGCTGCTTTTCACTGCTGTGTTTATGCCGCTTTACACCCACTTGACACACTAACAGAGAGATATCAATACATAGGTTTTACGATTATTATTAGTCAGATATATTCTTGTGCGGTGAATAGGGCGTGTTGAGTCCAGTTCTCTGAGCAAGGAGTAGGTCTTGTCTATTACATATTGGGTTTATGGAACGGTATCTGAGCTAATTTGATACCCTTGTTTTATGTATCACCCCACCTCACCTTTCCCGTTAAGCAGCCATAGTGTGTTTTCTGCATGTGTGACTCTGTTCTGTTTTGTAATTCAGTTCAAGTGTAACGGTTTTTACATTCCCTCTATCAGTGATACCTTATGAGAAGTGTCCTTTTCTGTGTGACTTATTTCACTTAGAATCGTCGTACCTAAATCCACTCATCATGCTGCTACTAACCTTACGACATTGATTTCATGGCTGAGTGATATTCCATTGTACATAAGGACCACAACTTCTTTATCCATTTTTCTCTTTCCTGGGATATTTAAGGTGGAATGAAGTGGAGGTCCTGGTCAACAGAGCAGCCCTAAACTTTGGGGTGCTTGTGTCTTGCTGATTTTTCATTTTCCCAATTTATACCCCCATGAGTGGAAGTGCCCTATGCTCTCTAAGCTGTGTTTTTCAGATGTTTCAGGACTCACCGGACACTTCTCCGGAGTGGCTCTTGGCAATTTACATCCCGCCCATCAGTGTAGCAAGGCTCCCATTTCTCCATGGCCTGTCCTGCATTTCTGGTTTTGACACTTTTTTCAGCATGGCCCTTTTGACCGATGGGAAGCGAGACTTCTTTGTAGCGCTGATTTGCCTTTCCAGGTTGCTTGGTTGGCCAAAAAGGGCGTATGCGTTTTTTCCTGAATATATTCAGGAAAAAACGCATACGCCCTTTTTGGCCAAGGGCATCATTGTCAACGTTTTGCCGCTTTTCATGTGCTTTAAAGGCGATTCGTATCTACCTCCTGAAATCTGTTTCCTGCAATTCTGCCTTGATTTCAAATCCTCTTCTTTGCCTTCCCTCAATATATTTGTGGACGGGAGTTATCATTAATAACTCTGCAGGTTTGTGAATTGCAGTGACCTGAACCTCCATTTTACAACTCGTTTTTATGGGAGCTGGCCGCAAAATCGCAGAATGGCTTCAGGCCCTGTTCTGGTTCCGGGGGTCAGGCTGAGCCTGTGGTTAATTCTTCTTTCTGATGGGAAAATAGAGTGACCTGTGCCTGTCCCAACACCAAGAGCTAGTCTCTCGTTGGTTCCACGTCTTCCCGTTTATCCTCAGGACAAATTGCAACCTGTATGGAACAGGAGGTTAAAGGTGCTGATGCTCCAAGTAGGGAGCTTGCTAGTAAAGCGGCTGGAATGGCGAACCCGGGCACAAGGAGATGAGAAATGAGGTGCGTTTTAGAAACCTTTCCCCATCACACGGTGTACCATCTTCTGGGTTTCTCATGCATGTTTTTGATGTAGGAAGATGCCCTTGAACCTGGAGATTTGGGACCCATGCGATGGGTACCACGCAGTATTCCTTTAAAGGGTCTGCGTTTGCTCACCCAACCTCACCAAACCTCTCAGCCCCAAGAGTGTCCACCCTTATGTCTCATCCAGCTGTGCGTCTAGATATGGTCAATCCAGGTTGCATCACAGCCCCTGAACGCATTGTGTAAGAATTTCTCTCTCTTTCACTGTCTTTGTTTCATGGGTGTTTCAAAGTAATTTATTTTTATAATGGGGTTTAGCTGCTTTTCACTGCTGTGTTTATGCCGCTTTACACCCACTTGACACACTAACAGAGAGATATCAATACATAGGTTTTACGATTATTATTAGTCAGATATATTCTTGTGCGGTGAATAGGGCGTGTTGAGTCCAGTTCTCTGAGCAAGGAGTAGGTCTTGTCTATTACATATTGGGTTTATGGAACGGTATCTGAGCTAATTTGATACCCTTGTTTTATGTATCACCCCACCTCACCTTTCCCGTTAAGCAGCCATAGTGTGTTTTCTGCATGTGTGACTCTGTTCTGTTTTGTAATTCAGTTCAAGTGTAACGGTTTTTACATTCCCTCTATCAGTGATACCTTATGAGAAGTGTCCTTTTCTGTGTGACTTATTTCACTTAGAATCGTCGTACCTAAATCCACTCATCATGCTGCTACTAACCTTACGACATTGATTTCATGGCTGAGTGATATTCCATTGTACATAAGGACCACAACTTCTTTATCCATTTTTCTCTTTCCTGGGATATTTAAGGTGGAATGAAGTGGAGGTCCTGGTCAACAGAGCATCCCTAAACTTTGGGGTGCTTGTG
This sequence comes from Balaenoptera borealis, assembly GCF_965194805.1. Lineage (NCBI taxonomy): Eukaryota > Metazoa > Chordata > Mammalia > Artiodactyla > Balaenopteridae > Balaenoptera > Balaenoptera borealis. The sequence goes on along the minus strand of NW_028123969.1, from coordinate 792,429 downwards.
TCTTGCTGATTTTTAATTTTCCCAATTTATACCCCCATGAGTGGAAGTGCCCTATGCTCTCTAAGCTGTGTTTTTCAGATGTTTCAGGACTCACCGGACACTTCTCCGGAGTGGCTCTTGGCAATTTACATCCCGCCCATCAGTGTAGCAAGGCTCCCATTTCTCCATGGCCTGTCCTGCATTTCTGGTTTTGACACTTTTTTCAGCATGGCCCTTTTGACCGATGGGAAGCGAGACTTCTTTGTAGCGCTGATTTGCCTTTCCAGGTTGCTTGGTTGGCCAAAAAGGGCGTATGCGTTTTTTCCTGAATATATTCAGGAAAAAACGCATACGCCCTTTTTGGCCAAGGGCATCATTGTCAACGTTTTGCCGCTTTTCATGTGCTTTAAAGGCGATTCGTATCTACCTCCTGAAATCTGTTTCCTGCAATTCTGCCTTGATTTCAAATCCTCTTCTTTGCCTTCCCTCAATATATTTGTGGACGAGAGTTATCATTTATAACTCTGCAGGTTTGTGAATTGCAGTGCCCTGAACCTCCATTTTACAACTCGTTTTTATGGGAGCTGGCCGCAAAATCGCAGAATGGCTTCAGGCCCTGTTCTGGTTCCGGGGGGCAGGCTGAGCCTGTGGTTAATTCTTCTTTCTGATGGGAAAATAGAGTGACCTGTGCCTGTCCCAACACCAAGAGCTAGTCTCTCGTTGGTTCCACGTCTTCCCGTTTATCCTCAGGACAAATTGCAACCTGTATGGAACAGGAGGTTAAAGGTGCTGATGCTCCAAGTAGGGAGCTTGCTAGTAAAGCGGCTGGAATGGCGAACCCGGGCACAAGGAGATGAGAAATGAGGTGCGTTTTAGAAACCTTTCCCCATCACACGGTGTACCATCTTCTGGGTTTCTCATGCATGTTTTTGATGTAGGAAGATGCCCTTGAACCTGGAGATTTGGGACCCATGCGATGGGTACCACGCAGTATTCCTTTAAAGGGTCTGCGTTTGCTCACCCAACCTCACCAAACCTCTCAGCCCCAAGAGTGTCCAACCTTATGTCTCATCCAGCTGTGCGTCTAGATATGGTCAATCCAGGTTGCATCACAGCCCCTGAACGCATTGTGTAAGAATTTCTCTCTCTTTCACTGTCTTTGTTCATGGGTGTTTCAAAGTAATTTATTTTTATAATGGGGTTTAGCTGCTTTTCACTGCTGTGTTTATACCGCTTTACACCCACTTGACACACTAACAGAGAGATATCAATACATAGGTTTTACGATTATTATTAGTCAGATATATTCTTGTGCGGTGAATAGGGCGTGTTGAGTCCAGTTCTCTGAGCAAGGAGTAGGTCTTGTCTATTACATATTGGGTTTATGGAACGGTATCTGAGCTAATTTGATACCCTTGTTTTATGTATCACCCCACCTCACCTTTCCCGTTAAGCAGCCATAGTGTGTTTTCTGCATGTGTGACTCTGTTCTGTTTTGTAATTCAGTTCAAGTGTAACGGATTTTACATTCCCTCTATCAGTGATACCTTATGAGAAGTGTCCTTTTCTGTGTGACTTATTTCACTTAGAATCGTCGTACCTAATTCCACTCATCATGCTGCTACTAACCTTACGACATTGATTTCCTGGCTGAGTGATATTCCATTGTACATAAGGACCACAACTTCTTTATCCATTTTTCTCTTTCCTGGGATATTTAAGGTGGAATGAAGTGGAGGTCCTGGTCAACAGAGCAGCCCTAAACTTTGGGGTGCTTGTGTCTTGCTGATTTTTAATTTTCCCAATTTATACCCCCATGAGTGGAAGTGCCCTATGCTCTCTAAGCTGTGTTTTTCAGATGTTTCAGGACTCACCGGACACTTCTCCGGAGTGGCTCTTGGCAATTTACATCCCGCCCATCAGTGTAGCAAGGCTCCCATTTCTCCATGGCCTGTCCTGCATTTCTGGTTTTGACACTTTTTTCAGCATGGCCCTTTTGACCGATGGGAAGCGAGACTTCTTTGTAGCGCTGATTTGCCTTTCCAGGTTGCTTGGTTGGCCAAAAAGGGCGTATGCGTTTTTTCCTGAATATATTCAGGAAAAAACGCATACGCCCTTTTTGGCCAAGGGCATCATTGTCAACGTTTTGCCGCTTTTCATGTGCTTTAAAGGCGATTCGTATCTACCTCCTGAAATCTGTTTCCTGCAATTCTGCCTTGATTTCAAATCCTCTTCTTTGCCTTCCCTCAATATATTTGTGGACGAGAGTTATCATTTATAACTCTGCAGGTTTGTGAATTGCAGTGCCCTGAACCTCCATTTTACAACTCGTTTTTATGGGAGCTGGCCGCAAAATCGCAGAATGGCTTCAGGCCCTGTTCTGGTTCCGGGGGGCAGGCTGAGCCTGTGGTTAATTCTTCTTTCTGATGGGAAAATAGAGTGACCTGTGCCTGTCCCAACACCAAGAGCTAGTCTCTCGTTGGTTCCACGTCTTCCCGTTTATCCTCAGGACAAATTGCAACCTGTACGGAACAGGAGGTTAAAGGTGCTGATGCTCCAAGTAGGGAGCTTGCTAGTAAAGCGGCTGGAATGGCGAACCCGGGCACAAGGAGATGAGAAATGAGGTGCGTTTTAGAAACCTTTCCCCATCACACGGTGTACCATCTTCTGGGTTTCTCATGCATGTTTTTGATGTAGGAAGATGCCCTTGAACCTGGAGATTTGGGACCCATGCGATGGGTACCACGCAGTATTCCTTTAAAGGGTCTGCGTTTGCTCACCCAACCTCACCAAACCTCTCAGCCCCAAGAGTGTCCACCCTTATGTCTCATCCAGCTGTGCGTCTAGATATGGTCAATCCAGGTTGCATCACAGCCCCTGAACGCATTGTGTAAGAATTTCTCTCTCTTTCACTGTCTTTGTTTCATGGGTGTTTCAAAGTAATTTATTTTTATAATGGGGTTTAGCTGCTTTTCACTGCTGTGTTTATGCCGCTTTACACCCACTTGACACACTAACAGAGAGATATCAATACATAGGTTTTACGATTATTATTAGTCAGATATATTCTTGTGCGGTGAATAGGGCGTGTTGAGTCCAGTTCTCTGAGCAAGGAGTAGGTCTTGTCTATTACATATTGGGTTTATGGAACGGTATCTGAGCTAATTTGATACCCTTGTTTTATGTATCACCCCACCTCACCTTTCCCGTTAAGCAGCCATAGTGTGTTTTCTGCATGTGTGACTCTGTTCTGTTTTGTAATTCAGTTCAAGTGTAACGGATTTTACATTCCCTCTATCAGTGATACCTTATGAGAAGTGTCCTTTTCTGTGTGACTTATTTCACTTAGAATCGTCGTACCTAATTCCACTCATCATGCTGCTACTAACCTTACGACATTGATTTCCTGGCTGAGTGATATTCCATTGTACATAAGGACCACAACTTCTTTATCCATTTTTCTCTTTCCTGGGATATTTAAGGTGGAATGAAGTGGAGGTCCTTGTCAACAGAGCAGCCCTAAACTTTGGGGTGCTTGTGTCTTGCTGATTTTTAATTTTCCCAATTTATACCCCCATGAGTGGAAGTGCCCTATGCTCTCTAAGCTGTGTTTTTCAGATGTTTCAGGACTCACCGGACACTTCTCCGGAGTGGCTCTTGGCAATTTACATCCCGCCCATCAGTGTAGCAAGGCTCCCATTTCTCCATGGCCTGTCCTGCATTTCTGGTTTTGACACTTTTTTCAGCATGGCCCTTTTGACCGATGGGAAGCAAGACTTCTCTGTAGCGCTGATTTGCCTTTCCAGGTTGCTTGGTTGGCCAAAAAGGGCGTATGCGTTTTTTCCTGAATATATTCAGGAAAAAACGCATACGCCCTTTTTGGCCAAGGGCATCATTGTCAACGTTTTGCCGCTTTTCATGTGCTTTAAAGGCGATTCGTATCTACCTCCTGAAATCTGTTTCCTGCAATTCTGCCTTGATTTCAAGTCCTCTTCTTTGCCTTCCCTCAATATATTTGTGGACGAGAGTTCTCATTTATAACTCTGCAGGTTTGTGAATTGCAGTGCCCTGAACCTCCATTTTACAACTCGTTTTTATGGGAGCTGGCCGCAAAATCGCAGAATGGCTTCAGGCCCTGTTCTGGTTCCGGGGGGCAGGCTGAGCCTGTGGTTAATTCTTCTTTCTGATGGGAAAATAGAGTGACCTGTGCCTGTCCCAACACCAAGAGCTAGTCTCTCGTTGGTTCCACGTCTTCCCGTTTATCCTCAGGACAAATTGCAACCTGTATGGAACAGGAGGTTAAAGGTGCTGATGCTCCAAGTAGGGAGCTTGCTAGTAAAGCGGCTGGAATGGCGAACCCGGGCACAAGGAGATGAGAAATGAGGTGCGTTTTAGAAACCTTTCCCCATCACACGGTGTACCATCTTCTGGGTTTCTCATGCATGTTTTTGATGTAGGAAGATGCCCTTGAACCTGGAGATTTGGGACCCATGCGATGGGTACCACGCAGTATTCCTTTAAAGGGTCTGGGTTTGCTCACCCAACCTCACCAAACCTCTCAGCCCCAAGAGTGTCCACCCTTATGTCTCATCCAGCTGTGCATCTAGATATGGTCAATCCAGGTTGCATCACAGCCCCTGAACGCATTGTGTAAGAATTTCTCTCTCTTTCACTGTCTTTGTTTCATGGGTGTTTCAAAGTAATTTATTTTTATAATGGGGTTTAGCTGCTTTTCACTGCTGTGTTTATGCCGCTTTACACCCACTTGACACACAGAGAGATATCAATACATAGGTTTTACGATTATTATTAGTCAGATATATTCTTGTGCGGTGAATAGGGCGTGTTGAGTCCAGTTCTCTGAGCAAGGAGTAGGTCTTGTCTATTACATATTGGGTTTATGGAACGGTATCTGAGCTAATTTGATACCCTTGTTTTATGTATCACCCCACCTCACCTTTCCCGTTAAGCAGCCATAGTGTGTTTTCTGCATGTGTGACTCTGTTCTGTTTTGTAATTCAGTTCAAGTGTAACGGTTTTTACATTCCCTCTATCAGTGATACCTTATGAGAAGTGTCCTTTTCTGTGTGACTTATTTCACTTAGAATCGTCATACCTAATTCCACTCATCATGCTGCTACTAACCTTACGACATTGATTTCATGGCTGAGTGATATTCCATTGTACATAAGGACCACAACTTCTTTATCCATTTTTCTCTTTCCTGGGATATTTAAGGTGGAATGAAGTGGAGGTCCTGGTCAACAGAGCAGCCCTAAACTTTGGGGTGCTTGTGTCTTGCTGATTTTTAATTTTCCCAATTTATACCCCCATGAGTGGAAGTGCCCTATGCTCTCTAAGCTGTGTTTTTCAGATGTTTCAGGACTCACCGGACACTTCTCCGGAGTGGCTCTTGGCAATTTACATCCCGCCCATCAGTGTAGCAAGGCTCCCATTTCTCCATGGCCTGTCCTGCATTTCTGGTTTTGACACTTTTTTCAGCATGGCCCTTTTGACCGATGGGAAGCGAGACTTCTTTGTAGCGCTGATTTGCCTTTCCAGGTTGCTTGGTTGGCCAAAAAGGGCGTATGCGTTTTTTCCTGAATATATTCAGGAAAAAACGCATACGCCCTTTTTGGCCAAGGGCATCATTGTCAACGTTTTGCCGCTTTTCATGTGCTTTAAAGGCGATTCGTATCTACCTCCTGAAATCTGTTTCCTGCAATTCTGCCTTGATTTCAAATCCTCTTCTTTGCCTTCCCTCAATATATTTGTGGACGAGAGTTATCATTTATAACTCTGCAGGTTTGTGAATTGCAGTGCCCTGAACCTCCATTTTACAACTCGTTTTTATGGGAGCTGGCCGCAAAATCGCAGAATGGCTTCAGGCCCTGTTCTGGTTCCGGGGGTCAGGCTGAGCCTGTGGTTAATTCTTCTTTCTGATGGGAAAATAGAGTGACCTGTGCCTGTCCCAACACCAAGAGCTAGTCTCTCGTTGGTTCCACGTCTTCCCGTTTATCCTCAGGACAAATTGCAACCTGTATGGAACAGGAGGTTAAAGGTGCTGATGCTCCAAGTAGGGAGCTTGCTAGTAAAGCGGCTGGAATGGCGAACCCGGGCACAAGGAGATGAGAAATGAGGTGCGTTTTAGAAACCTTTCCCCATCACACGGTGTACCATCTTCTGGGTTTCTCATGCATGTTTTTGATGTAGGAAGATGCCCTTGAACCTGGAGATTTGGGACCCATGCGATGGGTACCACGCAGTATTCCTTTAAAGGGTCTGGGTTTGCTCACCCAACCTCACCAAACCTCTCAGCCCCAAGAGTGTCCACCCTTATGTCTCATCCAGCTGTGCGTCTAGATATGGTCAATCCAGGTTGCATCACAGCCCCTGAACGCATTGTGTAAGAATTTCTCTCTCTTTCACTGTCTTTGTTTCATGGGTGTTTCAAAGTAATTTATTTTTATAATGGGGTTTAGCTGCTTTTCACTGCTGTGTTTATGCCGCTTTACACCCACTTGACACACTAACAGAGAGATATCAATACATAGGTTTTACGATTATTATTAGTCAGATATATTCTTGTGCGGTGAATAGGGCGTGTTGAGTCCAGTTCTCTGAGCAAGGAGTAGGTCTTGTCTATTACATATTGGGTTTATGGAACGGTATCTGAGCTAATTTGATACCCTTGTTTTATGTATCACCCCACCTCACCTTTCCCGTTAAGCAGCCATAGTGTGTTTTCTGCATGTGTGACTCTGTTCTGTTTTGTAATTCAGTTCAAGTGTAACGGTTTTTACATTCCCTCTATCAGTGATACCTTATGAGAAGTGTCCTTTTCTGTGTGACTTATTTCACTTAGAATCGTCGTACCTAAATCCACTCATCATGCTGCTACTAACCTTACGACATTGATTTCATGGCTGAGTGATATTCCATTGTACATAAGGACCACAACTTCTTTATCCATTTTTCTCTTTCCTGGGATATTTAAGGTGGAATGAAGTGGAGGTCCTGGTCAACAGAGCAGCCCTAAACTTTGGGGTGCTTGTGTCTTGCTGATTTTTAATTTTCCCAATTTATACCCCCATGAGTGGAAGTGCCCTATGCTCTCTAAGCTGTGTTTTTCAGATGTTTCAGGACTCACCGGACACTTCTCCGGAGTGGCTCTTGGCAATTTACATCCCGCCCATCAGTGTAGCAAGGCTCCCATTTCTCCATGGCCTGTCCTGCATTTCTGGTTTTGACACTTTTTTCAGCATGGCCCTTTTGACCGATGGGAAGCGAGACTTCTTTGTAGCGCTGATTTGCCTTTCCAGGTTGCTTGGTTGGCCAAAAAGGGCGTATGCGTTTTTTCCTGAATATATTCAGGAAAAAACGCATACGCCCTTTTTGGCCAAGGGCATCATTGTCAACGTTTTGCCGCTTTTCATGTGCTTTAAAGGCGATTCGTATCTACCTCCTGAAATCTGTTTCCTGCAATTCTGCCTTGATTTCAAATCCTCTTCTTTGCCTTCCCTCAATATATTTGTGGACGAGAGTTATCATTTATAACTCTGCAGGTTTGTGAATTGCAGTGCCCTGAACCTCCATTTTACAACTCGTTTTTATGGGAGCTGGCCGCAAAATCGCAGAATGGCTTCAGGCCCTGTTCTGGTTCCGGGGGTCAGGCTGAGCCTGTGGTTAATTCTTCTTTCTGATGGGAAAATAGAGTGACCTGTGCCTGTCCCAACACCAAGAGCTAGTCTCTCGTTGGTTCCACGTCTTCCCGTTTATCCTCAGGACAAATTGCAACCTGTATGGAACAGGAGGTTAAAGGTGCTGATGCTCCAAGTAGGGAGCTTGCTAGTAAAGCGGCTGGAATGGCGAACCCGGGCACAAGGAGATGAGAAATGAGGTGCGTTTTAGAAACCTTTCCCCATCACACGGTGTACCATCTTCTGGGTTTCTCATGCATGTTTTTGATGTAGGAAGATGCCCTTGAACCTGGAGATTTGGGACCCATGCGATGGGTACCACGCAGTATTCCTTTAAAGGGTCTGCGTTTGCTCACCCAACCTCACCAAACCTCTCAGCCCCAAGAGTGTCCACCCTTATGTCTCATCCAGCTGTGCGTCTAGATATGGTCAATCCAGGTTGCATCACAGCCCCTGAACGCATTGTGTAAGAATTTCTATCTCTTTCACTGTCTTTGTTTCATGGGTGTTTCAAAGTAATTTATTTTTATAATGGGGTTTAGCTGCTTTTCACTGCTGTGTTTATGCCGCTTTACACCCACTTGACACACTAACAGAGAGATATCAATACATAGGTTTTACGATTATTATTAGTCAGATATATTCTTGTGCGGTGAATAGGGCGTGTTGAGTCCAGTTCTCTGAGCAAGGAGTAGGTCTTGTCTATTACATATTGGGTTTATGGAACGGTATCTGAGCTAATTTGATACCCTTGTTTTATGTATCACCCCACCTCACCTTTCCCGTTAAGCAGCCATAGTGTGTTTTCTGCATGTGTGACTCTGTTCTGTTTTGTAATTCAGTTCAAGTGTAACGGTTTTTACATTCCCTCTATCAGTGATACCTTATGAGAAGTGTCCTTTTCTGTGTGACTTATTTCACTTAGAATCGTCGTACCTAAATCCACTCATCATGCTGCTACTAACCTTACGACATTGATTTCATGGCTGAGTGATATTCCATTGTACATAAGGACCACAACTTCTTTATCCATTTTTCTCTTTCCTGGGATATTTAAGGTGGAATGAAGTGGAGGTCCTGGTCAACAGAGCAGCCCTAAACTTTGGGGTGCTTGTGTCTTGCTGATTTTTCATTTTCCCAATTTATACCCCCATGAGTGGAAGTGCCCTATGCTCTCTAAGCTGTGTTTTTCAGATGTTTCAGGACTCACCGGACCCTTCTCCGGAGTGGCTCTTGGCAATTTACATCCCGCCCATCAGTGTAGCAAGGCTCCCATTTCTCCATGGCCTGTCCTGCATTTCTGGTTTTGACACTTTTTTCAGCATGGCCCTTTTGACCGATGGGAAGCGAGACTTCTTTGTAGCGCTGATTTGCCTTTCCAGGTTGCTTGGTTGGCCAAAAAGGGCGTATGCGTTTTTTCCTGAATATATTCAGGAGAAAACGCATACGCCCTTTTTGGCCAAGGGCATCATTGTCAACGTTTTGCCGCTTTTCATGTGCTTTAAAGGCGATTCGTATCTACCTCCTGAAATCTGTTTCCTGCAATTCTGCCTTGATTTCAAATCCTCTTCTTTGCCTTCCCTCAATATATTTGTGGACGAGAGTTATCATTTATAACTCTGCAGGTTTGTGAATTGCAGTGCCCTGAACCTCCATTTTACAACTCGTTTTTATGGGAGCTGGCCGCAAAATCGCAGAATGGCTTCAGGCCCTGTTCTGGTTCCGGGGGTCAGGCTGAGCCTGTGGTTAATTCTTCTTTCTGATGGGAAAATAGAGTGACCTGTGCCTGTCCCAACACCAAGAGCTAGTCTCTCGTTGGTTCCACGTCTTCCCGTTTATCCTCAGGACAAATTGCAACCTGTATGGAACAGGAGGTTAAAGGTGCTGATGCTCCAAGTAGGGAGCTTGCTAGTAAAGCGGCTGGAATGGCGAACCCGGGCACAAGGAGATGAGAAATGAGGTGCCTTTTAGAAACCTTTCCCCATCACACGGTGTACCATCTTCTGGGTTTCTCATGCATGTTTTTGATGTAGGAAGATGCCCTTGAACCTGGAGATTTGGGACCCATGCGATGGGTACCACGCAGTATTCCTTTAAAGGGTCTGCGTTTGCTCACCCAACCTCACCAAACCTCTCAGCCCCAAGAGTGTCCACCCTTATGTCTCATCCAGCTGTGCGTCTAGATATGGTCAATCCAGGTTGCATCACAGCCCCTGAACGCATTGTGTAAGAATTTCTCTCTCTTTCACTGTCTTTGTTTCATGGGCGTTTCAAAGTAATTTATTTTTATAATGGGGTTTAGCTGCTTTTCACTGCTGTGTTTATGCCGCTTTACACCCACTTGACACACTAACAGAGAGATATCAATACATAGGTTTTACGATTATTATTAGTCAGATATATTCTTGTGCGGTGAATAGGGCGTGTTGAGTCCAGTTCTCTGAGCAAGGAGTAGGTCTTGTCTATTACATATTGGGTTTATGGAACGGTATCTGAGCTAATTTGATACCCTTGTTTTATGTATCACCCCACCTCACCTTTCCCGTTAAGCAGCCATAGTGTGTTTTCTGCATGTGTGACTCTGTTCTGTTTTGTAATTCAGTTCAAGTGTAACGGTTTTTACATTCCCTCTATCAGTGATACCTTATGAGAAGTGTCCTTTTCTGTGTGACTTATTTCACTTAGAATCGTCGTACCTAAATCCACTCATCATGCTGCTACTAACCTTATGACATTGATTTCATGGCTGAGTGATATTCCATTGTACATAAGGACCACAACTTCTTTATCCATTTTTCTCTTTCCTGGGATATTTAAGGTGGAATGAAGTGGAGGTCCTGGTCAACAGAGCATCCCTAAACTTTGGGGTGCTTTTGTCTTGCTGATTTTTAATTTTCCCAATTTATACCCCCATGAGTGGAAGTGCCCTATGCTCTCTAAGCTGTGTTTTTCAGATGTTTCAGGACTCACCGGACACTTCTCCGGAGTGGCTCTTGGCAATTTACATCCCGCCCATCAGTGTAGCAAGGCTCCCATTTCTCCATGGCCTATCCTGCATTTCTGGTTTTGACACTTTTTTCAGCATGGCCCTTTTGACCGATGGGAAGCGAGACTTCTTTGTAGCGCTGATTTGCCTTTCCAGGTTGCTTGGTTGGCCAAAAAGGGCGTATGCGTTTTTTCCTGAATATATTCAGGAAAAAACGCATACGCCCTTTTTGGCCAAGGGCATCATTGTCAACGTTTTGCCGCATTTCATGTGCTTTAAAGGCGATTCGTATCTACCTCCTGAAATCTGTTTCCTGCAATTCTGCCTTGATTTCAAATCCTCTTCTTTGCCTTCCCTCAATATATTTGTGGACGGGAGTTATCATTAATAACTCTGCAGGTTTGTGAATTGCAGTGACCTGAACCTCCATTTTACAACTCGTTTTTATGGGAGCTGGCCGCAAAATCGCAGAATGGCTTCAGGCCCTCTTCTGGTTCCGGGGGTCAGGCTGAGCCTGTTGTTAATTCTTCTTTCTGATGGGAAAATAGAGTGACCTGTGCCTGTCCCAACACCAAGAGCTAGTCTCTCGTTGGTTCCACGTCTTCCCGTTTATCCTCAGGACAAATTGCAACCTGTATGGAACAGGAGGTTAAAGGTGCTGATGCTCCAAGTAGGGAGCTTGCTAGTAAAGCGGCTGGAATGGCGAACCCGGGCACAAGGAGATGAGAAATGAGGTGCGTTTTAGAAACCTTTCCCCATCACATGGTGTACCATCTTCTGGGTTTCTCATGCATGTTTTTGATGTAGGAAGATGCCCTTGAACCTGGAGATTTGGGACCCATGCGATGGGTACCACGCAGTATTCCTTTAAAGGGTCTGCGTTTGCTCACCCAACCTCACCAAACCTCTCAGCCCCAAGAGTGTCCACCCTTATGTCTCATCCAGCTGTGCGTCTAGATATGGTCAATCCAGGTTGCATCACAGCCCCTGAATGCATTGTGTAAGAATTTCTCTCTCTTTCACTGTCTTTGTTTCATGGGTGTTTCAAAGTAATTTATTTTTATAATGGGGTTTAGCTGCTTTTCACTGCTGTGTTTATGCCGCTTTACACCCACTTGACACACTAACAGAGAGATATCAATACATAGGTTTTACGATTATTATTAGTCAGATATATTCTTGTGCGGTGAATAGGGCGTGTTGAGTCCAGTTCTCTGAGCAAGGAGTAGGTCTTGTCTATTACATATTGGGTTTATGGAACGGTATCTGAGCTAATTTGATACCCTTGTTTTATGTATCACCCCACCTCACCTTTCCCGTTAAGCAGCCATAGTGTGTTTTCTGCATGTGTGACTCTGTTCTGTTTTGTAATTCAGTTCAAGTGTAACGGTTTTTACATTCCCTCTATCAGTGATACCTTATGAGAAGTGTCCTTTTCTGTGTGACTTATTTCACTTAGAATCGTCGTACCTAAATCCACTCATCATGCTGCTACTAACCTTACGACATTGATTTCATGGCTGAGTGATATTCCATTGTACATAAGGACCACAACTTCTTTATCCATTTTTCTCTTTCCTGGGATATTTAAGGTGGAATGAAGTGGAGGTCCTGGTCAACAGAGCAGCCCTAAACTTTGGGGTGCTTGTGTCTTGCTGATTTTTAATTTTCCCAATTTATACCCCCTTGAGTGGAAATGCCCTATGCTCTCTAAGCTGTGTTTTTCAGATGTTTCAGGACTCACCGGACACTTCTCCGGAGTGGCTCTTGGCAATTTACATCCCGCCCATCAGTGTAGCAAGGCTCCCATTTCTCCATGGCCTGTCCTGCATTTCTGGTTTTGACACTTTTTTCAGCATGGCCCTTTTGACCGATGGGAAGCGAGACTTCTTTGTAGCGCTGATTTGCCTTTCCAGGTTGCTTGGTTGGCCAAAAAGGGCGTATGCGTTTTTTCCTGAATATATTCAGGAAAAAACGCATACGCCCTTTTTGGCCAAGGGCATCATTGTCAACGTTTTGCCGCTTTTCATGTGCTTTAAAGGCGATTCGTATCTACCTCCTGAAATCTGTTTCCTGCAATTCTGCCTTGATTTCAAATCCTCTTCTTTGCCTTCCCTCAATATATTTGTGGACGGGAGTTATCATTAATAACTCTGCAGGTTTGTGAATTGCAGTGACCTGAACCTCCATTTTACAACTCGTTTTTATGGGAGCTGGCCGCAAAATCGCAGAATGGCTTCAGGCCCTGTTCTGGTTCCGGGGGTCAGGCTGAGCCTGTGGTTAATTCTTCTTTCTGATGGGAAAATAGAGTGACCTGTGCCTGTCCCAACACCAAGAGCTAGTCTCTCGTTGGTTCCACGTCTTCCCGTTTATCCTCAGGACAAATTGCAACCTGTATGGAACAGGAGGTTAAAGGTGCTGATGCTCCAAGTAGGGAGCTTGCTAGTAAAGCGGCTGGAATGGCGAACCCGGGCACAAGGAGATGAGAAATGAGGTGCGTTTTAGAAACCTTTCCCCATCACACGGTGTACCATCTTCTGGGTTTCTCATGCATGTTTTTGATGTAGGAAGATGCCCTTGAACCTGGAGATTTGGGACCCATGCGATGGGTACCACGCAGTATTCCTTTAAAGGGTCTGCGTTTGCTCACCCAACCTCACCAAACCTCTCAGCCCCAAGAGTGTCCACCCTTATGTCTCATCCAGCTGTGCGTCTAGATATGGTCAATCCAGGTTGCATCACAGCCCCTGAACGCATTGTGTAAGAATTTCTATCTCTTTCACTGTCTTTGTTTCATGGGTGTTTCAAAGTAATTTATTTTTATAATGGGGTTTAGCTGCTTTTCACTGCTGTGTTTATGCCGCTTTACACCCACTTGACACACTAACAGAGAGATATCAATACATAGGTTTTACGATTATTATTAGTCAGATATATTCTTGTGCGGTGAATAGGGCGTGTTGAGTCCAGTTCTCTGAGCAAGGAGTAGGTCTTGTCTATTACATATTGGGTTTATGGAACGGTATCTGAGCTAATTTGATACCCTTGTTTTATGTATCACCCCACCTCACCTTTCCCGTTAAGCAGCCATAGTGTGTTTTCTGCATGTGTGACTCTGTTCTGTTTTGTAATTCAGTTCAAGTGTAACGGTTTTTACATTCCCTCTATCAGTGATACCTTATGAGAAGTGTCCTTTTCTGTGTGACTTATTTCACTTAGAATCGTCGTACCTAAATCCACTCATCATGCTGCTACTAACCTTACGACATTGATTTCATGGCTGAGTGATATTCCATTGTACATAAGGACCACAACTTCTTTATCCATTTTTCTCTTTCCTGGGATATTTAAGGTGGAATGAAGTGGAGGTCCTGGTCAACAGAGCATCCCTAAACTTTGGGGTGCTTGTGTCTTGCTGATTTTTAATTTTCCCAATTTATACCCCCATGAGTGGAAGTGCCCTATGCTCTCTAAGCTGTGTTTTTCAGATGTTTCAGGACTCACCGGACACTTCTCCGGAGTGGCTCTTGGCAATTTACATCCCGCCCATCAGTGTAGCAAGGCTCCCATTTCTGCATGGCCTGTCCTGCATTTCTGGTTTTGACACTTTTTTCAGCATGGCCCTTTTGACCGATGGGAAGCGAGACTTCTTTGTAGCGCTGATTTGCCTTTCCAGGTTGCTTGGTTGGCCAAAAAGGGCGTATGCGTTTTTTCCTGAATATATTCAGGAAAAAACGCATACGCCCTTTTTGGCCAAGGGCATCATTGTCAACGTTTTGCCGCTTTTCATGTGCTTTAAAGGCGATTCGTATCTACCTCCTGAAATCTGTTTCCTGCAATTCTGCCTTGATTTCAAATCCTCTTCTTTGCCTTCCCTCAATATATTTGTGGACGAGAGTTATCATTTATAACTCTGCAGGTTTGTGAATTGCAGTGCCCTGAACCTCCATTTTACAACTCGTTTTTATGGGAGCTGGCCGCAAAATCGCAGAATGGCTTCAGGCCCTGTTCTGGTTCCGGGGGGCAGGCTGAGCCTGTGGTTAATTCTTCTTTCTGATGGGAAAATAGAGTGACCTGTGCCTGTCCCAACACCAAGAGCTAGTCTCTCGTTGGTTCCACGTCTTCCCGTTTATCCTCAGGACAAATTGCAACCTGTATGGAACAGGAGGTTAAAGGTGCTGATGCTCCAAGTAGGGAGCTTGCTAGTAAAGCGGCTGGAATGGCGAACCCGGGCACAAGGAGATGAGAAATGAGGTGCGTTTTAGAAACCTTTCCCCATCACACGGTGTACCATCTTCTGGGTTTCTCATGCATGTTTTTGATGTAGGAAGATGCCCTTGAACCTGGAGATTTGGGACCCATGCGATGGGTACCACGCAGTATTCCTTTAAAGGGTCTGCGTTTGCTCACCCAACCTCACCAAACCTCTCAGCCCCAAGAGTGTCCACCCTTATGTCTCATCCAGCTGTGCGTCTAGATATGGTCAATCCAGGTTGCATCACAGCCCCTGAACGCATTGTGTAAGAATTTCTCTCTCTTTCACTGTCTTTGTTCATGGGTGTTTCAAAGTAATTTATTTTTATAATGGGGTTTAGCTGCTTTTCACTGCTGTGTTTATGCCGCTTTACACCCACTTGACACACTAACAGAGAGATATCAATACATAGGTTTTACGATTATTATTAGTCAGATATATTCTTGTGCGGTGAATAGGGCGTGTTGAGTCCAGTTCTCTGAGCAAGGAGTAGGTCTTGTCTATTACATATTGGGTTTATGGAACGGTATCTGAGCTAATTTGATACCCTTGTTTTATGTATCACCCCACCTCACCTTTCCCGTTAAGCAGCCATAGTGTGTTTTCTGCATGTGTGACTCTGTTCTGTTTTGTAATTCAGTTCAAGTGTAACGGATTTTACATTCCCTCTATCAGTGATACCTTATGAGAAGTGTCCTTTTCTGTGTGACTTATTTCACTTAGAATCGTCGTACCTAATTCCACTCATCATGCTGCTACTAACCTTACGACATTGATTTCCTGGCTGAGTGATATTCCATTGTACATAAGGACCACAACTTCTTTATCCATTTTTCTCTTTCCTGGGATATTTAAGGTGGAATGAAGTGGAGGTCCTGGTCAACAGAGCAGCCCTAAACTTTGGGGTGCTTGTGTCTTGCTGATTTTTAATTTTCCCAATTTATACCCCCATGAGTGGAAGTGCCCTATGCTCTCTAAGCTGTGTTTTTCAGATGTTTCAGGACTCACCGGACACTTCTCCGGAGTGGCTCTTGGCAATTTACATCCCGCCCATCAGTGTAGCAAGGCTCCCATTTCTCCATGGCCTGTCCTGCATTTCTGGTTTTGACACTTTTTTCAGCATGGCCCTTTTGACCGATGGGAAGCGAGACTTCTTTGTAGCGCTGATTTGCCTTTCCAGGTTGCTTGGTTGGCCAAAAAGGGCGTATGCGTTTTTTCCTGAATATATTCAGGAAAAAACGCATACGCCCTTTTTGGCCAAGGGCATCATTGTCAACGTTTTGCCGCTTTTCATGTGCTTTAAAGGCGATTCGTATCTACCTCCTGAAATCTGTTTCCTGCAATTCTGCCTTGATTTCAAATCCTCTTCTTTGCCTTCCCTCAATATATTTGTGGACGGGAGTTATCATTTATAACTCTGCAGGTTTGTGAATTGCAGTGCCCTGAACCTCCATTTTACAACTCGTTTTTATGGGAGCTGGCCGCAAAATCGCAGAATGGCTTCAGGCCCTGTTCTGGTTCCGGGGGGCAGGCTGAGCCTGTGGTTAATTCTTCTTTCTGATGGGAAAATAGAGTGACCTGTGCCTGTCCCAACACCAAGAGCTAGTCTCTCGTTGGTTCCACGTCTTCCCGTTTATCCTCAGGACAAATTGCAACCTGTATGGAACAGGAGGTTAAAGGTGCTGATGCTCCAAGTAGGGAGCTTGCTAGTAAAGCGGCTGGAATGGCGAACCCGGGCACAAGGAAATGAGAAATGAGGTGCGTTTTAGAAACCTTTCCCCATCACACGGTGTACCATCTTCTGGGTTTCTCATGCATGTTTTTGATGTAGGAAGATGCCCTTGAACCTGGAGATTTGGGACCCATGCGATGGGTACCACGCAGTATTCCTTTAAAGGGTCTGCGTTTGCTCACCCAACCTCACCAAACCTCTCAGCCCCAAGAGTGTCCACCCTTATGTCTCATCCAGCTGTGCGTCTAGATATGGTCAATCCAGGTTGCATCACAGCCCCTGAACGCATTGTGTAAGAATTTCTCTCTCTTTCACTGTCTTTGTTTCATGGGTGTTTCAAAGTAATTTATTTTTATAATGGGGTTTAGCTGCTTTTCACTGCTGTGTTTATGCCGCTTTACACCCACTTGACACACTAACAGAGAGATATCAATACATAGGTTTTACGATTATTATTAGTCAGATATATTCTTGTGCGGTGAATAGGGCGTGTTGAGTCCAGTTCTCTGAGCAAGGAGTAGGTCTTGTCTATTACATATTGGGTTTATGGAACGGTATCTGAGCTAATTTGATACCCTTGTTTTATGTATCACCCCACCTCACCTTTCCCGTTAAGCAGCCATAGTGTGTTTTCTGCATGTGTGACTCTGTTCTGTTTTGTAATTCAGTTCAAGTGTAACGGATTTTACATTCCCTCTATCAGTGATACCTTATGAGAAGTGTCCTTTTCTGTGTGACTTATTTCACTTAGAATCGTCGTACCTAATTCCACTCATCATGCTGCTACTAACCTTACGACATTGATTTCCTGGCTGAGTGATATTCCATTGTACATAAGGACCACAACTTCTTTATCCATTTTTCTCTTTCCTGGGATATTTAAGGTGGAATGAAGTGGAGGTCCTGGTCAACAGAGCAGCCCTAAACTTTGGGGTGCTTGTGTCTTGCTGATTTTTAATTTTCCCAATTTATACCCCCATGAGTGGAAGTGCCCTATGCTCTCTAAGCTGTGTTTTTCAGATGTTTCAGGACTCACCGGACACTTCTCCGGAGTGGCTCTTGGCAATTTACATCCCGCCCATCAGTGTAGCAAGGCTCCCATTTCTCCATGGCCTGTCCTGCATTTCTGGTTTTGACACTTTTTTCAGCATGGCCCTTTTGACCGATGGGAAGCGAGACTTCTTTGTAGCGCTGATTTGCCTTTCCAGGTTGCTTGGTTGGCCAAAAAGGGCGTATGCGTTTTTTCCTGAATATATTCAGGAAAAAACGCATACGCCCTTTTTGGCCAAGGGCATCATTGTCAACGTTTTGCCGCTTTTCATGTGCTTTAAAGGCGATTCGTATCTACCTCCTGAAATCTGTTTCCTGCAATTCTGCCTTGATTTCAAATCCTCTTCTTTGCCTTCCCTCAATATATTTGTGGACGAGAGTTATCATTTATAACTCTGCAGGTTTGTGAATTGCAGTGCCCTGAACCTCCATTTTACAACTCGTTTTTATGGGAGCTGGCCGCAAAATCGCAGAATGGCTTCAGGCCCTGTTCTGGTTCCGGGGGTCAGGCTGAGCCTGTGGTTAATTCTTCTTTCTGATGGGAAAATAGAGTGACCTGTGCCTGTCCCAACACCAAGAGCTAGTCTCTCGTTGGTTCCACGTCTTCCCGTTTATCCTCAGGACAAATTGCAACCTGTATGGAACAGGAGGTTAAAGGTGCTGATGCTCCAAGTAGGGAGCTTGCTAGTAAAGCGGCTGGAATGGCGAACCCGGGCACAAGGAGATGAGAAATGAGGTGCGTTTTAGAAACCTTTCCCCATCACACGGTGTACCATCTTCTGGGTTTCTCATGCATGTTTTTGATGTAGGAAGATGCCCTTGAACCTGGAGATTTGGGACCCATGCGATGGGTACCACGCAGTATTCCTTTAAAGGGTCTGCGTTTGCTCACCCAACCTCACCAAACCTCTCAGCCCCAAGAGTGTCCACCTTTATGTCTCATCCAGCTGTGCGTCTAGATATGGTCAATCCAGGTTGCATCACAGCCCCTGAACGCATTGTGTAAGAATTTCTCTCTCTTTCACTGTCTTTGTTTCATGGGTGTTTCAAAGTAATTTATTTTTATAATGGGGTTTAGCTGCTTTTCACTGCTGTGTTTATGCCGCTTTACACCCACTTGACACACTAACAGAGAGATATCAATACATAGGTTTTACGATTATTATTAGTCAGATATATTCTTGTGCGGTGAATAGGGCGTGTTGAGTCCAGTTCTCTGAGCAAGGAGTAGGTCTTGTCTATTACATATTGGGTTTATGGAACGGTATCTGAGCTAATTTGATACCCTTGTTTTATGTATCACCCCACCTCACCTTTCCCGTTAAGCAGCCATAGTGTGTTTTCTGCATGTGTGACTCTGTTCTGTTTTGTAATTCAGTTCAAGTGTAACGGTTTTTACATTCCCTCTATCAGTGATACCTTATGAGAAGTGTCCTTTTCTGTGTGACTTATTGCACTTAGAATCGTCGTACCTAAATCCACTCATCATGCTGCTACTAACCTTACGACATTGATTTCCTGGCTGAGTGATATTCCATTGTACATAAGGACCACAACTTCTTTATCCATTTTTCTCTTTCCTGGGATATTTAAGGAGGAATGAAGTGGAGGTCCTGGTCAACAGAGCAGCCCTAAACTTTGGGGTGCTTGTGTCTTGCTGATTTTTCATTTTCCCAATTTATACCCCCATGAGTGGAAGTGCCCTATGCTCTCTAAGCTGTGTTTTTCAGATGTTTCAGGACTCACCGGACACTTCTCCGGAGTGGCTCTTGGCAATTTACATCCCGCCCATCAGTGTAGCAAGGCTCCCATTTCTCCATGGCCTGTCCTGCATTTCTGGTTTTGACACTTTTTTCAGCATGGCCCTTTTGACCGATGGGAAGCGAGACTTCTTTGTAGCGCTGATTTGCCTTTCCAGGTTGCTTGGTTGGCCAAAAAGGGCGTATGCGTTTTTTCCTGAATATATTCAGGAAAAAACGCATACGCCCTTTTTGGCCAAGGGCATCATTGTCAACGTTTTGCCGCTTTTCATGTGCTTTAAAGGCGATTCGTATCTACCTCCTGAAATCTGTTTCCTGCAATTCTGCCTTGATTTCAAATCCTCTTCTTTGCCTTCCCTCAATATATTTGTGGACGAGAGTTATCATTTATAACTCTGCAGGTTTGTGAATTGCAGTGCCCTGAACCTCCATTTTACAACTCGTTTTTATGGGAGCTGGCCGCAAAATCGCAGAATGGCTTCAGGCCCTGTTCTGGTTCCGGGGGTCAGGCTGAGCCTGTGGTTAATTCTTCTTTCTGATGGGAAAATAGAGTGACCTGTGCCTGTCCCAACACCAAGAGCTAGTCTCTCGTTGGTTCCACGTCTTCCCGTTTATCCTCAGGACAAATTGCAACCTGTATGGAACAGGAGGTTAAAGGTGCTGATGCTCCAAGTAGGGAGCTTGCTAGTAAAGCGGCTGGAATGGCGAACCCGGGCACAAGGAGATGAGAAATGAGGTGCGTTTTAGAAACCTTTCCCCATCACATGGTGTACCATCTTCTGGGTTTCTCATGCATGTTTTTGATGTAGGAAGATGCCCTTGAACCTGGAGATTTGGGACCCATGCGATGGGTACCACGCAGTATTCCTTTAAAGGGTCTGCGTTTGCTCACCCAACCTCACCAAACCTCTCAGCCCCAAGAGTGTCCACCCTTATGTCTCATCCAGCTGTGCGTCTAGATATGGTCAATCCAGGTTGCATCACAGCCCCTGAATGCATTGTGTAAGAATTTCTCTCTCTTTCACTGTCTTTGTTTCATGGGTGTTTCAAAGTAATTTATTTTTATAATGGGGTTTAGCTGCTTTTCACTGCTGTGTTTATGCCGCTTTACACCCACTTGACACACTAACAGAGAGATATCAATACATAGGTTTTACGATTATTATTAGTCAGATATATTCTTGTGCGGTGAATAGGGCGTGTTGAGTCCAGTTCTCTGAGCAAGGAGTAGGTCTTGTCTATTACATATTGGGTTTATGGAACGGTATCTGAGCTAATTTGATACCCTTGTTTTATGTATCACCCCACCTCACCTTTCCCGTTAAGCAGCCATAGTGTGTTTTCTGCATGTGTGACTCTGTTCTGTTTTGTAATTCAGTTCAAGTGTAACGGTTTTTACATTCCCTCTATCAGTGATACCTTATGAGAAGTGTCCTTTTCTGTGTGACTTATTTCACTTAGAATCGTCGTACCTAAATCCACTCATCATGCTGCTACTAACCTTACGACATTGATTTCATGGCTGAGTGATATTCCATTGTACATAAGGACCACAACTTCTTTATCCATTTTTCTCTTTCCTGGGATATTTAAGGTGGAATGAAGTGGAGGTCCTGGTCAACAGAGCAGCCCTAAACTTTGGGGTGCTTGTGTCTTGCTGATTTTTCATTTTCCCAATTTATACCCCCATGAGTGGAAGTGCCCTATGCTCTCTAAGCTGTGTTTTTCAGATGTTTCAGGACTCACCGGACACTTCTCCGGAGTGGCTCTTGGCAATTTACATCCCGCCCATCAGTGTAGCAAGGCTCCCATTTCTCCATGGCCTGTCCTGCATTTCTGGTTTTGACACTTTTTTCAGCATGGCCCTTTTGACCGATGGGAAGCGAGACTTCTTTGTAGCGCTGATTTGCCTTTCCAGGTTGCTTGGTTGGCCAAAAAGGGCGTATGCGTTTTTTCCTGAATATATTCAGGAAAAAACGCATACGCCCTTTTTGGCCAAGGGCATCATTGTCAACGTTTTGCCGCTTTTCATGTGCTTTAAAGGCGATTCGTATCTACCTCCTGAAATCTGTTTCCTGCAATTCTGCCTTGATTTCAAATCCTCTTCTTTGCCTTCCCTCAATATATTTGTGGACGGGAGTTATCATTAATAACTCTGCAGGTTTGTGAATTGCAGTGACCTGAACCTCCATTTTACAACTCGTTTTTATGGGAGCTGGCCGCAAAATCGCAGAATGGCTTCAGGCCCTGTTCTGGTTCCGGGGGTCAGGCTGAGCCTGTGGTTAATTCTTCTTTCTGATGGGAAAATAGAGTGACCTGTGCCTGTCCCAACACCAAGAGCTAGTCTCTCGTTGGTTCCACGTCTTCCCGTTTATCCTCAGGACAAATTGCAACCTGTATGGAACAGGAGGTTAAAGGTGCTGATGCTCCAAGTAGGGAGCTTGCTAGTAAAGCGGCTGGAATGGCGAACCCGGGCACAAGGAGATGAGAAATGAGGTGCGTTTTAGAAACCTTTCCCCATCACACGGTGTACCATCTTCTGGGTTTCTCATGCATGTTTTTGATGTAGGAAGATGCCCTTGAACCTGGAGATTTGGGACCCATGCGATGGGTACCACGCAGTATTCCTTTAAAGGGTCTGCGTTTGCTCACCCAACCTCACCAAACCTCTCAGCCCCAAGAGTGTCCACCCTTATGTCTCATCCAGCTGTGCGTCTAGATATGGTCAATCCAGGTTGCATCACAGCCCCTGAACGCATTGTGTAAGAATTTCTCTCTCTTTCACTGTCTTTGTTTCATGGGTGTTTCAAAGTAATTTATTTTTATAATGGGGTTTAGCTGCTTTTCACTGCTGTGTTTATGCCGCTTTACACCCACTTGACACACTAACAGAGAGATATCAATACATAGGTTTTACGATTATTATTAGTCAGATATATTCTTGTGCGGTGAATAGGGCGTGTTGAGTCCAGTTCTCTGAGCAAGGAGTAGGTCTTGTCTATTACATATTGGGTTTATGGAACGGTATCTGAGCTAATTTGATACCCTTGTTTTATGTATCACCCCACCTCACCTTTCCCGTTAAGCAGCCATAGTGTGTTTTCTGCATGTGTGACTCTGTTCTGTTTTGTAATTCAGTTCAAGTGTAACGGTTTTTACATTCCCTCTATCAGTGATACCTTATGAGAAGTGTCCTTTTCTGTGTGACTTATTTCACTTAGAATCGTCGTACCTAAATCCACTCATCATGCTGCTACTAACCTTACGACATTGATTTCATGGCTGAGTGATATTCCATTGTACATAAGGACCACAACTTCTTTATCCATTTTTCTCTTTCCTGGGATATTTAAGGTGGAATGAAGTGGAGGTCCTGGTCAACAGAGCATCCCTAAACTTTGGGGTGCTTGTGTCTTGCTGATTTTTAATTTTCCCAATTTATACCCCCATGAGTGGAAGTGCCCTATGCTCTCTAAGCTGTGTTTTTCAGATGTTTCAGGACTCACCGGACACTTCTCCGGAGTGGCTCTTGGCAATTTACATCCCGCCCATCAGTGTAGCAAGGCTCCCATTTCTCCATGGCCTGTCCTGCATTTCTGGTTTTGACACTTTTTTCAGCATGGCCCTTTTGACCGATGGGAAGCGAGACTTCTTTGTAGCGCTGATTTGCCTTTCCAGGTTGCTTGGTTGGCCAAAAAGGGCGTATGCGTTTTTTCCTGAATATATTCAGGAAAAAACGCATACGCCCTTTTTGGCCAAGGGCATCATTGTCAACGTTTTGCCGCTTTTCATGTGCTTTAAAGGCGATTCGTATCTACCTCCTGAAATCTGTTTCCTGCAATTCTGCCTTGATTTCAAATCCTCTTCTTTGCCTTCCCTCAATATATTTGTGGACGAGAGTTATCATTTATAACTCTGCAGGTTTGTGAATTGCAGTGCCCTGAACCTCCATTTTACAACTCGTTTTTATGGGAGCTGGCCGCAAAATCGCAGAATGGCTTCAGGCCCTGTTCTGGTTCCGGGGGGCAGGCTGAGCCTGTGGTTAATTCTTCTTTCTGATGGGAAAATAGAGTGACCTGTGCCTGTCCCAACACCAAGAGCTAGTCTCTCGTTGGTTCCACGTCTTCCCGTTTATCCTCAGGACAAATTGCAACCTGTATGGAACAGGAGGTTAAAGGTGCTGATGCTCCAAGTAGGGAGCTTGCTAGTAAAGCGGCTGGAATGGCGAACCCGGGCACAAGGAGATGAGAAATGAGGTGCGTTTTAGAAACCTTTCCCCATCACACGGTGTACCATCTTCTGGGTTTCTCATGCATGTTTTTGATGTAGGAAGATGCCCTTGAACCTGGAGATTTGGGACCCATGCGATGGGTACCACGCAGTATTCCTTTAAAGGGTCTGCGTTTGCTCACCCAACCTCACCAAACCTCTCAGCCCCAAGAGTGTCCAACCTTATGTCTCATCCAGCTGTGCGTCTAGATATGGTCAATCCAGGTTGCATCACAGCCCCTGAACGCATTGTGTAAGAATTTCTCTCTCTTTCACTGTCTTTGTTCATGGGTGTTTCAAAGTAATTTATTTTTATAATGGGGTTTAGCTGCTTTTCACTGCTGTGTTTATACCGCTTTACACCCACTTGACACACTAACAGAGAGATATCAATACATAGGTTTTACGATTATTATTAGTCAGATATATTCTTGTGCGGTGAATAGGGCGTGTTGAGTCCAGTTCTCTGAGCAAGGAGTAGGTCTTGTCTATTACATATTGGGTTTATGGAACGGTATCTGAGCTAATTTGATACCCTTGTTTTATGTATCACCCCACCTCACCTTTCCCGTTAAGCAGCCATAGTGTGTTTTCTGCATGTGTGACTCTGTTCTGTTTTGTAATTCAGTTCAAGTGTAACGGATTTTACATTCCCTCTATCAGTGATACCTTATGAGAAGTGTCCTTTTCTGTGTGACTTATTTCACTTAGAATCGTCGTACCTAATTCCACTCATCATGCTGCTACTAACCTTACGACATTGATTTCCTGGCTGAGTGATATTCCATTGTACATAAGGACCACAACTTCTTTATCCATTTTTCTCTTTCCTGGGATATTTAAGGTGGAATGAAGTGGAGGTCCTGGTCAACAGAGCAGCCCTAAACTTTGGGGTGCTTGTGTCTTGCTGATTTTTAATTTTCCCAATTTATACCCCCATGAGTGGAAGTGCCCTATGCTCTCTAAGCTGTGTTTTTCAGATGTTTCAGGACTCACCGGACACTTCTCCGGAGTGGCTCTTGGCAATTTACATCCCGCCCATCAGTGTAGCAAGGCTCCCATTTCTCCATGGCCTGTCCTGCATTTCTGGTTTTGACACTTTTTTCAGCATGGCCCTTTTGACCGATGGGAAGCGAGACTTCTTTGTAGCGCTGATTTGCCTTTCCAGGTTGCTTGGTTGGCCAAAAAGGGCGTATGCGTTTTTTCCTGAATATATTCAGGAAAAAACGCATACGCCCTTTTTGGCCAAGGGCATCATTGTCAACGTTTTGCCGCTTTTCATGTGCTTTAAAGGCGATTCGTATCTACCTCCTGAAATCTGTTTCCTGCAATTCTGCCTTGATTTCAAATCCTCTTCTTTGCCTTCCCTCAATATATTTGTGGACGAGAGTTATCATTTATAACTCTGCAGGTTTGTGAATTGCAGTGCCCTGAACCTCCATTTTACAACTCGTTTTTATGGGAGCTGGCCGCAAAATCGCAGAATGGCTTCAGGCCCTGTTCTGGTTCCGGGGGGCAGGCTGAGCCTGTGGTTAATTCTTCTTTCTGATGGGAAAATAGAGTGACCTGTGCCTGTCCCAACACCAAGAGCTAGTCTCTCGTTGGTTCCACGTCTTCCCGTTTATCCTCAGGACAAATTGCAACCTGTACGGAACAGGAGGTTAAAGGTGCTGATGCTCCAAGTAGGGAGCTTGCTAGTAAAGCGGCTGGAATGGCGAACCCGGGCACAAGGAGATGAGAAATGAGGTGCGTTTTAGAAACCTTTCCCCATCACACGGTGTACCATCTTCTGGGTTTCTCATGCATGTTTTTGATGTAGGAAGATGCCCTTGAACCTGGAGATTTGGGACCCATGCGATGGGTACCACGCAGTATTCCTTTAAAGGGTCTGCGTTTGCTCACCCAACCTCACCAAACCTCTCAGCCCCAAGAGTGTCCACCCTTATGTCTCATCCAGCTGTGCGTCTAGATATGGTCAATCCAGGTTGCATCACAGCCCCTGAACGCATTGTGTAAGAATTTCTCTCTCTTTCACTGTCTTTGTTTCATGGGTGTTTCAAAGTAATTTATTTTTATAATGGGGTTTAGCTGCTTTTCACTGCTGTGTTTATGCCGCTTTACACCCACTTGACACACTAACAGAGAGATATCAATACATAGGTTTTACGATTATTATTAGTCAGATATATTCTTGTGCGGTGAATAGGGCGTGTTGAGTCCAGTTCTCTGAGCAAGGAGTAGGTCTTGTCTATTACATATTGGGTTTATGGAACGGTATCTGAGCTAATTTGATACCCTTGTTTTATGTATCACCCCACCTCACCTTTCCCGTTAAGCAGCCATAGTGTGTTTTCTGCATGTGTGACTCTGTTCTGTTTTGTAATTCAGTTCAAGTGTAACGGATTTTACATTCCCTCTATCAGTGATACCTTATGAGAAGTGTCCTTTTCTGTGTGACTTATTTCACTTAGAATCGTCGTACCTAATTCCACTCATCATGCTGCTACTAACCTTACGACATTGATTTCCTGGCTGAGTGATATTCCATTGTACATAAGGACCACAACTTCTTTATCCATTTTTCTCTTTCCTGGGATATTTAAGGTGGAATGAAGTGGAGGTCCTTGTCAACAGAGCAGCCCTAAACTTTGGGGTGCTTGTGTCTTGCTGATTTTTAATTTTCCCAATTTATACCCCCATGAGTGGAAGTGCCCTATGCTCTCTAAGCTGTGTTTTTCAGATGTTTCAGGACTCACCGGACACTTCTCCGGAGTGGCTCTTGGCAATTTACATCCCGCCCATCAGTGTAGCAAGGCTCCCATTTCTCCATGGCCTGTCCTGCATTTCTGGTTTTGACACTTTTTTCAGCATGGCCCTTTTGACCGATGGGAAGCAAGACTTCTCTGTAGCGCTGATTTGCCTTTCCAGGTTGCTTGGTTGGCCAAAAAGGGCGTATGCGTTTTTTCCTGAATATATTCAGGAAAAAACGCATACGCCCTTTTTGGCCAAGGGCATCATTGTCAACGTTTTGCCGCTTTTCATGTGCTTTAAAGGCGATTCGTATCTACCTCCTGAAATCTGTTTCCTGCAATTCTGCCTTGATTTCAAGTCCTCTTCTTTGCCTTCCCTCAATATATTTGTGGACGAGAGTTCTCATTTATAACTCTGCAGGTTTGTGAATTGCAGTGCCCTGAACCTCCATTTTACAACTCGTTTTTATGGGAGCTGGCCGCAAAATCGCAGAATGGCTTCAGGCCCTGTTCTGGTTCCGGGGGGCAGGCTGAGCCTGTGGTTAATTCTTCTTTCTGATGGGAAAATAGAGTGACCTGTGCCTGTCCCAACACCAAGAGCTAGTCTCTCGTTGGTTCCACGTCTTCCCGTTTATCCTCAGGACAAATTGCAACCTGTATGGAACAGGAGGTTAAAGGTGCTGATGCTCCAAGTAGGGAGCTTGCTAGTAAAGCGGCTGGAATGGCGAACCCGGGCACAAGGAGATGAGAAATGAGGTGCGTTTTAGAAACCTTTCCCCATCACACGGTGTACCATCTTCTGGGTTTCTCATGCATGTTTTTGATGTAGGAAGATGCCCTTGAACCTGGAGATTTGGGACCCATGCGATGGGTACCACGCAGTATTCCTTTAAAGGGTCTGGGTTTGCTCACCCAACCTCACCAAACCTCTCAGCCCCAAGAGTGTCCACCCTTATGTCTCATCCAGCTGTGCATCTAGATATGGTCAATCCAGGTTGCATCACAGCCCCTGAACGCATTGTGTAAGAATTTCTCTCTCTTTCACTGTCTTTGTTTCATGGGTGTTTCAAAGTAATTTATTTTTATAATGGGGTTTAGCTGCTTTTCACTGCTGTGTTTATGCCGCTTTACACCCACTTGACACACAGAGAGATATCAATACATAGGTTTTACGATTATTATTAGTCAGATATATTCTTGTGCGGTGAATAGGGCGTGTTGAGTCCAGTTCTCTGAGCAAGGAGTAGGTCTTGTCTATTACATATTGGGTTTATGGAACGGTATCTGAGCTAATTTGATACCCTTGTTTTATGTATCACCCCACCTCACCTTTCCCGTTAAGCAGCCATAGTGTGTTTTCTGCATGTGTGACTCTGTTCTGTTTTGTAATTCAGTTCAAGTGTAACGGTTTTTACATTCCCTCTATCAGTGATACCTTATGAGAAGTGTCCTTTTCTGTGTGACTTATTTCACTTAGAATCGTCATACCTAATTCCACTCATCATGCTGCTACTAACCTTACGACATTGATTTCATGGCTGAGTGATATTCCATTGTACATAAGGACCACAACTTCTTTATCCATTTTTCTCTTTCCTGGGATATTTAAGGTGGAATGAAGTGGAGGTCCTGGTCAACAGAGCAGCCCTAAACTTTGGGGTGCTTGTGTCTTGCTGATTTTTAATTTTCCCAATTTATACCCCCATGAGTGGAAGTGCCCTATGCTCTCTAAGCTGTGTTTTTCAGATGTTTCAGGACTCACCGGACACTTCTCCGGAGTGGCTCTTGGCAATTTACATCCCGCCCATCAGTGTAGCAAGGCTCCCATTTCTCCATGGCCTGTCCTGCATTTCTGGTTTTGACACTTTTTTCAGCATGGCCCTTTTGACCGATGGGAAGCGAGACTTCTTTGTAGCGCTGATTTGCCTTTCCAGGTTGCTTGGTTGGCCAAAAAGGGCGTATGCGTTTTTTCCTGAATATATTCAGGAAAAAACGCATACGCCCTTTTTGGCCAAGGGCATCATTGTCAACGTTTTGCCGCTTTTCATGTGCTTTAAAGGCGATTCGTATCTACCTCCTGAAATCTGTTTCCTGCAATTCTGCCTTGATTTCAAATCCTCTTCTTTGCCTTCCCTCAATATATTTGTGGACGAGAGTTATCATTTATAACTCTGCAGGTTTGTGAATTGCAGTGCCCTGAACCTCCATTTTACAACTCGTTTTTATGGGAGCTGGCCGCAAAATCGCAGAATGGCTTCAGGCCCTGTTCTGGTTCCGGGGGTCAGGCTGAGCCTGTGGTTAATTCTTCTTTCTGATGGGAAAATAGAGTGACCTGTGCCTGTCCCAACACCAAGAGCTAGTCTCTCGTTGGTTCCACGTCTTCCCGTTTATCCTCAGGACAAATTGCAACCTGTATGGAACAGGAGGTTAAAGGTGCTGATGCTCCAAGTAGGGAGCTTGCTAGTAAAGCGGCTGGAATGGCGAACCCGGGCACAAGGAGATGAGAAATGAGGTGCGTTTTAGAAACCTTTCCCCATCACACGGTGTACCATCTTCTGGGTTTCTCATGCATGTTTTTGATGTAGGAAGATGCCCTTGAACCTGGAGATTTGGGACCCATGCGATGGGTACCACGCAGTATTCCTTTAAAGGGTCTGCGTTTGCTCACCCAACCTCACCAAACCTCTCAGCCCCAAGAGTGTCCACCCTTATGTCTCATCCAGCTGTGCGTCTAGATATGGTCAATCCAGGTTGCATCACAGCCCCTGAACGCATTGTGTAAGAATTTCTCTCTCTTTCACTGTCTTTGTTTCATGGGTGTTTCAAAGTAATTTATTTTTATAATGGGGTTTAGCTGCTTTTCACTGCTGTGTTTATGCCGCTTTACACCCACTTGACACACTAACAGAGAGATATCAATACATAGGTTTTACGATTATTATTAGTCAGATATATTCTTGTGCGGTGAATAGGGCGTGTTGAGTCCAGTTCTCTGAGCAAGGAGTAGGTCTTGTCTATTACATATTGGGTTTATGGAACGGTATCTGAGCTAATTTGATACCCTTGTTTTATGTATCACCCCACCTCACCTTTCCCGTTAAGCAGCCATAGTGTGTTTTCTGCATGTGTGACTCTGTTCTGTTTTGTAATTCAGTTCAAGTGTAACGGTTTTTACATTCCCTCTATCAGTGATACCTTATGAGAAGTGTCCTTTTCTGTGTGACTTATTTCACTTAGAATCGTCGTACCTAAATCCACTCATCATGCTGCTACTAACCTTACGACATTGATTTCATGGCTGAGTGATATTCCATTGTACATAAGGACCACAACTTCTTTATCCATTTTTCTCTTTCCTGGGATATTTAAGGTGGAATGAAGTGGAGGTCCTGGTCAACAGAGCAGCCCTAAACTTTGGGGTGCTTGTGTCTTGCTGATTTTTAATTTTCCCAATTTATACCCCCATGAGTGGAAGTGCCCTATGCTCTCTAAGCTGTGTTTTTCAGATGTTTCAGGACTCACCGGACACTTCTCCGGAGTGGCTCTTGGCAATTTACATCCCGCCCATCAGTGTAGCAAGGCTCCCATTTCTCCATGGCCTGTCCTGCATTTCTGGTTTTGACACTTTTTTCAGCATGGCCCTTTTGACCGATGGGAAGCGAGACTTCTTTGTAGCGCTGATTTGCCTTTCCAGGTTGCTTGGTTGGCCAAAAAGGGCGTATGCGTTTTTTCCTGAATATATTCAGGAAAAAACGCATACGCCCTTTTTGGCCAAGGGCATCATTGTCAACGTTTTGCCGCTTTTCATGTGCTTTAAAGGCGATTCGTATCTACCTCCTGAAATCTGTTTCCTGCAATTCTGCCTTGATTTCAAATCCTCTTCTTTGCCTTCCCTCAATATATTTGTGGACGAGAGTTATCATTTATAACTCTGCAGGTTTGTGAATTGCAGTGCCCTGAACCTCCATTTTACAACTCGTTTTTATGGGAGCTGGCCGCAAAATCGCAGAATGGCTTCAGGCCCTGTTCTGGTTCCGGGGGTCAGGCTGAGCCTGTGGTTAATTCTTCTTTCTGATGGGAAAATAGAGTGACCTGTGCCTGTCCCAACACCAAGAGCTAGTCTCTCGTTGGTTCCACGTCTTCCCGTTTATCCTCAGGACAAATTGCAACCTGTATGGAACAGGAGGTTAAAGGTGCTGATGCTCCAAGTAGGGAGCTTGCTAGTAAAGCGGCTGGAATGGCGAACCCGGGCACAAGGAGATGAGAAATGAGGTGCGTTTTAGAAACCTTTCCCCATCACACGGTGTACCATCTTCTGGGTTTCTCATGCATGTTTTTGATGTAGGAAGATGCCCTTGAACCTGGAGATTTGGGACCCATGCGATGGGTACCACGCAGTATTCCTTTAAAGGGTCTGCGTTTGCTCACCCAACCTCACCAAACCTCTCAGCCCCAAGAGTGTCCACCCTTATGTCTCATCCAGCTGTGCGTCTAGATATGGTCAATCCAGGTTGCATCACAGCCCCTGAACGCATTGTGTAAGAATTTCTATCTCTTTCACTGTCTTTGTTTCATGGGTGTTTCAAAGTAATTTATTTTTATAATGGGGTTTAGCTGCTTTTCACTGCTGTGTTTATGCCGCTTTACACCCACTTGACACACTAACAGAGAGATATCAATACATAGGTTTTACGATTATTATTAGTCAGATATATTCTTGTGCGGTGAATAGGGCGTGTTGAGTCCAGTTCTCTGAGCAAGGAGTAGGTCTTGTCTATTACATATTGGGTTTATGGAACGGTATCTGAGCTAATTTGATACCCTTGTTTTATGTATCACCCCACCTCACCTTTCCCGTTAAGCAGCCATAGTGTGTTTTCTGCATGTGTGACTCTGTTCTGTTTTGTAATTCAGTTCAAGTGTAACGGTTTTTACATTCCCTCTATCAGTGATACCTTATGAGAAGTGTCCTTTTCTGTGTGACTTATTTCACTTAGAATCGTCGTACCTAAATCCACTCATCATGCTGCTACTAACCTTACGACATTGATTTCATGGCTGAGTGATATTCCATTGTACATAAGGACCACAACTTCTTTATCCATTTTTCTCTTTCCTGGGATATTTAAGGTGGAATGAAGTGGAGGTCCTGGTCAACAGAGCAGCCCTAAACTTTGGGGTGCTTGTGTCTTGCTGATTTTTCATTTTCCCAATTTATACCCCCATGAGTGGAAGTGCCCTATGCTCTCTAAGCTGTGTTTTTCAGATGTTTCAGGACTCACCGGACCCTTCTCCGGAGTGGCTCTTGGCAATTTACATCCCGCCCATCAGTGTAGCAAGGCTCCCATTTCTCCATGGCCTGTCCTGCATTTCTGGTTTTGACACTTTTTTCAGCATGGCCCTTTTGACCGATGGGAAGCGAGACTTCTTTGTAGCGCTGATTTGCCTTTCCAGGTTGCTTGGTTGGCCAAAAAGGGCGTATGCGTTTTTTCCTGAATATATTCAGGAAAAAACGCATACGCCCTTTTTGGCCAAGGGCATCATTGTCAACGTTTTGCCGCTTTTCATGTGCTTTAAAGGCGATTCGTATCTACCTCCTGAAATCTGTTTCCTGCAATTCTGCCTTGATTTCAAATCCTCTTCTTTGCCTTCCCTCAATATATTTGTGGACGAGAGTTATCATTTATAACTCTGCAGGTTTGTGAATTGCAGTGCCCTGAACCTCCATTTTACAACTCGTTTTTATGGGAGCTGGCCGCAAAATCGCAGAATGGCTTCAGGCCCTGTTCTGGTTCCGGGGGGCAGGCTGAGCCTGTGGTTAATTCTTCTTTCTGATGGGAAAATAGAGTGACCTGTGCCTGTCCCAACACCAAGAGCTAGTCTCTCGTTGGTTCCACGTCTTCCCGTTTATCCTCAGGACAAATTGCAACCTGTATGGAACAGGAGGTTAAAGGTGCTGATGCTCCAAGTAGGGAGCTTGCTAGTAAAGCGGCTGGAATGGCGAACCCGGGCACAAGGAGATGAGAAATGAGGTGCGTTTTAGAAACCTTTCCCCATCACACGGTGTACCATCTTCTGGGTTTCTCATGCATGTTTTTGATGTAGGAAGATGCCCTTGAACCTGGAGATTTGGGACCCATGCGATGGGTACCACGCAGTATTCCTTTAAAGGGTCTGCGTTTGCTCACCCAACCTCACCAAACCTCTCAGCCCCAAGAGTGTCCACCCTTATGTCTCATCCAGCTGTGCGTCTAGATATGGTCAATCCAGGTTGCATCACAGCCCCTGAACGCATTGTGTAAGAATTTCTATCTCTTTCACTGTCTTTGTTTCATGGGTGTTTCAAAGTAATTTATTTTTATAATGGGGTTTAGCTGCTTTTCACTGCTGTGTTTATGCCGCTTTACACCCACTTGACACACTAACAGAGAGATATCAATACATAGGTTTTACGATTATTATTAGTCAGATATATTCTTGTGCGGTGAATAGGGCGTGTTGAGTCCAGTTCTCTGAGCAAGGAGTAGGTCTTGTCTATTACATATTGGGTTTATGGAACGGTATCTGAGCTAATTTGATACCCTTGTTTTATGTATCACACCACCTCACCTTTCCCGTTAAGCAGCCATAGTGTGTTTTCTGCATGTGTGACTCTGTTCTGTTTTGTAATTCAGTTCAAGTGTAACGGTTTTTACATTCCCTCTATCAGTGATACCTTATGAGAAGTGTCCTTTTCTGTGTGACTTATTTCACTTAGAATCGTCGTACCTAAATCCACTCATCATGCTGCTACTAACCTTACGACATTGATTTCATGGCTGAGTGATATTCCATTGTACATAAGGACCACAACTTCTTTATCCATTTTTCTCTTTCCTGGGATATTTAAGGTGGAATGAAGTGGAGGTCCTGGTCAACAGAGCAGCCCTAAACTTTGGGGTGCTTGTGTCTTGCTGATTTTTAATTTTCCCAATTTATACCCCCATGAGTGGAAGTGCCCTATGCTCTCTAAGCTGTGTTTTTCAGATGTTTCAGGACTCACCGGACACTTCTCCGGAGTGGCTCTTGGCAATTTACATCCCGCCCATCAGTGTAGCAAGGCTCCCATTTCTCCATGGCCTGTCCTGCATTTCTGGTTTTGACACTTTTTTCAGCATGGCCCTTTTGACCGATGGGAAGCGAGACTTCTTTGTAGCGCTGATTTGCCTTTCCAGGTTGCTTGGTTGGCCAAAAAGGGCGTATGCGTTTTTTCCTGAATATATTCAGGAAAAAACGCATACGCCCTTTTTGGCCAAGGGCATCATTGTCAACGTTTTGCCGCTTTTCATGTGCTTTAAAGGCGATTCGTATCTACCTCCTGAAATCTGTTTCCTGCAATTCTGCCTTGATTTCAAATCCTCTTCTTTGCCTTCCCTCAATATATTTGTGGACGAGAGTTATCATTTATAACTCTGCAGGTTTGTGAATTGCAGTGCCCTGAACCTCCATTTTACAACTCGTTTTTATGGGAGCTGGCCGCAAAATCGCAGAATGGCTTCAGGCCCTGTTCTGGTTCCGGGGGTCAGGCTGAGCCTGTGGTTAATTCTTCTTTCTGATGGGAAAATAGAGTGACCTGTGCCTGTCCCAACACCAAGAGCTAGTCTCTCGTTGGTTCCACGTCTTCCCGTTTATCCTCAGGACAAATTGCAACCTGTATGGAACAGGAGGTTAAAGGTGCTGATGCTCCAAGTAGGGAGCTTGCTAGTAAAGCGGCTGGAATGGCGAACCCGGGCACAAGGAGATGAGAAATGAGGTGCGTTTTAGAAACCTTTCCCCATCACACGGTGTACCATCTTCTGGGTTTCTCATGCATGTTTTTGATGTAGGAAGATGCCCTTGAACCTGGAGATTTGGGACCCATGCGATGGGTACCACGCAGTATTCCTTTAAAGGGTCTGCGTTTGCTCACCCAACCTCACCAAACCTCTCAGCCCCAAGAGTGTCCACCTTTATGTCTCATCCAGCTGTGCGTCTAGATATGGTCAATCCAGGTTGCATCACAGCCCCTGAACGCATTGTGTAAGAATTTCTCTCTCTTTCACTGTCTTTGTTTCATGGGTGTTTCAAAGTAATTTATTTTTATAATGGGGTTTAGCTGCTTTTCACTGCTGTGTTTATGCCGCTTTACACCCACTTGACACACTAACAGAGAGATATCAATACATAGGTTTTACGATTATTATTAGTCAGATATATTCTTGTGCGGTGAATAGGGCGTGTTGAGTCCAGTTCTCTGAGCAAGGAGTAGGTCTTGTCTATTACATATTGGGTTTATGGAACGGTATCTGAGCTAATTTGATACCCTTGTTTTATGTATCACCCCACCTCACCTTTCCCGTTAAGCAGCCATAGTGTGTTTTCTGCATGTGTGACTCTGTTCTGTTTTGTAATTCAGTTCAAGTGTAACGGTTTTTACATTCCCTCTATCAGTGATACCTTATGAGAAGTGTCCTTTTCTGTGTGACTTATTGCACTTAGAATCGTCGTACCTAAATCCACTCATCATGCTGCTACTAACCTTACGACATTGATTTCATGGCTGAGTGATATTCCATTGTACATAAGGACCACAACTTCTTTATCCATTTTTCTCTTTCCTGGGATATTTAAGGAGGAATGAAGTGGAGGTCCTGGTCAACAGAGCAGCCCTAAACTTTGGGGTGCTTGTGTCTTGCTGATTTTTAATTTTCCCAATTTATACCCCCATGAGTGGAAGTGCCCTATGCTCTCTAAGCTGTGTTTTTCAGATGTTTCAGGACTCACCGGACACTTCTCCGGAGTGGCTCTTGGCAATTTACATCCCGCCCATCAGTGTAGCAAGGCTCCCATTTCTCCATGGCCTGTCCTGCATTTCTGGTTTTGACACTTTTTTCAGCATGGCCCTTTTGACCGATGGGAAGCGAGACTTCTTTGTAGCGCTGATTTGCCTTTCCAGGTTGCTTGGTTGGCCAAAAAGGGCGTATGCGTTTTTTCCTGAATATATTCAGGAAAAAACGCATACGCCCTTTTTGGCCAAGGGCATCATTGTCAACGTTTTGCCGCTTTTCATGTGCTTTAAAGGCGATTCGTATCTACCTCCTGAAATCTGTTTCCTGCAATTCTGCCTTGATTTCAAATCCTCTTCTTTGCCTTCCCTCAATATATTTGTGGACGAGAGTTATCATTTATAACTCTGCAGGTTTGTGAATTGCAGTGCCCTGAACCTCCATTTTACAACTCGTTTTTATGGGAGCTGGCCGCAAAATCGCAGAATGGCTTCAGGCCCTGTTCTGGTTCCGGGGGTCAGGCTGAGCCTGTGGTTAATTCTTCTTTCTGATGGGAAAATAGAGTGACCTGTGCCTGTCCCAACACCAAGAGCTAGTCTCTCGTTGGTTCCACGTCTTCCCGTTTATCCTCAGGACAAATTGCAACCTGTATGGAACAGGAGGTTAAAGGTGCTGATGCTCCAAGTAGGGAGCTTGCTAGTAAAGCGGCTGGAATGGCGAACCCGGGCACAAGGAGATGAGAAATGAGGTGCCTTTTAGAAACCTTTCCCCATCACACGGTGTACCATCTTCTGGGTTTCTCATGCATGTTTTTGATGTAGGAAGATGCCCTTGAACCTGGAGATTTGGGACCCATGCGATGGGTACCACGCAGTATTCCTTTAAAGGGTCTGCGTTTGCTCACCCAACCTCACCAAACCTCTCAGCCCCAAGAGTGTCCACCCTTATGTCTCATCCAGCTGTGCGTCTAGATATGGTCAATCCAGGTTGCATCACAGCCCCTGAACGCATTGTGTAAGAATTTCTCTCTCTTTCACTGTCTTTGTTTCATGGGCGTTTCAAAGTAATTTATTTTTATAATGGGGTTTAGCTGCTTTTCACTGCTGTGTTTATGCCGCTTTACACCCACTTGACACACTAACAGAGAGATATCAATACATAGGTTTTACGATTATTATTAGTCAGATATATTCTTGTGCGGTGAATAGGGCGTGTTGAGTCCAGTTCTCTGAGCAAGGAGTAGGTCTTGTCTATTACATATTGGGTTTATGGAACGGTATCTGAGCTAATTTGATACCCTTGTTTTATGTATCACCCCACCTCACCTTTCCCGTTAAGCAGCCATAGTGTGTTTTCTGCATGTGTGACTCTGTTCTGTTTTGTAATTCAGTTCAAGTGTAACGGTTTTTACATTCCCTCTATCAGTGATACCTTATGAGAAGTGTCCTTTTCTGTGTGACTTTTTTCACTTAGAATCGTCGTACCTAAATCCACTCATCATGCTGCTACTAACCTTATGACATTGATTTCATGGCTGAGTGATATTCCATTGTACATAAGGACCACAACTTCTTTATCCATTTTTCTCTTTCCTGGGATATTTAAGGTGGAATGAAGTGGAGGTCCTGGTCAACAGAGCATCCCTAAACTTTGGGGTGCTTTTGTCTTGCTGATTTTTAATTTTCCCAATTTATACCCCCATGAGTGGAAGTGCCCTATGCTCTCTAAGCTGTGTTTTTCAGATGTTTCAGGACTCACCGGACACTTCTCCGGAGTGGCTCTTGGCAATTTACATCCCGCCCATCAGTGTAGCAAGGCTCCCATTTCTCCATGGCCTATCCTGCATTTCTGGTTTTGACACTTTTTTCAGCATGGCCCTTTTGACCGATGGGAAGCGAGACTTCTTTGTAGCGCTGATTTGCCTTTCCAGGTTGCTTGGTTGGCCAAAAAGGGCGTATGCGTTTTTTCCTGAATATATTCAGGAAAAAACGCATACGCCCTTTTTGGCCAAGGGCATCATTGTCAACGTTTTGCCGCATTTCATGTGCTTTAAAGGCGATTCGTATCTACCTCCTGAAATCTGTTTCCTGCAATTCTGCCTTGATTTCAAATCCTCTTCTTTGCCTTCCCTCAATATATTTGTGGACGGGAATTATCATTAATAACTCTGCAGGTTTGTGAATTGCAGTGACCTGAACCTCCATTTTACAACTCGTTTTTATGGGAGCTGGCCGCAAAATCGCAGAATGGCTTCAGGCCCTCTTCTGGTTCCGGGGGTCAGGCTGAGCCTGTGGTTAATTCTTCTTTCTGATGGGAAAATAGAGTGACCTGTGCCTGTCCCAACACCAAGAGCTAGTCTCTCGTTGGTTCCACGTCTTCCCGTTTATCCTCAGGACAAATTGCAACCTGTATGGAACAGGAGGTTAAAGGTGCTGATGCTCCAAGTAGGGAGCTTGCTAGTAAAGCGGCTGGAATGGCGAACCCGGGCACAAGGAGATGAGAAATGAGGTGCGTTTTAGAAACCTTTCCCCATCACACGGTGTACCATCTTCTGGGTTTCTCATGCATGTTTTTGATGTAGGAAGATGCCCTTGAACCTGGAGATTTGGGACCCATGCGATGGGTACCACGCAGTATTCCTTTAAAGGGTCTGCGTTTGCTCACCCAACCTCACCAAACCTCTCAGCCCCAAGAGTGTCCACCCTTATGTCTCATCCAGCTGTGCGTCTAGATATGGTCAATCCAGGTTGCATCACAGCCCCTGAATGCATTGTGTAAGAATTTCTCTCTCTTTCACTGTCTTTGTTTCATGGGTGTTTCAAAGTAATTTATTTTTATAATGGGGTTTAGCTGCTTTTCACTGCTGTGTTTATGCCGCTTTACACCCACTTGACACACTAACAGAGAGATATCAATACATAGGTTTTACGATTATTATTAGTCAGATATATTCTTGTGCGGTGAATAGGGCGTGTTGAGTCCAGTTCTCTGAGCAAGGAGTAGGTCTTGTCTATTACATATTGGGTTTATGGAACGGTATCTGAGCTAATTTGATACCCTTGTTTTATGTATCACCCCACCTCACCTTTCCCGTTAAGCAGCCATAGTGTGTTTTCTGCATGTGTGACTCTGTTCTGTTTTGTAATTCAGTTCAAGTGTAACGGTTTTTACATTCCCTCTATCAGTGATACCTTATGAGAAGTGTCCTTTTCTGTGTGACTTATTTCACTTAGAATCGTCGTACCTAAATCCACTCATCATGCTGCTACTAACCTTACGACATTGATTTCATGGCTGAGTGATATTCCATTGTACATAAGGACCACAACTTCTTTATCCATTTTTCTCTTTCCTGGGATATTTAAGGTGGAATGAAGTGGAGGTCCTGGTCAACAGAGCAGCCCTAAACTTTGGGGTGCTTGTGTCTTGCTGATTTTTAATTTTCCCAATTTATACCCCCATGAGTGGAAGTGCCCTATGCTCTCTAAGCTGTGTTTTTCAGATGTTTCAGGACTCACCGGACACTTCTCCGGAGTGGCTCTTGGCAATTTACATCCCGCCCATCAGTGTAGCAAGGCTCCCATTTCTCCATGGCCTGTCCTGCATTTCTGGTTTTGACACTTTTTTCAGCATGGCCCTTTTGACCGATGGGAAGCGAGACTTCTTTGTAGCGCTGATTTGCCTTTCCAGGTTGCTTGGTTGGCCAAAAAGGGCGTATGCGTTTTTTCCTGAATATATTCAGGAAAAAACGCATACGCCCTTTTTGGCCAAGGGCATCATTGTCAACGTTTTGCCGCTTTTCATTTGCTTTAAAGGCGATTCGTATCTACCTCCTGAAATCTGTTTCCTGCAATTCTGCCTTGATTTCAAATCCTCTTCTTTGCCTTCCCTCAATATATTTGTGGACGAGAGTTATCATTTATAACTCTGCAGGTTTGTGAATTGCAGTGCCCTGAACCTCCATTTTACAACTCGTTTTTATGGGAGCTGGCCGCAAAATCGCAGAATGGCTTCAGGCCCTGTTCTGGTTCCGGGGGTCAGGCTGAGCCTGTGGTTAATTCTTCTTTCTGATGGGAAAATAGAGTGACCTGTGCCTGTCCCAACACCAAGAGCTAGTCTCTCGTTGGTTCCACGTCTTCCCGTTTATCCTCAGGACAAATTGCAACCTGTATGGAACAGGAGGTTAAAGGTGCTGATGCTCCAAGTAGGGAGCTTGCTAGTAAAGCGGCTGGAATGGCGAACCCGGGCACAAGGAGATGAGAAATGAGGTGCGTTTTAGAAACCTTTCCCCATCACACGGTGTACCATCTTCTGGGTTTCTCATGCATGTTTTTGATGTAGGAAGATGCCCTTGAACCTGGAGATTTGGGACCCATGCGATGGGTACCACGCAGTATTCCTTTAAAGGGTCTGCGTTTGCTCACCCAACCTCACCAAACCTCCCAGCCCCAAGAGTGTCCAACCTTATGTCTCATCCAGCTGTGCGTCTAGATATGGTCAATCCAGGTTGCATCACAGCCCCTGAACGCATTGTGTAAGAATTTCTCTCTCTTTCACTGTCTTTGTTCATGGGTGTTTCAAAGTAATTTATTTTTATAATGGGGTTTAGCTGCTTTTCACTGCTGTGTTTATGCCGCTTTACACCCACTTGACACACTAACAGAGAGATATCAATACATAGGTTTTACGATTATTATTAGTCAGATATATTCTTGTGCGGTGAATAGGGCGTGTTGAGTCCAGTTCTCTGAGCAAGGAGTAGGTCTTGTCTATTACATATTGGGTTTATGGAACGGTATCTGAGCTAATTTGATACCCTTGTTTTATGTATCACCCCACCTCACCTTTCCCGTTAAGCAGCCATAGTGTGTTTTCTGCATGTGTGACTCTGTTCTGTTTTGTAATTCAGTTCAAGTGTAACGGATTTTACATTCCCTCTATCAGTGATACCTTATGAGAAGTGTCCTTTTCTGTGTGACTTATTTCACTTAGAATCGTCGTACCTAATTCCACTCATCATGCTGCTACTAACCTTACGACATTGATTTCATGGCTGAGTGATATTCCATTGTACATAAGGACCACAACTTCTTTATCCATTTTTCTCTTTCCTGGGATATTTAAGGTGGAATGAAGTGGAGGTCCTGGTCAACAGAACAGCCCTAAACTTTGGGGTGCTTGTGTCTTGCTGATTTTTCATTTTCCCAATTTATACCCCCATGAGTGGAAGTGCCCTATGCTCTCTAAGCTGTGTTTTTCAGATGTTTCAGGACTCACCGGACACTTCTCCAGAGTGGCTCTTGGCAATTTACATCCCGCCCATCAGTGTAGCAAGGCTCCCATTTCTCCATGGCCTGTCCTGCATTTCTGGTTTTGACACTTTTTTCAGCATGGCCCTTTTGACCAATGGGAAGGGAGACTTCTTTGTAGCGCTGATTTGCCTTTCCAGGTTGCTTGGTTGGCCAAAAAGGGCGTATGCGTTTTTTCCTGAATATATTCAGGAAAAAACGCATACGCCCTTTTTGGCCAAGGGCATCATTGTCAACGTTTTGCCGCTTTTCATGTGCTTTAAAGGCGATTCGTATCTACCTCCTGAAATCTGTTTCCTGCAATTCTGCCTTGATTTCAAATCCTCTTCTTTGCCTTCCCTCAATATATTTGTGGACGAGAGTTATCATTTATAACTCTGCAGGTTTGTGAATTGCAGTGCCCTGAACCTCCATTTTACAACTCGTTTTTATGGGAGCTGGCCGCAAAATCGCAGAATGGCTTCAGGCCCTGTTCTGGTTCCGGGGGGCAGGCTGAGCCTGTGGTTAATTCTTCTTTCTGAT
The DNA here is from genome assembly GCF_965194805.1 of Balaenoptera borealis. Classification (NCBI taxonomy): domain Eukaryota; kingdom Metazoa; phylum Chordata; class Mammalia; order Artiodactyla; family Balaenopteridae; genus Balaenoptera; species Balaenoptera borealis. The sequence goes on along the minus strand of NW_028123969.1, from coordinate 751,313 downwards.
GGGAAAATAGAGTGACCTGTGCCTGTCCCAACACCAAGAGCTAGTCTCTCGTTGGTTCCACGTCTTCCTGTTTATCCTCAGGACAAATTGCAACCTGTATGGAACAGGAGGTTAAAGGTGCTGATGCTCCAAGTAGGGAGCTTGCTAGTAAAGCGGCTGGAATGGCGAACCCGGGCACAAGGAGATGAGAAATGAGGTGCGTTTTAGAAACCTTTCCCCATCACACGGTGTACCATCTTCTGGGTTTCTCATGCATGTTTTTGATGTAGGAAGATGCCCTTGAACCTGGAGATTTGGGACCCATGCGATGGGTACCACGCAGTATTCCTTTAAAGGGTCTGCGTTTGCTCACCCAACCTCACCAAACCTCTCAGCCCCAAGAGTGTCCACCCTTATGTCTCATCCAGCTGTGCGTCTAGATATGGTCAATCCAGGTTGCATCACAGCCCCTGAACGCATTGTGTAAGAATTTCTCTCTCTTTCACTGTCTTTGTTTCATGGTTGTTTCAAAGTAATTTATTTTTATAATGGGGTTTAGCTGCTTTTCACTGCTGTGTTTATGCCGCTTTACACCCACTTGACACACTAACAGAGAGATATCAATACATAGGTTTTACGATTATTATTAGTCAGATATATTCTTGTGCGGTGAATAGGGCGTGTTGAGTCCAGTTCTCTGAGCAAGGAGTAGGTCTTGTCTATTACATATTGGGTTTATGGAACGGTATCTGAGCTAATTTGATACCCTTGTTTTATGTATCACCCCACCTCACCTTTCCCGTTAAGCAGCCATAGAGTGTTTTCTGCATGTGTGACTCTGTTCTGTTTTGTAATTCAGTTCAAGTGTAACGGTTTTTACATTCCCTCTATCAGTGATACCTTATGAGAAGTGTCCTTTTCTGTGTGACTTATTTCACTTAGAATCGTCGTACCTAAATCCACTCATCATGCTGCTACTAGCCTTACGACATTGATTTCATGGCTGAGTGATATTCCATTGTACATACGGACCACAACTTCTTTATCCATTTTTCTCTTTCCTGGGATATTTAAGGTGGAATGAAGTGGAGGTCCTGGTCAACAGAACAGCCCTAAACTTTGGGGTGCTTGTGTCTTGCTGATTTTTCATTTTCCCAATTTATACCCCCATGAGTGGAAGTGCCCTATGCTCTCTAAGCTGTGTTTTTCAGATGTTTCAGGACTCACCGGACACTTCTCCAGAGTGGCTCTTGGCAATTTACATCCCGCCCATCAGTGTAGCAAGGCTCCCATTTCTCCATGGCCTGTCCTGCATTTCTGGTTTTGACACTTTTTTCAGCATGGCCCTTTTGACCAATGGGAAGGGAGACTTCTTTGTAGCGCTGATTTGCCTTTCCAGGTTGCTTGGTTGGCCAAAAAGGGCGTATGCGTTTTTTCCTGAATATATTCAGGAAAAAACGCATACGCCCTTTTTGGCCAAGGGCATCATTGTCAACGTTTTGCCGCTTTTCATGTGCTTTAAAGGCGATTCGTATCTACCTCCTGAAATCTGTTTCCTGCAATTCTGCCTTGATTTCAAATCCTCTTCTTTGCCTTCCCTCAATATATTTGTGGACGAGAGTTATCATTTATAACTCTGCAGGTTTGTGAATTGCAGTGCCCTGAACCTCCATTTTACAACTCGTTTTTATGGGAGCTGGCCGCAAAATCGCAGAATGGCTTCAAGCCCTGTTCTGGTTCCGGGGGGCAGGCTGAGCCTGTGGTTAATTCTTCTTTCTGATGGGAAAATAGAGTGACCTGTGCCTGTCCCAACACCAAGAGCTAGTCTCTCGTTGGTTCCACGTCTTCCCGTTTATCCTCAGGACAAATTGCAACCTGTACGGAACAGGAGGTTAAAGGTGCTGATGCTCCAAGTAGGGAGCTTGCTAGTAAAGCGGCTGGAATGGCGAACCCGGGCACAAGGAGATGAGAAATGAGGTGCGTTTTAGAAACCTTTCCCCATCACACGGTGTACCATCTTCTGGGTTTCTCATGCATGTTTTTGATGTAGGAAGATGCCCTTGAACCTGGAGATTTGGGACCCATGCGATGGGTACCACGCAGTATTCCTTTAAAGGGTCTGCGTTTGCTCACCCAACCTCACCAAACCTCTCAGCCCCAAGAGTGTCCACCCTTATGTCTCATCCAGCTGTGCGTCTAGATATGGTCAATCCAGGTTGCATCACAGCCCCTGAACGCATTGTGTAAGAATTTCTCTCTCTTTCACTGTCTTTGTTTCATGGTTGTTTCAAAGTAATTTATTTTTATAATGGGGTTTAGCTGCTTTTCACTGCTGTGTTTATGCCGCTTTACACCCACTTGACACACTAACAGAGAGATATCAATACATAGGTTTTACGATTATTATTAGTCAGATATATTCTTGTGCGGTGAATAGGGCGTGTTGAGTCCAGTTCTCTGAGCAAGGAGTAGGTCTTGTCTATTACATATTGGGTTTATGGAACGGTATCTGAGCTAATTTGATACCCTTGTTTTATGTATCACCCCACCTCACCTTTCCCGTTAAGCAGCCATAGTGTGTTTTCTGCATGTGTGACTCTGTTCTGTTTTGTAATTCAGTTCAAGTGTAACGGTTTTTACATTCCCTCTATCAGTGATACCTTATGAGAAGTGTCCTTTTCTGTGTGACTTATTTCACTTAGAATCGTCGTACCTAAATCCACTCATCATGCTGCTACTAACCTTACGACATTGATTTCATGGCTGAGTGATATTCCATTGTACATAAGGACCACAGCTTCTTTATCCATTTTTCTCTTTCCTGGGATATTTAAGGTGGAATGAAGTGGAGGTCCTGGTCAACAGAGCAGCCCTAAACTTTGGGGTGCTTGTGTCTTGCTGATTTTTCATTTTCCCAATTTATACCCCCATGAGTGAAAGTGCCCTATGCTCTCTAAGCTGTGTTTTTCAGATGTTTCAGGACTCACCGGACACTTCTCCAGAGTGGCTCTTGGCAATTTACATCCCGCCCATCAGTGTAGCAAGGCTCCCATTTCTCCATGTCCTGTCCTGCATTTCTGGTTTTGACACTTTTTTCAGCATGGCCCTTTTGACCAATGGGAAGCGAGACTTCTTTGTAGCGCTGATTTGCCTTTCCAGGTTGCTTGGTTGGCCAAAAAGGGCGTATGCGTTTTTTTCTGAATATATTCAGGAAAAAACGCATACGCCCTTTTTGGCCAAGGGCATCATTGTCAACGTTTTGCCGCTTTTCATGTGCTTTAAAGGCGATTCGTATCTACCTCCTGAAATCTGTTTCCTGCAATTCTGCCTTGATTTCAAATCCTCTTCTTTGCCTTCCCTCAATATATTTGTGGACGAGAGTTATCATTTATAACTCTGCAGGTTTGTGAATTGCAGTGCCCTGAACCTCCATTTTACAACTCGTTTTTATGGGAGCTGGCCGCAAAATCGCAGAATGGCTTCAGGCCCTGTTCTGGTTCCGGGGGGCAGGCTGAGCCTGTGGTTAATTCTTCTTTCTGATGGGAAAATAGAGTGACCTGTGCCTGTCCCAACACCAAGAGCTAGTCTCTCGTTGGTTCCACGTCTTCCCGTTTATCCTCAGGACAAATTGCAACCTGTACGGAACAGGAGGTTAAAGGTGCTGATGCTCCAAGTAGGGAGCTTGCTAGTAAAGCGGCTGGAATGGCGAACCCGGGCACAAGGAGATGAGAAATGAGGTGCGTTTTAGAAACCTTTCCCCATCACACGGTGTACCATCTTCTGGGTTTCTCATGCATGTTTTTGATGTAGGAAGATGCCCTTGAACCTGGAGATTTGGGACCCATGCGATGGGTACCACGCAGTATTCCTTTAAAGGGTCTGCGTTTGCTCACCCAACCTCACCAAACCTCTCAGCCCCAAGAGTGTCCACCCTTATGTCTCATCCAGCTGTGCGTCTAGATATGGTCAATCCAGGTTGCATCACAGCCCCTGAACGCATTGTGTAAGAATTTCTCTCTCTTTCACTGTCTTTGTTTCATGGTTGTTTCAAAGTAATTTATTTTTATAATGGGGTTTAGCTGCTTTTCACTGCTGTGTTTATGCCGCTTTACACCCACTTGACACACTAACAGAGAGATATCAATACATAGGTTTTACGATTATTATTAGTCAGATATATTCTTGTGCGGTGAATAGGGCGTGTTGAGTCCAGTTCTCTGAGCAAGGAGTAGGTCTTGTCTATTACATATTGGGTTTATGGAACGGTATCTGAGCTAATTTGATACCCTTGTTTTATGTATCACCCCACCTCACCTTTCCCGTTAAGCAGCCATAGAGTGTTTTCTGCATGTGTGACTCTGTTCTGTTTTGTAATTCAGTTCAAGTGTAACGGTTTTTACATTCCCTCTATCAGTGATACCTTATGAGAAGTGTCCTTTTCTGTGTGACTTATTTCACTTAGAATCGTCGTACCTAAATCCACTCATCATGCTGCTACTAGCCTTACGACATTGATTTCATGGCTGAGTGATATTCCATTGTACATAAGGACCACAACTTCTTTATCCATTTTTCTCTTTCCTGGGATATTTAAGGTGGAATGAAGTGGAGGTCCTGGTCAACAGAACAGCCCTAAACTTTGGGGTGCTTGTGTCTTGCTGATTTTTCATTTTCCCAATTTATACCCCCATGAGTGGAAGTGCCCTATGCTCTCTAAGCTGTGTTTTTCAGATGTTTCAGGACTCACCGGACACTTCTCCAGAGTGGCTCTTGGCAATTTACATCCCGCCCATCAGTGTAGCAAGGCTCCCATTTCTCCATGGCCTGTCCTGCATTTCTGGTTTTGACACTTTTTTCAGCATGGCCCTTTTGACCAATGGGAAGGGAGACTTCTTTGTAGCGCTGATTTGCCTTTCCAGGTTGCTTGGTTGGCCAAAAAGGGCGTATGCGTTTTTTCCTGAATATATTCAGGAAAAAACGCATACGCCCTTTTTGGCCAAGGGCATCATTGTCAACGTTTTGCCGCTTTTCATGTGCTTTAAAGGCGATTCGTATCTACCTCCTGAAATCTGTTTCCTGCAATTCTGCCTTGATTTCAAATCCTCTTCTTTGCCTTCCCTCAATATATTTGTGGACGAGAGTTATCATTTATAACTCTGCAGGTTTGTGAATTGCAGTGCCCTGAACCTCCATTTTACAACTCGTTTTTATGGGAGCTGGCCGCAAAATCGCAGAATGGCTTCAAGCCCTGTTCTGGTTCCGGGGGGCAGGCTGAGCCTGTGGTTAATTCTTCTTTCTGATGGGAAAATAGAGTGACCTGTGCCTGTCCCAACACCAAGAGCTAGTCTCTCGTTGGTTCCACGTCTTCCCGTTTATCCTCAGGACAAATTGCAACCTGTACGGAACAGGAGGTTAAAGGTGCTGATGCTCCAAGTAGGGAGCTTGCTAGTAAAGCGGCTGGAATGGCGAACCCGGGCACAAGGAGATGAGAAATGAGGTGCGTTTTAGAAACCTTTCCCCATCACACGGTGTACCATCTTCTGGGTTTCTCATGCATGTTTTTGATGTAGGAAGATGCCCTTGAACCTGGAGATTTGGGACCCATGCGATGGGTACCACGCAGTATTCCTTTAAAGGGTCTGCGTTTGCTCACCCAACCTCACCAAACCTCTCAGCCCCAAGAGTGTCCACCCTTATGTCTCATCCAGCTGTGCGTCTAGATATGGTCAATCCAGGTTGCATCACAGCCCCTGAACGCATTGTGTAAGAATTTCTCTCTCTTTCACTGTCTTTGTTTCATGGTTGTTTCAAAGTAATTTATTTTTATAATGGGGTTTAGCTGCTTTTCACTGCTGTGTTTATGCCGCTTTACACCCACTTGACACACTAACAGAGAGATATCAATACATAGGTTTTACGATTATTATTAGTCAGATATATTCTTGTGCGGTGAATAGGGCGTGTTGAGTCCAGTTCTCTGAGCAAGGAGTAGGTCTTGTCTATTACATATTGGGTTTATGGAACGGTATCTGAGCTAATTTGATACCCTTGTTTTATGTATCACCCCACCTCACCTTTCCCGTTAAGCAGCCATAGAGTGTTTTCTGCATGTGTGACTCTGTTCTGTTTTGTAATTCAGTTCAAGTGTAACGGTTTTTACATTCCCTCTATCAGTGATACCTTATGAGAAGTGTCCTTTTCTGTGTGACTTATTTCACTTAGAATCGTCGTACCTAAATCCACTCATCATGATGCTACTAACCTTACGACATTGATTTCATGGCTGAGTGATATTCCATTGTACATAAGGACCACAGCTTCTTTATCCATTTTTCTCTTTCCTGGGATATTTAAGGTGGAATGAAGTGGAGGTCCTGGTCAACAGAGCAGCCCTAAACTTTGGGGTGCTTGTGTCTTGCTGATTTTTCATTTTCCCAATTTATACCCCCATGAGTGAAAGTGCCCTATGCTCTCTAAGCTGTGTTTTTCAGATGTTTCAGGACTCACCGGACACTTCTCCAGAGTGGCTCTTGGCAATTTACATCCCGCCCATCAGTGTAGCAAGGCTCCCATTTCTCCATGGCCTGTCCTGCATTTCTGGTTTTGACACTTTTTTCAGCATGGCCCTTTTGACCAATGGGAAGCGAGACTTCTTTGTAGCGCTGATTTGCCTTTCCAGGTTGCTTGGTTGGCCAAAAAGGGCGTATGCGTTTTTTTCTGAATATATTCAGGAAAAAACGCATACGCCCTTTTTGGCCAAGGGCATCATTGTCAACGTTTTGCCGCTTTTCATGTGCTTTAAAGGCGATTCGTATCTACCTCCTGAAATCTGTTTCCTGCAATTCTGCCTTGATTTCAAATCCTCTTCTTTGCCTTCCCTCAATATATTTGTGGACGAGAGTTATCATTTATAACTCTGCAGGTTTGTGAATTGCAGTGCCCTGAACCTCCATTTTACAACTCGTTTTTATGGGAGCTGGCCGCAAAATCGCAGAATGGCTTCAGGCCCTGTTCTGGTTCCGGGGGGCAGGCTGAGCCTGTGGTTAATTCTTCTTTCTGATGGGAAAATAGAGTGACCTGTGCCTGTCCCAACACCAAGAGCTAGTCTCTCGTTGGTTCCACGTCTTCCCGTTTATCCTCAGGACAAATTGCAACCTGTACGGAACAGGAGGTTAAAGGTGCTGATGCTCCAAGTAGGGAGCTTGCTAGTAAAGTGGCTGGAATGGCGAACCCGGGCACAAGGAGATGAGAAATGAGGTGCGTTTTAGAAACCTTTCCCCATCACACGGTGTACCATCTTCTGGGTTTCTCATGCATGTTTTTGATGTAGGAAGATGCCCTTGAACCTGGAGATTTGGGACCCATGCGATGGGTACCACGCAGTATTCCTTTAAAGGGTCTGCGTTTGCTCACCCAACCTCACCAAACCTCTCAGCCCCAAGAGTGTCCACCCTTATGTCTCATCCAGCTGTGCGTCTAGATATGGTCAATCCAGGTTGCATCACAGCCCCTGAACGCATTGTGTAAGAATTTCTCTCTCTTTCACTGTCTTTGTTTCATGGTTGTTTCAAAGTAATTTATTTTTATAATGGGGTTTAGCTGCTTTTCACTGCTGTGTTTATGCCGCTTTACACCCACTTGACACACTAACAGAGAGATATCAATACATAGGTTTTACGATTATTATTAGTCAGATATATTCTTGTGCGGTGAATAGGGCGTGTTGAGTCCAGTTCTCTGAGCAAGGAGTAGGTCTTGTCTATTACATATTGGGTTTATGGAACGGTATCTGAGCTAATTTGATACCCTTGTTTTATGTATCACCCCACCTCACCTTTCCCGTTAAGCAGCCATAGAGTGTTTTCTGCATGTGTGACTCTGTTCTGTTTTGTAATTCAGTTCAAGTGTAACGGTTTTTACATTCCCTCTATCAGTGATACCTTATGAGAAGTGTCCTTTTCTGTGTGACTTATTTCACTTAGAATCGTCGTACCTAAATCCACTCATCATGCTGCTACTAGCCTTACGACATTGATTTCATGGCTGAGTGATATTCCATTGTACATAAGGACCACAACTTCTTTATCCATTTTTCTCTTTCCTGGGATATTTAAGGTGGAATGAAGTGGAGGTCCTGGTCAACAGAACAGCCCTAAACTTTGGGGTGCTTGTGTCTTGCTGATTTTTCATTTTCCCAATTTATACCCCCATGAGTGGAAGTGCCCTATGCTCTCTAAGCTGTGTTTTTCAGATGTTTCAGGACTCACCGGACACTTCTCCAGAGTGGCTCTTGGCAATTTACATCCCGCCCATCAGTGTAGCAAGGCTCCCATTTCTCCATGGCCTGTCCTGCATTTCTGGTTTTGACACTTTTTTCAGCATGGCCCTTTTGACCAATGGGAAGGGAGACTTCTTTGTAGCGCTGATTTGCCTTTCCAGGTTGCTTGGTTGGCCAAAAAGGGCGTATGCGTTTTTTCCTGAATATATTCAGGAAAAAACGCATACGCCCTTTTTGGCCAAGGGCATCATTGTCAACGTTTTGCCGCTTTTCATGTGCTTTAAAGGCGATTCGTATCTACCTCCTGAAATCTGTTTCCTGCAATTCTGCCTTGATTTCAAATCCTCTTCTTTGCCTTCCCTCAATATATTTGTGGACGAGAGTTATCATTTATAACTTTGCAGGTTTGTGAATTGCAGTGCCCTGAACCTCCATTTTACAACTCGTTTTTATGGGAGCTGGCCGCAAAATCGCAGAATGGCTTCAAGCCCTGTTCTGGTTCCGGGGGGCAGGCTGAGCCTGTGGTTAATTCTTCTTTCTGATGGGAAAATAGAGTGACCTGTGCCTGTCCCAACACCAAGAGCTAGTCTCTCGTTGGTTCCACGTCTTCCCGTTTATCCTCAGGACAAATTGCAACCTGTACGGAACAGGAGGTTAAAGGTGCTGATGCTCCAAGTAGGGAGCTTGCTAGTAAAGCGGCTGGAATGGCGAACCCGGGCACAAGGAGATGAGAAATGAGGTGCGTTTTAGAAACCTTTCCCCATCACACGGTGTACCATCTTCTGGGTTTCTCATGCATGTTTTTGATGTAGGAAGATGCCCTTGAACCTGGAGATTTGGGACCCATGCGATGGGTACCACGCAGTATTACTTTAAAGGGTCTGCGTTTGCTCACCCAACCTCACCAAACCTCTCAGCCCCAAGAGTGTCCACCCTTATGTCTCATCCAGCTGTGCGTCTAGATATGGTCAATCCAGGTTGCATCACAGCCCCTGAACGCATTGTGTAAGAATTTCTCTCTCTTTCACTGTCTTTGTTTCATGGTTGTTTCAAAGTAATTTATTTTTATAATGGGGTTTAGCTGCTTTTCACTGCTGTGTTTATGCCGCTTTACACCCACTTGACACACTAACAGAGAGATATCAATACATAGGTTTTACGATTATTATTAGTCATATATATTCTTGTGCGGTGAATAGGGCGTGTTGAGTCCAGTTCTCTGAGCAAGGAGTAGGTCTTGTCTATTTCATATTGGGTTTATGGAACGGTATCTGAGCTAATTTGATACCCTTGTTTTATGTATCACCCCACCTCACCTTTCCCGTTAAGCAGCCATAGTGTGTTTTCTGCATGTGTGACTCTGTTCTGTTTTGTAATTCAGTTCAAGTGTAACGGTTTTTACATTCCCTCTATCAGTGATACCTTATGAGAAGTGTCCTTTTCTGTGTGACTTATTTCACTTAGAATCGTCGTACCTAAATCCACTCATCATGCTGCTACTAACCTTACGACATTGATTTCATGGCTGAGTGATATTCCATTGTACATAAGGACCACAGCTTCTTTATCCATTTTTCTCTTTCCTGGGATATTTAAGGTGGAATGAAGTGGAGGTCCTGGTCAACAGAGCAGCCCTAAACTTTGGGGTGCTTGTGTCTTGCTGATTTTTCATTTTCCCAATTTATACCCCCATGAGTGAAAGTGCCCTATGCTCTCTAAGCTGTGTTTTTCAGATGTTTCAGGACTCACCGGACACTTCTCCAGAGTGGCTCTTGGCAATTTACATCCCGCCCATCAGTGTAGCAAGGCTCCCATTTCTCCATGGCCTGTCCTGCATTTCTGGTTTTGACACTTTTTTCAGCATGGCCCTTTTGACCAATGGGAAGCGAGACTTCTTTGTAGCGCTGATTTGCCTTTCCAGGTTGCTTGGTTGGCCAAAAAGGGCGTATGCGTTTTTTTCTGAATATATTCAGGAAAAAACGCATACGCCCTTTTTGGCCAAGGGCATCATTGTCAACGTTTTGCCGCTTTTCATGTGCTTTAAAGGCGATTCGTATCTACCTCCTGAAATCTGTTTCCTGCAATTCTGCCTTGATTTCAAATCCTCTTCTTTGCCTTCCCTCAATATATTTGTGGACGAGAGTTATCATTTATAACTCTGCAGGTTTGTGAATTGCAGTGCCCTGAACCTCCATTTTACAACTCGTTTTTATGGGAGCTGGCCGCAAAATCGCAGAATGGCTTCAGGCCCTGTTCTGGTTCCGGGGGGCAGGCTGAGCCTGTGGTTAATTCTTCTTTCTGATGGGAAAATAGAGTGACCTGTGCCTGTCCCAACACCAAGAGCTAGTCTCTCGTTGGTTCCACGTCTTCCCGTTTATCCTCAGGACAAATTGCAACCTGTACGGAACAGGAGGTTAAAGGTGCTGATGCTCCAAGTAGGGAGCTTGCTAGTAAAGCGGCTGGAATGGCGAACCCGGGCACAAGGAGATGAGAAATGAGGTGCGTTTTAGAAACCTTTCCCCATCACACGGTGTACCATCTTCTGGGTTTCTCATGCATGTTTTTGATGTAGGAAGATGCCCTTGAACCTGGAGATTTGGGACCCATGCGATGGGTACCACGCAGTATTACTTTAAAGGGTCTGCGTTTGCTCACCCAACCTCACCAAACCTCTCAGCCCCAAGAGTGTCCACCCTTATGTCTCATCCAGCTGTGCGTCTAGATATGGTCAATCCAGGTTGCATCACAGCCCCTGAACGCATTGTGTAAGAATTTCTCTCTCTTTCACTGTCTTTGTTTCATGGTTGTTTCAAAGTAATTTATTTTTATAATGGGGTTTAGCTGCTTTTCACTGCTGTGTTTATGCCGCTTTACACCCACTTGACACACTAACAGAGAGATATCAATACATAGGTTTTACGATTATTATTAGTCAGATATATTCTTGTGTGGTGAATAGGGCGTGTTGAGTCCAGTTCTCTGAGCAAGGAGTAGGTCTTGTCTATTACATATTGGGTTTATGGAACGGTATCTGAGCTAATTTGATACCCTTGTTTTATGTATCACCCCACCTCACCTTTCCCGTTAAGCAGCCATAGAGTGTTTTCTGCATGTGTGACTCTGTTCTGTTTTGTAATTCAGTTCAAGTGTAACGGTTTTTACATTCCCTCTATCAGTGATACCTTATGAGAAGTGTCCTTTTCTGTGTGACTTATTTCACTTAGAATCGTCGTACCTAAATCCACTCATCATGCTGCTACTAGCCTTACGACATTGATTTCATGGCTGAGTGATATTCCATTGTACATAAGGACCACAACTTCTTTATCCATTTTTCTCTTTCCTGGGATATTTAAGGTGGAATGAAGTGGAGGTCCTGGTCAACAGAACAGCCCTAAACTTTGGGGTGCTTGTGTCTTGCTGATTTTTCATTTTCCCAATTTATACCCCCATGAGTGGAAGTGCCCTATGCTCTCTAAGCTGTGTTTTTCAGATGTTTCAGGACTCACCGGACACTTCTCCAGAGTGGCTCTTGGCAATTTACATCCCGCCCATCAGTGTAGCAAGGCTCCCATTTCTCCATGGCCTGTCCTGCATTTCTGGTTTTGACACTTTTTTCAGCATGGCCCTTTTGACCGATGGGAAGCGAGACTTCTCTGTAGCGCTGATTTGCCTTTCCAGGTTGCTTGGTTGGCCAAAAAGGGCGTATGCGTTTTTTCCTGAATATATTCAGGAAAAAACGCATACGCCCTTTTTGGCCAAGGGCATCATTGTCAACGTTTTGCCGCTTTTCATGTGCTTTAAAGGCGATTCGTATCTACCTCCTGAAATCTGTTTCGTGCAATTCTGCCTTGATTTCAAATCCTCTTCTTTGCCTTCCCTCAATATATTTGTGGACGAGAGTTATCATTTATAACTCTGCAGGTTTGTGAATTGCAGTGCCCTGAACCTCCATTTTACAACTCGCTTTTTTGGGAGCTGGCCGCAAAAGCGCAGGATGGCTTCAGGCCCTGTTCTGGTTCCGGGGGGCAGGCTGAGCCTGTGGTTAATTCTTCTTCCTGATGGGAAAATAGAGTGACCTGTGCCTGTCCCGACACCAAGAGCTAGTCTCTCGTTGGTTCCCCGTCTTCCCGTTCATCCTCAGGACAAATTGCAACCTGTACGGAACAGGAGGTTAAAGGTGCTGATGCTCCAAGTAGGGAGCTTGCTAGTAAAACGGCTGGAAAGGTGAACCCGGGCACAAGGAGATGAGAAATGAGGTGCGTTTTAGAAACCTTTCCCCATCACACGGTGTACCATCTTCTGGGTTTCTCATGCATGTTTTCGATGTAGGAAGATGCCCTTGAACCTGGAGATTTGGGACCCATGCGATGGGTACCACGCAGTATTACTTTAAAGGGTCTGTGTTTGCTCACCCAACCTCACCAAACCTCTCAGCCCCAAGAGTGTCCACCCTTATGTCTCATCCAGCTGTGGGTCTAGATATGGTCAATCCAGGTTGCATCACAGCCCCTGAACTCATTGTGTAAGAATTTCTATCTCTTTCACTGTCGTTGTTTCATGGGTTTTTCAAAGTAATTTATTTTCATAATGGGGTTTAGCTGCTTTTCACGGCTGTGTTTATGCCGCTTTACACCCACTTGACACACTAACAGAGAGATATCAATACATAGGTTTTAAGATTATTACTAGTCAGATATATTCTTGTGCGGTGAATAGGGCGTGTTGAGTCCAGTTCTCTGAGCAAGGAGTAGGTCTTGTCTACTACATATTGGGTTTATGGAACGGTATCTGAGCTAATTTGATACCCTTGTTTTATGTATCACCCCACCTCACCTTTCCCGTTAAGCAGCCATAGTCTGTTTTCTGCATGTGTGACTCTTTTCTGTTTTGTAATTCAGTTCAAGTGTAACGGTTTTTACATTCCCTCTATCAGTGATACCTTATGAGAAGTGTCCTTTTCTGTGTGACTTATTTCACTTAGAATCGTCGTACCTAAATCCACTCATCATGCTGCTACTAACCTTATGACATTGATTTCATGGCTGAGTGATATTCCATTGTACATAAGGACCACAACTTCTTTATCCATTTTTCTGTTTCCTGGGATATTGAAGGTGGAATGAAGTGGAGGTCCTTGTCAACAGAGCAGCCCTCAACTTTGGGGTGCTTGTGTCTTGCTGATTTTTAATTTTCCCAATTTATACCCCCATGAGTGGAAGTGCCCTATGCTCTCTAAGCTGTGTTTTTCAGATGTTTCAGGACACACCGTACACTTCTCCAGAGTGGCTGTTGGCAATTTACATCCCGCCCATCAGTGTAGCAAGGCTCCCATTTCTCCATGGCCTGTCCTGCATTTCTGGTTTTGACACTTTTTTCAGCATGGCCCCTTTGACCGCTGGGAAGCGAGACTTCTCTGTAGCGCTGATTTGCCTTTCCAGGTTGCTTGGTTGGCCAAAAAGGGCGTATGCGTTTTTTCCTGAATATATTCAGGAAAAAACGCATACGCCCTTTTTGGCCAAGGGCATCATTGTCAACGTTTTGCCGCTTTTCATGTGCTTTAAAGGCGATTCGTATCTACCTCCTGAAATCTGTTTCCTGCAATTCTGCCTTGATTTCAAATCCTCTTCTTTGCCTTCCCTCAATATATTGGTGGACGAGAGTTATCATTTATAACTCTGCAGGTTTGTGAATTGCAGTGCCCTGAACCTCCATTTTACAACTCGCTTTTTTGGGAGCTGGCCACAAAACCGCAGGATGGCTTCAGGCCCTGTTCTGGTTCCGGGGGGCAGGCTGAGCCTGTGGTTAATTCTTCTTCCTGATGGGAAAATAGAGTGACCTGTGCCTGTCCCGACACCAAGAGCTTGTCTCTCGTTGGTTCCCCGTCTTCCCGTTCATCCTCAGGACAAATTGCAACCTGTACGGAACAGGAGGTTAAAGGTGCTGATGCTCCAAGTAGGGAGCTTGCTAGTAAAGCGGCTGGAATGGCGAACCCGGGCACAAGGAGATGAGAAATGAGGTGCGTTTTAGAAACCTTTCCCCATCACACGGTGTACCATCTTCTGGGTTTCTCATGCATGTTTTTGATGTAGGAAGATGCCCTTGAACCTGGAGATTTGGGACCCATGCGATGGGTACCACGCAGTATTACTTTAAAGGGTCTGCGTTTGCTCACCCAACCTCACCAAACCTCTCAGCCCCAAGAGTGTCCACCCTTATGTCTCATCCAGCTGTGCGTCTAGATATGGTCAATCCAGGTTGCATCACAGCCCCTGAACGCATTGTGTAAGAATTTCTCTCTCTTTCACTGTCTTTGTTTCATGGTTGTTTCAAAGTAATTTATTTTTATAATGGGGTTTAGCTGCTTTTCACTGCTGTGTTTATGCCGCTTTACACCCACTTGACACACTAACAGAGAGATATCAATACATAGGTTTTACGATTATTATTAGTCAGATATATTCTTGTGCGGTGAATAGGGCGTGTTGAGTCCAGTTCTCTGAGCAAGGAGTAGGTCTTGTCTATTACATATTGGGTTTATGGAACGGTATCTGAGCTAATTTGATACCCTTGTTTTATGTATCACCCCACCTCACCTTTCCCGTTAAGCAGCCATAGAGTGTTTTCTGCATGTGTGACTCTGTTCTGTTTTGTAATTCAGTTCAAGTGTAACGGTTTTTACATTCCCTCTATCAGTGATACCTTATGAGAAGTGTCCTTTTCTGTGTGACTTATTTCACTTAGAGTCGTCGTACCTAAATCCACTCATCATGCTGCTACTAGCCTTACGACATTGATTTCATGGCTGAGTGATATTCCATTCTACATAAGGACCACAACTTCTTTATCCATTTTTCTCTTTCCTGGGATATTTAAGGTGGAATGAAGTGGAGGTCCTGGTCAACAGAACAGCCCTAAACTTCGGGGTGCTTGTGTCTTGCTGATTTTTCATTTTCCCAATTTATACCCCCATGAGTGGAAGTGCCCTATGCTCTCTAAGCTGTGTTTTTCAGATGTTTCAGGACTCACCGGACACTTCTCCAGAGTGGCTCTTGGCAATTTACATCCCGCCCATCAGTGTAGCAAGGCTCCCATTTCTCCATGGCCTGTCCTGCATTTCTGGTTTTGACACTTTTTTCAGCATGGCCCTTTTGACCAATGGGAAGCGAGACTTCTTTGTAGCGCTGATTTGCCTTTCCAGGTTGCTTGGTTGGCCAAAAAGGGCGTATGCGTTTTTTCCTGAATATATTCAGGAAAAAACGCATACGCCCTTTTTGGCCAAGGGCATCATTGTCAACGTTTTGCCGCTTTTCATGTGCTTTAAAGGCGATTCGTATCTACCTCCTGAAATCTGTTTCCTGCAATTCTGCCTTGATTTCAAATCCTCTTCTTTGCCTTCCCTCAATATATTTGTGGACGAGAGTTATCATTTATAACTCTGCAGGTTTGTGAATTGCAGTGCCCTGAACCTCCATTTTACAACTCGTTTTTATGGGAGCTGGCCGCAAAATCGCAGAATGGCTTCAGGCCCTGTTCTGGTTCCGGGGGGCAGGCTGAGCCTGTGGTTAATTCTTCTTTCTGATGGGAAAATAGAGTGACCTGTGCCTGTCCCAACACCAAGAGCTAGTCTCTCGTTGGTTCCACGTCTTCCCGTTTATCCTCAGGACAAATTGCAACCTGTACGGAACAGGAGGTTAAAGGTGCTGATGCTCCAAGTAGGGAGCTTGCTAGTAAAGCGGCTGGAATGGCGAACCCGGGCACAAGGAGATGAGAAATGAGGTGCGTTTTAGAAACCTTTCCCCATCACACGGTGTACCATCTTCTGGGTTTCTCATGCATGTTTTTGATGTAGGAAGATGCCCTTGAACCTGGAGATTTGGGACCCATGCGATGGGTACCACGCAGTATTACTTTAAAGGGTCTGCGTTTGCTCACCCAACCTCACCAAACCTCTCAGCCCCAAGAGTGTCCACCCTTATGTCTCATCCAGCTGTGCGTCTAGATATGGTCAATCCAGGTTGCATCACAGCCCCTGAACGCATTGTGTAAGAATTTCTCTCTCTTTCACTGTCTTTGTTTCATGGTTGTTTCAAAGTAATTTATTTTTATAATGGGGTTTAGCTGCTTTACACTGCTGTGTTTATGCCGCTTTACACCCACTTGACACACTAACAGAGAGATATCAATACATAGGTTTTACGATTATTATTAGTCAGATATATTCTTGTGCGGTGAATAGGGCGTGTTGAGTCCAGTTCTCTGAGCAAGGAGTAGGTCTTGTCTATTACATATTGGGTTTATGGAACGGTATCTGAGCTAATTTGATACCCTTGTTTTATGTATCACCCCACCTCACCTTTCCCGTTAAGCAGCTATAGTGTGTTTTCTGCATGTGTGACTCTGTTCTGTTTTGTAATTCAGTTCAAGTGTAACGGTTTTTACATTCCCTCTATCAGTGATACCTTATGAGAAGTGTCCTTTTCTGTGTGACTTATTTCACTTAGAGTCGTCGTACCTAAATCCACTCATCATGCTGCTACTAACCTTACGACATTGATTTCATGGCTGAGTGATATTCCATTGTACATAAGGACCACAGCTTCTTTATCCATTTTTCTCTTTCCTGGTATATTTAAGGTGGAATGAAGTGGAGGTCCTGGTCAACAGAGCAGCCCTAAACTTTGGGGTGCTTGTGTCTTGCTGATTTTTCATTTTCCCAATTTATACCCCCATGAGTGAAAGTGCCCTATGCTCTCTAAGCTGTGTTTTTCAGATGTTTCAGGACTCACCGGACACTTCTCCAGAGTGGCTCTTGGCAATTTACATCCCGCCCATCAGTGTAGCAAGGCTCCCATTTCTCCATGGCCTGTCCTGCATTTCTGGTTTTGACACTTTTTTCAGCATGGCCCTTTTGACCAATGGGAAGGGAGACTTCTTTGTAGCGCTGATTTGCCTTTCCAGGTTGCTTGGTTGGCCAAAAAGGGCGTATGCGTTTTTTTCTGAATATATTCAGGAAAAAACGCATACGCCCTTTTTGGCCAAGGGCATCATTGTCAACGTTTTGCCGCTTTTCATGTGCTTTAAAGGCGATTCGTATCTACCTCCTGAAATCTGTTTCCTGCAATTCTGCCTTGATTTCAAATCCTCTTCTTTGCCTTCCCTCAATATATTTGTGGACGAGAGTTATCATTTATAACTCTGCAGGTTTGTGAATTGCAGTGCCCTGAACCTCCATTTTACAACTCGTTTTTATGGGAGCTGGCCGCAAAATCGCAGAATGGCTTCAGGCCCTGTTCTGGTTCCGGGGGGCAGGCTGAGCCTGTGGTTAATTCTTCTTTCTGATGGGAAAATAGAGTGACCTGTGCCTGTCCCAACACCAAGAGCTAGTCTCTCGTTGGTTCCACGTCTTCCCGTTTATCCTCAGGACAAATTGCAACCTGTACGGAACAGGAGGTTAAAGGTGCTGATGCTTCAAGTAGGGAGCTTGCTAGTAAAGCGGCTGGAATGGCGAACCCGGGCACAAGGAGATGAGAAATGAGGTGCGTTTTAGAAACCTTTCCCCATCACACGGTGTACCATCTTCTGGGTTTCTCATGCATGTTTTTGATGTAGGAAGATGCCCTTGAACCTGGAGATTTGGGACCCATGCGATGGGTACCACGCAGTATTACTTTAAAGGGTCTGCGTTTGCTCACCCAACCTCACCAAACCTCTCAGCCCCAAGAGTGTCCACCCTTATGTCTCATCCAGCTGTGCGTCTAGATATGGTCAATCCAGGTTGCATCACAGCCCCTGAACGCATTGTGTAAGAATTTCTCTCTCTTTCACTGTCTTTGTTTCATGGTTGTTTCAAAGTAATTTATTTTTATAATGGGGTTTAGCTGCTTTTCACTGCTGTGTTTATGCCGCTTTACACCCACTTGACACACTAACAGAGAGATATCAATACATAGGTTTTACGATTATTATTAGTCAGATATATTCTTGTTCGGTGAATAGGGCGTGTTGAGTCCAGTTCTCTGAGCAAGGAGTAGGTCTTGTCTATTACATATTGGGTTTATGGAACGGTATCTGAGCTAATTTGATACCCTTGTTTTATGTATCACCCCACCTCACCTTTCCCGTTAAGCAGCCATAGTGTGTTTTCTGCATGTGTGACTCTGTTCTGTTTTGTAATTCAGTTCAAGTGTAACGGTTTTTACATTCCCTCTATCAGTGATACCTTATGAGAAGTGTCCTTTTCTGTGTGACTTATTTCACTTAGAATCGTCGTACCTAAATCCACTCATCATGCTGCTACTAGCCTTACGACATTGATTTCATGGCTGAGTGATATTCCATTGTACATAAGGACCACAACTTCTTTATCCATTTTTCTCTTTCCTGGGATATTTAAGGTGGAATGAAGTGGAGGTCCTGGTCAACAGAACAGCCCTAAACTTTGGGGTGCTTGTGTCTTGCTGATTTTTCATTTTCCCAATTTATACCCCCATGAGTGGAAGTGCCCTATGCTCTCTTAGCTGTGTTTTTCAGATGTTTCAGGACTCACCGGACACTTCTCCAGAGTGGCTGTTGGCAATTTACATCCCGCCCATCAGTGTAGCAAGGCTCCCATTTCTCCATGGCCTGTCCTGCATTTCTGGTTTTGACACTTTTTTCAGCATGGCCCTTTTGACCAATGGGAAGCGAGACTTCTTTGTAGCGCTGATTTGCCTTTCCAGGTTGCTTGGTTGGCCAAAAAGGGCGTATGCGTTTTTTCCTGAATATATTCAGGAAAAAACGCATACGCCCTTTTTGGCCAAGGGCATCATTGTCAACGTTTTGCCGCTTTTCATGTGCTTTAAAGTCGATTCGTATCTACCTCCTGAAATCTGTTTCCTGCAATTCTGCCTTGATTTCAAATCCTCTTCTTTGCCTTCCCTCAATATATTTGTGGACGAGAGTTATCATTTATAACTCTGCAGGTTTGTGAATTGCAGTGCCCTGAACCTCCATTTTACAACTCGTTTTTATGGGAGCTGGCCGCAAAATCGCAGAATGGCTTCAGGCCCTGTTCTGGTTCCGGGGGGCAGGCTGAGCCTGTGGTTAATTCTTCTTTCTGATGGGAAAATAGAGTGACCTGTGCCTGTCCCAACACCAAGAGCTAGTCTCTCGTTGGTTCCACGTCTTCCCGTTTATCCTCAGGACAAATTGCAACCTGTACGGAACAGGAGGTTAAAGGTGCTGATGCTCCAAGTAGGGAGCTTGCTAGTAAAGCGGCTGGAATGGCGAACCCGGGCACAAGGAGATGAGAAATGAGGTGCGTTTTAGAAACCTTTCCCCATCACACGGTGTACCATCTTCTGGGTTTCTCATGCATGTTTTTGATGTAGGAAGATGCCCTTGAACCTGGAGATTTGGGACCCATGCGATGGGTACCACGCAGTATTACTTTAAAGGGTCTGGGTTTGCTCACCCAACCTCACCAAACCTCTCAGCCCCAAGAGTGTCCACCCTTATGTCTCATCCAGCTGTGCGTCTAGATATGGTCAATCCAGGTTGCATCACAGCCCCTGAACGCATTGTGTAAGAATTTCTCTCTCTTTCACTGTCTTTGTTTCATGGTTGTTTCAAAGTAATTTATTTTTATAATGGGGTTTAGCTGCTTTTCACTGCTGTGTTTATGCCGCTTTACACCCACTTGACACACTAACAGAGAGATATCAATACATAGGTTTTACGATTATTATTAGTCAGATATATTCTTGTGCGGTGAATAGGGCGTGTTGAGTCCAGTTCTCTGAGCAAGGAGTAGGTCTTGTCTATTACATATTGGGTTTATGGAACGGTATCTGAGCTAATTTGATACCCTTGTTTTATGTATCACCCCACCTCACCTTTCCCGTTAAGCAGCTATAGTGTGTTTTCTGCATGTGTGACTCTGTTCTGTTTTGTAATTCAGTTCAAGTGTAACGGTTTTTACATTCCCTCTATCAGTGATACCTTATGAGAAGTGTCCTTTTCTGTGTGACTTATTTCACTTAGAATCGTCGTACCTAAATCCACTCATCATGCTGCTACTAACCTTACGACATTGATTTCATGGCTGAGTGATATTCCATTGTACATAAGGACCACAGCTTCTTTATCCATTTTTCTCTTTCCTGGGATATTTAAGGTGGAATGAAGTGGAGGTCCTGGTCAAAAGAGCAGCCCTAAACTTTGGGGTGCTTGTGTCTTGCTGATTTTTCATTTTCCCAATTTATACCCCCATGAGTGAAAGTGCCCTATGCTCTCTAAGCTGTGTTTTTCAGATGTTTCAGGACTCACCGGACACTTCTCCAGAGTGGCTCTTGGCAATTTACATCCCGCCCATCAGTGTAGCAAGGCTCCCATTTCTCCATGGCCTGTCCTGCATTTCTGGTTTTGACACTTTTTTCAGCATGGCCCTTTTGACCAATGGGAAGCGAGACATCTCTGTAGCGCTGATTTGCCTTTCCAGGTTGCTTGGTTGGCCAAAAAGGGCGTATGCGTTTTTTTCTGAATATATTCAGGAAAAAACGCATACGCCCTTTTTGGCCAAGGGCATCATTGTCAACGTTTTGCCGCTTTTCATGTGCTTTAAAGGCGATTCGTATCTACCTCCTGAAATCTGTTTCCTGCAATTCTGCCTTGATTTCAAATCCTCTTCTTTGCCTTCCCTCAATATCTTTTTGGACGAGAGTTATCATTTATAACTCTGCAGGTTTGTGAATTGCAGTGCCTTGAACCTCCATTTTACAACTCGTTTTTATGGGAGCTGGCCGCAAAATCGCAGAATGGCTTCAGGCCCTGTTCTGGTTCCGGGGGGCAGGCTGAGCCTGTGGTTAATTCTTCTTTCTGATGGGAAAATAGAGTGACCTGTGCCTGTCCCAACACCAAGAGCTAGTCTCTCGTTGGTTCCACGTCTTCCCGTTTATCCTCAGGACAAATTGCAACCTGTACGGAACAGGAGGTTAAAGGTGCTGATGCTCCAAGTAGGGAGCTTGCTAGTAAAGTGGCTGGAATGGCGAACCCGGGCACAAGGAGATGAGAAATGAGGTGCGTTTTAGAAACCTTTCCCCATCACACGGTGTACCATCTTCTGGGTTTCTCATGCATGTTTTTGATGTAGGAAGATGCCCTTGAACCTGGAGATTTGGGACCCATGCGATGGGTACCACGCAGTATTACTTTAAAGGGTCTGCGTTTGCTCACCCAACCTCACCAAACCTCTCAGCCCCAAGAGTGTCCACCCTTATGTCTCATCCAGCTGTGCGTCTAGATATGGTCAATCCAGGTTGCATCACAGCCCCTGAACGCATTGTGTAAGAATTTCTCTCTCTTTCACTGTCTTTGTTTCATGGTTGTTTCAAAGTAATTTATTTTTATAATGGGGTTTAGCTGCTTTTCACTGCTGTGTTTATGCCGCTTTACACCCACTTGACACACTAACAGAGAGATATCAATACATAGGTTTTACGATTATTATTAGTCAGATATATTCTTGTGCGGTGAATAGGGCGTGTTGAGTCCAGTTCTCTGAGCAAGGAGTAGGTCTTGTCTATTACATATTGGGTTTATGGAACGGTATCTGAGCTAATTTGATACCCTTGTTTTATGTATCACCCCACCTCACCTTTCCCGTTAAGCAGCTATAGTGTGTTTTCTGCATGTGTGACTCTGTTGTGTTTTGTAATTCAGTTCAAGTGTAACGGTTTTTACATTCCCTCTATCAGTGATACCTTATGAGAAGTGTCCTTTTCTGTGTGACTTATTTCACTTAGAATCGTCGTACCTAAATCCACTCATCATGCTGCTACTAGCCTTACGACATTGATTTCATGGCTGAGTGATATTCCATTGTACATAAGGACCACAGCTTCTTTATCCATTTTTCTCTTTCCTGGGATATTTAAGGTGGAATGAAGTGGAGGTCCTGGTCAACAGAGCAGCCCTAAACTTTGGGGTGCTTGTGTCTTGCTGATTTTTCATTTTCCCAATTTATACCCCCATGAGTGAAAGTGCCCTATGCTCTCTAAGCTGTGTTTTTCAGATGTTTCAGGACTCACCGGACACTTCTCCAGAGTGGCTCTTGGCAATTTACATCCCGCCCATCAGTGTAGCAAGGCT
The DNA here is from genome assembly GCF_965194805.1 of Balaenoptera borealis. NCBI lineage: Eukaryota > Metazoa > Chordata > Mammalia > Artiodactyla > Balaenopteridae > Balaenoptera > Balaenoptera borealis. The sequence goes on along the minus strand of NW_028123969.1, from coordinate 728,926 downwards.
CCCATTTCTCCATGGCCTGTCCTGCATTTCTGGTTTTGACACTTTTTTCAGCATGGCCCTTTTGAACAATGGGAAGCGAGACATCTCTGTAGCGCTGATTTGCCTTTCCAGGTTGCTTGGTTGGCCAAAAAGGGCGTATGCGTTTTTTTCTGAATATATTCAGGAAAAAACGCATACGCCCTTTTTGGCCAAGGGCATCATTGTCAACGTTTTGCCGCTTTTCATGTGCTTTAAAGGCGATTCGTATCTACCTCCTGAAATCTGTTTCCTGCAATTCTGCCTTGATTTCAAATCCTCTTCTTTGCCTTCCCTCAATATATTTGTGGACGAGAGTTATCATTTATAACTCTGCAGGTTTGTGAATTGCAGTGCCCTGAACCTCCATTTTACAACTCGTTTTTATGGGAGCTGGCCGCAAAATCGCAGAATGGCTTCAGGCCCTGTTCTGGTTCCGGGGGGCAGGCTGAGCCTGTGGTTAATTCTTCTTTCTGATGGGAAAATAGAGTGACCTGTGCCTGTCCCAACACCAAGAGCTAGTCTCTCGTTGGTTCCACGTCTTCCCGTTTATCCTCAGGACAAATTGCAACCTGTACGGAACAGGAGGTTAAAGGTGCTGATGCTCCAAGTAGGGAGCTTGCTAGTAAAGCGGCTGGAATGGCGAACCCGGGCACAAGGAGATGAGAAATGAGGTGCGTTTTAGAAACCTTTCCCCATCACACGGTGTACCATCTTCTGGGTTTCTCATGCATGTTTTTGATGTAGGAAGATGCCCTTGAACCTGGAGATTTGGGACCCATGCGATGGGTACCATGCAGTATTACTTTAAAGGGTCTGCGTTTGCTCACCCAACCTCACCAAACCTCTCAGCCCCAAGAGTGTCCACCCTTATGTCTCATCCAGCTGTGCGTCTAGATATGGTCAATCCAGGTTGCATCACAGCCCCTGAACGCATTGTGTAAGAATTTCTCTCTCTTTCACTGTCTTTGTTTCATGGTTGTTTCAAAGTAATTTATTTTTATAATGGGGTTTAGCTGCTTTTCACTGCTGTGTTTATGCCGCTTTACACCCACTTGACACACTAACAGAGAGATATCAATACATAGGTTTTACGATTATTATTAGTCAGATATATTCTTGTTCGGTGAATAGGGCGTGTTGAGTCCAGTTCTCTGAGCAAGGAGTAGGTCTTGTCTATTACATATTGGGTTTATGGAACGGTATCTGAGCTAATTTGATACCCTTGTTTTATGTATCACCCCACCTCACCTTTCCCGTTAAGCAGCCATAGAGTGTTTTCTGCATGTGTGACTCTGTTCTGTTTTGTAATTCAGTTCAAGTGTAACGGTTTTTACATTCCCTCTATCAGTGATACCTTATGAGAAGTGTCCTTTTCTGTGTGACTTATTTCACTTAGAATCGTCGTACCTAAATCCACTCATCATGCTGCTACTAGCCTTACGACCTTGATTTCATGGCTGAGTGATATTCCATTGTACATAAGGACCACAACTTCTTTATCCATTTTTCTCTTTCCTGGGATATTTAAGGTGGAATGAAGTGGAGGTCCTGGTCAACAGAACAGCCCTAAACTTTGGGGTGCTTGTGTCTTGCTGATTTTTCATTTTCCCAATTTATACCCCCATGAGTGGAAGTGCCCTATGCTCTCTTAGCTGTGTTTTTCAGATGTTTCAGGACTCACCGGACACTTCTCCAGAGTGGCTGTTGGCAATTTACATCCCGCCCATCAGTGTAGCAAGGCTCCCATTTCTCCATGGCCTGTCCTGCATTTCTGGTTTTGACACTTTTTTCAGCATGGCCCTTTTGACCAATGGGAAGCGAGACTTCTTTGTAGCGCTGATTTGCCTTTCCAGGTTGCTTGGTTGGCCAAAAAGGGCGTATGCGTTTTTTCCTGAATATATTCAGGAAAAAACGCATACGCCCTTTTTGGCCAAGGGCATCATTGTCAACGTTTTGCCGCTTTTCATGTGCTTTAAAGGCGATTCGTATCTACCTCCTGAAATCTGTTTCCTGCAATTCTGCCTTGATTTCAAATCCTCTTCTTTGCCTTCCCTCAATATATTTGTGGACGAGAGTTATCATTTATAACTCTGCAGGTTTGTGAATTGCAGTGCCCTGAACCTCCATTTTACAACTCGTTTTTATGGGAGCTGGCCGCAAAATCGCAGAATGGCTTCAGGCCCTGTTCTGGTTCCGGGGGGCAGGCTGAGCCTGTGGTTAATTCTTCTTTCTGATGGGAAAATAGAGTGACCTGTGCCTGTCCCAACACCAAGAGCTAGTCTCTCGTTGGTTCCACGTCTTCCCGTTTATCCTCAGGACAAATTGCAACCTGTACGGAACAGGAGGTTAAAGGTGCTGATGCTCCAAGTAGGGAGCTTGCTAGTAAAGCGGCTGGAATGGCGAACCCGGGCACAAGGAGATGAGAAATGAGGTGCGTTTTAGAAACCTTTCCCCATCACACGGTGTAACATCTTCTGGGTTTCTCATGCATGTTTTTGATGTAGGAAGATGCCCTTGAACCTGGAGATTTGGGACCCATGCGATGGGTACCACGCAGTATTACTTTAAAGGGTCTGCGTTTGCTCACCCAACCTCACCAAACCTCTCAGCCCCAAGAGTGTCCACCCTTATGTCTCATCCAGCTGTGCGTCTAGATATGGTCAATCCAGGTTGCATCACAGCCCCTGAACTCATTGTGTAAGAATTTGTCTCTCTTTCACTGTCTTTGTTTCATGGTTGTTTCAAAGTAATTTATTTTTATAATGGGGTTTAGCTGCTTTTCACTGCTGTGTTTATGCCGCTTTACACCCACTTGACACACTAACAGAGAGATATCAATACATAGGTTTTACGATTATTATTAGTCAGATATATTCTTGTGCGGTGAATAGGGCGTGTTGAGTCCAGTTCTCTGAGCAAGGAGTAGGTCTTGTCTATTACATATTGGGTTTATGGAACGGTATCTGAGCTAATTTGATACCCTTGTTTTATGTATCACCCCACCTCACCTTTCCCGTTAAGCAGCCATAGAGTGTTTTCTGCATGTGTGACTCTGTTCTGTTTTGTAATTCAGTTCAAGTGTAACGGTTTTTACATTCCCTCTATCAGTGATACCTTATGAGAAGTGTCCTTTTCTGTGTGACTTATTTCACTTAGAATCGTCGTACCTAAATCCACTCATCATGCTGCTACTAGCCTTACGACATTGATTTCATGGCTGAGTGATATTCCATTGTACATAAGGACCACAACTTCTTTATCCATTTTTCTCTTTCCTGGGATATTTAAGGTGGAATGAAGTGGAGGTCCTGGTCAACAGAACAGCCCTAAACTTTGGGGTGCTTGTGTCTTGCTGATTTTTCATTTTCCCAATTTATACCCCCATGAGTGGAAGTGCCCTATGCTCTCTAAGCTGTGTTTTTCAGATGTTTCAGGACTCACCGGACACTTCTCCAGAGTGGCTCTTGGCAATTTACATCCCGCCCATCAGTGTAGCAAGGCTCCCATTTCTCCATGGCCTGTCCTGCATTTCTGGTTTTGACACTTTTTTCAGCATGGCCCTTTTGACCAATGGGAAGCGAGACTTCTTTGTAGCGCTGATTTGCCTTTCCAGGTTGCTTGGTTGGCCAAAAAGGGCGTATGCGTTTTTTCCTGAATATATTCAGGAAAAAACGCATACGCCCTTTTTGGCCAAGGGCATCATTGTCAACGTTTTGCCGCTTTTCATGTGCTTTAAAGGCGATTCGTATCTACCTCCTGAAATCTGTTTCCTGCAATTCTGCCTTGATTTCAAATCCTCTTCTTTGCCTTCCCTCAATATATTTGTGGACGAGAGTTATCATTTATAACTCTGCAGGTTTGTGAATTGCAGTGCCCTGAACCTCCATTTTACAACTCGTTTTTATGGGAGCTGGCCGCAAAATCGCAGAATGGCTTCAGGCCCTGTTCTGGTTCCGGGGGGCAGGCTGAGCCTGTGGTTAATTCTTCTTTCTGATGGGAAAATAGAGTGACCTGTGCCTGTCCCAACACCAAGAGCTAGTCTCTCGTTGGTTCCACGTCTTCCCGTTTATCCTCAGGACAAATTGCAACCTGTACGGAACAGGAGGTTAAAGGTGCTGATGCTCCAAGTAGGGAGCTTGCTAGTAAAGCGGCTGGAATGGCGAACCCGGGCACAAGGAGATGAGAAATGAGGTGCGTTTTAGAAACCTTTCCCCATCACACGGTGTACCATCTTCTGGGTTTCTCATGCATGTTTTTGATGTAGGAAGATGCCCTTGAACCTGGAGATTTGGGACCCATGCGATGGGTACCACGCAGTATTACTTTAAAGGGTCTGCGTTTGCTCACCCAACCTCACCAAACCTCTCAGCCCCAAGACTGTCCACCCTTATGTCTCATCCAGCTGTGCGTCTAGATATGGTCAATCCAGGTTGCATCACAGCCCCTGAACGCATTGTGTAAGAATTTCTCTCTCTTTCACTGTCTTTGTTTCATGGTTGTTTCAAAGTAATTTATTTTTATAATGGGGTTTAGCTGCTTTTCACTGCTGTGTTTATGCCGCTTTACACCCACTTGACACACTAACAGAGAGATATCAATACATAGGTTTTACGATTATTATTAGTCAGATATATTCTTGTTCGGTGAATAGGGCGTGTTGAGTCCAGTTCTCTGAGCAAGGAGTAGGTCTTGTCTATTACATATTGGGTTTATGGAACGGTATCTGAGCTAATTTGATACCCTTGTTTTATGTATCACCCCACCTCACCTTTCCCGTTAAGCAGCCATAGAGTGTTTTCTGCATGTGTGACTCTGTTCTGTTTTGTAATTCAGTTCAAGTGTAACGGTTTTTACATTCCCTCTATCAGTGATACCTTATGAGAAGTGTCCTTTTCTGTGTGACTTATTTCACTTAGAATCGTCGTACCTAAATCCACTCATCATGCTGCTACTAGCCTTACGACATTGATTTCATGGCTGAGTGATATTCCATTGTACATAAGGACCACAACTTCTTTATCCATTTTTCTCTTTCCTGGGATATTTAAGGTGGAATGAAGTGGAGGTCCTGGTCAACAGAACAGCCCTAAACTTTGGGGTGCTTGTGTCTTGCTGATTTTTCATTTTCCCAATTTATACCCCCATGAGTGGAAGTGCCCTATGCTCTCTAAGCTGTGTTTTTCAGATGTTTCAGGACTCACCGGACACTTCTCCAGAGTGGCTCTTGGCAATTTACATCCCGCCCATCAGTGTAGCAAGGCTCCCATTTCTCCATGGCCTGTCCTGCATTTCTGGTTTTGACACTTTTTTCAGCATGGCCCTTTTGACCAATGGGAAGGGAGACTTCTTTGTAGCGCTGATTTGCCTTTCCAGGTTGCTTGGTTGGCCAAAAAGGGCGTATGCGTTTTTTCCTGAATATATTCAGGAAAAAACGCATACGCCCTTTTTGGCCAAGGGCATCATTGTCAACGTTTTGCCGCTTTTCATGTGCTTTAAAGGCGATTCGTATCTACCTCCTGAAATCTGTTTCCTGCAATTCTGCCTTGATTTCAAATCCTCTTCTTTGCCTTCCCTCAATATATTTGTGGACGAGAGTTATCATTTATAACTCTGCAGGTTTGTGAATTGCAGTGCCCTGAACCTCCATTTTACAACTCGTTTTTATGGGAGCTGGCCGCAAAATCGCAGAATGGCTTCAGGCCCTGTTCTGGTTCCGGGGGGCAGGCTGAGCCTGTGGTTAATTCTTCTTTCTGATGGGAAAATAGAGTGACCTGTGCCTGTCCCAACACCAAGAGCTAGTCTCTCGTTGGTTCCACGTCTTCCCGTTTATCCTCAGGACAAATTGCAACCTGTACGGAACAGGAGGTTAAAGGTGCTGATGCTCCAAGTAGGGAGCTTGCTAGTAAAGCGGCTGGAATGGCGAACCCGGGCACAAGGAGATGAGAAATGAGGTGCGTTTTAGAAACCTTTCCCCATCACACGGTGTACCATCTTCTGGGTTTCTCATGCATGTTTTTGATGTAGGAAGATGCCCTTGAACCTGGAGATTTGGGACCCATGCGATGGGTACCACGCAGTATTACTTTAAAGGGTCTGCGTTTGCTCACCCAACCTCACCAAACCTCTCAGCCCCAAGAGTGTCCACCCTTATGTCTCATCCAGCTGTGCGTCTAGATATGGTCAATCCAGGTTGCATCACAGCCCCTGAACGCATTGTGTAAGAATTTCTCTCTCTTTCACTGTCTTTGTTTCATGGTTGTTTCAAAGTAATTTATTTTTATAATGGGGTTTAGCTGCTTTTCACTGCTGTGTTTATGCCGCTTTACACCCACTTGACACACTAACAGAGAGATATCAATACATAGGTTTTACGATTATTATTAGTCAGATATATTCTTGTGCGGTGAATAGGGCGTGTTGAGTCCAGTTCTCTGAGCAAGGAGTAGGTCTTGTCTATTACATATTGGGTTTATGGAACGGTATCTGAGCTAATTTGATACCCTTGTTTTATGTATCACCCCACCTCACCTTTCCCGTTAAGCAGCTATAGTGTGTTTTCTGCATGTGTGACTCTGTTCTGTTTTGTAATTCAGTTCAAGTGTAACGGTTTTTACATTCCCTCTATCAGTGATACCTTATGAGAAGTGTCCTTTTCTGTGTGACTTATTTCACTTAGAGTCGTCGTACCTAAATCCACTCATCATGCTGCTACTAACCTTACGACATTGATTTCATGGCTGAGTGATATTCCATTGTACATAAGGACCACAACTTCTTTATCCATTTTTCTCTTTCCTGGGATATTTAAGGTGGAATGAAGTGGAGGTCCTGGTCAACAGAACAGCCCTAAACTTTGGGGTGCTTGTGTCTTGCTGATTTTTCATTTTCCCAATTTATACCCCCATGAGTGGAAGTGCCCTATGCTCTCTAAGCTGTGTTTTTCAGATGTTTCAGGACTCACCGGACACTTCTCCAGAGTGGCTCTTGGCAATTTACATCCCGCCCATCAGTGTAGCAAGGCTCCCATTTCTCCATGGCCTGTCCTGCATTTCTGGTTTTGACACTTTTTTCAGCATGGCCCTTTTGACCAATGGGAAGCGAGACTTCTTTGTAGCGCTGATTTGCCTTTCCAGGTTGCTTGGTTGGCCAAAAAGGGCGTATGCGTTTTTTCCTGAATATATTCAGGAAAAAACGCATACGCCCTTTTTGGCCAAGGGCATCATTGTCAACGTTTTGCCGCTTTTCATGTGCTTTAAAGGCGATTCGTATCTACCTCCTGAAATCTGTTTCCTGCAATTCTGCCTTGATTTCAAATCCTCTTCTTTGCCTTCCCTCAATATATTTGTGGACGAGAGTTATCATTTATAACTCTGCAGGTTTGTGAATTGCAGTGCCCTGAACCTCCATTTTACAACTCGTTTTTATGGGAGCTGGCCGCAAAATCGCAGAATGGCTTCAGGCCCTGTTCTGGTTCCGGGGGGCAGGCTGAGCCTGTGGTTAATTCTTCTTTCTGATGGGAAAATAGAGTGACCTGTGCCTGTCCCAACACCAAGAGCTAGTCTCTCGTTGGTTCCACGTCTTCCCGTTTATCCTCAGGACAAATTGCAACCTGTACGGAACAGGAGGTTAAAGGTGCTGATGCTCCAAGTAGGGAGCTTGCTAGTAAAGCGGCTGGAATGGCGAACCCGGGCACAAGGAGATGAGAAATGAGGTGCGTTTTAGAAACCATTCCCCATCACACGGTGTACCATCTTCTGGGTTTCTCATGCATGTTTTTGATGTAGGAAGATGCCCTTGAACCTGGAGATTTGGGACCCATGCGATGGGTACCACGCAGTATTACTTTAAAGGGTCTGCGTTTGCTCACCCAACCTCACCAAACCTCTCAGCCCCAAGAGTGTCCACCCTTATGTCTCATCCAGCTGTGCGTCTAGATATGGTCAATTCAGGTTGCATCACAGCCCCTGAACACATTGTGTAAGAATTTCTCTCTCTTTCACTGTCTTTGTTTCATGGTTGTTTCAAAGTAATTTATTTTTATAATGGGGTTTAGCTGCTTTTCACTGCTGTGTTTATGCCGCTTTACACCCACTTGACACACTAACAGAGAGATATCAATACATAGGTTTTACGATTATTATTAGTCAGATATATTCTTGTGCGGTGAATAGGGCGTGTTGAGTCCAGTTCTCTGAGCAAGGAGTAGGTCTTGTCTATTACATATTGGGTTTATGGAACGGTATCTGAGCTAATTTGATACCCTTGTTTTATGTATCACCCCACCTCACCTTTCCCGTTAAGCAGCTATAGTGTGTTTTCTGCATGTGTGACTCTGTTGTGTTTTGTAATTCAGTTCAAGTGTAACGGTTTTTACATTCCCTCTATCAGTGATACCTTATGAGAAGTGTCCTTTTCTGTGTGACTTATTTCACTTAGAATCGTCGTACCTAAATCCACTCATCATGCTGCTACTAACCTTACGACATTGATTTCATGGCTGAGTGATATTCCATTGTACATAAGGACCACAGCTTCTTTATCCATTTTTCTCTTTCCTGGGATATTTAAGGTGGAATGAAGTGGAGGTCCTGGTCAACAGAGCAGCCCTAAACTTTGGGGTGCTTGTGTCTTGCTGATTTTTCATTTTCCCAATTTATACCCCCATGAGTGAAAGTGCCCTATGCTCTCTAAGCTGTGTTTTTCAGATGTTTCAGGACTCACCGGACACTTCTCCAGAGTGGCTCTTGGCAATTTACATCCCGCCCATCAGTGTAGCAAGGCTCCCATTTCTCCATGGCCTGTCCTGCATTTCTGGTTTTGACACTTTTTTCAGCATGGCCCTTTTGACCAATGGGAAGCGAGACTTCTTTGTAGCGCTGATTTGCCTTTCCAGGTTGCTTGGTTGGCCAAAAAGGGCGTATGCGTTTTTTTCTGAATATATTCAGGAAAAAACGCATACGCCCTTTTTGGCCAAGGGCATCATTGTCAACGTTTTGCCGCTTTTCATGTGCTTTAAAGGCGATTCGTATCTACCTCCTGAAATCTGTTTCCTGCAATTCTGCCTTGATTTCAAATCCTCTTCTTTGCCTTCCCTCAATATATTTGTGGACGAGAGTTATCATTTATAACTCTGCAGGTTTGTGAATTGCAGTGCCCTGAACCTCCATTTTACAACTCGTTTTTATGGGAGCTGGCCGCAAAATCGCAGAATGGCTTCAGGCCCTGTTCTGGTTCCGGGGGGCAGGCTGAGCCTGTGGTTAATTCTTCTTTCTGATGGGAAAATAGAGTGACCTGTGCCTGTCCCAACACCAAGAGCTAGTCTCTCGTTGGTTCCACGTCTTCCCGTTTATCCTCAGGACAAATTGCAACCTGTACGGAACAGGAGGTTAAAGGTGCTGATGCTCCAAGTAGGGAGCTTGCTAGTAAAGCGGCTGGAATGGCGAACCCGGGCACAAGGAGATGAGAAATGAGGTGCGTTTTAGAAACCTTTCCCCATCACACGGTGTACCATCTTCTGGGTTTCTCATGCATGTTTTTGATGTAGGAAGATGCCCTTGAACCTGGAGATTTGGGACCCATGCGATGGGTACCACGCAGTATTACTTTAAAGGGTCTGCGTTTGCTCACCCAACCTCACCAAACCTCTCAGCCCCAAGAGTGTCCACCCTTATGTCTCATCCAGCTGTGCGTCTAGATATGGTCAATCCAGGTTGCATCACAGCCCCTGAACGCATTGTGTAAGAATTTGTCTCTCTTTCACTGTCTTTGTTTCATGGTTGTTTCAAAGTAATTTATTTTTATAATGGGGTTTAGCTGCTTTTCACTGCTGTGTTTATGCCGCTTTACACCCACTTGACACACTAACAGAGAGATATCAATACATAGGTTTTACGATTATTATTAGTCAGATATATTCTTGTGCGGTGAATAGGGCGTGTTGAGTCCAGTTCTCTGAGCAAGGAGTAGGTCTTGTCTATTACATATTGGGTTTATGGAACGGTATCTGAGCTAATTTGATACCCTTGTTTTATGTATCACCCCACCTCACCTTTCCCGTTAAGCAGCTATAGTGTGTTTTCTGCATGTGTGACTCTGTTGTGTTTTGTAATTCAGTTCAAGTGTAACGGTTTTTACATTCCCTCTATCAGTGATACCTTATGAGAAGTGTCCTTTTCTGTGTGACTTATTTCACTTAAAATCGTCGTACCTAAATCCACTCATCATGCTGCTACTAGCCTTACGACATTGATTTCATGGCTGAGTGATATTCCATTGTACATAAGGACCACAGCTTCTTTATCCATTTTTCTCTTTCCTGGGATATTTAAGGTGGAATGAAGTGGAGGTCCTGGTCAACAGAGCAGCCCTAAACTTTGGGGTGCTTGTGTCTTGCTGATTTTTCATTTTCCCAATTTATACCCCCATGAGTGAAAGTGCCCTATGCTCTCTAAGCTGTGTTTTTCAGATGTTTCAGGACTCACCGGACACTTCTCCAGAGTGGCTCTTGGCAATTTACATCCCGCCCATCAGTGTAGCAAGGCTCCCATTTCTCCATGGCCTGTCCTGCATTTCTGGTTTTGACACTTTTTTCAGCATGGCCCTTTTGAACAATGGGAAGCGAGACATCTCTGTAGCGCTGATTTGCCTTTCCAGGTTGCTTGGTTGGCCAAAAAGGGCGTATGCGTTTTTTTCTGAATATATTCAGGAAAAAACGCATACGCCCTTTTTGGCCAAGGGCATCATTGTCAACGTTTTGCCGCTTTTCATGTGCTTTAAAGGCGATTCGTATCTACCTCCTGAAATCTGTTTCCTGCAATTCTGCCTTGATTTCAAATCCTCTTCTTTGCCTTCCCTCAATATATTTGTGGACGAGAGTTATCATTTATAACTCTGCAGGTTTGTGAATTGCAGTGCCCTGAACCTCCATTTTACAACTCGTTTTTATGGGAGCTGGCCGCAAAATCGCAGAATGGCTTCAGGCCCTGTTCTGGTTCCGGGGGGCAGGCTGAGCCTGTGGTTAATTCTTCTTTCTGATGGGAAAATAGAGTGACCTGTGCCTGTCCCAACACCAAGAGCTAGTCTCTCGTTGGTTCCACGTCTTCCCGTTTATCCTCAGGACAAATTGCAACCTGTACGGAACAGGAGGTTAAAGGTGCTGATGCTCCAAGTAGGGAGCTTGCTAGTAAAGCGGCTGGAATGGCGAACCCGGGCACAAGGAGATGAGAAATGAGGTGCGTTTTAGAAACCTTTCCCCATCACACGGTGTACCATCTTCTGGGTTTCTCATGCATGTTTTTGATGTAGGAAGATGCCCTTGAACCTGGAGATTTGGGACCCATGCGATGGGTACCATGCAGTATTACTTTAAAGGGTCTGCGTTTGCTCACCCAACCTCACCAAACCTCTCAGCCCCAAGAGTGTCCACCCTTATGTCTCATCCAGCTGTGCGTCTAGATATGGTCAATCCAGGTTGCATCACAGCCCCTGAACGCATTGTGTAAGAATTTCTCTCTCTTTCACTGTCTTTGTTTCATGGTTGTTTCAAAGTAATTTATTTTTATAATGGGGTTTAGCTGCTTTTCACTGCTGTGTTTATGCCGCTTTACACCCACTTGACACACTAACAGAGAGATATCAATACATAGGTTTTACGATTATTATTAGTCAGATATATTCTTGTTCGGTGAATAGGGCGTGTTGAGTCCAGTTCTCTGAGCAAGGAGTAGGTCTTGTCTATTACATATTGGGTTTATGGAACGGTATCTGAGCTAATTTGATACCCTTGTTTTATGTATCACCCCACCTCACCTTTCCCGTTAAGCAGCCATAGAGTGTTTTCTGCATGTGTGACTCTGTTCTGTTTTGTAATTCAGTTCAAGTGTAACGGTTTTTACATTCCCTCTATCAGTGATACCTTATGAGAAGTGTCCTTTTCTGTGTGACTTATTTCACTTAGAATCGTCGTACCTAAATCCACTCATCATGCTGCTACTAGCCTTACGACATTGATTTCATGGCTGAGTGATATTCCATTGTACATAAGGACCACAACTTCTTTATCCATTTTTCTCTTTCCTGGGATATTTAAGGTGGAATGAAGTGGAGGTCCTGGTCAACAGAACAGCCCTAAACTTTGGGGTGCTTGTGTCTTGCTGATTTTTCATTTTCCCAATTTATACCCCCATGAGTGGAAGTGCCCTATGCTCTCTTAGCTGTGTTTTTCAGATGTTTCAGGACTCACCGGACACTTCTCCAGAGTGGCTGTTGGCAATTTACATCCCGCCCATCAGTGTAGCAAGGCTCCCATTTCTCCATGGCCTGTCCTGCATTTCTGGTTTTGACACTTTTTTCAGCATGGCCCTTTTGACCAATGGGAAGCGAGACTTCTTTGTAGCGCTGATTTGCCTTTCCAGGTTGCTTGGTTGGCCAAAAAGGGCGTATGCGTTTTTTCCTGAATATATTCAGGAAAAAACGCATACGCCCTTTTTGGCCAAGGGCATCATTGTCAACGTTTTGCCGCTTTTCATGTGCTTTAAAGGCGATTCGTATCTACCTCCTGAAATCTGTTTCCTGCAATTCTGCCTTGATTTCAAATCCTCTTCTTTGCCTTCCCTCAATATATTTGTGGACGAGAGTTATCATTTATAACTCTGCAGGTTTGTGAATTGCAGTGCCCTGAACCTCCATTTTACAACTCGTTTTTATGGGAGCTGGCCGCAAAATCGCAGAATGGCTTCAGGCCCTGTTCTGGTTCCGGGGGGCAGGCTGAGCCTGTGGTTAATTCTTCTTTCTGATGGGAAAATAGAGTGACCTGTGCCTGTCCCAACACCAAGAGCTAGTCTCTCGTTGGTTCCACGTCTTCCCGTTTATCCTCAGGACAAATTGCAACCTGTACGGAACAGGAGGTTAAAGGTGCTGATGCTCCAAGTAGGGAGCTTGCTAGTAAAGCGGCTGGAATGGCGAACCCGGGCACAAGGAGATGAGAAATGAGGTGCGTTTTAGAAACCTTTCCCCATCACACGGTGTAACATCTTCTGGGTTTCTCATGCATGTTTTTGATGTAGGAAGATGCCCTTGAACCTGGAGATTTGGGACCCATGCGATGGGTACCACGCAGTATTACTTTAAAGGGTCTGCGTTTGCTCACCCAACCTCACCAAACCTCTCAGCCCCAAGAGTGTCCACCCTTATGTCTCATCCAGCTGTGCGTCTAGATATGGTCAATCCAGGTTGCATCACAGCCCCTGAACGCATTGTGTAAGAATTTGTCTCTCTTTCACTGTCTTTGTTTCATGGTTGTTTCAAAGTAATTTATTTTTATAATGGGGTTTAGCTGCTTTTCACTGCTGTGTTTATGCCGCTTTACACCCACTTGACACACTAACAGAGAGATATCAATACATAGGTTTTACGATTATTATTAGTCAGATATATTCTTGTGCGGTGAATAGGGCGTGTTGAGTCCAGTTCTCTGAGCAAGGAGTAGGTCTTGTCTATTACATATTGGGTTTATGGAACGGTATCTGAGCTAATTTGATACCCTTGTTTTATGTATCACCCCACCTCACCTTTCCCGTTAAGCAGCCATAGAGTGTTTTCTGCATGTGTGACTCTGTTCTGTTTTGTAATTCAGTTCAAGTGTAACGGTTTTTACATTCCCTCTATCAGTGATACCTTATGAGAAGTGTCCTTTTCTGTGTGACTTATTTCACTTAGAATCGTCGTACCTAAATCCACTCATCATGCTGCTACTAGCCTTACGACATTGATTTCATGGCTGAGTGATATTCCATTGTACATAAGGACCACAACTTCTTTATCCATTTTTCTCTTTCCTGGGATATTTAAGGTGGAATGAAGTGGAGGTCCTGGTCAACAGAACAGCCCTAAACTTTGGGGTGCTTGTGTCTTGCTGATTTTTCATTTTCCCAATTTATACCCCCATGAGTGGAAGTGCCCTATGCTCTCTAAGCTGTGTTTTTCAGATGTTTCAGGACTCACCGGACACTTCTCCAGAGTGGCTCTTGGCAATTTACATCCCGCCCATCAGTGTAGCAAGGCTCCCATTTCTCCATGGCCTGTCCTGCATTTCTGGTTTTGACACTTTTTTCAGCATGGCCCTTTTGACCAATGGGAAGCGAGACTTCTTTGTAGCGCTGATTTGCCTTTCCAGGTTGCTTGGTTGGCCAAAAAGGGCGTATGCGTTTTTTCCTGAATATATTCAGGAAAAAACGCATACGCCCTTTTTGGCCAAGGGCATCATTGTCAACGTTTTGCCGCTTTTCATGTGCTTTAAAGGCGATTCGTATCTACCTCCTGAAATCTGTTTCCTGCAATTCTGCCTTGATTTCAAATCCTCTTCTTTGCCTTCCCTCAATATATTTGTGGACGAGAGTTATCATTTATAACTCTGCAGGTTTGTGAATTGCAGTGCCCTGAACCTCCATTTTACAACTCGTTTTTATGGGAGCTGGCCGCAAAATCGCAGAATGGCTTCAGGCCCTGTTCTGGTTCCGGGGGGCAGGCTGAGCCTGTGGTTAATTCTTCTTTCTGATGGGAAAATAGAGTGACCTGTGCCTGTCCCAACACCAAGAGCTAGTCTCTCGTTGGTTCCACGTCTTCCCGTTTATCCTCAGGACAAATTGCAACCTGTACGGAACAGGAGGTTAAAGGTGCTGATGCTCCAAGTAGGGAGCTTGCTAGTAAAGCGGCTGGAATGGCGAACCCGGGCACAAGGAGATGAGAAATGAGGTGCGTTTTAGAAACCTTTCCCCATCACACGGTGTACCATCTTCTGGGTTTCTCATGCATGTTTTTGATGTAGGAAGATGCCCTTGAACCTGGAGATTTGGGACCCATGCGATGGGTACCACGCAGTATTACTTTAAAGGGTCTGCGTTTGCTCACCCAACCTCACCAAACCTCTCAGCCCCAAGAGTGTCCACCCTTATGTCTCATCCAGCTGTGCGTCTAGATATGGTCAATCCAGGTTGCATCACAGCCCCTGAACGCATTGTGTAAGAATTTCTCTCTCTTTCACTGTCTTTGTTTCATGGTTGTTTCAAAGTAATTTATTTTTATAATGGGGTTTAGCTGCTTTTCACTGCTGTGTTTATGCCGCTTTACACCCACTTGACACACTAACAGAGAGATATCAATACATAGGTTTTACGATTATTATTAGTCAGATATATTCTTGTTCGGTGAATAGGGCGTGTTGAGTCCAGTTCTCTGAGCAAGGAGTAGGTCTTGTCTATTACATATTGGGTTTATGGAACGGTATCTGAGCTAATTTGATACCCTTGTTTTATGTATCACCCCACCTCACCTTTCCCGTTAAGCAGCCATAGAGTGTTTTCTGCATGTGTGACTCTGTTCTGTTTTGTAATTCAGTTCAAGTGTAACGGTTTTTACATTCCCTCTATCAGTGATACCTTATGAGAAGTGTCCTTTTCTGTGTGACTTATTTCACTTAGAATCGTCGTACCTAAATCCACTCATCATGCTGCTACTAGCCTTACGACATTGATTTCATGGCTGAGTGATATTCCATTGTACATAAGGACCACAACTTCTTTATCCATTTTTCTCTTTCCTGGGATATTTAAGGTGGAATGAAGTGGAGGTCCTGGTCAACAGAACAGCCCTAAACTTTGGGGTGCTTGTGTCTTGCTGATTTTTCATTTTCCCAATTTATACCCCCATGAGTGGAAGTGCCCTATGCTCTCTAAGCTGTGTTTTTCAGATGTTTCAGGACTCACCGGACACTTCTCCAGAGTGGCTCTTGGCAATTTACATCCCGCCCATCAGTGTAGCAAGGCTCCCATTTCTCCATGGCCTGTCCTGCATTTCTGGTTTTGACACTTTTTTCAGCATGGCCCTTTTGACCAATGGGAAGCGAGACTTCTTTGTAGCGCTGATTTGCCTTTCCAGGTTGCTTGGTTGGCCAAAAAGGGCGTATGCGTTTTTTTCTGAATATATTCAGGAAAAAACGCATACGCCCTTTTTGGCCAAGGGCATCATTGTCAACGTTTTGCCGCTTTTCATGTGCTTTAAAGGCGATTCGTATCTACCTCCTGAAATCTGTTTCCTGCAATTCTGCCTTGATTTCAAATCCTCTTCTTTGCCTTCCCTCAATATATTTGTGGACGAGAGTTATCATTTATAACTCTGCAGGTTTGTGAATTGCAGTGCCCTGAACCTCCATTTTACAACTCGTTTTTATGGGAGCTGGCCGCAAAATCGCAGAATGGCTTCAGGCCCTGTTCTGGTTCCGGGGGGCAGGCTGAGCCTGTGGTTAATTCTTCTTTCTGATGGGAAAATAGAGTGACCTGTGCCTGTCCCAACACCAAGAGCTAGTCTCTCGTTGGTTCCACGTCTTCCCGTTTATCCTCAGGACAAATTGCAACCTGTACGGAACAGGAGGTTAAAGGTCCTGATGCTCCAAGTAGGGAGCTTGCTAGTAAAGCGGCTGGAATGGCGAACCCGGGCACAAGGAGATGAGAAATGAGGTGCGTTTTAGAAACCTTTCCCCATCACACGGTGTACCATCTTCTGGGTTTCTCATGCATGTTTTTGATGTAGGAAGATGCCCTTGAACCTGGAGATTTGGGACCCATGCGATGGGTACCACGCAGTATTACTTTAAAGGGTCTGTGTTTGCTCACCCAACCTCACCAAACCTCTCAGCCCCAAGAGTGTCCACCCTTATGTCTCATCCAGCTGTGGGTCTAGATATGGTCAATCCAGGTTGCATCACAGCCCCTGAACGCATTGTGTAAGAATTTGTCTCTCTTTCACTGTCTTTGTTTCATGGTTGTTTCAAAGTAATTTATTTTTATAATGGGGTTTAGCTGCTTTTCACTGCTGTGTTTATGCCGCTTTACACCCACTTGACACACTAACAGAGAGATATCAATACATAGGTTTTACGATTATTATTAGTCAGATATATTCTTGTGCGGTGAATAGGGCGTGTTGAGTCCAGTTCTCTGAGCAAGGAGTAGGTCTTGTCTATTACATATTGGGTTTATGGAACGGTATCTGAGCTAATTTGATACCCTTGTTTTATGTATCACCCCACCTCACCTTTCCCGTTAAGCAGCTATAGTGTGTTTTCTGCATGTGTGACTCTGTTCTGTTTTGTAATTCAGTTCAAGTGTAACGGTTTTTACATTCCCTCTATCAGTGATACCTTATGAGAAGTGTCCTTTTCTGTGTGACTTATTTCACTTAGAGTCGTCGTACCTAAATCCACTCATCATGCTGCTACTAACCTTACGACATTGATTTCATGGCTGAGTGATATTCCATTGTACATAAGGACCACAACTTCTTTATCCATTTTTCTCTTTCCTGGGATATTTAAGGTGGAATGAAGTGGAGGTCCTGGTCAACAGAACAGCCCTAAACTTTGGGGTGCTTGTGTCTTGCTGATTTTTCATTTTCCCAATTTATACCCCCATGAGTGGAAGTGCCCTATGCTCTCTAAGCTGTGTTTTTCAGATGTTTCAGGACTCACCGGACACTTCTCCAGAGTGGCTCTTGGCAATTTACATCCCGCCCATCAGTGTAGCAAGGCTCCCATTTCTCCATGGCCTGTCCTGCATTTCTGGTTTTGACACTTTTTTCAGCATGGCCCTTTTGACCAATGGGAAGCGAGACTTCTTTGTAGCGCTGATTTGCCTTTCCAGGTTGCTTGGTTGGCCAAAAAGGGCGTATGCGTTTTTTCCTGAATATATTCAGGAAAAAACGCATACGCCCTTTTTGGCCAAGGGCATCATTGTCAACGTTTTGCCGCTTTTCATGTGCTTTAAAGGCGATTCGTATCTACCTCCTGAAATCTGTTTCCTGCAATTCTGCCTTGATTTCAAATCCTCTTCT
The DNA here is from genome assembly GCF_965194805.1 of Balaenoptera borealis. Taxonomy (NCBI): domain Eukaryota; kingdom Metazoa; phylum Chordata; class Mammalia; order Artiodactyla; family Balaenopteridae; genus Balaenoptera; species Balaenoptera borealis. The sequence goes on along the minus strand of NW_028123969.1, from coordinate 711,025 downwards.
TTGCCTTCCCTCAATATATTTGTGGACGAGAGTTATCATTTATAACTCTGCAGGTTTGTGAATTGCAGTGCCCTGAACCTCCATTTTACAACTCGTTTTTATGGGAGCTGGCCGCAAAATCGCAGAATGGCTTCAGGCCCTGTTCTGGTTCCGGGGGGCAGGCTGAGCCTGTGGTTAATTCTTCTTTCTGATGGGAAAATAGAGTGACCTGTGCCTGTCCCAACACCAAGAGCTAGTCTCTCGTTGGTTCCACGTCTTCCCGTTTATCCTCAGGACAAATTGCAACCTGTACGGAACAGGAGGTTAAAGGTGCTGATGCTCCAAGTAGGGAGCTTGCTAGTAAAGCGGCTGGAATGGCGAACCCGGGCACAAGGAGATGAGAAATGAGGTGCGTTTTAGAAACCTTTCCCCATCACACGGTGTACCATCTTCTGGGTTTCTCATGCATGTTTTTGATGTAGGAAGATGCCCTTGAACCTGGAGATTTGGGACCCATGCGATGGGTACCACGCAGTATTACTTTAAAGGGTCTGCGTTTGCTCACCCAACCTCACCAAACCTCTCAGCCCCAAGAGTGTCCACCCTTATGTCTCATCCAGCTGTGCGTCTAGATATGGTCAATCCAGGTTGCATCACAGCCCCTGAACACATTGTGTAAGAATTTCTCTCTCTTTCACTGTCTTTGTTTCATGGTTGTTTCAAAGTAATTTATTTTTATAATGGGGTTTAGCTGCTTTTCACTGCTGTGTTTATGCCGCTTTACACCCACTTGACACACTAACAGAGAGATATCAATACATAGGTTTTACGATTATTATTAGTCAGATATATTCTTGTGCGGTGAATAGGGCGTGTTGAGTCCAGTTCTCTGAGCAAGGAGTAGGTCTTGTCTATTACATATTGGGTTTATGGAACGGTATCTGAGCTAATTTGATACCCTTGTTTTATGTATCACCCCACCTCACCTTTCCCGTTAAGCAGCTATAGTGTGTTTTCTGCATGTGTGACTCTGTTCTGTTTTGTAATTCAGTTCAAGTGTAACGGTTTTTACATTCCCTCTATCAGTGATACCTTATGAGAAGTGTCCTTTTCTGTGTGACTTATTTCACTTAGAATCGTCGTACCTAAATCCACTCATCATGCTGCTACTAACCTTACGACATTGATTTCATGGCTGAGTGATATTCCATTGTACATAAGGACCACAACTTCTTTATCCATTTTTCTCTTTCCTGGGATATTTAAGGTGGAATGAAGTGGAGGTCCTGGTCAACAGAACAGCCCTAAACTTTGGGGTGCTTGTGTCTTGCTGATTTTTCATTTTCCCAATTTATACCCCCATGAGTGGAAGTGCCCTATGCTCTCTTAGCTGTGTTTTTCAGATGTTTCAGGACTCACCGGACACTTCTCCAGAGTGGCTCTTGGCAATTTACATCCCGCCCATCAGTGTAGCAAGGCTCCCATTTCTCCATGGCCTGTCCTGCATTTCTGGTTTTGACACTTTTTTCAGCATGGCCCTTTTGACCAATGGGAAGCGAGACTTCTTTGTAGCGCTGATTTGCTTTTCCAGGTTGCTTGGTTGGCCAAAAAGGGCGTATGCGTTTTTTCCTGAATATATTCAGGAAAAAACGCATACGCCCTTTTTGGCCAAGGGCATCATTGTCAACGTTTTGCCGCTTTTCATGTGCTTTAAAGGCGATTCGTATCTACCTCCTGAAATCTGTTTCCTGCAATTCTGCCTTGATTTCAAATCCTCTTCTTTGCCTTCCCTCAATATATTTGTGGACGAGAGTTATCATTTATAACTCTGCAGGTTTGTGAATTGCAGTGCCCTGAACCTCCATTTTACAACTCGTTTTTATGGGAGCTGGCCGCAAAATCGCAGAATGGCTTCAGGCCCTGTTCTGGTTCCGGGGGGCAGGCTGAGCCTGTGGTTAATTCTTCTTTCTGATGGGAAAATAGAGTGACCTGTGCCTGTCCCAACACCAAGAGCTAGTCTCTCGTTGGTTCCACGTCTTCCCGTTTATCCTCAGGACAAATTGCAACCTGTACGGAACAGGAGGTTAAAGGTGCTGATGCTCCAAGTAGGGAGCTTGCTAGTAAAGCGGCTGGAATGGCGAACCCGGGCACAAGGAGATGAGAAATGAGGTGCGTTTTAGAAACCTTTCCCCATCACACGGTGTACCATCTTCTGGGTTTCTCATGCATGTTTTTGATGTAGGAAGATGCCCTTGAACCTGGAGATTTGGGACCCATGCGATGGGTACCACGCAGTATTACTTTAAAGGGTCTGCGTTTGCTCACCCAACCTCACCAAACCTCTCAGCCCCAAGAGTGTCCACCCTTATGTCTCATCCAGCTGTGCGTCTAGATATGGTCAATCCAGGTTGCATCACAGCCCCTGAACGCATTGTGTAAGAATTTCTCTCTCTTTCACTGTCTTTGTTTCATGGTTGTTTCAAAGTAATTTATTTTTATAATGGGGTTTAGCTGCTTTTCACTGCTGTGTTTATGCCGCTTTACACCCACTTGACACACTAACAGAGAGATATCAATACATAGGTTTTACGATTATTATTAGTCACATATATTCTTGTGCGGTGAATAGGGCGTGTTGAGTCCAGTTCTCTGAGCAAGGAGTAGGTCTTGTCTATTACATATTGGGTTTATGGAACGGTATCTGAGCTAATTTGATACCCTTGTTTTATGTATCACCCCACCTCACCTTTCCCGTTAAGCAGCTATAGTGTGTTTTCTGCATGTGTGACTCTGTTCTGTTTTGTAATTCAGTTCAAGTGTAACGGTTTTTACATTCCCTCTATCAGTGATACCTTATGAGAAGTGTCCTTTTCTGTGTGACTTATTTCACTTAGAATCGTCGTACCTAAATCCACTCATCATGCTGCTACTAACCTTACGACATTGATTTCATGGCTGAGTGATATTCCATTGTACATAAGGACCACAGCTTCTTTATCCATTTTTCTCTTTCCTGGGATATTTAAGGTGGAATGAAGTGGAGGTCCTGGTCAACAGAGCAGCCCTAAACTTTGGGGTGCTTGTGTCTTGCTGATTTTTCATTTTCCCAATTTATACCCCCATGAGTGAAAGTGCCCTATGCTCTCTAAGCTGTGTTTTTCAGATGTTTCAGGACTCACCGGACACTTCTCCAGAGTGGCTCTTGGCAATTTACATCCCGCCCATCAGTGTAGCAAGGCTCCCATTTCTCCATGGCCTGTCCTGCATTTCTGGTTTTGACACTTTTTTCAGCATGGCCCTTTTGACCAATGGGAAGCGAGACTTCTTTGTAGCGCTGATTTGCCTTTCCAGGTTGCTTGGTTGGCCAAAAAGGGCGTATGCGTTTTTTTCTGAATATATTCAGGAAAAAACGCATACGCCCTTTTTGGCCAAGGGCATCATTGTCAACGTTTTGCCGCTTTTCATGTGCTTTAAAGGCGATTCGTATCTACCTCCTGAAATCTGTTTCCTGCAATTCTGCCTTGATTTCAAATCCTCTTCTTTGCCTTCCCTCAATATATTTGTGGACGAGAGTTATCATTTATAACTCTGCAGGTTTGTGAATTGCAGTGCCCTGAACCTCCATTTTACAACTCGTTTTTATGGGAGCTGATCGCAAAATCGCAGAATGGCTTCAGGCCCTGTTCTGGTTCCGGGGGGCAGGCTGAGCCTGTGGTTAATTCTTCTTTCTGATGGGAAAATAGAGTGACCTGTGCCTGTCCCAACACCAAGAGCTAGTCTCTCGTTGGTTCCACGTCTTCCCGTTTATCCTCAGGACAAATTGCAACCTGTACGGAACAGGAGGTTAAAGGTGCTGATGCTCCAAGTAGGGAGATTGCTAGTAAAGCGGCTGGAATGGCCAACCCGGGCACAAGGAGATGAGAAATGAGGTGCGTTTTAGAAACCTTTCCCCATCACACGGTGTACCATCTTCTGGGTTTCTCATGCATGTTTTTGATGTAGGAAGATGCCCTTGAACCTGGAGATTTGGGACCCATGCGATGGGTACCACGCAGTATTACTTTAAAGGGTCTGCGTTTGCTCACCCAACCTCACCAAACCTCTCAGCCCCAAGAGTGTCCACCCTTATGTCTCATCCAGCTGTGCGTCTAGATATGGTCAATCCAGGTTGCATCACAGCCCCTGAACGCATTGTGTAAGAATTTCTCTCTCTTTCACTGTCTTTGTTTCATGGTTGTTTCAAAGTAATTTATTTTTATAATGGGGTTTAGCTGCTTTTCACTGCTGTGTTTATGCCGCTTTACACCCACTTGACACACTAACAGAGAGATATCAATACATAGGTTTTACGATTATTATTAGTCAGATATATTCTTGTTCGGTGAATAGGGCGTGTTGAGTCCAGTTCTCTGAGCAAGGAGTAGGTCTTGTCTATTACATATTGGGTTTATGGAACGGTATCTGAGCTAATTTGATACCCTTGTTTTATGTATCACCCCACCTCACCTTTCCCGTTAAGCAGCCATAGAGTGTTTTCTGCATGTGTGACTCTGTTCTGTTTTGTAATTCAGTTCAAGTGTAACGGTTTTTACATTCCCTCTCTCAGTGATACCTTATGAGAAGTGTCCTTTTCTGTGTGACTTATTTCACTTAGAATCGTCGTACCTAAATCCACTCATCATGCTGCTACTAGCCTTACGACATTGATTTCATGGCTGAGTGATATTCCATTGTACATAAGGACCACAACTTCTTTATCCATTTTTCTCTTTCCTGGGATATTTAAGGTGGAATGAAGTGGAGGTCCTGGTCAACAGAACAGCCCTAAACTTTGGGGTGCTTGTGTCTTGCTGATTTTTCATTTTCCCTATTTATACCCCCATGAGTGGAAGTGCCCTATGCTCTCTTAGCTGTGTTTTTCAGATGTTTCAGGACTCACCGGACACTTCTCCAGAGTGGCTGTTGGCAATTTACATCCCGCCCATCAGTGTAGCAAGGCTCCCATTTCTCCATGGCCTGTCCTGCATTTCTGGTTTTGACACTTTTTTCAGCATGGCCCTTTTGACCAATGGGAAGCGAGACTTCTTTGTAGCGCTGATTTGCCTTTCCAGGTTGCTTGGTTGGCCAAAAAGGGCGTATGCGTTTTTTCCTGAATATATTCAGGAAAAAACGCATACGCCGTTTTTGGCCAAGGGCATCATTGTCAACGTTTTGCCGCTTTTCATGTGCTTTAAAGGCGATTCGTATCTACCTCCTGAAATCTGTTTCCTGCAATTCTGCCTTGATTTCAAATCCTCTTCTTTGCCTTCCCTCAATATATTTGTGGACGAGAGTTATCATTTATAACTCTGCAGGTTTGTGAATTGCAGTGCCCTGAACCTCCATTTTACAACTCGTTTTTATGGGAGCTGGCCGCAAAATCGCAGAATGGCTTCAGGCCCTGTTCTGGTTCCGGGGGGCAGGCTGAGCCTGTGGTTAATTCTTCTTTCTGATGGGAAAATAGAGTGACCTGTGCCTGTCCCAACACCAAGAGCTAGTCTCTCGTTGGTTCCACGTCTTCCCGTTTATCCTCAGGACAAATTGCAACCTGTACGGAACAGGAGGTTAAAGGTGCTCATGCTCCAAGTAGGGAGCTTGCTAGTAAAGCGGCTGGAATGGCGAACCCGGGCACAAGGAGATGAGAAATGAGGTGCGTTTTAGAAAACTTTCCCCATCACACGGTGTACCATCTTCTGGGTTTCTCATGCATGTTTTTGATGTAGGAAGATGCCCTTGAACCTGGAGATTTGGGACCCATGCGATGGGTACCACGCAGTATTCCTTTAAAGGGTCTGCGTTTGCTCACCCAACCTCACCAAACCTCTCAGCCCCAAGAGTGTCCACCCTTATGTCTCATCCAGCTGTGCGTCTAGATATGGTCAATCCAGGTTGCATCACAGCCCCTGAACGCATTGTGTAAGAATTTCTCTCTCTTTCACTGTCTTTGTTTCATGGTTGTTTCAAAGTAATTTATTTTTATAATGGGGTTTAGCTGCTTTTCACTGCTGTGTTTATGCCGCTTTACACCCACTTGACACACTAACAGAGAGATATCAATACATAGGTTTTACGATTATTATTAGTCAGATATATTCTTGTGCGGTGAATAGGGCGTGTTGAGTCCAGTTCTCTGAGCAAGGAGTAGGTCTTGTCTATTACATATTGGGTTTATGGAACGGTATCTGAGCTAATTTGATACCCTTGTTTTATGTATCACCCCACCTCACCTTTCCCGTTAAGCAGCTATAGTGTGTTTTCTGCATGTGTGACTCTGTTCTGTTTTGTAATTCAGTTCAAGTGTAACGGTTTTTACATTCCCTCTATCAGTGATACCTTATGAGAAGTGTCCTTTTCTGTGTGACTTATTTCACTTAGAATCGTCGTACCTAAATCCACTCATCATGCTGCTACTAACCTTACGACATTGATTTCATGGCTGAGTGATATTCCATTGTACATAAGGACCACAGCTTCTTTATCCATTTTTCTCTTTCCTGGGATATTTAAGGTGGAATGAAGTGGAGGTCCTGATCAACAGAGCAGCCCTAAACTTTGGGGTGCTTGTGTCTTGCTGATTTTTCATTTTCCCAATTTATACCCCCATGAGTGAAAGTGCCCTATGCTCTCTAAGCTGTGTTTTTCAGATGTTTCAGGACTCACCGGACACTTCTCCAGAGTGGCTCTTGGCAATTTACATCCCGCCCATCAGTGTAGCAAGGCTCCCATTTCTCCATGGCCTGTCCTGCATTTCTGGTTTTGACACTTTTTTCAGCATGGCCCTTTTGAACAATGGGAAGCGAGACATCTCTGTAGCGCTGATTTGCCTTTCCAGGTTGCTTGGTTGGCCAAAAAGGGCGTATGCGTTTTTTTCTGAATATATTCAGGAAAAAACGCATACGCCCTTTTTGGCCAAGGGCATCATTGTCAACGTTTTGCCGCTTTTCATGTGCTTTAAAGGCGATTCGTATCTACCTCCTGAAATCTGTTTCCTGCAATTCTGCCTTGATTTCAAATCCTCTTCTTTGCCTTCCCTCAATATATTTGTGGACGAGAGTTATCATTTATAACTCTGCAGGTTTGTGAATTGCAGTGCCCTGAACCTCCATTTTACAACTCGTTTTTATGGGAGCTGGCCGCAAAATCGCAGAATGGCTTCAGGCCCTGTTCTGGTTCCGGGGGGCAGGCTGAGCCTGTGGTTAATTCTTCTTTCTGATGGGAAAATAGAGTGACCTGTGCCTGTCCCAACACCAAGAGCTAGTCTCTCGTTGGTTCCACGTCTTCCCGTTTATCCTCAGGACAAATTGCAACCTGTACGGAACAGGAGGTTAAAGGTGCTCATGCTCCAAGTAGGGAGCTTGCTAGTAAAGCGGCTGGAATGGTGAACCCGGGCACAAGGAGATGAGAAATGAGGTGCGTTTTAGAAAACTTTCCCCATCACACGGTGTACCATCTTCTGGGTTTCTCATGCATGTTTTTGATGTAGGAAGATGCCCTTGAACCTGGAGATTTGGGACCCATGCGATGGGTACCACGCAGTATTCCTTTAAAGGGTCTGCGTTTGCTCACCCAACCTCACCAAACCTCTCAGCCCCAAGAGTGTCCACCCTTATGTCTCATCCAGCTGTGCGTCTAGATATGGTCAATCCAGGTTGCATCACAGCCCCTGAACGCATTGTGTAAGAATTTCTCTCTCTTTCACTGTCTTTGTTTCATGGTTGTTTCAAAGTAATTTATTTTTATAATGGGGTTTAGCTGCTTTTCACTGCTGTGTTTATGCCGCTTTACACCCACTTGACACACTAACAGAGAGATATCAATACATAGGTTTTACGATTATTATTAGTCAGATATATTCTTGTGCGGTGAATAGGGCGTGTTGAGTCCAGTTCTCTGAGCAAGGAGTAGGTCTTGTCTATTACATATTGGGTTTATGGAACGGTATCTGAGCTAATTTGATACCCTTGTTTTATGTATCACCCCACCTCACCTTTCCCGTTAAGCAGCCATAGAGTGTTTTCTGCATGTGTGACTCTGTTCTGTTTTGTAATTCAGTTCAAGTGTAACGGTTTTTACATTCCCTCTATCAGTGATACCTTATGAGAAGTGTCCTTTTCTGTGTGACTTATTTCACTTAGAATCGTCGTACCTAAATCCACTCATCATGCTGCTACTAGCCTTACGACATTGATTTCATGGCTGAGTGATATTCCATTGTACATAAGGACCACAACTTCTTTATCCATTTTTCTCTTTCCTGGGATATTTAAGGTGGAATGAAGTGGAGGTCCTGGTCAACAGAACAGCCCTAAACTTTGGGGTGCTTGTGTCTTGCTGATTTTTCATTTTCCCAATTTATACCCCCATGAGTGGAAGTGCCCTATGCTCTCTTAGCTGTGTTTTTCAGATGTTTCAGGACTCACCGGACACTTCTCCAGAGTGGCTGTTGGCAATTTACATCCCACCCATCAGTGTAGCAAGGCTCCCATTTCTCCATGGCCTGTCCTGCATTTCTGGTTTTGACACTTTTTTCAGCATGGCCCTTTTGACCAATGGGAAGCGAGACTTCTTTGTAGCGCTGATTTGCCTTTCCAGGTTGCTTGGTTGGCCAAAAAGGGCGTATGCGTTTTTTCCTGAATATATTCAGGAAAAAACGCATACGCCCTTTTTGGCCAAGGGCATCATTGTCAACGTTTTGCCGCTTTTCATGTGCTTTAAAGGCGATTCGTATCTACCTCCTGAAATCTGTTTCGTGCAATTCTGCCTTGATTTCAAATCCTCTTCTTTGCCTTCCCTCAATATATTTGTGGACGAGAGTTATCATTTATAACTCTGCAGGTTTGTGAATTGCAGTGCCCTGAACCTCCATTTTACAACTCGTTTTTATGGGAGCTGGCCGCAAAATCGCAGAATGGCTTCAGGCCCTGTTCTGGTTCCGGGGGGCAGGCTGAGCCTGTGGTTAATTCTTCTTTCTGATGGGAAAATAGAGTGACCTGTGCCTGTCCCAACACCAAGAGCTAGTCTCTCGTTGGTTCCACGTCTTCCCGTTTATCCTCAGGACAAATTGCAACCTGTACGGAACAGGAGGTTAAAGGTGCTGATGCTCCAAGTAGGGAGCTTGCTAGTAAAGCGGCTGGAATGGTGAACCCGGGCACAAGGAGATGAGAAATGAGGTGCGTTTTAGAAAACTTTCCCCATCACACGGTGTACCATCTTCTGGGTTTCTCATGCATGTTTTTGATGTAGGAAGATGCCCTTGAACCTGGAGATTTGGGACCCATGCGATGGGTACCACGCAGTATTCCTTTAAAGGGTCTGCGTTTGCTCACCCAACCTCACCAAACCTCTCAGCCCCAAGAGTGTCCACCCTTATGTCTCATCCAGCTGTGCGTCTAGATATGGTCAATCCAGGTTGCATCACAGCCCCTGAACGCATTGTGTAAGAATTTCTCTCTCTTTCACTGTCTTTGTTTCATGGTTGTTTCAAAGTAATTTATTTTTATAATGGGGTTTAGCTGCTTTTCACTGCTGTGTTTATGCCGCTTTACACCCACTTGACACACTAACAGAGAGATATCAATACATAGGTTTTACGATTATTATTAGTCAGATATATTCTTGTGCGGTGAATAGGGCGTGTTGAGTCCAGTTCTCTGAGCAAGGAGTAGGTCTTGTCTATTACATATTGGGTTTATGGAACGGTATCTGAGCTAATTTGATACCCTTGTTTTATGTATCACCCCACCTCACCTTTCCCGTTAAGCAGCCATAGAGTGTTTTCTGCATGTGTGACTCTGTTCTGTTTTGTAATTCAGTTCAAGTGTAACGGTTTTTACATTCCCTCTATCAGTGATACCTTATGAGAAGTGTCCTTTTCTGTGTGACTTATTTCACTTAGAATCGTCGTACCTAAATCCACTCATCATGCTGCTACTAGCCTTACGACATTGATTTCATGGCTGAGTGATATTCCATTGTACATAAGGACCACAACTTCTTTATCCATTTTTCTCTTTCCTGGGATATTTAAGGTGGAATGAAGTGGAGGTCCTGGTCAACAGAACAGCCCTAAACTTTGGGGTGCTTGTGTCTTGCTGATTTTTCATTTTCCCAATTTATACCCCCATGAGTGGAAGTGCCCTATGCTCTCTTAGCTGTGTTTTTCAGATGTTTCAGGACTCACCGGACACTTCTCCAGAGTGGCTGTTGGCAATTTACATCCCACCCATCAGTGTAGCAAGGCTCCCATTTCTCCATGGCCTGTCCTGCATTTCTGGTTTTGACACTTTTTTCAGCATGGCCCTTTTGACCAATGGGAAGCGAGACTTCTTTGTAGCGCTGATTTGCCTTTCCAGGTTGCTTGGTTGGCCAAAAAGGGCGTATGCGTTTTTTCCTGAATATATTCAGGAAAAAACGCATACGCCCTTTTTGGCCAAGGGCATCATTGTCAACGTTTTGCCGCTTTTCATGTGCTTTAAAGGCGATTCGTATCTACCTCCTGAAATCTGTTTCGTGCAATTCTGCCTTGATTTCAAATCCTCTTCTTTGCCTTCCCTCAATATATTTGTGGACGAGAGTTATCATTTATAACTCTGCAGGTTTGTGAATTGCAGTGCCCTGAACCTCCATTTTACAACTCGTTTTTATGGGAGCTGGCCGCAAAATCGCAGAATGGCTTCAGGCCCTGTTCTGGTTCCGGGGGGCAGGCTGAGCCTGTGGTTAATTCTTCTTTCTGATGGGAAAATAGAGTGACCTGTGCCTGTCCCAACACCAAGAGCTAGTCTCTCGTTGGTTCCACGTCTTCCCGTTTATCCTCAGGACAAATTGCAACCTGTACGGAACAGGAGGTTAAAGGTGCTGATGCTCCAAGTAGGGAGCTTGCTAGTAAAGCGGCTGGAATGGCGAACCCGGGCACAAGGAGATGAGAAATGAGGTGCGTTTTAGAAACCTTTCCCCATCACACGGTGTACCATCTTCTGGGTTTCTCATGCATGTTTTTGATGTAGGAAGATGCCCTTGAACCTGGAGATTTGGGACCCATGCGATGGGTACCACGCAGTATTACTTTAAAGGGTCTGCGTTTGCTCACCCAACCTCACCAAACCTCTCAGCCCCAAGAGTGTCCACCCTTATGTCTCATCCAGCTGTGCGTCTAGATATGGTCAATCCAGGTTGCATCACAGCCCCTGAACGCATTGTGTAAGAATTTCTCTCTCTTTCACTGTCTTTGTTTCATGGTTGTTTCAAAGTAATTTATTTTTATAATGGGGTTTAGCTGCTTTTCACTGCTGTGTTTATGCCGCTTTACACCCACTTGACACACTAACAGAGAGATATCAATACATAGGTTTTACGATTATTATTAGTCAGATATATTCTTGTGCGGTGAATAGGGCGTGTTGAGTCCAGTTCTCTGAGCAAGGAGTAGGTCTTGTCTATTACATATTGGGTTTATGGAACGGTATCTGAGCTAATTTGATACCCTTGTTTTATGTATCACCCCACCTCACCTTTCCCGTTAAGCAGCTATAGTGTGTTTTCTGCATGTGTGACTCTGTTCTGTTTTGTAATTCAGTTCAAGTGTAACGGTTTTTACATTCCCTCTATCAGTGATACCTTATGAGAAGTGTCCTTTTCTGTGTGACTTATTTCACTTAGAATCGTCGTACCTAAATCCACTCATCATGCTGCTACTAACCTTACGACATTGATTTCATGGCTGAGTGATATTCCATTGTACATAAGGACCACAGCTTCTTTATCCATTTTTCTCTTTCCTGGGATATTTAAGGTGGAATGAAGTGGAGGTCCTGGTCAACAGAGCAGCCCTAAACTTTGGGGTGCTTGTGTCTTGCTGATTTTTCATTTTCCCAATTTATACCCCCATGAGTGAAAGTGCCCTATGCTCTCTAAGCTGTGTTTTTCAGATGTTTCAGGACTCACCGGACACTTCTCCAGAGTGGCTCTTGGCAATTTACATCCCGCCCATCAGTGTAGCAAGGCTCCCATTTCTCCATGGCCTGTCCTGCATTTCTGGTTTTGACACTTTTTTCAGCATGGCCCTTTTGACCAATGGGAAGCGAGACATCTCTGTAGCGCTGATTTGCCTTTCCAGGTTGCTTGGTTGGCCAAAAAGGGCGTATGCGTTTTTTTCTCAATATATTCAGGAAAAAACGCATACGCCCTTTTTGGCCAAGGGCATCATTGTCAACGTTTTGCCGCTTTTCATGTGCTTTAAAGGCGATTCGTATCTACCTCCTGAAATCTGTTTCCTGCAATTCTGCCTTGATTTCAAATCCTCTTCTTTGCCTTCCCTCAATATATTTGTGGACGAGAGTTATCATTTATAACTCTGCAGGTTTGTGAATTGCAGTGCCCTGAACCTCCATTTTACAACTCGTTTTTATGGGAGCTGGCCGCAAAATCGCAGAATGGCTTCAGGCCCTGTTCTGGTTCCGGGGGGCAGGCTGAGCCTGTGGTTAATTCTTCTTTCTGATGGGAAAATAGAGTGACCTGTGCCTGTCCCAACACCAAGAGCTAGTCTCTCGTTGGTTCCACGTCTTCCCGTTTATCCTCAGGACAAATTGCAACCTGTACGGAACAGGAGGTTAAAGGTGCTGATGCTCCAAGTAGGGAGCTTGCTAGTAAAGCGGCTGGAATGGTGAACCCGGGCACAAGGAGATGAGAAATGAGGTGCGTTTTAGAAACCTTTCCCCATCACACGGTGTACCATCTTCTGGGTTTCTCATGCATGTTTTTGATGTAGGAAGATGCCCTTGAACCTGGAGATTTGGGACCCATGCGATGGGTACCACGCAGTATTACTTTAAAGGGTCTGCGTTTGCTCACCCAACCTCACCAAACCTCTCAGCCCCAAGAGTGTCCACCCTTATGTCTCATCCAGCTGTGCGTCTAGATATGGTCAATCCAGGTTGCATCACAGCCCCTGAACGCATTGTGTAAGAATTTCTCTCTCTTTCACTGTCTTTGTTTCATGGTTGTTTCAAAGTAATTTATTTTTATAATGGGGTTTAGCTGCTTTTCACTGCTGTGTTTATGCCGCTTTACACCCACTTGACACACTAACAGAGAGATATCAATACATAGGTTTTACGATTATTATTAGTCAGATATATTCTTGTGCGGTGAATAGGGCGTGTTGAGTCCAGTTCTCTGAGCAAGGAGTAGGTCTTGTCTATTACATATTGGGTTTATGGAACGGTATCTGAGCTAATTTGATACCCTTGTTTTATGTATCACCCCACCTCACCTTTCCCGTTAAGCAGCCATAGAGTATTTTCTGCATGTGTGACTCTGTTCTGTTTTGTAATTCAGTTCAAGTGTAACGGTTTTTACATTCCCTCTATCAGTGATACCTTATGAGAAGTGTCCTTTTCTGTGTGACTTATTTCACTTAGAATCGTCGTACCTAAATCCACTCATCATGCTGCTACTAGCCTTACGACATTGATTTCATGGCTGAGTGATATTCCATTGTACATAAGGACCACAACTTCTTTATCCATTTTTCTCTTTCCTGGGATATTTAAGGTGGAATGAAGTGGAGGTCCTGGTCAACAGAACAGCCCTAAACTTTGGGGTGCTTGTGTCTTGCTGATTTTTCATTTTCCCAATTTATACCCCCATGAGTGGAAGTGCCCTATGCTCTCTTAGCTGTGTTTTTCAGATGTTTCAGGACTCACCGGACACTTCTCCAGAGTGGCTGTTGGCAATTTACATCCCGCCCATCAGTGTAGCAAGGCTCCCATTTCTCCATGGCCTGTCCTGCATTTCTGGTTTTGACACTTTTTTCAGCATGGCCCTTTTGACCAATGGGAAGCGAGACTTCTTTGTAGCGCTGATTTGCCTTTCCAGGTTGCTTGGTTGGCCAAAAAGGGCGTATGCGTTTTTTCCTGAATATATTCAGGAAAAAACGCATACGCCCTTTTTGGCCAAGGGCATCATTGTCAACGTTTTGCCGCTTTTCATGTGCTTTAAAGGCGATTCGTATCTACCTCCTGAAATCTGTTTCCTGCAATTCTGCCTTGATTTCAAATCCTCTTCTTTGCCTTCCCTCAATATATTTGTGGACGAGAGTTATCATTTATAACTCTGCAGGTTTGTGAATTGCAGTGCCCTGAACCTCCATTTTACAACTCGTTTTTATGGGAGCTGGCCGCAAAATCGCAGAATGGCTTCAGGCCCTGTTCTGGTTCCGGGGGGCAGGCTGAGCCTGTGGTTAATTCTTCTTTCTGATGGGAAAATAGAGTGACCTGTGCCTGTCCCAACACCAAGAGCTAGTCTCTCGTTGGTTCCACGTCTTCCCGTTTATCCTCAGGACAAATTGCAACCTGTACGGAACAGGAGGTTAAAGGTGCTGATGCTCCAAGTAGGGAGCTTGCTAGTAAAGCGGCTGGAATGGCGAACCCGGGCACAAGGAGATGAGAAATGAGGTGCGTTTTAGAAACCTTTCCCCATCACACGGTGTACCATCTTCTGGGTTTCTCATGCATGTTTTTGATGTAGGAAGATGCCCTTGAACCTGGAGATTTGGGACCCATGCGATGGGTACCACGCAGTATTACTTTAAAGGGTCTGCGTTTGCTCACCCAACCTCACCAAACCTCTCAGCCCCAAGAGTGTCCACCCTTATGTCTCATCCAGCTGTGCGTCTAGATATGGTCAATCCAGGTTGCATCACAGCCCCTGAACTCATTGTGTAAGAATTTGTCTCTCTTTCACTGTCTTTGTTTCATGGTTGTTTCAAAGTAATTTATTTTTATAATGGGGTTTAGCTGCTTTTCACTGCTGTGTTTATGCCGCTTTACACCCACTTGACACACTAACAGAGAGATATCAATACATAGGTTTTACGATTATTATTAGTCAGATATATTCTTGTGCGGTGAATAGGGCGTGTTGAGTCCAGTTCTCTGAGCAAGGAGTAGGTCTTGTCTATTACATATTGGGTTTATGGAACGGTATCTGAGCTAATTTGATACCCTTGTTTTATGTATCACCCCACCTCACCTTTCCCGTTAAGCAGCCATAGTCTGTTTTCTGCATGTGTGACTCTGTTCTGTTTTGTAATTCAGTTCAAGTGTAACGGTTTTTACATTCCCTCTAAAAGTGATACCCTATGAGAAGTGTCCTTTTCTGTGTGACTTATTTCACTTAGAATCGTTGTACCTAAATCCACTCATCATGCTGCTACTAACCTTACGACATTGATTTCATGGCTGAGTGATATTCCATTGTACATAAGGACCACAGCTTCTTTATCCATTTTTCTCTTTCCTGGGATATTTAAGGTGGAATGAAGTGGAGGTCCTTGTCAACAGAGCAGCCCTCAACTTTGGGGTGCTTGTGTCTTGCTGATTTTTAATTTTCCCAATTTATACCCCCATGAGTGGAAGTGCCCTATGCTCTCTAAATGTGTTTTTCAGATGTTTCAGGACACACCGTACACTTCTCCAGAGTGGCTGTTGGCAATTTACATCCCGCCCATCAGTGTAGCAAGGCTCCCATTTCTCCATGGCCTGTCCTGCATTTCTGGTTTTGACACTTTTTTCAGCATGGCCCTTTTGACCGATGGGAAGCGAAACTTCTCTGTAGCGCTGATTTGCCTTTCCAGGTTGCTTGGTTGGCCAAAAAGGGCGTATGCGTTTTTTCCTGAATATATTCAGGAAAAAACGCATACGCCCTTTTTGGCCAAGGGCATCATTGTCAACGTTTTGCCGCTTTTCATGTGCTTTAAAGGCGATTCGTATCTACCTCCTGAAATCTGTTTCGTGCAATTCTGCCTTGATTTCAAATCCTCTTCTTTGCCTTCCCTCAATATATTTGTGGACGAGAGTTATCATTTATAACTCTGCAGGTTTGTGAATTGCAGTGCCCTGAACCTCCATTTTACAACTCGCTTTTTTGGGAGCTGGCTGCAAAAGCGCAGGATGGCTTCAGGCCCTGTTCTGGTTCCGGGGGGCAGGCTGAGCTTGTGGTTAATTCTTCTTCCTGATGGGAAAATAGAGTGACCTGTGCCTGTCCCGACACCAAGAGCTAGTCTCTCGTTGGTTCCCCGTCTTCCCGTTCATCCTCAGGACAAATTGCAACCTGTACGGAACAGGAGGTTAAAGGTGCTGATGCTCCAAGTAGGGAGATTGCTAGTAAAGCGGCTGGAATGGCGAACCCGGGCACAAGGAGATGAGAAATGAGGTGCGTTTTAGAAACCTTTCCCCATCACACGGTGTACCATCTTCTGGGTTTCTCATGCATGTTTTCGATGTAGGAAGATGCCCTTGAACCTGGAGATTTGGGACACATGCGATGGGTACCACGCAGTATTACTTTAAAGGGTCTGCGTTTGCTCACCTAACCTCACCAAACCTCTCAGCCCCAAGAGTGTCCACCCTTATGTCTCATCCAGCTGTGGGTCTAGATATGGTCAATCCAGGTTGCATCACAGCCCCTGAACTCATTGTGTAAGAATTTCTATCTCTTTCACTGTCGTTGTTTCATGGGTTTTTCAAAGTAATTTATTTTCATAATGGGGTTTAGCTGCTTTTCACTGCTGTGTTTATGCCGCTTTACACCCACTTGACACACTAACAGAGAGATATCAATACATAGGTTTTAAGATTATTACTAGTCAGATATATTCTTGTGCGGTGAATAGGGCGTGTTGAGTCCAGTTCTCTGAGCAAGGAGTAGGTCTTGTCTACTACATATTGGGTTTATGGAACTGTATCTGAGCTAATTTGATACCCTTGTTTTATGTATCACCCCACGTCACCTTTCCCGTTAAGCAGCCATAGTCTGTTTTCTGCATGTGTGACTCTGTTCTGTTTTGTAATTCAATTCAAGTGTAACGGTTTTTACATTCCCTCTAAAAGTGATACCTTATGAGAAGTGTCCTTTTCTGTGTGACTTATTTCACTTAGAATCGTCGTACCTAAATCCACTCATCATGCTGCTACTAACCTTATGACATTGATTTCATGGCTGAGTGATATTCCATTGTACATAAGGACCACAACTTCTTTATCCATTTTTCTCTTTCCTTGGATATTTAAGGTGGAATGAAGTGGAGGTCCTTGTCAACAGAGCAGCCCTCAACTTTGGGGTGCTTGTGTCTTGCTGATTTTTCATTTTCCCAATTTATACCCCCATGAGTGGAAGTGCCCTATGCTCTCTAAGCTGTGTTTTTCAGATGTTTCAGGACACACCGTACACTTCTCCAGAGTGGCTGTTGGCAATTTACATCCCGCCCATCAGTGTAGCAAGGCTCTCATTTCTCCATGGCCTGTCCTGCATTTCTGGTTTTGACACATTTTTCAGCATGGCCCTTTTGACCGATGGGAAGCGAGACTTCTTTTTAGCGCTGATTTGCCTTTCCAGGTTGCTTGGTTGGCCAAAAAGGGCGTATACGTTTTTTCCTGAATATATTCAGGAAAAAACGCATACGCCCTTTTTGGCCAAGGGCATCATTGTCAACGTTTTGCCGCTTTTCATGTGCTTTAAAGGCGATTCGTATCTACCTCCTGAAATCTGTTTCGTGCAATTCTGCCTTGATTTCAAATCCTCTTCTTTGCCTTCCCTCAATATATTGGTGGACGAGAGTTATCATTTATAACTCTGCAGGTTTGTGAATTGCAGTGCCCTGAACCTCCATTTTACAACTCGCTTTTTTGGGAGCTGGCCGAAAAAGCACAGGATGGCTTCAGGCCCTGTTCTGGTTCCGGGGGGGAGGATGAGCCTCTGGTTAATTCTTCTTCCTGATGGGAAAATAGAGTGACCTGTGCCTGTCCCAACACCAAGAGCTAGTCTCTCACTAGTTCCCCGTCTTCCCGTTCATCCTCAGGACAAATTGCAACCTGTACGGAACAGGAGGTTAAAGGTGCTGATGCTCCAAGTAGGGAGATTGCTAGTAAAGCGGCTGGAATGGCGAACCCGGGCACAAGGAGATGATAAATGAGGTGCGTTTTAGAAACCTTTCCCCATCACACGGTGTACCATCTTCTGGGTTTCTCATGCATGTTTTCGATGTAGGAAGATGCCCTTGAACCTGGAGATTTGGGACCCATGCGATGGGTACCACGCAGTATTACTTTAAAGGGTCTGCGTTTGCTCACCCAACCTCACCAAACCTCTCAGCCCCAAGAGTGTCCACCCTTATGTCTCATCCAGCTGTGGGTCTAGATATGGTCAATCCAGGTTGCATCACAGCCCTTGAACGCATTGTGTAAGAATTTCTCTCTCTTTCACTGTCGTTGTTTCATGGGTTTTTCAAAGTAATTTATTTTCACAATGGGGTTTAGCTGCTTTTCACGGCTGTGTTTATGCCGCTTTACACCCACTTGACACACTAACAGAGAGATATCAATACATAGGTTTTACGATTATTACTAATCAGATAGATTCTTGTGTGGTGAATAGGGCGTGTTGAGTCCAGTTCTCTGAGCAAGGAGTACGTCTTGTCTATTACATATTGGGTTTATGGAACGGTATCTGAGCTAATTTGATACCCTTGTTTTATGTATCACCCCACCTCACCTTTCCCGTTAAGCAGCCATAGTCTGTTTTCTGCATGTGTGACGCTGTTCTCTTTTGTAATTCAGTTCAAGTGTAACGGTTTTTACATTCCCTCTATAAGTGATACCTTATGAGAAGTGTCCTTTTCTGTGTGACTTATTTCACTTAGAATCGTCGTACCTAAATCCACTCATCATGCTGCTACTAACCTTATGACATTGATTTCATGGCTGAGTGATATTCCATTGTACATAAGGACCACAATTTTATTATCCATTTTTCTCTTTCGTGGGATATTTAAGGTGGAATGAAGTGGAGGTCCTTGTCAACAGAGCAGCCCTCAACTTTGGGGTGCTTGTGTCTTGCTGATTTTTAATTTTCCCAATTTATACCCCCATGAGTGGAAGTGCCCTATGCTCTCTAAGCTGTGTTTTTCAGATGTTTCAGGACACACCGTACACTTCTCCAGAGTGGCTGTTGGCAATTTACATCCCGCCCATCAGTGTAGCAAGGCTCCCATTTCTCCATGGCCTGTCCTGCATTTCTGGTTTTGACACTTTTTTCAGCATGGCCCTTTTGACCGATGGGAAGCGAGACTTCTCTGTAGCGCTGATTTGCCTTTCCAGGTTGCTTGGTTGGCCAAAAAGGGCGTATGCGTTTTTTCCTGAATATATTCAGGAAAAAACGCATACGCCCTTTTTGGCCAAGGGCATCATTGTCAACGTTTTGCCGCTTTTCATGTGCTTTAAAGGCGATTCGAATCTACCTCCTGAAATCTGTTTCCTGCAATTCTGCCTTGATTTCAAATCCTCTTCTTTGCCTTCCCTCAATATATTTGTGGACGAGAGTTATCATTTATAACTCTGCAGGTTTGTGAATTGCAGTGTCCTGAACCTCCATTTTACAACTCGCATTTTTGGGAGCTGGCCGCAAAAGCGCAGGATGGCTTCAGGCCCTGTTCTTGTTCCGGGGGGCAGGCTGAGCCTGTGGTTAATTCTTCTTTCTGATGGGAAAATAGAGTGACCTGTGCCTGTCCCAACACCAAGAGCTAGTCTCTCGTTGGTTCCCCGTGTACCCGTTCATCCTCAGGACAAATTGCAACCTGTACGGAACCGGAGGTTAAAGGTGCTGATGCTCCAAGTAGGGAGATTGCTAGTAAAGTGGCTGGAATGGCGAACCCGGGCACAAGGAGATGAGAAATGAGGTGCGTTTTAGAAACCTTTCCCCATCACACGGTGTACCATCTTCTGGGTTTCTCATGCATGTTTTCGATGTAGGAAGATGCCCTTGAACCTGGAGATTTGGGACCCATGCGATGGGTACCACGCAGTATTACTTTAAAGGGTCTGCGTTTGCTCACCCAACCTCACCAAACCTCTCAGCCCCAAGAGTGTCCACCCTTATGTCTCATCCAGCTGTGCGTCTAGATATGGTCAATCCAGGTTGCATCACAGCCCCTGAACTCATTGTGTAAGAATTTGTCTCTCTTTCACTGTCTTTGTTTCATGGTTGTTTCAAAGTAATTTATTTTTATAATGGGGTTTAGCTGCTTTTCACTGCTGTGTTTATGCCGCTTTACACCCACTTGACACACTAACAGAGAGATATCAATACATAGGTTTTACGATTATTATTAGTCAGATATATTCTTGTGCGGTGAATAGGGCGTGTTGAGTCCAGTTCTCTGAGCAAGGAGTAGGTCTTGTCTATTACATATTGGGTTTATGGAACGGTATCTGAGCTAATTTGATACCCTTGTTTTATGTATCACCCCACCTCACCTTTCCCGTTAAGCAGCCATAGTGTGTTTTCTGCATGTGTGACTCTGTTCTGTTTTGTAATTCAGTTCAAGTGTAACGGTTTTTACATTCCCTCTATCAGTGATACCTTATGAGAAGTGTCCTTTTCTGTGTGACTTATTTCACTTAGAATCGTCGTACCTAAATCCACTCATCATGCTGCTACTAACCTTACGACATTGATTTCATGGCTGAGTGATATTCCATTGTACATAAGGACCACAGCTTCTTTATCCATTTTTCTCTTTCCTGGGATATTTAAGGTGGAATGAAGTGGAGGTCCTTGTCAACAGAGCAGCCCTCAACTTTGGGGTGCTTGTGTCTTGCTGATTTTTAATTTTCCCAATTTATACCCCCATGAGTGGAAGTGCCCTATGCTCTCTAAGCTGTGTTTTTCAGATGTTTCAGGACACACCGTACACTTCTCCAGAGTGGCTGTTGGCAATTTACATCCCGCCCATCAGTGTAGCAAGGCTCCCATTTCTCCATGGCCTGTCCTGCATTTCTGGTTTTGACACTTTTTTCAGCATGGCCCTTTTGACCGATGGGAAGCGAGACTTCTCTGTAGCGCTGATTTGCCTTTCCAGGTTGCTTGGTTGGCCAAAAAGGGCGTATGCGTTTTTTCCTGAATATATTCAGGAAAAAACGCATACGCCCTTTTTGGCCAAGGGCATCATTGTCAACGTTTTGCCGCTTTTCATGTGCTTTAAAGGCGATTCGTATCTACCTCCTGAAATCTGTTTCGTGCAATTCTGCCTTGATTTCAAATCCTCTTCTTTGCCTTCCCTCAATATATTTGTGGACGAGAGTTATCATTTATAACTCTGCAGGATTGTGAATTGCAGTGCCCTGAACCTCCATTTTACAACTCGCTTTTTTGGGAGCTGGCCGCAAAAGCGCAGGATGGCTTCAGGCCCTGTTCTGGTTCCGGGGGGCAGGCTGAGCCTGTGGTTAATTCTTCTTCCTGATGGGAAATTAGAGTGACCTGTGCCTGTCCCGACACCAAGAGCTAGTCTCTCGTTGGTTCCCCGTCTTCCCGTTCATCCTCAGGACAAATTGCAACCTGTACGGAACAGGAGGTTAAAGGTGCTGATGCTCCAAGTAGGGAGATTGCTACTAAAGCGGCTGGAATGGCGAACCCGGGCACAAGGAGATGAGAAATGAGGTGCGTTTTAGAAACCTTTCCCCATCACACGGTGTACCATCTTCTGGGTTTCTCATGCATGTTTTCGATGTAGGAAGATGCCCTTGAACCTGGAGATTTCGGACCCATGCGATGGGTACCACGCAGTATTACTTTAAAGGGTCTGCGTTTGCTCACCTAACCTCACCAAACCTCTCAGCCCCAAGAGTGTCCACCCTTATGTCTCATCCAGCTGTGCGTCTAGATATGGTCAATCCAGGTTGCATCACAGCCCCTGAACTCATTGTGTAAGAATTTCTATCTCTTTCACTGTCGTTGTTTCATGGGTTTTTCAAAGTAATTTATTTTCATAATGGGGTTTAGCTGCTTTTCACTGCTGTGTTTATGCCGCTTTACACCCACTTGACACACTAACAGAAAGATATCAATAAGTAGGTTTTAAGATTATTACTAGTCAGATATATTCTTGTGCGGTGAATAGGGCGTGTTGAGTCCAGTTCTCTGAGCAAGGAGTAGGTCTTGTCTATTACATATTGGGTTTATGGAACGGTATCTGAGCTAATTTGATACCCTTGTTTTATGTATCACCCCACCTCACCTTTCCCGTTAAGCAGCCATAGTCTGTTTTCTGCATGTGTGACTCTGTTCTGTTTTGTAATTCAGTTCAAGTGTAACGGTTTTTACATTCCCTCTAAAAGTGATACCCTATGAGAAGTGTCCTTTTCTGTGTGACTTATTTCACTTAGAATCGTTGTACCTAAATCCACTCATCATGCTGCTACTAACCTTACGACATTGATTTCATGGCTGAGTGATATTCCATTGTACATAAGGACCACAGCTTCTTTATCCATTTTTCTCTTTCCTGGGATATTTAAGGTGGAATGAAGTGGAGGTCCTTGTCAACAGAGCAGCCCTCAACTTTGGGGTGCTTGTGTCTTGCTGATTTTTAATTTTCCCAATTTATACCCCCATGAGTGGAAGTGCCCTATGCTCTCTAAATGTGTTTTTCAGATGTTTCAGGACACACCGTACACTTCTCCAGAGTGGCTGTTGGCAATTTACATCCCGCCCATCAGTGTAGCAAGGCTCCCATTTCTCCATGGCCTGTCCTGCATTTCTGGTTTTGACACTTTTTTCAGCATGGCCCTTTTGACCGATGGGAAGCGAAACTTCTCTGTAGCGCTGATTTGCCTTTCCAGGTTGCTTGGTTGGCCAAAAAGGGCGTATGCGTTTTTTCCTGAATATATTCAGGAAAAAACGCATACGCCCTTTTTGGCCAAGGGCATCATTGTCAACGTTTTGCCGCTTTTCATGTGCTTTAAAGGCGATTCGTATCTACCTCCTGAAATCTGTTTCGTGCAATTCTGCCTTGATTTCAAATCCTCTTCTTTGCCTTCCCTCAATATATTTGTGGACGAGAGTTATCATTTATAACTCTGCAGGTTTGTGAATTGCAGTGCCCTGAACCTCCATTTTACAACTCGCTTTTTTGGGAGCTGGCTGCAAAAGCGCAGGATGGCTTCAGGCCCTGTTCTGGTTCCGGGGGGCAGGCTGAGCTTGTGGTTAATTCTTCTTCCTGATGGGAAAATAGAGTGACCTGTGCCTGTCCCGACACCAAGAGCTAGTCTCTCGTTGGTTCCCCGTCTTCCCGTTCATCCTCAGGACAAATTGCAACCTGTACGGAACAGGAGGTTAAAGGTGCTGATGCTCCAAGTAGGGAGATTGCTAGTAAAGCGGCTGGAATGGCGAACCCGGGCACAAGGAGATGAGAAATGAGGTGCGTTTTAGAAACCTTTCCCCATCACACGGTGTACCATCTTCTGGGTTTCTCATGCATGTTTTCGATGTAGGAAGATGCCCTTGAACCTGGAGATTTGGGACACATGCGATGGGTACCACGCAGTATTACTTTAAAGGGTCTGCGTTTGCTCACCTAACCTCACCAAACCTCTCAGCCCCAAGAGTGTCCACCCTTATGTCTCATCCAGCTGTGGGTCTAGATATGGTCAATCCAGGTTGCATCACAGCCCCTGAACTCATTGTGGAAGAATTTCTATCTCTTTCACTGTCGTTGTTTCATGGGTTTTTCAAAGTAATTTATTTTCATAATGGGGTTTAGCTGCTTTTCACTGCTGTGTTTATGCCGCTTTACACCCACTTGACACACTAACAGAGAGATATCAATACATAGGTTTTAAGATTATTACTAGTCAGATATATTCTTGTGCGGTGAATAGGGCGTGTTGAGTCCAGTTCTCTGAGCAAGGAGTAGGTCTTGTCTACTACATATTGGGTTTATGGAACTGTATCTGAGCTAATTTGATACCCTTGTTTTATGTATCACCCCACGTCACCTTTCCCGTTAAGCAGCCATAGTCTGTTTTCTGCATGTGTGACTCTGTTCTGTTTTGTAATTCAATTCAAGTGTAACGGTTTTTACATTCCCTCTAAAAGTGATACCTTATGAGAAGTGTCCTTTTCTGTGTGACTTATTTCACTTAGAATCGTCGTACCTAAATCCACTCATCATGCTGCTACTAACCTTATGACATTGATTTCATGGCTGAGTGATATTCCATTGTACATAAGGACCACAGCTTCTTTATCCATTTTTCTCTTTCCTGGGATATTTAAGGTGGAATGAAGTGGAGGTCCTTGTCAACAGAGCAGCCCTCAACTTTGGGGTGCTTGTGTCTTGCTGATTTTTAATTTTCCCAATTTATACCCCCATGAGTGGAAGTGCCCTATGCTCTCTAAGCTGTGTTTTTCAGATGTTTCAGGACACACCGTACACTTCTCCAGAGTGGCTGTTGGCAATTTACATCCCGCCCATCAGTGTAGCAAGGCTCCCATTTCTCCATGGCCTGTCCTGCATTTCTGGTTTTGACACTTTTTTCAGCATGGCCCTTTTGACCGATGGGAAGCGAGACTTCTCTGTAGCGCTGATTTGCCTTTCCAGGTTGCTTGGTTGGCCAAAAAGGGCGTATGCGTTTTTTCCTGAATATATTCAGGAAAAAACGCATACGCCCTTTTTGGCCAAGGGCATCATTGTCAACGTTTTGCCGCTTTTCATGTGCTTTAAAGGCGATTCGTATCTACCTCCTGAAATCTGTTTCGTGCAATTCTGCCTTGATTTCAAATCCTCTTCTTTGCCTTCCCTCAATATATTTGTGGACGAGAGTTATCATTTATAACTCTGCAGGATTGTGAATTGCAGTGCCCTGAACCTCCATTTTACAACTCGCTTTTTTGGGAGCTGGCCGCAAAAGCGCAGGATGGCTTCAGGCCCTGTTCTGGTTCCGGGGGGCAGGCTGAGCCTGTGGTTAATTCTTCTTCCTGATGGGAAATTAGAGTGACCTGTGCCTGTCCCGACACCAAGAGCTAGTCTCTCGTTGGTTCCCCGTCTTCCCGTTCATCCTCAGGACAAATTGCAACCTGTACGGAACAGGAGGTTAAAGGTGCTGATGCTCCAAGTAGGGAGATTGCTACTAAAGCGGCTGGAATGGCGAACCCGGGCACAAGGAGATGAGAAATGAGGTGCGTTTTAGAAACCTTTCCCCATCACACGGTGTACCATCTTCTGGGTTTCTCATGCATGTTTTCGATGTAGGAAGATGCCCTTGAACCTGGAGATTTCGGACCCATGCGATGGGTACCACGCAGTATTACTTTAAAGGGTCTGCGTTTGCTCACCTAACCTCACCAAACCTCTCAGCCCCAAGAGTGTCCACCCTTATGTCTCATCCAGCTGTGCGTCTAGATATGGTCAATCCAGGTTGCATCACAGCCCCTGAACTCATTGTGTAAGAATTTCTATCTCTTTCACTGTCGTTGTTTCATGGGTTTTTCAAAGTAATTTATTTTCATAATGGGGTTTAGCTGCTTTTCACTGCTGTGTTTATGCCGCTTTACACCCACTTGACACACTAACAGAAAGATATCAATAAGTAGGTTTTAAGATTATTACTAGTCAGATATATTCTTGTGCGGTGAATAGGGCGTGTTGAGTCCAGTTCTCTGAGCAAGGAGTAGGTCTTGTCTATTACATATTGGGTTTATGGAACGGTATCTGAGCTAATTTGATACCCTTGTTTTATGTATCACCCCACCTCACCTTTCCCGTTAAGCAGCCATAGTCTGTTTTCTGCATGTGTGACTCTGTTCTGTTTTGTAATTCAGTTCAAGTGTAACGGTTTTTACATTCCCTCTAAAAGTGATACCCTATGAGAAGTGTCCTTTTCTGTGTGACTTATTTCACTTAGAATCGTTGTACCTAAATCCACTCATCATGCTGCTACTAACCTTACGACATTGATTTCATGGCTGAGTGATATTCCATTGTACATAAGGACCACAGCTTCTTTATCCATTTTTCTCTTTCCTGGGATATTTAAGGTGGAATGAAGTGGAGGTCCTTGTCAACAGAGCAGCCCTCAACTTTGGGGTGCTTGTGTCTTGCTGATTTTTAATTTTCCCAATTTATACCCCCATGAGTGGAAGTGCCCTATGCTCTCTAAATGTGTTTTTCAGATGTTTCAGGACACACCGTACACTTCTCCAGAGTGGCTGTTGGCAATTTACATCCCGCCCATCAGTGTAGCAAGGCTCCCATTTCTCCATGGCCTGTCCTGCATTTCTGGTTTTGACACTTTTTTCAGCATGGCCCTTTTGACCGATGGGAAGCGAAACTTCTCTGTAGCGCTGATTTGCCTTTCCAGGTTGCTTGGTTGGCCAAAAAGGGCGTATGCGTTTTTTCCTGAATATATTCAGGAAAAAACGCATACGCCCTTTTTGGCCAAGGGCATCATTGTCAACGTTTTGCCGCTTTTCATGTGCTTTAAAGGCGATTCGTATCTACCTCCTGAAATCTGTTTCGTGCAATTCTGCCTTGATTTCAAATCCTCTTCTTTGCCTTCCCTCAATATATTTGTGGACGAGAGTTATCATTTATAACTCTGCAGGTTTGTGAATTGCAGTGCCCTGAACCTCCATTTTACAACTCGCTTTTTTGGGAGCTGGCTGCAAAAGCGCAGGATGGCTTCAGGCCCTGTTCTGGTTCCGGGGGGCAGGCTGAGCCTGTGGTTAATTCTTCTTCCTGATGGGAAAATAGAGTGACCTGTGCCTGTCCCGACACCAAGAGCTAGTCTCTCGTTGGTTCCCCGTCTTCCCGTTCATCCTCAGGACAAATTGCAACCTGTACGGAACAGGAGGTTAAAGGTGCTGATGCTCCAAGTAGGGAGATTGCTAGTAAAGCGGCTGGAATGGCGAACCCGGGCACAAGGAGATGAGAAATGAGGTGCGTTTTAGAAACCTTTCCCCATCACACGGTGTACCATCTTCTGGGTTTCTCATGCATGTTTTCGATGTAGGAAGATGCCCTTGAACCTGGAGATTTGGGACACATGCGATGGGTACCACGCAGTATTACTTTAAAGGGTCTGCGTTTGCTCACCTAACCTCACCAAACCTCTCAGCCCCAAGAGTGTCCACCCTTATGTCTCATCCAGCTGTGGGTCTAGATATGGTCAATCCAGGTTGCATCACAGCCCCTGAACTCATTGTGTAAGAATTTCTATCTCTTTCACTGTCGTTGTTTCATGGGTTTTTCAAAGTAATTTATTTTCATAATGGGGTTTAGCTGCTTTTCACTGCTGTGTTTATGCCGCTTTACACCCACTTGACACACTAACAGAGAGATATCAATACATAGGTTTTAAGATTATTACTAGTCAGATATATTCTTGTGCGGTGAATAGGGCGTGTTGAGTCCAGTTCTCTGAGCAAGGAGTAGGTCTTGTCTACTACATATTGGGTTTATGGAACTGTATCTGAGCTAATTTGATACCCTTGTTTTATGTATCACCCCACGTCACCTTTCCCGTTAAGCAGCCATAGTCTGTTTTCTGCATGTGTGACTCTGTTCTGTTTTGTAATTCAATTCAAGTGTAACGGTTTTTACATTCCCTCTAAAAGTGATACCTTATGAGAAGTGTCCTTTTCTGTGTGACTTATTTCACTTAGAATCGTCGTACCTAAATCCACTCATCATGCTGCTACTAACCTTATGACATTGATTTCATGGCTGAGTGATATTCCATTGTACATAAGGACCACAGCTTCTTTATCCATTTTTCTCTTTCCTGGGATATTTAAGGTGGAATGAAGTGGAGGTCCTTGTCAACAGAGCAGCCCTCAACTTTGGGGTGCTTGTGTCTTGCTGATTTTTAATTTTCCCAATTTATACCCCCATGAGTGGAAGTGCCCTATGCTCTCTAAGCTGTGTTTTTCAGATGTTTCAGGACACACCGTACACTTCTCCAGAGTGGCTGTTGGCAATTTACATCCCGCCCATCAGTGTAGCAAGGCTCCCATTTCTCCATGGCCTGTCCTGCATTTCTGGTTTTGACACTTTTTTCAGCATGGCCCTTTTGACCGATGGGAAGCGAGACTTCTCTGTAGCGCTGATTTGCCTTTCCAGGTTGCTTGGTTGGCCAAAAAGGGCGTATGCGTTTTTTCCTGAATATATTCAGGAAAAAACGCATACGCCCTTTTTGGCCAAGGGCATCATTGTCAACGTTTTGCCGCTTTTCATGTGCTTTAAAGGCGATTCGTATCTACCTCCTGAAATCTGTTTCGTGCAATTCTGCCTTGATTTCAAATCCTCTTCTTTGCCTTCCCTCAATATATTTGTGGACGAGAGTTATCATTTATAACTCTGCAGGATTGTGAATTGCAGTGCCCTGAACCTCCATTTTACAACTCGCTTTTTTGGGAGCTGGCCGCAAAAGCGCAGGATGGCTTCAGGCCCTGTTCTGGTTCCGGGGGGCAGGCTGAGCCTGTGGTTAATTCTTCTTCCTGATGGGAAATTAGAGTGACCTGTGCCTGTCCCGACACCAAGAGCTAGTCTCTCGTTGGTTCCCCGTCTTCCCGTTCATCCTCAGGACAAATTGCAACCTGTACGGAACAGGAGGTTAAAGGTGCTGATGCTCCAAGTAGGGAGATTGCTACTAAAGCGGCTGGAATGGCGAACCCGGGCACAAGGAGATGAGAAATGAGGTGCGTTTTAGAAACCTTTCCCCATCACACGGTGTACCATCTTCTGGGTTTCTCATGCATGTTTTCGATGTAGGAAGATGCCCTTGAACCTGGAGATTTCGGACCCATGCGATGGGTACCACGCAGTATTACTTTAAAGGGTCTGCGTTTGCTCACCTAACCTCACCAAACCTCTCAGCCCCAAGAGTGTCCACCCTTATGTCTCATCCAGCTGTGCGTCTAGATATGGTCAATCCAGGTTGCATCACAGCCCCTGAACTCATTGTGTAAGAATTTCTATCTCTTTCACTGTCGTTGTTTCATGGGTTTTTCAAAGTAATTTATTTTCATAATGGGGTTTAGCTGCTTTTCACTGCTGTGTTTATGCCGCTTTACACCCACTTGACACACTAACAGAAAGATATCAATAAGTAGGTTTTAAGATTATTACTAGTCAGATATATTCTTGTGCGGTGAATAGGGCGTGTTGAGTCCAGTTCTCTGAGCAAGGAGTAGGTCTTGTCTATTACATATTGGGTTTATGGAACGGTATCTGAGCTAATTTGATACCCTTGTTTTATGTATCACCCCACCTCACCTTTCCCGTTAAGCAGCCATAGTCTGTTTTCTGCATGTGTGACTCTGTTCTGTTTTGTAATTCAGTTCAAGTGTAACGGTTTTTACATTCCCTCTAAAAGTGATACCCTATGAGAAGTGTCCTTTTCTGTGTGACTTATTTCACTTAGAATCGTTGTACCTAAATCCACTCATCATGCTGCTACTAACCTTACGACATTGATTTCATGGCTGAGTGATATTCCATTGTACATAAGGACCACAGCTTCTTTATCCATTTTTCTCTTTCCTGGGATATTTAAGGTGGAATGAAGTGGAGGTCCTTGTCAACAGAGCAGCCCTCAACTTTGGGGTGCTTGTGTCTTGCTGATTTTTAATTTTCCCAATTTATACCCCCATGAGTGGAAGTGCCCTATGCTCTCTAAATGTGTTTTTCAGATGTTTCAGGACACACCGTACACTTCTCCAGAGTGGCTGTTGGCAATTTACATCCCGCCCATCAGTGTAGCAAGGCTCCCATTTCTCCATGGCCTGTCCTGCATTTCTGGTTTTGACACTTTTTTCAGCATGGCCCTTTTGACCGATGGGAAGCGAAACTTCTCTGTAGCGCTGATTTGCCTTTCCAGGTTGCTTGGTTGGCCAAAAAGGGCGTATGCGTTTTTTCCTGAATATATTCAGGAAAAAACGCATACGCCCTTTTTGGCCAAGGGCATCATTGTCAACGTTTTGCCGCTTTTCATGTGCTTTAAAGGCGATTCGTATCTACCTCCTGAAATCTGTTTCCTGCAATTCTGCCTTGATTTCAAATCCTCTTCTTTGCCTTCCCTCAATATATTTGTGGACGAGAGTTATCATTTATAACTCTGCAGGTTTGTGAATTGCAGTGCCCTGAACCTCCATTTTACAACTCGCTTTTTTGGGAGCTGGCTGCAAAAGCGCAGGATGGCTTCAGGCCCTGTTCTGGTTCCGGGGGGCAGGCTGAGCTTGTGGTTAATTCTTCTTCCTGATGGGAAAATAGAGTGACCTGTGCCTGTCCCGACACCAAGAGCTAGTCTCTCGTTGGTTCCCCGTCTTCCCGTTCATCCTCAGGACAAATTGCAACCTGTACGGAACAGGAGGTTAAAGGTGCTGATGCTCCAAGTAGGGAGATTGCTAGTAAAGCGGCTGGAATGGCGAACCCGGGCACAAGGAGATGAGAAATGAGGTGCGTTTTAGAAACCTTTCCCCATCACACGGTGTACCATCTTCTGGGTTTCTCATGCATGTTTTCGATGTAGGAAGATGCCCTTGAACCTGGAGATTTGGGACACATGCGATGGGTACCACGCAGTATTACTTTAAAGGGTCTGCGTTTGCTCACCTAACCTCACCAAACCTCTCAGCCCCAAGAGTGTCCACCCTTATGTCTCATCCAGCTGTGGGTCTAGATATGGTCAATCCAGGTTGCATCACAGCCCCTGAACTCATTGTGTAAGAATTTCTATCTCTTTCACTGTCGTTGTTTCATGGGTTTTTCAAAATAATTTATTTTCATAATGGGGTTTAGCTGCTTTTCACTGCTGTGTTTATGCCGCTTTACACCCACTTGACACACTAACAGAGAGATATCAATACATAGGTTTTAAGATTATTACTAGTCAGATATATTCTTGTGCGGTGAATAGGGCGTGTTGAGTCCAGTTCTCTGAGCAAGGAGTAGGTCTTGTCTACTACATATTGGGTTTATGGAACTGTATCTGAGCTAATTTGATACCCTTGTTTTATGTATCACCCCACGTCACCTTTCCCGTTAAGCAGCCATAGTCTGTTTTCTGCATGTGTGACTCTGTTCTGTTTTGTAATTCAATTCAAGTGTAACGGTTTTTACATTCCCTCTAAAAGTGATACCTTATGAGAAGTGTCCTTTTCTGTGTGACTTATTTCACTTAGAATCGTCGTACCTAAATCCACTCATCATGCTGCTACTAACCTTATGACATTGATTTCATGGCTGAGTGATATTCCATTGTACATAAGGACCACAACTTCTTTATCCATTTTTCTCTTTCCTTGGATATTTAAGGTGGAATGAAGTGGAGGTCCTTGTCAACAGAGCAGCCCTCAACTTTGGGGTGCTTGTGTCTTGCTGATTTTTCATTTTCCCAATTTATACCCCCATGAGTGGAAGTGCCCTATGCTCTCTAAGCTGTGTTTTTCAGATGTTTCAGGACACACCGTACACTTCTCCAGAGTGGCTGTTGGCAATTTACATCCCGCCCATCAGTGTAGCAAGGCTCTCATTTCTCCATGGCCTGTCCTGCATTTCTGGTTTTGACACATTTTTCAGCATGGCCCTTTTGACCGATGGGAAGCGAGACTTCTTTTTAGCGCTGATTTGCCTTTCCAGGTTGCTTGGTTGGCCAAAAAGGGCGTATGCGTTTTTTCCTGAATATATTCAGGAAAAAACGCATACGCCCTTTTTGGCCAAGGGCATCATTGTCAACGTTTTGCCGCTTTTCATGTGCTTTAAAGGCGATTCGTATCTACCTCCTGAAATCTGTTTCGTGCAATTCTGCCTTGATTTCAAATCCTCTTCTTTGCCTTCCCTCAATATATTGGTGGACGAGAGTTATCATTTATAACTCTGCAGGTTTGTGAATTGCAGTGCCCTGAACCTCCATTTTACAACTCGCCTTTTTGGGTGCTGGCCGAAAAAGCACAGGATGGCTTCAGGCCCTGTTCTGGTTCCGGGGGGGAGGATGAGCCTCTGGTTAATTCTTCTTCCTGATGGGAAAATAGAGTGACCTGTGCCTGTCCCAACACCAAGAGCTAGTCTCTCACTAGTTCCCCGTCTTCCCGTTCATCCTCAGGACAAATTGCAACCTGTACGGAACAGGAGGTTAAAGGTGCTGATGCTCCAAGTAGGGAGATTGCTAGTAAAGCGGCTGGAATGGCGAACCCGGGCACAAGGAGATGAGAAATGAGGTGCGTTTTAGAAACCTTTCCCCATCACACGGTGTACCATCTTCTGGGTTTCTCATGCATGTTTTCGATGTAGGAAGATGCCCTTGAACCTGGAGATTTGGGACCCATGCGATGGGTACCACGCAGTATTACTTTAAAGGGTCTGCGTTTGCTCACCCAACCTCACCAAACCTCTCAGCCCCAAGAGTGTCCACCCTTATGTCTCATCCAGCTGTGGGTCTAGATATGGTCAATCCAGGTTGCATCACAGCCCTTGAACGCATTGTGTAAGAATTTCTCTCTCTTTCACTGTCGTTGTTTCATGGGTTTTTCAAAGTAATTTATTTTCACAATGGGGTTTAGCTGCTTTTCACGGCTGTGTTTATGCCGCTTTACACCCACTTGACACACTAACAGAGAGATATCAATACATAGGTTTTACGATTATTACTAGTCAGATAGATTCTTGTGTGGTGAATAGGGCGTGTTGAGTCCAGTTCTCTGAGCAAGGAGTACGTCTTGTCTATTACATATTGGGTTTATGGAACGGTATCTGAGCTAATTTGATACCCTTGTTTTATGTATCACCCCACCTCACCTTTCCCGTTAAGCAGCCATAGTCTGTTTTCTGCATGTGTGACGCTGTTCTCTTTTGTAATTCAGTTCAAGTGTAACGGTTTTTACATTCCCTCTATAAGTGATACCTTATGAGAAGTGTCCTTTTCTGTGTGACTTATTTCACTTAGAATCGTCGTACCTAAATCCACTCATCATGCTGCTACTAACCTTATGACATTGATTTCATGGCTGAGTGATATTCCATTGTACATAAGGACCACAATTTTATTATCCATTTTTCTCTTTCGTGGGATATTTAAGGTGGAATGAAGTGGAGGTCCTTGTCAACAGAGCAGCCCTCAACTTTGGGGTGCTTGTGTCTTGCTGATTTTTAATTTTCCCAATTTATACCCCCATGAGTGGAAGTGCCCTATGCTCTCTAAGCTGTGTTTTTCAGATGTTTCAGGACACACCGTACACTTCTCCAGAGTGGCTGTTGGCAATTTACATCCCGCCCATCAGTGTAGCAAGGCTCCCATTTCTCCATGGCCTGTCCTGCATTTCTGGTTTTGACACTTTTTTCAGCATGGCCCTTTTGACCGATGGGAAGCGAGACTTCTCTGTAGCGCTGATTTGCCTTTCCAGGTTGCTTGGTTGGCCAAAAAGGGCGTATGCGTTTTTTCCTGAATATATTCAGGAAAAAACGCATACGCCCTTTTTGGCCAAGGGCATCATTGTCAACGTTTTGCCGCTTTTCATGTGCTTTAAAGGCGATTCGAATCTACCTCCTGAAATCTGTTTCCTGCAATTCTGCCTTGATTTCAAATCCTCTTCTTTGCCTTCCCTCAATATATTTGTGGACGAGAGTTATCATTTATAACTCTGCAGGTTTGTGAATTGCAGTGTCCTGAACCTCCATTTTACAACTCGCATTTTTGGGAGCTGGCCGCAAAAGCGCAGGATGGCTTCAGGCCCTGTTCTTGTTCCGGGGGGCAGGCTGAGCCTGTGGTTAATTCTTCTTCCTGATGGGAAAATAGAGTGACCTGTGCCTGTCCCGACACCAAGAGCTAGTCTCTCGTTGGTTCCCCGTGTACCCGTTCATCCTCAGGACAAATTGCAACCTGTACGGAACCGGAGGTTAAAGGTGCTGATGCTCCAAGTAGGGAGATTGCTAGTAAAGCGGCTGGAATGGCGAACCCGGGCACAAGGAGATGAGAAATGAGGTGCGTTTTAGAAACCTTTCCCCATCACACGGTGTACCATCTTCTGGGTTTCTCATCCATGTTTTCGATGTAGGAAGATGCCCTTGAACCTGGAGATTTGGGACCCATGCGATGGGTACCACGCAGTATTACTTTAAAGGGTCTGCTTTTGCTCACCCAACCTCACCAAACCTCTCAGCCCCAAGAGTGTCCACCCTTATGTCTCATCCAGCTGTGGGTCTAGATATGGTCAATCCAGGTTGCATCACAGCCCCTGAACTCATTGTGTAAGAATTTCTATCTCTTTCACTGTCTTTGTTTCATGGGTTTTTCAAAGTAATTTATTTTCATAATGGGGTTTAGCTGCTTTTCACGGCTGTGTTTATGCCGCTTTACACCCACTTGACACACTAACAGAGAGATATCAATACATAGGTTTTAAGATTATTACTAGTCAGATATATTCTTGTGCGGTGAATAGGGCGTGTTGAGTCCACTTCTCTGAGCAAGGAGTAGGTCTTGTCTAGTACATATTGGGTTTATGGAACGGTATCTGACCTAATTTGAAACCCTTGTTTTATGTATCACCCCACCTCACCTTTCCCGTTAAGCAGCCATAGTGTGTTTTCTGCATGTGTGACTCAGTTCTGTTTTGTAATTCAGTGCAAGTGTAACGGTTTTTACATTCCCTCTATAAGTGATACCTTATGAGAAGTGTCCTTTTCTGTGTGACTTATTTCACTTAGAATCGTCGTACCTAAATCCACTCATCATGCTGCTACTAACCTTATGACATTGATTTCATGGCTGAGTGATATTCCATTGTAAATAAAGACCACAACTTTATTATCCATTTTTCTCTTTCCTGGGATATTTAAGGTGGAATGAATTGGAGGTCCTTGTCAACAGAGCAGCCCTCAACTTTGGGGTGCTTGTGTCTTGCTGATTTTTAATTTTCCCAATTTATACACCCATGAGTGGAAGTGCCCTATGCTCTCTAAGCTGTGTTTTTTAGATGTTTCTGGACTCACCGTACACTTCTCCAGAGTGGCTGTTGGCAATTTACATCCCGCCCATCAGTGTAGCAAGGCTCCCAATTCTCCATGGCCTGTACTGCATTTCTGGTTTTGACACTTTTTTCAGCATGGCCCTTTTGACCGATGGGAAGCGAGACTTCTCTGTAGCGCTGATTTGCCTTTCCAGGTTGCTTGGTTGGCCAAAAAGGGCGTATGCGTTTTTTCCTGAATATATTCAGGAAAAAACGCATACGCCCTTTTTGGCCAAGGGCATCATTGTCAACGTTTTGCCGCTTTTCATGTGCTTTAAAGGCGATTCGAATCTACCTCCTGAAATCTGTTTCGTGCAATTCTGCCTTGATTTCAAATCCTCTTCTTTGCCTTCCCTCAATATATTTGTGGACGAGAGTTATCATTTATAACTCTGCAGGTTTGTGAATTGCAGTGCCCTGAACCTCCATTTTACAACTCGCTTTTTTGGGAGCTGGCCGCAAAAGTGCAGGATGGCTTCAGGCCCTGTTCTGGTTCCGGGGGGCAGGCTGAGCCTGTGGTTAATTCTTCTTCCTGATGGGAAAATAGAGTGACCAGTGCCTGTCCCGACACAAAGAGCTAGTCTCTCATTGGTTCCCTGTCTTCCCGTTCATCCTCAGGACAAATTGCAACCTGTACGGAACAGGAGGTTAAAGGTGCTGATGCTCCAAGTAGGGAGATTGCTATTAAAGCGGCTGGAATGGCGAACCCGGGCACAAGGAGATGAGAAATGAGGTGCGTTTTAGAAACCTTTCCCCATCACACGGTGTACTATCTTCTGGGTTTCTCATGCATGTTTTCAATGTAGAAGATGCCCTTGAAGCTGGAGATTAGGGACCCATGCGATGGGTACCACGCAGTATTACTTTAAAGGGTCTGTGTTTGCTCACCCAACCTCACCAAACCTCTCAGCCCCAAGAGTGTCCACCCTTATGTCTCATCCAGCTGTGGGTCTAGATATGGTCAATCCAGGTTGCATCACAGCCCCTGAACGCATTGTGTAAGAATTTCTTTCTCTTTCACTGTCTTTGTTTCATGGGTTTTTCAAAGTAATTTATTTTCATAATGGGGTTTAGCTGTTTTTCACTGCTGTGTTTATGCCGCTTTACACCCACTTGATACACTAACAGAGAGATATCAATACATAAGTTTTAAGATTATTACTAGTCAGATATATTCTTGTGCGGTGAATAGGGCGTGTTGAATCCAGTTCTCTGAGCAAGGAGTAGGTCTTGTCTATTACATATTGGGTTTATGGAACGGTATCTGAGCTAATTTGAAACCCTTGTTTTATGTATCACCCCACCTCACCTTTCCAGTTAAGCAGCCATAGTCTGTTTTCTGCATGTGTGACTCTGTTCTGTTTTTAATTCAGTTCAAGTGTAACGGTTTTTACATTCCCTCTATCAGTGATACCTTATGAGAAGTGTCCTTTTCTGTGTGACTTATTTCACTTAGAATCGTCGTACCTAAATCCACACATCATGCTGCTACTAGCCTTGTGACATTGATTTCATGGCTGAGTGATATTCCATTGTACATAAGGACCACAACTTCTTTATCCATTTTTCTCTTTCCTGGGATATTTAAGGTGGAATGAAGTGGAGGTCCTGGTCAACAGAGCAGCCCTAAACTTTGGGGTGCTTGTGTCTTGCTGATTTTTCATTTTCCCAATTTATACCCCCATGAGTGGAAGTGCCCTATGCTCTCTAAGCTGTGTTTTTCAGATGTTTCAGGACACACCGTACACTTCTCCAGAGTGGCTGTTGGCAATTTACATCCCGCCCATCAGTGTAGCAAGGCTCCCATTTCTCCATGGCCTGTCCTGCATTTCTGGTTTTGACACTTTTTTCAGCATGGCCCTTTTGACCGATGGGAAGCGAGACTTCTCTGTAGCACTGATTTGCCTTTCCAGGTTGCTTGGTTGGCCAAAAAGGGCGTATGCGTTTTTTCCTGAATATATTCAGGAAAAAACGCATACGCCCTTTTTGGCCAAGGGCATCATTGTCAACGTTTTGCCGCTTTTCATGTGCTTTAAAGGCGATTCGAATCTACCTCCTGAAATCTGTTTCCTGCAATTCTGCCTTGATTTCAAATCCTCTTCTTTGCCTTCCCTCAATATATTTGTGGACGAGAGTTATCATTTATAACTCTGCAGGTTTGTGAATTGCAGTGCCCTGAACCTCCATTTTACAACTCGCTTTTTTGGGAGCTGGCCGCAAAAGCGCAGGATGGCTTCAGGCCCTGTTCTGGTTCCGGGGGGCAGGCTGAGCCTGTGGTTAATTCTTCTTCCTGATGGGAAAATAGAGTGACCTGTGCCTGTCCCAACACCAAGAGCTAGTCTCTCGTTGGTTCCCCGTCTTCCCGTTCATCCTCAGGACAAATTGCAACCTGTACGGAACAGGAGGTTAAAGGTGCTGATGCTCCAAGTAGGGAGATTGCTAGTAAAGCGGCTGGAATGGCGAACCCAGGCACAAGGAGATGAGAAATGAGGTGCGTTTTAGAAACCTTTCCCCATCACACGGTGTACTATCTTCTGGGTTTCTCATGCAAGTTTTCGATGTAGGAAGATGCCCTTGAACCTGGAGATTTGGGACCCATGCGATGGGTACCACGCAGTATTACTTTAAAGGGTCTGCGTTTGCTCACCCAACCTCACCAAACCTCTCAGCCCCAAGAGTGTCCACCCTTATGTCTCATCCAGCTGTGGGTCTAGATATGGTCAATCCAGGTTGCATCACAGCCCCTGAACGCATTGTGTAAGAATTTCTCCCTCTTTCATTGTCTTTCTTTCATGGGTTTTTCAAAGTAATTTATTTTCATAATGGGGTTTAGCTCCTTTTCACGGCTGTGTTTATGCCGCTTTCCACCCACTTGACACACTAACAGAGAGATATCAATACATATGTTTTACGATTATTACTAGTCAGATATATTCTTGTGCGGTGAATAGGGCGTGTTGAGTCCAGTTCTCTGAGCAAGGAGTAGGTCTTGTCTATTACATATTGGGTTTATGGAACGGTATCTGAGCTAATTTGAAACCCTTGTTTTATGTATCACCCCACCTCACCTTTCCCGTTAAGCAGCCATAGTGTGTTTTTGCATGTGTGACTCTGTTCTGTTTTGTAATTCAGTTCAAGTGTAACGGTTTTTACATTCCCCCTATCAGTGATACATTATGAGAAGTGTCCTTTTCTGTGTGACTTATTTCACTTAGAATCGTCGTACCTAAATCCACTCATCATGCTGCTACTAGCCTTATGACATTGATTTCATGGCTCAGTGATATTCCATTTTACATAAGGACCACAACTTCTTTATCCATTTTTCTCTTTCCTGGGATATTGAAGGTGGAATGAAGTGGAGGTCCTTGTCAACAGAGCAGCCCTCAACTTTGGCGTGCTTGTGTCTTGCTGATTTTTCATTTTCCCAATTTATACCCCCATGCGTGGAAGTGCCCTATGCTCTCTAAGCTGTGTTTTTTAGATGTTTCAGGACTTACCGTACACTTCTCCAGAGTGGCTGTTGGCAATTTACATCCCGCCCATCAGTGTAGCAAGGCTCCCATTTCTCCATGGCCTGTCCTGCATTTCTGGTTTTGACACTTTTTTCAGCATGGCCCTTTTGACCGATGGGAAGCGAGACTTCTTTGTAGCGCTGATTTGCCTTTCCAGGTTGCTTGGTTGGCCAGAAAGGGCGTATGCATTTTTTCCTGAATATATTCAGGAAAAAACGCATACGCCCTTTTTGGCCAAGGGCATCATTGTCAACATTTTGCCGCTTTTCATCTGCTTTAAAGGCGATTCGAATCTACCTCCTGAAATCTGTTTCCTGCAATTCTGCCTTGATTTCAAATCCTCTTCTTTGCCTTCCCTCAATATATTTGTGGAAGAGAGTTTTCATTTATAACTCTGCAGGTTTGTGAATTGCAGTGCCCTGAACCTCCATTTTACAACTCGCTTTTTTGGGAGCTGGCCGCAAAAGCGCAGGATGGCTTCAGGCCCTTTTCTTGTTCCGGGGCGCAGGCTGAGCCTGTGGTTAATTCTTCTTCCTGATGGGAAAATAGAGTGACCTGTGCCTGTCCCAACACCAAGAGCTAGTCTCTCATTGGTTCCACGTCTTCCCGTTCATCCTCAGGACAAATTGCAACCTGTACGAAACAGGAGGTTAAAGGTGCTGATGCTCCAAGTAGGGAGATTGCTAATAAAGCGGCTGGAATGGCGAACCGGGCACAAGGAGATGAGAAATGAGGTGCGTTATAGAAACCTTTCCCCATCACATGGTGTACCATCTTCTGGGTTTCTCATGCATGTTTTCGATATACGAAGATTCCCTTGAACCTGTAGATTTGGGACCCATGCGATGGGTACCACACAGTATTACTTTAAAGGGTCTGCATTTGCTCACCCAACCTCACCAAACCTCTCAGCCCCAAGAGTGTCCACCCTTATGTCTCATCCAGCTGTGGGTCTAGATATGGTCAATCCAGGTTGCATCACAGCCCCTGAACGCATTGTGTAAGAATTTCTCTCTCTTTCACTGTCTTTGTTTCATGGGTTTTTCAAAGTAATTTATTTTTATAATGGGGTTTAGCTGTTTTTCACTGCTGTGTTTATGCCGCTTTACACCCACTTGACACACTAACAGAGAGGTATCAATACATAGGTTTTAAGATTATTACTAGTCAGATATATTCTTGTGCGGTGAATAGGGTGTGTTGAGTCCAATTCTCTGAGCAAGGAGTAGGTCTTGTCTATTACATATTGTGTTTATGGAATGGTATCTGAGCTCATTTGAAACCCTTGTTTTATGTATCACCCCACCTCACCTTCCCCGTTAAGCAGCCATAGTGTGTTTTCTGCATGTGTGACTCTGTTCTGTTTTGTAATTCAGTTCAAGTGTAACGGTTTTTACATTCCTTCTATAAGTGATACCTTATTTGAAGTGTCCTTTTCTGTGTGACTTATTTCACTTAGAATCGTCGTACCTAAATCCAGTCATCATGCTTCTACTAGCCTTATGACATTGATTTCATGGCTGAGTGATATTCCATTGTACATAAGGACCACAACTTCTTTATCCATTTTTCTCTTTCCTGGGATATTGAAGGTGGAATGAAGTGGAGGTCCTTGTCAACAGAGCAGCCCTAAACTTTGGGGTGCTTGTGTCTTGCTGATTTTTCATTTTCCCAATTTATACCCCCATGAGTGGAAGTGCCCTATGTTCTCTAAGCTGTGTTTTTCAGATGTTTCAGGAGTCACCGTACACTTCTCCAGTGTGGCTGTTGGCAGTTTACATCCCGCCCATCAGTGTAGCAAGGCTCCCATTTCTCCATGGCCTGTCCTGCATTTCTGGTTTTGACACTTTTTTCAGCATGGCCCTTTTGACCGATGGGAAACGAGACTTCTCTGTAGCGTTGATTTGCCTTTCCAGGTTGCTTGGTTGGCCAAAAAGGGCGTATGCGTTTTTTCCTGAATATGTTCAGGAAAAACCGCATACACCCTTTTTGGCCAAGGGCATCATTTTCGACGTTTTGCCGCTTTTCATGTGCTTTAAAGGCGATTCAAATCTACCTCCTGAAATCTGTTTCCTGCAATTCTGCCTTGCTTTCAAATCCTCTTCGTTGCCTTCCCTCAATATATTTTTGGACGAGAGTTATCATTTATAACTCGGCTGGTTTGTGAATTGCAATGCCCCTGAGCTCCATTTTTCAACTCGCTTTTTTGGGAGCTCTCCGCAAAAGCGCAGGATGGCCTCAGGCACTATTCTTGTTCCGGGTGGCAGGCTGAGCCTGTGGTTATTTCTTCTTCCTGATGGGAAAATAGAGTGACCTGTGCCTGTCCCAACACCAAGAGCTAATCTCTCATTGGCTCCCCGTTTTTCCGTTCATCCTCAGGACAAATTGCAAGCTGTATGGAACAGGAGGTTAAAGGTGCTGATTTTCCATTGAGGGCGATTGCTACTAAAGCGGCTGGAATGGCGATCCCGAGCACAAGGACAGGAGAAATGAGGTGCGTTTTAGAAACCTTTCCCCATCACATGGTGTACCATCTTCTGGGTTTCTCATGCATGTTTTTGATGTAGGAAGATGCCCTTGAACGTGGAGATTTGGGACCCATGCAATGGGTACCACGCAGTATTACTTTAAAGGGTCTGCGTTTGCTCACCCAACCTCACCAAACCTCTCAGCCCCAAGAGTGTCCACCCTTATGTCTCATCCAGCTGTGGGTCTAGATATGGTCAATCCAGCTTGCATCACAGCCCCTGAACGCATTGTGTAAGAATTTCTCTCTCTTTCACTGTCTTTGTTTCATGGGTTTTTCAAAGTAATTTATTTTTATAGTGGGGTTTAGCTGCTTTTCACAGCTGTTTTTATGCCGCTTTACACCCACTTGACACACTAACAGAGAGATATCAATACATAGGTTTTAAGATTATTACTAGTCAGATATATTCTTGTGCGGTGAATAGGGCGTGTTGAGTCCAGTTCTCTGAGCAAGGAGTAGGTCTTGTCTACTACATATTGGGTTTATGGAACGGTATCTGAGCTAATTTGATACCCTTGTTTTATGTATCACCCCACCTCATCTTTCCCGTTAAGCAGCCATAGTGTGTTTTCTGCATGTGTGACTCTGTTCTGTTTTGTAATTCAGTTCAAGTGTAACGGTTTTTACATTCCCTCTATCAGTGATACCTTATGAGAAGTGTCCTTTTCTGTGTGACTTATTTCACTTAGAATCGTCGTACCTAAATCCACTCATCATGCTGCTACTAACCTTATGACATTGATTTCATGGCTGAGTGATAGTCCATTGTACATAAGGACCACAACTTCTTTATCCATTTTTCTCTTTCCTGGGATATTGAAGGTGGAATGAAGTGGAGGTCCTTGTCAACAGAGCAGCCCTCAACTTTGGGGTGCTTGTGTCTTGCTGATTTTTAATTTTCCCAATTTATACCCCCATGAGTGGAAGTGCCCTATGCTCTCTAAGCTGTGTTTTTCAGATGTTTCAGGACACACCGTACACTTCTCCAGAGTGGCTGTTGGCAATTTACATCCCGCCCATCAGTGTAGCAAGGCTCCCATTTCTCCATGGCCTGTCCTGCATTTCTGGTTTTGACACTTTTTTCAGCATGGCCCTTTTGACCGATGGGAAGCGAGACTTCTCTGTAGCGCTGATTTGCCTTTCCAGGTTGCTTGGTTGGCCAAAAAGGGCGTATGCGTTTTTTCCTGAATATATTCAGGAAAAAACGTATACGCCCTTTTTGGCCAAGGGCATCATTGTCAACGTTTTGCCGCTTTTCATGTGCTTTAAAGGCGATTCGTATCTACCTCATGAAATCTGTTTCGTGCAATTCTGCCTTGATTTCAAATCCTCTTCTTTGCCTTCCCTCAATATATTTGTGGACGAGAGTTATCATTTATAACTCTGCAGGTTTGTGAATTGCAGTGCCCTGAACCTCCATTTTACAACTCGTTTTTATGGGAGCTGGCCGCAAAATCGCAGAATGGCTTCAGGCCCTGTTCTGGTTCCGGGGGGCAGGCTGAGCCTGTGGTTAATTCTTCTTTCTGATGGGAAAATAGAGTGACCTGTGCCTGTCCCAACACCAAGAGCTAGTCTCTCGTTGGTTCCACGTCTTCCCGTTTATCCTCAGGACAAATTGCAACCTGTACGGATCAGGAGGTTAAAGGTGCTGATGCTCCAAGTAGGGAGCTTGCTAGTAAAGCGGCTGGAATGGCGAACCCGGGCACAAGGAGATGAGAAATGAGGTGTGTTTTAGAAACCTTTCCCCATCACACGGTGTACCATCTTCTGGGTTTCTCATGCATGTTTTTGATGTAGGAAGATGCCCTTGAACCTGGAGATTTGGGACCCATGCGATGGGTACCACGCAGTATTACTTTAAAGGGTCTGCGTTTGCTCACCCAACCTCACCAAACCTCTCAGCCCCAAGAGTGTCCACCCTTATGTCTCATCCAGCTGTGCGTCTAGATATGGTCAATCCAGGTTGCATCACAGCCCCTGAACGCATTGTGTAAGAATTTCTCTCTCTTTCACTGTCTTTGTTTCATGGTTGTTTCAAAGTAATTTATTTTTATAATGGGGTTTAGCTGCTTTTCACTGCTGTGTTTATGCCGCTTTACACCCACTTGACACACTAACAGAGAGATATCAATACATAGGTTTTACGATTATTATTAGTCAGATATATTCTTTTTTGGTGAATAGGGCGTGTTGAGTCCAGTTCTCTGAGCAAGGAGTAGGTCTTGTCTATTACATATTGGGTTTATGGAACGGTATCTGAGCTAATTTGATACCCTTGTTTTATGTATCACCCCACCTCACCTTTCCCGTTAAGCAGCCATAGAGTGTTTTCTGCATGTGTGACTCTGTTCTGTTTTGTAATTCAGTTCAAGTGTAACGGTTTTTACATTCCCTCTATCAGTGATACCTTATGAGAAGTGTCCTTTTCTGTGTGACTTATTTCACTTAGAATCGTCGTACCTAAATCCACTCATCATGCTGCTACTAACCTTACGACATTGATTTCATGGCTGAGTGATATTCCATTGTACATAAGGACCACAGCTTCTTTATCCATTTTTCTCTTTCCTGGGATATTTAAGGTGGAATGAAGTGGAGGTCCTGGTCAACAGAGCAGCCCTAAACTTTGGGGTTCTTGTGTCTTGCTGATTTTTCATTTTCCCAATTTATACCCCCATGAGTGGAAGTGCCCTATGCTCTCTAAGCTGTGATTTTCAGATGTTTCAGGACTCACCGGACACTTCTCCAGAGTGGCTCTTGGCAATTTACATCCCGCCCATCAGTGTAGCAAGGCTCCCATTTCTCCATGGCCTGTCCTGCATTTCTGGTTTTGACACTTTTTTCAGCATGGCCCTTTTGACCAATGGGAAGCGAGACATCTCTGTAGCGCTGATTTGCCTTTCCAGGTTGCTTGGTTGGCCAAAAAGGGCGTATGCGTTTTTTTCTGAATATATTCAGGAAAAAACGCATACGCCCTTTTTGGCCAAGGGCATCATTGTCAACGTTTTGCCGCTTTTCATGTGCTTTAAAGGCGATTCGTATCTACCTCCTGAAATCTGTTTCGTGCAATTCTGCCTTGATTTCAAATCCTCTTCTTTGCCTTCCCTCAATATATTGGTGGACGAGAGTTATCATTTATAACTCTGCAGGTTTGTGAATTGCAGTGCCCTGAACCTCCATTTTACAACTCGCCTTTTTGGGTGCTGGCCGAAAAAGCACAGGATGGCTTCAGGCCCTGTTCTGGTTCCGGGGGGGAGGATGAGCCTCTGGTTAATTCTTCTTCCTGATGGGAAAATAGAGTGACCTGTGCCTGTCCCAACACCAAGAGCTAGTCTCTCACTAGTTCCCCGTCTTCCCGTTCATCCTCAGGACAAATTGCAACCTGTACGGAACAGGAGGTTAAAGGTGCTGATGCTCCAAGTAGGGAGATTGCTAGTAAAGCGGCTGGAATGGCG
The DNA here is from genome assembly GCF_965194805.1 of Balaenoptera borealis. Lineage (NCBI taxonomy): Eukaryota > Metazoa > Chordata > Mammalia > Artiodactyla > Balaenopteridae > Balaenoptera > Balaenoptera borealis. The sequence goes on along the minus strand of NW_028123969.1, from coordinate 666,674 downwards.
AACCCGGGCACAAGGAGATGAGAAATGAGGTGCGTTTTAGAAACCTTTCCCCATCACACGGTGTACCATCTTCTGGGTTTCTCATGCATGTTTTCGATGTAGGAAGATGCCCTTGAACCTGGAGATTTGGGACCCATGCGATGGGTACCACGCAGTATTACTTTAAAGGGTCTGCGTTTGCTCACCCAACCTCACCAAACCTCTCAGCCCCAAGAGTGTCCACCCTTATGTCTCATCCAGCTGTGGGTCTAGATATGGTCAATCCAGGTTGCATCACAGCCCTTGAACGCATTGTGTAAGAATTTCTCTCTCTTTCACTGTCGTTGTTTCATGGGTTTTTCAAAGTAATTTATTTTCACAATGGGGTTTAGCTGCTTTTCACGGCTGTGTTTATGCCGCTTTACACCCACTTGACACACTAACAGAGAGATATCAATACATAGGTTTTACGATTATTACTAGTCAGATAGATTCTTGTGTGGTGAATAGGGCGTGTTGAGTCCAGTTCTCTGAGCAAGGAGTAGGTCTTGTCTATTACATATTGGGTTTATGGAACGGTATCTGAGCTAATTTGATACCCTTGTTTTATGTATCACCCCACCTCACCTTTCCCGTTAAGCAGCCATAGTCTGTTTTCTGCATGTGTGACGCTGTTCTCTTTTGTAATTCAGTTCAAGTGTAACGGTTTTTACATTCCCTCTATAAGTGATACCTTATGAGAAGTGTCCTTTTCTGTGTGACTTATTTCACTTAGAATCGTCGTACCTAAATCCACTCATCATGCTGCTACTAACCTTATGACATTGATTTCATGGCTGAGTGATATTCCATTGTACATAAGGACCACAATTTTATTATCCATTTTTCTCTTTCGTGGGATATTTAAGGTGGAATGAAGTGGAGGTCCTTGTCAACAGAGCAGCCCTCAACTTTGGGGTGCTTGTGTCTTGCTGATTTTTAATTTTCCCAATTTATACCCCCATGAGTGGAAGTGCCCTATGCTCTCTAAGCTGTGTTTTTCAGATGTTTCAGGACACACCGTACACTTCTCCAGAGTGGCTGTTGGCAATTTACATCCCGCCCATCAGTGTAGCAAGGCTCCCATTTCTCCATGGCCTGTCCTGCATTTCTGGTTTTGACACTTTTTTCAGCATGGCCCTTTTGACCGATGGGAAGCGAGACTTCTCTGTAGCGCTGATTTGCCTTTCCAGGTTGCTTGGTTGGCCAAAAAGGGCGTATGCGTTTTTTCCTGAATATATTCAGGAAAAAACGCATACGCCCTTTTTGGCCAAGGGCATCATTGTCAACGTTTTGCCGCTTTTCATGTGCTTTAAAGGCGATTCGAATCTACCTCCTGAAATCTGTTTCCTGCAATTCTGCCTTGATTTCAAATCCTCTTCTTTGCCTTCCCTCAATATATTTGTGGACGAGAGTTATCATTTATAACTCTGCAGGTTTGTGAATTGCAGTGTCCTGAACCTCCATTTTACAACTCGCATTTTTGGGAGCTGGCCGCAAAAGCGCAGGATGGCTTCAGGCCCTGTTCTTGTTCCGGGGGGCAGGCTGAGCCTGTGGTTAATTCTTCTTCCTGATGGGAAAATAGAGTGACCTGTGCCTGTCCCGACACCAAGAGCTAGTCTCTCGTTGGTTCCCCGTGTACCCGTTCATCCTCAGGACAAATTGCAACCTGTACGGAACCGGAGGTTAAAGGTGCTGATGCTCCAAGTAGGGAGATTGCTAGTAAAGCGGCTGGAATGGCGAACCCGGGCACAAGGAGATGAGAAATGAGGTGCGTTTTAGAAACCTTTCCCCATCACACGGTGTACCATCTTCTGGGTTTCTCATCCATGTTTTCGATGTAGGAAGATGCCCTTGAACCTGGAGATTTGGGACCCATGCGATGGGTACCACGCAGTATTACTTTAAAGGGTCTGCTTTTGCTCACCCAACCTCACCAAACCTCTCAGCCCCAAGAGTGTCCACCCTTATGTCTCATCCAGCTGTGGGTCTAGATATGGTCAATCCAGGTTGCATCACAGCCCCTGAACTCATTGTGTAAGAATTTCTATCTCTTTCACTGTCTTTGTTTCATGGGTTTTTCAAAGTAATTTATTTTCATAATGGGGTTTAGCTGCTTTTCACGGCTGTGTTTATGCCGCTTTACACCCACTTGACACACTAACAGAGAGATATCAATACATAGGTTTTAAGATTATTACTAGTCAGATATATTCTTGTGCGGTGAATAGGGCGTGTTGAGTCCACTTCTCTGAGCAAGGAGTAGGTCTTGTCTAGTACATATTGGGTTTATGGAACGGTATCTGACCTAATTTGAAACCCTTGTTTTATGTATCACCCCACCTCACCTTTCCCGTTAAGCAGCCATAGTGTGTTTTCTGCATGTGTGACTCAGTTCTGTTTTGTAATTCAGTGCAAGTGTAACGGTTTTTACATTCCCTCTATAAGTGATACCTTATGAGAAGTGTCCTTTTCTGTGTGACTTATTTCACTTAGAATCGTCGTACCTAAATCCACTCATCATGCTGCTACTAACCTTATGACATTGATTTCATGGCTGAGTGATATTCCATTGTAAATAAAGACCACAACTTTATTATCCATTTTTCTCTTTCCTGGGATATTTAAGGTGGAATGAATTGGAGGTCCTTGTCAACAGAGCAGCCCTCAACTTTGGGGTGCTTGTGTCTTGCTGATTTTTAATTTTCCCAATTTATACACCCATGAGTGGAAGTGCCCTATGCTCTCTAAGCTGTGTTTTTTAGATGTTTCTGGACTCACCGTACACTTCTCCAGAGTGGCTGTTGGCAATTTACATCCCGCCCATCAGTGTAGCAAGGCTCCCAATTCTCCATGGCCTGTACTGCATTTCTGGTTTTGACACTTTTTTCAGCATGGCCCTTTTGACCGATGGGAAGCGAGACTTCTCTGTAGCGCTGATTTGCCTTTCCAGGTTGCTTGGTTGGCCAAAAAGGGCGTATGCGTTTTTTCCTGAATATATTCAGGAAAAAACGCATACGCCCTTTTTGGCCAAGGGCATCATTGTCAACGTTTTGCCGCTTTTCATGTGCTTTAAAGGCGATTCGAATCTACCTCCTGAAATCTGTTTCGTGCAATTCTGCCTTGATTTCAAATCCTCTTCTTTGCCTTCCCTCAATATATTTGTGGACGAGAGTTATCATTTATAACTCTGCAGGTTTGTGAATTGCAGTGCCCTGAACCTCCATTTTACAACTCGCTTTTTTGGGAGCTGGCCGCAAAAGTGCAGGATGGCTTCAGGCCCTGTTCTGGTTCCGGGGGGCAGGCTGAGCCTGTGGTTAATTCTTCTTCCTGATGGGAAAATAGAGTGACCAGTGCCTGTCCCGACACAAAGAGCTAGTCTCTCATTGGTTCCCTGTCTTCCCGTTCATCCTCAGGACAAATTGCAACCTGTACGGAACAGGAGGTTAAAGGTGCTGATGCTCCAAGTAGGGAGATTGCTATTAAAGCGGCTGGAATGGCGAACCCGGGCACAAGGAGATGAGAAATGAGGTGCGTTTTAGAAACCTTTCCCCATCACACGGTGTACTATCTTCTGGGTTTCTCATGCATGTTTTCAATGTAGAAGATGCCCTTGAAGCTGGAGATTAGGGACCCATGCGATGGGTACCACGCAGTATTACTTTAAAGGGTCTGTGTTTGCTCACCCAACCTCACCAAACCTCTCAGCCCCAAGAGTGTCCACCCTTATGTCTCATCCAGCTGTGGGTCTAGATATGGTCAATCCAGGTTGCATCACAGCCCCTGAACGCATTGTGTAAGAATTTCTTTCTCTTTCACTGTCTTTGTTTCATGGGTTTTTCAAAGTAATTTATTTTCATAATGGGGTTTAGCTGTTTTTCACTGCTGTGTTTATGCCGCTTTACACCCACTTGATACACTAACAGAGAGATATCAATACATAAGTTTTAAGATTATTACTAGTCAGATATATTCTTGTGCGGTGAATAGGGCGTGTTGAATCCAGTTCTCTGAGCAAGGAGTAGGTCTTGTCTATTACATATTGGGTTTATGGAACGGTATCTGAGCTAATTTGAAACCCTTGTTTTATGTATCACCCCACCTCACCTTTCCAGTTAAGCAGCCATAGTCTGTTTTCTGCATGTGTGACTCTGTTCTGTTTTTAATTCAGTTCAAGTGTAACGGTTTTTACATTCCCTCTATCAGTGATACCTTATGAGAAGTGTCCTTTTCTGTGTGACTTATTTCACTTAGAATCGTCGTACCTAAATCCACACATCATGCTGCTACTAGCCTTGTGACATTGATTTCATGGCTGAGTGATATTCCATTGTACATAAGGACCACAACTTCTTTATCCATTTTTCTCTTTCCTGGGATATTTAAGGTGGAATGAAGTGGAGGTCCTGGTCAACAGAGCAGCCCTAAACTTTGGGGTGCTTGTGTCTTGCTGATTTTTCATTTTCCCAATTTATACCCCCATGAGTGGAAGTGCCCTATGCTCTCTAAGCTGTGTTTTTCAGATGTTTCAGGACACACCGTACACTTCTCCAGAGTGGCTGTTGGCAATTTACATCCCGCCCATCAGTGTAGCAAGGCTCCCATTTCTCCATGGCCTGTCCTGCATTTCTGGTTTTGACACTTTTTTCAGCATGGCCCTTTTGACCGATGGGAAGCGAGACTTCTCTGTAGCACTGATTTGCCTTTCCAGGTTGCTTGGTTGGCCAAAAAGGGCGTATGCGTTTTTTCCTGAATATATTCAGGAAAAAACGCATACGCCCTTTTTGGCCAAGGGCATCATTGTCAACGTTTTGCCGCTTTTCATGTGCTTTAAAGGCGATTCGAATCTACCTCCTGAAATCTGTTTCCTGCAATTCTGCCTTGATTTCAAATCCTCTTCTTTGCCTTCCCTCAATATATTTGTGGACGAGAGTTATCATTTATAACTCTGCAGGTTTGTGAATTGCAGTGCCCTGAACCTCCATTTTACAACTCGCTTTTTTGGGAGCTGGCCGCAAAAGCGCAGGATGGCTTCAGGCCCTGTTCTGGTTCCGGGGGGCAGGCTGAGCCTGTGGTTAATTCTTCTTCCTGATGGGAAAATAGAGTGACCTGTGCCTGTCCCAACACCAAGAGCTAGTCTCTCGTTGGTTCCCCGTCTTCCCGTTCATCCTCAGGACAAATTGCAACCTGTACGGAACAGGAGGTTAAAGGTGCTGATGCTCCAAGTAGGGAGATTGCTAGTAAAGCGGCTGGAATGGCGAACCCAGGCACAAGGAGATGAGAAATGAGGTGCGTTTTAGAAACCTTTCCCCATCACACGGTGTACTATCTTCTGGGTTTCTCATGCAAGTTTTCGATGTAGGAAGATGCCCTTGAACCTGGAGATTTGGGACCCATGCGATGGGTACCACGCAGTATTACTTTAAAGGGTCTGCGTTTGCTCACCCAACCTCACCAAACCTCTCAGCCCCAAGAGTGTCCACCCTTATGTCTCATCCAGCTGTGGGTCTAGATATGGTCAATCCAGGTTGCATCACAGCCCCTGAACGCATTGTGTAAGAATTTCTCCCTCTTTCATTGTCTTTCTTTCATGGGTTTTTCAAAGTAATTTATTTTCATAATGGGGTTTAGCTCCTTTTCACGGCTGTGTTTATGCCGCTTTCCACCCACTTGACACACTAACAGAGAGATATCAATACATATGTTTTACGATTATTACTAGTCAGATATATTCTTGTGCGGTGAATAGGGCGTGTTGAGTCCAGTTCTCTGAGCAAGGAGTAGGTCTTGTCTATTACATATTGGGTTTATGGAACGGTATCTGAGCTAATTTGAAACCCTTGTTTTATGTATCACCCCACCTCACCTTTCCCGTTAAGCAGCCATAGTGTGTTTTTGCATGTGTGACTCTGTTCTGTTTTGTAATTCAGTTCAAGTGTAACGGTTTTTACATTCCCCCTATCAGTGATACATTATGAGAAGTGTCCTTTTCTGTGTGACTTATTTCACTTAGAATCGTCGTACCTAAATCCACTCATCATGCTGCTACTAGCCTTATGACATTGATTTCATGGCTCAGTGATATTCCATTTTACATAAGGACCACAACTTCTTTATCCATTTTTCTCTTTCCTGGGATATTGAAGGTGGAATGAAGTGGAGGTCCTTGTCAACAGAGCAGCCCTCAACTTTGGCGTGCTTGTGTCTTGCTGATTTTTCATTTTCCCAATTTATACCCCCATGCGTGGAAGTGCCCTATGCTCTCTAAGCTGTGTTTTTTAGATGTTTCAGGACTTACCGTACACTTCTCCAGAGTGGCTGTTGGCAATTTACATCCCGCCCATCAGTGTAGCAAGGCTCCCATTTCTCCATGGCCTGTCCTGCATTTCTGGTTTTGACACTTTTTTCAGCATGGCCCTTTTGACCGATGGGAAGCGAGACTTCTTTGTAGCGCTGATTTGCCTTTCCAGGTTGCTTGGTTGGCCAGAAAGGGCGTATGCATTTTTTCCTGAATATATTCAGGAAAAAACGCATACGCCCTTTTTGGCCAAGGGCATCATTGTCAACATTTTGCCGCTTTTCATCTGCTTTAAAGGCGATTCGAATCTACCTCCTGAAATCTGTTTCCTGCAATTCTGCCTTGATTTCAAATCCTCTTCTTTGCCTTCCCTCAATATATTTGTGGAAGAGAGTTTTCATTTATAACTCTGCAGGTTTGTGAATTGCAGTGCCCTGAACCTCCATTTTACAACTCGCTTTTTTGGGAGCTGGCCGCAAAAGCGCAGGATGGCTTCAGGCCCTTTTCTTGTTCCGGGGCGCAGGCTGAGCCTGTGGTTAATTCTTCTTCCTGATGGGAAAATAGAGTGACCTGTGCCTGTCCCAACACCAAGAGCTAGTCTCTCATTGGTTCCACGTCTTCCCGTTCATCCTCAGGACAAATTGCAACCTGTACGAAACAGGAGGTTAAAGGTGCTGATGCTCCAAGTAGGGAGATTGCTAATAAAGCGGCTGGAATGGCGAACCGGGCACAAGGAGATGAGAAATGAGGTGCGTTATAGAAACCTTTCCCCATCACATGGTGTACCATCTTCTGGGTTTCTCATGCATGTTTTCGATATACGAAGATTCCCTTGAACCTGTAGATTTGGGACCCATGCGATGGGTACCACACAGTATTACTTTAAAGGGTCTGCATTTGCTCACCCAACCTCACCAAACCTCTCAGCCCCAAGAGTGTCCACCCTTATGTCTCATCCAGCTGTGGGTCTAGATATGGTCAATCCAGGTTGCATCACAGCCCCTGAACGCATTGTGTAAGAATTTCTCTCTCTTTCACTGTCTTTGTTTCATGGGTTTTTCAAAGTAATTTATTTTTATAATGGGGTTTAGCTGTTTTTCACTGCTGTGTTTATGCCGCTTTACACCCACTTGACACACTAACAGAGAGGTATCAATACATAGGTTTTAAGATTATTACTAGTCAGATATATTCTTGTGCGGTGAATAGGGTGTGTTGAGTCCAATTCTCTGAGCAAGGAGTAGGTCTTGTCTATTACATATTGTGTTTATGGAATGGTATCTGAGCTCATTTGAAACCCTTGTTTTATGTATCACCCCACCTCACCTTCCCCGTTAAGCAGCCATAGTGTGTTTTCTGCATGTGTGACTCTGTTCTGTTTTGTAATTCAGTTCAAGTGTAACGGTTTTTACATTCCTTCTATAAGTGATACCTTATTTGAAGTGTCCTTTTCTGTGTGACTTATTTCACTTAGAATCGTCGTACCTAAATCCAGTCATCATGCTTCTACTAGCCTTATGACATTGATTTCATGGCTGAGTGATATTCCATTGTACATAAGGACCACAACTTCTTTATCCATTTTTCTCTTTCCTGGGATATTGAAGGTGGAATGAAGTGGAGGTCCTTGTCAACAGAGCAGCCCTAAACTTTGGGGTGCTTGTGTCTTGCTGATTTTTCATTTTCCCAATTTATACCCCCATGAGTGGAAGTGCCCTATGTTCTCTAAGCTGTGTTTTTCAGATGTTTCAGGAGTCACCGTACACTTCTCCAGTGTGGCTGTTGGCAGTTTACATCCCGCCCATCAGTGTAGCAAGGCTCCCATTTCTCCATGGCCTGTCCTGCATTTCTGGTTTTGACACTTTTTTCAGCATGGCCCTTTTGACCGATGGGAAACGAGACTTCTCTGTAGCGTTGATTTGCCTTTCCAGGTTGCTTGGTTGGCCAAAAAGGGCGTATGCGTTTTTTCCTGAATATGTTCAGGAAAAACCGCATACACCCTTTTTGGCCAAGGGCATCATTTTCGACGTTTTGCCGCTTTTCATGTGCTTTAAAGGCGATTCAAATCTACCTCCTGAAATCTGTTTCCTGCAATTCTGCCTTGCTTTCAAATCCTCTTCGTTGCCTTCCCTCAATATATTTTTGGACGAGAGTTATCATTTATAACTCGGCTGGTTTGTGAATTGCAATGCCCCTGAGCTCCATTTTTCAACTCGCTTTTTTGGGAGCTCTCCGCAAAAGCGCAGGATGGCCTCAGGCACTATTCTTGTTCCGGGTGGCAGGCTGAGCCTGTGGTTATTTCTTCTTCCTGATGGGAAAATAGAGTGACCTGTGCCTGTCCCAACACCAAGAGCTAATCTCTCATTGGCTCCCCGTTTTTCCGTTCATCCTCAGGACAAATTGCAAGCTGTATGGAACAGGAGGTTAAAGGTGCTGATTTTCCATTGAGGGCGATTGCTACTAAAGCGGCTGGAATGGCGATCCCGAGCACAAGGACAGGAGAAATGAGGTGCGTTTTAGAAACCTTTCCCCATCACATGGTGTACCATCTTCTGGGTTTCTCATGCATGTTTTTGATGTAGGAAGATGCCCTTGAACGTGGAGATTTGGGACCCATGCAATGGGTACCACGCAGTATTACTTTAAAGGGTCTGCGTTTGCTCACCCAACCTCACCAAACCTCTCAGCCCCAAGAGTGTCCACCCTTATGTCTCATCCAGCTGTGGGTCTAGATATGGTCAATCCAGCTTGCATCACAGCCCCTGAACGCATTGTGTAAGAATTTCTCTCTCTTTCACTGTCTTTGTTTCATGGGTTTTTCAAAGTAATTTATTTTTATAGTGGGGTTTAGCTGCTTTTCACAGCTGTTTTTATGCCGCTTTACACCCACTTGACACACTAACAGAGAGATATCAATACATAGGTTTTAAGATTATTACTAGTCAGATATATTCTTGTGCGGTGAATAGGGCGTGTTGAGTCCAGTTCTCTGAGCAAGGAGTAGGTCTTGTCTACTACATATTGGGTTTATGGAACGGTATCTGAGCTAATTTGATACCCTTGTTTTATGTATCACCCCACCTCATCTTTCCCGTTAAGCAGCCATAGTGTGTTTTCTGCATGTGTGACTCTGTTCTGTTTTGTAATTCAGTTCAAGTGTAACGGTTTTTACATTCCCTCTATCAGTGATACCTTATGAGAAGTGTCCTTTTCTGTGTGACTTATTTCACTTAGAATCGTCGTACCTAAATCCACTCATCATGCTGCTACTAACCTTATGACATTGATTTCATGGCTGAGTGATAGTCCATTGTACATAAGGACCACAACTTCTTTATCCATTTTTCTCTTTCCTGGGATATTGAAGGTGGAATGAAGTGGAGGTCCTTGTCAACAGAGCAGCCCTCAACTTTGGGGTGCTTGTGTCTTGCTGATTTTTAATTTTCCCAATTTATACCCCCATGAGTGGAAGTGCCCTATGCTCTCTAAGCTGTGTTTTTCAGATGTTTCAGGACACACCGTACACTTCTCCAGAGTGGCTGTTGGCAATTTACATCCCGCCCATCAGTGTAGCAAGGCTCCCATTTCTCCATGGCCTGTCCTGCATTTCTGGTTTTGACACTTTTTTCAGCATGGCCCTTTTGACCGATGGGAAGCGAGACTTCTCTGTAGCGCTGATTTGCCTTTCCAGGTTGCTTGGTTGGCCAAAAAGGGCGTATGCGTTTTTTCCTGAATATATTCAGGAAAAAACGTATACGCCCTTTTTGGCCAAGGGCATCATTGTCAACGTTTTGCCGCTTTTCATGTGCTTTAAAGGCGATTCGTATCTACCTCATGAAATCTGTTTCGTGCAATTCTGCCTTGATTTCAAATCCTCTTCTTTGCCTTCCCTCAATATATTTGTGGACGAGAGTTATCATTTATAACTCTGCAGGTTTGTGAATTGCAGTGCCCTGAACCTCCATTTTACAACTCGTTTTTATGGGAGCTGGCCGCAAAATCGCAGAATGGCTTCAGGCCCTGTTCTGGTTCCGGGGGGCAGGCTGAGCCTGTGGTTAATTCTTCTTTCTGATGGGAAAATAGAGTGACCTGTGCCTGTCCCAACACCAAGAGCTAGTCTCTCGTTGGTTCCACGTCTTCCCGTTTATCCTCAGGACAAATTGCAACCTGTACGGATCAGGAGGTTAAAGGTGCTGATGCTCCAAGTAGGGAGCTTGCTAGTAAAGCGGCTGGAATGGCGAACCCGGGCACAAGGAGATGAGAAATGAGGTGTGTTTTAGAAACCTTTCCCCATCACACGGTGTACCATCTTCTGGGTTTCTCATGCATGTTTTTGATGTAGGAAGATGCCCTTGAACCTGGAGATTTGGGACCCATGCGATGGGTACCACGCAGTATTACTTTAAAGGGTCTGCGTTTGCTCACCCAACCTCACCAAACCTCTCAGCCCCAAGAGTGTCCACCCTTATGTCTCATCCAGCTGTGCGTCTAGATATGGTCAATCCAGGTTGCATCACAGCCCCTGAACGCATTGTGTAAGAATTTCTCTCTCTTTCACTGTCTTTGTTTCATGGTTGTTTCAAAGTAATTTATTTTTATAATGGGGTTTAGCTGCTTTTCACTGCTGTGTTTATGCCGCTTTACACCCACTTGACACACTAACAGAGAGATATCAATACATAGGTTTTACGATTATTATTAGTCAGATATATTCTTTTTTGGTGAATAGGGCGTGTTGAGTCCAGTTCTCTGAGCAAGGAGTAGGTCTTGTCTATTACATATTGGGTTTATGGAACGGTATCTGAGCTAATTTGATACCCTTGTTTTATGTATCACCCCACCTCACCTTTCCCGTTAAGCAGCCATAGAGTGTTTTCTGCATGTGTGACTCTGTTCTGTTTTGTAATTCAGTTCAAGTGTAACGGTTTTTACATTCCCTCTATCAGTGATACCTTATGAGAAGTGTCCTTTTCTGTGTGACTTATTTCACTTAGAATCGTCGTACCTAAATCCACTCATCATGCTGCTACTAACCTTACGACATTGATTTCATGGCTGAGTGATATTCCATTGTACATAAGGACCACAGCTTCTTTATCCATTTTTCTCTTTCCTGGGATATTTAAGGTGGAATGAAGTGGAGGTCCTGGTCAACAGAGCAGCCCTAAACTTTGGGGTTCTTGTGTCTTGCTGATTTTTCATTTTCCCAATTTATACCCCCATGAGTGGAAGTGCCCTATGCTCTCTAAGCTGTGATTTTCAGATGTTTCAGGACTCACCGGACACTTCTCCAGAGTGGCTCTTGGCAATTTACATCCCGCCCATCAGTGTAGCAAGGCTCCCATTTCTCCATGGCCTGTCCTGCATTTCTGGTTTTGACACTTTTTTCAGCATGGCCCTTTTGACCAATGGGAAGCGAGACATCTCTGTAGCGCTGATTTGCCTTTCCAGGTTGCTTGGTTGGCCAAAAAGGGCGTATGCGTTTTTTTCTGAATATATTCAGGAAAAAACGCATACGCCCTTTTTGGCCAAGGGCATCATTGTCAACGTTTTGCCGCTTTTCATGTGCTTTAAAGGCGATTCGAATCTACCTCCTGAAATCTGTTTCGTGCAATTCTGCCTTGATTTCAAATCCTCTTCTTTGCCTTCCCTCAATATATTTGTGGACGAGAGTTATCATTTATAACTCTGCAGGTTTGTGAATTGCAGTGCCCTGAACCTCCATTTTACAACTCGCTTTTTTGGGAGCTGGCCGCAAAAGTGCAGGATGGCTTCAGGCCCTGTTCTGGTTCCGGGGGGCAGGCTGAGCCTGTGGTTAATTCTTCTTCCTGATGGGAAAATAGAGTGACCAGTGCCTGTCCCGACACAAAGAGCTAGTCTCTCATTGGTTCCCTGTCTTCCCGTTCATCCTCAGGACAAATTGCAACCTGTACGGAACAGGAGGTTAAAGGTGCTGATGCTCCAAGTAGGGAGATTGCTATTAAAGCGGCTGGAATGGCGAACCCGGGCACAAGGAGATGAGAAATGAGGTGCGTTTTAGAAACCTTTCCCCATCACACGGTGTACTATCTTCTGGGTTTCTCATGCATGTTTTCAATGTAAAAGATGCCCTTGAAGCTGGAGATTAGGGACCCATGCGATGGGTACCACGCAGTATTACTTTAAAGGGTCTGTGTTTGCTCACCCAACCTCACCAAACCTCTCAGCCCCAAGAGTGTCCACCCTTATGTCTCATCCAGCTGTGGGTCTAGATATGGTCAATCCAGGTTGCATCACAGCCCCTGAACGCATTGTGTAAGAATTTCTCTCTCTTTCACTGTCTTTGTTTCATGGGTTTTTCAAAGTAATTTATTTTCATAATGGGGTTTAGCTGTTTTTCACTGCTGTGTTTATGCCGCTTTACACCCACTTGATACACTAACAGAGAGATATCAATGCATAAGTTTTAAGATTATTACTAGTCAGATATATTCTTGTGCGGTGAATAGGGCGTGTTGAATCCAGTTCTCTGAGCAAGGAGTAGGTCTTGTCTATTACATATTGGGTTTATGGAACGGTATCTGAGCTAATTTGAAACCCTTGTTTTATGTATCACCCCACCTCACCTTTCCAGTTAAGCAGCCATAGTCTGTTTTCTGCATGTGTGACTCTGTTCTGTTTTTAATTCAGTTCAAGTGTAACGGTTTTTACATTCCCTCTATCAGTGATACCTTATGAGAAGTGTCCTTTTCTGTGTGACTTATTTCACTTAGAATCGTCGTACCTAAATCCACACATCATGCTGCTACTAGCCTTGTGACATTGATTTCATGGCTGAGTGATATTCCATTGTACATAAGGACCACAACTTCTTTATCCATTTTTCTCTTTCCTGGGATATTTAAGGTGGAATGAAGTGGAGGTCCTGGTCAACAGAGCAGCCCTAAACTTTGGGGTGCTTTTGTCTTGCTGATTTTTCATTTTCCCAATTTATACCCCCATGAGTGGAAGTGCCCTATGCTCTCTAAGCTGTGTTTTTCAGATGTTTCAGGACACACCGTACACTTCTCCAGAGTGGCTGTTGGCAATTTACATCCCGCCCATCAGTGTAGCAAGGCTCCCATTTCTCCATGGCCTGTCCTGCATTTCTGGTTTTGACACTTTTTTCAGCATGGCCCTTTTGACCGATGGGAAGCGAAACTTCTCTGTAGCACTGATTTGCCTTTCCAGGTTGCTTGGTTGGCCAAAAAGGGCGTATGCGTTTTTTCCTGAATATATTCAGGAAAAAACGCATACGCCCTTTTTGGCCAAGGGCATCATTGTCAACGTTTTGCCGCTTTTCATGTGCTTTAAAGGCGATTCGAATCTACCTCCTGAAATCTGTTTCCTGCAATTCTGCCTTGATTTCAAATCCTCTTCTTTGCCTTCCCTCAATATATTTGTGGAAGAGAGTTATCATTAATAACTCTGCAGGTTTGTGAATTGCAGTGCCCTGAACCTCCATTTTACAACTCGCTTTTTTGGGAGCTGGCCGCAAAAGCGCAGGATGGCTTCAGGCCCTGTTCTGGTTCCGGGGGGCAGGCTGAGCCTGTGGTTAATTCTTCTTCCTGATGGGAAAATAGAGTGACCTGTGCCTGTCCCAACACCAAGAGCTAGTCTCTCGTTGGTTCCCCGTCTTCCCGTTCATCCTCAGGACAAATTGCAACCTGTACGGAACAGGAGGTTAAAGGTGCTGATGCTCCAAGTAGGGAGATTGCTAGTAAAGCGGCTGGAATGGCGAACCCAGGCACAAGGAGATGAGAAATGAGGTGCGTTTTAGAAACCTTTCCCCATCACACGGTGTACTATCTTCTGGGTTTCTCATGCAAGTTTTCGATGTAGGAAGATGCCCTTGAAGCTGGAGATTAGGGACCCATGCGATGGGTACCACGCAGTATTACTTTAAAGGGTCTGCGTTTGCTCACCCAACCTCACCAAACCTCTCAGCCCCAAGAGTGTCCACCCTTATGTCTCATCCAGCTGTGGGTCTAGATATGGTCAATCCAGGTTGCATCACAGCCCCTGAACGCATTGTGTAAAAATTTCTCCCTCTTTCATTGTCTTTGTTTCATGGGTTTTTCAAAGTAATTTATTTTCATAATGGGGTTTAGCTCCTTTTCACGGCTGTGTTTATGCTGCTTTCCACCCACTTGACACACTAACAGAGAGATATCAATACATATGTTTTACGATTATTACTAGTCAGATATATTCTTGTGCGGTGAATAGGGCGTGTTGAGTCCAGTTCTCTGAGCAAGGAGTAGGTCTTGTCTATTACATATTGGGTTTATGGAACGGTATCTGAGCTAATTTGAAACCCTTGTTTTATGTATCACCCCACCTCACCTTTCCCGTTAAGCAGCCATAGTGTGTTTTTGCATGTGTGACTCTGTTCTGTTTTGTAATTCAGTTCAAGTGTAACGGTTTTTACATTCCCCCTATCAGTGATACATTATGAGAAGTGTCCTTTTCTGTGTGACTTATTTCACTTAGAATCGTCGTACCTAAATCCACTCATCATGCTGCTACTAGCCTTATGACATTGATTTCATGGCTCAGTGATATTCCATTTTACATAAGGACCACAACTTCTTTATCCATTTTTCTCTTTCCTGGGATATTGAAGGTGGAATGAAGTGGAGGTCCTTGTCAACAGAGCAGCCCTCAACTTTGGCGTGCTTGTGTCTTGCTGATTTTTCATTTTCCCAATTTATACCCCCATGCGTGGAAGTGCCCTATGCTCTCTAAGCTGTGTTTTTTAGATGTTTCAGGACTTACCGTACACTTCTCCAGAGTGGCTGTTGGCAATTTACATCCCGCCCATCAGTGTAGCAAGGCTCCCATTTCTCCATGGCCTGTCCTGCATTTCTGGTTTTGACACGTTTTTCAGCATGGCCCTTTTGACCGATGGGAAGCGAGACTTCTTTGTAGCACTGATTTGCCTTTCCAGGTTGCTTGGTTGGCCAGAAAGGGCGTATGCGTTTTTTCCTGAATATATTCAGGAAAAAACGCATACGCCCTTTTTGGCCAAGGGCATCATTGTCAACATTTTGCCGCTTTTCATCTGCTTTAAAGGCGATTCGAATCTACCTCCTGAAATCTGTTTCCTGCAATTCTGCCTTGATTTCAAATCCTCTTCTTTGCCTTCCCTCAATATATTTGTGGAAGAGAGTTTTCATTTATAACTCTGCAGGTTTGTGAATTGCAGTGCCCTGAACCTCCATTTTACAACTCGCTTTTTTGGGAGCTGGCCGCAAAAGCGCAGGATGGCTTCAGGCCCTTTTCTTGTTCCGGGGCGCAGGCTGAGCCTGTGGTTAATTCTTCTTCCTGATGGGAAAATAGAGTGACCTGTGCCTGTCCCAACACCAAGAGCTAGTCTCTCATTGGTTCCACGTCTTCCCGTTCATCCTCAGGACAAATTGCAACCTGTACGAAACAGGAGGTTAAAGGTGCTGATGCTCCAAGTAGGGAGATTGCTAATAAAGCGGCTGGAATGGCGAACCGGGCACAAGGAGATGAGAAATGAGGTGCGTTATAGAAACCTTTCCCCATCACATGGTGTACCATCTTCTGGGTTTCTCATGCATGTTTTCGATATACGAAGATGCCCTTGAACCTGTAGATTTGGGACCCATGCGATGGGTACCACACAGTATTACTTTAAAGGGTCTGCGTTTGCTCACCCAACCTCACCAAACCTCTCAGCCCCAAGAGTGTCCACCCTTATGTCTCATCCAGCTGTGGGTCTAGATATGGTCAATCCAGGTTGCATCACAGCCCCTGAACGCATTGTGTAAGAATTTCTCTCTCTTTCACTGTCTTTGTTTCATGGGTTTTTCAAAGTAATTTATTTTTATAATGGGGTTTAGCTGTTTTTCACTGCTGTGTTTATGCCGCTTTACACCCACTTGACACACTAACAGAGAGGTATCAATACATAGGTTTTAAGATTATTACTAGTCAGATATATTCTTGTGCGGTGAATAGGGTGTGTTGAGTCCAATTCTCTGAGCAAGGAGTAGGTCTTGTCTATTACATATTGTGTTTATGGAATGGTATCTGAGCTCATTTGAAACCCTTGTTTTATGTATCACCCCACCTCACCTTCCCCGTTAAGCAGCCATAGTGTGTTTTCTGCATGTGTGACTCTGTTCTGTTTTGTAATTCAGTTCAAGTGTAACGGTTTTTACATTCCTTCTATAAGTGATACCTTATTTGAAGTGTCCTTTTCTGTGTGACTTATTTCACTTAGAATCGTCGTACCTAAATCCAGTCATGCTTCTACTAGCCTTATGACATTGATTTCATGGCTGAGTGATATTCCATTGTACATAAGGACCACAACTTCTTTATACATTTTTCTCTTTCCTGGGATATTTAAGGTGGAATGAAGTGGAGGTCCTTGTCAACAGAGCAGCCCTAAACTTTGGGGTGCTTGTGTCTTGCTGATTTTTCATTTTCCCAATTTATACCCCCATGAGTGGAAGTGCCCTATGTTCTCTAAGCTGTGTTTTTCAGATGTTTCAGGAGTCACCGTACACTTCTCCAGTGTGGCTGTTGGCAGTTTACATCCCGCCCATCAGTGTAGCAAGGCTCCCATTTCTCCATGGCCTGTCCTGCATTTCTGGTTTTGACACTTTTTTCAGCATGGCCCTTTTGACCGATGGGAAACGAGACTTCTCTGTAGCGTTGATTTGCCTTTCCAGGTTGCTTGGTTGGCCAAAAAGGGCGTATGCGTTTTTTCCTGAATATGTTCAGGAAAAACCGCATACACCCTTTTTGGCCAAGGGCATCATTTTCGACGTTTTGCCGCTTTTCATGTGCTTTAAAGGCGATTCAAATCTACCTCCTGAAATCTGTTTCCTGCAATTCTGCCTTGCTTTCAAATCCTCTTCGTTGCCTTCCCTCAATATCTTTTTGGACGAGAGTTATCATTTATAACTCGGCTGGTTTGTGAATTGCAATGCCCCTGAGCTCCATTTTTCAACTCGCTTTTTTGGGAGCTCTCCGCAAAAGCGCAGGATGGCCTCAGGCACTATTCTTGTTCCGGGCGGCAGGCTGAGCCTGTGGTTATTTCTTCTTCCTGATGGGAAAATAGAGTGACCTGTGCCTGTCCCAACACCAAGAGCTAATCTCTCATTGGCTCCCCGTTTTTCCGTTCATCCTCAGGACAAATTGCAAGCTGTATGGAACAGGAGGTTAAAGGTGCTGATTTTCCATTGAGGGCGATTGCTACTAAAGCGGCTGGAATGGCGATCCCGAGCACAAGGACAGGAGAAATGAGGTGCGTTTTAGAAACCTTTCCCCATCACATGGTGTACCATCTTCTGGGTTTCTCATGCATGTTTTTGATGTAGGAAGATGCCCTTGAACGTGGAGATTTGGGACCCATGCAATGGGTACCACGCAGTATTACTTTAAAGGGTCTGCGTTTGCTCACCCAACCTCACCAAACCTCTCAGCCCCAAGAGTGTCCACCCTTATGTCTCATCCAGCTGTGGGTCTAGATATGGTCAATCCAGCTTGCATCACAGCCCCTGAACGCATTGTGTAAGAATTTCTCTCTCTTTCACTGTCTTTGTTTCATGGGTTTTTCAAAGTAATTTATTTTTATAGTGGGGTTTAGCTGCTTTTCACTGCTGTGTTTATGCCGCTTTACACCCACTTGACACACTAACAGAGAGATATCAATACATAGGTTTTACGATTATTATTAGTCAGATATATTCTTGTGCGGTGAATAGGGCGTGTTGAGTCCAGTTCTCTGAGCAAGGAGTAGGTCTTGTCTATTACATATTGGGTTTATGGAACGGTATCTGAGCTAATTTGATACCCTTGTTTTATGTATCACCCCACCTCACCTTTCCCGTTAAGCAGCCATAGTGTGTTTTCTGCATGTGTGACTCTGTTCTGTTTTGTAATTCAGTTCAAGTGTAACGGTTTTTACATTCCCTCTATAAGTGATACCTTATGAGAAGTGTCCTTTTCTGTGTGACTTATTTCACTTAGAATCGTCGTACCTAAATCCACTCATCATGCTGCTACTAACCTTACGACATTGATTTCATGGCTGAGTGATATTCCATTGTACATAAGGACCACAGCTTCTTTATCCATTTTTCTCTTTCCTGGGATATTTAAGGTGGAATGAAGTGGAGGTCCTTGTCAACAGAGCAGCCCTAAACTTTGGGGTGCTTGTGTCTTGCTGATTTTTAATTTTCCCAATTTATACCCCCATGAGTGGAAGTGCCCTATGCTCTCTAAGCTGTGTTTTTCAGATGTTTCAGGACTCACCGTACACTTCTCCAGAGTGGCTGTTGGCAATTTACATCCCGCCCATCAGTGTAGCAAGGCTCCCATTTCTCCATGGCCTGTCCTGCATTTCTGGTTTTGACACTTTTTTCAGCATGGCCCTTTTGACCGATGGGAAGCGAGACTTCTCTGTAGCGCTGATTTGCCTTTCCAGGTTGCTTGGTTGGCCAAAAAGGGCGTATGCGTTTTTTCCTGAATATATTCAGGAAAAAACGCATACGCCCTTTTTGGCCAAGGGCATCATTGTCAACATTTTGCCGCTTTTCATCTGCTTTAAAGGCGATTCGAATCTACCTCCTGAAATCTGTTTCCTGCAATTCTGCCTTGATTTCAAATCCTCTTCTTTGCCTTCCCTCAATATATTTGTGGAAGAGAGTTTTCATTTATAACTCTGCAGGTTTGTGAATTGCAGTGCCCTGAACCTCCATTTTACAACTCGCTTTTTTGGGAGCTGGCCGCAAAAGCGCAGGATGGCTTCAGGCCCTTTTCTTGTTCCGGGGCGCAGGCTGAGCCTGTGGTTAATTCTTCTTCCTGATGGGAAAATAGAGTGACCTGTGCCTGTCCCAACACCAAGAGCTAGTCTCTCATTGGTTCCACGTCTTCCCGTTCATCCTCAGGACAAATTGCAACCTGTACGAAACAGGAGGTTAAAGGTGCTGATGCTCCAAGTAGGGAGATTGCTAATAAAGCGGCTGGAATGGCGAACCGGGCACAAGGAGATGAGAAATGAGGTGCGTTATAGAAACCTTTCCCCATCACATGGTGTACCATCTTCTGGGTTTCTCATGCATGTTTTCGATATACGAAGATGCCCTTGAACCTGTAGATTTGGGACCCATGCGATGGGTACCACACAGTATTACTTTAAAGGGTCTGCGTTTGCTCACCCAACCTCACCAAACCTCTCAGCCCCAAGAGTGTCCACCCTTATGTCTCATCCAGCTGTGGGTCTAGATATGGTCAATCCAGGTTGCATCACAGCCCCTGAACGCATTGTGTAAGAATTTCTCTCTCTTTCACTGTCTTTGTTTCATGGGTTTTTCAAAGTAATTTATTTTTATAATGGGGTTTAGCTGTTTTTCACTGCTGTGTTTATGCCGCTTTACACCCACTTGACACACTAACAGAGAGGTATCAATACATAGGTTTTAAGATTATTACTAGTCAGATATATTCTTGTGCGGTGAATAGGGTGTGTTGAGTCCAATTCTCTGAGCAAGGAGTAGGTCTTGTCTATTACATATTGTGTTTATGGAATGGTATCTGAGCTCATTTGAAACCCTTGTTTTATGTATCACCCCACCTCACCTTCCCCGTTAAGCAGCCATAGTGTGTTTTCTGCATGTGTGACTCTGTTCTGTTTTGTAATTCAGTTCAAGTGTAACGGTTTTTACATTCCTTCTATAAGTGATACCTTATTTGAAGTGTCCTTTTCTGTGTGACTTATTTCACTTAGAATCGTCGTACCTAAATCCAGTCATGCTTCTACTAGCCTTATGACATTGATTTCATGGCTGAGTGATATTCCATTGTACATAAGGACCACAACTTCTTTATACATTTTTCTCTTTCCTGGGATATTTAAGGTGGAATGAAGTGGAGGTCCTTGTCAACAGAGCAGCCCTAAACTTTGGGGTGCTTGTGTCTTGCTGATTTTTCATTTTCCCAATTTATACCCCCATGAGTGGAAGTGCCCTATGTTCTCTAAGCTGTGTTTTTCAGATGTTTCAGGAGTCACCGTACACTTCTCCAGTGTGGCTGTTGGCAGTTTACATCCCGCCCATCAGTGTAGCAAGGCTCCCATTTCTCCATGGCCTGTCCTGCATTTCTGGTTTTGACACTTTTTTCAGCATGGCCCTTTTGACCGATGGGAAACGAGACTTCTCTGTAGCGTTGATTTGCCTTTCCAGGTTGCTTGGTTGGCCAAAAAGGGCGTATGCGTTTTTTCCTGAATATGTTCAGGAAAAACCGCATACACCCTTTTTGGCCAAGGGCATCATTTTCGACGTTTTGCCGCTTTTCATGTGCTTTAAAGGCGATTCAAATCTACCTCCTGAAATCTGTTTCCTGCAATTCTGCCTTGCTTTCAAATCCTCTTCGTTGCCTTCCCTCAATATCTTTTTGGACGAGAGTTATCATTTATAACTCGGCTGGTTTGTGAATTGCAATGCCCCTGAGCTCCATTTTTCAACTCGCTTTTTTGGGAGCTCTCCGCAAAAGCGCAGGATGGCCTCAGGCACTATTCTTGTTCCGGGCGGCAGGCTGAGCCTGTGGTTATTTCTTCTTCCTGATGGGAAAATAGAGTGACCTGTGCCTGTCCCAACACCAAGAGCTAATCTCTCATTGGCTCCCCGTTTTTCCGTTCATCCTCAGGACAAATTGCAAGCTGTATGGAACAGGAGGTTAAAGGTGCTGATTTTCCATTGAGGGCGATTGCTACTAAAGCGGCTGGAATGGCGATCCCGAGCACAAGGACAGGAGAAATGAGGTGCGTTTTAGAAACCTTTCCCCATCACATGGTGTACCATCTTCTGGGTTTCTCATGCATGTTTTTGATGTAGGAAGATGCCCTTGAACGTGGAGATTTGGGACCCATGCAATGGGTACCACGCAGTATTACTTTAAAGGGTCTGCGTTTGCTCACCCAACCTCACCAAACCTCTCAGCCCCAAGAGTGTCCACCCTTATGTCTCATCCAGCTGTGGGTCTAGATATGGTCAATCCAGCTTGCATCACAGCCCCTGAACGCATTGTGTAAGAATTTCTCTCTCTTTCACTGTCTTTGTTTCATGGGTTTTTCAAAGTAATTTATTTTTATAGTGGGGTTTAGCTGCTTTTCACTGCTGTGTTTATGCCGCTTTACACCCACTTGACACACTAACAGAGAGATATCAATACATAGGTTTTACGATTATTATTAGTCAGATATATTCTTGTGCGGTGAATAGGGCGTGTTGAGTCCAGTTCTCTGAGCAAGGAGTAGGTCTTGTCTATTACATATTGGGTTTATGGAACGGTATCTGAGCTAATTTGATACCCTTGTTTTATGTATCACCCCACCTCACCTTTCCCGTTAAGCAGCCATAGTGTGTTTTCTGCATGTGTGACTCTGTTCTGTTTTGTAATTCAGTTCAAGTGTAACGGTTTTTACATTCCCTCTATAAGTGATACCTTATGAGAAGTGTCCTTTTCTGTGTGACTTATTTCACTTAGAATCGTCGTACCTAAATCCACTCATCATGCTGCTACTAACCTTACGACATTGATTTCATGGCTGAGTGATATTCCATTGTACATAAGGACCACAGCTTCTTTATCCATTTTTCTCTTTCCTGGGATATTTAAGGTGGAATGAAGTGGAGGTCCTTGTCAACAGAGCAGCCCTAAACTTTGGGGTGCTTGTGTCTTGCTGATTTTTAATTTTCCCAATTTATACCCCCATGAGTGGAAGTGCCCTATGCTCTCTAAGCTGTGTTTTTTAGATGTTTCAAGACACACCGTACACTTCTCCAGAGTGGCTGTTGGCAATTTACATCCCGCCCATCAGTGTAGCAAGGCTCCCATTTCTCCATGGCCTGTCCCGCATTTCTGGTTTTGAGACTGTTTTCTGCATGGCCCTTTTGACCGATGGGTAGCGAGTCTTCTTTGTAGCGCTGATTTGCCTTTCCAGGTTGCTTGGTTGGCCAAAAAGGGCGTATGCGTTTTTTCCTGAATATATTCAGGAAAAAACGCATACGCCATTTTTAGCCAAGGGCATCATTGTCAACGTTTTGCCGCTTTTCATGTGCTTTAAAGGCGATTCGAATCTACCTCCTGAAATCTGTTTCCTGCAATTCTGCCTTGATTTCAAATCCTCTTCTTTGCCTTCCCTCAATATATTTGTGGACGAGAGTTATTATTTATAACTCTGCAGGTTTGTGAATTGCAGTGCCCTGAAGCTCCATTTTACAACTCGCTTTTTTGGGAGCTGGCCGCAAAAGCACTGGATGGCTTCAGGCCCTGTTCTGGTTCCGGGGGGGATGATGAGCCTGTGGTTAATTCTTCTTCCTGATGGGAAAATAGAGTGACCTGTGCCTGTCCCAACACCAAGAGCTAGTCTCTCACTGGTTCCCCGTCTTCCCGTTCATCCTCAGGACAAATTGCAACCTGCACGGAACAGGAGGTTAAAGGTGCTGATGCTCCAAATAAGGAGATTGCTAGTAAAGCGGCTGGAATGGAGAACCCGGGCACAAGGAGATGAGAAATGAGGTGCGTTTTAGATATTTTTCCCCATCACACGGTGTACCATCTTCTGGGTTTCTCGTGCATGTTTTCAATGTAGGAAGATGCCCTTGAACCTGGAGATTTGGGACCCATGGGATGGGTACCACGCAGTATTACTTTAAAGGGTCTGCGTTTGCTCACCCAACCTCACCAAACCTCTCAGCCCCAAGAGTGTCCACCCTTAT
Organism: Balaenoptera borealis; assembly: GCF_965194805.1. NCBI lineage: Eukaryota > Metazoa > Chordata > Mammalia > Artiodactyla > Balaenopteridae > Balaenoptera > Balaenoptera borealis. Next base: position 643,580 of record NW_028123969.1, on the reverse strand, counting down.
GTCCAATCCAGCTGTGGGTCTAGATATGGTCAATCCAGGTTGCATCACAGCCCCTGAACGCATTGTGTAAGAATTTCTCTCTCTTTCACTGTCTTTGTTTCATGGGTTTGTAAAAGTAATTTATTTTTATAATGGGGTTTAGCTGCTTTTCACTGCTGTGTGTATGCTGCTTTACACCCACTTGACACACTAACAGAGAGATATCAATACATAGGTTTTAAGATTATTACTAGTCAGATATATTCTTGTGTGGTGAATAGGGCGTGTTGAGTCCAGTTTTCTGAGCAAGGAGTAGGTCTTGTCTATTACATATTGGGTTTATGGAACGGTATCTGAGCTAATTTGAAACCCTTGTTTTATGTATCACCCCACCTCACCTTTCCCTTTAAGCAGCCATAGTGTGTTTTCTGCCTGTGTGACTCTGTTCTGTTTTGTAATTCAGTTCAAGTGTAACGGTTTTTACATTCCCTCTATAAGTGATACCTTATGAGAAGTGTCCTTTTCTGTGTGACTTATTTCACTTAGAATCGTCGTACCTAAATCCACTCATCATGCTGCTACTAGCCTTATGACATTGATTTCATGGCTGAGTGATATTCCATTGTACATAAGGACCACAACTTCTTTATCCATTTTTCTCTTTCCTGGGATATTGAAGGTGGAATGAAGTGGAGGTCCTTGTCAACAGAGCAGCCCTAAACTTTGGGGTGCTTGTGTCTTGCTGATTTTTCATTTTCCCAATTTATACCCCCATGAGTGGAAGTGCCCTATGCTCTCTAAGCTGTGTTTTTTAGATGTTTCAAGACACACCGTACACTTCTCCAGAGTGGCTGTTGGCAATTTACATCCCGCCCATCAGTGTAGCAAGGCTCCCATTTCTGCATGGCCTGTCCCGCATTTCTGGTTTTGAGTCTGTTTTCAGCATGGCCCTTTTGACCGATGGGTAGCGAGTCTTCTTTGTAGCGCTGATTTGCCTTTCCAGGTTGCTTGGTTGGCCAAAAAGGGCGTATGCGTTTTTTCCTGAATATATTCAGGAAAAAACGCATACGCCATTTTTAGCCAAGGGCATCATTGTCAACGTTTTGCCGCTTTTCATGTGCTTTAAAGGCGATTCGAATCTACCTCCTGAAATCTGTTTCCTGCAATTCTGCCTTGATTTCAAATCCTCTTCTTTGCCTTCCCTCAATATATTTGTGGACGAGAGTTATCATTTATAACTCTGCAGGTTTGTGAATTGCAGTGCCCTGAAGCTCCATTTTACAACTCGCTTTTTTGGGAGCTGGCCGCAAAAGCGCTGGATGGCTTCAGGCCCTGTTCTGGTTCCGGGGGGGATGATGAGCCTGTGGTTAATTCTTCTTCCTGATGGGAAAATAGAGTGACCTGTGCCTGTCCCAACACCAAGAGCTAGTCTCTCACTGGTTCCCCGTCTTCCCGTTCATCCTCAGGACAAATTGCAACCTGCACGGAACAGGAGGTTAAAGGTGCTAATGCTGCAAGTAGGGAGATTGTTAGTAAAGCGGCTGGAATGGCGAACCCGGGCACAAGGAGAAGAGAAATGAGGTGCGTTTTAGAAACCTTTCCCCATCACATGGTGTACCATCTTTTTGTTTTCTCATGCATGTTTTCGATGTAGGAAGATGCCCTTGAACCTGGAGATTTGGGACCCATGCGATGGGTACCACGCAGTATTACTTTAAAGGGTCTGCGTTTGCTCACCCAACCTCACCAAACCTCTCAGCCCCAAGAGTGTCCACCCTTATGTCTCATCCAGCTGTGGGTCTAGATATGGTCAATCCAGGTTGCATCACAGCCCCTGAACGCATTGTGTAAGAATTTCTCTCTCTTTCACTGTCTTTGTTTCATGGGTTTGTAAAAGTAATTTATTTTTATAATGGGGTTTAGCTGCTTTTCACTGCTGTGTTTATGCTGCTTTACACCCACTTGACACACTAACAGAGAGATATCAATACATAGGTTTTAAGATTATTACTAGTCAGATATATTCTTGTGTGGTGAATAGGGCGTGTTGAGTCCAGTTTTCTGAGCAAGGAGTAGGTCTTGTCTATTACATATTGGGTTTATGGAACGGTATCTGAGCTAATTTGAAACCCTTGTTTTATGTATCACCCCACCTCACCTTTCCCTTTAAGCAGCCATAGTGTGTTTTCTGCCTGTGTGACTCTGTTCTGTTTTGTAATTCAGTTCAAGTGTAACGGTTTTTACATTCCCTCTATCAGTGATACCTTATGAGAAGTGTCCTTTTCTGTGTGACTTATTTCACTTAGAATCGTCGTACCTAAATCCACTCATCATGCTGCTACTAGCCTTATGACATTGATTTCATGGCTGAGTGATATTCCATTGTACATAAGGACCACAACTTCTTTATCCATTTTTCTCTTTCCTGGGATATTGAAGGTGGAATGAAGTGGAGGTCCTTGTCAACAGAGCAGCCCTAAACTTTGGGGTGCTTGTGTCTTGCTGATTTTTCATTTTCCCAATTTATACCCCCATGAGTGGAAGTGCCCTATGCTCTCTAAGCTGTGTTTTTTAGATGTTTCAAGACACACCGTACACTTCTCCAGAGTGGCTGTTGGCAATTTACATCCCGCCCATCAGTGTAGCAAGGCTCCCATTTCTCCATGGCCTGTCCCGCATTTCTGGTTTTGAGACTGTTTTCTGCATGGCCCTTTTGACCGATGGGTAGCGAGTCTTCTTTGTAGCGCTGATTTGCCTTTCCAGGTTGCTTGGTTGGCCAAAAAGGGCGTATGCGTTTTTTCCTGAATATATTCAGGAAAAAACGCATACGCCATTTTTAGCCAAGGGCATCATTGTCAACCTTTTGCCGCTTTTCATGTGCTTTAAAGGCGATTCGAATCTACCTCCTGAAATCTGTTTCCTGCGATTCTGCCTTGATTTCAAATCCTCTTCTTTGCCTTCCCTCAATATATTTGTGGACGAGAGTTATTATTTATAACTCTGCAGGTTTGTGAATTGCAGTGCCCTGAAGCTCCATTTTACAACTCGCTTTTTTGGGAGCTGGCCGCAAAAGCACTGGATGGCTTCAGGCCCTGTTCTGGTTCCGGGGGGGTTGATGAGCCTGTGGTTAATTCTTCTTCCTGATGGGAAAATAGAGTGACCTGTGCCTGTCCCAACACCAAGAGCTAGTCTCTCACTGGTTCCCCGTCTTCCCGTTCATCCTCAGGACAAATTGCAACCTGCACGGAACAGGAGGTTAAAGGTGCTGATGCTCCAAATAAGGAGATTGCTAGTAAAGCGGCTGGAATGGAGAACCCGGGCACAAGGAGATGAGAAATGAGGTGCGTTTTAGATATTTTTCCCCATCACACGGTGTACCATCTTCTGGGTTTCTCGTGCATGTTTTCAATGTAGGAAGATGCCCTTGAACCTGGAGATTTGGGACCCATGGGATGGGTACCACGCAGTATTACTTTAAAGGGTCTGCGTTTGCTCACCCAACCTCACCAAACCTCTCAGCCCCAAGAGTGTCCACCCTTATGTCCAATCCAGCTGTGGGTCTAGATATGGTCAATCCAGGTTGCATCACAGCCCCTGAACGCATTGTGTAAGAATTTCTCTCTCTTTCACTGTCTTTGTTTCATGGGTTTGTAAAAGTAATTTATTTTTATAATGGGGTTTAGCTGCTTTTCACTGCTGTGTGTATGCTGCTTTACACCCACTTGACACACTAACAGAGAGATATCAATACATAGGTTTTAAGATTATTACTAGTCAGATATATTCTTGTGTGGTGAATAGGGCGTGTTGAGTCCAGTTTTCTGAGCAAGGAGTAGGTCTTGTCTATTACATATTGGGTTTATGGAACGGTATCTGAGCTAATTTGAAACCCTTGTTTTATGTATCACCCCACCTCACCTTTCCCTTTAAGCAGCCATAGTGTGTTTTCTGCCTGTGTGACTCTGTTCTGTTTTGTAATTCAGTTCAAGTGTAACGGTTTTTACATTCCCTCTATCAGTGATACCTTATGAGAAGTGTCCTTTTCTGTGTGACTTATTTCACTTAGAATCGTCGTACCTAAATCCACTCATCATGCTGCTACTAGCCTTATGACATTGATTTCATGGCTGAGTGATATTCCATTGTACATAAGGACCACAACTTCTTTATCCATTTTTCTCTTTCCTGGGATATTGAAGGTGGAATGAAGTGGAGGTCCTTGTCAACAGAGCAGCCCTAAACTTTGGGGTGCTTGTGTCTTGCTGATTTTTCATTTTCCCAATTTATACCCCCATGAGTGGAAGTGCCCTATGCTCTCTAAGCTGTGTTTTTTAGATGTTTCAAGACACACCGTACACTTCTCCAGAGTGGCTGTTGGCAATTTACATCCCGCCCATCAGTGTAGCAAGGCTCCCATTTCTCCATGGCCTGTCCCGCATTTCTGGTTTTGAGACTGTTTTCTGCATGGCCCTTTTGACCGATGGGTAGCGAGTCTTCTTTGTAGCGCTGATTTGCCTTTCCAGGTTGCTTGGTTGGCCAAAAAGGGCGTATGCGTTTTTTCCTGAATATATTCAGGAAAAAACGCATACGCCATTTTTAGCCAAGGGCATCATTGTCAACGTTTTGCCGCTTTTCATGTGCTTTAAAGGCGATTCGAATCTACCTCCTGAAATCTGTTTCCTGCGATTCTGCCTTGATTTCAAATCCTCTTCTTTGCCTTCCCTCAATATATTTGTGGACGAGAGTTATTATTTATAACTCTGCAGGTTTGTGAATTGCAGTGCCCTGAAGCTCCATTTTACAACTCGCTTTTTTGGGAGCTGGCCGCAAAAGCACTGGATGGCTTCAGGCCCTGTTCTGGTTCCGGGGGGGTTGATGAGCCTGTGGTTAATTCTTCTTCCTGATGGGAAAATAGAGTGACCTGTGCCTGTCCCAACACCAAGAGCTAGTCTCTCACTGGTTCCCCGTCTTCCCGTTCATCCTCAGGACAAATTGCAACCTGCACGGAACAGGAGGTTAAAGGTGCTGATGCTCCAAATAAGGAGATTGCTAGTAAAGCGGCTGGAATGGAGAACCCGGGCACAAGGAGATGAGAAATGAGGTGCGTTTTAGATATTTTTCCCCATCACACGGTGTACCATCTTCTGGGTTTCTCGTGCATGTTTTCAATGTAGGAAGATGCCCTTGAACCTGGAGATTTGGGACCCATGGGATGGGTACCACGCAGTATTACTTTAAAGGGTCTGCGTTTGCTCACCCAACCTCACCAAACCTCTCAGCCCCAAGAGTGTCCACCCTTATGTCCAATCCAGCTGTGGGTCTAGATATGGTCAATCCAGGTTGCATCACAGCCCCTGAACGCATTGTGTAAGAATTTCTCTCTCTTTCACTGTCTTTGTTTCATGGGTTTGTAAAAGTAATTTATTTTTATAATGGGGTTTAGCTGCTTTTCACTGCTGTGTGTATGCTGCTTTACACCCACTTGACACACTAACAGAGAGATATCAATACATAGGTTTTAAGATTATTACTAGTCAGATATATTCTTGTGTGGTGAATAGGGCGTGTTGAGTCCAGTTTTCTGAGCAAGGAGTAGGTCTTGTCTATTACATATTGGGTTTATGGAACGGTATCTGAGCTAATTTGAAACCCTTGTTTTATGTATCACCCCACCTCACCTTTCCCTTTAAGCAGCCATAGTGTGTTTTCTGCCTGTGTGACTCTGTTCTGTTTTGTAATTCAGTTCAAGTGTAACGGTTTTTACATTCCCTCTATAAGTGATACCTTATGAGAAGTGTCCTTTTCTGTGTGACTTATTTCACTTAGAATCGTCGTACCTAAATCCACTCATCATGCTGCTACTAGCCTTATGACATTGATTTCATGGCTGAGTGATATTCCATTGTACATAAGGACCACAACTTCTTTATCCATTTTTCTCTTTCCTGGGATATTGAAGGTGGAATGAAGTGGAGGTCCTTGTCAACAGAGCAGCCCTAAACTTTGGGGTGCTTGTGTCTTGCTGATTTTTCATTTTCCCAATTTATACCCCCATGAGTGGAAGTGCCCTATGCTCTCTAAGCTGTGTTTTTTAGATGTTTCAAGACACACCGTACACTTCTCCAGAGTGGCTGTTGGCAATTTACATCCCGCCCATCAGTGTAGCAAGGCTCCCATTTCTCCATGGCCTGTCCCGCATTTCTGGTTTTGAGACTGTTTTCTGCATGGCCCTTTTGACCGATGGGTAGCGAGTCTTCTTTGTAGCGCTGATTTGCCTTTCCAGGTTGCTTGGTTGGCCAAAAAGGGCGTATGCGTTTTTTCCTGAATATATTCAGGAAAAAACGCATACGCCATTTTTAGCCAAGGGCATCATTGTCAACGTTTTGCCGCTTTTCATGTGCTTTAAAGGCGATTCGAATCTACCTCCTGAAATCTGTTTCCTGCAATTCTGCCTTGATTTCAAATCCTCTTCTTTGCCTTCCCTCAATATATTTGTGGACGAGAGTTATTATTTATAACTCTGCAGGTTTGTGAATTGCAGTGCCCTGAAGCTCCATTTTACAACTCGCTTTTTTGGGAGCTGGCCGCAAAAGCACTGGATGGCTTCAGGCCCTGTTCTGGTTCCGGGGGGGATGATGAGCCTGTGGTTAATTCTTCTTCCTGATGGGAAAATAGAGTGACCTGTGCCTGTCCCAACACCAAGAGCTAGTCTCTCACTGGTTCCCCGTCTTCCCGTTCATCCTCAGGACAAATTGCAACCTGCACGGAACAGGAGGTTAAAGGTGCTGATGCTCCAAATAAGGAGATTGCTAGTAAAGCGGCTGGAATGGAGAACCCGGGCACAAGGAGATGAGAAATGAGGTGCGTTTTAGATATTTTTCCCCATCACACGGTGTACCATCTTCTGGGTTTCTCGTGCATGTTTTCAATGTAGGAAGATGCCCTTGAACCTGGAGATTTGGGACCCATGGGATGGGTACCACGCAGTATTACTTTAAAGGGTCTGCGTTTGCTCACCCAACCTCACCAAACCTCTCAGCCCCAAGAGTGTCCACCCTTATGTCCAATCCAGCTGTGGGTCTAGATATGGTCAATCCAGGTTGCATCACAGCCCCTGAACGCATTGTGTAAGAATTTCTCTCTCTTTCACTGTCTTTGTTTCATGGGTTTGTAAAAGTAATTTATTTTTATAATGGGGTTTAGCTGCTTTTCACTGCTGTGTGTATGCTGCTTTACACCCACTTGACACACTAACAGAGAGATATCAATACATAGGTTTTAAGATTATTACTAGTCAGATATATTCTTGTGTGGTGAATAGGGCGTGTTGAGTCCAGTTTTCTGAGCAAGGAGTAGGTCTTGTCTATTACATATTGGGTTTATGGAACGGTATCTGAGCTAATTTGAAACCCTTGTTTTATGTATCACCCCACCTCACCTTTCCCTTTAAGCAGCCATAGTGTGTTTTCTGCCTGTGTGACTCTGTTCTGTTTTGTAATTCAGTTCAAGTGTAACGGTTTTTACATTCCCTCTATAAGTGATACCTTATGAGAAGTGTCCTTTTCTGTGTGACTTATTTCACTTAGAATCGTCGTACCTAAATCCACTCATCATGCTGCTACTAGCCTTATGACATTGATTTCATGGCTGAGTGATATTCCATTGTACATAAGGACCACAACTTCTTTATCCATTTTTCTCTTTCCTGGGATATTGAAGGTGGAATGAAGTGGAGGTCCTTGTCAACAGAGCAGCCCTAAACTTTGGGGTGCTTGTGTCTTGCTGATTTTTCATTTTCCCAATTTATACCCCCATGAGTGGAAGTGCCCTATGCTCTCTAAGCTGTGTTTTTTAGATGTTTCAAGACACACCGTACACTTCTCCAGAGTGGCTGTTGGCAATTTACATCCCGCCCATCAGTGTAGCAAGGCTCCCATTTCTGCATGGCCTGTCCCGCATTTCTGGTTTTGAGTCTGTTTTCAGCATGGCCCTTTTGACCGATGGGTAGCGAGTCTTCTTTGTAGCGCTGATTTGCCTTTCCAGGTTGCTTGGTTGGCCAAAAAGGGCGTATGCGTTTTTTCCTGAATATATTCAGGAAAAAACGCATACGCCATTTTTAGCCAAGGGCATCATTGTCAACGTTTTGCCGCTTTTCATGTGCTTTAAAGGCGATTCGAATCTACCTCCTGAAATCTGTTTCCTGCAATTCTGCCTTGATTTCAAATCCTCTTCTTTGCCTTCCCTCAATATATTTGTGGACGAGAGTTATCATTTATAACTCTGCAGGTTTGTGAATTGCAGTGCCCTGAAGCTCCATTTTACAACTCGCTTTTTTGGGAGCTGGCCGCAAAAGCGCTGGATGGCTTCAGGCCCTGTTCTGGTTCCGGGGGGGATGATGAGCCTGTGGTTAATTCTTCTTCCTGATGGGAAAATAGAGTGACCTGTGCCTGTCCCAACACCAAGAGCTAGTCTCTCACTGGTTCCCCGTCTTCCCGTTCATCCTCAGGACAAATTGCAACCTGCACGGAACAGGAGGTTAAAGGTGCTAATGCTGCAAGTAGGGAGATTGTTAGTAAAGCGGCTGGAATGGCGAACCCGGGCACAAGGAGAAGAGAAATGAGGTGCGTTTTAGAAACCTTTCCCCATCACATGGTGTACCATCTTTTTGTTTTCTCATGCATGTTTTCGATGTAGGAAGATGCCCTTGAACCTGGAGATTTGGGACCCATGCGATGGGTACCACGCAGTATTACTTTAAAGGGTCTGCGTTTGCTCACCCAACCTCACCAAACCTCTCAGCCCCAAGAGTGTCCACCCTTATGTCTCATCCAGCTGTGGGTCTAGATATGGTCAATCCAGGTTGCATCACAGCCCCTGAACGCATTGTGTAAGAATTTCTCTCTCTTTCACTGTCTTTGTTTCATGGGTTTGTAAAAGTAATTTATTTTTATAATGGGGTTTAGCTGCTTTTCACTGCTGTGTTTATGCTGCTTTACACCCACTTGACACACTAACAGAGAGATATCAATACATAGGTTTTAAGATTATTACTAGTCAGATATATTCTTGTGTGGTGAATAGGGCGTGTTGAGTCCAGTTTTCTGAGCAAGGAGTAGGTCTTGTCTATTACATATTGGGTTTATGGAACGGTATCTGAGCTAATTTGAAACCCTTGTTTTATGTATCACCCCACCTCACCTTTCCCTTTAAGCAGCCATAGTGTGTTTTCTGCCTGTGTGACTCTGTTCTGTTTTGTAATTCAGTTCAAGTGTAACGGTTTTTACATTCCCTCTATCAGTGATACCTTATGAGAAGTGTCCTTTTCTGTGTGACTTATTTCACTTAGAATCGTCGTACCTAAATCCACTCATCATGCTGCTACTAGCCTTATGACATTGATTTCATGGCTGAGTGATATTCCATTGTACATAAGGACCACAACTTCTTTATCCATTTTTCTCTTTCCTGGGATATTGAAGGTGGAATGAAGTGGAGGTCCTTGTCAACAGAGCAGCCCTAAACTTTGGGGTGCTTGTGTCTTGCTGATTTTTCATTTTCCCAATTTATACCCCCATGAGTGGAAGTGCCCTATGCTCTCTAAGCTGTGTTTTTTAGATGTTTCAAGACACACCGTACACTTCTCCAGAGTGGCTGTTGGCAATTTACATCCCGCCCATCAGTGTAGCAAGGCTCCCATTTCTCCATGGCCTGTCCCGCATTTCTGGTTTTGAGACTGTTTTCTGCATGGCCCTTTTGACCGATGGGTAGCGAGTCTTCTTTGTAGCGCTGATTTGCCTTTCCAGGTTGCTTGGTTGGCCAAAAAGGGCGTATGCGTTTTTTCCTGAATATATTCAGGAAAAAACGCATACGCCATTTTTAGCCAAGGGCATCATTGTCAACGTTTTGCCGCTTTTCATGTGCTTTAAAGGCGATTCGAATCTACCTCCTGAAATCTGTTTCCTGCGATTCTGCCTTGATTTCAAATCCTCTTCTTTGCCTTCCCTCAATATATTTGTGGACGAGAGTTATTATTTATAACTCTGCAGGTTTGTGAATTGCAGTGCCCTGAAGCTCCATTTTACAACTCGCTTTTTTGGGAGCTGGCCGCAAAAGCACTGGATGGCTTCAGGCCCTGTTCTGGTTCCGGGGGGGTTGATGAGCCTGTGGTTAATTCTTCTTCCTGATGGGAAAATAGAGTGACCTGTGCCTGTCCCAACACCAAGAGCTAGTCTCTCACTGGTTCCCCGTCTTCCCGTTCATCCTCAGGACAAATTGCAACCTGCACGGAACAGGAGGTTAAAGGTGCTGATGCTCCAAATAAGGAGATTGCTAGTAAAGCGGCTGGAATGGAGAACCCGGGCACAAGGAGATGAGAAATGAGGTGCGTTTTAGATATTTTTCCCCATCACACGGTGTACCATCTTCTGGGTTTCTCGTGCATGTTTTCAATGTAGGAAGATGCCCTTGAACCTGGAGATTTGGGACCCATGGGATGGGTACCACGCAGTATTACTTTAAAGGGTCTGCGTTTGCTCACCCAACCTCACCAAACCTCTCAGCCCCAAGAGTGTCCACCCTTATGTCCAATCCAGCTGTGGGTCTAGATATGGTCAATCCAGGTTGCATCACAGCCCCTGAACGCATTGTGTAAGAATTTCTCTCTCTTTCACTGTCTTTGTTTCATGGGTTTGTAAAAGTAATTTATTTTGATAATGGGGTTTAGCTGCTTTTCACTGCTGTGTGTATGCTGCTTTACACCCACTTGACACACTAACAGAGAGATATCAATACATAGGTTTTAAGATTATTACTAGTCAGATATATTCTTGTGTGGTGAATAGGGCGTGTTGAGTCCAGTTTTCTGAGCAAGGAGTAGGTCTTGTCTATTACATATTGGGTTTATGGAACGGTATCTGAGCTAATTTGAAACCCTTGTTTTATGTATCACCCCACCTCACCTTTCCCTTTAAGCAGCCATAGTGTGTTTTCTGCCTGTGTGACTCTGTTCTGTTTTGTAATTCAGTTCAAGTGTAACGGTTTTTACATTCCCTCTATCAGTGATACCTTATGAGAAGTGTCCTTTTCTGTGTGACTTATTTCACTTAGAATCGTCGTACCTAAATCCACTCATCATGCTGCTACTAGCCTTATGACATTGATTTCATGGCTGAGTGATATTCCATTGTACATAAGGACCACAACTTCTTTATCCATTTTTCTCTTTCCTGGGATATTGAAGGTGGAATGAAGTGGAGGTCCTTGTCAACAGAGCAGCCCTAAACTTTGGGGTGCTTGTGTCTTGCTGATTTTTCATTTTCCCAATTTATACCCCCATGAGTGGAAGTGCCCTATGCTCTCTAAGCTGTGTTTTTTAGATGTTTCAAGACACACCGTACACTTCTCCAGAGTGGCTGTTGGCAATTTACATCCCGCCCATCAGTGTAGCAAGGCTCCCATTTCTCCATGGCCTGTCCCGCATTTCTGGTTTTGAGACTGTTTTCTGCATGGCCCTTTTGACCGATGGGTAGCGAGTCTTCTTTGTAGCGCTGATTTGCCTTTCCAGGTTGCTTGGTTGGCCAAAAAGGGCGTATGCGTTTTTTCCTGAATATATTCAGGAAAAAACGCATACGCCATTTTTAGCCAAGGGCATCATTGTCAACGTTTTGCCGCTTTTCATGTGCTTTAAAGGCGATTCGAATCTACCTCCTGAAATCTGTTTCCTGCGATTCTGCCTTGATTTCAAATCCTCTTCTTTGCCTTCCCTCAATATATTTGTGGACGAGAGTTATTATTTATAACTCTGCAGGTTTGTGAATTGCAGTGCCCTGAAGCTCCATTTTACAACTCGCTTTTTTGGGAGCTGGCCGCAAAAGCACTGGATGGCTTCAGGCCCTGTTCTGGTTCCGGGGGGGTTGATGAGCCTGTGGTTAATTCTTCTTCCTGATGGGAAAATAGAGTGACCTGTGCCTGTCCCAACACCAAGAGCTAGTCTCTCACTGGTTCCCCGTCTTCCCGTTCATCCTCAGGACAAATTGCAACCTGCACGGAACAGGAGGTTAAAGGTGCTGATGCTCCAAATAAGGAGATTGCTAGTAAAGCGGCTGGAATGGAGAACCCGGGCACAAGGAGATGAGAAATGAGGTGCGTTTTACATATTTTTCCCCATCACACGGTGTACCATCTTCTGGGTTTCTCGTGCATGTTTTCAATGTAGGAAGATGCCCTTGAACCTGGAGATTTGGGACCCATGGGATGGGTACCACGCAGTATTACTTTAAAGGGTCTGCGTTTGCTCACCCAACCTCACCAAACCTCTCAGCCCCAAGAGTGTCCACCCTTATGTCCAATCCAGCTGTGGGTCTAGATATGGTCAATCCAGGTTGCATCACAGCCCCTGAACGCATTGTGTAAGAATTTCTCTCTCTTTCACTGTCTTTGTTTCATGGGTTTGTAAAAGTAATTTATTTTTATAATGGGGTTTAGCTGCTTTTCACTGCTGTGTGTATGCTGCTTTACACCCACTTGACACACTAACAGAGAGATATCAATACATAGGTTTTAAGATTATTACTAGTCAGATATATTCTTGTGTGGTGAATAGGGCGTGTTGAGTCCAGTTTTCTGAGCAAGGAGTAGGTCTTGTCTATTACATATTGGGTTTATGGAACGGTATCTGAGCTAATTTGAAACCCTTGTTTTATGTATCACCCCACCTCACCTTTCCCTTTAAGCAGCCATAGTGTGTTTTCTGCCTGTGTGACTCTGTTCTGTTTTGTAATTCAGTTCAAGTGTAACGGTTTTTACATTCCCTCTATCAGTGATACCTTATGAGAAGTGTCCTTTTCTGTGTGACTTATTTCACTTAGAATCGTCGTACCTAAATCCACTCATCATGCTGCTACTAGCCTTATGACATTGATTTCATGGCTGAGTGATATTCCATTGTACATAAGGACCACAACTTCTTTATCCATTTTTCTCTTTCCTGGGATATTGAAGGTGGAATGAAGTGGAGGTCCTTGTCAACAGAGCAGCCCTAAACTTTGGGGTGCTTGTGTCTTGCTGATTTTTCATTTTCCCAATTTATACCCCCATGAGTGGAAGTGCCCTATGCTCTCTAAGCTGTGTTTTTTAGATGTTTCAAGACACACCGTACACTTCTCCAGAGTGGCTGTTGGCAATTTACATCCCGCCCATCAGTGTAGCAAGGCTCCCATTTCTCCATGGCCTGTCCCGCATTTCTGGTTTTGAGACTGTTTTCTGCATGGCCCTTTTGACCGATGGGTAGCGAGTCTTCTTTGTAGCGCTGATTTGCCTTTCCAGGTTGCTTGGTTGGCCAAAAAGGGCGTATGCGTTTTTTCCTGAATATATTCAGGAAAAAACGCATACGCCATTTTTAGCCAAGGGCATCATTGTCAACGTTTTGCCGCTTTTCATGTGCTTTAAAGGCGATTCGAATCTACCTCCTGAAATCTGTTTCCTGCGATTCTGCCTTGATTTCAAATCCTCTTCTTTGCCTTCCCTCAATATATTTGTGGACGAGAGTTATTATTTATAACTCTGCAGGTTTGTGAATTGCAGTGCCCTGAAGCTCCATTTTACAACTCGCTTTTTTGGGAGCTGGCCGCAAAAGCACTGGATGGCTTCAGGCCCTGTTCTGGTTCCGGGGGGGTTGATGAGCCTGTGGTTAATTCTTCTTCCTGATGGGAAAATAGAGTGACCTGTGCCTGTCCCAACACCAAGAGCTAGTCTCTCACTGGTTCCCCGTCTTCCCGTTCATCCTCAGGACAAATTGCAACCTGCACGGAACAGGAGGTTAAAGGTGCTGATGCTCCAAATAAGGAGATTGCTAGTAAAGCGGCTGGAATGGAGAACCCGGGCACAAGGAGATGAGAAATGAGGTGCGTTTTACATATTTTTCCCCATCACACGGTGTACCATCTTCTGGGTTTCTCGTGCATGTTTTCAATGTAGGAAGATGCCCTTGAACCTGGAGATTTGGGACCCATGGGATGGGTACCACGCAGTATTACTTTAAAGGGTCTGCGTTTGCTCACCCAACCTCACCAAACCTCTCAGCCCCAAGAGTGTCCACCCTTATGTCCAATCCAGCTGTGGGTCTAGATATGGTCAATCCAGGTTGCATCACAGCCCCTGAACGCATTGTGTAAGAATTTCTCTCTCTTTCACTGTCTTTGTTTCATGGGTTTGTAAAAGTAATTTATTTTTATAATGGGGTTTAGCTGCTTTTCACTGCTGTGTGTATGCTGCTTTACACCCACTTGACACACTAACAGAGAGATATCAATACATAGGTTTTAAGATTATTACTAGTCAGATATATTCTTGTGTGGTGAATAGGGCGTGTTGAGTCCAGTTTTCTGAGCAAGGAGTAGGTCTTGTCTATTACATATTGGGTTTATGGAACGGTATCTGAGCTAATTTGAAACCCTTGTTTTATGTATCACCCCACCTCACCTTTCCCTTTAAGCAGCCATAGTGTGTTTTCTGCCTGTGTGACTCTGTTCTGTTTTGTAATTCAGTTCAAGTGTAACGGTTTTTACATTCCCTCTATCAGTGATACCTTATGAGAAGTGTCCTTTTCTGTGTGACTTATTTCACTTAGAATCGTCGTACCTAAATCCACTCATCATGCTGCTACTAGCCTTATGACATTGATTTCATGGCTGAGTGATATTCCATTGTACATAAGGACCACAACTTCTTTATCCATTTTTCTCTTTCCTGGGATATTGAAGGTGGAATGAAGTGGAGGTCCTTGTCAACAGAGCAGCCCTAAACTTTGGGGTGCTTGTGTCTTGCTGATTTTTCATTTTCCCAATTTATACCCCCATGAGTGGAAGTGCCCTATGCTCTCTAAGCTGTGTTTTTTAGATGTTTCAAGACACACCGTACACTTCTCCAGAGTGGCTGTTGGCAATTTACATCCCGCCCATCAGTGTAGCAAGGCTCCCATTTCTCCATGGCCTGTCCCGCATTTCTGGTTTTGAGACTGTTTTCAGCATGGCCCTTTTGACCGATGGGTAGCGAGTCTTCTTTGTAGCGCTGATTTGCCTTTCCAGGTTGCTTGGTTGGCCAAAAAGGGCGTATGCGTTTTTTCCTGAATATATTCAGGAAAAAACGCATACGCCCTTTTTAGCCAAGGGCATCATTGTCAACGTTTTGCCGCTTTTCATGTGCTTTAAAGGCGATTCGAATCTACCTCCTGAAATCTGTTTCCTGCAATTCTGCCTTGATTTCAAATCCTCTTCTTTGCCTTCCCTCAATATATTTGTGGACGAGAGTTATCATTTATAACTCTGCAGGTTTGTGAATTGCAGTGCCCTGAAGCTCCATTTTACAACTCGCTTTTTTGGGAGCTGGCCGCAAAAGCGCTGGATGGCTTCAGGCCCTGTTCTGGTTCCGGGGGGGATGATGAGCCTGTGGTTAATTCTTCTTCCTGATGGGAAAATAGAGTGACCTGTGCCTGTCCCAACACCAAGAGCTAGTCTCTCACTGGTTCCCCATCTTCCCGTTCATCCTCAGGACAAATTGCAACCTGCACGGAACAGGAGGTTAAAGGTGCTAATGCTGCAAGTAGGGAGATTGTTAGTAAAGCGGCTGGAATGGCGAACCCGGGCACAAGGAGAAGAGAAATGAGGTGCGTTTTAGAAACCTTTCCCCATCACATGGTGTACCATCTTTTTGTTTTCTCATGCATGTTTTCGATGTAGGAAGATGCCCTTGAACCTGGAGATTTGGGACCCATGGGATGGGTACCACGCAGTATTACTTTAAAGGGTCTGCGTTTGCTCACCCAACCTCACCAAACCTCTCAGCCCCAAGAGTGTCCACCCTTATGTCCAATCCAGCTGTGGGTCTAGATATGGTCAATCCAGGTTGCATCACAGCCCCTGAACGCATTGTGTAAGAATTTCTCTCTCTTTCACTGTCTTTGTTTCATGGGTTTGTAAAAGTAATTTATTTTTATAATGGGGTTTAGCTGCTTTTCACTGCTGTGTGTATGCTGCTTTACACCCACTTGACACACTAACAGAGAGATATCAATACATAGGTTTTAAGATTATTACTAGTCAGATATATTCTTGTGTGGTGAATAGGGCGTGTTGAGTCCAGTTTTCTGAGCAAGGAGTAGGTCTTGTCTATTACATATTGGGTTTATGGAACGGTATCTGAGCTAATTTGAAACCCTTGTTTTATGTATCACCCCACCTCACCTTTCCCTTTAAGCAGCCATAGTGTGTTTTCTGCCTGTGTGACTCTGTTCTGTTTTGTAATTCAGTTCAAGTGTAACGGTTTTTACATTCCCTCTATCAGTGATACCTTATGAGAAGTGTCCTTTTCTGTGTGACTTATTTCACTTAGAATCGTCGTACCTAAATCCACTCATCATGCTGCTACTAGCCTTATGACATTGATTTCATGGCTGAGTGATATTCCATTGTACATAAGGACCACAACTTCTTTATCCATTTTTCTCTTTCCTGGGATATTGAAGGTGGAATGAAGTGGAGGTCCTTGTCAACAGAGCAGCCCTCAACTTTGGGGTGCTTGTGTCTTGCTGATTTTTCATTTTCCCAATTTATACCCCCATGAGTGGAAGTGCCCTATGCTCTCTAAGCTGTGTTTTTTAGATGTTTCAAGACACACCGTACACTTCTCCAGAGTGGCTGTTGGCAATTTACATCCCGCCCATCAGTGTAGCAAGGCTCCCATTTCTCCATGGCCTGTCCCGCATTTCTGGTTTTGAGACTGTTTTCTGCATGGCCCTTTTGACCGATGGGTAGCGAGTCTTCTTTGTAGCGCTGATTTGCCTTTCCAGGTTGCTTGGTTGGCCAAAAAGGGCGTATGCGTTTTTTCCTGAATATATTCAGGAAAAAACGCATACGCCATTTTTAGCCAAGGGCATCATTGTCAACGTTTTGCCGCTTTTCATGTGCTTTAAAGGCGATTCGAATCTACCTCCTGAAATCTGTTTCCTGCGATTCTGCCTTGATTTCAAATCCTCTTCTTTGCCTTCCCTCAATATATTTGTGGACGAGAGTTATTATTTATAACTCTGCAGGTTTGTGAATTGCAGTGCCCTGAAGCTCCATTTTACAACTCGCTTTTTTGGGAGCTGGCCGCAAAAGCACTGGATGGCTTCAGGCCCTGTTCTGGTTCCGGGGGGGTTGATGAGCCTGTGGTTAATTCTTCTTCCTGATGGGAAAATAGAGTGACCTGTGCCTGTCCCAACACCAAGAGCTAGTCTCTCACTGGTTCCCCGTCTTCCCGTTCATCCTCAGGACAAATTGCAACCTGCACGGAACAGGAGGTTAAAGGTGCTGATGCTCCAAATAAGGAGATTGCTAGTAAAGCGGCTGGAATGGAGAACCCGGGCACAAGGAGATGAGAAATGAGGTGCGTTTTAGATATTTTTCCCCATCACACGGTGTACCATCTTCTGGGTTTCTCGTGCATGTTTTCAATGTAGGAAGATGCCCTTGAACCTGGAGATTTGGGACCCATGGGATGGGTACCACGCAGTATTACTTTAAAGGGTCTGCGTTTGCTCACCCAACCTCACCAAACCTCTCAGCCCCAAGAGTGTCCACCCTTATGTCCAATCCAGCTGTGGGTCTAGATATGGTCAATCCAGGTTGCATCACAGCCCCTGAACGCATTGTGTAAGAATTTCTCTCTCTTTCACTGTCTTTGTTTCATGGGTTTGTAAAAGTAATTTATTTTTATAATGGGGTTTAGCTGCTTTTCACTGCTGTGTTTATGCTGCTTTACACCCACTTGACACACTAACAGAGAGATATCAATACATAGGTTTTAAGATTATTACTAGTCAGATATATTCTTGTGTGGTGAATAGGGCGTGTTGAGTCCAGTTTTCTGAGCAAGGAGTAGGTCTTGTCTATTACATATTGGGTTTATGGAACGGTATCTGAGCTAATTTGAAACCCTTGTTTTATGTATCACCCCACCTCACCTTTCCCTTTAAGCAGCCATAGTGTGTTTTCTGCCTGTGTGACTCTGTTCTGTTTTGTAATTCAGTTCAAGTGTAACGGTTTTTACATTCCCTCTATCAGTGATACCTTATGAGAAGTGTCCTTTTCTGTGTGACTTATTTCACTTAGAATCGTCGTACCTAAATCCACTCATCATGCTGCTACTAGCCTTATGACATTGATTTCATGGCTGAGTGATATTCCATTGTACATAAGGACCACAACTTCTTTATCCATTTTTCTCTTTCCTGGGATATTGAAGGTGGAATGAAGTGGAGGTCCTTGTCAACAGAGCAGCCCTAAACTTTGGGGTGCTTGTGTCTTGCTGATTTTTCATTTTCCCAATTTATACCCCCATGAGTGGAAGTGCCCTATGCTCTCTAAGCTGTGTTTTTTAGATGTTTCAAGACACACCGTACACTTCTCCAGAGTGGCTGTTGGCAATTTACATCCCGCCCATCAGTGTAGCAAGGCTCCCATTTCTCCATGGCCTGTCCCGCATTTCTGGTTTTGAGACTGTTTTCTGCATGGCCCTTTTGACCGATGGGTAGCGAGTCTTCTTTGTAGTGCTGATTTGCCTTTCCAGGTTGCTTGGTTGGCCAAAAAGGGCGTATGCGTTTTTTCCTGAATATATTCAGGAAAAAACGCATACGCCATTTTTAGCCAAGGGCATCATTGTCAACGTTTTGCCGCTTTTCATGTGCTTTAAAGGCGATTCGAATCTACCTCCTGAAATCTGTTTCCTGCGATTCTGCCTTGATTTCAAATCCTCTTCTTTGCCTTCCCTCAATATATTTGTGGACGAGAGTTATTATTTATAACTCTGCAGGTTTGTGAATTGCAGTGCCCTGAAGCTCCATTTTACAACTCGCTTTTTTGGGAGCTGGCCGCAAAAGCACTGGATGGCTTCAGGCCCTGTTCTGGTTCCGGGGGGGTTGATGAGCCTGTGGTTAATTCTTCTTCCTGATGGGAAAATAGAGTGACCTGTGCCTGTCCCAACACCAAGAGCTAGTCTCTCACTGGTTCCCCGTCTTCCCGTTCATCCTCAGGACAAATTGCAACCTGCACGGAACAGGAGGTTAAAGGTGCTGATGCTCCAAATAAGGAGATTGCTAGTAAAGCGGCTGGAATGGAGAACCCGGGCACAAGGAGATGAGAAATGAGGTGCGTTTTACATATTTTTCCCCATCACACGGTGTACCATCTTCTGGGTTTCTCGTGCATGTTTTCAATGTAGGAAGATGCCCTTGAACCTGGAGATTTGGGACCCATGGGATGGGTACCACGCAGTATTACTTTAAAGGGTCTGCGTTTGCTCACCCAACCTCACCAAACCTCTCAGCCCCAAGAGTGTCCACCCTTATGTCCAATCCAGCTGTGGGTCTAGATATGGTCAATCCAGGTTGCATCACAGCCCCTGAACGCATTGTGTAAGAATTTCTCTCTCTTTCACTGTCTTTGTTTCATGGGTTTGTAAAAGTAATTTATTTTTATAATGGGGTTTAGCTGCTTTTCACTGCTGTGTGTATGCTGCTTTACACCCACTTGACACACTAACAGAGAGATATCAATACATAGGTTTTAAGATTATTACTAGTCAGATATATTCTTGTGTGGTGAATAGGGCGTGTTGAGTCCAGTTTTCTGAGCAAGGAGTAGGTCTTGTCTATTACATATTGGGTTTATGGAACGGTATCTGAGCTAATTTGAAACCCTTGTTTTATGTATCACCCCACCTCACCTTTCCCTTTAAGCAGCCATAGTGTGTTTTCTGCCTGTGTGACTCTGTTCTGTTTTGTAATTCAGTTCAAGTGTAACGGTTTTTACATTCCCTCTATCAGTGATACCTTATGAGAAGTGTCCTTTTCTGTGTGACTTATTTCACTTAGAATCGTCGTACCTAAATCCACTCATCATGCTGCTACTAGCCTTATGACATTGATTTCATGGCTGAGTGATATTCCATTGTACATAAGGACCACAACTTCTTTATCCATTTTTCTCTTTCCTGGGATATTGAAGGTGGAATGAAGTGGAGGTCCTTGTCAACAGAGCAGCCCTAAACTTTGGGGTGCTTGTGTCTTGCTGATTTTTCATTTTCCCAATTTATACCCCCATGAGTGGAAGTGCCCTATGCTCTCTAAGCTGTGTTTTTTAGATGTTTCAAGACACACCGTACACTTCTCCAGAGTGGCTGTTGGCAATTTACATCCCGCCCATCAGTGTAGCAAGGCTCCCATTTCTCCATGGCCTGTCCCGCATTTCTGGTTTTGAGACTGTTTTCAGCATGGCCCTTTTGACCGATGGGTAGCGAGTCTTCTTTGTAGCGCTGATTTGCCTTTCCAGGTTGCTTGGTTGGCCAAAAAGGGCGTATGCGTTTTTTCCTGAATATATTCAGGAAAAAACGCATACGCCCTTTTTAGCCAAGGGCATCATTGTCAACGTTTTGCCGCTTTTCATGTGCTTTAAAGGCGATTCGAATCTACCTCCTGAAATCTGTTTCCTGCAATTCTGCCTTGATTTCAAATCCTCTTCTTTGCCTTCCCTCAATATATTTGTGGACGAGAGTTATCATTTATAACTCTGCAGGTTTGTGAATTGCAGTGCCCTGAAGCTCCATTTTACAACTCGCTTTTTTGGGAGCTGGCCGCAAAAGCGCTGGATGGCTTCAGGCCCTGTTCTGGTTCCGGGGGGGATGATGAGCCTGTGGTTAATTCTTCTTCCTGATGGGAAAATAGAGTGACCTGTGCCTGTCCCAACACCAAGAGCTAGTCTCTCACTGGTTCCCCATCTTCCCGTTCATCCTCAGGACAAATTGCAACCTGCACGGAACAGGAGGTTAAAGGTGCTAATGCTGCAAGTAGGGAGATTGTTAGTAAAGCGGCTGGAATGGCGAACCCGGGCACAAGGAGAAGAGAAATGAGGTGCGTTTTAGAAACCTTTCCCCATCACATGGTGTACCATCTTTTTGTTTTCTCATGCATGTTTTCGATGTAGGAAGATGCCCTTGAACCTGGAGATTTGGGACCCATGGGATGGGTACCACGCAGTATTACTTTAAAGGGTCTGCGTTTGCTCACCCAACCTCACCAAACCTCTCAGCCCCAAGAGTGTCCACCCTTATGTCTCATCCAGCTGTGGGTCTAGATATGGTCAATCCAGGTTGCATCACAGCCCCTGAACGCATTGTGTAAGAATTTCTCTCTCTTTCACTGTCTTTGTTTCATGGGTTTGTAAAAGTAATTTATTTTTATAATGGGGTTTAGCTGCTTTTCACTGCTGTGTTTATGCTGCTTTACACCCACTTGACACACTAACAGAGAGATATCAATACATAGGTTTTAAGATTATTACTAGTCAGATATATTCTTGTGTGGTGAATAGGGCGTGTTGAGTCCAGTTTTCTGAGCAAGGAGTAGGTCTTGTCTATTACATATTGGGTTTATGGAACGGTATCTGAGCTAATTTGAAACCCTTGTTTTATGTATCACCCCACCTCACCTTTCCCTTTAAGCAGCCATAGTGTGTTTTCTGCCTGTGTGACTCTGTTCTGTTTTGTAATTCAGTTCAAGTGTAACGGTTTTTACATTCCCTCTATCAGTGATACCTTATGAGAAGTGTCCTTTTCTGTGTGACTTATTTCACTTAGAATCGTCGTACCTAAATCCACTCATCATGCTGCTACTAGCCTTATGACATTGATTTCATGGCTGAGTGATATTCCATTGTACATAAGGACCACAACTTCTTTATCCATTTTTCTCTTTCCTGGGATATTGAAGGTGGAATGAAGTGGAGGTCCTTGTCAACAGAGCAGCCCTCAACTTTGGGGTGCTTGTGTCTTGCTGATTTTTCATTTTCCCAATTTATACCCCCATGAGTGGAAGTGCCCTATGCTCTCTAAGCTGTGTTTTTTAGATGTTTCAAGACACACCGTACACTTCTCCAGAGTGGCTGTTGGCAATTTACATCCCGCCCATCAGTGTAGCAAGGCTCCCATTTCTCCATGGCCTGTCCCGCATTTCTGGTTTTGAGACTGTTTTCTGCATGGCCCTTTTGACCGATGGGTAGCGAGTCTTCTTTGTAGCGCTGATTTGCCTTTTCAGGTTGCTTGGTTGGCCAAAAAGGGCGTATGCGTTTTTTCCTGAATATATTCAGGAAAAAACGCATACGCCATTTTTAGCCAAGGGCATCATTGTCAACGTTTTGCCGCTTTTCATGTGCTTTAAAGGCGATTCGAATCTACCTCCTGAAATCTGTTTCCTGCGATTCTGCCTTGATTTCAAATCCTCTTCTTTGCCTTCCCTCAATATATTTGTGGACGAGAGTTATTATTTATAACTCTGCAGGTTTGTGAATTGCAGTGCCCTGAAGCTCCATTTTACAACTCGCTTTTTTGGGAGCTGGCCGCAAAAGCACTGGATGGCTTCAGGCCCTGTTCTGGTTCCGGGGGGGTTGATGAGCCTGTGGTTAATTCTTCTTCCTGATGGGAAAATAGAGTGACCTGTGCCTGTCCCAACACCAAGAGCTAGTCTCTCACTGGTTCCCCGTCTTCCCGTTCATCCTCAGGACAAATTGCAACCTGCACGGAACAGGAGGTTAAAGGTGCTGATGCTCCAAATAAGGAGATTGCTAGTAAAGCGGCTGGAATGGAGAACCCGGGCACAAGGAGATGAGAAATGAGGTGCGTTTTAGATATTTTTCCCCATCACACGGTGTACCATCTTCTGGGTTTCTCGTGCATGTTTTCAATGTAGGAAGATGCCCTTGAACCTGGAGATTTGGGACCCATGGGATGGGTACCACGCAGTATTACTTTAAAGGGTCTGCGTTTGCTCACCCAACCTCACCAAACCTCTCAGCCCCAAGAGTGTCCACCCTTATGTCCAATCCAGCTGTGGGTCTAGATATGGTCAATCCAGGTTGCATCACAGCCCCTGAACGCATTGTGTAAGAATTTCTCTCTCTTTCACTGTCTTTGTTTCATGGGTTTGTAAAAGTAATTTATTTTTATAATGGGGTTTAGCTGCTTTTCACTGCTGTGTGTATGCTGCTTTACACCCACTTGACACACTAACAGAGAGATATCAATACATAGGTTTTAAGATTATTACTAGTCAGATATATTCTTGTGTGGTGAATAGGGCGTGTTGAGTCCAGTTTTCTGAGCAAGGAGTAGGTCTTGTCTATTACATATTGGGTTTATGGAACGGTATCTGAGCTAATTTGAAACCCTTGTTTTATGTATCACCCCACCTCACCTTTCCCTTTAAGCAGCCATAGTGTGTTTTCTGCCTGTGTGACTCTGTTCTGTTTTGTAATTCAGTTCAAGTGTAACGGTTTTTACATTCCCTCTATAAGTGATACCTTATGAGAAGTGTCCTTTTCTGTGTGACTTATTTCACTTAGAATCGTCGTACCTAAATCCACTCATCATGCTGCTACTAGCCTTATGACATTGATTTCATGGCTGAGTGATATTCCATTGTACATAAGGACCACAACTTCTTTATCCATTTTTCTCTTTCCTGGGATATTGAAGGTGGAATGAAGTGGAGGTCCTTGTCAACAGAGCAGCCCTCAACTTTGGGGTGCTTGTGTCTTGCTGATTTTTCATTTTCCCAATTTATACCCCCATGAGTGGAAGTGCCCTATGCTCTCTAAGCTGTGTTTTTTAGATGTTTCAAGACACACCGTACACTTCTCCAGAGTGGCTGTTGGCAATTTACATCCCGCCCATCAGTGTAGCAAGGCTCCCATTTCTCCATGGCCTGTCCCGCATTTCTGGTTTTGAGACTGTTTTCAGCATGGCCCTTTTGACCGATGGGTAGCGAGTCTTCTTTGTAGCGCTGATTTGCCTTTCCAGGTTGCTTGGTTGGCCAAAAAGGGCGTATGCGTTTTTTCCTGAATATATTCAGGAAAAAACGCATACGCCCTTTTTAGCCAAGGGCATCATTGTCAACGTTTTGCCGCTTTTCATGTGCTTTAAAGGCGATTCGAATCTACCTCCTGAAATCTGTTTCCTGCAATTCTGCCTTGATTTCAAATCCTCTTCTTTGCCTTCCCTCAATATATTTGTGGACGAGAGTTATCATTTATAACTCTGCAGGTTTGTGAATTGCAGTGCCCTGAAGCTCCATTTTACAACTCGCTTTTTTGGGAGCTGGCCGCAAAAGCGCTGGATGGCTTCAGGCCCTGTTCTGGTTCCGGGGGGGATGATGAGCCTGTGGTTAATTCTTCTTCCTGATGGGAAAATAGAGTGACCTGTGCCTGTCCCAACACCAAGAGCTAGTCTCTCACTGGTTCCCCGTCTTCCCGTTCATCCTCAGGACAAATTGCAACCTGCACGGAACAGGAGGTTAAAGGTGCTAATGCTGCAAGTAGGGAGATTGTTAGTAAAGCGGCTGGAATGGCGAACCCGGGCACAAGGAGAAGAGAAATGAGGTGCGTTTTAGAAACCTTTCCCCATCACATGGTGTACCATCTTTTTGTTTTCTCATGCATGTTTTCGATGTAGGAAGATGCCCTTGAACCTGGAGATTTGGGACCCATGCGATGGGTACCACGCAGTATTACTTTAAAGGGTCTGCGTTTGCTCACCCAACCTCACCAAACCTCTCAGCCCCAAGAGTGTCCACCCTTATGTCTCATCCAGCTGTGGGTCTAGATATGGTCAATCCAGGTTGCATCACAGCCCCTGAACGCATTGTGTAAGAATTTCTCTCTCTTTCACTGTCTTTGTTTCATGGGTTTGTAAAAGTAATTTATTTTTATAATGGGGTTTAGCTGCTTTTCACTGCTGTGTTTATGCTGCTTTACACCCACTTGACACACTAACAGAGAGATATCAATACATAGGTTTTAAGATTATTACTAGTCAGATATATTCTTGTGTGGTGAATAGGGCGTGTTGAGTCCAGTTTTCTGAGCAAGGAGTAGGTCTTGTCTATTACATATTGGGTTTATGGAACGGTATCTGAGCTAATTTGAAACCCTTGTTTTATGTATCACCCCACCTCACCTTTCCCTTTAAGCAGCCATAGTGTGTTTTCTGCCTGTGTGACTCTGTTCTGTTTTGTAATTCAGTTCAAGTGTAACGGTTTTTACATTCCCTCTATCAGTGATACCTTATGAGAAGTGTCCTTTTCTGTGTGACTTATTTCACTTAGAATCGTCGTACCTAAATCCACTCATCATGCTGCTACTAGCCTTATGACATTGATTTCATGGCTGAGTGATATTCCATTGTACATAAGGACCACAACTTCTTTATCCATTTTTCTCTTTCCTGGGATATTGAAGGTGGAATGAAGTGGAGGTCCTTGTCAACAGAGCAGCCCTCAACTTTGGGGTGCTTGTGTCTTGCTGATTTTTCATTTTCCCAATTTATACCCCCATGAGTGGAAGTGCCCTATGCTCTCTAAGCTGTGTTTTTTAGATGTTTCAAGACACACCGTACACTTCTCCAGAGTGGCTGTTGGCAATTTACATCCCGCCCATCAGTGTAGCAAGGCTCCCATTTCTCCATGGCCTGTCCCGCATTTCTGGTTTTGAGACTGTTTTCTGCATGGCCCTTTTGACCGATGGGTAGCGAGTCTTCTTTGTAGCGCTGATTTGCCTTTTCAGGTTGCTTGGTTGGCCAAAAAGGGCGTATGCGTTTTTTCCTGAATATATTCAGGAAAAAACGCATACGCCATTTTTAGCCAAGGGCATCATTGTCAACGTTTTGCCGCTTTTCATGTGCTTTAAAGGCGATTCGAATCTACCTCCTGAAATCTGTTTCCTGCGATTCTGCCTTGATTTCAAATCCTCTTCTTTGCCTTCCCTCAATATATTTGTGGACGAGAGTTATTATTTATAACTCTGCAGGTTTGTGAATTGCAGTGCCCTGAAGCTCCATTTTACAACTCGCTTTTTTGGGAGCTGGCCGCAAAAGCACTGGATGGCTTCAGGCCCTGTCCTGGTTCCCGGGGGGATGATGAGCCTGTGGTTAATTCTTCTTCCTGATGGGAAAATAGAGTGACCTGTGCCTGTCCCAACACCAAGAGCTAGTCTCTCACTGGTTCCCCGTCTTCCCGTTCATCCTCAGGACAAATTGCAACCTGCACGGAACAGGAGGTTAAAGGTGCTGATGCTCCAAATAAGGAGATTGCTAGTAAAGCGGCTGGAATGGAGAACCCGGGCACAAGGAGATGAGAAATGAGGTGCGTTTTAGATATTTTTCCCCATCACACGGTGTACCATCTTCTGGGTTTCTCGTGCATGTTTTCAATGTAGGAAGATGCCCTTGAACCTGGAGATTTGGGACCCATGGGATGGGTACCACGCAGTATTACTTTAAAGGGTCTGCGTTTGCTCACCCAACCTCACCAAACCTCTCAGCCCCAAGAGTGTCCACCCTTATGTCCAATCCAGCTGTGGGTCTAGATATGGTCAATCCAGGTTGCATCACAGCCCCTGAACGCATTGTGTAAGAATTTCTCTCTCTTTCACTGTCTTTGTTTCATGGGTTTGTAAAAGTAATTTATTTTTATAATGGGGTTTAGCTGCTTTTCACTGCTGTGTGTATGCTGCTTTACACCCACTTGACACACTAACAGAGAGATATCAATACATAGGTTTTAAGATTATTACTAGTCAGATATATTCTTGTGTGGTGAATAGGGCGTGTTGAGTCCAGTTTTCTGAGCAAGGAGTAGGTCTTGTCTATTACATATTGGGTTTATGGAACGGTATCTGAGCTAATTTGAAACCCTTGTTTTATGTATCACCCCACCTCACCTTTCCCTTTAAGCAGCCATAGTGTGTTTTCTGCCTGTGTGACTCTGTTCTGTTTTGTAATTCAGTTCAAGTGTAACGGTTTTTACATTCCCTCTATCAGTGATACCTTATGAGAAGTGTCCTTTTCTGTGTGACTTATTTCACTTAGAATCGTCGTACCTAAATCCACTCATCATGCTGCTACTAGCCTTATGACATTGATTTCATGGCTGAGTGATATTCCATTGTACATAAGGACCACAACTTCTTTATCCATTTTTCTCTTTCCTGGGATATTGAAGGTGGAATGAAGTGGAGGTCCTTGTCAACAGAGCAGCCCTCAACTTTGGGGTGCTTGTGTCTTGCTGATTTTTCATTTTCCCAATTTATACCCCCATGAGTGGAAGTGCCCTATGCTCTCTAAGCTGTGTTTTTTAGATGTTTCAAGACACACCGTACACTTCTCCAGAGTGGCTGTTGGCAATTTACATCCCGCCCATCAGTGTAGCAAGGCTCCCATTTCTCCATGGCCTGTCCCGCATTTCTGGTTTTGAGTCTGTTTTCAGCATGGCCCTTTTGACCGATGGGTAGCGAGTCTTCTTTGTAGCGCTGATTTGCCTTTCCAGGTTGCTTGGTTGGCCAAAAAGGGCGTATGCGTTTTTTCCTGAATATATTCAGGAAAAAACGCATACGCCATTTTTAGCCAAGGGCATCATTGTCAACGTTTTGCCGCTTTTCATGTGCTTTAAAGGCGATTCGAATCTACCTCCTGAAATCTGTTTCCTGCAATTCTGCCTTGATTTCAAATCCTCTTCTTTGCCTTCCCTCAATATATTTGTGGACGAGAGTTATCATTTATAACTCTGCAGGTTTGTGAATTGCAGTGCCCTGAAGCTCCATTTTACAACTCGCTTTTTTGGGAGCTGGCCGCAAAAGCGCTGGATGGCTTCAGGCCCTGTTCTGGTTCCGGGGGGGATGATGAGCCTGTGGTTAATTCTTCTTCCTGATGGGAAAATAGAGTGACCTGTGCCTGTCCCAACACCAAGAGCTAGTCTCTCACTGGTTCCCCGTCTTCCCGTTCATCCTCAGGACAAATTGCAACCTGCACGGAACAGGAGGTTAAAGGTGCTAATGCTGCAAGTAGGGAGATTGTTAGTAAAGCGGCTGGAATGGCGAACCCGGGCACAAGGAGAAGAGAAATGAGGTGCGTTTTAGAAACCTTTCCCCATCACATGGTGTACCATCTTTTTGTTTTCTCATGCATGTTTTCGATGTAGGAAGATGCCCTTGAACCTGGAGATTTGGGACCCATGGGATGGGTACCACGCAGTATTACTTTAAAGGGTCTGCGTTTGCTCACCCAACCTCACCAAATCTCTCAGCCCCAAGAGTGTCCACCCTTATGTCTCATCCAGCTGTGGGTCTAGATATGGTCAATCCAGGTTGCATCACAGCCCCTGAACGCATTGTGTAAGAATTTCTCTCTCTTTCACTGTCTTTGTTTCATGGGTTTGTAAAAGTAATTTATTTTTATAATGGGGTTTAGCTGCTTTTCACTGCTGTGTTTATGCTGCTTTACACCCACTTGACACACTAACAGAGAGATATCAATACATAGGTTTTAAGATTATTACTAGTCAGATATATTCTTGTGTGGTGAATAGGGCGTGTTGAGTCCAGTTTTCTGAGCAAGGAGTAGGTCTTGTCTATTACATATTGGGTTTATGGAACGGTATCTGAGCTAATTTGAAACCCTTGTTTTATGTATCACCCCACCTCACCTTTCCCTTTAAGCAGCCATAGTGTGTTTTCTGCCTGTGTGACTCTGTTCTGTTTTGTAATTCAGTTCAAGTGTAACGGTTTTTACATTCCCTCTATCAGTGATACCTTATGAGAAGTGTCCTTTTCTGTGTGACTTATTTCACTTAGAATCGTCGTACCTAAATCCACTCATCATGCTGCTACTAGCCTTATGACATTGATTTCATGGCTGAGTGATATTCCATTGTACATAAGGACCACAACTTCTTTATCCATTTTTCTCTTTCCTGGGATATTGAAGGTGGAATGAAGTGGAGGTCCTTGTCAACAGAGCAGCCCTCAACTTTGGGGTGCTTGTGTCTTGCTGATTTTTCATTTTCCCAATTTATACCCCCATGAGTGGAAGTGCCCTATGCTCTCTAAGCTGTGTTTTTTAGATGTTTCAAGACACACCGTACACTTCTCCAGAGTGGCTGTTGGCAATTTACATCCCGCCCATCAGTGTAGCAAGGCTCCCATTTCTCCATGGCCTGTCCCGCATTTCTGGTTTTGAGACTGTTTTCTGCATGGCCCTTTTGACCGATGGGTAGCGAGTCTTCTTTGTAGCGCTGATTTGCCTTTCCAGGTTGCTTGGTTGGCCAAAAAGGGCGTATGCGTTTTTTCCTGAATATATTCAGGAAAAAACGCATACGCCATTTTTAGCCAAGGGCATCATTGTCAACGTTTTGCCGCTTTTCATGTGCTTTAAAGGCGATTCGAATCTACCTCCTGAAATCTGTTTCCTGCGATTCTGCCTTGATTTCAAATCCTCTTCTTTGCCTTCCCTCAATATATTTGTGGACGAGAGTTATTATTTATAACTCTGCAGGTTTGTGAATTGCAGTGCCCTGAAGCTCCATTTTACAACTCGCTTTTTTGGGAGCTGGCCGCAAAAGCACTGGATGGCTTCAGGCCCTGTTCTGGTTCCGGGGGGCATGATGAGCCTGTGGTTAATTCTTCTTCCTGATGGGAAAATAGAGTGACCTGTGCCTGTCCCAACACCAAGAGCTAGTCTCTCACTGGTTCCCCGTCTTCCCGTTCATCCTCAGGACAAATTGCAACCTGCACGGAACAGGAGGTTAAAGGTGCTGATGCTCCAAATAAGGAGATTGCTAGTAAAGCGGCTGGAATGGAGAACCCGGGCACAAGGAGATGAGAAATGAGGTGCGTTTTAGATATTTTTCCCCATCACACGGTGTACCATCTTCTGGGTTTCTCGTGCATGTTTTCAATGTAGGAAGATGCCCTTGAACCTGGAGATTTGGGACCCATGGGATGGGTACCACGCAGTATTACTTTAAAGGGTCTGCGTTTGCTCACCCAACCTCACCAAACCTCTCAGCCCCAAGAGTGTCCACCCTTATGTCCAATCCAGCTGTGGGTCTAGATATGGTCAATCCAGGTTGCATCACAGCCCCTGAACGCATTGTGTAAGAATTTCTCTCTCTTTCACTGTCTTTGTTTCATGGGTTTGTAAAAGTAATTTATTTTTATAATGGGGTTTAGCTGCTTTTCACTGCTGTGTGTATGCTGCTTTACACCCACTTGACACACTAACAGAGAGATATCAATACATAGGTTTTAAGATTATTACTAGTCAGATATATTCTTGTGTGGTGAATAGGGCGTGTTGAGTCCAGTTTTCTGAGCAAGGAGTAGGTCTTGTCTATTACATATTGGGTTTATGGAACGGTATCTGAGCTAATTTGAAACCCTTGTTTTATGTATCACCCCACCTCACCTTTCCCTTTAAGCAGCCATAGTGTGTTTTCTGCCTGTGTGACTCTGTTCTGTTTTGTAATTCAGTTCAAGTGTAACGGTTTTTACATTCCCTCTATAAGTGATACCTTATGAGAAGTGTCCTTTTCTGTGTGACTTATTTCACTTAGAATCGTCGTACCTAAATCCACTCATCATGCTGCTACTAGCCTTATGACATTGATTTCATGGCTGAGTGATATTCCATTGTACATAAGGACCACAACTTCTTTATCCATTTTTCTCTTTCCTGGGATATTGAAGGTGGAATGAAGTGGAGGTCCTTGTCAACAGAGCAGCCCTAAACTTTGGGGTGCTTGTGTCTTGCTGATTTTTCATTTTCCCAATTTATACCCCCATGAGTGGAAGTGCCCTATGCTCTCTAAGCTGTGTTTTTTAGATGTTTCAAGACACACCGTACACTTCTCCAGAGTGGCTGTTGGCAATTTACATCCCGCCCATCAGTGTAGCAAGGCTCCCATTTCTCCATGGCCTGTCCCGCATTTCTGGTTTTGAGTCTGTTTTCAGCATGGCCCTTTAGACCGATGGGTAGCGAGTCTTCTTTGTAGCGCTGATTTGCCTTTCCAGGTTGCTTGGTTGGCCAAAAAGGGCGTATGCGTTTTTTCCTGAATATATTCAGGAAAAAACGCATACGCCATTTTTAGCCAAGGGCATCATTGTCAACGTTTTGCCGCTTTTCATGTGCTTTAAAGGCGATTCGAATCTATCTCCTGAAATCTGTTTCCTGCAATTCTGCCTTGATTTCAAATCCTCTTCTTTGCCTTCCCTCAATATATTTGTGGACGAGAGTTATCATTTATAACTCTGCAGGTTTGTGAATTGCAGTGCCCTGAAGCTCCATTTTACAACTCGCTTTTTTGGGAGCTGGCCGCAAAAGCGCTGGATGGCTTCAGGCCCTGTTCTGGTTCCGGGGGGGATGATGAGCCTGTGGTTAATTCTTCTTCCTGATGGGAAAATAGAGTGACCTGTGCCTGTCCCAACACCAAGAGCTAGTCTCTCACTGGTTCCCCGTCTTCCCGTTCATCCTCAGGACAAATTGCAACCTGCACGGAACAGGAGGTTAAAGGTGCTAATGCTGCAAGTAGGGAGATTGTTAGTAAAGCGGCTGGAATGGCGAACCCGGGCACAAGGAGAAGAGAAATGAGGTGCGTTTTAGAAACCTTTCCCCATCACATGGTGTACCATCTTTTTGTTTTCTCATGCATGTTTTCGATGTAGGAAGATGCCCTTGAACCTGGAGATTTGGGACCCATGGGATGGGTACCACGCAGTATTACTTTAAAGGGTCTGCGTTTGCTCACCCAACCTCACCAAACCTCTCAGCCCCAAGAGTGTCCACCCTTATGTCTCATCCAGCTGTGGGTCTAGATATGGTCAATCCAGGTTGCATCACAGCCCCTGAACGCATTGTGTAAGAATTTCTCTCTCTTTCACTGTCTTTGTTTCATGGGTTTGTAAAAGTAATTTATTTTTATAATGGGGTTTAGCTGCTTTTCACTGCTGTGTTTATGCTGCTTTACACCCACTTGACACACTAACAGAGAGATATCAATACATAGGTTTTAAGATTATTACTAGTCAGATATATTCTTGTGTGGTGAATAGGGCGTGTTGAGTCCAGTTTTCTGAGCAAGGAGTAGGTCTTGTCTATTACATATTGGGTTTATGGAACGGTATCTGAGCTAATTTGAAACCCTTGTTTTATGTATCACCCCACCTCACCTTTCCCTTTAAGCAGCCATAGTGTGTTTTCTGCCTGTGTGACTCTGTTCTGTTTTGTAATTCAGTTCAAGTGTAACGGTTTTTACATTCCCTCTATCAGTGATACCTTATGAGAAGTGTCCTTTTCTGTGTGACTTATTTCACTTAGAATCGTCGTACCTAAATCCACTCATCATGCTGCTACTAGCCTTATGACATTGATTTCATGGCTGAGTGATATTCCATTGTACATAAGGACCACAACTTCTTTATCCATTTTTCTCTTTCCTGGGATATTGAAGGTGGAATGAAGTGGAGGTCCTTGTCAACAGAGCAGCCCTCAACTTTGGGGTGCTTGTGTCTTGCTGATTTTTCATTTTCCCAATTTATACCCCCATGAGTGGAAGTGCCCTATGCTCTCTAAGCTGTGTTTTTTAGATGTTTCAAGACACACCGTACACTTCTCCAGAGTGGCTGTTGGCAATTTACATCCCGCCCATCAGTGTAGCAAGGCTCCCATTTCTCCATGGCCTGTCCCGCATTTCTGGTTTTGAGACTGTTTTCTGCATGGCCCTTTTGACCGATGGGTAGCGAGTCTTCTTTGTAGCGCTGATTTGCCTTTTCAGGTTGCTTGGTTGGCCAAAAAGGGCGTATGCGTTTTTTCCTGAATATATTCAGGAAAAAACGCATACGCCATTTTTAGCCAAGGGCATCATTGTCAACGTTTTGCCGCTTTTCATGTGCTTTAAAGGCGATTCGAATCTACCTCCTGAAATCTGTTTCCTGCGATTCTGCCTTGATTTCAAATCCTCTTCTTTGCCTTCCCTCAATATATTTGTGGACGAGAGTTATTATTTATAACTCTGCAGGTTTGTGAATTGCAGTGCCCTGAAGCTCCATTTTACAACTCGCTTTTTTGGGAGCTGGCCGCAAAAGCACTGGATGGCTTCAGGCCCTGTCCTGGTTCCCGGGGGGATGATGAGCCTGTGGTTAATTCTTCTTCCTGATGGGAAAATAGAGTGACCTGTGCCTGTCCCAACACCAAGAGCTAGTCTCTCACTGGTTCCCCGTCTTCCCGTTCATCCTCAGGACAAATTGCAACCTGCACGGAACAGGAGGTTAAAGGTGCTGATGCTCCAAATAAGGAGATTGCTAGTAAAGCGGCTGGAATGGAGAACCCGGGCACAAGGAGATGAGAAATGAGGTGCGTTTTAGATATTTTTCCCCATCACACGGTGTACCATCTTCTGGGTTTCTCGTGCATGTTTTCAATGTAGGAAGATGCCCTTGAACCTGGAGATTTGGGACCCATGGGATGGGTACCACGCAGTATTACTTTAAAGGGTCTGCGTTTGCTCACCCAACCTCACCAAACCTCTCAGCCCCAAGAGTGTCCACCCTTATGTCCAATCCAGCTGTGGGTCTAGATATGGTCAATCCAGGTTGCATCACAGCCCCTGAACGCATTGTGTAAGAATTTCTCTCTCTTTCACTGTCTTTGTTTCATGGGTTTGTAAAAGTAATTTATTTTTATAATGGGGTTTAGCTGCTTTTCACTGCTGTGTGTATGCTGCTTTACACCCACTTGACACACTAACAGAGAGATATCAATACATAGGTTTTAAGATTATTACTAGTCAGATATATTCTTGTGTGGTGAATAGGGCGTGTTGAGTCCAGTTTTCTGAGCAAGGAGTAGGTCTTGTCTATTACATATTGGGTTTATGGAACGGTATCTGAGCTAATTTGAAACCCTTGTTTTATGTATCACCCCACCTCACCTTTCCCTTTAAGCAGCCATAGTGTGTTTTCTGCCTGTGTGACTCTGTTCTGTTTTGTAATTCAGTTCAAGTGTAACGGTTTTTACATTCCCTCTATCAGTGATACCTTATGAGAAGTGTCCTTTTCTGTGTGACTTATTTCACTTAGAATCGTCGTACCTAAATCCACTCATCATGCTGCTACTAGCCTTATGACATTGATTTCATGGCTGAGTGATATTCCATTGTACATAAGGACCACAACTTCTTTATCCATTTTTCTCTTTCCTGGGATATTGAAGGTGGAATGAAGTGGAGGTCCTTGTCAACAGAGCAGCCCTAAACTTTGGGGTGCTTGTGTCTTGCTGATTTTTCATTTTCCCAATTTATACCCCCATGAGTGGAAGTGCCCTATGCTCTCTAAGCTGTGTTTTTTAGATGTTTCAAGACACACCGTACACTTCTCCAGAGTGGCTGTTGGCAATTTACATCCCGCCCATCAGTGTAGCAAGGCTCCCATTTCTCCATGGCCTGTCCCGCATTTCTGGTTTTGAGTCTGTTTTCAGCATGGCCCTTTTGACCGATGGGTAGCGAGTCTTCTTTGTAGCGCTGATTTGCCTTTCCAGGTTGCTTGGTTGGCCAAAAAGGGCGTATGCGTTTTTTCCTGAATATATTCAGGAAAAAACGCATACGCCATTTTTAGCCAAGGGCATCATTGTCAACGTTTTGCCGCTTTTCATGTGCTTTAAAGGCGATTCGAATCTACCTCCTGAAATCTGTTTCCTGCAATTCTGCCTTGATTTCAAATCCTCTTCTTTGCCTTCCCTCAATATATTTGTGGACGAGAGTTATCATTTATAACTCTGCAGGTTTGTGAATTGCAGTGCCCTGAAGCTCCATTTTACAACTCGCTTTTTTGGGAGCTGGCCGCAAAAGCGCTGGATGGCTTCAGGCCCTGTTCTGGTTCCGGGGGGGATGATGAGCCTGTGGTTAATTCTTCTTCCTGATGGGAAAATAGAGTGACCTGTGCCTGTCCCAACACCAAGAGCTAGTCTCTCACTGGTTCCCCGTCTTCCCGTTCATCCTCAGGACAAATTGCAACCTGCACGGAACAGGAGGTTAAAGGTGCTAATGCTGCAAGTAGGGAGATTGTTAGTAAAGCGGCTGGAATGGCGAACCCGGGCACAAGGAGAAGAGAAATGAGGTGCGTTTTAGAAACCTTTCCCCATCACATGGTGTACCATCTTTTTGTTTTCTCATGCATGTTTTCGATGTAGGAAGATGCCCTTGAACCTGGAGATTTGGGACCCATGGGATGGGTACCACGCAGTATTACTTTAAAGGGTCTGCGTTTGCTCACCCAACCTCACCAAATCTCTCAGCCCCAAGAGTGTCCACCCTTATGTCTCATCCAGCTGTGGGTCTAGATATGGTCAATCCAGGTTGCATCACAGCCCCTGAACGCATTGTGTAAGAATTTCTCTCTCTTTCACTGTCTTTGTTTCATGGGTTTGTAAAAGTAATTTATTTTTATAATGGGGTTTAGCTGCTTTTCACTGCTGTGTTTATGCTGCTTTACACCCACTTGACACACTAACAGAGAGATATCAATACATAGGTTTTAAGATTATTACTAGTCAGATATATTCTTGTGTGGTGAATAGGGCGTGTTGAGTCCAGTTTTCTGAGCAAGGAGTAGGTCTTGTCTATTACATATTGGGTTTATGGAACGGTATCTGAGCTAATTTGAAACCCTTGTTTTATGTATCACCCCACCTCACCTTTCCCTTTAAGCAGCCATAGTGTGTTTTCTGCCTGTGTGACTCTGTTCTGTTTTGTAATTCAGTTCAAGTGTAACGGTTTTTACATTCCCTCTATCAGTGATACCTTATGAGAAGTGTCCTTTTCTGTGTGACTTATTTCACTTAGAATCGTCGTACCTAAATCCACTCATCATGCTGCTACTAGCCTTATGACATTGATTTCATGGCTGAGTGATATTCCATTGTACATAAGGACCACAACTTCTTTATCCATTTTTCTCTTTCCTGGGATATTGAAGGTGGAATGAAGTGGAGGTCCTTGTCAACAGAGCAGCCCTCAACTTTGGGGTGCTTGTGTCTTGCTGATTTTTCATTTTCCCAATTTATACCCCCATGAGTGGAAGTGCCCTATGCTCTCTAAGCTGTGTTTTTTAGATGTTTCAAGACACACCGTACACTTCTCCAGAGTGGCTGTTGGCAATTTACATCCCGCCCATCAGTGTAGCAAGGCTCCCATTTCTCCATGGCCTGTCCCGCATTTCTGGTTTTGAGACTGTTTTCTGCATGGCCCTTTTGACCGATGGGTAGCGAGTCTTCTTTGTAGCGCTGATTTGCCTTTCCAGGTTGCTTGGTTGGCCAAAAAGGGCGTATGCGTTTTTTCCTGAATATATTCAGGAAAAAACGCATACGCCATTTTTAGCCAAGGGCATCATTGTCAACGTTTTGCCGCTTTTCATGTGCTTTAAAGGCGATTCGAATCTACCTCCTGAAATCTGTTTCCTGCGATTCTGCCTTGATTTCAAATCCTCTTCTTTGCCTTCCCTCAATATATTTGTGGACGAGAGTTATTATTTATAACTCTGCAGGTTTGTGAATTGCAGTGCCCTGAAGCTCCATTTTACAACTCGCTTTTTTGGGAGCTGGCCGCAAAAGCACTGGATGGCTTCAGGCCCTGTTCTGGTTCCGGGGGGCATGATGAGCCTGTGGTTAATTCTTCTTCCTGATGGGAAAATAGAGTGACCTGTGCCTGTCCCAACACCAAGAGCTAGTCTCTCACTGGTTCCCCGTCTTCCCGTTCATCCTCAGGACAAATTGCAACCTGCACGGAACAGGAGGTTAAAGGTGCTGATGCTCCAAATAAGGAGATTGCTAGTAAAGCGGCTGGAATGGAGAACCCGGGCACAAGGAGATGAGAAATGAGGTGCGTTTTAGATATTTTTCCCCATCACACGGTGTACCATCTTCTGGGTTTCTCGTGCATGTTTTCAATGTAGGAAGATGCCCTTGAACCTGGAGATTTGGGACCCATGGGATGGGTACCACGCAGTATTACTTTAAAGGGTCTGCGTTTGCTCACCCAACCTCACCAAACCTCTCAGCCCCAAGAGTGTCCACCCTTATGTCCAATCCAGCTGTGGGTCTAGATATGGTCAATCCAGGTTGCATCACAGCCCCTGAACGCATTGTGTAAGAATTTCTCTCTCTTTCACTGTCTTTGTTTCATGGGTTTGTAAAAGTAATTTATTTTTATAATGGGGTTTAGCTGCTTTTCACTGCTGTGTGTATGCTGCTTTACACCCACTTGACACACTAACAGAGAGATATCAATACATAGGTTTTAAGATTATTACTAGTCAGATATATTCTTGTGTGGTGAATAGGGCGTGTTGAGTCCAGTTTTCTGAGCAAGGAGTAGGTCTTGTCTATTACATATTGGGTTTATGGAACGGTATCTGAGCTAATTTGAAACCCTTGTTTTATGTATCACCCCACCTCACCTTTCCCTTTAAGCAGCCATAGTGTGTTTTCTGCCTGTGTGACTCTGTTCTGTTTTGTAATTCAGTTCAAGTGTAACGGTTTTTACATTCCCTCTATAAGTGATACCTTATGAGAAGTGTCCTTTTCTGTGTGACTTATTTCACTTAGAATCGTCGTACCTAAATCCACTCATCATGCTGCTACTAGCCTTATGACATTGATTTCATGGCTGAGTGATATTCCATTGTACATAAGGACCACAACTTCTTTATCCATTTTTCTCTTTCCTGGGATATTGAAGGTGGAATGAAGTGGAGGTCCTTGTCAACAGAGCAGCCCTAAACTTTGGGGTGCTTGTGTCTTGCTGATTTTTCATTTTCCCAATTTATACCCCCATGAGTGGAAGTGCCCTATGCTCTCTAAGCTGTGTTTTTTAGATGTTTCAAGACACACCGTACACTTCTCCAGAGTGGCTGTTGGCAATTTACATCCCGCCCATCAGTGTAGCAAGGCTCCCATTTCTCCATGGCCTGTCCCGCATTTCTGGTTTTGAGTCTGTTTTCAGCATGGCCCTTTAGACCGATGGGTAGCGAGTCTTCTTTGTAGCGCTGATTTGCCTTTCCAGGTTGCTTGGTTGGCCAAAAAGGGCGTATGCGTTTTTTCCTGAATATATTCAGGAAAAAACGCATACGCCATTTTTAGCCAAGGGCATCATTGTCAACGTTTTGCCGCTTTTCATGTGCTTTAAAGGCGATTCGAATCTATCTCCTGAAATCTGTTTCCTGCAATTCTGCCTTGATTTCAAATCCTCTTCTTTGCCTTCCCTCAATATATTTGTGGACGAGAGTTATCATTTATAACTCTGCAGGTTTGTGAATTGCAGTGCCCTGAAGCTCCATTTTACAACTCGCTTTTTTGGGAGCTGGCCGCAAAAGCGCTGGATGGCTTCAGGCCCTGTTCTGGTTCCGGGGGGGATGATGAGCCTGTGGTTAATTCTTCTTCCTGATGGGAAAATAGAGTGACCTGTGCCTGTCCCAACACCAAGAGCTAGTCTCTCACTGGTTCCCCGTCTTCCCGTTCATCCTCAGGACAAATTGCAACCTGCACGGAACAGGAGGTTAAAGGTGCTAATGCTGCAAGTAGGGAGATTGTTAGTAAAGCGGCTGGAATGGCGAACCCGGGCACAAGGAGAAGAGAAATGAGGTGCGTTTTAGAAACCTTTCCCCATCACATGGTGTACCATCTTTTTGTTTTCTCATGCATGTTTTCGATGTAGGAAGATGCCCTTGAACCTGGAGATTTGGGACCCATGGGATGGGTACCACGCAGTATTACTTTAAAGGGTCTGCGTTTGCTCACCCAACCTCACCAAACCTCTCAGCCCCAAGAGTGTCCACCCTTATGTCTCATCCAGCTGTGGGTCTAGATATGGTCAATCCAGGTTGCATCACAGCCCCTGAACGCATTGTGTAAGAATTTCTCTCTCTTTCACTGTCTTTGTTTCATGGGTTTGTAAAAGTAATTTATTTTTATAATGGGGTTTAGCTGCTTTTCACTGCTGTGTTTATGCTGCTTTACACCCACTTGACACACTAACAGAGAGATATCAATACATAGGTTTTAAGATTATTACTAGTCAGATATATTCTTGTGTGGTGAATAGGGCGTGTTGAGTCCAGTTTTCTGAGCAAGGAGTAGGTCTTGTCTATTACATATTGGGTTTATGGAACGGTATCTGAGCTAATTTGAAACCCTTGTTTTATGTATCACCCCACCTCACCTTTCCCTTTAAGCAGCCATAGTGTGTTTTCTGCCTGTGTGACTCTGTTCTGTTTTGTAATTCAGTTCAAGTGTAACGGTTTTTACATTCCCTCTATCAGTGATACCTTATGAGAAGTGTCCTTTTCTGTGTGACTTATTTCACTTAGAATCGTCGTACCTAAATCCACTCATCATGCTGCTACTAGCCTTATGACATTGATTTCATGGCTGAGTGATATTCCATTGTACATAAGGACCACAACTTCTTTATCCATTTTTCTCTTTCCTGGGATATTGAAGGTGGAATGAAGTGGAGGTCCTTGTCAACAGAGCAGCCCTCAACTTTGGGGTGCTTGTGTCTTGCTGATTTTTCATTTTCCCAATTTATACCCCCATGAGTGGAAGTGCCCTATGCTCTCTAAGCTGTGTTTTTTAGATGTTTCAAGACACACCGTACACTTCTCCAGAGTGGCTGTTGGCAATTTACATCCCGCCCATCAGTGTAGCAAGGCTCCCATTTCTCCATGGCCTGTCCCGCATTTCTGGTTTTGAGACTGTTTTCTGCATGGCCCTTTTGACCGATGGGTAGCGAGTCTTCTTTGTAGCGCTGATTTGCCTTTCCAGGTTGCTTGGTTGGCCAAAAAGGGCGTATGCGTTTTTTCCTGAATATATTCAGGAAAAAACGCATACGCCATTTTTAGCCAAGGGCATCATTGTCAACGTTTTGCCGCTTTTCATGTGCTTTAAAGGCGATTCGAATCTACCTCCTGAAATCTGTTTCCTGCGATTCTGCCTTGATTTCAAATCCTCTTCTTTGCCTTCCCTCAATATATTTGTGGACGAGAGTTATTATTTATAACTCTGCAGGTTTGTGAATTGCAGTGCCCTGAAGCTCCATTTTACAACTCGCTTTTTTGGGAGCTGGCCGCAAAAGCACTGGATGGCTTCAGGCCCTGTTCTGGTTCCGGGGGGCATGATGAGCCTGTGGTTAATTCTTCTTCCTGATGGGAAAATAGAGTGACCTGTGCCTGTCCCAACACCAAGAGCTAGTCTCTCACTGGTTCCCCGTCTTCCCGTTCATCCTCAGGACAAATTGCAACCTGCACGGAACAGGAGGTTAAAGGTGCTGATGCTCCAAATAAGGAGATTGCTAGTAAAGCGGCTGGAATGGAGAACCCGGGCACAAGGAGATGAGAAATGAGGTGCGTTTTAGATATTTTTCCCCATCACACGGTGTACCATCTTCTGGGTTTCTCGTGCATGTTTTCAATGTAGGAAGATGCCCTTGAACCTGGAGATTTGGGACCCATGGGATGGGTACCACGCAGTATTACTTTAAAGGGTCTGCGTTTGCTCACCCAACCTCACCAAACCTCTCAGCCCCAAGAGTGTCCACCCTTATGTCCAATCCAGCTGTGGGTCTAGATATGGTCAATCCAGGTTGCATCACAGCCCCTGAACGCATTGTGTAAGAATTTCTCTCTCTTTCACTGTCTTTGTTTCATGGGTTTGTAAAAGTAATTTATTTTTATAATGGGGTTTAGCTGCTTTTCACTGCTGTGTGTATGCTGCTTTACACCCACTTGACACACTAACAGAGAGATATCAATACATAGGTTTTAAGATTATTACTAGTCAGATATATTCTTGTGTGGTGAATAGGGCGTGTTGAGTCCAGTTTTCTGAGCAAGGAGTAGGTCTTGTCTATTACATATTGGGTTTATGGAACGGTATCTGAGCTAATTTGAAACCCTTGTTTTATGTATCACCCCACCTCACCTTTCCCTTTAAGCAGCCATAGTGTGTTTTCTGCCTGTGTGACTCTGTTCTGTTTTGTAATTCAGTTCAAGTGTAACGGTTTTTACATTCCCTCTATAAGTGATACCTTATGAGAAGTGTCCTTTTCTGTGTGACTTATTTCACTTAGAATCGTCGTACCTAAATCCACTCATCATGCTGCTACTAGCCTTATGACATTGATTTCATGGCTGAGTGATATTCCATTGTACATAAGGACCACAACTTCTTTATCCATTTTTCTCTTTCCTGGGATATTGAAGGTGGAATGAAGTGGAGGTCCTTGTCAACAGAGCAGCCCTAAACTTTGGGGTGCTTGTGTCTTGCTGATTTTTCATTTTCCCAATTTATACCCCCATGAGTGGAAGTGCCCTATGCTCTCTAAGCTGTGTTTTTTAGATGTTTCAAGACACACCGTACACTTCTCCAGAGTGGCTGTTGGCAATTTACATCCCGCCCATCAGTGTAGCAAGGCTCCCATTTCTCCATGGCCTGTCCCGCATTTCTGGTTTTGAGTCTGTTTTCAGCATGGCCCTTTAGACCGATGGGTAGCGAGTCTTCTTTGTAGCGCTGATTTGCCTTTCCAGGTTGCTTGGTTGGCCAAAAAGGGCGTATGCGTTTTTTCCTGAATATATTCAGGAAAAAACGCATACGCCATTTTTAGCCAAGGGCATCATTGTCAACGTTTTGCCGCTTTTCATGTGCTTTAAAGGCGATTCGAATCTATCTCCTGAAATCTGTTTCCTGCAATTCTGCCTTGATTTCAAATCCTCTTCTTTGCCTTCCCTCAATATATTTGTGGACGAGAGTTATCATTTATAACTCTGCAGGTTTGTGAATTGCAGTGCCCTGAAGCTCCATTTTACAACTCGCTTTTTTGGGAGCTGGCCGCAAAAGCGCTGGATGGCTTCAGGCCCTGTTCTGGTTCCGGGGGGGATGATGAGCCTGTGGTTAATTCTTCTTCCTGATGGGAAAATAGAGTGACCTGTGCCTGTCCCAACACCAAGAGCTAGTCTCTCACTGGTTCCCCGTCTTCCCGTTCATCCTCAGGACAAATTGCAACCTGCACGGAACAGGAGGTTAAAGGTGCTAATGCTGCAAGTAGGGAGATTGTTAGTAAAGCGGCTGGAATGGCGAACCCGGGCACAAGGAGAAGAGAAATGAGGTGCGTTTTAGAAACCTTTCCCCATCACATGGTGTACCATCTTTTTGTTTTCTCATGCATGTTTTCGATGTAGGAAGATGCCCTTGAACCTGGAGATTTGGGACCCATGGGATGGGTACCACGCAGTATTACTTTAAAGGGTCTGCGTTTGCTCACCCAACCTCACCAAACCTCTCAGCCCCAAGAGTGTCCACCCTTATGTCTCATCCAGCTGTGGGTCTAGATATGGTCAATCCAGGTTGCATCACAGCCCCTGAACGCATTGTGTAAGAATTTCTCTCTCTTTCACTGTCTTTGTTTCATGGGTTTGTAAAAGTAATTTATTTTTATAATGGGGTTTAGCTGCTTTTCACTGCTGTGTTTATGCTGCTTTACACCCACTTGACACACTAACAGAGAGATATCAATACATAGGTTTTAAGATTATTACTAGTCAGATATATTCTTGTGTGGTGAATAGGGCGTGTTGAGTCCAGTTTTCTGAGCAAGGAGTAGGTCTTGTCTATTACATATTGGGTTTATGGAACAGTATCTGAGCTAATTTGAAACCCTTGTTTTATGTATCACCCCACCTCACCTTTCCCTTTAAGCAGCCATAGTGTGTTTTCTGCCTGTGTGACTCTGTTCTGTTTTGTAATTCAGTTCAAGTGTAACGGTTTTTACATTCCCTCTATCAGTGATACCTTATGAGAAGTGTCCTTTTCTGTGTGACTTATTTCACTTAGAATCGTCGTACCTAAATCCACTCATCATGCTGCTACTAGCCTTATGACATTGATTTCATGGCTGAGTGATATTCCATTGTACATAAGGACCACAACTTCTTTATCCATTTTTCTCTTTCCTGGGATATTGAAGGTGGAATGAAGTGGAGGTCCTTGTCAACAGAGCAGCCCTCAACTTTGGGGTGCTTGTGTCTTGCTGATTTTTAATTTTCCCAATTTATACCCCCATGAGTGGAAGTGCCCTATGCTCTCTAAGCTGTGTTTTTTAGATGTTTCAAGACACACCGTACACTTCTCCAGAGTGGCTGTTGGCAATTTACATCCCGCCCATCAGTGTAGCAAGGCTCCCATTTCTCCATGGCCTGTCCCGCATTTCTGGTTTTGAGACTGTTTTCAGCATGGCCCTTTTGACCGATGGGTAGCGAGTCTTCTTTGTAGCGCTGATTTGCCTTTCCAGGTTGCTTGGTTGGCCAAAAAGGGCGTATGCGTTTTTTCCTGAATATATTCAGGAAAAAACGCATACGCCATTTTTAGCCAAGGGCATCATTGTCAACGTTTTGCCGCTTTTCATGTGCTTTAAAGGCGATTCGAATCTACCTCCTGAAATCTGTTTCCTGCAATTCTGCCTTGATTTCAAATCCTCTTCTTTGCCTTCCCTCAATATATTTGTGGACGAGAGTTATCATTTATAACTCTGCAGGTTTGTGAATTGCAGTGCCCTGAAGCTCCATTTTACAACTCGCTTTTTTGGGAGCTGGCCGCAAAAGCGCTGGATGGCTTCAGGCCCTGTTCTGGTTCCGGGGGGGATGATGAGCCTGTGGTTAATTCTTCTTCCTGATGGGAAAATAGAGTGACCTGTGCCTGTCCCAACACCAAGAGCTAGTCTCTCACTGGTTCCCCGTCTTCCCGTTCATCCTCAGGACAAATTGCAACCTGCACGGAACAGGAGGTTAAAGGTGCTAATGCTGCAAGTAGGGAGATTGTTAGTAAAGCGGCTGGAATGGCGAACCCGGGCACAAGGAGAAGAGAAATGAGGTGCGTTTTAGAAACCTTTCCCCATCACATGGTGTACCATCTTTTTGTTTTCTCATGCATGTTTTCGATGTAGGAAGATGCCCTTGAACCTGGAGATTTGGGACCCATGGGATGGGTACCACGCAGTATTACTTTAAAGGGTCTGCGTTTGCTCACCCAACCTCACCAAACCTCTCAGCCCCAAGAGTGTCCACCCTTATGTCTCATCCAGCTGTGGGTCTAGATATGGTCAATCCAGGTTGCATCACAGCCCCTGAACGCATTGTGTAAGAATTTCTCTCTCTTTCACTGTCTTTGTTTCATGGGTTTGTAAAAGTAATTTATTTTTATAATGGGGTTTAGCTGCTTTTCACTGCTGTGTTTATGCTGCTTTACACCCACTTGACACACTAACAGAGAGATATCAATACATAGGTTTTAAGATTATTACTAGTCAGATATATTCTTGTGTGGTGAATAGGGCGTGTTGAGTCCAGTTTTCTGAGCAAGGAGTAGGTCTTGTCTATTACATATTGGGTTTATGGAATGGTATCTGAGCTAATTTGAAACCCTTGTTTTATGTATCACCCCACCTCACCTTTCCCTTTAAGCAGCCATAGTGTGTTTTCTGCCTGTGTGACTCTGTTCTGTTTTGTAATTCAGTTCAAGTGTAACGGTTTTTACATTCCCTCTATCAGTGATACCTTATGAGAAGTGTCCTTTTCTGTGTGACTTATTTCACTTAGAATCGTCGTACCTAAATCCACTCATCATGCTGCTACTAGCCTTATGACATTGATTTCATGGCTGAGTGATATTCCATTG
This sequence comes from Balaenoptera borealis, assembly GCF_965194805.1. Lineage (NCBI taxonomy): Eukaryota > Metazoa > Chordata > Mammalia > Artiodactyla > Balaenopteridae > Balaenoptera > Balaenoptera borealis. Next base: position 598,976 of record NW_028123969.1, on the reverse strand, counting down.
TACATAAGGACCACAACTTCTTTATCCATTTTTCTCTTTCCTGGGATATTGAAGGTGGAATGAAGTGGAGGTCCTTGTCAACAGAGCAGCCCTCAACTTTGGGGTGCTTGTGTCTTGCTGATTTTTAATTTTCCCAATTTATACCCCCATGAGTGGAAGTGCCCTATGCTCTCTAAGCTGTGTTTTTTAGATGTTTCAAGACACACCGTACACTTCTCCAGAGTGGCTGTTGGCAATTTACATCCCGCCCATCAGTGTAGCAAGGCTCCCATTTCTCCATGGCCTGTCCCGCATTTCTGGTTTTGAGACTGTTTTCAGCATGGCCCTTTTGACCGATGGGTAGCGAGTCTTCTTTGTAGCGCTGATTTGCCTTTCCAGGTTGCTTGGTTGGCCAAAAAGGGCGTATGCGTTTTTTCCTGAATATATTCAGGAAAAAACGCATACGCCATTTTTAGCCAAGGGCATCATTGTCAACGTTTTGCCGCTTTTCATGTGCTTTAAAGGCGATTCGAATCTACCTCCTGAAATCTGTTTCGTGCAATTCTGCCTTGATTTCAAATCCTCTTCTTTGCCTTCCCTCAATATATTTGTGGACGAGAGTTATCATTTATAACTCTGCAGGTTTGTGAATTGCAGTGCCCTGAAGCTCCATTTTACAACTCGCTTTTTTGGGAGCTGGCCGCAAAAGCGCTGGATAGCTTCAGGCCCTGTTCTGGTTCCGGGGGGGATGATGAGCCTGTGGTTAATTCTTCTTCCTGATGGGAAAATAGAGTGACCTGTGCCTGTCCCAACACCAAGAGCTAGTCTCTCACTGGTTCCCCGTCTTCCCGTTCATCCTCAGGACAAATTGCAACCTGCACGGAACAGGAGGTTAAAGGTGCTAATGCTGCAAGTAGGGAGATTGTTAGTAAAGCGGCTGGAATGGCGAACCCGGGCACAAGGAGAAGAGAAATGAGGTGCGTTTTAGAAACCTTTCCCCATCACATGGTGTACCATCTTTTTGTTTTCTCATGCATGTTTTCGATGTAGGAAGATGCCCTTGAACCTGGAGATTTGGGACCCATGCGATGGGTACCACGCAGTATTACTTTAAAGGGTCTGCGTTTGCTCACCCAACCTCACCAAACCTCTCAGCCCCAAGAGTGTCCACCCTTATGTCTCATCCAGCTGTGGGTCTAGATATGTTCAATCCAGGTTGCATCACAGCGCCTGAACGCATTGTGTAAGAATTTTTCTCTCTTTCACTGTCTTTGTTTCATGGGTTTTTCGAAGTAATTTATTTTTATAATGGGGTTTAGCTGCTTTTCACTGCTGTGTTTATGCCGCTTTACACCCACTTGACACACTAACAGAGAGATATCAATACGTAGGTTTTAAGATTATTACTAGTCAGATATATTCTTGTGCGGTGAATAGGACGTGTTGAGTCCAGTTCTGTGAGCAAGGAGTAGGTCTTGTCTATTACATATTGGGTTTATGGAACGGTATCTGAGCTAATTTGAAACCCTTGTTTTATGTATCACCCCACCTCACCTTTCCCGTTAAGCAGCCATAGTGTGTTTTCTGCATGTGTGACTCTGTTCTGTTTTGTAATTCAGTTCAAGTGTAACGGTTTTTACATTCCCTCTATCAGTGATACCTTATGAGAAGTGTCCTTTTCTGTGTGACTTATTTCACTTAGAATCGTCGTACCTAAATCCACTCATCATGCTGCTACTAACCTTACGGCATTGATTTCATGGCTGAGTGATATTCCATTGTACATAAGGACCACAACTTCTTTATCCATTTTTCTCTTTCCTGGGATATTGAAGGTGGAATGAAGTGGAGGTCCTGGTCAACAGAGCAGCCCTAAACTTTGGGGTGCTTGTGTCTTGCTGATTTTTAATTTTCCCAATTTATACCCCCATGAGTGGAAGTGCCCTATGCTCTCTAAGCTGTGTTTTTCAGATGTTTCAGGACTCACCGGACACTTCTCCAGAGTGGCTCTTGGCAATTTACATCCCGCCCATCAGTGTAGCAAGGCTCCCATTTCTCCATGGCCTGTCCTGCATTTCTGGTTTTGACACTTTTTTCAGCATGGCCCTTTTGACCGATGGGAAGCGAGACTTCTTTGTAGCGCTGATTTGCCTTTCCAGGTTGCTTGGTTGGCCAAAAAGGGCGTATGCGTTTTTTCCTGAATATATTCAGGAAAAAACGCATACGCCCTTTTTGGCCAAGGGCATCATTGTCAACGTTTTGCCGCTTTTCATGTGCTTTAAAGGCGATTCGTATCTACCTCCTGAAATCTGTTTCCTGCAATTCTGCCTTGATTTCAAATCCTCTTCTTTGCCTTCCCTCAATATATTTGTGGACGAGAGTTATCATTTATAACTCTGCAGGTTTGTGAATTGCAGTGCCCTGAACCTCCGTTTTACAACTCGTTTTTATGGGAGCTGGCCGCAAAATCGCAGAATGGCTTCAGGCCCTGTTCTGGTTCCGGGGGGCAGGCTGAGCCTGTGGTTAATTCTTCTTTCTGATGGGAAAATAGAGTGACCTGTGCCTGTCCCAACACCAAGAGCTAGTCTCTCGTTGGTTCCACGTCTTCCCGTTTATCCTCAGGACAAATTGCAACCTGTACGGAACAGGAGGTTAAAGGTGCTGATGCTCCAAGTAGGGAGCTTGCTAGTAAAGCAGCTGGAATGGCAAACCCGGGCACAAGGAGATGAGAAATGAGGTGCGTTTTAGAAGCCTTTCCCCATCACACGGTGTACCATTTTCTGGGTTTCTCATGCATGTTTTGGATGTAGGAAGATGCCCTTGAACCTGGAGATTTGGGACCCATGCGATGGGTACCACGCAGTATTACGTTAAAGGGTCTGCGTTTGCTCACCCAACCTCACCAAACCTCTCAGCCCCAAGAGTGTCCACCCTTATGTCTCATCCAGCTGTGCGTCTAGATATGGTCAATCCAGGTTGCATCACAGCCCCTGAACGCATTGTGTAAGAATTTCTCTCTCTTTCACTGTCTTTGTTTCATGGGTGTTTCAAAGTAATTTATTTTTATAATGGGGTTTAGCTGCTTTTCACTGCTGTGTTTATGCCGCTTTACACCCACTTGACACACTAACAGAGAGATATCAATACATAGGTTTTACGATTATTATTAGTCAGATATATTCTTGTGCGGTGAATAGGGCGTGTTGAGTCCAGTTCTGTGAGCAAGGAGTAGGTCTTGTCTATTACATATTGGGTTTATGGAACGGTATCTGAGCTAATTTGATACCCTTGTTTTATGTATCACCCCACCTCACCTTTCCCGTTAAGCAGCCATAGTGTGTTTTCTGCATGTGTGACTCTGTTCTGTTTTGTAATTCAGTTCAAGTGTAACGGTTTTTACATTCCCTCTATCAGTGATACCTTATGAGAAGTGTCCTTTTCTGTGTGACTTATTTCACTTAGAATCGTCGTACCTAAATCCACTCATCATGCTGCTACTAACCTTATGACATTGATTTCATGGCTGAGTGATATTCCATTGTACATAAGGACCACAACTTCTTTATCCATTTTTCTCTTTCCTGGGATATTTAAGGTGGAATGAAGTGGAGGTCCTTGTCAACAGAGCAGCCCTAAACTTTGGGGTGCTTGTGTCTTGCTGATTTTTAATTTTTCCAATTTATACCCCCATGAGTGGAAGTGCCCTATGCTCTCTAAGATGTGTTTTTCAGATGTTTCAGGACACACCGTACACTTCTCCAGAGTGGCTGTTGGCAATTTACATCCCGCCCATCAGTGTAGCAAGGCTCCCATTTCTCCATGGCCTGTACTGCATTTCTGGTTTTGACACTTTTTTCAGCATGGCCCTTTTGACCGATGGGAAGCGAGACTTCTCTGTAGCACTGATTTGCCTTTCCAGGTTGCTTGGTTGGCCAAAAATGGCGTATGCGATTTTTCCTGAATATATTCAGGAAAAAACGCATACGCCCTTTTTGGCCAAGGGCATCATTGTCAACGTTTTGCCGCTTTTCATGTGCTTTAAAGGCGATTCGTATCTACCTCCTGAAATCTGTTTCATGCAATTCTGCCTTGATTTCAAATCCTCTTCTTTGCCTTCCCTCAATATATTTGTGGACGAAAGTTATCATTTATAACTCTGCAGGTTTGTGAGTTGCAGTGCCCTGAACCTCCATTTTACAACTCGCTTTTTTGGGAGCTGGCCGCAAAAGCGCAGGATGGCTTCAGGCCCTGTTCTGGTTCTGGGGGGCAGGCTGAGCCTGTGGTTAATTCTTCTTCCTGATGGGAAAATAGAGTGACCTGTGCCTGTCCCAACACCAAGAGCTAGTCTCTCACTGGTTCCCCGTCTTCCCGTTCATCCTCAGGACAAATTGCAACCTGCACGGAACAGGAGGTTAAAGGTGCTAATGCTGCAAGTAGGGAGATTGTTAGTAAAGCGGCTGGAATGGCGAACCCGGGCACAAGGAGAAGAGAAATGAGGTGCGTTTTAGAAACCTTTCCCCATCACATGGTGTACCATCTTTTTGTTTTCTCATGCATGTTTTCGATGTAGGAAGATGCCCTTGAACCTGGAGATTTGGGACCCATGCGATGGGTACCACGCAGTATTACTTTAAAGGGTCTGCGTTTGCTCACCCAACCTCACCAAACCTCTCAGCCCCAAGAGTGTCCACCCTTATGTCTCATCCAGCTGTGGGTCTAGATATGGTCAATCCAGGTTGCATCACAGCCCCTGAACGCATTGTGTAAGAATTTCTCTCTCTTTCACTGTCTTTGTTTCATGGGTTTGTAAAAGTAATTTATTTTTATAATGGGGTTTAGCTGCTTTTCACTGCTGTGTTTATGCTGCTTTACACCCACTTGACACACTAACAGAGAGATATCAATACATAGGTTTTAAGATTATTACTAGTCAGATATATTCTTGTGTGGTGAATAGGGCGTGTTGAGTCCAGTTTTCTGAGCAAGGAGTAGGTCTTGTCTATTACATATTGGGTTTATGGAACGGTATCTGAGCTAATTTGAAACCCTTGTTTTATGTATCACCCCACCTCACCTTTCCCTTTAAGCAGCCATAGTGTGTTTTCTGCCTGTGTGACTCTGTTCTGTTTTGTAATTCAGTTCAAGTGTAACGGTTTTTACATTCCCTCTATCAGTGATACCTTATGAGAAGTGTCCTTTTCTGTGTGACTTATTTCACTTAGAATCGTCGTACCTAAATCCACTCATCATGCTGCTACTAGCCTTATGACATTGATTTCATGGCTGAGTGATATTCCATTGTACATAAGGACCACAACTTCTTTATCCATTTTTCTCTTTCCTGGGATATTGAAGGTGGAATGAAGTGGAGGTCCTTGTCAACAGAGCAGCCCTCAACTTTGGGGTGCTTGTGTCTTGCTGATTTTTCATTTTCCCAATTTATACCCCCATGAGTGGAAGTGCCCTATGCTCTCTAAGCTGTGTTTTTTAGATGTTTCAAGACACACCGTACACTTCTCCAGAGTGGCTGTTGGCAATTTACATCCCGCCCATCAGTGTAGCAAGGCTCCCATTTCTCCATGGCCTGTCCCGCATTTCTGGTTTTGAGACTGTTTTCTGCATGGCCCTTTTGACCGATGGGTAGCGAGTCTTCTTTGTAGCGCTGATTTGCCTTTCCAGGTTGCTTGGTTGGCCAAAAAGGGCGTATGCGTTTTTTCCTGAATATATTCAGGAAAAAACGCATACGCCATTTTTAGCCAAGGGCATCATTGTCAACGTTTTGCCGCTTTTCATGTGCTTTAAAGGCGATTCGAATCTACCTCCTGAAATCTGTTTCCTGCGATTCTGCCTTGATTTCAAATCCTCTTCTTTGCCTTCCCTCAATATATTTGTGGACGAGAGTTATTATTTATAACTCTGCAGGTTTGTGAATTGCAGTGCCCTGAAGCTCCATTTTACAACTCGCTTTTTTGGGAGCTGGCCGCAAAAGCACTGGATGGCTTCAGGCCCTGTTCTGGTTCCGGGGGGCATGATGAGCCTGTGGTTAATTCTTCTTCCTGATGGGAAAATAGAGTGACCTGTGCCTGTCCCAACACCAAGAGCTAGTCTCTCACTGGTTCCCCGTCTTCCCGTTCATTCTCAGGACAAATTGCAACCTGCACGGAACAGGAGGTTAAAGGTGCTGATGCTCCAAATAAGGAGATTGCTAGTAAAGCGGCTGGAATGGAGAACCCGGGCACAAGGAGATGAGAAATGAGGTGCGTTTTAGATATTTTTCCCCATCACACGGTGTACCATCTTCTGGGTTTCTCGTGCATGTTTTCAATGTAGGAAGATGCCCTTGAACCTGGAGATTTGGGACCCATGGGATGGGTACCACGCAGTATTACTTTAAAGGGTCTGCGTTTGCTCACCCAACCTCACCAAACCTCTCAGCCCCAAGAGTGTCCACCCTTATGTCCAATCCAGCTGTGGGTCTAGATATGGTCAATCCAGGTTGCATCACAGCCCCTGAACGCATTGTGTAAGAATTTCTCTCTCTTTCACTGTCTTTGTTTCATGGGTTTGTAAAAGTAATTTATTTTTATAATGGGGTTTAGCTGCTTTTCACTGCTGTGTGTATGCTGCTTTACACCCACTTGACACACTAACAGAGAGATATCAATACATAGGTTTTAAGATTATTACTAGTCAGATATATTCTTGTGTGGTGAATAGGGCGTGTTGAGTCCAGTTTTCTGAGCAAGGAGTAGGTCTTGTCTATTACATATTGGGTTTATGGAACGGTATCTGAGCTAATTTGAAACCCTTGTTTTATGTATCACCCCACCTCACCTTTCCCTTTAAGCAGCCATAGTGTGTTTTCTGCCTGTGTGACTCTGTTCTGTTTTGTAATTCAGTTCAAGTGTAACGGTTTTTACATTCCCTCTATAAGTGATACCTTATGAGAAGTGTCCTTTTCTGTGTGACTTATTTCACTTAGAATCGTCGTACCTAAATCCACTCATCATGCTGCTACTAGCCTTATGACATTGATTTCATGGCTGAGTGATATTCCATTGTACATAAGGACCACAACTTCTTTATCCATTTTTCTCTTTCCTGGGATATTGAAGGTGGAATGAAGTGGAGGTCCTTGTCAACAGAGCAGCCCTAAACTTTGGGGTGCTTGTGTCTTGCTGATTTTTCATTTTCCCAATTTATACCCCCATGAGTGGAAGTGCCCTATGCTCTCTAAGCTGTGTTTTTTAGATGTTTCAAGACACACCGTACACTTCTCCAGAGTGGCTGTTGGCAATTTACATCCCGCCCATCAGTGTAGCAAGGCTCCCATTTCTCCATGGCCTGTCCCGCATTTCTGGTTTTGAGTCTGTTTTCAGCATGGCCCTTTAGACCGATGGGTAGCGAGTCTTCTTTGTAGCGCTGATTTGCCTTTCCAGGTTGCTTGGTTGGCCAAAAAGGGCGTATGCGTTTTTTCCTGAATATATTCAGGAAAAAACGCATACGCCATTTTTAGCCAAGGGCATCATTGTCAACGTTTTGCCGCTTTTCATGTGCTTTAAAGGCGATTCGAATCTATCTCCTGAAATCTGTTTCCTGCAATTCTGCCTTGATTTCAAATCCTCTTCTTTGCCTTCCCTCAATATATTTGTGGACGAGAGTTATCATTTATAACTCTGCAGGTTTGTGAATTGCAGTGCCCTGAAGCTCCATTTTACAACTCGCTTTTTTGGGAGCTGGCCGCAAAAGCGCTGGATGGCTTCAGGCCCTGTTCTGGTTCCGGGGGGGATGATGAGCCTGTGGTTAATTCTTCTTCCTGATGGGAAAATAGAGTGACCTGTGCCTGTCCCAACACCAAGAGCTAGTCTCTCACTGGTTCCCCGTCTTCCCGTTCATCCTCAGGACAAATTGCAACCTGCACGGAACAGGAGGTTAAAGGTGCTAATGCTGCAAGTAGGGAGATTGTTAGTAAAGCGGCTGGAATGGCGAACCCGGGCACAAGGAGAAGAGAAATGAGGTGCGTTTTAGAAACCTTTCCCCATCACATGGTGTACCATCTTTTTGTTTTCTCATGCATGTTTTCGATGTAGGAAGATGCCCTTGAACCTGGAGATTTGGGACCCATGGGATGGGTACCACGCAGTATTACTTTAAAGGGTCTGCGTTTGCTCACCCAACCTCACCAAACCTCTCAGCCCCAAGAGTGTCCACCCTTATGTCTCATCCAGCTGTGGGTCTAGATATGGTCAATCCAGGTTGCATCACAGCCCCTGAACGCATTGTGTAAGAATTTCTCTCTCTTTCACTGTCTTTGTTTCATGGGTTTGTAAAAGTAATTTATTTTTATAATGGGGTTTAGCTGCTTTTCACTGCTGTGTTTATGCTGCTTTACACCCACTTGACACACTAACAGAGAGATATCAATACATAGGTTTTAAGATTATTACTAGTCAGATATATTCTTGTGTGGTGAATAGGGCGTGTTGAGTCCAGTTTTCTGAGCAAGGAGTAGGTCTTGTCTATTACATATTGGGTTTATGGAACAGTATCTGAGCTAATTTGAAACCCTTGTTTTATGTATCACCCCACCTCACCTTTCCCTTTAAGCAGCCATAGTGTGTTTTCTGCCTGTGTGACTCTGTTCTGTTTTGTAATTCAGTTCAAGTGTAACGGTTTTTACATTCCCTCTATCAGTGATACCTTATGAGAAGTGTCCTTTTCTGTGTGACTTATTTCACTTAGAATCGTCGTACCTAAATCCACTCATCATGCTGCTACTAGCCTTATGACATTGATTTCATGGCTGAGTGATATTCCATTGTACATAAGGACCACAACTTCTTTATCCATTTTTCTCTTTCCTGGGATATTGAAGGTGGAATGAAGTGGAGGTCCTTGTCAACAGAGCAGCCCTCAACTTTGGGGTGCTTGTGTCTTGCTGATTTTTAATTTTCCCAATTTATACCCCCATGAGTGGAAGTGCCCTATGCTCTCTAAGCTGTGTTTTTTAGATGTTTCAAGACACACCGTACACTTCTCCAGAGTGGCTGTTGGCAATTTACATCCCGCCCATCAGTGTAGCAAGGCTCCCATTTCTCCATGGCCTGTCCCGCATTTCTGGTTTTGAGACTGTTTTCAGCATGGCCCTTTTGACCGATGGGTAGCGAGTCTTCTTTGTAGCGCTGATTTGCCTTTCCAGGTTGCTTGGTTGGCCAAAAAGGGCGTATGCGTTTTTTCCTGAATATATTCAGGAAAAAACGCATACGCCATTTTTAGCCAAGGGCATCATTGTCAACGTTTTGCCGCTTTTCATGTGCTTTAAAGGCGATTCGAATCTACCTCCTGAAATCTGTTTCCTGCAATTCTGCCTTGATTTCAAATCCTCTTCTTTGCCTTCCCTCAATATATTTGTGGACGAGAGTTATCATTTATAACTCTGCAGGTTTGTGAATTGCAGTGCCCTGAAGCTCCATTTTACAACTCGCTTTTTTGGGAGCTGGCCGCAAAAGCGCTGGATGGCTTCAGGCCCTGTTCTGGTTCCGGGGGGGATGATGAGCCTGTGGTTAATTCTTCTTCCTGATGGGAAAATAGAGTGACCTGTGCCTGTCCCAACACCAAGAGCTAGTCTCTCACTGGTTCCCCGTCTTCCCGTTCATCCTCAGGACAAATTGCAACCTGCACGGAACAGGAGGTTAAAGGTGCTAATGCTGCAAGTAGGGAGATTGTTAGTAAAGCGGCTGGAATGGCGAACCCGGGCACAAGGAGAAGAGAAATGAGGTGCGTTTTAGAAACCTTTCCCCATCACATGGTGTACCATCTTTTTGTTTTCTCATGCATGTTTTCGATGTAGGAAGATGCCCTTGAACCTGGAGATTTGGGACCCATGGGATGGGTACCACGCAGTATTACTTTAAAGGGTCTGCGTTTGCTCACCCAACCTCACCAAACCTCTCAGCCCCAAGAGTGTCCACCCTTATGTCTCATCCAGCTGTGGGTCTAGATATGGTCAATCCAGGTTGCATCACAGCCCCTGAACGCATTGTGTAAGAATTTCTCTCTCTTTCACTGTCTTTGTTTCATGGGTTTGTAAAAGTAATTTATTTTTATAATGGGGTTTAGCTGCTTTTCACTGCTGTGTTTATGCTGCTTTACACCCACTTGACACACTAACAGAGAGATATCAATACATAGGTTTTAAGATTATTACTAGTCAGATATATTCTTGTGTGGTGAATAGGGCGTGTTGAGTCCAGTTTTCTGAGCAAGGAGTAGGTCTTGTCTATTACATATTGGGTTTATGGAATGGTATCTGAGCTAATTTGAAACCCTTGTTTTATGTATCACCCCACCTCACCTTTCCCTTTAAGCAGCCATAGTGTGTTTTCTGCCTGTGTGACTCTGTTCTGTTTTGTAATTCAGTTCAAGTGTAACGGTTTTTACATTCCCTCTATCAGTGATACCTTATGAGAAGTGTCCTTTTCTGTGTGACTTATTTCACTTAGAATCGTCGTACCTAAATCCACTCATCATGCTGCTACTAGCCTTATGACATTGATTTCATGGCTGAGTGATATTCCATTGTACATAAGGACCACAACTTCTTTATCCATTTTTCTCTTTCCTGGGATATTGAAGGTGGAATGAAGTGGAGGTCCTTGTCAACAGAGCAGCCCTCAACTTTGGGGTGCTTGTGTCTTGCTGATTTTTAATTTTCCCAATTTATACCCCCATGAGTGGAAGTGCCCTATGCTCTCTAAGCTGTGTTTTTTAGATGTTTCAAGACACACCGTACACTTCTCCAGAGTGGCTGTTGGCAATTTACATCCCGCCCATCAGTGTAGCAAGGCTCCCATTTCTCCATGGCCTGTCCCGCATTTCTGGTTTTGAGACTGTTTTCAGCATGGCCCTTTTGACCGATGGGTAGCGAGTCTTCTTTGTAGCGCTGATTTGCCTTTCCAGGTTGCTTGGTTGGCCAAAAAGGGCGTATGCGTTTTTTCCTGAATATATTCAGGAAAAAACGCATACGCCATTTTTAGCCAAGGGCATCATTGTCAACGTTTTGCCGCTTTTCATGTGCTTTAAAGGCGATTCGAATCTACCTCCTGAAATCTGTTTCGTGCAATTCTGCCTTGATTTCAAATCCTCTTCTTTGCCTTCCCTCAATATATTTGTGGACGAGAGTTATCATTTATAACTCTGCAGGTTTGTGAATTGCAGTGCCCTGAAGCTCCATTTTACAACTCGCTTTTTTGGGAGCTGGCCGCAAAAGCGCTGGATAGCTTCAGGCCCTGTTCTGGTTCCGGGGGGGATGATGAGCCTGTGGTTAATTCTTCTTCCTGATGGGAAAATAGAGTGACCTGTGCCTGTCCCAACACCAAGAGCTAGTCTCTCACTGGTTCCCCGTCTTCCCGTTCATCCTCAGGACAAATTGCAACCTGCACGGAACAGGAGGTTAAAGGTGCTAATGCTGCAAGTAGGGAGATTGTTAGTAAAGCGGCTGGAATGGCGAACCCGGGCACAAGGAGAAGAGAAATGAGGTGCGTTTTAGAAACCTTTCCCCATCACATGGTGTACCATCTTTTTGTTTTCTCATGCATGTTTTCGATGTAGGAAGATGCCCTTGAACCTGGAGATTTGGGACCCATGCGATGGGTACCACGCAGTATTACTTTAAAGGGTCTGCGTTTGCTCACCCAACCTCACCAAACCTCTCAGCCCCAAGAGTGTCCACCCTTATGTCTCATCCAGCTGTGGGTCTAGATATGTTCAATCCAGGTTGCATCACAGCGCCTGAACGCATTGTGTAAGAATTTTTCTCTCTTTCACTGTCTTTGTTTCATGGGTTTTTCGAAGTAATTTATTTTTATAATGGGGTTTAGCTGCTTTTCACTGCTGTGTTTATGCCGCTTTACACCCACTTGACACACTAACAGAGAGATATCAATACGTAGGTTTTAAGATTATTACTAGTCAGATATATTCTTGTGCGGTGAATAGGACGTGTTGAGTCCAGTTCTGTGAGCAAGGAGTAGGTCTTGTCTATTACATATTGGGTTTATGGAACGGTATCTGAGCTAATTTGAAACCCTTGTTTTATGTATCACCCCACCTCACCTTTCCCGTTAAGCAGCCATAGTGTGTTTTCTGCATGTGTGACTCTGTTCTGTTTTGTAATTCAGTTCAAGTGTAACGGTTTTTACATTCCCTCTATCAGTGATACCTTATGAGAAGTGTCCTTTTCTGTGTGACTTATTTCACTTAGAATCGTCGTACCTAAATCCACTCATCATGCTGCTACTAACCTTACGGCATTGATTTCATGGCTGAGTGATATTCCATTGTACATAAGGACCACAACTTCTTTATCCATTTTTCTCTTTCCTGGGATATTGAAGGTGGAATGAAGTGGAGGTCCTGGTCAACAGAGCAGCCCTAAACTTTGGGGTGCTTGTGTCTTGCTGATTTTTAATTTTCCCAATTTATACCCCCATGAGTGGAAGTGCCCTATGCTCTCTAAGCTGTGTTTTTCAGATGTTTCAGGACTCACCGGACACTTCTCCAGAGTGGCTCTTGGCAATTTACATCCCGCCCATCAGTGTAGCAAGGCTCCCATTTCTCCATGGCCTGTCCTGCATTTCTGGTTTTGACACTTTTTTCAGCATGGCCCTTTTGACCGATGGGAAGCGAGACTTCTTTGTAGCGCTGATTTGCCTTTCCAGGTTGCTTGGTTGGCCAAAAAGGGCGTATGCGTTTTTTCCTGAATATATTCAGGAAAAAACGCATACGCCCTTTTTGGCCAAGGGCATCATTGTCAACGTTTTGCCGCTTTTCATGTGCTTTAAAGGCGATTCGTATCTACCTCCTGAAATCTGTTTCCTGCAATTCTGCCTTGATTTCAAATCCTCTTCTTTGCCTTCCCTCAATATATTTGTGGACGAGAGTTATCATTTATAACTCTGCAGGTTTGTGAATTGCAGTGCCCTGAACCTCCGTTTTACAACTCGTTTTTATGGGAGCTGGCCGCAAAATCGCAGAATGGCTTCAGGCCCTGTTCTGGTTCCGGGGGGCAGGCTGAGCCTGTGGTTAATTCTTCTTTCTGATGGGAAAATAGAGTGACCTGTGCCTGTCCCAACACCAAGAGCTAGTCTCTCGTTGGTTCCACGTCTTCCCGTTTATCCTCAGGACAAATTGCAACCTGTACGGAACAGGAGGTTAAAGGTGCTGATGCTCCAAGTAGGGAGCTTGCTAGTAAAGCAGCTGGAATGGCAAACCCGGGCACAAGGAGATGAGAAATGAGGTGCGTTTTAGAAGCCTTTCCCCATCACACGGTGTACCATTTTCTGGGTTTCTCATGCATGTTTTGGATGTAGGAAGATGCCCTTGAACCTGGAGATTTGGGACCCATGCGATGGGTACCACGCAGTATTACGTTAAAGGGTCTGCGTTTGCTCACCCAACCTCACCAAACCTCTCAGCCCCAAGAGTGTCCACCCTTATGTCTCATCCAGCTGTGCGTCTAGATATGGTCAATCCAGGTTGCATCACAGCCCCTGAACGCATTGTGTAAGAATTTCTCTCTCTTTCACTGTCTTTGTTTCATGGGTGTTTCAAAGTAATTTATTTTTATAATGGGGTTTAGCTGCTTTTCACTGCTGTGTTTATGCCGCTTTACACCCACTTGACACACTAACAGAGAGATATCAATACATAGGTTTTACGATTATTATTAGTCAGATATATTCTTGTGCGGTGAATAGGGCGTGTTGAGTCCAGTTCTGTGAGCAAGGAGTAGGTCTTGTCTATTACATATTGGGTTTATGGAACGGTATCTGAGCTAATTTGATACCCTTGTTTTATGTATCACCCCACCTCACCTTTCCCGTTAAGCAGCCATAGTGTGTTTTCTGCATGTGTGACTCTGTTCTGTTTTGTAATTCAGTTCAAGTGTAACGGTTTTTACATTCCCTCTATCAGTGATACCTTATGAGAAGTGTCCTTTTCTGTGTGACTTATTTCACTTAGAATCGTCGTACCTAAATCCACTCATCATGCTGCTACTAACCTTATGACATTGATTTCATGGCTGAGTGATATTCCATTGTACATAAGGACCACAACTTCTTTATCCATTTTTCTCTTTCCTGGGATATTTAAGGTGGAATGAAGTGGAGGTCCTTGTCAACAGAGCAGCCCTAAACTTTGGGGTGCTTGTGTCTTGCTGATTTTTAATTTTTCCAATTTATACCCCCATGAGTGGAAGTGCCCTATGCTCTCTAAGATGTGTTTTTCAGATGTTTCAGGACACACCGTACACTTCTCCAGAGTGGCTGTTGGCAATTTACATCCCGCCCATCAGTGTAGCAAGGCTCCCATTTCTCCATGGCCTGTACTGCATTTCTGGTTTTGACACTTTTTTCAGCATGGCCCTTTTGACCGATGGGAAGCGAGACTTCTCTGTAGCACTGATTTGCCTTTCCAGGTTGCTTGGTTGGCCAAAAATGGCGTATGCGATTTTTCCTGAATATATTCAGGAAAAAACGCATACGCCCTTTTTGGCCAAGGGCATCATTGTCAACGTTTTGCCGCTTTTCATGTGCTTTAAAGGCGATTCGTATCTACCTCCTGAAATCTGTTTCATGCAATTCTGCCTTGATTTCAAATCCTCTTCTTTGCCTTCCCTCAATATATTTGTGGACGAAAGTTATCATTTATAACTCTGCAGGTTTGTGAGTTGCAGTGCCCTGAACCTCCATTTTACAACTCGCTTTTTTGGGAGCTGGCCGCAAAAGCGCAGGATGGCTTCAGGCCCTGTTCTGGTTCTGGGGGGCAGGCTGAGCCTGTGGTTAATTCTTCTTCCTGATGGGAAAATAGAGTGACCTGTGCCTGTCCCAACACCAAGAGCTAGTCTCTCACTGGTTCCCCGTCTTCCCGTTCATCCTCAGGACAAATTGCAACCTGCACGGAACAGGAGGTTAAAGGTGCTAATGCTGCAAGTAGGGAGATTGTTAGTAAAGCGGCTGGAATGGCGAACCCGGGCACAAGGAGAAGAGAAATGAGGTGCGTTTTAGAAACCTTTCCCCATCACATGGTGTACCATCTTTTTGTTTTCTCATGCATGTTTTCGATGTAGGAAGATGCCCTTGAACCTGGAGATTTGGGACCCATGCGATGGGTACCACGCAGTATTACTTTAAAGGGTCTGCGTTTGCTCACCCAACCTCACCAAACCTCTCAGCCCCAAGAGTGTCCACCCTTATGTCTCATCCAGCTGTGGGTCTAGATATGGTCAATCCAGGTTGCATCACAGCCCCTGAACGCATTGTGTAAGAATTTCTCTCTCTTTCACTGTCTTTGTTTCATGGGTTTGTAAAAGTAATTTATTTTTATAATGGGGTTTAGCTGCTTTTCACTGCTGTGTTTATGCTGCTTTACACCCACTTGACACACTAACAGAGAGATATCAATACATAGGTTTTAAGATTATTACTAGTCAGATATATTCTTGTGTGGTGAATAGGGCGTGTTGAGTCCAGTTTTCTGAGCAAGGAGTAGGTCTTGTCTATTACATATTGGGTTTATGGAACGGTATCTGAGCTAATTTGAAACCCTTGTTTTATGTATCACCCCACCTCACCTTTCCCTTTAAGCAGCCATAGTGTGTTTTCTGCCTGTGTGACTCTGTTCTGTTTTGTAATTCAGTTCAAGTGTAACGGTTTTTACATTCCCTCTATCAGTGATACCTTATGAGAAGTGTCCTTTTCTGTGTGACTTATTTCACTTAGAATCGTCGTACCTAAATCCACTCATCATGCTGCTACTAGCCTTATGACATTGATTTCATGGCTGAGTGATATTCCATTGTACATAAGGACCACAACTTCTTTATCCATTTTTCTCTTTCCTGGGATATTGAAGGTGGAATGAAGTGGAGGTCCTTGTCAACAGAGCAGCCCTCAACTTTGGGGTGCTTGTGTCTTGCTGATTTTTAATTTTCCCAATTTATACCCCCATGAGTGGAAGTGCCCTATGCTCTCTAAGCTGTGTTTTTTAGATGTTTCAAGACACACCGTACACTTCTCCAGAGTGGCTGTTGGCAATTTACATCCCGCCCATCAGTGTAGCAAGGCTCCCATTTCTCCATGGCCTGTCCCGCATTTCTGGTTTTGAGACTGTTTTCAGCATGGCCCTTTTGACCGATGGGTAGCGAGTCTTCTTTGTAGCGCTGATTTGCCTTTCCAGGTTGCTTGGTTGGCCAAAAAGGGCGTATGCGTTTTTTCCTGAATATATTCAGGAAAAAACGCATACGCCATTTTTAGCCAAGGGCATCATTGTCAACGTTTTGCCGCTTTTCATGTGCTTTAAAGGCGATTCGAATCTACCTCCTGAAATCTGTTTCCTGCAATTCTGCCTTGATTTCAAATCCTCTTCTTTGCCTTCCCTCAATATATTTGTGGACGAGAGTTATCATTTATAACTCTGCAGGTTTGTGAATTGCAGTGCCCTGAAGCTCCATTTTACAACTCGCTTTTTTGGGAGCTGGCCGCAAAAGCGCTGGATGGCTTCAGGCCCTGTTCTGGTTCCGGGGGGGATGATGAGCCTGTGGTTAATTCTTCTTCCTGATGGGAAAATAGAGTGACCTGTGCCTGTCCCAACACCAAGAGCTAGTCTCTCACTGGTTCCCCGTCTTCCCGTTCATCCTCAGGACAAATTGCAACCTGCACGGAACAGGAGGTTAAAGGTGCTAATGCTGCAAGTAGGGAGATTGTTAGTAAAGCGGCTGGAATGGCGAACCCGGGCACAAGGAGAAGAGAAATGAGGTGCGTTTTAGAAACCTTTCCCCATCACATGGTGTACCATCTTTTTGTTTTCTCATGCATGTTTTCGATGTAGGAAGATGCCCTTGAACCTGGAGATTTGGGACCTATGCGATGGGTACCACGCAGTATTACTTTAAAGGGTCTGCGTTTGCTCACCCAACCTCACCAAACCTCTCAGCCCCAAGAGTGTCCACCCTTATGTCTCATCCAGCTGTGGGTCTAGATATGTTCAATCCAGGTTGCATCACAGCGCCTGAACGCATTGTGTAAGAATTTCTCTCTCTTTCACTGTCTTTGTTTCATGGGTTTTTCGAAGTAATTTATTTTTATAATGGGGTTTAGCTGCTTTTCACTGCTGTGTTTATGCCGCTTTACACCCACTTGACACACTAACAGAGAGATATCAATACATAGGTTTTAAGATTATTACTAGTCAGATATATTCTTGTGCGGTGAATAGGGCGTGTTGAGTCCAGTTGTCTGAGCAAGGAGTAGGTCTTGTCTATTACATATTGGGTTTATGGAACGGTATCTGAGCTAATTTGAAACCCTTGTTTTATGTATCACCCCACCTCACCTTTCCCGTTAAGCAGCCATAGTGTGTTTTCTGCATGTGTGACTCTGTTCTGTTTTGTAATTCAGTTCAAGTGTAACGGTTTTTACATTCCCTCTATCAGTG
Organism: Balaenoptera borealis; assembly: GCF_965194805.1. Taxonomy (NCBI): domain Eukaryota; kingdom Metazoa; phylum Chordata; class Mammalia; order Artiodactyla; family Balaenopteridae; genus Balaenoptera; species Balaenoptera borealis. The sequence goes on along the minus strand of NW_028123969.1, from coordinate 581,501 downwards.
ATACCTTATGAGAAGTGTCCTTTTCTGTGTGACTTATTTCACTTAGAATCGTCGTACCTAAATCCACTCATCATGCTGCTACTAACCTTACGGCATTGATTTCATGGCTGAGTGATATTCCATTGTACATAAGGACCACAACTTCTTTATCCATTTTTCTCTTTCCTGGGATATTGAAGGTGGAATGAAGTGGAGGTCCTTGTCAACAGAGCAGCCCTAAACTTTGGGGTGCTTGTGTCTTGCTGATTTTTAATTTTCCCAATTTATACCCCCATGAGTGGAAGTGCCCTATGCTCTCTAAGCTGTGTTTTTCAGATATTTCAGGACTCACCGGACACTTCTCCAGAGTGGCTCTTGGCAATTTACATCCCGCCCATCAGTGTAGCAAGGCTCCCATTTCTCCATGGCCTGTCCTGCATTTCTGGTTTTGACACTTTTTTCAGCATGGCCCTTTTGACCGATGGGAAGCGAGACTTCTTTGTAGCGCTGATTTGCCTTTCCAGGTTGCTTGGTTGGCCAAAAAGGGCGTATGCGTTTTTTCCTGAATATATTCAGGAAAAAACGCATACGCCCTTTTTGGCCAAGGGCATCATTGTCAACGTTTTGCCGCTTTTCATGTGCTTTAAAGGCGATTCGTATCTACCTCCTGAAATCTGTTTCCTGCAATTCTGCCTTGATTTCAAATCCTCTTCTTTGCCTTCCCTCAATATATTTGTGGACGAGAGTTATCATTTATAACTCTGCAGGTTTGTGAATTGCAGTGCCCTGAACCTCCGTTTTACAACTCGTTTTTATGGGAGCTGGCCGCAAAATCGCAGAATGGCTTCAGGCCCTGTTCTGGTTCCGGGGGGCAGGCTGAGCCTGTGGTTAATTCTTCTTTCTGATGGGAAAATAGAGTGACCTGTGCCTGTCCCAACACCAAGAGCTAGTCTCTCGTTGGTTCCACGTCTTCCCGTTTATCCTCAGGACAAATTGCAACCTGTACGGAACAGGAGGTTAAAGGTGCTGATGCTCCAAGTAGGGAGCTTGCTAGTAAAGCAGCTGGAATGGCAAACCCGGGCACAAGGAGATGAGAAATGAGGTGCGTTTTAGAAGCCTTTCCCCATCACACGGTGTACCATTTTCTGGGTTTCTCATGCATGTTTTGGATGTAGGAAGATGCCCTTGAACCTGGAGATTTGGGACCCATGCGATGGGTACCACGCAGTATTACGTTAAAGGGTCTGCGTTTGCTCACCCAACCTCACCAAACCTCTCAGCCCCAAGAGTGTCCACCCTTATGTCTCATCCAGCTGTGCGTCTAGATATGGTCAATCCAGGTTGCATCACAGCCCCTGAACGCATTGTGTAAGAATTTCTCTCTCTTTCACTGTCTTTGTTTCATGGGTGTTTCAAAGTAATTTATTTTTATAATGGGGTTTAGCTGCTTTTCACTGCTGTCTTTATGCCGCTTTACACCCACTTGACACACTAACAGAGAGATATCAATACATAGGTTTTAAGATTATTACTAGTCAGATATATTCTTGTGCGGTGAATAGGGCGTGTTGAGTCCAGTTCTGTGAGCAAGGAGTAGGTCTTGTCTATTACATATTGGGTTTATGGAACGGTATCTGAGCTAATTTGATACCCTTGTTTTATGTATCACCCCACCTCACCTTTCCCGTTAAGCAGCCATAGTGTGTTTTCTGCATGTGTGACTCTGTTCTGTTTTGTAATTCAGTTCAAGTGTAACGGTTTTTACATTCCCTCTATCAGTGATACCTTATGAGAAGTGTCCTTTTCTGTGTGACTTATTTCACTTAGAATCGTCGTACCTAAATCCACTCATCATGCTGCTACTAACCTTATGACATTGATTTCATGGCTGAGTGATATTCCATTGTACATAAGGACCACAACTTCTTTATCCATTTTTCTCTTTCCTGGGATATTTAAGGTGGAATGAAGTGGAGGTCCTTGTCAACAGAGCAGCCCTAAACTTTGGGGTGCTTGTGTCTTGCTGATTTTTAATTTTTCCAATTTATACCCCCATGAGTGGAAGTGCCCTATGCTCTCTAAGATGTGTTTTTCAGATGTTTCAGGACACACCGTACACTTCTCCAGAGTGGCTGTTGGCAATTTACATCCCGCCCATCAGTGTAGCAAGGCTCCCATTTCTCCATGGCCTGTACTGCATTTCTGGTTTTGACACTTTTTTCAGCATGGCCCTTTTGACCGATGGGAAGCGAGACTTCTCTGTAGCACTGATTTGCCTTTCCAGGTTGCTTGGTTGGCCAAAAATGGCGTATGCGATTTTTCCTGAATATATTCAGGAAAAAACGCATACGCCCTTTTTGGCCAAGGGCATCATTGTCAACGTTTTGCCGCTTTTCATGTGCTTTAAAGGCGATTCGTATCTACCTCCTGAAATCTGTTTCATGCAATTCTGCCTTGATTTCAAATCCTCTTCTTTGCCTTCCCTCAATATATTTGTGGACGAAAGTTATCATTTATAACTCTGCAGGTTTGTGAGTTGCAGTGCCCTGAACCTCCATTTTACAACTCGCTTTTTTGGGAGCTGGCCGCAAAAGCGCAGGATGGCTTCAGGCCCTGTTCTGGTTCTGGGGGGCAGGCTGAGCCTGTGGTTAATTCTTCTTCCTGATGGGAAAATAGAGTGACCTGTGCCTGTCCCAACACCAAGAGCTAGTCTCTCACTGGTTCCCCGTCTTCCCGTTCATCCTCAGGACAAATTGCAACCTGCACGGAACAGGAGGTTAAAGGTGCTAATGCTGCAAGTAGGGAGATTGTTAGTAAAGCGGCTGGAATGGCGAACCCGGGCACAAGGAGAAGAGAAATGAGGTGCGTTTTAGAAACCTTTCCCCATCACATGGTGTACCATCTTTTTGTTTTCTCATGCATGTTTTCGATGTAGGAAGATGCCCTTGAACCTGGAGATTTGGGACCTATGCGATGGGTACCACGCAGTATTACTTTAAAGGGTCTGCGTTTGCTCACCCAACCTCACCAAACCTCTCAGCCCCAAGAGTGTCCACCCTTATGTCTCATCCAGCTGTGGGTCTAGATATGGTCAATCCAGGTTGCATCACAGCCCCTGAACGCATTGTGTAAGAATTTCTCTCTCTTTCACTGTCTTTGTTTCATGGGTTTGTAAAAGTAATTTATTTTTATAATGGGGTTTAGCTGCTTTTCACTGCTGTGTTTATGCTGCTTTACACCCACTTGACACACTAACAGAGAGATATCAATACATAGGTTTTAAGATTATTACTAGTCAGATATATTCTTGTGTGGTGAATAGGGCGTGTTGAGTCCAGTTTTCTGAGCAAGGAGTAGGTCTTGTCTATTACATATTGGGTTTATGGAATGGTATCTGAGCTAATTTGAAACCCTTGTTTTATGTATCACCCCACCTCACCTTTCCCTTTAAGCAGCCATAGTGTGTTTTCTGCCTGTGTGACTCTGTTCTGTTTTGTAATTCAGTTCAAGTGTAACGGTTTTTACATTCCCTCTATCAGTGATACCTTATGAGAAGTGTCCTTTTCTGTGTGACTTATTTCACTTAGAATCGTCGTACCTAAATCCACTCATCATGCTGCTACTAGCCTTATGACATTGATTTCATGGCTGAGTGATATTCCATTGTACATAAGGACCACAACTTCTTTATCCATTTTTCTCTTTCCTGGGATATTGAAGGTGGAATGAAGTGGAGGTCCTTGTCAACAGAGCAGCCCTAAACTTTGGGGTGCTTGTGTCTTGCTGATTTTTCATTTTCCCAATTTATACCCCCATGAGTGGAAGTGCCCTATGCTCTCTAAGCTGTGTTTTTTAGATGTTTCAAGACACACCGTACACTTCTCCAGAGTGGCTGTTGGCAATTTACATCCCGCCCATCAGTGTAGCAAGGCTCCCATTTCTCCATGGCCTGTCCCGCATTTCTGGTTTTGAGACTGTTTTCTGCATGGCCCTTTTGACCGATGGGTAGCGAGTCTTCTTTGTAGCGCTGATTTGCCTTTCCAGGTTGCTTGGTTGGCCAAAAAGGGCGTATGCGTTTTTTCCTGAATATATTCAGGAAAAAACGCATACGCCATTTTAAGCCAAGGGCATCATTGTCAACGTTTTGCCGCTTTTCATGTGCTTTAAAGGCGATTCGAATCTACCTCCTGAAATCTGTTTCCTGCGATTCTGCCTTGATTTCAAATCCTCTTCTTTGCCTTCCCTCAATATATTTGTGGACGAGAGTTATTATTTATAACTCTGCAGGTTTGTGAATTGCAGTGCCCTGAAGCTCCATTTTACAACTCGCTTTTTTGGGAGCTGGCCGCAAAAGCACTGGATGGCTTCAGGCCCTGTTCTGGTTCCGGGGGGGATGATGAGCCTGTGGTTAATTCTTCTTCCTGATGGGAAAATAGAGTGACCTGTGCCTGTCCCAACACCAAGAGCTAGTCTCTCACTGGTTCCCCGTCTTCCCGTTCATCCTCAGGACAAATTGCAACCTGCACGGAACAGGAGGTTAAAGGTGCTGATGCTCCAAATAAGGAGATTGCTAGTAAAGCGGCTGGAATGGAGAACCCGGGCACAAGGAGATGAGAAATGAGGTGCGTTTTAGATATTTTTCCCCATCACACGGTGTACCATCTTCTGGGTTTCTCGTGCATGTTTTCAATGTAGGAAGATGCCCTTGAACCTGGAGATTTGGGACCCATGGGATGGGTACCACGCAGTATTACTTTAAAGGGTCTGCGTTTGCTCACCCAACCTCACCAAACCTCTCAGCCCCAAGAGTGTCCACCCTTATGTCCAATCCAGCTGTGGGTCTAGATATGGTCAATCCAGGTTGCATCACAGCCCCTGAACGCATTGTGTAAGAATTTCTCTCTCTTTCACTGTCTTTGTTTCATGGGTTTGTAAAAGTAATTTATTTTTATAATGGGGTTTAGCTGCTTTTCACTGCTGTGTGTATGCTGCTTTACACCCACTTGACACACTAACAGAGAGATATCAATACATAGGTTTTAAGATTATTACTAGTCAGATATATTCTTGTGTGGTGAATAGGGCGTGTTGAGTCCAGTTTTCTGAGCAAGGAGTAGGTCTTGTCTATTACATATTGGGTTTATGGAACGGTATCTGAGCTAATTTGAAACCCTTGTTTTATGTATCACCCCACCTCACCTTTCCCTTTAAGCAGCCATAGTGTGTTTTCTGCCTGTGTGACTCTGTTCTGTTTTGTAATTCAGTTCAAGTGTAACGGTTTTTACATTCCCTCTATCAGTGATACCTTATGAGAAGTGTCCTTTTCTGTGTGACTTATTTCACTTAGAATCGTCGTACCTAAATCCACTCATCATGCTGCTACTAGCCTTATGACATTGATTTCATGGCTGAGTGATATTCCATTGTACATAAGGACCACAACTTCTTTATCCATTTTTCTCTTTCCTGGGATATTGAAGGTGGAATGAAGTGGAGGTCCTTGTCAACAGAGCAGCCCTAAACTTTGGGGTGCTTGTGTCTTGCTGATTTTTCATTTTCCCAATTTATACCCCCATGAGTGGAAGTGCCCTATGCTCTCTAAGCTGTGTTTTTCAGATGTTTCAAGACACACCGTACACTTCTCCAGAGTGGCTGTTGGCAATTTACATCCCGCCCATCAGTGTAGCAAGGCTCCCATTTCTCCATGGCCTGTCCCGCATTTCTGGTTTTGAGTCTGTTTTCAGCATGGCCCTTTTGACCGATGGGTAGCGAGTCTTCTTTGTAGCGCTGATTTGCCTTTCCAGGTTGCTTGGTTGGCCAAAAAGGGCGTATGCGTTTTTTCCTGAATATATTCAGGAAAAAACGCATACGCCATTTTTAGCCAAGGGCATCATTGTCAACGTTTTGCCGCTTTTCATGTGCTTTAAAGGCGATTCGAATCTACCTCCTGAAATCTGTTTCCTGCAATTCTGCCTTGATTTCAAATCCTCTTCTTTGCCTTCCCTCAATATATTTGTGGACGAGAGTTATCATTTATAACTCTGCAGGTTTGTGAATTGCAGTGCCCTGAAGCTCCATTTTACAACTCGCTTTTTTGGGAGCTGGCCGCAAAAGCGCTGGATGGCTTCAGGCCCTGTTCTGGTTCCGGGGGGGATGATGAGCCTGTGGTTAATTCTTCTTCCTGATGGGAAAATAGAGTGACCTGTGCCTGTCCCAACACCAAGAGCTAGTCTCTCACTGGTTCCCCGTCTTCCCGTTCATCCTCAGGACAAATTGCAACCTGCACGGAACAGGAGGTTAAAGGTGCTAATGCTGCAAGTAGGGAGATTGTTAGTAAAGCGGCTGGAATGGCGAACCCGGGCACAAGGAGAAGAGAAATGAGGTGCGTTTTAGAAACCTTTCCCCATCACATGGTGTACCATCTTTTTGTTTTCTCATGCATGTTTTCGATGTAGGAAGATGCCCTTGAACCTGGAGATTTGGGACCCATGGGATGGGTACCACGCAGTATTACTTTAAAGGGTCTGCGTTTGCTCACCCAACCTCACCAAACCTCTCAGCCCCAAGAGTGTCCACCCTTATGTCTCATCCAGCTGTGGGTCTAGATATGGTCAATCCAGGTTGCATCACAGCCCCTGAACGCATTGTGTAAGAATTTCTCTCTCTTTCACTGTCTTTGTTTCATGGGTTTGTAAAAGTAATTTATTTTTATAATGGGGTTTAGCTGCTTTTCACTGCTGTGTTTATGCTGCTTTACACCCACTTGACACACTAACAGAGAGATATCAATACATAGGTTTTAAGATTATTACTAGTCAGATATATTCTTGTGTGGTGAATAGGGCGTGTTGAGTCCAGTTTTCTGAGCAAGGAGTAGGTCTTGTCTATTACATATTGGGTTTATGGAACGGTATCTGAGCTAATTTGAAACCCTTGTTTTATGTATCACCCCACCTCACCTTTCCCTTTAAGCAGCCATAGTGTGTTTTCTGCCTGTGTGACTCTGTTCTGTTTTGTAATTCAGTTCAAGTGTAACGGTTTTTACATTCCCTCTATCAGTGATACCTTATGAGAAGTGTCCTTTTCTGTGTGACTTATTTCACTTAGAATCGTCGTACCTAAATCCACTCATCATGCTGCTACTAGCCTTATGACATTGATTTCATGGCTGAGTGATATTCCATTGTACATAAGGACCACAACTTCTTTATCCATTTTTCTCTTTCCTGGGATATTTAAGGTGGAATGAAGTGGAGGTCCTTGTCAACAGAGCAGCCCTAAACTTTGGGGTGCTTGTGTCTTGCTGATTTTTAATTTTTCCAATTTATACCCCCATAAGTGGAAGTGCCCTATGCTCTCTAAGATGTGTTTTTCAGATGTTTCAGGACACACCGTACACTTCTCCAGAGTGGCTGTTGGCAATTTACATCCCGCCCATCAGTGTAGCAAGGCTCCCATTTCTCCATGGCCTGTACTGCATTTCTGGTTTTGACACTTTTTTCAGCATGGCCCTTTTGACCGATGGGAAGCGAGACTTCTCTGTAGCACTGATTTGCCTTTCCAGGTTGCTTGGTTGGCCAAAAATGGCGTATGCGATTTTTCCTGAATATATTCAGGAAAAAACGCATACGCCCTTTTTGGCCAAGGGCATCATTGTCAACGTTTTGCCGCGTTTCATGTGCTTTAAAGGCGATTCGTATCTACCTCCTGAAATCTGTTTCATGCAATTCTGCCTTGATTTCAAATCCTCTTCTTTGCCTTCCCTCAATATATTTGTGGACGAAAGTTATCATTTATAACTCTGCAGGTTTGTGAGTTGCAGTGCCCTGAACCTCCATTTTACAACTCGCTTTTTTGGGAGCTGGCCGCAAAAGCGCAGGATGGCTTCAGGCCCTGTTCTGGTTCTGGGGGGCAGGCTGAGCCTGTGGTTAATTCTTCTTCCTGATGGGAAAATAGAGTGACCTGTGCCTGTCCCAACACCAAGAGCTAGTCTCTCACTGGTTCCCCGTCTTCCCGTTCATCCTCAGGACAAATTGCAACCTGCACGGAACAGGAGGTTAAAGGTGCTAATGCTGCAAGTAGGGAGATTGTTAGTAAAGCGGCTGGAATGGCGAACCCGGGCACAAGGAGAAGAGAAATGAGGTGCGTTTTAGAAACCTTTCCCCATCACATGGTGTACCATCTTTTTGTTTTCTCATGCATGTTTTTGATGTAGGAAGATGCCCTTGAACCTGGAGATTTGGGACCTATGCGATGGGTACCACGCAGTATTACTTTAAAGGGTCTGCGTTTGCTCACCCAACCTCACCAAACCTCTCAGCCCCAAGAGTGTCCACCCTTATGTCTCATCCAGCTGTGGGTCTAGATATGGTCAATCCAGGTTGCATCACAGCCCCTGAACGCATTGTGTAAGAATTTCTCTCTCTTTCACTGTCTTTGTTTCATGGGTTTGTAAAAGTAATTTATTTTTATAATGGGGTTTAGCTGCTTTTCACTGCTGTGTTTATGCTGCTTTACACCCACTTGACACACTAACAGAGAGATATCAATACATAGGTTTTAAGATTATTACTAGTCAGATATATTCTTGTGTGGTGAATAGGGCGTGTTGAGTCCAGTTTTCTGAGCAAGGAGTAGGTCTTGTCTATTACATATTGGGTTTATGGAACGGTATCTGAGCTAATTTGAAACCCTTGTTTTATGTATCACCCCACCTCACCTTTCCCTTTAAGCAGCCATAGTGTGTTTTCTGCCTGTGTGACTCTGTTCTGTTTTGTAATTCAGTTCAAGTGTAACGGTTTTTACATTCCCTCTATCAGTGATACCTTATGAGAAGTGTCCTTTTCTGTGTGACTTATTTCACTTAGAATCGTCGTACCTAAATCCACTCATCATGCTGCTACTAGCCTTATGACATTGATTTCATGGCTGAGTGATATTCCATTGTACATAAGGACCACAACTTCTTTATCCATTTTTCTCTTTCCTGGGATATTGAAGGTGGAATGAAGTGGAGGTCCTTGTCAACAGAGCAGCCCTCAACTTTGGGGTGCTTGTGTCTTGCTGATTTTTCATTTTCCCAATTTATACCCCCATGAGTGGAAGTGCCCTATGCTCTCTAAGCTGTGTTTTTTAGATGTTTCAAGACACACCGTACACTTCTCCAGAGTGGCTGTTGGCAATTTACATCCCGCCCATCAGTGTAGCAAGGCTCCCATTTCTCCATGGCCTGTCCCGCATTTCTGGTATTGAGACTGTTTTCTGCATGGCCCTTTTGACCGATGGGTAGCGAGTCTTCTTTGTAGCGCTGATTTGCCTTTCCAGGTTGCTTGGTTGGCCAAAAAGGGCGTATGCGTTTTTTCCTGAATATATTCAGGAAAAAACGCATACGCCATTTTAAGCCAAGGGCATCATTGTCAACGTTTTGCCGCTTTTCATGTGCTTTAAAGGCGATTCGAATCTACCTCCTGAAATCTGTTTCCTGCAATTCTGCCTTGATTTCAAATCCTCTTCTTTGCCTTCCCTCAATATATTTGTGGACGAGAGTTATCATTTATAACTCTGCAGGTTTGTGAATTGCAGTGCCCTGAAGCTCCATTTTACAACTCGCTTTTTTGGGAGCTGGCCGCAAAAGCGCTGGATGGCTTCAGGCCCTGTTCTGGTTCCGGGGGGGATGATGAGCCTGTGGTTAATTCTTCTTCCTGATGGGAAAATAGAGTGACCTGTGCCTGTCCCAACACCAAGAGCTAGTCTCTCACTGGTTCCCCGTCTTCCCGTTCATCCTCAGGACAAATTGCCACCTGCACGGAACAGGAGGTTAAAGGTGCTAATGCTGCAAGTAGGGAGATTGTTAGTAAAGCGGCTGGAATGGCGAACCCGGGCACAAGGAGAAGAGAAATGAGGTGCGTTTTAGAAACCTTTCCCCATCACATGGTGTACCATCTTTTTGTTTTCTCATGCATGTTTTCGATGTAGGAAGATGCCCTTGAACCTGGAGATTTGGGACCCATGGGATGGGTACCACGCAGTATTACTTTAAAGGGTCTGCGTTTGCTCACCCAACCTCACCAAACCTCTCAGCCCCAAGAGTGTCCACCCTTATGTCTCATCCAGCTGTGGGTCTAGATATGGTCAATCCAGGTTGCATCACAGCCCCTGAACGCATTGTGTAAGAATTTCTCTCTCTTTCACTGTCTTTGTTTCATGGGTTTGTAAAAGTAATTTATTTTTATAATGGGGTTTAGCTGCTTTTCACTGCTGTGTGTATGCTGCTTTACACCCACTTGACACACTAACAGAGAGATATCAATACATAGGTTTTAAGATTATTACTAGTCAGATATATTCTTGTGTGGTGAATAGGGCGTGTTGAGTCCAGTTTTCTGAGCAAGGAGTAGGTCTTGTCTATTACATATTGGGTTTATGGAACGGTATCTGAGCTAATTTGAAACCCTTGTTTTATGTATCACCCCACCTCACCTTTCCCTTTAAGCAGCCATAGTGTGTTTTCTGCCTGTGTGACTCTGTTCTGTTTTGTAATTCAGTTCAAGTGTAACGGTTTTTACATTCCCTCTATAAGTGATACCTTATGAGAAGTGTCCTTTTCTGTGTGACTTATTTCACTTAGAATCGTCGTACCTAAATCCACTCATCATGCTGCTACTAGCCTTATGACATTGATTTCATGGCTGAGTGATATTCCATTGTACATAAGGACCACAACTTCTTTATCCATTTTTCTCTTTCCTGGGATATTGAAGGTGGAATGAAGTGGAGGTCCTTGTCAACAGAGCAGCCCTAAACTTTGGGGTGCTTGTGTCTTGCTGATTTTTCATTTTCCCAATTTATACCCCCATGAGTGGAAGTGCCCTATGCTCTCTAAGCTGTGTTTTTTAGATGTTTCAAGACACACCGTACACTTCTCCAGAGTGGCTGTTGGCAATTTACATCCCGCCCATCAGTGTAGCAAGGCTCCCATTTCTCCATGGCCTGTCCCGCATTTCTGGTTTTGAGTCTGTTTTCAGCATGGCCCTTTAGACCGATGGGTAGCGAGTCTTCTTTGTAGCGCTGATTTGCCTTTCCAGGTTGCTTGGTTGGCCAAAAAGGGCGTATGCGTTTTTTCCTGAATATATTCAGGAAAAAACGCATACGCCATTTTTAGCCAAGGGCATCATTGTCAACGTTTTGCCGCTTTTCATGTGCTTTAAAGGCGATTCGAATCTATCTCCTGAAATCTGTTTCCTGCAATTCTGCCTTGATTTCAAATCCTCTTCTTTGCCTTCCCTCAATATATTTGTGGACGAGAGTTATCATTTATAACTCTACAGGTTTGTGAATTGCAGTGCCCTGAAGCTCCATTTTACAACTCGCTTTTTTGGGAGCTGGCCGCAAAAGCGCTGGATGGCTTCAGGCCCTGTTCTGGTTCCGGGGGGGATGATGAGCCTGTGGTTAATTCTTCTTCCTGATGGGAAAATAGAGTGACCTGTGCCTGTCCCAACACCAAGAGCTAGTCTCTCACTGGTTCCCCGTCTTCCCGTTCATCCTCAGGACAAATTGCAACCTGCACGGAACAGGAGGTTAAAGGTGCTAATGCTGCAAGTAGGGAGATTGTTAGTAAAGCGGCTGGAATGGCGAACCCGGGCACAAGGAGAAGAGAAATGAGGTGCGTTTTAGAAACCTTTCCCCATCACATGGTGTACCATCTTTTTGTTTTCTCATGCATGTTTTCGATGTAGGAAGATGCCCTTGAACCTGGAGATTTGGGACCCATGGGATGGGTACCACGCAGTATTACTTTAAAGGGTCTGCGTTTGCTCACCCAACCTCACCAAACCTCTCAGCCCCAAGAGTGTCCACCCTTATGTCTCATCCAGCTGTGGGTCTAGATATGGTCAATCCAGGTTGCATCACAGCCCCTGAACGCATTGTGTAAGAATTTCTCTCTCTTTCACTGTCTTTGTTTCATGGGTTTGTAAAAGTAATTTATTTTTATAATGGGGTTTAGCTGCTTTTCACTGCTGTGTTTATGCTGCTTTACACCCACTTGACACACTAACAGAGAGATATCAATACATAGGTTTTAAGATTATTACTAGTCAGATATATTCTTGTGTGGTGAATAGGGCGTGTTGAGTCCAGTTTTCTGAGCAAGGAGTAGGTCTTGTCTATTACATATTGGGTTTATGGAACGGTATCTGAGCTAATTTGAAACCCTTGTTTTATGTATCACCCCACCTCACCTTTCCCTTTAAGCAGCCATAGTGTGTTTTCTGCCTGTGTGACTCTGTTCTGTTTTGTAATTCAGTTCAAGTGTAACGGTTTTTACATTCCCTCTATCAGTGATACCTTATGAGAAGTGTCCTTTTCTGTGTGACTTATTTCACTTAGAATCGTCGTACCTAAATCCACTCATCATGCTGCTACTAGCCTTATGACATTGATTTCATGGCTGAGTGATATTCCATTGTACATAAGGACCACAACTTCTTTATCCATTTTTCTCTTTCCTGGGATATTGAAGGTGGAATGAAGTGGAGGTCCTTGTCAACAGAGCAGCCCTCAACTTTGGGGTGCTTGTGTCTTGCTGATTTTTCATTTTCCCAATTTATACCCCCATGAGTGGAAGTGCCCTATGCTCTCTAAGCTGTGTTTTTTAGATGTTTCAAGACACACCGTACACTTCTCCAGAGTGGCTGTTGGCAATTTACATCCCGCCCATCAGTGTAGCAAGGCTCCCATTTCTCCATGGCCTGTCCCGCATTTCTGGTTTTGAGACTGTTTTCTGCATGGCCCTTTTGACCGATGGGTAGCGAGTCTTCTTTGTAGCGCTGATTTGCCTTTTCAGGTTGCTTGGTTGGCCAAAAAGGGCGTATGCGTTTTTTCCTGAATATATTCAGGAAAAAACGCATACGCCATTTTTAGCCAAGGGCATCATTGTCAACGTTTTGCCGCTTTTCATGTGCTTTAAAGGCGATTCGAATCTACCTCCTGAAATCTGTTTAGTGCGATTCTGCCTTGATTTCAAATCCTCTTCTTTGCCTTCCCTCAATATATTTGTGGACGAGAGTTATTATTTATAACTCTGCAGGTTTGTGAATTGCAGTGCCCTGAAGCTCCATTTTACAACTCGCTTTTTTGGGAGCTGGCCGCAAAAGCACTGGATGGCTTCAGGCCCTGTCCTGGTTCCCGGGGGGATGATGAGCCTGTGGTTAATTCTTCTTCCTGATGGGAAAATAGAGTGACCTGTGCCTGTCCCAACACCAAGAGCTAGTCTCTCACTGGTTCCCCGTCTTCCCGTTCATCCTCAGGACAAATTGCAACCTGCACGGAACAGGAGGTTAAAGGTGCTGATGCTCCAAATAAGGAGATTGCTAGTAAAGCGGCTGGAATGGAGAACCCGGGCACAAGGAGATGAGAAATGAGGTGCGTTTTAGATATTTTTCCCCATCACACGGTGTACCATCTTTTTGTTTTCTCATGCATGTTTTCGATGTAGGAAGATGCCCTTGAACCTGGAGATTTGGGACCCATGGGATGGGTACCACGCAGTATTACTTTAAAGGGTCTGCGTTTGCTCACCCAACCTCACCAAACCTCTCAGCCCCAAGAGTGTCCACCCTTATGTCTCATCCAGCTGTGGGTCTAGATATGGTCAATCCAGGTTGCATCACAGCCCCTGAACGCATTGTGTAAGAATTTCTCTCTCTTTCACTGTCTTTGTTTCATGGGTTTGTAAAAGTAATTTATTTTTATAATGGGGTTTAGCTGCTTTTCACTGCTGTGTTTATGCTGCTTTACACCCACTTGACACACTAACAGAGAGATATCAATACATAGGTTTTAAGATTATTACTAGTCAGATATATTCTTGTGTGGTGAATAGGGCGTGTTGAGTCCAGTTTTCTGAGCAAGGAGTAGGTCTTGTCTATTACATATTGGGTTTATGGAACGGTATCTGAGCTAATTTGAAACCCTTGTTTTATGTATCACCCCACCTCACCTTTCCCTTTAAGCAGCCATAGTGTGTTTTCTGCCTGTGTGACTCTGTTCTGTTTTGTAATTCAGTTCAAGTGTAACGGTTTTTACATTCCCTCTATCAGTGATACCTTATGAGAAGTGTCCTTTTCTGTGTGACTTATTTCACTTAGAATCGTCGTACCTAAATCCACTCATCATGCTGCTACTAGCCTTATGACATTGATTTCATGGCTGAGTGATATTCCATTGTACATAAGGACCACAACTTCTTTATCCATTTTTCTCTTTCCTGGGATATTGAAGGTGGAATGAAGTGGAGGTCCTTGTCAACAGAGCAGCCCTAAACTTTGGGGTGCTTGTGTCTTGCTGATTTTTCATTTTCCCAATTTATACCCCCATGAGTGGAAGTGCCCTATGCTCTCTAAGCTGTGTTTTTCAGATGTTTCAAGACACACCGTACACTTCTCCAGAGTGGCTGTTGGCAATTTACATCCCGCCCATCAGTGTAGCAAGGCTCCCATTTCTCCATGGCCTGTCCCGCATTTCTGGTTTTGAGTCTGTTTTCAGCATGGCCCTTTTGACCGATGGGTAGCGAGTCTTCTTTGTAGCGCTGATTTGCCTTTCCAGGTTGCTTGGTTGGCCAAAAAGGGCGTATGCGTTTTTTCCTGAATATATTCAGGAAAAAACGCATACGCCATTTTTAGCCAAGGGCATCATTGTCAACGTTTTGCCGCTTTTCATGTGCTTTAAAGGCGATTCGAATCTACCTCCTGAAATCTGTTTCCTGCAATTCTGCCTTGATTTCAAATCCTCTTCTTTGCCTTCCCTCAATATATTTGTGGACGAGAGTTATCATTTATAACTCTGCAGGTTTGTGAATTGCAGTGCCCTGAAGCTCCATTTTACAACTCGCTTTTTTGGGAGCTGGCCGCAAAAGCGCTGGATGGCTTCAGGCCCTGTTCTGGTTCCGGGGGGGATGATGAGCCTGTGGTTAATTCTTCTTCCTGATGGGAAAATAGAGTGACCTGTGCCTGTCCCAACACCAAGAGCTAGTCTCTCACTGGTTCCCCGTCTTCCCGTTCATCCTCAGGACAAATTGCAACCTGCACGGAACAGGAGGTTAAAGGTGCTAATGCTGCAAGTAGGGAGATTGTTAGTAAAGCGGCTGGAATGGCGAACCCGGGCACAAGGAGAAGAGAAATGAGGTGCGTTTTAGAAACCTTTCCCCATCACATGGTGTACCATCTTTTTGTTTTCTCATGCATGTTTTCGATGTAGGAAGATGCCCTTGAACCTGGAGATTTGGGACCCATGGGATGGGTACCACGCAGTATTACTTTAAAGGGTCTGCGTTTGCTCACCCAACCTCACCAAACCTCTCAGCCCCAAGAGTGTCCACCCTTATGTCTCATCCAGCTGTGGGTCTAGATATGGTCAATCCAGGTTGCATCACAGCCCCTGAACGCATTGTGTAAGAATTTCTCTCTCTTTCACTGTCTTTGTTTCATGGGTTTGTAAAAGTAATTTATTTTTATAATGGGGTTTAGCTGCTTTTCACTGCTGTGTTTATGCTGCTTTACACCCACTTGACACACTAACAGAGAGATATCAATACATAGGTTTTAAGATTATTACTAGTCAGATATATTCTTGTGTGGTGAATAGGGCGTGTTGAGTCCAGTTTTCTGAGCAAGGAGTAGGTCTTGTCTATTACATATTGGGTTTATGGAACGGTATCTGAGCTAATTTGAAACCCTTGTTTTATGTATCACCCCACCTCACCTTTCCCTTTAAGCAGCCATAGTGTGTTTTCTGCCTGTGTGACTCTGTTCTGTTTTGTAATTCAGTTCAAGTGTAACGGTTTTTACATTCCCTCTATCAGTGATACCTTATGAGAAGTGTCCTTTTCTGTGTGACTTATTTCACTTAGAATCGTCGTACCTAAATCCACTCATCATGCTGCTACTAGCCTTATGACATTGATTTCATGGCTGAGTGATATTCCATTGTACATAAGGACCACAACTTCTTTATCCATTTTTCTCTTTCCTGGGATATTGAAGGTGGAATGAAGTGGAGGTCCTTGTCAACAGAGCAGCCCTCAACTTTGGGGTGCTTGTGTCTTGCTGATTTTTCATTTTCCCAATTTATACCCCCATGAGTGGAAGTGCCCTATGCTCTCTAAGCTGTGTTTTTTAGATGTTTCAAGACACACCGTACACTTCTCCAGAGTGGCTGTTGGCAATTTACATCCCGCCCATCAGTGTAGCAAGGCTCCCATTTCTCCATGGCCTGTCCCGCATTTCTGGTTTTGAGACTGTTTTCTGCATGGCCCTTTTGACCGATGGGTAGCGAGTCTTCTTTGTAGCGCTGATTTGCCTTTCCAGGTTGCTTGGTTGGCCAAAAAGGGCGTATGCGTTTTTTCCTGAATATATTCAGGAAAAAACGCATACGCCATTTTTAGCCAAGGGCATCATTGTCAACGTTTTGCCGCTTTTCATGTGCTTTAAAGGCGATTCGAATCTACCTCCTGAAATCTGTTTCCTGCGATTCTGCCTTGATTTCAAATCCTCTTCTTTGCCTTCCCTCAATATATTTGTGGACGAGAGTTATTATTTATAACTCTGCAGGTTTGTGAATTGCAGTGCCCTGAAGCTCCATTTTACAACTCGCTTTTTTGGGAGCTGGCCGCAAAAGCACTGGATGGCTTCAGGCCCTGTTCTGGTTCCGGGGGGCATGATGAGCCTGTGGTTAATTCTTCTTCCTGATGGGAAAATAGAGTGACCTGTGCCTGTCCCAACACCAAGAGCTAGTCTCTCACTGGTTCCCCGTCTTCCCGTTCATCCTCAGGACAAATTGCAACCTGCACGGAACAGGAGGTTAAAGGTGCTGATGCTCCAAATAAGGAGATTGCTAGTAAAGCGGCTGGAATGGAGAACCCGGGCACAAGGAGATGAGAAATGAGGTGCGTTTTAGATATTTTTCCCCATCACACGGTGTACCATCTTCTGGGTTTCTCGTGCATGTTTTCAATGTAGGAAGATGCCCTTGAACCTGGAGATTTGGGACCCATGGGATGGGTACCACGCAGTATTACTTTAAAGGGTCTGCGTTTGCTCACCCAACCTCACCAAACCTCTCAGCCCCAAGAGTGTCCACCCTTATGTCTCATCCAGCTGTGGGTCTAGATATGGTCAATCCAGGTTGCATCACAGCCCCTGAACGCATTGTGTAAGAATTTCTCTCTCTTTCACTGTCTTTGTTTCATGGGTTTGTAAAAGTAATTTATTTTTATAATGGGGTTTAGCTGCTTTTCACTGCTGTGTGTATGCTGCTTTACACCCACTTGACACACTAACAGAGAGATATCAATACATAGGTTTTAAGATTATTACTAGTCAGATATATTCTTGTGTGGTGAATAGGGCGTGTTGAGTCCAGTTTTCTGAGCAAGGAGTAGGTCTTGTCTATTACATATTGGGTTTATGGAACGGTATCTGAGCTAATTTGAAACCCTTGTTTTATGTATCACCCCACCTCACCTTTCCCTTTAAGCAGCCATAGTGTGTTTTCTGCCTGTGTGACTCTGTTCTGTTTTGTAATTCAGTTCAAGTGTAACGGTTTTTACATTCCCTCTATAAGTGATACCTTATGAGAAGTGTCCTTTTCTGTGTGACTTATTTCACTTAGAATCGTCGTACCTAAATCCACTCATCATGCTGCTACTAGCCTTATGACATTGATTTCATGGCTGAGTGATATTCCATTGTACATAAGGACCACAACTTCTTTATCCATTTTTCTCTTTCCTGGGATATTGAAGGTGGAATGAAGTGGAGGTCCTTGTCAACAGAGCAGCCCTAAACTTTGGGGTGCTTGTGTCTTGCTGATTTTTCATTTTCCCAATTTATACCCCCATGAGTGGAAGTGCCCTATGCTCTCTAAGCTGTGTTTTTTAGATGTTTCAAGACACACCGTACACTTCTCCAGAGTGGCTGTTGGCAATTTACATCCCGCCCATCAGTGTAGCAAGGCTCCCATTTCTCCATGGCCTGTCCCGCATTTCTGGTTTTGAGTCTGTTTTCAGCATGGCCCTTTAGACCGATGGGTAGCGAGTCTTCTTTGTAGCGCTGATTTGCCTTTCCAGGTTGCTTGGTTGGCCAAAAAGGGCGTATGCGTTTTTTCCTGAATATATTCAGGAAAAAACGCATACGCCATTTTTAGCCAAGGGCATCATTGTCAACGTTTTGCCGCTTTTCATGTGCTTTAAAGGCGATTCGAATCTATCTCCTGAAATCTGTTTCCTGCAATTCTGCCTTGATTTCAAATCCTCTTCTTTGCCTTCCCTCAATATATTTGTGGACGAGAGTTATCATTTATAACTCTGCAGGTTTGTGAATTGCAGTGCCCTGAAGCTCCATTTTACAACTCGCTTTTTTGGGAGCTGGCCGCAAAAGCGCTGGATGGCTTCAGGCCCTGTTCTGGTTCCGGGGGGGATGATGAGCCTGTGGTTAATTCTTCTTCCTGATGGGAAAATAGAGTGACCTGTGCCTGTCCCAACACCAAGAGCTAGTCTCTCACTGGTTCCCCGTCTTCCCGTTCATCCTCAGGACAAATTGCAACCTGCACGGAACAGGAGGTTAAAGGTGCTAATGCTGCAAGTAGGGAGATTGTTAGTAAAGCGGCTGGAATGGCGAACCCGGGCACAAGGAGAAGAGAAATGAGGTGCGTTTTAGAAACCTTTCCCCATCACATGGTGTACCATCTTTTTGTTTTCTCATGCATGTTTTCGATGTAGGAAGATGCCCTTGAACCTGGAGATTTGGGACCCATGGGATGGGTACCACGCAGTATTACTTTAAAGGGTCTGCGTTTGCTCACCCAACCTCACCAAACCTCTCAGCCCCAAGAGTGTCCACCCTTATGTCTCATCCAGCTGTGGGTCTAGATATGGTCAATCCAGGTTGCATCACAGCCCCTGAACGCATTGTGTAAGAATTTCTCTCTCTTTCACTGTCTTTGTTTCATGGGTTTGTAAAAGTAATTTATTTTTATAATGGGGTTTAGCTGCTTTTCACTGCTGTGTTTATGCTGCTTTACACCCACTTGACACACTAACAGAGAGATATCAATACATAGGTTTTAAGATTATTACTAGTCAGATATATTCTTGTGTGGTGAATAGGGCGTGTTGAGTCCAGTTTTCTGAGCAAGGAGTAGGTCTTGTCTATTACATATTGGGTTTATGGAACAGTATCTGAGCTAATTTGAAACCCTTGTTTTATGTATCACCCCACCTCACCTTTCCCTTTAAGCAGCCATAGTGTGTTTTCTGCCTGTGTGACTCTGTTCTGTTTTGTAATTCAGTTCAAGTGTAACGGTTTTTACATTCCCTCTATCAGTGATACCTTATGAGAAGTGTCCTTTTCTGTGTGACTTATTTCACTTAGAATCGTCGTACCTAAATCCACTCATCATGCTGCTACTAGCCTTATGACATTGATTTCATGGCTGAGTGATATTCCATTGTACATAAGGACCACAACTTCTTTATCCATTTTTCTCTTTCCTGGGATATTGAAGGTGGAATGAAGTGGAGGTCCTTGTCAACAGAGCAGCCCTCAACTTTGGGGTGCTTGTGTCTTGCTGATTTTTAATTTTCCCAATTTATACCCCCATGAGTGGAAGTGCCCTATGCTCTCTAAGCTGTGTTTTTTAGATGTTTCAAGACACACCGTACACTTCTCCAGAGTGGCTGTTGGCAATTTACATCCCGCCCATCAGTGTAGCAAGGCTCCCATTTCTCCATGGCCTGTCCCGCATTTCTGGTTTTGAGACTGTTTTCAGCATGGCCCTTTTGACCGATGGGTAGCGAGTCTTCTTTGTAGCGCTGATTTGCCTTTCCAGGTTGCTTGGTTGGCCAAAAAGGGCGTATGCGTTTTTTCCTGAATATATTCAGGAAAAAACGCATACGCCATTTTTAGCCAAGGGCATCATTGTCAACGTTTTGCCGCTTTTCATGTGCTTTAAAGGCGATTCGAATCTATCTCCTGAAATCTGTTTCCTGCAATTCTGCCTTGATTTCAAATCCTCTTCTTTGCCTTCCCTCAATATATTTGTGGACGAGAGTTATCATTTATAACTCTGCAGGTTTGTGAATTGCAGTGCCCTGAAGCTCCATTTTACAACTCGCTTTTTTGGGAGCTGGCCGCAAAAGCGCTGGATGGCTTCAGGCCCTGTTCTGGTTCCGGGGGGGATGATGAGCCTGTGGTTAATTCTTCTTCCTGATGGGAAAATAGAGTGACCTGTGCCTGTCCCAACACCAAGAGCTAGTCTCTCACTGGTTCCCCGTCTTCCCGTTCATCCTCAGGACAAATTGCAACCTGCACGGAACAGGAGGTTAAAGGTGCTAATGCTGCAAGTAGGGAGATTGTTAGTAAAGCGGCTGGAATGGCGAACCCGGGCACAAGGAGAAGAGAAATGAGGTGCGTTTTAGAAACCTTTCCCCATCACATGGTGTACCATCTTTTTGTTTTCTCATGCATGTTTTCGATGTAGGAAGATGCCCTTGAACCTGGAGATTTGGGACCCATGGGATGGGTACCACGCAGTATTACTTTAAAGGGTCTGCGTTTGCTCACCCAACCTCACCAAACCTCTCAGCCCCAAGAGTGTCCACCCTTATGTCTCATCCAGCTGTGGGTCTAGATATGGTCAATCCAGGTTGCATCACAGCCCCTGAACGCATTGTGTAAGAATTTCTCTCTCTTTCACTGTCTTTGTTTCATGGGTTTGTAAAAGTAATTTATTTTTATAATGGGGTTTAGCTGCTTTTCACTGCTGTGTTTATGCTGCTTTACACCCACTTGACACACTAACAGAGAGATATCAATACATAGGTTTTAAGATTATTACTAGTCAGATATATTCTTGTGTGGTGAATAGGGCGTGTTGAGTCCAGTTTTCTGAGCAAGGAGTAGGTCTTGTCTATTACATATTGGGTTTATGGAATGGTATCTGAGCTAATTTGAAACCCTTGTTTTATGTATCACCCCACCTCACCTTTCCCTTTAAGCAGCCATAGTGTGTTTTCTGCCTGTGTGACTCTGTTCTGTTTTGTAATTCAGTTCAAGTGTAACGGTTTTTACATTCCCTCTATCAGTGATACCTTATGAGAAGTGTCCTTTTCTGTGTGACTTATTTCACTTAGAATCGTCGTACCTAAATCCACTCATCATGCTGCTACTAGCCTTATGACATTGATTTCATGGCTGAGTGATATTCCATTGTACATAAGGACCACAACTTCTTTATCCATTTTTCTCTTTCCTGGGATATTGAAGGTGGAATGAAGTGGAGGTCCTTGTCAACAGAGCAGCCCTCAACTTTGGGGTGCTTGTGTCTTGCTGATTTTTAATTTTCCCAATTTATACCCCCATGAGTGGAAGTGCCCTATGCTCTCTAAGCTGTGTTTTTTAGATGTTTCAAGACACACCGTACACTTCTCCAGAGTGGCTGTTGGCAATTTACATCCCGCCCATCAGTGTAGCAAGGCTCCCATTTCTCCATGGCCTGTCCCGCATTTCTGGTTTTGAGACTGTTTTCAGCATGGCCCTTTTGACCGATGGGTAGCGAGTCTTCTTTGTAGCGCTGATTTGCCTTTCCAGGTTGCTTGGTTGGCCAAAAAGGGCGTATGCGTTTTTTCCTGAATATATTCAGGAAAAAACGCATACGCCATTTTTAGCCAAGGGCATCATTGTCAACGTTTTGCCGCTTTTCATGTGCTTTAAAGGCGATTCGAATCTACCTCCTGAAATCTGTTTCGTGCAATTCTGCCTTGATTTCAAATCCTCTTCTTTGCCTTCCCTCAATATATTTGTGGACGAGAGTTATCATTTATAACTCTGCAGGTTTGTGAATTGCAGTGCCCTGAAGCTCCATTTTACAACTCGCTTTTTTGGGAGCTGGCCGCAAAAGCGCTGGATAGCTTCAGGCCCTGTTCTGGTTCCGGGGGGGATGATGAGCCTGTGGTTAATTCTTCTTCCTGATGGGAAAATAGAGTGACCTGTGCCTGTCCCAACACCAAGAGCTAGTCTCTCACTGGTTCCCCGTCTTCCCGTTCATCCTCAGGACAAATTGCAACCTGCACGGAACAGGAGGTTAAAGGTGCTAATGCTGCAAGTAGGGAGATTGTTAGTAAAGCGGCTGGAATGGCGAACCCGGGCACAAGGAGAAGAGAAATGAGGTGCGTTTTAGAAACCTTTCCCCATCACATGGTGTACCATCTTTTTGTTTTCTCATGCATGTTTTCGATGTAGGAAGATGCCCTTGAACCTGGAGATTTGGGACCCATGCGATGGGTACCACGCAGTATTACTTTAAAGGGTCTGCGTTTGCTCACCCAACCTCACCAAACCTCTCAGCCCCAAGAGTGTCCACCCTTATGTCTCATCCAGCTGTGGGTCTAGATATGTTCAATCCAGGTTGCATCACAGCGCCTGAACGCATTGTGTAAGAATTTTTCTCTCTTTCACTGTCTTTGTTTCATGGGTTTTTCGAAGTAATTTATTTTTATAATGGGGTTTAGCTGCTTTTCACTGCTGTGTTTATGCCGCTTTACACCCACTTGACACACTAACAGAGAGATATCAATACGTAGGTTTTAAGATTATTACTAGTCAGATATATTCTTGTGCGGTGAATAGGACGTGTTGAGTCCAGTTCTGTGAGCAAGGAGTAGGTCTTGTCTATTACATATTGGGTTTATGGAACGGTATCTGAGCTAATTTGAAACCCTTGTTTTATGTATCACCCCACCTCACCTTTCCCGTTAAGCAGCCATAGTGTGTTTTCTGCATGTGTGACTCTGTTCTGTTTTGTAATTCAGTTCAAGTGTAACGGTTTTTACATTCCCTCTATCAGTGATACCTTATGAGAAGTGTCCTTTTCTGTGTGACTTATTTCACTTAGAATCGTCGTACCTAAATCCACTCATCATGCTGCTACTAACCTTACGGCATTGATTTCATGGCTGAGTGATATTCCATTGTACATAAGGACCACAACTTCTTTATCCATTTTTCTCTTTCCTGGGATATTGAAGGTGGAATGAAGTGGAGGTCCTGGTCAACAGAGCAGCCCTAAACTTTGGGGTGCTTGTGTCTTGCTGATTTTTAATTTTCCCAATTTATACCCCCATGAGTGGAAGTGCCCTATGCTCTCTAAGCTGTGTTTTTCAGATGTTTCAGGACTCACCGGACACTTCTCCAGAGTGGCTCTTGGCAATTTACATCCCGCCCATCAGTGTAGCAAGGCTCCCATTTCTCCATGGCCTGTCCTGCATTTCTGGTTTTGACACTTTTTTCAGCATGGCCCTTTTGACCGATGGGAAGCGAGACTTCTTTGTAGCGCTGATTTGCCTTTCCAGGTTGCTTGGTTGGCCAAAAAGGGCGTATGCGTTTTTTCCTGAATATATTCAGGAAAAAACGCATACGCCCTTTTTGGCCAAGGGCATCATTGTCAACGTTTTGCCGCTTTTCATGTGCTTTAAAGGCGATTCGTATCTACCTCCTGAAATCTGTTTCCTGCAATTCTGCCTTGATTTCAAATCCTCTTCTTTGCCTTCCCTCAATATATTTGTGGACGAGAGTTATCATTTATAACTCTGCAGGTTTGTGAATTGCAGTGCCCTGAACCTCCGTTTTACAACTCGTTTTTATGGGAGCTGGCCGCAAAATCGCAGAATGGCTTCAGGCCCTGTTCTGGTTCCGGGGGGCAGGCTGAGCCTGTGGTTAATTCTTCTTTCTGATGGGAAAATAGAGTGACCTGTGCCTGTCCCAACACCAAGAGCTAGTCTCTCGTTGGTTCCACGTCTTCCCGTTTATCCTCAGGACAAATTGCAACCTGTACGGAACAGGAGGTTAAAGGTGCTGATGCTCCAAGTAGGGAGCTTGCTAGTAAAGCAGCTGGAATGGCAAACCCGGGCACAAGGAGATGAGAAATGAGGTGCGTTTTAGAAGCCTTTCCCCATCACACGGTGTACCATTTTCTGGGTTTCTCATGCATGTTTTGGATGTAGGAAGATGCCCTTGAACCTGGAGATTTGGGACCCATGCGATGGGTACCACGCAGTATTACGTTAAAGGGTCTGCGTTTGCTCACCCAACCTCACCAAACCTCTCAGCCCCAAGAGTGTCCACCCTTATGTCTCATCCAGCTGTGCGTCTAGATATGGTCAATCCAGGTTGCATCACAGCCCCTGAACGCATTGTGTAAGAATTTCTCTCTCTTTCACTGTCTTTGTTTCATGGGTGTTTCAAAGTAATTTATTTTTATAATGGGGTTTAGCTGCTTTTCACTGCTGTGTTTATGCCGCTTTACACCCACTTGACACACTAACAGAGAGATATCAATACATAGGTTTTACGATTATTATTAGTCAGATATATTCTTGTGCGGTGAATAGGGCGTGTTGAGTCCAGTTCTGTGAGCAAGGAGTAGGTCTTGTCTATTACATATTGGGTTTATGGAACGGTATCTGAGCTAATTTGATACCCTTGTTTTATGTATCACCCCACCTCACCTTTCCCGTTAAGCAGCCATAGTGTGTTTTCTGCATGTGTGACTCTGTTCTGTTTTGTAATTCAGTTCAAGTGTAACGGTTTTTACATTCCCTCTATCAGTGATACCTTATGAGAAGTGTCCTTTTCTGTGTGACTTATTTCACTTAGAATCGTCGTACCTAAATCCACTCATCATGCTGCTACTAACCTTATGACATTGATTTCATGGCTGAGTGATATTCCATTGTACATAAGGACCACAACTTCTTTATCCATTTTTCTCTTTCCTGGGATATTTAAGGTGGAATGAAGTGGAGGTCCTTGTCAACAGAGCAGCCCTAAACTTTGGGGTGCTTGTGTCTTGCTGATTTTTAATTTTTCCAATTTATACCCCCATGAGTGGAAGTGCCCTATGCTCTCTAAGATGTGTTTTTCAGATGTTTCAGGACACACCGTACACTTCTCCAGAGTGGCTGTTGGCAATTTACATCCCGCCCATCAGTGTAGCAAGGCTCCCATTTCTCCATGGCCTGTACTGCATTTCTGGTTTTGACACTTTTTTCAGCATGGCCCTTTTGACCGATGGGAAGCGAGACTTCTCTGTAGCACTGATTTGCCTTTCCAGGTTGCTTGGTTGGCCAAAAATGGCGTATGCGATTTTTCCTGAATATATTCAGGAAAAAACGCATACGCCCTTTTTGGCCAAGGGCATCATTGTCAACGTTTTGCCGCTTTTCATGTGCTTTAAAGGCGATTCGTATCTACCTCCTGAAATCTGTTTCATGCAATTCTGCCTTGATTTCAAATCCTCTTCTTTGCCTTCCCTCAATATATTTGTGGACGAAAGTTATCATTTATAACTCTGCAGGTTTGTGAGTTGCAGTGCCCTGAACCTCCATTTTACAACTCGCTTTTTTGGGAGCTGGCCGCAAAAGCGCAGGATGGCTTCAGGCCCTGTTCTGGTTCTGGGGGGCAGGCTGAGCCTGTGGTTAATTCTTCTTCCTGATGGGAAAATAGAGTGACCTGTGCCTGTCCCAACACCAAGAGCTAGTCTCTCACTGGTTCCCCGTCTTCCCGTTCATCCTCAGGACAAATTGCAACCTGCACGGAACAGGAGGTTAAAGGTGCTAATGCTGCAAGTAGGGAGATTGTTAGTAAAGCGGCTGGAATGGCGAACCCGGGCACAAGGAGAAGAGAAATGAGGTGCGTTTTAGAAACCTTTCCCCATCACATGGTGTACCATCTTTTTGTTTTCTCATGCATGTTTTCGATGTAGGAAGATGCCCTTGAACCTGGAGATTTGGGACCCATGCGATGGGTACCACGCAGTATTACTTTAAAGGGTCTGCGTTTGCTCACCCAACCTCACCAAACCTCTCAGCCCCAAGAGTGTCCACCCTTATGTCTCATCCAGCTGTGGGTCTAGATATGGTCAATCCAGGTTGCATCACAGCCCCTGAACGCATTGTGTAAGAATTTCTCTCTCTTTCACTGTCTTTGTTTCATGGGTTTGTAAAAGTAATTTATTTTTATAATGGGGTTTAGCTGCTTTTCACTGCTGTGTTTATGCTGCTTTACACCCACTTGACACACTAACAGAGAGATATCAATACATAGGTTTTAAGATTATTACTAGTCAGATATATTCTTGTGTGGTGAATAGGGCGTGTTGAGTCCAGTTTTCTGAGCAAGGAGTAGGTCTTGTCTATTACATATTGGGTTTATGGAACGGTATCTGAGCTAATTTGAAACCCTTGTTTTATGTATCACCCCACCTCACCTTTCCCTTTAAGCAGCCATAGTGTGTTTTCTGCCTGTGTGACTCTGTTCTGTTTTGTAATTCAGTTCAAGTGTAACGGTTTTTACATTCCCTCTATCAGTGATACCTTATGAGAAGTGTCCTTTTCTGTGTGACTTATTTCACTTAGAATCGTCGTACCTAAATCCACTCATCATGCTGCTACTAGCCTTATGACATTGATTTCATGGCTGAGTGATATTCCATTGTACATAAGGACCACAACTTCTTTATCCATTTTTCTCTTTCCTGGGATATTGAAGGTGGAATGAAGTGGAGGTCCTTGTCAACAGAGCAGCCCTCAACTTTGGGGTGCTTGTGTCTTGCTGATTTTTAATTTTCCCAATTTATACCCCCATGAGTGGAAGTGCCCTATGCTCTCTAAGCTGTGTTTTTTAGATGTTTCAAGACACACCGTACACTTCTCCAGAGTGGCTGTTGGCAATTTACATCCCGCCCATCAGTGTAGCAAGGCTCCCATTTCTCCATGGCCTGTCCCGCATTTCTGGTTTTGAGACTGTTTTCAGCATGGCCCTTTTGACCGATGGGTAGCGAGTCTTCTTTGTAGCGCTGATTTGCCTTTCCAGGTTGCTTGGTTGGCCAAAAAGGGCGTATGCGTTTTTTCCTGAATATATTCAGGAAAAAACGCATACGCCATTTTTAGCCAAGGGCATCATTGTCAACGTTTTGCCGCTTTTCATGTGCTTTAAAGGCGATTCGAATCTACCTCCTGAAATCTGTTTCCTGCAATTCTGCCTTGATTTCAAATCCTCTTCTTTGCCTTCCCTCAATATATTTGTGGACGAGAGTTATCATTTATAACTCTGCAGGTTTGTGAATTGCAGTGCCCTGAAGCTCCATTTTACAACTCGCTTTTTTGGGAGCTGGCCGCAAAAGCGCTGGATGGCTTCAGGCCCTGTTCTGGTTCCGGGGGGGATGATGAGCCTGTGGTTAATTCTTCTTCCTGATGGGAAAATAGAGTGACCTGTGCCTGTCCCAACACCAAGAGCTAGTCTCTCACTGGTTCCCCGTCTTCCCGTTCATCCTCAGGACAAATTGCAACCTGCACGGAACAGGAGGTTAAAGGTGCTAATGCTGCAAGTAGGGAGATTGTTAGTAAAGCGGCTGGAATGGCGAACCCGGGCACAAGGAGAAGAGAAATGAGGTGCGTTTTAGAAACCTTTCCCCATCACATGGTGTACCATCTTTTTGTTTTCTCATGCATGTTTTCGATGTAGGAAGATGCCCTTGAACCTGGAGATTTGGGACCTATGCGATGGGTACCACGCAGTATTACTTTAAAGGGTCTGCGTTTGCTCACCCAACCTCACCAAACCTCTCAGCCCCAAGAGTGTCCACCCTTATGTCTCATCCAGCTGTGGGTCTAGATATGTTCAATCCAGGTTGCATCACAGCGCCTGAACGCATTGTGTAAGAATTTCTCTCTCTTTCACTGTCTTTGTTTCATGGGTTTTTCGAAGTAATTTATTTTTATAATGGGGTTTAGCTGCTTTTCACTGCTGTGTTTATGCCGCTTTACACCCACTTGACACACTAACAGAGAGATATCAATACATAGGTTTTAAGATTATTACTAGTCAGATATATTCTTGTGCGGTGAATAGGGCGTGTTGAGTCCAGTTGTCTGAGCAAGGAGTAGGTCTTGTCTATTACATATTGGGTTTATGGAACGGTATCTGAGCTAATTTGAAACCCTTGTTTTATGTATCACCCCACCTCACCTTTCCCGTTAAGCAGCCATAGTGTGTTTTCTGCATGTGTGACTCTGTTCTGTTTTGTAATTCAGTTCAAGTGTAACGGTTTTTACATTCCCTCTATCAGTGATACCTTATGAGAAGTGTCCTTTTCTGTGTGACTTATTTCACTTAGAATCGTCGTACCTAAATCCACTCATCATGCTGCTACTAACCTTACGGCATTGATTTCATGGCTGAGTGATATTCCATTGTACATAAGGACCACAACTTCTTTATCCATTTTTCTCTTTCCTGGGATATTGAAGGTGGAATGAAGTGGAGGTCCTTGTCAACAGAGCAGCCCTAAACTTTGGGGTGCTTGTGTCTTGCTGATTTTTAATTTTCCCAATTTATACCCCCATGAGTGGAAGTGCCCTATGCTCTCTAAGCTGTGTTTTTCAGATATTTCAGGACTCACCGGACACTTCTCCAGAGTGGCTCTTGGCAATTTACATCCCGCCCATCAGTGTAGCAAGGCTCCCATTTCTCCATGGCCTGTCCTGCATTTCTGGTTTTGACACTTTTTTCAGCATGGCCCTTTTGACCGATGGGAAGCGAGACTTCTTTGTAGCGCTGATTTGCCTTTCCAGGTTGCTTGGTTGGCCAAAAAGGGCGTATGCGTTTTTTCCTGAATATATTCAGGAAAAAACGCATACGCCCTTTTTGGCCAAGGGCATCATTGTCAACGTTTTGCCGCTTTTCATGTGCTTTAAAGGCGATTCGTATCTACCTCCTGAAATCTGTTTCCTGCAATTCTGCCTTGATTTCAAATCCTCTTCTTTGCCTTCCCTCAATATATTTGTGGACGAGAGTTATCATTTATAACTCTGCAGGTTTGTGAATTGCAGTGCCCTGAACCTCCGTTTTACAACTCGTTTTTATGGGAGCTGGCCGCAAAATCGCAGAATGGCTTCAGGCCCTGTTCTGGTTCCGGGGGGCAGGCTGAGCCTGTGGTTAATTCTTCTTTCTGATGGGAAAATAGAGTGACCTGTGCCTGTCCCAACACCAAGAGCTAGTCTCTCGTTGGTTCCACGTCTTCCCGTTTATCCTCAGGACAAATTGCAACCTGTACGGAACAGGAGGTTAAAGGTGCTGATGCTCCAAGTAGGGAGCTTGCTAGTAAAGCAGCTGGAATGGCAAACCCGGGCACAAGGAGATGAGAAATGAGGTGCGTTTTAGAAGCCTTTCCCCATCACACGGTGTACCATTTTCTGGGTTTCTCATGCATGTTTTGGATGTAGGAAGATGCCCTTGAACCTGGAGATTTGGGACCCATGCGATGGGTACCACGCAGTATTACGTTAAAGGGTCTGCGTTTGCTCACCCAACCTCACCAAACCTCTCAGCCCCAAGAGTGTCCACCCTTATGTCTCATCCAGCTGTGCGTCTAGATATGGTCAATCCAGGTTGCATCACAGCCCCTGAACGCATTGTGTAAGAATTTCTCTCTCTTTCACTGTCTTTGTTTCATGGGTGTTTCAAAGTAATTTATTTTTATAATGGGGTTTAGCTGCTTTTCACTGCTGTCTTTATGCCGCTTTACACCCACTTGACACACTAACAGAGAGATATCAATACATAGGTTTTAAGATTATTACTAGTCAGATATATTCTTGTGCGGTGAATAGGGCGTGTTGAGTCCAGTTCTGTGAGCAAGGAGTAGGTCTTGTCTATTACATATTGGGTTTATGGAACGGTATCTGAGCTAATTTGATACCCTTGTTTTATGTATCACCCCACCTCACCTTTCCCGTTAAGCAGCCATAGTGTGTTTTCTGCATGTGTGACTCTGTTCTGTTTTGTAATTCAGTTCAAGTGTAACGGTTTTTACATTCCCTCTATCAGTGATACCTTATGAGAAGTGTCCTTTTCTGTGTGACTTATTTCACTTAGAATCGTCGTACCTAAATCCACTCATCATGCTGCTACTAACCTTATGACATTGATTTCATGGCTGAGTGATATTCCATTGTACATAAGGACCACAACTTCTTTATCCATTTTTCTCTTTCCTGGGATATTAAAGGTGGAATGAAGTGGAGGTCCTTGTCAACAGAGCAGCCCTAAACTTTGGGGTGCTTGTGTCTTGCTGATTTTTAATTTTTCCAATTTATACCCCCATGAGTGGAAGTGCCCTATGCTCTCTAAGATGTGTTTTTCAGATGTTTCAGGACACACCGTACACTTCTCCAGAGTGGCTGTTGGCAATTTACATCCCGCCCATCAGTGTAGCAAGGCTCCCATTTCTCCATGGCCTGTACTGCATTTCTGGTTTTGACACTTTTTTCAGCATGGCCCTTTTGACCGATGGGAAGCGAGACTTCTCTGTAGCACTGATTTGCCTTTCCAGGTTGCTTGGTTGGCCAAAAATGGCGTATGCGATTTTTCCTGAATATATTCAGGAAAAAACGCATACGCCCTTTTTGGCCAAGGGCATCATTGTCAACGTTTTGCCGCTTTTCATGTGCTTTAAAGGCGATTCGTATCTACCTCCTGAAATCTGTTTCATGCAATTCTGCCTTGATTTCAAATCCTCTTCTTTGCCTTCCCTCAATATATTTGTGGACGAAAGTTATCATTTATAACTCTGCAGGTTTGTGAGTTGCAGTGCCCTGAACCTCCATTTTACAACTCGCTTTTTTGGGAGCTGGCCGCAAAAGCGCAGGATGGCTTCAGGCCCTGTTCTGGTTCTGGGGGGCAGGCTGAGCCTGTGGTTAATTCTTCTTCCTGATGGGAAAATAGAGTGACCTGTGCCTGTCCCAACACCAAGAGCTAGTCTCTCACTGGTTCCCCGTCTTCCCGTTCATCCTCAGGACAAATTGCAACCTGCACGGAACAGGAGGTTAAAGGTGCTAATGCTGCAAGTAGGGAGATTGTTAGTAAAGCGGCTGGAATGGCGAACCCGGGCACAAGGAGAAGAGAAATGAGGTGCGTTTTAGAAACCTTTCCCCATCACATGGTGTACCATCTTTTTGTTTTCTCATGCATGTTTTCGATGTAGGAAGATGCCCTTGAACCTGGAGATTTGGGACCTATGCGATGGGTACCACGCAGTATTACTTTAAAGGGTCTGCGTTTGCTCACCCAACCTCACCAAACCTCTCAGCCCCAAGAGTGTCCACCCTTATGTCTCATCCAGCTGTGGGTCTAGATATGGTCAATCCAGGTTGCATCACAGCCCCTGAACGCATTGTGTAAGAATTTCTCTCTCTTTCACTGTCTTTGTTTCATGGGTTTGTAAAAGTAATTTATTTTTATAATGGGGTTTAGCTGCTTTTCACTGCTGTGTTTATGCTGCTTTACACCCACTTGACACACTAACAGAGAGATATCAATACATAGGTTTTAAGATTATTACTAGTCAGATATATTCTTGTGTGGTGAATAGGGCGTGTTGAGTCCAGTTTTCTGAGCAAGGAGTAGGTCTTGTCTATTACATATTGGGTTTATGGAACGGTATCTGAGCTAATTTGAAACCCTTGTTTTATGTATCACCCCACCTCACCTTTCCCTTTAAGCAGCCATAGTGTGTTTTCTGCCTGTGTGACTCTGTTCTGTTTTGTAATTCAGTTCAAGTGTAACGGTTTTTACATTCCCTCTATCAGTGATACCTTATGAGAAGTGTCCTTTTCTGTGTGACTTATTTCACTTAGAATCGTCGTACCTAAATCCACTCATCATGCTGCTACTAGCCTTATGACATTGATTTCATGGCTGAGTGATATTCCATTGTACATAAGGACCACAACTTCTTTATCCATTTTTCTCTTTCCTGGGATATTGAAGGTGGAATGAAGTGGAGGTCCTTGTCAACAGAGCAGCCCTAAACTTTGGGGTGCTTGTGTCTTGCTGATTTTTCATTTTCCCAATTTATACCCCCATGAGTGGAAGTGCCCTATGCTCTCTAAGCTGTGTTTTTTAGATGTTTCAAGACACACCGTACACTTCTCCAGAGTGGCTGTTGGCAATTTACATCCCGCCCATCAGTGTAGCAAGGCTCCCATTTCTCCATGGCCTGTCCCGCATTTCTGGTTTTGAGACTGTTTTCTGCATGGCCCTTTTGACCGATGGGTAGCGAGTCTTCTTTGTAGCGCTGATTTGCCTTTCCAGGTTGCTTGGTTGGCCAAAAAGGGCGTATGCGTTTTTTCCTGAATATATTCAGGAAAAAACGCATACGCCATTTTAAGCCAAGGGCATCATTGTCAACGTTTTGCCGCTTTTCATGTGCTTTAAAGGCGATTCGAATCTACCTCCTGAAATCTGTTTCCTGCGATTCTGCCTTGATTTCAAATCCTCTTCTTTGCCTTCCCTCAATATATTTGTGGACGAGAGTTATTATTTATAACTCTGCAGGTTTGTGAATTGCAGTGCCCTGAAGCTCCATTTTACAACTCGCTTTTTTGGGAGCTGGCCGCAAAAGCACTGGATGGCTTCAGGCCCTGTTCTGGTTCCGGGGGGGATGATGAGCCTGTGGTTAATTCTTCTTCCTGATGGGAAAATAGAGTGACCTGTGCCTGTCCCAACACCAAGAGCTAGTCTCTCACTGGTTCCCCGTCTTCCCGTTCATCCTCAGGACAAATTGCAACCTGCACGGAACAGGAGGTTAAAGGTGCTGATGCTCCAAATAAGGAGATTGCTAGTAAAGCGGCTGGAATGGAGAACCCGGGCACAAGGAGATGAGAAATGAGGTGCGTTTTAGATATTTTTCCCCATCACACGGTGTACCATCTTCTGGGTTTCTCGTGCATGTTTTCAATGTAGGAAGATGCCCTTGAACCTGGAGATTTGGGACCCATGGGATGGGTACCACGCAGTATTACTTTAAAGGGTCTGCGTTTGCTCACCCAACCTCACCAAACCTCTCAGCCCCAAGAGTGTCCACCCTTATGTCCAATCCAGCTGTGGGTCTAGATATGGTCAATCCAGGTTGCATCACAGCCCCTGAACGCATTGTGTAAGAATTTCTCTCTCTTTCACTGTCTTTGTTTCATGGGTTTGTAAAAGTAATTTATTTTTATAATGGGGTTTAGCTGCTTTTCACTGCTGTGTGTATGCTGCTTTACACCCACTTGACACACTAACAGAGAGATATCAATACATAGGTTTTAAGATTATTACTAGTCAGATATATTCTTGTGTGGTGAATAGGGCGTGTTGAGTCCAGTTTTCTGAGCAAGGAGTAGGTCTTGTCTATTACATATTGGGTTTATGGAACGGTATCTGAGCTAATTTGAAACCCTTGTTTTATGTATCACCCCACCTCACCTTTCCCTTTAAGCAGCCATAGTGTGTTTTCTGCCTGTGTGACTCTGTTCTGTTTTGTAATTCAGTTCAAGTGTAACGGTTTTTACATTCCCTCTATCAGTGATACCTTATGAGAAGTGTCCTTTTCTGTGTGACTTATTTCACTTAGAATCGTCGTACCTAAATCCACTCATCATGCTGCTACTAGCCTTATGACATTGATTTCATGGCTGAGTGATATTCCATTGTACATAAGGACCACAACTTCTTTATCCATTTTTCTCTTTCCTGGGATATTGAAGGTGGAATGAAGTGGAGGTCCTTGTCAACAGAGCAGCCCTAAACTTTGGGGTGCTTGTGTCTTGCTGATTTTTCATTTTCCCAATTTATACCCCCATGAGTGGAAGTGCCCTATGCTCTCTAAGCTGTGTTTTTCAGATGTTTCAAGACACACCGTACACTTCTCCAGAGTGGCTGTTGGCAATTTACATCCCGCCCATCAGTGTAGCAAGGCTCCCATTTCTCCATGGCCTGTCCCGCATTTCTGGTTTTGAGTCTGTTTTCAGCATGGCCCTTTTGACCGATGGGTAGCGAGTCTTCTTTGTAGCGCTGATTTGCCTTTCCAGGTTGCTTGGTTGGCCAAAAAGGGCGTATGCGTTTTTTCCTGAATATATTCAGGAAAAAACGCATACGCCATTTTTAGCCAAGGGCATCATTGTCAACGTTTTGCCGCTTTTCATGTGCTTTAAAGGCGATTCGAATCTACCTCCTGAAATCTGTTTCCTGCAATTCTGCCTTGATTTCAAATCCTCTTCTTTGCCTTCCCTCAATATATTTGTGGACGAGAGTTATCATTTATAACTCTGCAGGTTTGTGAATTGCAGTGCCCTGAAGCTCCATTTTACAACTCGCTTTTTTGGGAGCTGGCCGCAAAAGCGCTGGATGGCTTCAGGCCCTGTTCTGGTTCCGGGGGGGATGATGAGCCTGTGGTTAATTCTTCTTCCTGATGGGAAAATAGAGTGACCTGTGCCTGTCCCAACACCAAGAGCTAGTCTCTCACTGGTTCCCCGTCTTCCCGTTCATCCTCAGGACAAATTGCAACCTGCACGGAACAGGAGGTTAAAGGTGCTAATGCTGCAAGTAGGGAGATTGTTAGTAAAGCGGCTGGAATGGCGAACCCGGGCACAAGGAGAAGAGAAATGAGGTGCGTTTTAGAAACCTTTCCCCATCACATGGTGTACCATCTTTTTGTTTTCTCATGCATGTTTTCGATGTAGGAAGATGCCCTTGAACCTGGAGATTTGGGACCCATGGGATGGGTACCACGCAGTATTACTTTAAAGGGTCTGCGTTTGCTCACCCAACCTCACCAAACCTCTCAGCCCCAAGAGTGTCCACCCTTATGTCTCATCCAGCTGTGGGTCTAGATATGGTCAATCCAGGTTGCATCACAGCCCCTGAACGCATTGTGTAAGAATTTCTCTCTCTTTCACTGTCTTTGTTTCATGGGTTTGTAAAAGTAATTTATTTTTATAATGGGGTTTAGCTGCTTTTCACTGCTGTGTTTATGCTGCTTTACACCCACTTGACACACTAACAGAGAGATATCAATACATAGGTTTTAAGATTATTACTAGTCAGATATATTCTTGTGTGGTGAATAGGGCGTGTTGAGTCCAGTTTTCTGAGCAAGGAGTAGGTCTTGTCTATTACATATTGGGTTTATGGAACGGTATCTGAGCTAATTTGAAACCCTTGTTTTATGTATCACCCCACCTCACCTTTCCCTTTAAGCAGCCATAGTGTGTTTTCTGCCTGTGTGACTCTGTTCTGTTTTGTAATTCAGTTCAAGTGTAACGGTTTTTACATTCCCTCTATCAGTGATACCTTATGAGAAGTGTCCTTTTCTGTGTGACTTATTTCACTTAGAATCGTCGTACCTAAATCCACTCATCATGCTGCTACTAGCCTTATGACATTGATTTCATGGCTGAGTGATATTCCATTGTACATAAGGACCACAACTTCTTTATCCATTTTTCTCTTTCCTGGGATATTTAAGGTGGAATGAAGTGGAGGTCCTTGTCAACAGAGCAGCCCTAAACTTTGGGGTGCTTGTGTCTTGCTGATTTTTAATTTTTCCAATTTATACCCCCATAAGTGGAAGTGCCCTATGCTCTCTAAGATGTGTTTTTCAGATGTTTCAGGACACACCGTACACTTCTCCAGAGTGGCTGTTGGCAATTTACATCCCGCCCATCAGTGTAGCAAGGCTCCCATTTCTCCATGGCCTGTACTGCATTTCTGGTTTTGACACTTTTTTCAGCATGGCCCTTTTGACCGATGGGAAGCGAGACTTCTCTGTAGCACTGATTTGCCTTTCCAGGTTGCTTGGTTGGCCAAAAATGGCGTATGCGATTTTTCCTGAATATATTCAGGAAAAAACGCATACGCCCTTTTTGGCCAAGGGCATCATTGTCAACGTTTTGCCGCGTTTCATGTGCTTTAAAGGCGATTCGTATCTACCTCCTGAAATCTGTTTCATGCAATTCTGCCTTGATTTCAAATCCTCTTCTTTGCCTTCCCTCAATATATTTGTGGACGAAAGTTATCATTTATAACTCTGCAGGTTTGTGAGTTGCAGTGCCCTGAACCTCCATTTTACAACTCGCTTTTTTGGGAGCTGGCCGCAAAAGCGCAGGATGGCTTCAGGCCCTGTTCTGGTTCTGGGGGGCAGGCTGAGCCTGTGGTTAATTCTTCTTCCTGATGGGAAAATAGAGTGACCTGTGCCTGTCCCAACACCAAGAGCTAGTCTCTCACTGGTTCCCCGTCTTCCCGTTCATCCTCAGGACAAATTGCAACCTGCACGGAACAGGAGGTTAAAGGTGCTAATGCTGCAAGTAGGGAGATTGTTAGTAAAGCGGCTGGAATGGCGAACCCGGGCACAAGGAGAAGAGAAATGAGGTGCGTTTTAGAAACCTTTCCCCATCACATGGTGTACCATCTTTTTGTTTTCTCATGCATGTTTTTGATGTAGGAAGATGCCCTTGAACCTGGAGATTTGGGACCTATGCGATGGGTACCACGCAGTATTACTTTAAAGGGTCTGCGTTTGCTCACCCAACCTCACCAAACCTCTCAGCCCCAAGAGTGTCCACCCTTATGTCTCATCCAGCTGTGGGTCTAGATATGGTCAATCCAGGTTGCATCACAGCCCCTGAACGCATTGTGTAAGAATTTCTCTCTCTTTCACTGTCTTTGTTTCATGGGTTTGTAAAAGTAATTTATTTTTATAATGGGGTTTAGCTGCTTTTCACTGCTGTGTTTATGCTGCTTTACACCCACTTGACACACTAACAGAGAGATATCAATACATAGGTTTTAAGATTATTACTAGTCAGATATATTCTTGTGTGGTGAATAGGGCGTGTTGAGTCCAGTTTTCTGAGCAAGGAGTAGGTCTTGTCTATTACATATTGGGTTTATGGAACGGTATCTGAGCTAATTTGAAACCCTTGTTTTATGTATCACCCCACCTCACCTTTCCCTTTAAGCAGCCATAGTGTGTTTTCTGCCTGTGTGACTCTGTTCTGTTTTGTAATTCAGTTCAAGTGTAACGGTTTTTACATTCCCTCTATCAGTGATACCTTATGAGAAGTGTCCTTTTCTGTGTGACTTATTTCACTTAGAATCGTCGTACCTAAATCCACTCATCATGCTGCTACTAGCCTTATGACATTGATTTCATGGCTGAGTGATATTCCATTGTACATAAGGACCACAACTTCTTTATCCATTTTTCTCTTTCCTGGGATATTGAAGGTGGAATGAAGTGGAGGTCCTTGTCAACAGAGCAGCCCTCAACTTTGGGGTGCTTGTGTCTTGCTGATTTTTCATTTTCCCAATTTATACCCCCATGAGTGGAAGTGCCCTATGCTCTCTAAGCTGTGTTTTTTAGATGTTTCAAGACACACCGTACACTTCTCCAGAGTGGCTGTTGGCAATTTACATCCCGCCCATCAGTGTAGCAAGGCTCCCATTTCTCCATGGCCTGTCCCGCATTTCTGGTATTGAGACTGTTTTCTGCATGGCCCTTTTGACCGATGGGTAGCGAGTCTTCTTTGTAGCGCTGATTTGCCTTTCCAGGTTGCTTGGTTGGCCAAAAAGGGCGTATGCGTTTTTTCCTGAATATATTCAGGAAAAAACGCATACGCCATTTTAAGCCAAGGGCATCATTGTCAACGTTTTGCCGCTTTTCATGTGCTTTAAAGGCGATTCGAATCTACCTCCTGAAATCTGTTTCCTGCAATTCTGCCTTGATTTCAAATCCTCTTCTTTGCCTTCCCTCAATATATTTGTGGACGAGAGTTATCATTTATAACTCTGCAGGTTTGTGAATTGCAGTGCCCTGAAGCTCCATTTTACAACTCGCTTTTTTGGGAGCTGGCCGCAAAAGCGCTGGATGGCTTCAGGCCCTGTTCTGGTTCCGGGGGGGATGATGAGCCTGTGGTTAATTCTTCTTCCTGATGGGAAAATAGAGTGACCTGTGCCTGTCCCAACACCAAGAGCTAGTCTCTCACTGGTTCCCCGTCTTCCCGTTCATCCTCAGGACAAATTGCCACCTGCACGGAACAGGAGGTTAAAGGTGCTAATGCTGCAAGTAGGGAGATTGTTAGTAAAGCGGCTGGAATGGCGAACCCGGGCACAAGGAGAAGAGAAATGAGGTGCGTTTTAGAAACCTTTCCCCATCACATGGTGTACCATCTTTTTGTTTTCTCATGCATGTTTTCGATGTAGGAAGATGCCCTTGAACCTGGAGATTTGGGACCCATGGGATGGGTACCACGCAGTATTACTTTAAAGGGTCTGCGTTTGCTCACCCAACCTCACCAAACCTCTCAGCCCCAAGAGTGTCCACCCTTATGTCTCATCCAGCTGTGGGTCTAGATATGGTCAATCCAGGTTGCATCACAGCCCCTGAACGCATTGTGTAAGAATTTCTCTCTCTTTCACTGTCTTTGTTTCATGGGTTTGTAAAAGTAATTTATTTTTATAATGGGGTTTAGCTGCTTTTCACTGCTGTGTTTATGCTGCTTTACACCCACTTGACACACTAACAGAGAGATATCAATACATAGGTTTTAAGATTATTACTAGTCAGATATATTCTTGTGTGGTGAATAGGGCGTGTTGAGTCCAGTTTTCTGAGCAAGGAGTAGGTCTTGTCTATTACATATTGGGTTTATGGAACGGTATCTGAGCTAATTTGAAACCCTTGTTTTATGTATCACCCCACCTCACCTTTCCCTTTAAGCAGCCATAGTGTGTTTTCTGCCTGTGTGACTCTGTTCTGTTTTGTAATTCAGTTCAAGTGTAACGGTTTTTACATTCCCTCTATCAGTGATACCTTATGAGAAGTGTCCTTTTCTGTGTGACTTATTTCACTTAGAATCGTCGTACCTAAATCCACTCATCATGCTGCTACTAGCCTTATGACATTGATTTCATGGCTGAGTGATATTCCATTGTACATAAGGACCACAACTTCTTTATCCATTTTTCTCTTTCCTGGGATATTGAAGGTGGAATGAAGTGGAGGTCCTTGTCAACAGAGCAGCCCTCAACTTTGGGGTGCTTGTGTCTTGCTGATTTTTAATTTTCCCAATTTATACCCCCATGAGTGGAAGTGCCCTATGCTCTCTAAGCTGTGTTTTTTAGATGTTTCAAGACACACCGTACACTTCTCCAGAGTGGCTGTTGGCAATTTACATCCCGCCCATCAGTGTAGCAAGGCTCCCATTTCTCCATGGCCTGTCCCGCATTTCTGGTTTTGAGACTGTTTTCAGCATGGCCCTTTTGACCGATGGGTAGCGAGTCTTCTTTGTAGCGCTGATTTGCCTTTCCAGGTTGCTTGGTTGGCCAAAAAGGGCGTATGCGTTTTTTCCTGAATATATTCAGGAAAAAACGCATACGCCATTTTTAGCCAAGGGCATCATTGTCAACGTTTTGCCGCTTTTCATGTGCTTTAAAGGCGATTCGAATCTACCTCCTGAAATCTGTTTCCTGCAATTCTGCCTTGATTTCAAATCCTCTTCTTTGCCTTCCCTCAATATATTTGTGGACGAGAGTTATCATTTATAACTCTGCAGGTTTGTGAATTGCAGTGCCCTGAAGCTCCATTTTACAACTCGCTTTTTTGGGAGCTGGCCGCAAAAGCGCTGGATGGCTTCAGGCCCTGTTCTGGTTCCGGGGGGGATGATGAGCCTGTGGTTAATTCTTCTTCCTGATGGGAAAATAGAGTGACCTGTGCCTGTCCCAACACCAAGAG
This sequence comes from Balaenoptera borealis, assembly GCF_965194805.1. Taxonomy (NCBI): domain Eukaryota; kingdom Metazoa; phylum Chordata; class Mammalia; order Artiodactyla; family Balaenopteridae; genus Balaenoptera; species Balaenoptera borealis. The sequence goes on along the minus strand of NW_028123969.1, from coordinate 541,856 downwards.
CTAGTCTCTCACTGGTTCCCCGTCTTCCCGTTCATCCTCAGGACAAATTGCAACCTGCACGGAACAGGAGGTTAAAGGTGCTAATGCTGCAAGTAGGGAGATTGTTAGTAAAGCGGCTGGAATGGCGAACCCGGGCACAAGGAGAAGAGAAATGAGGTGCGTTTTAGAAACCTTTCCCCATCACATGGTGTACCATCTTTTTGTTTTCTCATGCATGTTTTCGATGTAGGAAGATGCCCTTGAACCTGGAGATTTGGGACCTATGCGATGGGTACCACGCAGTATTACTTTAAAGGGTCTGCGTTTGCTCACCCAACCTCACCAAACCTCTCAGCCCCAAGAGTGTCCACCCTTATGTCTCATCCAGCTGTGGGTCTAGATATGTTCAATCCAGGTTGCATCACAGCGCCTGAACGCATTGTGTAAGAATTTCTCTCTCTTTCACTGTCTTTGTTTCCTGGGTTTTTCGAAGTAATTTATTTTTATAATGGGGTTTAGCTGCTTTTCACTGCTGTGTTTATGCCGCTTTACACCCACTTGACACACTAACAGAGAGATATCAATACATAGGTTTTAAGATTATTACTAGTCAGATATATTCTTGTGCGGTGAATAGGGCGTGTTGAGTCCAGTTCTCTGAGCAAGGAGTAGGTCTTGTCTATTACATATTGGGTTTATGGAACGGTATCTGAGCTAATTTGAAACCCTTGTTTTATGTATCACCCCACCTCACCTTTCCCGTTAAGCAGCCATAGTGTGTTTTCTGCATGTGTGACTCTGTTCTGTTTTGTAATTCAGTTCAAGTGTAACGGTTTTTACATTCCCTCTATCAGTGATACCTTATGAGAAGTGTCCTTTTCTGTGTGACTTATTTCACTTAGAATCGTCATACCTAAATCCACTCATCATGCTGCTACTAACCTTACGGCATTGATTTCATGGCTGAGTGATATTCCATTGTACATAAGGACCACAACTTCTTTATCCATTTTTCTCTTTCCTGGGATATTTAAGGTGGAATGAAGTGGAGGTCCTGGTCAACAGAGCAGCCCTAAACTTTGGGGTGCTTGTGTCTTGCTGATTTTTAATTTTCCCAATTTATACCCCCATGAGTGGAAGTGCCCTATGCTCTCTAAGCTGTGTTTTTCAGATGTTTCAGGACTCACCGGACACTTCTCCAGAGTGGCTCTTGGCAATTTACATCCCGCCCATCAGTGTAGCAAGGCTCCCATTTCTCCATGGCCTGTCCTGCATTTCTGGTTTTGACACTTTTTTCAGCATGGCCCTTTTGACCGATGGGAAGCGAGACTTCTTTGTAGCGCTGATTTGCCTTTCCAGGTTGCTTGGTTGGCCAAAAAGGGCGTATGCGTTTTTTCCTGAATATATTCAGGAAAAAACGCATACGCCCTTTTTGGCCAAGGGCATCATTGTCAACGTTTTGCCGCTTTTCATGTGCTTTAAAGGCGATTCGTATCTACCTCCTGAAATCTGTTTCCTGCAATTCTGCCTTGATTTCAAATCCTCTTCTTTGCCTTCCCTCAATATATTTGTGGACGAGAGTTATCATTTATAACTCTGCAGGTTTGTGAATTGCAGTGCCCTGAACCTCCGTTTTACAACTCGTTTTTATGGGAGCTGGCCGCAAAATCGCAGAATGGCTTCAGGCCCTGTTCTGGTTCCGGGGGGCAGGCTGAGCCTGTGGTTAATTCTTCTTTCTGATGGGAAAATAGAGTGACCTGTGCCTGTCCCAACACCAAGAGCTAGTCTCTCGTTGGTTCCACGTCTTCCCGTTTATCCTCAGGACAAATTGCAACCTGTACGGAACAGGAGGTTAAAGGTGCTGATGCTCCAAGTAGGGAGCTTGCTAGTAAAGCAGCTGGAATGGCAAACCCGGGCACAAGGAGATGAGAAATGAGGTGCGTTTTAGAAGCCTTTCCCCATCACACGGTGTACCATTTTCTGGGTTTCTCATGCATGTTTTGGATGTAGGAAGATGCCCTTGAACCTGGAGATTTGGGACCCATGCGATGGGTACCACGCAGTATTACGTTAAAGGGTCTGCGTTTGCTCACCCAACCTCACCAAACCTCTCAGCCCCAAGAGTGTCCACCCTTATGTCTCATCCAGCTGTGCGTCTAGATATGGTCAATCCAGGTTGCATCACAGCCCCTGAACGCATTGTGTAAGAATTTCTCTCTCTTTCACTGTCTTTGTTTCATGGGTGTTTCAAAGTAATTTATTTTTATAATGGGGTTTAGCTGCTTTTCACTGCTGTGTTTATGCCGCTTTACACCCACTTGACACACTAACAGAGAGATATCAATACATAGGTTTTACGATTATTATTAGTCAGATATATTCTTGTGCGGTGAATAGGGCGTGTTGAGTCCAGTTCTGTGAGCAAGGAGTAGGTCTTGTCTATTACATATTGGGTTTATGGAACGGTATCTGAGCTAATTTGATACCCTTGTTTTATGTATCACCCCACCTCACCTTTCCCGTTAAGCAGCCATAGTGTGTTTTCTGCATGTGTGACTCTGTTCTGTTTTGTAATTCAGTTCAAGTGTAACGGTTTTTACATTCCCTCTATCAGTGATACCTTATGAGAAGTGTCCTTTTCTGTGTGACTTATTTCACTTAGAATCGTCGTACCTAAATCCACTCATCATGCTGCTACTAACCTTATGACATTGATTTCATGGCTGAGTGATATTCCATTGTACATAAGGACCACAACTTCTTTATCCATTTTTCTCTTTCCTGGGATATTTAAGGTGGAATGAAGTGGAGGTCCTTGTCAACAGAGCAGCCCTAAACTTTGGGGTGCTTGTGTCTTGCTGATTTTTAATTTTTCCAATTTATACCCCCATGAGTGGAAGTGCCCTATGCTCTCTAAGCTGTGTTTTTCAGATGTTTCAGGACACACCGTACACTTCTCCAGAGTGGCTGTTGGCAATTTACATCCCGCCCATCAGTGTAGCAAGGCTCCCATTTCTCCATGGCCTGTACTGCATTTCTGGTTTTGACACTTTTTTCAGCATGGCCCTTTTGACCGATGGGAAGCGAGACTTCTCTGTAGCACTGATTTGCCTTTCCAGGTTGCTTGGTTGGCCAAAAATGGCGTATGCGATTTTTCCTGAATATATTCAGGAAAAAACGCATACGCCCTTTTTGGCCAAGGGCATCATTGTCAACGTTTTGCCGCTTTTCAAGTGCTTTAAAGGCGATTCGTATCTACCTCCTGAAATCTGTTTCATGCAATTCTGCCTTGATTTCAAATCCTCTTCTTTGCCTTCCCTCAATATATTTGTGGACGAAAGTTATCATTTATAACTCTGCAGGTTTGTGAGTTGCAGTGCCCTGAACCTCCATTTTACAACTCGCTTTTTTGGGAGCTGGCCGCAAAAGCGCAGGATGGCTTCAGGCCCTGTTCTGGTTCTGGGGGGCAGGCTGAGCCTGTGGTTAATTCTTCTTCCTGATGGGAAAATAGAGTGACCTGTGCCTGTCCCGACACCAAGAGCTAGTCTCTCGTTGGTTCCCCATCTTCCCGTTCATCCTCAGGACAAATTGCAACCTGTACGGAACAGGAGGTTAAAGGTGCTGATGCTCCAAGTAGGGAGATTGCTAGTAAAGCAGCTGGAATGGCGAACTCGGGCACAAGGAGATGAGAAATGATGTGCGTTTTAGAAACCTTTCCCCATCACACGGTGTACCATCTTCTGGGTTTCTCATGCATGTTTTCGATGTAGGAAGATGCCCTTGAAGCTGGAGATTTGGGACCCATGCGATGGGTACCACGACGTATTACTTTAAAGGGTCTGCGTTTGCTCACCCAACCTCACCAAACCTCTCAGCCCCAAGAGTGTCCACCCTTATGTCTCATCCAGCTGTGGGTCTAGATATGGTCAATCCAGGTTGCATCACAGCCCCTGAACTCATTGTGTAAGAATTTCTATCTCTTTCACTGTCGTTGTTTCATGGGTTTTTCAAAGTAATTTATTTTCATAATGGGGTTTAGCTGCTTTTCACGGCTGTGTTTATGCCGCTTTACACCCACTTGACACACTAACAGAGAGATATCAATACATAGGTTTTAAGATTATTACTAGTCAGATATATTCTTGTGCGGTGAATAGGGCGTGTTGAGTCCAGTTCTCTGAGCAAGGAGTAGGTCTTGTCTATTACATATTGGGTTTATGGAACGGTATCTGAGCTAATTTGATACCCTTGTTTTATGTATCACCCCACCTCACCTTTCCCGTTAAGCAGCCATAGTGTGTTTTCTGCATGTGTGACTCTGTTCTGTTTTGTAATTCAGTTCAAGTGTAACGGTTTTTACATTCCCTCTATCAGTGATACCTTATGAGAAGTGTCCTTTTCTGTGTGACTTATTTCAGTTAGAATCGTCGTACCTAAATCCACTCATCATGCTGCTACTAACCTTATGACATTGATTTCATGGCTGAGTGATATTCCATTGTACATAAGGACCACAACTTCTTTATCCATTTTTCTCTTTCCTTGGATATTTAAGGTGGAATGAAGTGGAGGTCCTTGTCAACAGAGCAGCCCTCAACTTTGGGGTGCTTGTGTCTTGCTGATTTTTCATTTTCCCCATTTATACCCCCATGAGTGGAAGTGCCCTATGCTCTCTAAGATGTGTTTTTCAGATGTTTCAGGAGACACGGTACACTTCTCCAGAGTGGCTGTTGGCAATTTACATCCCGCCCATCAGTGTAGCAAGGCTCCCATTTCTCCATGGCCTCTCCTGCATTTCTGGTTTTGACACTTTTTTCAGCATGGCCCTTTTGACCGATGGGAAGCGAGACTTCTCTGTAGCACTGATTTGCCTTTCCAGGTTGCTTGGTTGGCCAAAAAGGGCGTATGCGTTTTTTCCTGAATATATTCAGGAAAAAACGCATACGCCCTTTTTGGCCAAGGGCATCATTGTCTACGTTTTGCCGCTTTTCATGTGCTTTAAAGGCGATTCGTATCTACCTCCTGAAATCTGTTTCGTGCAATTCTGCCTTGATTTCAAATCCTCTTCTTTGCCTTCCCTCAATATATTTGTGGACGAGAGTTATCATTTATAACTCTGCAGGTTTGTGAATTGCAGTGTCCTGAACCTCCATTTTACAACTCGCTTTTTAGGGAGCTGGCCGCAAAAGCGCAGGATGGCTTCAGGCCCTGTTCTGGTTCCGGGGGGCAGGCTGAGCCTGTGGTTAATTCTTCTTCCTGATGGGAAAATAGAGTGACCTGTGCCTGTCCCGACACCAAGAGCTAGTCTCTCGTTTGTTCCCCGTCTTCCCGTTCATCCTCAGGACAAATTGCAACCTGTACGGAACAGGAGGTTAAAGGTGCTGATGCTCCAAGTAGGGAGATTGCTAGTAAAGTGGCTGGAATGGCGAACCCGGGCACAAGGAGATGAGAAATGAGGTGCGTTTTAGAAACCTTTCCCCATCACACGGTGTACCATCTTCTGGGTTTCTCATGCATGTTTTCGATGTAGGAAGATGCCCTTGAACCTGGAGATTTGGGACCCATGCGACGGGTACCACGCAGTATTACTTTAAACGGTCTGCGTTTGCTCACCCAACCTCACCAAACCTCTCAGCCCCAAGAGTGTCCACCCTTATGTCTCATCCAGCTGTGGGTCTAGATATAGTCAATCTAGGTTGCATCACAGCCCCTGAACTCATTGTGTAAGAATTTCTATCTCTTTCACTGTCGTTGTTTCATGGGTTTTTCAAAGTAATTTATTTTCATAATGGGGTTTAGCTGCTTTTCACGGCTGTGTTTATGCCGCTTTACACCCACTTGACACACTAACAGAGAGATATCAATACATAGGTTTTAAGATTATTACTAGTCAGATATATTCTTGTGCGGTGAATAGGGCGTGTTGAGTCCAGTTCTCTGAGCAAGGAGTAGGTCTTGTCTACTACATATTGGGTTTATGGAACGGTATCTGAGCTAATTTGATACCCTTGTTTTATGTATCACCCCACCTCACCTTTCCCGTTAAGCAGCCATAGTCTGTTTTCTGCATGTGTGACTCTGTTCTGTTTTGTAATTCAGTTCAAGTGTAACGGTTTTTACATTCCCTCTAAAAGTGATAACTTATGAGAAGTGTCCTTTTCTGTGTGACTTATTTCACTTAGAATCGTCGTACCTAAATCCACTCATCATGCTGCTACTAACCTTATGACATTGATTTCATGGCTGAGTGATATTCCATTGTACATAAGGACCACAACTTCTTTATCCATTTTTCTCTTTCCTTGGATATTTAAGGTGGAATGAAGTGGAGGTCCTTGTCAACAGAGCAGCCCTAAACTTTGGGGTGCTTGTGTCTTGCTGATTTTTCATTTTCCCAATTTATACCCCCATGAGTCGAAGTGCCCTATGCTCTCTAAGCTGTGTTTTTCAGATGTTTCAGGACACACCGTACACTTCTCCAGAGTGGCTGTTGGCAATTTACATCCCGCCCATCAGTGTAGCAAGGCTCTCATTTCTCCATGGCCTGTCCTGCATTTCTGGTTTTGACACTTTTTTCAGCATGGCCCTTTTGACCGATGGGAAGCGAGACTTCTTTGTAGCGCTGATTTGCCTTTCCAGGTTGCTTGGTTGGCCAAAAAGGGCGTATGCGTTTTTTCCTGAATATATTCAGGAAAAAACGCATACGCCCTTTTTGGCCAAGGGCATCATTGTCAACATTTTGCCGCTTTTCATGTGCTTTAAAGGCGATTCGAATCTACCTCCTGAAATCTGTTTCCTGCAATTCTGCCTTGATTTCAAATCCTCTTCTTTGCCTTCCCTCAATATATTTGTGGACGAGAGTTATCATTTATAACTCTGCAGGTTTGTGAATTGCAGTGTCCTGAACCTCCATTTTACAACTCGCTTTTTAGGGAGCTGGCCGCAAAAGCGCAGGATGGCTTCAGGCCCTGTTCTGGTTCCGGGGGGCAGGCTGAGCCTGTGGTTAATTCTTCTTCCTGATGGGAAAATAGAGTGACCTGTGCCTGTCCCGACACCAAGAGCTAGTCTCTCGTTGGTTCCCCTTCTTCCCGTTCATCCTCAGGACAAATTGCAACCTGTACGGAACAGGAGGTAAAAGGTGCTGATGCTCCAAGTAGGGAGATTGCTAGTAAAGTGGCTGGAATGGCGAACCCGGGCACAAGGAGATGAGAAATGAGGTGCGTTTTAGAAACCTTTCCCCATCACACGGTGTACCATCTTCTGGGTTTCTCATGCATGTTTTCGATGTAGGAAGATGCCCTTGAACCTGGAGATTTGGGACCCATGCGATGGGTACCACGCCGTATTACTTTAAAGGGTCTGCGTTTGCTCACCCAACCTCACCAAACCTCTCAGCCCCAAGAGTGTCCACCCTTATGTCTCATCCAGCTGTGGGTCTAGATATGGTCAATCCAGGTTGCATCACAGCCCCTGAACTCATTGTGTAAGAATTTCTATCTCTTTCACTGTCGTTGTTTCATGGGTTTTTCAAAGTAATTTATTTTCATAATGGGGTTTAGCTGCTTTTCACGGCTGTGTTTATGCCGCTTTACACCCACTTGACACACTAACAGAGAGATATCAATACATAGGTTTTAAGATTATTACTAGTCAGATATATTCTTGTGCGGTGAATAGGGCGTGTTGAGTCCAGTTCTCTGAGCAAGGAGTAGGTCTTGTCTACTACATATTGTGTTTATGGAACGGTATCTGAGCTAATTTGATACCCTTGTTTTATGTATCACCCCACCTCACCTTTCCCGTTAAGCAGCCATAGTGTGTTTTCTGCATGTGTGACTCTGTTCTGTTTTGTAATTCAGTTCAAGTGTAACGGTTTTTACATTCCCTCTATCAGTGATACCTTATGAGAAGTGTCCTTTTCTGTGTGACTTATTTCACTTAGAATCGTCGTACCTAAATCCACTCATCATGCTGCTACTAACCTTATGACATTGATTTCATGGCTGAGTGATATTCCATTGTACATAAGGACCACAACTTCTTTATCCATTTTTCTCTTTCCTGGGATATTTAAGGTGGAATGAAGTGGAGGTCCTTGTCAACAGAGCAGCCCTAAACTTTGGGGTGCTTGTGTCTTGCTGATTTTTAATTTTTCCAATTTATACCCCCATGAGTGGAAGTGCCCTATGCTCTCTAAGCTGTGTTTTTCAGATGTTTCAGGACACACCGTACACTTCTCCAGAGTGGCTGTTGGCAATTTACATCCCGCCCATCAGTGTAGCAAGGCTCCCATTTCTCCATGGCCTGTACTGCATTTCTGGTTTTGACACTTTTTTCAGCATGGCCCTTTTGACCGATGGGAAGCGAGACTTCTCTGTAGCACTGATTTGCCTTTCCAGGTTGCTTGGTTGGCCAAAAATGGCGTATGCGATTTTTCCTGAATATATTCAGGAAAAAACGCATACGCCCTTTTTGGCCAAGGGCATCATTGTCAACGTTTTGCCGCTTTTCAAGTGCTTTAAAGGCGATTCGTATCTACCTCCTGAAATCTGTTTCATGCAATTCTGCCTTGATTTCAAATCCTCTTCTTTGCCTTCCCTCAATATATTTGTGGACGAAAGTTATCATTTATAACTCTGCAGGTTTGTGAGTTGCAGTGCCCTGAACCTCCATTTTACAACTCGCTTTTTTGGGAGCTGGCCGCAAAAGCGCAGGATGGCTTCAGGCCCTGTTCTGGTTCTGGGGGGCAGGCTGAGCCTGTGGTTAATTCTTCTTCCTGATGGGAAAATAGAGTGACCTGTGCCTGTCCCGACACCAAGAGCTAGTCTCTCGTTGGTTCCCCATCTTCCCGTTCATCCTCAGGACAAATTGCAACCTGTACGGAACAGGAGGTTAAAGGTGCTGATGCTCCAAGTAGGGAGATTGCTAGTAAAGCAGCTGGAATGGCGAACTCGGGCACAAGGAGATGAGAAATGATGTGCGTTTTAGAAACCTTTCCCCATCACACGGTGTACCATCTTCTGGGTTTCTCATGCATGTTTTCGATGTAGGAAGATGCCCTTGAAGCTGGAGATTTGGGACCCATGCGATGGGTACCACGACGTATTACTTTAAAGGGTCTGCGTTTGCTCACCCAACCTCACCAAACCTCTCAGCCCCAAGAGTGTCCACCCTTATGTCTCATCCAGCTGTGGGTCTAGATATGGTCAATCCAGGTTGCATCACAGCCCCTGAACTCATTGTGTAAGAATTTCTATCTCTTTCACTGTCGTTGTTTCATGGGTTTTTCAAAGTAATTTATTTTCATAATGGGGTTTAGCTGCTTTTCACGGCTGTGTTTATGCCGCTTTACACCCACTTGACACACTAACAGAGAGATATCAATACATAGGTTTTAAGATTATTACTAGTCAGATATATTCTTGTGCGGTGAATAGGGCGTGTTGAGTCCAGTTCTCTGAGCAAGGAGTAGGTCTTGTCTATTACATATTGGGTTTATGGAACGGTATCTGAGCTAATTTGATACCCTTGTTTTATGTATCACCCCACCTCACCTTTCCCGTTAAGCAGCCATAGTGTGTTTTCTGCATGTGTGACTCTGTTCTGTTTTGTAATTCAGTTCAAGTGTAACGGTTTTTACATTCCCTCTATCAGTGATACCTTATGAGAAGTGTCCTTTTCTGTGTGACTTATTTCAGTTAGAATCGTCGTACCTAAATCCACTCATCATGCTGCTACTAACCTTATGACATTGATTTCATGGCTGAGTGATATTCCATTGTACATAAGGACCACAACTTCTTTATCCATTTTTCTCTTTCCTTGGATATTTAAGGTGGAATGAAGTGGAGGTCCTTGTCAACAGAGCAGCCCTCAACTTTGGGGTGCTTGTGTCTTGCTGATTTTTCATTTTCCCCATTTATACCCCCATGAGTGGAAGTGCCCTATGCTCTCTAAGATGTGTTTTTCAGATGTTTCAGGAGACACGGTACACTTCTCCAGAGTGGCTGTTGGCAATTTACATCCCGCCCATCAGTGTAGCAAGGCTCCCATTTCTCCATGGCCTCTCCTGCATTTCTGGTTTTGACACTTTTTTCAGCATGGCCCTTTTGACCGATGGGAAGCGAGACTTCTCTGTAGCACTGATTTGCCTTTCCAGGTTGCTTGGTTGGCCAAAAAGGGCGTATGCGTTTTTTTCCTGAATATATTCAGGAAAAAACGCATACGCCCTTTTTGGCCAAGGGCATCATTGTCTACGTTTTGCCGCTTTTCATGTGCTTTAAAGGCGATTCGTATCTACCTCCTGAAATCTGTTTCGTGCAATTCTGCCTTGATTTCAAATCCTCTTCTTTGCCTTCCCTCAATATATTTGTGGACGAGAGTTATCATTTATAACTCTGCAGGTTTGTGAATTGCAGTGTCCTGAACCTCCATTTTACAACTCGCTTTTTAGGGAGCTGGCCGCAAAAGCGCAGGATGGCTTCAGGCCCTGTTCTGGTTCCGGGGGGCAGGCTGAGCCTGTGGTTAATTCTTCTTCCTGATGGGAAAATAGAGTGACCTGTGCCTGTCCCGACACCAAGAGCTAGTCTCTCGTTGGTTCCCCGTCTTCCCGTTCATCCTCAGGACAAATTGCAACCTGTACGGAACAGGAGGTTAAAGGTGCTGATGCTCCAAGTAGGGAGATTGCTAGTAAAGTGGCTGGAATGGCGAACCCGGGCACAAGGAGATGAGAAATGAGGTGCGTTTTAGAAACCTTTCCCCATCACACGGTGTACCATCTTCTGGGTTTCTCATGCATGTTTTCGATGTAGGAAGATGCCCTTGAACCTGGAGATTTGGGACCCATGCGACGGGTACCACGCAGTATTACTTTAAACGGTCTGCGTTTGCTCACCCAACCTCACCAAACCTCTCAGCCCCAAGAGTGTCCACCCTTATGTCTCATCCAGCTGTGGGTCTAGATATAGTCAATCTAGGTTGCATCACAGCCCCTGAACTCATTGTGTAAGAATTTCTATCTCTTTCACTGTCGTTGTTTCATGGGTTTTTCAAAGTAATTTATTTTCATAATGGGGTTTAGCTGCTTTTCACGGCTGTGTTTATGCCGCTTTACACCCACTTGACACACTAACAGAGAGATATCAATACATAGGTTTTAAGATTATTACTAGTCAGATATATTCTTGTGCGGTGAATAGGGCGTGTTGAGTCCAGTTCTCTGAGCAAGGAGTAGGTCTTGTCTACTACATATTGGGTTTATGGAACGGTATCTGAGCTAATTTGATACCCTTGTTTTATGTATCACCCCACCTCACCTTTCCCGTTAAGCAGCCATAGTCTGTTTTCTGCATGTGTGACTCTGTTCTGTTTTGTAATTCAGTTCAAGTGTAACGGTTTTTACATTCCCTCTAAAAGTGATAACTTATGAGAAGTGTCCTTTTCTGTGTGACTTATTTCACTTAGAATCGTCGTACCTAAATCCACTCATCATGCTGCTACTAACCTTATGACATTGATTTCATGGCTGAGTGATATTCCATTGTACATAAGGACCACAACTTCTTTATCCATTTTTCTCTTTCCTTGGATATTTAAGGTGGAATGAAGTGGAGGTCCTTGTCAACAGAGCAGCCCTAAACTTTGGGGTGCTTGTGTCTTGCTGATTTTTCATTTTCCCAATTTATACCCCCATGAGTCGAAGTGCCCTATGCTCTCTAAGCTGTGTTTTTCAGATGTTTCAGGACACACCGTACACTTCTCCAGAGTGGCTGTTGGCAATTTACATCCCGCCCATCAGTGTAGCAAGGCTCTCATTTCTCCATGGCCTGTCCTGCATTTCTGGTTTTGACACTTTTTTCAGCATGGCCCTTTTGACCGATGGGAAGCGAGACTTCTTTGTAGCGCTGATTTGCCTTTCCAGGTTGCTTGGTTGGCCAAAAAGGGCGTATGCGTTTTTTCCTGAATATATTCAGGAAAAAACGCATACGCCCTTTTTGGCCAAGGGCATCATTGTCAACATTTTGCCGCTTTTCATGTGCTTTAAAGGCGATTCGAATCTACCTCCTGAAATCTGTTTCCTGCAATTCTGCCTTGATTTCAAATCCTCTTCTTTGCCTTCCCTCAATATATTTGTGGACGAGAGTTATCATTTATAACTCTGCAGGTTTGTGAATTGCAGTGTCCTGAACCTCCATTTTACAACTCGCTTTTTAGGGAGCTGGCCGCAAAAGCGCAGGATGGCTTCAGGCCCTGTTCTGGTTCCGGGGGGCAGGCTGAGCCTGTGGTTAATTCTTCTTCCTGATGGGAAAATAGAGTGACCTGTGCCTGTCCCGACACCAAGAGCTAGTCTCTCGTTGGTTCCCCTTCTTCCCGTTCATCCTCAGGACAAATTGCAACCTGTACGGAACAGGAGGTAAAAGGTGCTGATGCTCCAAGTAGGGAGATTGCTAGTAAAGTGGCTGGAATGGCGAACCCGGGCACAAGGAGATGAGAAATGAGGTGCGTTTTAGAAACCTTTCCCCATCACACGGTGTACCATCTTCTGGGTTTCTCATGCATGTTTTCGATGTAGGAAGATGCCCTTGAACCTGGAGATTTGGGACCCATGCGATGGGTACCACGCCGTATTACTTTAAAGGGTCTGCGTTTGCTCACCCAACCTCACCAAACCTCTCAGCCCCAAGAGTGTCCACCCTTATGTCTCATCCAGCTGTGGGTCTAGATATGGTCAATCCAGGTTGCATCACAGCCCCTGAACTCATTGTGTAAGAATTTCTATCTCTTTCACTGTCGTTGTTTCATGGGTTTTTCAAAGTAATTTATTTTCATAATGGGGTTTAGCTGCTTTTCACGGCTGTGTTTATGCCGCTTTACACCCACTTGACACACTAACAGAGAGATATCAATACATAGGTTTTAAGATTATTACTAGTCAGATATATTCTTGTGCGGTGAATAGGGCGTGTTGAGTCCAGTTCTCTGAGCAAGGAGTAGGTCTTGTCTACTACATATTGTGTTTATGGAACGGTATCTGAGCTAATTTGATACCCTTGTTTTATGTATCACCCCACCTCACCTTTCCCGTTAAGCAGCCATAGTGTGTTTTCTGCATGTGTGACTCTGTTCTGTTTTGTAATTCAGTTCAAGTGTAACGGTTTTTACATTCCCTCTATCAGTGATACCTTATGAGAAGTGTCCTTTTCTGTGTGACTTATTTCACTTAGAATCGTCGTACCTAAATCCACTCATCATGCTGCTACTAACCTTATGACATTGATTTCATGGCTGAGTGATATTCCATTGTACATAAGGACCACAACTTCTTTATCCATTTTTCTCTTTCCTGGGATATTTAAGGTGGAATGAAGTGGAGGTCCTTGTCAACAGAGCAGCCCTCAACTTTGGGGTGCTTGTGTCTTGCTGATTTTTAATTTTCCCAATTTATACCCCCATGAGTGGAAGTGCCCTATGCTCTCTAAGCTGTGTTTTTCAGATGTTTCAGAACACACCGTACACTTCTCCAGAGTGGCTGTTGGCAATTTACATCCCGCCCATCAGTGTAGCAAGGCTCCCATTTCTCCATGGCCTGTCCTGCATTTCTGGTTTTGACACTTTTTTCAGCATGGCCCTTTTGACCGATGGGAAGCGAGACTTCTCTGTAGCGCTGATTTGCCTTTCCAGGTTGCTTGGTTGGCCAAAAAGGGCGTATGCGTTTTTTCCTGAATATATTCAGGAAAAAACGCATACGCCCTTTTTGGCCAAGGGCATCATTGTCTACGTTTTGCCGCTTTTCATGTGCTTTAAAGGCGATTCGTATCTACCTCCTGAAATCTGTTTCGTGCAATTCTGCCTTGATTTCAAATCCTCTTCTTTGCCTTCCCTCAATATATTTGTGGACGAGAGTTATCATTTATAACTCTGCAGGTTTGTGAATTGCAGTGTCCTGAACCTCCATTTTACAACTCGCTTTTTAGGGAGCTGGCCGCAAAAGCGCAGGATGGCTTCAGGCCCTGTTCTGGTTCCGGGGGGCAGGCTGAGCCTGTGGTTAATTCTTCTTCCTGATGGGAAAATAGAGTGACCTGTGCCTGTCCCGACACCAAGAGCTAGTCTCTCGTTGGTTCCCGGTCTTCCCGTTCATCCTCAGGACAAATTGCAACCTGTACGGAACAGGAGGTTAAAGGTGCTGATGCTCCAAGTAGGGAGATTGCTAGTAAAGCGGCTGGAATGGCGAACCCGGGCACAAGGAGATGAGAAATGAGGTGCGTTTTAGAAACCTTTCCCCATCACACGGTGTACCATCTTCTGGGTTTCTCATGCATGTTTTCGATGTAGGAAGATGCCCTTGAACCTGGAGATTTGGGACCCATGCGACGGGTACCACGCAGTATTACTTTAAAGGGTCTGCGTTTGCTCACCCAACCTCACCAAACCTCTCAGCCCCAAGAGTGTCCACCCTTATGTCTCATCCAGCTGTGGGTCTAGATATAGTCAATCTAGGTTGCATCACAGCCCCTGAACTCATTGTGTAAGAATTTCTATCTCTTTCACTGTCGTTGTTTCATGGGTTTTTCAAACTAATTTTTTTTCATAATGGGGTTTAGCTGCTTTTCACGGCTGTGTTTATGCCGCTTTACACCCACTTGACACACTAACAGAGAGATATCAATACATAGGTTTTAAGATTATTACTAGTCAGATATATTCTTGTGCGGTGAATAGGGCGTGTTGAGTCCAGTTCTCTGAGCAAGGAGTAGGTCTTGTCTACTACATATTGGGTTTATGGAACGGTATCTGAGCTAATTTGATACCCTTGTTTTATGTATCACCCCACCTCACCTTTCCCGTTAAGCAGCCATAGTCTGTTTTCTGCATGTGTGACTCTGTTCTGTTTTGTAATTCAGTTCAAGTGTAACGGTTTTTACATTCCCTCTAAAAGTGATAACTTATGAGAAGTGTCCTTTTCTGTGTGACTTATTTCACTTAGAATCGTCGTACCTAAATCCACTCATCATGCTGCTACTAACCTTATGACATTGATTTCATGGCTGAGTGATATTCCATTGTACATAAGGACCACAACTTCTTTATCCATTTTTCTCTTTCCTTGGATATTTAAGGTGGAATGAAGTGGAGGTCCTTGTCAACAGAGCAGCCCTAAACTTTGGGGTGCTTGTGTCTTGCTGATTTTTCATTTTCCCAATTTATACCCCCATGAGTGGAAGTGCCCTATGCTCTCTAAGCTGTGTTTTTCAGATGTTTCAGGACACACCGTACACTTCTCCAGAGTGGCTGTTGGCAATTTACATCCCGCCCATCAGTGTAGCAAGGCTCTCATTTCTCCATGGCCTGTCCTGCATTTCTGGTTTTGACACTTTTTTCAGCATGGCCCTTTTGACCGATGGGAAGCGAGACTTCTTTGTAGCGCTGATTTGCCTTTCCAGGTTGCTTGGTTGGCCAAAAAGGGCGTATGCGTTTTTTCCTGAATATATTCAGGAAAAAACGCATACGCCCTTTTTGGCCAAGGGCATCATTGTCAACATTTTGCCGCTTTTCATGTGCTTTAAAGGCGATTCGAATCTACCTCCTGAAATCTGTTTCCTGCAATTCTGCCTTGATTTCAAATCCTCTTCTTTGCCTTCCCTCAATATATTTGTGGACGAGAGTTATCATTTATAACTCTGCAGGTTTGTGAATTGCAGTGCCCTGAACCTCCATTTTACAACTCGCTTTTTTGGGAGCTGGCCGCAAAAGCGCAGGATGGCTTCAGGCCCTGTTCTGGTTCCGCGGGGCAGGCTGAGCCTGTGGTTAATTCTTCTTCCTGATGGGAAAATAGAGTGACCTGTGCCTGTCCCGACACCAAGAGCTAGTCTCTCGTTGGTTCCCCGTCTTCCCGTTCATCCTCAGGACAAATTGCAACCTGTACGGAACAGGAGGTAAAAGGTGCTGATGCTCCAAGTAGGGAGATTGCTAGTAAAGTGGCTGGAATGGCGAACCCGGGCACAAGGAGATGAGAAATGAGGTGCGTTTTAGAAACCTTTCCCCATCACACGGTGTACCATCTTCTGGGTTTCTCATGCATGTTTTCGATGTAGGAAGATGCCCTTGAACCTGGAGATTTGGGACCCATGCGATGGGTACCACGCCGTATTACTTTAAAGGGTCTGCGTTTGCTCACCCAACCTCACCAAACCTCTCAGCCCCAAGAGTGTCCACCCTTATGTCTCATCCAGCTGTGGGTCTAGATATGGTCAATCCAGGTTGCATCACAGCCCCTGAACTCATTGTGTAAGAATTTCTATCTCTTTCACTGTCGTTGTTTCATGGGTTTTTCAAAGTAATTTATTTTCATAATGGGGTTTAGCTGCTTTTCACGGCTGTGTTTATGCCGCTTTACACCCACTTGACACACTAACAGAGAGATATCAATACATAGGTTTTAAGATTATTACTAGTCAGATATATTCTTGTGCGGTGAATAGGGCGTGTTGAGTACAGTTCTCTGAGCAAGGAGTAGGTCTTGTCTACTACATATTGGGTTTATGGAACGGTATCTGAGCTAATTTGATACCCTTGTTTTATGTATCACCCCACCTCACCTTTCCCATTAAGCAGCCATAGTGTGTTTTCTGCATGTGTGACTCTGTTCTGTTTTGTAATTCAGTTCAAGTGTAACGGTTTTTACATTCCCTCTATCAGTGATACCTTATGAGAAGTGTCCTTTTCTGTGTGACTTATTTCACTTAGAATCGTCGTACCTAAATCCACTCATCATGCTGCTACTAACCTTATGACATTGATTTCATGGCTGAGTGATATTCCATTGTACATAAGGACCACAACTTCTTTATCCATTTTTCTCTTTCCTGGGATATTTAAGGTGGAATGAAGTGGAGGTCCTTGTCAACAGAGCAGCCCTCAACTTTGGGGTGCTTGTGTCTTGCTGATTTTTAATTTTCCCAATTTATACCCCCATGAGTGGAAGTGCCCTATGCTCTCTAAGCTGTGTTTTTCAGATGTTTCAGAACACACCGTACACTTCTCCAGAGTGGCTGCTGGCAATTTACATCCCGCCCATCAGTGTAGCAAGGCTCCCATTTCTCCATGGCCTGTCCTGCATTTCTGGTTTTGACACTTTTTTCAGCATGGCCCTTTTGACCGATGGGAAGCGAGACTTCTCTGTAGCGCTGATTTGCCTTTCCAGGTTGCTTGGTTGGCCAAAAAGGGCGTATGCGTTTTTTCCTGAATATATTCAGGAAAAAACGCATACGCCCTTTTTGGCCAAGGGCATCATTGTCTACGTTTTGCCGCTTTTCATGTGCTTTAAAGGCGATTCGTATCTACCTCCTGAAATCTGTTTCGTGCAATTCTGCCTTGATTTCAAATCCTCTTCTTTGCCTTCCCTCAATATATTTGTGGACGAGAGTTATCATTTATAACTCTGCAGGTTTGTGAATTGCAGTGTCCTGAACCTCCATTTTACAACTCGCTTTTTAGGGAGCTGGCCGCAAAAGCGCAGGATGGCTTCAGGCCCTGTTCTGGTTCCGGGGGGCAGGCTGAGCCTGTGGTTAATTCTTCTTCCTGATGGGAAAATAGAGTGACCTGTGCCTGTCCCGACACCAAGAGCTAGTCTCTCGTTGGTTCCCCGTCTTCCCGTTCATCCTCAGGACAAATTGCAACCTGTACGGAACAGGAGGTTAAAGGTGCTGATGCTCCAAGTAGGGAGATTGCTAGTAAAGCGGCTGGAATGGCGAACCCGGGCACAAGGAGATGAGAAATGAGGTGCGTTTTAGAAACCTTTCCCCATCACACGGTGTACTATCTTCTGGGTTTCTCATGCATGTTTTCGATGTAGGAAGATGCCCTTGAAGCTGGAGATTTGGGACCCATGCGATGGGTACCACGCAGTATTACTTTAAAGGGTCTGCGTTTGCTCACCCAACCTCACCAAACCTCTCAGCCCCAAGAGTGTCCACCCTTATGTCTCATCCAGCTGTGGGTCTAGATATGGTCAATCCAGGTTGCATCACAGCCCCTGAACGCATTGTGTAAGAATTTCTCTCTCTTTCACTGTCGTTGTTTCATGGGTTTTTCAAAGTAATTTATTTTCATAATGGGGTTTAGCTGCTTTTCACTGCTGTGTTTATGCCGCTTTACACCCACTTGACACACTAACAGAGAGATATCAATACATAGGTTTTAAGATTATTACTAGTCAGATATATTCTTGTGCGGTGAATAGGGCGTGTTGAGTCCAGTTCTCTGAGCAAGGAGTAGGTCTTGTCTATTACATATTGGGTTTATGGAACGGTATCTGAGCTAATTTGATACCCTTGTTTTATGCATCACCCCACCTCACCTTTCCCGTTAAGCAGCCATAGTCTGTTTTCTGCATGTGTGACTCTGTTCTGTTTTGTAATTCAGTTCAAGTGTAACGGTTTTTACATTCCCTCTATCAGTGATACCTTATGAGAAGTGTCCTTTTCTGTGTGACTTATTTCACTTAGAATTGTCGTACCTAAATCCACTCATCATGCTGCTACTAACCTTATGACATTGATTTCATGGCTGAGTGATATTCCATTGTACATAAGGACCACAACTTCTTTATCCATTTTTCTCTTTCCTGGGATATTGAAGGTGGAATGAAGTGGAGGTCCTTGTCAACAGAGCAGCCCTCAACTTTGGGGTGCTTGTGTCTTGCTGATTTTTCATTTTCCCAATTTATACCCCCATGAGTGGAAGTGCCCTATGCTCTCTAAGCTGTGTTTTTCAGATGTTTCAGGACACACCGTACACTTCTCCAGAGTGGCTGTTGGCAATTTACATCCCGCCCATCAGTGTAGCAAGGCTCCCATTTCTCCATGGCCTGTCCTGCATTTCTGGTTTTGACACTTTTTTCAGCATGGCCCTTTTGACCGATGGGAAGCGAGACTTCTCTGTAGCGCTGATTTGCCTTTCCAGGTTGCTTGGTTGGCCAAAAAGGGCGTATGCGTTTTTTCCTGAATATATTCAGGAAAAAACGCATACGCCCTTTTTGGCCAAGGGCATCATTGTCAACGTTTTGCCGCTTTTCATGTGCTTTAAAGGCGATTCGTATCTACCTCCTGAAATCTGTTTCGTGCAATTCTGCCTTGATTTCAAATCCTCTTCTTTGCCTTCCCTCAATATATTTGTGGACGAGAGTTATCATTTATAACTCTGCAGGTTTGTGAATTGCAGTGTCCTGAACCTCCATTTTACAACTCGCTTTTTAGGGAGCTGGCCGCAAAAGCGCAGGATGGCTTCAGGCCCTGTTCTGGTTCCGGGGGGCAGGCTGAGCCTGTGGTTAATTCTTCTTCCTGATGGGAAAATAGAGTGACCTGTGCCTGTCCCGACACCAAGAGATAGTCTCTCGTTGGTTCCCCGTCTTCCCGTTCATCCTCAGGACAAATTGCAACCTGTACGGAACAGGAGGTTAAAGGTGCTGATGCTCCACGTAGGGAGATTGCTAGTAAAGCGGCTGGAATGGCGAACCCGGGCACAAGGAGATGAGAAATGAGGTGCGTTTTAGAAACCTTTCCCCATCACACGGTGTACTATCTTCTGGGTTTCTCATGCATGTTTTCGATGTAGGAAGATGCCCTTGAAGCTGGAGATTTGGGACCCATGCGATGGGTACCACGCAGTATTACTTTAAAGGGTCTGCGTTTGCTCACCCAACCTCACCAAACCTCTCAGCCCCAAGAGTGTCCACCCTTATGTCTCATCCAGCTGTGGGTCTAGATATGGTCAATCCAGGTTGCATCACAGCCCCTGAACGCATTGTGTAAGAATTTCTCTCTCTTTCACTGTCGTTGTTTCATGGGTTTTTCAAACTAATTTATTTTCATAATGGGGTTTAGCTGCTTTTCACTGCTGTGTTTATGCCGCTTTACACCCACTTGACACACTAACAGAGAGATATCAATACATAGGTTTTAAGATTATTACTAGTCAGATATATTCTTGTGCGGTGAATAGGGCGTGTTGATTCCAGTTCTCTGAGCAAGGAGTAGGTCTTGTCTATTACATATTGGGTTTATGGAACGGTATCTGAGCTAATTTGATACCCTTGTTTTATGCATCACCCCACCTCACCTTTCCCGTTAAGCAGCCATAGTCTGTTTTCTGCATGTGTGACTCTGTTCTGTTTTGTAATTCAGTTCAAGTGTAACGGTTTTTACATTCCCTCTATCAGTGATACCTTATGAGAAGTGTCCTTTTCTGTGTGACTTATTTCACTTAGAATTGTCGTACCTAAATCCACTCATCATGCTGCTACTAACCTTATGACATTGATTTCATGGCTGAGTGATATTCCATTGTACATAAGGACCACAACTTCTTTATCCATTTTTCTCTTTCCTGGGATATTGAAGGTGGAATGAAGTGGAGGTCCTTGTCAACAGAGCAGCCCTCAACTTTGGGGTGCTTGTGTCTTGCTGATTTTTCATTTTCCCCATTTATACCCCCATGAGTGGAAGTGCCCTATGCTCTCTAAGCTGTGTTTTTCAGATGTTTCAGGACACACCGTACACTTCTCCAGAGTGGCTGTTGGCAATTTACATCCCGCCCATCAGTGTAGCAAGGCTCCCATTTCTCCATGGCCTGTCCTGCATTTCTGGTTTTGACACTTTTTTCAGCATGGCCCTTTTGACCGATGGGAAGCGAGACTTCTCTGTAGCGCTGATTTGCCTTTCCAGGTTGCTTGGTTGGCCAAAAAGGGCGTATGCGTTTTTTCCTGAATATATTCAGGAAAAAACGCATACGCCCTTTTTGGCCAAGGGCATCATTGTCAACGTTTTGCCGCTTTTCATGTGCTTTAAAGGCGATTCGTATCTACCTCCTGAAATCTGTTTCGTGCAATTCTGCCTTGATTTCAAATCCTCTTCTTTGCCTTCCCTCAATATATTTGTGGACGAGAGTTATCATTTATAACTCTGCAGGTTTGTGAATTGCAGTGCACTGAACCTCCATTTTACAACTCGCTTTTTTGGGAGCTGGCCGCAAAAGCGCAGGATGGCTTCAGGCCCTGTTCTGGTTCCGGGGGGCAGGCTGAGCCTGTGGTTAATTCTTCTTCCTGATGGGAAAATACAGTGACCTGTGCCTGTCCCAACACCAAGAGCTAGTCTCTCGTTGGTTCCCCGTCTTCCCGTTCATCCTCAGGACAAATTGCAACCTGTACGGAACAGGAGGTTAAAGGTGCTGATGCTCCAAGTAGGGAGATTGCTAGTAAAGCGGCTGGAATGGCGAACCCGGGCACAAGGAGATGAGAAATGAGGTGCGTTTTAGAAACCTTTCCCCATCACACGGTGTACTATCTTCTGGGTTTCTCATGCATGTTTTCGATGTAGGAAGATGCCCTTGAAGCTGGAGATTTGGGACCCATGCGATGGGTACCACGCAGTATTACTTTAAAGGGTCTGCGTTTGCTCACCCAACCTCACCAAACCTCTCAGCCCCAAGAGTGTCCACCCTTATGTCTCATCCAGCTGTGGGTCTAGATATGGTCAATCCAGGTTGCATCACAGCCCCTGAACGCATTGTGTAAGAATTTCTCTCTCTTTCACTGTCGTTGTTTCATGGGTTTTTCAAAGTAATTTATTTTCATAATGGGGTTTAGCTGCTTTTCACTGCTGTGTTTATGCCGCTTTACACCCACTTGACACACTAACAGAGAGATATCAATACATAGGTTTTAAGATTATTACTAGTCAGATATATTCTTGTGCGGTGAATAGGGCGTGTTGAGTCCAGTTCTCTGAGCAAGGAGTAGGTCTTGTCTATTACATATTGGGTTTATGGAACGGTATCTGAGCTAATTTGATACCCTTGTTTTATGCATCACCCCACCTCACCTTTCCCGTTAAGCAGCCATAGTCTGTTTTCTGCATGTGTGACTCTGTTCTGTTTTGTAATTCAGTTCAAGTGTAACGGTTTTTACATTCCCTCTATCAGTGATACCTTATGAGAAGTGTCCTTTTCTGTGTGACTTATTTCACTTAGAATCGTCGTACCTAAATCCACTCATCATGCTGCTACTAACCTTATGACATTGATTTCATGGCTGAGTGATATTCCATTGTACATAAGGACCACAACTTCTTTATCCATTTTTCTCTTTCCTGGGATATTGAAGGTGGAATGAAGTGGAGGTCCTTGTCAACAGAGCAGCCCTCAACTTTGGGGTGCTTGTGTCTTGCTGATTTTTAATTTTCCCAATTTATACCCCCATGAGTGGAAGTGCCCTATGCTCTCTAAGCTGTGTTTTTCAGATGTTTCAGGACACACCGTACACTTCTCCAGAGTGGCTGTTGGCAATTTACATCCCGCCCATCAGTGTAGCTAGGCTCCCATTTCTCCATGGCCTGTCCTGCATTTCTGGTTTTGACACTTTTTTCAGCATGGCCCTTTTGACCGATGGAAAGCGAGACTTCTCTGTAGCGCTGATTTGCCTTTCTAGGTTGCTTGGTTGGCCAAAAAGGGCGTATGCGTTTTTTCCTGAATATATTCAGGAAAAAACGCATACGCCCTTTTTGGCCAAGGGCATCATTGTCAACGTTTTGCCGCTTTTCATGTGCTTTAAAGGCGATTCGTATCTACCTCCTGAAATCTGTTTCGTGCAATTCTGCCTTGATTTCAAATCCTCTTCTTTGCCTTCCCTCAATATATTTGTGGACGAGAGTTATCATTTATAACTCTGCAGGTTTGTGAATTGCAGTGCCCTGAACCTCCATTTTACAACTCGCTTTTTTGGGAGCTGGCCGCAAAAGCGCAGGATGGCTTCAGGCCCTGTTCTGGTTCCGGGGGGCAGGCTGAGCCTGTGGTTAATTCTTCTTCCTGATGGGAAAATAGAGTGACCTGTGCCTGTCCCGACACCAAGAGCTAGTCTCTCGTTGGTTCCCCGTCTTCCCGTTCATCCTCAGGACAAATTGCAACCTGTACGGAACAGGAGGTTAAAGGTGCTGATGCTCCAAGTAGGGAGATTGCTAGTAAAGCGGCTGGAAAGGCGAACCCGGGCACAAGGAGATGAGAAATTAGGTGCGTTTTAGAAACCTTTCCCCATCACACGGTGTACCATCTTCTGGGTTTCTCATGCATGTTTTCGATGTAGGAAGATGCCCTTGAACCTGGAGATTTGGGACCCATGCGATGGGTACCACGCAGTATTACTTTAAAGGGTCTGCGTTTGCTCACCCAACCTCACCAAACCTCTCAGCCCCAAGAGTGTCCACCCTTATGTCTCATCCAGCTGTGGGTCTAGATATGGTCAATCCAGGTTGCATCACAGCCCCTGAACGCATTGTGTAAGAATTTCTCTCTCTTTCACTGTCGTTGTTTCATGGGTTTTTCAAAGTAATTTATTTTCATAATGGGGTTTAGCTGCTTTTCACTGCTGTGTTTATGTCGCTTTACACCCACTTGACACACTAACAGAGAGATATCAATACATAGGTTTTAAGATTATTACTAGTCAGATATATTCTTGTGCGGTGAATAGGGCGTGTTGAGTCCAGTTCTCTGAGCAAGGAGTAGGTCTTGTCTATTACATATTGGGTTTACGGAACGGTATCTGAGCTAATTTGATACCCTTGTTTCATGTATCACCCCACCTCACCTTTCCCGTTAAGCAGCCATAGTGTGTTTTCTGCATGTGTGACTCTGTTCTGTTTTGTAATTCAGTTCAAGTGTAACGGTTTTTACATTCCCTCTATCAGTGATACCTTATGAGAAGTGTCCTTTTCTGTGTGACTTATTTCACTTAGAATCGTCGTACCTAAATCCACTCATCATGCTGCTACTAACCTTATGACATTGATTTCATGGCTGAGTGATATTCCATTGTACATAAGGACCACAACTTCTTTATCCATTTTTCTCTTTCCTGGGATATTTAAGGTGGAATGAAGTGGAGGTCCTTGTCAACAGAGCAGCCCTCAACTTTGGGGTGCTTGTGTCTTGCTGATTTTTCATTTTCCCAATTTATACCCCCATGAGTGGAAGTGCCCTATGCTCTCTAAGCTGTGTTTTTCAGATGTTTCAGGACACACCGTACACTTCTCCAGAGTGGCTGTTGGCAATTTACATCCCGCCCATCAGTGTAGCAAGGCTCCCATTTCTCCATGGCCTGTCCTGCATTTCTGGTTTTGACACTTTTTTCAGCATGGCCCTTTTGACCGATGGGAAGCGAGACTTCTCTGTAGCACTGATTTGCCTTTCCAGGTTGCTTGGTTGGCCAAAAAGGGCGTATGCGTTTTTTCCTGAATATATTCAGGAAAAAAGGCATACGCCCTTTTTGGCCAAGGGCATCATTGTCAACGTTTTGCCGCTTTTCATGTGCTTTAAAGGCGATTCGTATCTACCTCCTGAAATCTGTTTCGTGCAATTCTGCCTTGATTTCAAATCCTCTTCTTTGCCTTCCCTCAATATATTTGTGGACGAGAGTTATCATTTATAACTCTGCAGGTTTGTGAATTGCAGTGCCCTGAACCTCCATTTTACAACTCGCTTTTTTGGGAGCTGGCCGCAAAAGCGCCAGATGGCTTCAGGCCCTGTTCTGGTTCCGGGGGGCAGGCTGAGCCTGTGGTTAAGTCTTCTTCCTGATGGGAAAATAGAGTGACCTGTGCCTGTCCCGACACCAAGAGCTAGTCTCTCGTTGGTTCCCCGTCTTCCCGTTCATCCTCAGGACAAATTGCAACCTGTACGGAACAGGAGGTAAAAGGTGCTGATGCTCCAAGTAGGGAGATTGCTAGTAAAGCGGCTGGAAAGGCGAACCCGGGCACAAGGAGATGAGAAATGAGGTGCGTTTTAGAAACCTTTCTCCATCACACGGTGTACCATCTTCTGGGTTTCTCATGCATGTTTTCGATGTAGGAAGATGCCCTTGAAGCTGGAGATTTGGGACCCATGCGACGGGTACCACGAAGTATTAATTTAAAGGGTCTGCGTTTGCTCACCCAACATCACCAAACCTCTCAGCCCCAAGAGTGTCCACCCTTATGTCTCATCCAGCTGTGGGTCTAGATATGGTCAATCCAGGTTGCATCACAGCCCCTGAACGCATTGTGTAAGAATTTCTCTCTCTTTCACTGTCGTTGTTTCATGGGTTTTTCAAACTAATTTATTTTCATAATGGGGTTTAGCTGCTTTTCACTGCTGTGTTTATGCCGCTTTACACCCACTTGACACACTAACAGAGAGATATCAATACATAGGTTTTAAGATTATTACTAGTCAGATATATTCTTGTGCGGTGAATAGGGCGTGTTGATTCCAGTTCTCTGAGCAAGGAGTAGGTCTTGTCTATTACATATTGGGTTTATGGAACGGTATCTGAGCTAATTTGATACCCTTGTTTTATGCATCACCCCACCTCACCTTTCCCGTTAAGCAGCCATAGTCTGTTTTCTGCATGTGTGACTCTGTTCTGTTTTGTAATTCAGTTCAAGTGTAACGGTTTTTACATTCCCTCTATCAGTGATACCTCATGAGAAGTGTCCTTTTCTGTGTGACTTATTTCACTTAGAATCGTCGTACCTAAATCCACTCATCATGCTGCTACTAACCTTATGACATTGATTTCATGGCTGAGTGATATTCCATTGTACATAAGGACCACAACTTCTTTATCCATTTTTCTCTTTCCTGGGATATTGAAGGTGGAATGAAGTGGAGGTCCTTGTCAACAGAGCAGCCCTCAACTTTGGGGTGCTTGTGTCTTGCTGATTTTTCATTTTCCCAATTTATACCCCCATGAGTGGAAGTGCCCTATGCTCTCTAAGCTGTGTTTTTCAGATGTTTCAGGACACACCGTACACTTCTCCAGAGTGGCTGTTGGCAATTTACATCCCGCCCATCAGTGTAGCAAGGCTCCCATTTCTCCATGGCCTGTCCTGCATTTCTGGTTTTGACACTTTTTTCAGCATGGCCCTTTTGACCGATGGGAAGCGAGACTTCTCTGTAGCGCTGATTTGCCTTTCCAGGTTGCTTGGTTGGCCAAAAAGGGCGTATGCGTTTTTTCCTGAATATATTCAGGAAAAAACGCATACGCCCTTTTTGGCCAAGGGCATCATTGTCAACGTTTTGCCGCTTTTCATGTGCTTTAAAGGCGATTCGTATCTACCTCCTGAAATCTGTTTCGTGCAATTCTGCCTTGATTTCAAATCCTCTTCTTTGCCTTCCCTCAATATATTTGTGGACGAGAGTTATCATTTATAACTCTGCAGGTTTGTGAATTGCAGTGCCCTGAAGCTCCATTTTACAACTCGCTTTTTTGGGAGCTGGCCGCAAAAGCGCAGGATGGCTTCAGGCCCTGTTCTGGTTCCGGGGGGCAGGCTGAGCCTGTGGTTAATTCTTCTTCCTGATGGGAAAATAGAGTGACCTGTGCCTGTCCCGACACCAAGAGCTAGTCTCTCGTTGGTTCCCCGTCTTCCCGTTCATCCTCAGGACAAATTGCAACCTATACGGAACAGGAGGTTAAAGGTGCTGATGCTCCAAGTAGGGAGATTGCTAGTAAAGCGGCTGGAATGGCGAACCCGGGCACAAGGAGATGAGAAATGAGGTGCGTTTTAGAAACCTTTCCCCATCACACGGTGTACTATCTTCTGGGTTTCTCATGCATGTTTTCGATGTAGGAAGATGCCCTTGAAGCTGGAGATTTGGGACCCATGCGATGGGTACCACGCAGTATTACTTTAAAGGGTCTGCGTTTGCTCACCCAACCTCACCAAACCTCTCAGCCCCAAGAGTGTCCACCCTTATGTCTCATCCAGCTGTGGGTCTAGATATGGTCAATCCAGGTTGCATCACAGCCCCTGAACGCATTGTGTAAGAATTTCTCTCTCTTTCACTGTCGTTGTTTCATGGGTTTTTCAAAGTAATTTATTTTCATAATGGGGTTTAGCTGCTTTTCACTGCTGTGTTTATGCCGCTTTACACCCACTTGACACACTAACAGAGAGATATCAATACATAGGTTTTAAGATTATTACTAGTCAGATATATTCTTGTGCGGTGAATAGGGCGTGTTGATTCCAGTTCTCTGAGCAAGGAGTAGGTCTTGTCTATTACATATTGGGTTTATGGAACGGTATCTGAGCTAATTTGATACCCTTGTTTTATGCATCACCCCACCTCACCTTTCCCGTTAAGCAGCCATAGTCTGTTTTCTGCATGTGTGACTCTGTTCTGTTTTGTAATTCAGTTCAAGTGTAACGGTTTTTACATTCCCTCTATCAGTGATACCTTATGAGAAGTGTCCTTTTCTGTGTGACTTATTTCACTTAGAATTGTCGTACCTAAATCCACTCATCATGCTGCTACTAACCTTATGACATTGATTTCATGGCTGAGTGATATTCCATTGTACATAAGGACCACAACTTCTTTATCCATTTTTCTCTTTCCTGGGATATTGAAGGTGGAATGAAGTGGAGGTCCTTGTCAACAGAGCAGCCCTCAACTTTGGGGTGCTTGTGTCTTGCTGATTTTTCATTTTCCCAATTTATACCCCCATGAGTGGAAGTGCCCTATGCTCTCTAAGCTGTGTTTTTCAGATGTTTCAGGACACACCGTACACTTCTCCAGAGTGGCTGTTGGCAATTTACATCCCGCCCATCAGTGTAGCAAGGCTCCCATTTCTCCATGGCCTGTCCTGCATTTCTGGTTTTGACACTTTTTTCAGCATGGCCCTTTTGACCGATGGGAAGCGAGACTTCTCTGTAGCGCTGATTTGCCTTTCCAGGTTGCTTGGTTGGCCAAAAAGGGCGTATGCGTTTTTTCCTGAATATATTCAGGAAAAAACGCATACGCCCTTTTTGGCCAAGGGCATCATTGTCAACGTTTTGCCGCTTTTCATGTGCTTTAAAGGCGATTCGTATCTACCTCCTGAAATCTGTTTCGTGCAATTCTGCCTTGATTTCAAATCCTCTTCTTTGCCTTCCCTCAATATATTTGTGGACGAGAGTTATCATTTATAACTCTGCAGGTTTGTGAATTGCAGTGCACTGAACCTCCATTTTACAACTCGCTTTTTTGGGAGCTGGCCGCAAAAGCGCAGGATGGCTTCAGGCCCTGTTCTGGTTCCGTGGGGCAGGCTGAGCCTGTGGTTAATTCTTCTTCCTGATGGGAAAATACAGTGACCTGTGCCTGTCCCAACACCAAGAGCTAGTCTCTCGTTGGTTCCCCGTCTTCCCGTTCATCCTCAGGACAAATTGCAACCTGTACGGAACAGGAGGTTAAAGGTGCTGATGCTCCAAGTAGGGAGATTGCTAGTAAAGCGGCTGGAATGGCGAACCCGGGCACAAGGAGATGAGAAATGAGGTGCGTTTTAGAAACCTTTCCCCATCACACGGTGTACTATCTTCTGGGTTTCTCATGCATGTTTTCGATGTAGGAAGATGCCCTTGAAGCTGGAGATTTGGGACCCATGCGATGGGTACCACGCAGTATTACTTTAAAGGGTCTGCGTTTGCTCACCCAACCTCACCAAACCTCTCAGCCCCAAGAGTGTCCACCCTTATGTCTCATCCAGCTGTGGGTCTAGATATGGTCAATCCAGGTTGCATCACAGCCCCTGAACGCATTGTGTAAGAATTTCTCTCTCTTTCACTGTCGTTGTTTCATGGGTTTTTCAAAGTAATTTATTTTCATAATGGGGTTTAGCTGCTTTTCACTGCTGTGTTTATGCCGCTTTACACCCACTTGACACACTAACAGAGAGATATCAATACATAGGTTTTAAGATTATTACTAGTCAGATATATTCTTGTGCGGTGAATAGGGCGTGTTGAGTCCAGTTCTCTGAGCAAGGAGTAGGTCTTGTCTATTACATATTGGGTTTATGGAACGGTATCTGAGCTAATTTGATACCCTTGTTTTATGCATCACCCCACCTCACCTTTCCCGTTAAGCAGCCATAGTCTGTTTTCTGCATGTGTGACTCTGTTCTGTTTTGTAATTCAGTTCAAGTGTAACGGTTTTTACATTCCCTCTATCAGTGATACCTTATGAGAAGTGTCCTTTTCTGTGTGACTTATTTCACTTAGAATCGTCGTACCTAAATCCACTCATCATGCTGCTACTAACCTTATGACATTGATTTCATGGCTGAGTGATATTCCATTGTACATAAGGACCACAACTTCTTTATCCATTTTTCTCTTTCCTGGGATATTGAAGGTGGAATGAAGTGGAGGTCCTTGTCAACAGAGCAGCCCTCAACTTTGGGGTGCTTGTGTCTTGCTGATTTTTAATTTTCCCAATTTATACCCCCATGAGTGGAAGTGCCCTATGCTCTCTAAGCTGTGTTTTTCAGATGTTTCAGGACACACCGTACACTTCTCCAGAGTGGCTGTTGGCAATTTACATCCCGCCCATCAGTGTAGCAAGGCTCCCATTTCTCCATGGCCTGTCCTGCATTTCTGGTTTTGACACTTTTTTCAGCATGGCCCTTTTGACCGATGGAAAGCGAGACTTCTCTGTAGCGCTGATTTGCCTTTCTAGGTTGCTTGGTTGGCCAAAAAGGGCGTATGCGTTTTTTCCTGAATATATTCAGGAAAAAACGCATACGCCCTTTTTGGCCAAGGGCATCATTGTCAACGTTTTGCCGCTTTTCATGTGCTTTAAAGGCGATTCGTATCTACCTCCTGAAATCTGTTTCGTGCAATTCTGCCTTGATTTCAAATCCTCTTCTTTGCCTTCCCTCAATATATTTGTGGACGAGAGTTATCATTTATAACTCTGCAGGTTTGTGAATTGCAGTGCCCTGAACCTCCATTTTACAACTCGCTTTTTTGGGAGCTGGCCGCAAAAGCGCAGGATGGCTTCAGGCCCTGTTCTGGTTCCGGGGGGCAGGCTGAGCCTGTGGTTAATTCTTCTTCCTGATGGGAAAATAGAGTGACCTGTGCCTGTCCCGACACCAAGAGCTAGTCTCTCGTTGGTTCCCCGTCTTCCCGTTCATCCTCAGGACAAATTGCAACCTATACGGAACAGGAGGTTAAAGGTGCTGATGCTCCAAGTAGGGAGATTGCTAGTAAAGCGGCTGGAATGGCGAACCCGGGCACAAGGAGATGAGAAATGAGGTGCATTTTAGAAACCTTTCCCCATCACACGGTGTACCATCTTCTGGGTTTCTCATGCATGTTTTTGATGTAGGAAGATGCCCTTGAAGCTGGAGATTTGGGACCCATGTGATGGGTACCACGCAGTATTACTTTAAAGGGTCTGCGTTTGCTCACCCAACCTCACCAAACCTCTCAGCCCCAAGAGTGTCCACCCTTATGTCTCATCCAGCTGTGGGTCTAGATATGGTCAATCCAGGTTGCATCACAGCCCCTGAACGCATTGTTTACGAATTTCTCTCTCTTTCACTGTCGTTGTTTCATGGGTTTTTCAAAGTAATTTATTTTCATAATGGGGTTTCGCTGCTTTTCACTGCTGTGTTTATGCTGCTTTACACCCACTTGACACACTAACAGAGAGATATCAATACATAGGTTTTAAGATTATTACTAGTCAGATATATTCTTGTGCGGTGAATAGGGCGTGTTGAGTCCAGTTCTCTGAGCAAGGAGTAGGTCTTGTCTACTACATATTGGGTTTATGGAACGGTATCTGAGCTAATTTGATACCCTTGTTTTATGTATCACCCCACCTCACCTTTCCCGTTAAGCAGCCATAGTGTGTTTTCTGCATGTGTGACTCTGTTCTGTTTTGTAATTCAGTTCAAGTGTAACGGTTTTTACATTCCCTCTATCAGTGATACCTTATGAGAAGTGTCCTTTTCTGTGTGACTTATTTCACTTAGAATCGTCGTACCTAAATCCACTCATCATGCTGCTACTAACCTTATGACATTGATTTCATGGCTGAGTGATATTCCATTGTACATAAGGACCACAACTTCTTTATCCATTTTTCTCTTTCCTGGGATATTGAAGGTGGAATGAAGTGGAGGTCCTTGTCAACAGAGCAGCCCTCAACTTTGGGGTGCTTGTGTCTTGCTGATTTTTCATTTTCCCAATTTATACCCCCATGAGTGGAAGTGCCCTATGCTCTCTAAGCTGTGTTTTTCAGATGTTTCAGGACACACCGTACACTTCTCCAGAGTGGCTGTTGGCAATTTACATCCCGCCCATCAGTGTAGCAAGGCTCTCATTTCTCCATGGCCTGTCCTGCATTTCTGGTTTTGACACATTTTTCAGCATGGCCCTTTTGACCGATGGGAAGTGAGACTTCTTTGTAGCGCTGATTTGCATTTCCAGGTTGCTTGGTTGGCCAAAAAGGGCGTATGCGTTTTTTCCTGAATATATTCAGGAAAAAACGCATACGCCCTTTTTGGCCAAGGGCATCATTGTCAACGTTTTGCCGCTTTTCATGTGCTTTAAAGGCGATTCGTATCTACCTCCTGAAATCTGTTTCGTGCAATTCTGCCTTGATTTCAAATCCTCTTCTTTGCCTTCCCTCAATATATTTGTGGACGAGAGTTATCATTTATAACTCTGCAGGTTTGTGAATTGCAGTGCCCTGAACCTCCATTTTACAACTCGCTTTTTTGGGAGCTGGCCGCAAAAGCGCAGGATGGCTTCAGGCCCTGTTCTGGTTCCGGGGGGCAGGCTGAGCCTGTGGTTAATTCTTCTTCCTGATGGGAAAATAGAGTGACCTGTGCCTGTCCCGACACCAAGAGCTAGTCTCTCGTTGGTTCCCCGTCTTCCCGTTCATCCTCAGGACAAATTGCAACCTGTACGGAACAGGAGGTTAAAGGTGCTGATGCTCCAAGTAGGGAGATTGCTAGTAAAGCGGCTGGAATGGCGAACCCGGGCACAAGGAGATGAGAAATGAGGTGCGTTTTAGAAACCTTTCCCCATCACACGGTGTACCATCTTCTGGGTTTCTCATGCATGTTTTTGATGTAGGAAGATGCCCTTGAACCTGGAGATTTGGGACCCATGCGATGGGTACCACGCAGTATTACTTTAAAGGGTCTGCGTTTGCTCACCCAACCTCACCAAACCTCTCAGCCCCAAGAGTGTCCACCCTTATGTCTCATCCAGCTGTGGGTGTAGATATGGTCAATCCAGGTTGCATCACAGCCCCTGAACTCATTGTGTAAGAATTTCTATCTCTTTCACTGTCGTTGTTTCATGGGTTTTTCAAAGTAATTTATTTTCATAATGGGGTTTAGCTGCTTTTCACGGCTGTGTTTATGCCGCTTTACACCCACTTGACACACTAACAGAGAGATATCAATACATAGGTTTTAAGATTATTACTAGTCAGATATATTCTTGTGCGGTGAATAGGGCGTGTTGAGTCCAGTTCTCTGAGCAAGGAGTAGGTCTTGTCTACTACATATTGGGTTTATGGAACGGTATCTGAGCTAATTTGATACCCTTGTTTTATGTATCACCCCACCTCACCTTTCCCGTTAAGCAGCCATAGTCTGTTTTCTGCATGTGTGACTCTGTTCTGTTTTGTAATTCAGTTCAAGTGTAACGGTTTTTACATTCCCTCTAAAAGTGATACCTTTTGAGAAGTGTCCTTTTCTGTGTGACTTATTTCACTTAGAATCGTCGTACCTAAATCCACTCATCATGCTGCTACTAACCTTATGACATTGATTTCATGGCTGAGTGATATTCCATTGTACATAAGGACCACAACTTCTTTATCCATTTTTCTCTTTCCTTGGATATTTAAGGTGGAATGAAGTGGAGGTCCTTGTCAACAGAGCAGCCCTCAACTTTGGGGTGCTTGTGTCTTGCTGATTTTTAATTTTCCCAATTTATACCCCCATGAGTGGAAGTGCCCTATGCTCTCTAAGCTGTGTTTTTCAGATGTTTCAGGACACACCGTACACTTCTCCAGAGTGGCTGTTGGCAATTTACATCCCGCCCATCAGTGTAGCAAGGCTCCCATTTCTCCATGGCCTGTCCTGCATTTCTGGTTTTGACACTTTTTTCAGCATGGCCCTTTTGACCGATGGGAAGCGAGACTTCTCTGTAGCGCTGATTTGCCTTTCCAGGTTGCTTGGTTGGCCAAAAAGGGCGTATGCGTTTTTTCCTGAATATATTCAGGAAAAAACGCATACGCCCTTTTTGGCCAAGGGCATCATTGTCAACGTTTTGCCGCTTTTCATGTGCTTTAAAGGCGATTCGTATCTACCTCCTGAAATCTGTTTCGTGCAATTCTGCCTTGATTTCAAATCCTCTTCTTTGCCTTCCCTCAATATATTTGTGGACGAGAGTTATCATTTATAACTCTGCAGGTTTGTGAATTGCAGTGCACTGAACCTCCATTTTACAACTCGCTTTTTTGGGAGCTGGCCGCAAAAGCGCAGGATGGCTTCAGGCCCTGTTCTGGTTCCGTGGGGCAGGCTGAGCCTGTGGTTAATTCTTCTTCCTGATGGGAAAATACAGTGACCTGTGCCTGTCCCAACACCAAGAGCTAGTCTCTCGTTGGTTCCCCGTCTTCCCGTTCATCCTCAGGACAAATTGCAACCTGTACGGAACAGGAGGTTAAAGGTGCTGATGCTCCAAGTAGGGAGATTGCTAGTAAAGCGGCTGGAATGGCGAACCCGGGCACAAGGAGATGAGAAATGAGGTGCGTTTTAGAAACCTTTCCCCATCACACGGTGTACTATCTTCTGGGTTTCTCATGCATGTTTTCGATGTAGGAAGATGCCCTTGAAGCTGGAGATTTGGGACCCATGCGATGGGTACCACGCAGTATTACTTTAAAGGGTCTGCGTTTGCTCACCCAACCTCACCAAACCTCTCAGCCCCAAGAGTGTCCACCCTTATGTCTCATCCAGCTGTGGGTCTAGATATGGTCAATCCAGGTTGCATCACAGCCCCTGAACGCATTGTGTAAGAATTTCTCTCTCTTTCACTGTCGTTGTTTCATGGGTTTTTCAAAGTAATTTATTTTCATAATGGGGTTTAGCTGCTTTTCACTGCTGTGTTTATGCCGCTTTACACCCACTTGACACACTAACAGAGAGATATCAATACATAGGTTTTAAGATTATTACTAGTCAGATATATTCTTGTGCGGTGAATAGGGCGTGTTGAGTCCAGTTCTCTGAGCAAGGAGTAGGTCTTGTCTATTACATATTGGGTTTATGGAACGGTATCTGAGCTAATTTGATACCCTTGTTTTATGCATCACCCCACCTCACCTTTCCCGTTAAGCAGCCATAGTCTGTTTTCTGCATGTGTGACTCTGTTCTGTTTTGTAATTCAGTTCAAGTGTAACGGTTTTTACATTCCCTCTATCAGTGATACCTTATGAGAAGTGTCCTTTTCTGTGTGACTTATTTCACTTAGAATCGTCGTACCTAAATCCACTCATCATGCTGCTACTAACCTTATGACATTGATTTCATGGCTGAGTGATATTCCATTGTACATAAGGACCACAACTTCTTTATCCATTTTTCTCTTTCCTGGGATATTGAAGGTGGAATGAAGTGGAGGTCCTTGTCAACAGAGCAGCCCTCAACTTTGGGGTGCTTGTGTCTTGCTGATTTTTAATTTTCCCAATTTATACCCCCATGAGTGGAAGTGCCCTATGCTCTCTAAGCTGTGTTTTTCAGATGTTTCAGGACACACCGTACACTTCTCCAGAGTGGCTGTTGGCAATTTACATCCCGCCCATCAGTGTAGCAAGGCTCCCATTTCTCCATGGCCTGTCCTGCATTTCTGGTTTTGACACTTTTTTCAGCATGGCCCTTTTGACCGATGGAAAGCGAGACTTCTCTGTAGCGCTGATTTGCCTTTCTAGGTTGCTTGGTTGGCCAAAAAGGGCGTATGCGTTTTTTCCTGAATATATTCAGGAAAAAACGCATACGCCCTTTTTGGCCAAGGGCATCATTGTCAACGTTTTGCCGCTTTTCATGTGCTTTAAAGGCGATTCGTATCTACCTCCTGAAATCTGTTTCGTGCAATTCTGCCTTGATTTCAAATCCTCTTCTTTGCCTTCCCTCAATATATTTGTGGACGAGAGTTATCATTTATAACTCTGCAGGTTTGTGAATTGCAGTGCCCTGAACCTCCATTTTACAACTCGCTTTTTTGGGAGCTGGCCGCAAAAGCGCAGGATGGCTTCAGGCCCTGTTCTGGTTCCGGGGGGCAGGCTGAGCCTGTGGTTAATTCTTCTTCCTGATGGGAAAATAGAGTGACCTGTGCCTGTCCCGACACCAAGAGCTAGTCTCTCGTTGGTTCCCCGTCTTCCCGTTCATCCTCAGGACAAATTGCAACCTATACGGAACAGGAGGTTAAAGGTGCTGATGCTCCAAGTAGGGAGATTGCTAGTAAAGCGGCTGGAATGGCGAACCCGGGCACAAGGAGATGAGAAATGAGGTGCATTTTAGAAACCTTTCCCCATCACACGGTGTACCATCTTCTGGGTTTCTCATGCATGTTTTTGATGTAGGAAGATGCCCTTGAAGCTGGAGATTTGGGACCCATGTGATGGGTACCACGCAGTATTACTTTAAAGGGTCTGCGTTTGCTCACCCAACCTCACCAAACCTCTCAGCCCCAAGAGTGTCCACCCTTATGTCTCATCCAGCTGTGGGTCTAGATATGGTCAATCCAGGTTGCATCACAGCCCCTGAACGCATTGTTTACGAATTTCTCTCTCTTTCACTGTCGTTGTTTCATGGGTTTTTCAAAGTAATTTATTTTCATAATGGGGTTTCGCTGCTTTTCACTGCTGTGTTTATGCTGCTTTACACCCACTTGACACACTAACAGAGAGATATCAATACATAGGTTTTAAGATTATTACTAGTCAGATATATTCTTGTGCGGTGAATAGGGCGTGTTGAGTCCAGTTCTCTGAGCAAGGAGTAGGTCTTGTCTACTACATATTGGGTTTATGGAACGGTATCTGAGCTAATTTGATACCCTTGTTTTATGTATCACCCCACCTCACCTTTCCCGTTAAGCAGCCATAGTGTGTTTTCTGCATGTGTGACTCTGTTCTGTTTTGTAATTCAGTTCAAGTGTAACGGTTTTTACATTCCCTCTATCAGTGATACCTTATGAGAAGTGTCCTTTTCTGTGTGACTTATTTCACTTAGAATCGTCGTACCTAAATCCACTCATCATGCTGCTACTAACCTTATGACATTGATTTCATGGCTGAGTGATATTCCATTGTACATAAGGACCACAACTTCTTTATCCATTTTTCTCTTTCCTGGGATATTGAAGGTGGAATGAAGTGGAGGTCCTTGTCAACAGAGCAGCCCTAAACTTCGGGGTGCTTGTGTCTTGCTGATTTTTAATTTTCCCAATTTATACCCCCATGAGTGGAAGTGCCCTATGCTCTCTAAGCTGTGTTTTTCAGATGTTTCAGGACACACCGTACACTTCTCCAGAGTGGCTGTTGGCAATTTACATCCCGCCCATCAGTGTAGCAAGGCTCTCATTTCTCCATGGCCTGTCCTGCATTTCTGGTTTTGACACATTTTTCAGCATGGCCCTTTTGACCGATGGGAAGTGAGACTTCTTTGTAGCGCTGATTTGCATTTCCAGGTTGCTTGGTTGGCCAAAAAGGGCGTATGCGTTTTTTCCTGAATATATTCAGGAAAAAACGCATACGCCCTTTTTGGCCAAGGGCATCATTGTCAACGTTTTGCCGCTTTTCATGTGCTTTAAAGGCGATTCGTATCTACCTCCTGAAATCTGTTTCGTGCAATTCTGCCTTGATTTCAAATCCTCTTCTTTGCCTTCCCTCAATATATTTGTGGACGAGAGTTATCATTTATAACTCTGCAGGTTTGTGAATTGCAGTGCCCTGAACCTCCATTTTACAACTCGCTTTTTTGGGAGCTGGCCGCAAAAGCGCAGGATGGCTTCAGGCCCTGTTCTGGTTCCGGGGGGCAGGCTGAGCCTGTGGTTAATTCTTCTTCCTGATGGGAAAATAGAGTGACCTGTGCCTGTCCCGACACCAAGAGCTAGTCTCTCGTTGGTTCCCCGTCTTCCCGTTCATCCTCAGGACAAATTGCAACCTGTACGGAACAGGAGGTTAAAGGTGCTGATGCTCCAAGTAGGGAGATTGCTAGTAAAGCGGCTGGAATGGCGAACCCGGGCACAAGGAGATGAGAAATGAGGTGCGTTTTAGAAACCTTTCCCCATCACACGGTGTACCATCTTCTGGGTTTCTCATGCATGTTTTTGATGTAGGAAGATGCCCTTGAACCTGGAGATTTGGGACCCATGCGATGGGTACCACGCAGTATTACTTTAAAGGGTCTGCGTTTGCTCACCCAACCTCACCAAACCTCTCAGCCCCAAGAGTGTCCACCCTTATGTCTCATCCAGCTGTGGGTGTAGATATGGTCAATCCAGGTTGCATCACAGCCCCTGAACTCATTGTGTAAGAATTTCTATCTCTTTCACTGTCGTTGTTTCATGGGTTTTTCAAAGTAATTTATTTTCATAATGGGGTTTAGCTGCTTTTCACGGCTGTGTTTATGCCGCTTTACACCCACTTGACACACTAACAGAGAGATATCAATACATAGGTTTTAAGATTATTACTAGTCAGATATATTCTTGTGCGGTGAATAGGGCGTGTTGAGTCCAGTTCTCTGAGCAAGGAGTAGGTCTTGTCTACTACATATTGGGTTTATGGAACGGTATCTGAGCTAATTTGATACCCTTGTTTTATGTATCACCCCACCTCACCTTTCCCGTTAAGCAGCCATAGTCTGTTTTCTGCATGTGTGACTCTGTTCTGTTTTGTAATTCAGTTCAAGTGTAACGGTTTTTACATTCCCTCTAAAAGTGATACCTTTTGAGAAGTGTCCTTTTCTGTGTGACTTATTTCACTTAGAATCGTCGTACCTAAATCCACTCATCATGCTGCTACTAACCTTATGACATTGATTTCATGGCTGAGTGATATTCCATTGTACATAAGGACCACAACTTCTTTATCCATTTTTCTCTTTCCTTGGATATTTAAGGTGGAATGAAGTGGAGGTCCTTGTCAACAGAGCAGCCCTCAACTTTGGGGTGCTTGTGTCTTGCTGATTTTTCATTTTCCCAATTTATACCCCCATGAGTGGAAGTGCCCTATGCTCTCTAAGCTGTGTTTTTCAGATGTTTCAGGACACACCGTACACTTCTCCAGAGTGGCTGTTGGCAATTTACATCCCGCCCATCAGTGTAGCAAGGCTCTCATTTCTCCATGGCCTGTCCTGCATTTCTGGTTTTGACACATTTTTCAGCATGGCCCTTTTGACCGATGGGAAGTGAGACTTCTTTGTGGCGCTGATTTGCCTTTCCAGGTTGCTTGGTTGGCCAAAAAGGGCGTATGCGTTTTTTCCTGAATATATTCAGGAAAAAACGCATACGCCCTTTTTGGCCAAGGGCATCATTGTCAACGTTTTGCCGCTTTTCATGTGCTTTAAAGGCGATTCGTATCTACCTCCTGAAATCTGTTTCGTGCAATTCTGCCTTGATTTCAAATCCTCTTCTTTGCCTTCCCTCAATATATTTGTGGACGAGAGTTATCATTTATAACTCTGCAGGTTTGTGAATTGCAGTGCCCTGAACCTCCATTTTACAACTCGCTTTTTTTGGAGCTGGCCGCAAAAGCGCAGGATGGCTTCAGGCCCTGTTCTGGTTCCGGGGGGCAGGCTGAGCCTGTGGTTAATTCTTCTTCCTGATGGGAAAATAGAGTGACCTGTGCCTGTCCCGACACCAAGAGCTAGTCTCTCGTTGGTTCCCCGTCTTCCCGTTCATCCTCAGGACAAATTGCAACCTGTACGGAACAGGAGGTTAAAGGTGCTGATGCTCCAAGTAGGGAGATTGCTAGTAAAGCGGCTGGAATGGCGAACCCGGGCACAAGGAGATGAGAAATGAGGTGCGTTTTAGAAACCTTTCCCCATCACACGGTGTACCATCTTCTGGGTTTCTCATGCATGTTTTTGATGTAGGAAGATGCCCTTGAACCTGGAGATTTGGGACCCATGCGATGGGTACCACGCAGTATTACTTTAAAGGGTCTGCGTTTGCTCACCCAACCTCACCAAACCTCTCAGCCCCAAGAGTGTCCACCCTTATGTCTCATCCAGCTGTGGGTGTAGATATGGTCAATCCAGGTTGCATCACAGCCCCTGAACTCATTGTGTAAGAATTTCTATCTCTTTCACTGTCGTTGTTTCATGGGTTTTTCAAAGTAATTTATTTTCATAATGGGGTTTAGCTGCTTTTCACGGCTGTGTTTATGCCGCTTTACACCCACTTGACACACTAACAGAGAGATATCAATACATAGGTTTTAAGATTATTACTAGTCAGATATATTCTTGTGCGGTGAATAGGGCGTGTTGAGTCCAGTTCTCTGAGCAAGGAGTAGGTCTTGTCTACTACATATTGGGTTTATGGAACGGTATCTGAGCTAATTTGATACCCTTGTTTTATGTATCACCCCACCTCACCTTTCCCGTTAAGCAGCCATAGTCTGTTTTCTGCATGTGTGACTCTGTTCTGTTTTGTAATTCAGTTCAAGTGTAACGGTTTTTACATTCCCTCTAAAAGTGATACCTTTTGAGAAGTGTCCTTTTCTGTGTGACTTATTTCACTTAGAATCGTCGTACCTAAATCCACTCATCATGCTGCTACTAACCTTATGACATTGATTTCATGGCTGAGTGATATTCCATTGTACATAAGGACCACAACTTCTTTATCCATTTTTCTCTTTCCTTGGATATTTAAGGTGGAATGAAGTGGAGGTCCTTGTCAACAGAGCAGCCCTCAACTTTGGGGTGCTTGTGTCTTGCTGATTTTTCATTTTCCCAATTTATACCCCCATGAGTGGAAGTGCCCTATGCTCTCTAAGCTGTGTTTTTCAGATGTTTCAGGACACACCGTACACTTCTCCAGAGTGGCTGTTGGCAATTTACATCCCGCCCATCAGTGTAGCAAGGCTCTCATTTCTCCATGGCCTGTCCTGCATTTCTGGTTTTGACACATTTTTCAGCATGGCCCTTTTGACCGATGGGAAGTGAGACTTCTTTGTGGCGCTGATTTGCCTTTCCAGGTTGCTTGGTTGGCCAAAAAGGGCGTATGCGTTTTTTCCTGAATATATTCAGGAAAAAACGCATACGCCCTTTTTGGCCAAGGGCATCATTGTCAACGTTTTGCCGCTTTTCATGTGCTTTAAAGGCGATTCGTATCTACCTCCTGAAATCTGTTTCGTGCAATTCTGCCTTGATTTCAAATCCTCTTCTTTGCCTTCCCTCAATATATTTGTGGACGAGAGTTATCATTTATAACTCTGCAGGTTTGTGAATTGCAGTGCCCTGAACCTCCATTTTACAACTCGCTTTTTTTGGAGCTGGCCGCAAAAGCGCAGGATGGCTTCAGGCCCTGTTCTGGTTCCGGGGGGCAGGCTGAGCCTGTGGTTAATTCTTCTTCCTGATGGGAAAATAGAGTGACCTGTGCCTGTCCCGACACCAAGAGCTAGTCTCTCGTTGGTTCCCCGTCTTCCCGTTCATCCTCAGGACAAATTGCAACCTGTACGGAACAGGAGGTTAAAGGTGCTGATGCTCCAAGTAGGGAGATTGCTAGTAAAGCGGCTGGAATGGCGAACCCGGGCACAAGGAGATGAGAAATGAGGTGCGTTTTAGAAACCTTTCCCCATCACACGGTGTACCATCTTCTGGGTTTCTCATGCATGTTTTTGATGTAGGAAGATGCCCTTGAACCTGGAGATTTGGGACCCATGCGATGGGTACCACGCAGTATTACTTTAAAGGGTCTGCGTTTGCTCACCCAACCTCACCAAACCTCTCAGCCCCAAGAGTGTCCACCCTTATGTCTCATCCAGCTGTGGGTGTAGATATGGTCAATCCAGGTTGCATCACAGCCCCTGAACTCATTGTGTAAGAATTTCTATCTCTTTCACTGTCGTTGTTTCATGGGTTTTTCAAAGTAATTTATTTTCATAATGGGGTTTAGCTGCTTTTCACGGCTGTGTTTATGCCGCTTTACACCCACTTGACACACTAACAGAGAGATATCAATACATAGGTTTTAAGATTATTACTAGTCAGATATATTCTTGTGCGGTGAATAGGGCGTGTTGAGTCCAGTTCTCTGAGCAAGGAGTAGGTCTTGTCTACTACATATTGGGTTTATGGAACGGTATCTGAGCTAATTTGATACCCTTGTTTTATGTATCACCCCACCTCACCTTTCCCGTTAAGCAGCCATAGTCTGTTTTCTGCATGTGTGACTCTGTTCTGTTTTGTAATTCAGTTCAAGTGTAACGGTTTTTACATTCCCTCTAAAAGTGATACCTTTTGAGAAGTGTCCTTTTCTGTGTGACTTATTTCACTTAGAATCGTCGTACCTAAATCCACTCATCATGCTGCTACTAACCTTATGACATTGATTTCATGGCTGAGTGATATTCCATTGTACATAAGGACCACAACTTCTTTATCCATTTTTCTCTTTCCTTGGATATTTAAGGTGGAATGAAGTGGAGGTCCTTGTCAACAGAGCAGCCCTCAACTTTGGGGTGCTTGTGTCTTGCTGATTTTTCATTTTCCCAATTTATACCCCCATGAGTGGAAGTGCCCTATGCTCTCTAAGCTGTGTTTTTCAGATGTTTCAGGACACACCGTACACTTCTCCAGAGTGGCTGTTGGCAATTTACATCCCGCCCATCAGTGTAGCAAGGCTCTCATTTCTCCATGGCCTGTCCTGCATTTCTGGTTTTGACACATTTTTCAGCATTGCCCTTTTGACCGATGGGAAGTGAGACTTCTTTGTGGCGCTGATTTGCCTTTCCAGGTTGCTTGGTTGGCCAAAAAGGGCGTATGCGTTTTTTCCTGAATATATTCAGGAAAAAACGCATACGCCCTTTTTGGCCAAGGGCATCATTGTCAACATTTTGCCGCTTTTCATGTGCTTTAAAGGCGATTCGAATCTACCTCCTGAAATCTGTTTCGTGCAATTCTGCCTTGATTTCAAATCCTCTTCTTTGCCTTCCCTCAATATATTTGTGGAAGAGAGTTATCATTTATAACTCTGCAGGTTTGTGAATTGCAGTGCCCTGAACCTCCATTTTACAACTCGCTTTTTTGGGAGCTGTCCGCAAAAGTGCAGGATGGCTTCAGGCCCTGTTCTGGTTCCGGGGGGCAGGCTGAGCCTGTGGTTAATTCTTTTTCCTGATGGGAAAATAGAGTGACCTGTGCCTGTCCCAACACCAAGAGCTAGTCTCTCATTGGTTCCCCGTCTTCCCGTTCATCCTCAGGACAAATTGCAACCTGTATGGAACAGGAGGTTAAAGGTGCTGATGCTCCAAGTAGGGAGATTGCTAGTAAAGCGGCTGGAAT
This sequence comes from Balaenoptera borealis, assembly GCF_965194805.1. NCBI lineage: Eukaryota > Metazoa > Chordata > Mammalia > Artiodactyla > Balaenopteridae > Balaenoptera > Balaenoptera borealis. The sequence continues at coordinate 499,492 of NW_028123969.1, read as the reverse complement.
GGCGAACCCGGGCACAAGGAGATGAGAAATGAGGTGCGTTTTAGAAACCTTTCCCCATCACACGGTGTACCATCTTCTGGGTTTCTCATGCATGTTTTCGATGTAGGAAGATGCCCTTGAAGCTGGAGATTTGGGACCCATGTGATGGGTACCACGCAGTATTACTTTAAAGGGTCTGCGTTTGCTCACCCAACCTCACCAAACCTCTCAGCCCCAAGAGTGTCCACCCTTATGTCTCATCCAGCTGTGGGTCTAGATATGGTCAATCCAGGTTGCATCACAGCCCCTGAACGCATTGTGTACGAATTTCTCTCTCTTTCACTGTCGTTGTTTCATGGGTTTTTCAAAGTAATTTATTTTCATAATGGGGTTTAGCTGCTTTTCACTGCTGTGTTTATGCCGCTTTACACCCACTTGACACACTAACAGAGAGATATCAATACATAGGTTTTAAGATTATTACTAGTCAGATATATTCTTGTGCGGTGAATAGGGCGTGTTGAGTCCAGTTCTCTGAGCAAGGAGTAGGTCTTGTCTACTACATATTGGGTTTATGGAACGGTATCTGAGCTAATTTGATACCCTTGTTTTATGTATCACCCCACCTCACCTTTCCCGTTAAGCAGCCATAGTGTGTTTTCTGCATGTGTGACTCTGTTCTGTTTTGTAATTCAGTTCAAGTGTAACGGTTTTTACATTCCCTCTATCAGTGATACCTTATGAGAAGTGTCCTTTTCTGTGTGACTTATTTCACTTAGAATCGTCGTACCTAAATCCACTCATCATGCTGCTACTAACCTTATGACATTGATTTCATGGCTGAGTGATATTCCATTGTACATAAGGACCACAACTTCTTTATCCATTTTTCTCTTTCCTGGGATATTGAAGGTGGAATGAAGTGGAGGTCCTTGTCAACAGAGCAGCCCTAAACTTTGGTGTGCTTGTGTCTTGCTGATTTTTCATTTTCCCAATTTATACCCCCATGAGTGGAAGTGCCCTATGCTCTCTAAGCTGTGTTTTTCAGATGTTTCAGGACACACCGTACACTTCTCCAGAGTGGCTGTTGGCAATTTACATCCCGCCCATCAGTGTAGCAAGGCTCTCATTTCTCCATGGCCTGTCCTGCATTTCTGGTTTTGACACATTTTTCAGCATGGCCCTTTTGACCGATGGGAAGTGAGACTTCTTTGTAGCGCTGATTTGCATTTCCAGGTTGCTTGGTTGGCCAAAAAGGGCGTATGCGTTTTTTCCTGAATATATTCAGGAAAAAACGCATACGCCCTTTTTGGCCAAGGGCATCATTGTCAACATTTTGCCGCTTTTCATGTGCTTTAAAGGCGATTCGAATCTACCTCCTGAAATCTGTTTCCTGCAATTCTGCCTTGATTTAAAATCCTCTTCTTTGCCTTCCCTCAATATATTTGTGGACGAGAGTTATCATTTATAACTCTGCAGGTTTGTGAATTGCAGTGCCCTGAACCTCCATTTTACAACTCGCTTTTTTGGGAGCTGGCCGCAAAAGTGCAGGATGGCTTCAGGCCCTGTTCTGTTTCCGGGGGGCAGGCTGAACCTGTGGTTAATTCTTCTTCCTGATGGGAAAATAGAGTGACCTGTGCCTGTCCCAACACCAAGAGCTAGTCTCTCGTTGGTTCCCCGTCTTCCCGTTCATCCTCAGGACAAATTGCAACCTGTACGGAACAGGAGGTTAAAGGTGCTGATGCTCCAAGTAGGGAGATTGCTAGTAAAGCGGCTGGAATGGCGAACCCGGGCACAAGGAGATGAGAAATGAGGTGCGTTTTAGAAACCTTTCCCCATCACACGGTGTACTATCTTCTGGGTTTCTCATGCATGTTTTTGATGTAGGAAGATGCCCTTGAAGCTGGAGATTTGGGACCCATGTGATGGGTACCACGCAGTATTACTTTAAAGGGTCTGCGTTTGCTCACCTAACCTCACCAAACCTCTCAGCCCCAAGAGTGTCCACCCTTATGTCTCATCCAGCTGTGGGTCTAGATATGGTCAATCCAGGTTGCATCACAGCCCCTGAACGCATTGTGTACGAATTTCTCTCTCTTTCACTGTCGTTGTTTCATGGGTTTTTCAAAGTAATTTATTTTCATAATGGGGTTTAGCTGCTTTTCACTGCTGTGTTTATGCCGCTTTACACCCACTTGACACACTAACAGAGAGATATCAATACATAGGTTTTAAGATTATTTCTAGTCAGATATATTCTTGTGCGGTGAATAGGGCGTGTTGAGTCCAGTTCTCTGAGCAAGGAGTAGGTCTTGTCTACTACATATTGGGTTTATGGAACGGTATCTGAGCTAATTTGATACCCTTGTTTTATGTATCACCCCACCTCACCTTTCCCGTTAAGCAGCCATAGTGTGTTTTCTGCATGTGTGACTCTGTTCTGTTTTGTAATTCAGTTCAAGTGTAACGGTTTTTACATTCCCTCTATCAGTGATACCTTATGAGAAGTGTCCTTTTCTGTGTGACTTATTTCACTTAGAATCGTCGTACCTAAATCCACTCATCATGCTGCTACTAACCTTATGACATTGATTTCATGGCTGAGTGATATTCCATTGTACATAAGGACCACAACTTCTTTATCCATTTTTCTCTTTCCTGGGATATTGAAGGTGGAATGAAGTGGAGGTCCTTGTCAACAGAGAAGCCCTCAACTTTGGGGTGCTTGTGTCTTGCTGATTTTTAATTTTCCCAATTTATACCCCCATAAGTGGAAGTGCCCTATGCTCTCTAAGCTGTGTTTTTCAGATATTTCAGGACACACCGTACACTTCTCTAGAGTGGCTGTTGGCAATTTACATCCCGCCCATCAGTGTAGCAAGGCTCCCATTTCTCCATGGCCTGTCCTGCATTTCTGGTTTTGACACTTTTTTCAGCATGGCCCTTTTGACCGATGGGAAGCGAGACTTCTCTGTAGCGCTGACTTGCTTTTCCAGGTTGCTTGGTTGGCCAAAAAGGGCGTATGCGTTTTTTCCTGAATATATTCAGGAAAAAACGCATACGCCCTTTTTGGCCAAGGGCATCATTGTCAACGTTTTGCCGCTTTTCATGTGCTTTAAAGGCGATTCGTATCTACCTCCTGAAATCTGTTTCGTGCAATTCTGCCTTGAATTCAAATCCTCTTCTTTGCCTTCCCTCAATATATTTGTGGACGAGAGTTATCATTTATAACTCTGCAGGTTTGTGAATTGCAGTGCCCTGAACCTCCATTTTACAACTCGCTTTTTTGGGAGCTGGCCGCAAAAGCGCAGGATGGCTTCAGGCCCTGTTCTGGTTCCGGGGGGCAGGCTGAGCCTGTGGTTAATTCTTCTTCCTGATGGGAAAATAGAGTGACCTGTGCCTGTCCCGACACCAAGAGCTAGTCTCTCGTTGGTTCCCCATCTTCCCGTTCATCCTCAGGACAAATTGCAACCTGTACGGAACAGGAGGTTAAAGGTGCTGATGCTCCAAGTAGGGAGATTGCTAGTAATGCGGCTGGAAAGGCGAACCCGAGCACAAGGAGATGAGAAATGAGGTGCGTTTTAGAAACCTTTCCCCATCACACGGTGTACCATCTTCTGGGTTTCTCATGCATGTTTTCGATGTAGGAAGATGCCCTTGAACCTGGAGATTTGGGACCCATGCGATGGGTACCACGCAGTATTACTTTAAAGGGTCTGCGTTTGCTCACCCAACCTCACCAAACCTCTCAGCCCCAAGAGTGTCCACCCTTATGTCTCATCCAGCTGTGGGTCTAGATATGGTCAATCCAGGTTGCATCACAGCCCCTGAACTCATTGTGTAAGAATTTCTATCTCTTTCACTGTCGTTGTTTCATGGGTTTTTCAAAGTAATTTATTTTCATAATGGGGTTTAGCTGCTTTTCACGGCTGTGTTTATGCCGCTTTACACCCACTTGACACACTAACAGAGAGATATCAATACATAGGTTTTAAGATTATTACTAGTCAGATATATTCTTGTGCGGTGAATAGGGCGTGTTGAGTCCAGTTCTCTGAGCAAGGAGTAGGTCTTGTCTACTACATATTGGGTTTATGGAACGGTATCTGAGCTAATTTGATACCCTTGTTTTATGTATCACCCCACCTCACCTTTCCCGTTAAGCAGCCATAGTGTGTTTTCTGCATGTGTGACTCTGTTCTGTTTTGTAATTCAGTTCAAGTGTAACGGTTTTTACATTCCCTCTATCAGTGATACCTCATGAGAAGTGTCCTTTTCTGTGTGACTTATTTCACTTAGAATCGTCGTACCTAAATCCACTCATCATGCTGCTACTAACCTTATGACATTGATTTCATGGCTGAGTGATATTCCATTGTACATAAGGACCACAACTTCTTTATCCATTTTTCTCTTTCCTGGGATATTGAAGGTGGAATGAAGTGGAGGTCCTTGTCAACAGAGCAGCCCTCAACTTTGGGGTGCTTGTGTCTTGCTGATTTTTCATTTTCCCAATTTATACCCCCATGAGTGGAAGTGCCCTATGCTCTCTAAGCTGTGTTTTTCAGATGTTTCAGGACACACCGTACACTTCTCCAGAGTGGCTGTTGGCAATTTACATCCCGCCCATCAGTGTAGCAAGGCTCCCATTTCTCCATGGCCTGTCCTGCATTTCTGGTTTTGACACTTTTTTCAGCATGGCCCTTTTGACCGATGGGAAGCGAGACTTCTCTGTAGCGCTGATTTGCCTTTCCAGGTTGCTTGGTTGGCCAAAAAGGGCGTATGCGTTTTTTCCTGAATATATTCAGGAAAAAACGCATACGCCCTTTTTGGCCAAGGGCATCATTGTCAACGTTTTGCCGCTTTTCATGTGCTTTAAAGGCGATTCGTATCTACCTACTGAAATCTGTTTCGTGCAATTCTGCCTTGATTTCAAATCCTCTTCTTTGCCTTCCCTCAATATATTTGTGGACGAGAGTTATCATTTATAACTCTGCAGGTTTGTGAATTGCAGTGCCCTGAACCTCCATTTTACAACTCGCTTTTTTGGGAGCTGGCCGCAAAAGCGCAGGATGGCTTCAGGCCCTGTTCTGGTTCCGGGGGGCAGGCTGAGCCTGTGGTTAATTCTTCTTCCTGATGGGAAAATAGAGTGACCTGTGCCTGTCCCGACACCAAGAGCTAGTCTCTCGTTGGTTCCCCGTCTTCCCGTTCATCCTCAGGACAAATTGCAACCTGTACGGAACAGGAGGTTAAAGGTGCTGATGCTCCAAGTAGGGAGATTGCTAGTAAAGCGGCTGGAATGGCGAACCCGGGCACAAGGAGATGAGAAATGAGGTGCGTTTTAGAAACCTTTCCCCATCACACGGTGTACCATCTTCTGGGTTTCTCATGCATGTTTTTGATGTAGGAAGATGCCCTTGAACCTGGAGATTTGGGACCCATGCGATGGGTACCACGCAGTATTACTTTAAAGGGTCTGCGTTTGCTCACCCAACCTCACCAAACCTCTCAGCCCCAAGAGTGTCCACCCTTATGTCTCATCCAGCTGTGGGTCTAGATATGGTCAATCCAGGTTGCATCACAGCCCCTGAACTCATTGTGTAAGAATTTCTATCTCTTTCACTGTCGTTGTTTCATGGGTTTTTCAAAGTAATTTATTTTCATAATGGGGTTTAGCTGCTTTTCACGGCTGTGTTTATGCCGCTTTACACCCACTTGACACACTAACAGAGAGATATCAATACATAGGTTTTAAGATTATTACTAGTCAGATATATTCTTGTGCGGTGAATAGGGCGTGTTGAGTCCAGTTCCCTGAGCAAGGAGTAGGTCTTGTCTACTACATATTGGGTTTATGGAACGGTATCTGAGCTAATTTGATACCCTTGTTTTATGTATCACCCCACCTCACCTTTCCCGTTAAGCAGCCATAGTCTGTTTTCTGCATGTGTGACTCTGTTCTGTTTTGTAATTCAGTTCAAGTGTAACGGTTTTTACATTCCCTCTATCAGTGATACCTTTTGAGAAGTGTCCTTTTCTGTGTGACTTATTTCACTTAGAATCGTCGTACCTAAATCCACTCATCATGCTGCTACTAACCTTATGACATTGATTTCATGGCTGAGTGATATTCCATTGTACATAAGGACCACAACTTCTTTATCCATTTTTCTCTTTCCTGGGATATTTAAGGTGGAATGAAGTGGAGGTCCTTGTCAACAGAGCAGCCCTAAACTTTGGGGTGCTTGTGTCTTGCTGATTTTTCATTTTCCCAATTTATACCCCCATGAGTGGAAGTGCCCTATGCTCTCTAAGCTGTGTTTTTCAGATGTTTCAGGACACACCGTACACTTCTCCAGAGTGGCTGTTGGCAATTTACATCCCGCCCATCAGTGTAGCAAGGCTCTCATTTCTCCATGGCCTGTCCTGCATTTCTGGTTTTGACACATTTTTCAGCATGGCCCTTTTGACCGATGGGAAGTGAGACTTCTTTGTGGCGCTGATTTGCCTTTCCAGGTTGCTTGGTTGGCCAAAAAGGGCGTATGCGTTTTTTCCTGAATATATTCAGGAAAAAACGCATACGCCCTTTTTGGCCAAGGGCATCATTGTCAACATTTTGCCGCTTTTCATGTGCTTTAAAGGCGATTCGAATCTACCTCCTGAAATCTGTTTCGTGCAATTCTGCCTTGATTTCAAATCCTCTTCTTTGCCTTCCCTCAATATATTTGTGGATGAGAGTTATCATTTATAACTCTGCAGGTTTGTGAATTGCAGTGCCCTGAACCTCCATTTTACAACTCGCTTTTTTGGGAGCTGGCCGCAAAAGCACAGGATGGCTTCAGGCCCTGTTCTGGTTCCGGGGGGCAGGCTGAGCCTGTGGTTAATTCTTCTTCCTGATGGGAAAATAGAGTGACCTGTGCCTGTCCCGACACCAAGAGCTAGTCTCTCGTTGGTTCCCCGTCTTCCCGTTCATCCTCAGGACAAATTGCAACCTGTACGGAACAGGAGGTTAAAGGTGCTGATGCTCCAAGTAGGGAGATTGCTAGTAAAGCGGCTGGAATGGCGAACCCGGGCACAAGGAGATGAGAAATGAGGTGCGTTTTAGAAACCTTTCCCCATCACACGGTGTACCATCTTCTGGGTTTCTCATGCATGTTTTCGATGTAGGAAGATGCCCTTGAACCTGGAGATTTGGGACCCATGCGATGGGTACCACGCAGTATTACTTTAAAGGGTCTGCGTTTGCTCACCCAACCTCACCAAACCTCTCAGCCCCAAGAGTGTCCACCCTTATGTCTCATCCAGCTGTGGGTCTAGATATGGTCAATCCAGCTTGCATCACAGCCCCTGAACTCATTGTGTAAGAATTTCTATCTCTTTCACTGTCATTGTTTCATGGGTTTTTCAAAGTAATTTATTTTCATAATGGGGTTTAGCTGCTTTTCACTGCTGTGTTTATGCCGCTTTACACCCACTTGACACACTAACAGAGAGATATCAATACATAGGTTTTAAGATTATTACTAGTCAGATATATTCTTGTGCGGTGAATAGGGCGTGTTGAGTCCAGTTCTCTGAGCAAGGAGTAGGTCTTGTCTACTACATATTGGGTTTATGGAACGGTATCTGAGCTAATTTGATACCCTTGTTTTATGTATCACCCCACCTCACCTTTCCCGTTAAGCAGCCATAGTGTGTTTTCTGCATGTGTGACTCTGTTCTGTTTTGTAATTCAGTTCAAGTGTAACGGTTTTTACATTCCCTCTATCAGTGATACCTTATGAGAAGTGTCCTTTTCTGTGTGACTTATTTCACTTAGAATCGTCGTACCTAAATCCACTCATCATGCTGCTACTAACCTTATGACATTGATTTCATGGCTGAGTGATATTCCATTGTACATAAGGACCACAACTTCTTTATCCATTTTTCTCTTTCCTGGGATATTGAAGGTGGAATGAAGTGGAGGTCCTTGTCAACAGAGCAGCCCTCAACTTTGGGGTGCTTGTGTCTTGCTGATTTTTCATTTTCCCAATTTATACCCCCATGAGTGGAAGTGCCCTATGCTCTCTAAGCTGTGTTTTTCAGATGTTTCAGGACACACCGTACACTTCTCCAGAGTGGCTGTTGGCAATTTACATCCCGCCCATCAGTGTAGCAAGGCTCCCATTTCTCCATGGCCTGTCCTGCATTTCTGGTTTTGACACTTTTTTCAGCATGGCCCTTTTGACCGATGGGAAGCGAGACTTCTCTGTAGCGCTGATTTGCCTTTCCAGGTTGCTTGGTTGGCCAAAAAGGGCGTATGCGTTTTTTCCTGAATATATTCAGGAAAAAACGCATACGCCCTTTTTGGCCAAGGGCATCATTGTCAACGTTTTGCCGCTTTTCATGTGCTTTAAAGGCGATTCGTATCTACCTCCTGAAATCTGTTTCGTGCAATTCTGCCTTGATTTCAAATCCTCTTCTTTGCCTTCCCTCAATATATTTGTGGACGAGAGTTATCATTTATAACTCTGCAGGTTTGTGAATTGCAGTGCCCTGAACCTCCATTTTACAACTCGCTTTTTTGGGAGCTGTCCGCAAAAGCGCAGGATGGCTTCAGGCCCTGTTCTGGTTCCGGGGGGCAGGCTGAGCCTGTGGTTAATTCTTCTTCCTGATGGGAAAATAGAGTGACCTGTGCCTGTCCCGACACCAAGAGCTAGTCTCTCGTTGGTTCCCCGTCTTCCCGTTCATCCTCAGGACAAATTGCAACCTGTACGGAACAGGAGGTTAAAGGTGCTGATGCTCCAAGTAGGGAGATTGCTAGTAAAGCGGCTGGAATGGCGAACCCGGGCACAAGGAGATGAGAAATGAGGTGCGTTTTAGAAACCTTTCCCCATCACACGGTGTACCATCTTCTGGGTTTCTCATGCATGTTTTCGATGTAGGAAGATGCCCTTGAACCTGGACATTTGGGACCCATGCGATGGGTACCACGCAGTATTACTTTAAAGGGTCTGCGTTTGCTCACCCAACCTCACCAAACCTCTCAGCCCCAAGAGTGTCCACCCTTATGTCTCATCCAGCTGTGGGTCTAGATATGGTCAATCCAGGTTGCATCACAGCCCCTGAACTCATTGTGTAAGAATTTCTATCTCTTTCACTGTCGTTGTTTCATGGGTTTTTCAAAGTAATTTATTTTCATAATGGGGTTTAGCTGCTTTTCACGGCTGTGTTTATGCCGCTTTACACCCACTTGACACACTAACAGAGAGATATCAATACATAGGTTTTAAGATTATTACTAGTCAGATATATTCTTGTGCGGTGAATAGGGCGTGTTGAGTCCAGTTCTCTGAGCAAGGAGTAGGTCTTGTCTACTACATATTGGGTTTATGGAACGGTATCTGAGCTAATTTGATACCCTTGTTTTATGTATCACCCCACCTCACCTTTCCCGTTAAGCAGCCATAGTCTGTTTTCTGCATGTGTGACTCTGTTCTGTTTTGTAATTCAGTTCAAGTGTAACGGTTTTTACATTCCCTCTAAAAGTGATACCTTTTGAGAAGTGTCCTTTTCTGTGTGACTTATTTCACTTAGAATCGTCGTACCTAAATCCACTCATCATGCTGCTACTAACCTTATGACATTGATTTCATGGCTGAGTGATATTCCATTGTACATAAGGACCACAACTTCTTTATCCATTTTTCTCTTTCCTTGGATATTTAAGGTGGAATGAAGTGGAGGTCCTTGTCAACAGAGCAGCCCTAAACTTTGGGGTGCTTGTGTCTTGCTGATTTTTAATTTTCCCAATTTATACCCCCATGAGTGGAAGTGCCCTATGCTCTCTAAGCTGTGTTTTTCAGATGTTTCAGGACACACCGTACACTTCTCCAGAGTGGCTGTTGGCAATTTACATCCCGCCCATCAGTGTAGCAAGGCTCTCATTTCTCCATGGCCTGTCCTGCATTTCTGGTTTTGACACATTTTTCAGCATGGCCCTTTTGACCGATGGGAAGTGAGACTTCTTTGTGGCGCTGATTTGCCTTTCCAGGTTGCTTGGTTGGCCAAAAAGGGCGTATGCGTTTTTTCCTGAATATATTCAGGCAAAAACGCATACGCCCTTTTTGGCCAAGGGCATCATTGTCAACATTTTGCCGCTTTTCATGTGCTTTAAAGGCGATTCGAATCTACCTCCTGAAATCTGTTTCCTGCAATCCTGCCTTGATTTCAAATCCTCTTCTTTGCCTTCCCTCAATATATTTGTGGAAGAGAGTTATCATTTATAACTCTGCAGGTTTGTGAATTGCAGTGCCCTGAACCTCCATTTTACAACTCGCTTTTTTGGGAGCTGTCCGCAAAAGTGCAGGATGGCTTCAGGCCCTGTTCTGGTTCTGGGGGGCAGGCTGAGCCTGTGGTTAATTCTTTTTCCTGATGGGAAAATAGAGTGACCTGTGCCTGTCCCGACACCAAGAGCTAGTCTCTCGTTGGTTCCCCGTCTTCCCGTTCATCCTCAGGACAAATTGCAACCTGTATGGAACAGGAGGTTAAAGGTGCTGATGCTCCAAGTAGGGAGATTGCTAGTAAAGCGGCTGGAATGGCGAACCCGGGCACAAGGAGATGAGAAATGAGGTGCGTTTTAGAAACCTTTCCCCATCACACGGTGTACTATCTTCTGGGTTTCTCATGCATGTTTTCGATGTAGGAAGATGCCCTTGAAGCTGGAGATTTGGGACCCATGTGATGGGTACCACGCAGTATTACTTTAAAGGGTCTGCGTTTGCTCACCCAACCTCACCAAACCTCTCAGCCCCAAGAGTGTCCACCCTTATGTCTCATCCAGCTGTGGGTCTAGATATGGTCAATCCAGGTTGCATCACAGCCCCTGAACGCATTGTGTAAGAGTTTCTCTCTCTTTCACTGTCGTTGTTACATGGGTTTTTCAAAGTAATTTATTTTCATAATGGGGTTTAGCTGCTTTTCACTGCTGTGTTTATGCCGCTTTACACCCACTTGACACACTAACAGAGATATATCAATACATAGGTTTTAAGTTTATTACTAGTCAGATATATTCTTGTGCGGTGAATAGGGCGTGTTGAGTCCAGTTCTCTGAGCAAGGAGTAGGTCTTGTCTACTACATATTGGGTTTATGGAACGGTATCTGAGCTAATTTGATACCCTTGTTTTATGTATCACCCCACCTCACCTTTCCCGTTAAGCAGCCATAGTGTGTTTTCTGCATGTGTGACTCTGTTCTGTTTTGTAATTCAGTTCAAGTGTAACGGTTTTTACATTCCCTCTATCAGTGATACCTTATGAGAAGTGTCCTTTTCTGTGTGACTTATTTCACTTAGAATCGTCGTACCTAAATCCACTCATCATGCTGCTACTAACCTTATGACATTGATTTCATGGCTGAGTGATATTCCATTGTACATAAGGACCACAACTTCTTTATCCATTTTTCTCTTTCCTGGGATATTTAAGGTGGAATGAAGTGGAGGTCCTTGTCAACAGAGCAGCCCTCAACTTTGGGGTGCTTGTGTCTTGCTGATTTTTAATTTTCCCAATTTATACCCCCATGATTGGAAGTGCCCTATGCTCTCTAAGCTGTGTTTTTCAGATGTTTCAGGACACACCGTACACTTCTCCAGAGTGGCTGTTGGCAATTTACATCCCGCCCATCAGTGTAGCAAGGCTCCCATTTCTCCATGGCCTGTCCTGCATTTCTGGTTTTGACACTTTTTTCAGCATGGCCCTTTTGACCGATGGGAAGCGAGACTTCTCTGTAGCGCTGACTTGCTTTTCCAGGTTGCTTGGTTGGCCAAAAAGGGCGTATGCGTTTTTTCCTGAATATATTCAGGAAAAAACGCATACGCCCTTTTTGGCCAAGGGCATCATTGTCAACGTTTTGCCGCTTTTCATGTGCTTTAAAGGCGATTCGTATCTACCTCCTGAAATCTGTTTCGTGCAATTCTGCCTTGAATTCAAATCCTCTTCTTTGCCTTCCCTCAATATATTTGTGGACGAGAGTTATCATTTATAACTCTGCAGGTTTGTGAATTGCAGTGCCCTGAACCTCCATTTTACAACTCGCTTTTTTGGGAGCTGGCCGCAAAAGCGCAGGATGGCTTCAGGCCCTGTTCTGGTTCCGGGGGGCAGGCTGAGCCTGTGGTTAATTCTTCTTCCTGATGGGAAAATAGAGTGACCTGTGCCTGTCCCGACACCAAGAGCTAGTCTCTCGTTGGTTCCCCATCTTCCCGTTCATCCTCAGGACAAATTGCAACCTGTACGGAACAGGAGGTTAAAGGTGCTGATGCTCCAAGTAGGGAGATTGCTAGTAATGCGGCTGGAAAGGCGAACCCGAGCACAAGGAGATGAGAAATGAGGTGCGTTTTAGAAACCTTTCCCCATCACACGGTGTACCATCTTCTGGGTTTCTCATGCATGTTTTCGATGTAGGAAGATGCCCTTGAACCTGGAGATTTGGGACCCATGCGATGGGTACCACGCAGTATTACTTTAAAGGGTCTGCGTTTGCTCACCCAACCTCACCAAACCTCTCAGCCCCAAGAGTGTCCACCCTTATGTCTCATCCAGCTGTGGGTCTAGATATGGTCAATCCAGGTTGCATCACAGCCCCTGAACTCATTGTGTAAGAATTTCTATCTCTTTCACTGTCGTTGTTTCATGGGTTTTTCAAAGTAATTTATTTTCATAATGGGGTTTAGCTGCTTTTCACGGCTGTGTTTATGCCGCTTTACACCCACTTGACACACTAACAGAGAGATATCAATACATAGGTTTTAAGATTATTACTAGTCAGATATATTCTTGTGCGGTGAATAGGGCGTGTTGAGTCCAGTTCTCTGAGCAAGGAGTAGGTCTTGTCTACTACATATTGGGTTTATGGAACGGTATCTGAGCTAATTTGATACCCTTGTTTTATGTATCACCCCACCTCACCTTTCCCGTTAAGCAGCCATAGTGTGTTTTCTGCATGTGTGACTCTGTTCTGTTTTGTAATTCAGTTCAAGTGTAACGGTTTTTACATTCCCTCTATCAGTGATACCTCATGAGAAGTGTCCTTTTCTGTGTGACTTATTTCACTTAGAATCGTCGTACCTAAATCCACTCATCATGCTGCTACTAACCTTATGACATTGATTTCATGGCTGAGTGATATTCCATTGTACATAAGGACCACAACTTCTTTATCCATTTTTCTCTTTCCTGGGATATTGAAGGTGGAATGAAGTGGAGGTCCTTGTCAACAGAGCAGCCCTCAACTTTGGGGTGCTTGTGTCTTGCTGATTTTTCATTTTCCCAATTTATACCCCCATGAGTGGAAGTGCCCTATGCTCTCTAAGCTGTGTTTTTCAGATGTTTCAGGACACACCGTACACTTCTCCAGAGTGGCTGTTGGCAATTTACATCCCGCCCATCAGTGTAGCAAGGCTCCCATTTCTCCATGGCCTGTCCTGCATTTCTGGTTTTGACACTTTTTTCAGCATGGCCCTTTTGACCGATGGGAAGCGAGACTTCTCTGTAGCGCTGATTTGCCTTTCCAGGTTGCTTGGTTGGCCAAAAAGGGCGTATGCGTTTTTTCCTGAATATATTCAGGAAAAAACGCATACGCCCTTTTTGGCCAAGGGCATCATTGTCAACGTTTTGCCGCTTTTCATGTGCTTTAAAGGCGATTCGTATCTACCTACTGAAATCTGTTTCGTGCAATTCTGCCTTGATTTCAAATCCTCTTCTTTGCCTTCCCTCAATATATTTGTGGACGAGAGTTATCATTTATAACTCTGCAGGTTTGTGAATTGCAGTGCCCTGAACCTCCATTTTACAACTCGCTTTTTTGGGAGCTGGCCGCAAAAGCGCAGGATGGCTTCAGGCCCTGTTCTGGTTCCGGGGGGCAGGCTGAGCCTGTGGTTAATTCTTCTTCCTGATGGGAAAATAGAGTGACCTGTGCCTGTCCCGACACCAAGAGCTAGTCTCTCGTTGGTTCCCCGTCTTCCCGTTCATCCTCAGGACAAATTGCAACCTGTACGGAACAGGAGGTTAAAGGTGCTGATGCTCCAAGTAGGGAGATTGCTAGTAAAGCGGCTGGAATGGCGAACCCGGGCACAAGGAGATGAGAAATGAGGTGCGTTTTAGAAACCTTTCCCCATCACACGGTGTACCATCTTCTGGGTTTCTCATGCATGTTTTTGATGTAGGAAGATGCCCTTGAACCTGGAGATTTGGGACCCATGCGATGGGTACCACGCAGTATTACTTTAAAGGGTCTGCGTTTGCTCACCCAACCTCACCAAACCTCTCAGCCCCAAGAGTGTCCACCCTTATGTCTCATCCAGCTGTGGGTCTAGATATGGTCAATCCAGGTTGCATCACAGCCCCTGAACTCATTGTGTAAGAATTTCTATCTCTTTCACTGTCGTTGTTTCATGGGTTTTTCAAAGTAATTTATTTTCATAATGGGGTTTAGCTGCTTTTCACGGCTGTGTTTATGCCGCTTTACACCCACTTGACACACTAACAGAGAGATATCAATACATAGGTTTTAAGATTATTACTAGTCAGATATATTCTTGTGCGGTGAATAGGGCGTGTTGAGTCCAGTTCCCTGAGCAAGGAGTAGGTCTTGTCTACTACATATTGGGTTTATGGAACGGTATCTGAGCTAATTTGATACCCTTGTTTTATGTATCACCCCACCTCACCTTTCCCGTTAAGCAGCCATAGTCTGTTTTCTGCATGTGTGACTCTGTTCTGTTTTGTAATTCAGTTCAAGTGTAACGGTTTTTACATTCCCTCTATCAGTGATACCTTTTGAGAAGTGTCCTTTTCTGTGTGACTTATTTCACTTAGAATCGTCGTACCTAAATCCACTCATCATGCTGCTACTAACCTTATGACATTGATTTCATGGCTGAGTGATATTCCATTGTACATAAGGACCACAACTTCTTTATCCATTTTTCTCTTTCCTGGGATATTTAAGGTGGAATGAAGTGGAGGTCCTTGTCAACAGAGCAGCCCTAAACTTTGGGGTGCTTGTGTCTTGCTGATTTTTCATTTTCCCAATTTATACCCCCATGAGTGGAAGTGCCCTATGCTCTCTAAGCTGTGTTTTTCAGATGTTTCAGGACACACCGTACACTTCTCCAGAGTGGCTGTTGGCAATTTACATCCCGCCCATCAGTGTAGCAAGGCTCTCATTTCTCCATGGCCTGTCCTGCATTTCTGGTTTTGACACATTTTTCAGCATGGCCCTTTTGACCGATGGGAAGTGAGACTTCTTTGTGGCGCTGATTTGCCTTTCCAGGTTGCTTGGTTGGCCAAAAAGGGCGTATGCGTTTTTTCCTGAATATATTCAGGAAAAAACGCATACGCCCTTTTTGGCCAAGGGCATCATTGTCAACATTTTGCCGCTTTTCATGTGCTTTAAAGGCGATTCGAATCTACCTCCTGAAATCTGTTTCGTGCAATTCTGCCTTGATTTCAAATCCTCTTCTTTGCCTTCCCTCAATATATTTGTGGATGAGAGTTATCATTTATAACTCTGCAGGTTTGTGAATTGCAGTGCCCTGAACCTCCATTTTACAACTCGCTTTTTTGGGAGCTGGCCGCAAAAGCACAGGATGGCTTCAGGCCCTGTTCTGGTTCCGGGGGGCAGGCTGAGCCTGTGGTTAATTCTTCTTCCTGATGGGAAAATAGAGTGACCTGTGCCTGTCCCGACACCAAGAGCTAGTCTCTCGTTGGTTCCCCGTCTTCCCGTTCATCCTCAGGACAAATTGCAACCTGTACGGAACAGGAGGTTAAAGGTGCTGATGCTCCAAGTAGGGAGATTGCTAGTAAAGCGGCTGGAATGGCGAACCCGGGCACAAGGAGATGAGAAATGAGGTGCGTTTTAGAAACCTTTCCCCATCACACGGTGTACCATCTTCTGGGTTTCTCATGCATGTTTTCGATGTAGGAAGATGCCCTTGAACCTGGAGATTTGGGACCCATGCGATGGGTACCACGCAGTATTACTTTAAAGGGTCTGCGTTTGCTCACCCAACCTCACCAAACCTCTCAGCCCCAAGAGTGTCCACCCTTATGTCTCATCCAGCTGTGGGTCTAGATATGGTCAATCCAGCTTGCATCACAGCCCCTGAACTCATTGTGTAAGAATTTCTATCTCTTTCACTGTCATTGTTTCATGGGTTTTTCAAAGTAATTTATTTTCATAATGGGGTTTAGCTGCTTTTCACTGCTGTGTTTATGCCGCTTTACACCCACTTGACACACTAACAGAGAGATATCAATACATAGGTTTTAAGATTATTACTAGTCAGATATATTCTTGTGCGGTGAATAGGGCGTGTTGAGTCCAGTTCTCTGAGCAAGGAGTAGGTCTTGTCTACTACATATTGGGTTTATGGAACGGTATCTGAGCTAATTTGATACCCTTGTTTTATGTATCACCCCACCTCACCTTTCCCGTTAAGCAGCCATAGTGTGTTTTCTGCATGTGTGACTCTGTTCTGTTTTGTAATTCAGTTCAAGTGTAACGGTTTTTACATTCCCTCTATCAGTGATACCTTATGAGAAGTGTCCTTTTCTGTGTGACTTATTTCACTTAGAATCGTCGTACCTAAATCCACTCATCATGCTGCTACTAACCTTATGACATTGATTTCATGGCTGAGTGATATTCCATTGTACATAAGGACCACAACTTCTTTATCCATTTTTCTCTTTCCTGGGATATTGAAGGTGGAATGAAGTGGAGGTCCTTGTCAACAGAGCAGCCCTCAACTTTGGGGTGCTTGTGTCTTGCTGATTTTTCATTTTCCCAATTTATACCCCCATGAGTGGAAGTGCCCTATGCTCTCTAAGCTGTGTTTTTCAGATGTTTCAGGACACACCGTACACTTCTCCAGAGTGGCTGTTGGCAATTTACATCCCGCCCATCAGTGTAGCAAGGCTCCCATTTCTCCATGGCCTGTCCTGCATTTCTGGTTTTGACACTTTTTTCAGCATGGCCCTTTTGACCGATGGGAAGCGAGACTTCTCTGTAGCGCTGATTTGCCTTTCCAGGTTGCTTGGTTGGCCAAAAAGGGCGTATGCGTTTTTTCCTGAATATATTCAGGAAAAAACGCATACGCCCTTTTTGGCCAAGGGCATCATTGTCAACGTTTTGCCGCTTTTCATGTGCTTTAAAGGCGATTCGTATCTACCTCCTGAAATCTGTTTCGTGCAATTCTGCCTTGATTTCAAATCCTCTTCTTTGCCTTCCCTCAATATATTTGTGGACGAGAGTTATCATTTATAACTCTGCAGGTTTGTGAATTGCAGTGCCCTGAACCTCCATTTTACAACTCGCTTTTTTGGGAGCTGTCCGCAAAAGCGCAGGATGGCTTCAGGCCCTGTTCTGGTTCCGGGGGGCAGGCTGAGCCTGTGGTTAATTCTTCTTCCTGATGGGAAAATAGAGTGACCTGTGCCTGTCCCGACACCAAGAGCTAGTCTCTCGTTGGTTCCCCGTCTTCCCGTTCATCCTCAGGACAAATTGCAACCTGTACGGAACAGGAGGTTAAAGGTGCTGATGCTCCAAGTAGGGAGATTGCTAGTAAAGCGGCTGGAATGGCGAACCCGGGCACAAGGAGATGAGAAATGAGGTGCGTTTTAGAAACCTTTCCCCATCACACGGTGTACCATCTTCTGGGTTTCTCATGCATGTTTTCGATGTAGGAAGATGCCCTTGAACCTGGACATTTGGGACCCATGCGATGGGTACCACGCAGTATTACTTTAAAGGGTCTGCGTTTGCTCACCCAACCTCACCAAACCTCTCAGCCCCAAGAGTGTCCACCCTTATGTCTCATCCAGCTGTGGGTCTAGATATGGTCAATCCAGGTTGCATCACAGCCCCTGAACTCATTGTGTAAGAATTTCTATCTCTTTCACTGTCGTTGTTTCATGGGTTTTTCAAAGTAATTTATTTTCATAATGGGGTTTAGCTGCTTTTCACGGCTGTGTTTATGCCGCTTTACACCCACTTGACACACTAACAGAGAGATATCAATACATAGGTTTTAAGATTATTACTAGTCAGATATATTCTTGTGCGGTGAATAGGGCGTGTTGAGTCCAGTTCTCTGAGCAAGGAGTAGGTCTTGTCTACTACATATTGGGTTTATGGAACGGTATCTGAGCTAATTTGATACCCTTGTTTTATGTATCACCCCACCTCACCTTTCCCGTTAAGCAGCCATAGTCTGTTTTCTGCATGTGTGACTCTGTTCTGTTTTGTAATTCAGTTCAAGTGTAACGGTTTTTACATTCCCTCTAAAAGTGATACCTTTTGAGAAGTGTCCTTTTCTGTGTGACTTATTTCACTTAGAATCGTCGTACCTAAATCCACTCATCATGCTGCTACTAACCTTATGACATTGATTTCATGGCTGAGTGATATTCCATTGTACATAAGGACCACAACTTCTTTATCCATTTTTCTCTTTCCTTGGATATTTAAGGTGGAATGAAGTGGAGGTCCTTGTCAACAGAGCAGCCCTAAACTTTGGGGTGCTTGTGTCTTGCTGATTTTTAATTTTCCCAATTTATACCCCCATGAGTGGAAGTGCCCTATGCTCTCTAAGCTGTGTTTTTCAGATGTTTCAGGACACACCGTACACTTCTCCAGAGTGGCTGTTGGCAATTTACATCCCGCCCATCAGTGTAGCAAGGCTCTCATTTCTCCATGGCCTGTCCTGCATTTCTGGTTTTGACACATTTTTCAGCATGGCCCTTTTGACCGATGGGAAGTGAGACTTCTTTGTGGCGCTGATTTGCCTTTCCAGGTTGCTTGGTTGGCCAAAAAGGGCGTATGCGTTTTTTCCTGAATATATTCAGGCAAAAACGCATACGCCCTTTTTGGCCAAGGGCATCATTGTCAACATTTTGCCGCTTTTCATGTGCTTTAAAGGCGATTCGAATCTACCTCCTGAAATCTGTTTCCTGCAATCCTGCCTTGATTTCAAATCCTCTTCTTTGCCTTCCCTCAATATATTTGTGGAAGAGAGTTATCATTTATAACTCTGCAGGTTTGTGAATTGCAGTGCCCTGAACCTCCATTTTACAACTCGCTTTTTTGGGAGCTGTCCGCAAAAGTGCAGGATGGCTTCAGGCCCTGTTCTGGTTCTGGGGGGCAGGCTGAGCCTGTGGTTAATTCTTTTTCCTGATGGGAAAATAGAGTGACCTGTGCCTGTCCCGACACCAAGAGCTAGTCTCTCGTTGGTTCCCCGTCTTCCCGTTCATCCTCAGGACAAATTGCAACCTGTATGGAACAGGAGGTTAAAGGTGCTGATGCTCCAAGTAGGGAGATTGCTAGTAAAGCGGCTGGAATGGCGAACCCGGGCACAAGGAGATGAGAAATGAGGTGCGTTTTAGAAACCTTTCCCCATCACACGGTGTACTATCTTCTGGGTTTCTCATGCATGTTTTCGATGTAGGAAGATGCCCTTGAAGCTGGAGATTTGGGACCCATGTGATGGGTACCACGCAGTATTACTTTAAAGGGTCTGCGTTTGCTCACCCAACCTCACCAAACCTCTCAGCCCCAAGAGTGTCCACCCTTATGTCTCATCCAGCTGTGGGTCTAGATATGGTCAATCCAGGTTGCATCACAGCCCCTGAACGCATTGTGTAAGAGTTTCTCTCTCTTTCACTGTCGTTGTTACATGGGTTTTTCAAAGTAATTTATTTTCATAATGGGGTTTAGCTGCTTTTCACTGCTGTGTTTATGCCGCTTTACACCCACTTGACACACTAACAGAGATATATCAATACATAGGTTTTAAGTTTATTACTAGTCAGATATATTCTTGTGCGGTGAATAGGGCGTGTTGAGTCCAGTTCTCTGAGCAAGGAGTAGGTCTTGTCTACTACATATTGGGTTTATGGAACGGTATCTGAGCTAATTTGATACCCTTGTTTTATGTATCACCCCACCTCACCTTTCCCGTTAAGCAGCCATAGTGTGTTTTCTGCATGTGTGACTCTGTTCTGTTTTGTAATTCAGTTCAAGTGTAACGGTTTTTACATTCCCTCTATCAGTGATACCTTATGAGAAGTGTCCTTTTCTGTGTGACTTATTTCACTTAGAATCGTCGTACCTAAATCCACTCATCATGCTGCTACTAACCTTATGACATTGATTTCATGGCTGAGTGATATTCCATTGTACATAAGGACCACAACTTCTTTATCCATTTTTCTCTTTCCTGGGATATTTAAGGTGGAATGAAGTGGAGGTCCTTGTCAACAGAGCAGCCCTCAACTTTGGGGTGCTTGTGTCTTGCTGATTTTTAATTTTCCCAATTTATACCCCCATGATTGGAAGTGCCCTATGCTCTCTAAGCTGTGTTTTTCAGATGTTTCAGGACACACCGTACACTTCTCCAGAGTGGCTGTTGGCAATTTACATCCCGCCCATCAGTGTAGCAAGGCTCCCATTTCTCCATGGCCTGTCCTGCATTTCTGGTTTTGACACTTTTTTCAGCATGGCCCTTTTGACCGATGGGAAGCGAGACTTCTCTGTAGCGCTGATTTGCCTTTCCAGGTTGCTTGGTTGGCCAAAAAGGGCGTATGCGTTTTTTCCTGAATATATTCAGGAAAAAACGCATACGCCCTTTTTGGCCAAGGGCATCATTGTCAACGTTTTGCCGCTTTTCATGTGCTTTAAAGGCGATTCGTATCTACCTCCTGAAATCTGTTTCGTGCAATTCTGTCTTGATTTCAAATCCTCTTCTTTGCCTTCCCTCAATATATTTGTGGACGAGAGTTATCATTTATAACTCTGCAGGTTTGTGAATTGCAGTGCCCTGAACCTCCATTTTACAACTCGCTTTTTTGGGAGCTGGCCGCAAAAGCGCAGGATGGCTTCAGGCCCTGTTCTGGTTCCGGGGGGCAGGGTGAGCCTGTGGTTAATTCTTCTTCCTGATGGGAAAATAGAGTGACCTGTGCCTGTCCCGACACCAAGAGCTAGTCTCTCGTTGGTTCCCCGTCTTCCCGTTCATCCTCAGGACAAATTGCAACCTGTACGGAACAGGAGGTTAAAGGTGCTGATGCTCCAAGTAGGGAGATTGCTAGTAAAGCGGCTGGAATGGCGAACCCGGGCACAAGGAGATGAGAAATGAGGTGCGTTTTAGAAACCTTTCCCCATCACACGGTGTACCATCTTCTGGGTTTCTCATGCATGTTTTCGATGTAGGAAGATGCCCTTGAACCTGGACATTTGGGACCCATGCGATGGGTACCACGCAGTATTACTTTAAAGGGTCTGCGTTTGCTCACCCAACCTCACCAAACCTCTCAGCCCCAAGAGTGTCCACCCTTATGTCTCATCCAGCTGTGGGTCTAGATATGGTCAATCCAGGTTGCATCACAGCCCCTGAACTCATTGTGTAAGAATTTCTATCTCTTTCACTGTCGTTGTTTCATGGGTTTTTCAAAGTAATTTATTTTCATAATGGGGTTTAGCTGCTTTTCACGGCTGTGTTTATGCCGCTTTACACCCACTTGACACACTAACAGAGAGATATCAATACATAGGTTTTAAGATTATTACTAGTCAGATATATTCTTGTGCGGTGAATAGGGCGTGTTGAGTCCAGTTCTCTGAGCAAGGAGTAGGTCTTGTCTATTACATATTGGGTTTATGGAACGGTATCTGAGCTAATTTGATACCCTTGTTTTATGTATCACCCCACCTCACCTTTCCCGTTAAGCAGCCATAGTGTGTTTTCTGCATGTGTGACTCTGTTCTGTTTTGTAATTCAGTTCAAGTGTAACGGTTTTTACATTCCCTCTATCAGTGATACCTTATGAGAAGTGTCCTTTTCTGTGTGACTTATTTCACTTAGAATCGTCGTACCTAAATCCACTCATCATGCTGCTACTAACCTTACGACATTGATTTCATGGCTGAGTGATATTCCATTGTACATAAGGACCACAACTTCTTTATCCATTTTTCTCTTTCCTGGGATATTTAAGGTGGAATGAAGTGGAGGTCCTGGTCAACAGAGCAGCCCTCAACTTTGGGGTGCTTGTGTCTTGCTGATTTTTAATTTTCCCAATTTATACCCCCATGAGTGGAAGTGCCCTATGCTCTCTAAGCTGTGTTTTTTCGATGTTTCAGGACTCACCGTACACTTCTCCAGAGTGGCTGTTGGCAATTTACATCCCGCCCATCAGTGTAGCAAGGCTCCCATTTCTCCATGGCCTGTCCTGCATTTCTGGTTTTGACACTTTTTTCAGCATGGCCCTTTTGACCGATGGGAAGCGAGACTTCTCTGTAGCGCTGATTTGCCTTTCCAGGTTGCTTGGTTGGCCAAAAAGGGCCTATGCGTTTTTTCCTGAATATATTCAGGAAAAAACGCATATGCCCTTTTTGGCCAAGGGCATCATTGTCAACGTTTTGCCGCTTTTCATGTGCTTTAAAGGCGATTCGAATCTACCTCCTGAAATCTGTTTCGTGCAATTCTGCCTTGATTTCAAATCCTCTTCTTTGCCTTCCCTCAATATATTTGTGGATGAGAGTTATCATTTATAACTCTGCAGGTTTGTGAATTGCAGTGCCCTGAACCTCCATTTTACAACTCGCTTTTTTGGGAGCTGGCCGCAAAAGCACAGGATGGCTTCAGGCCCTGTTCTGGTTCCGGGGGGCAGGCTGAGCCTGTGGTTAATTCTTCTTCCTGATGGGAAAATAGAGTGACCTGTGCCTGTCCCGACACCAAGAGCTAGTCTCTCGTTGGTTCCCCGTCTTCCCGTTCATCCTCAGGACAAATTGCAACCTGTACGGAACAGGAGGTTAAAGGTGCTGATGCTCCAAGTAGGGAGATTGCTAGTAAAGCGGCTGGAATGGCGAACCCGGGCACAAGGAGATGAGAAATGAGGTGCGTTTTAGAAACCTTTCCCCATCACACGGTGTACCATCTTCTGGGTTTCTCATGCATGTTTTCGATGTAGGAAGATGCCCTTGAACCTGGAGATTTGGGACCCATGCGATGGGTACCACGCAGTATTACTTTAAAGGGTCTGCGTTTGCTCACCCAACCTCACCAAACCTCTCAGCCCCAAGAGTGTCCACCCTTATGTCTCATCCAGCTGTGGGTCTAGATATGGTCAATCCAGGTTGCATCACAGCCCCTGAACTCATTGTGTAAGAATTTCTATCTCTTTCACTGTCGTTGCTTCATGGGTTTTTCAAAGTAATTTATTTTCATAATGGGGTTTAGCTGCTTTTCACGGCTGTGTTTATGCCGCTTTACACCCACTTGACACACTAACAGAGAGATATCAATACATAGGTTTTAAGATTATTACTAGTCAGATATATTCTTGTGCGGTGAATAGGGCGTGTTGAGTCCAGTTCTCTGAGCAAGGAGTAGGTCTTTTCTACTACATATTGGGTTTATGGAACGGTATCTGAGCTAATTTGATACCCTTGTTTTATGTATCACCCCACCTCACCTTTCCCGTTAAGCAGCCATAGTCTGTTTTCTGCATGTGTGACTCTGTTCTGTTTTGTAATTCAGTTCAAGTGTAACGGTTTTTACATTCCCTCTATCAGTGATACCTTATGAGAAGTGTCCTTTTCTGTGTGACTTATTTCACTTAGAATCGTCGTACCTAAATCCACTCATCATGCTGCTACTAACCTTATGACATTGATTTCATGGCTGAGTGATATTCCATTGTACATAAGGACCACAACTTCTTTATCCATTTTTCTCTTTCCTTGGATATTTAAGGTGGAATGAAGTGGAGGTCCTTGTCAACAGAGCAGCCCTAAACTTTGGGGTGCTTGTGTCTTGCTGATTTTTAATTTTCCCAATTTATACCCCCATGAGTGGAAGTGCCCTATGCTCTCTAAGCTGTGTTTTTCAGATGTTTCAGGACACACCGTACACTTCTCCAGAGTGGCTGTTGGCAATTTACATCCCGCCCATCAGTGTAGCAAGGCTCCCATTTCTCCATGGCCTGTCCTGCATTTCTGGTTTTGACACTTTTTTCAGCATGGCCCTTTTGACCGATGGGAAGCGAGACTTCTCTGTAGCGCTGATTTGCCTTTCCAGGTTGCTTGGTTGGCCAAAAAGGGCGTATGCGTTTTTTCCTGAATATATTCAGGAAAAAACGCATACGCCCTTTTTGGCCAAGGGCATCATTGTCAACGTTTTGCCGCTTTTCATGTGCTTTAAAGGCGATTCGTATCTACCTCCTGAAATCTGTTTCGTGCAATTCTGCCTTGATTTCAAATCCTCTTCTTTGCCTTCCCTCAATATATTTGTGGACGAGAGTTATCATTTATAACTCTGCAGGTTTGTGAATTGCAGTGCCCTGAACCTCCATTTTACAACTCGCTTTTTTGGGAGCTGTCCGCAAAAGCGCAGGATGGCTTCAGGCCCTGTTCTGGTTCCGGGGGGCAGGCTGAGCCTGTGGTTAATTCTTCTTCCTGATGGGAAAATAGAGTGACCTGTGCCTGTCCCGACACCAAGAGCTAGTCTCTCGTTGGTTCCCCGTCTTCCCGTTCATCCTCAGGACAAATTGCAACCTGTACGGAACAGGAGGTTAAAGGTGCTGATGCTCCAAGTAGGGAGATTGCTAGTAAAGCGGCTGGAATGGCGAACCCGGGCACAAGGAGATGAGAAATGAGGTGCGTTTTAGAAACCTTTCCCCATCACACGGTGTACCATCTTCTGGGTTTCTCATGCATGTTTTCGATGTAGGAAGATGCCCTTGAACCTGGACATTTGGGACCCATGCGATGGGTACCACGCAGTATTACTTTAAAGGGTCTGCGTTTGCTCACCCAACCTCACCAAACCTCTCAGCCCCAAGAGTGTCCACCCTTATGTCTCATCCAGCTGTGGGTCTAGATATGGTCAATCCAGGTTGCATCACAGCCCCTGAACTCATTGTGTAAGAATTTCTATCTCTTTCACTGTCGTTGTTTCATGGGTTTTTCAAAGTAATTTATTTTCATAATGGGGTTTAGCTGCTTTTCACGGCTGTGTTTATGCCGCTTTACACCCACTTGACACACTAACAGAGAGATATCAATACATAGGTTTTAAGATTATTACTAGTCAGATATATTCTTGTGCGGTGAATAGGGCGTGTTGAGTCCAGTTCTCTGAGCAAGGAGTAGGTCTTTTCTACTACATATTGGGTTTATGGAACGGTATCTGAGCTAATTTGATACCCTTGTTTTATGTATCACCCCACCTCACCTTTCCCGTTAAGCAGCCATAGTCTGTTTTCTGCATGTGTGACTCTGTTCTGTTTTGTAATTCAGTTCAAGTGTAACGGTTTTTACATTCCCTCTAAAAGTGATACCTTTTGAGAAGTGTCCTTTTCTGTGTGACTTATTTCACTTAGAATCGTCGTACCTAAATCCACTCATCATGCTGCTACTAACCTTATGACATTGATTTCATGGCTGAGTGATATTCCATTGTACATAAGGACCACAACTTCTTTATCCATTTTTCTCTTTCCTTGGATATTTAAGGTGGAATGAAGTGGAGGTCCTTGTCAACAGAGCAGCCCTAAACTTTGGGGTGCTTGTGTCTTGCTGATTTTTAATTTTCCCAATTTATACCCCCATGAGTGGAAGTGCCCTATGCTCTCTAAGCTGTGTTTTTCAGATGTTTCAGGACACACCGTACACTTCTCCAGAGTGGCTGTTGGCAATTTACATCCCGCCCATCAGTGTAGCAAGGCTCTCATTTCTCCATGGCCTGTCCTGCATTTCTGGTTTTGACACATTTTTCAGCATGGCCCTTTTGACCGATGGGAAGTGAGACTTCTTTGTGGCGCTGATTTGCCTTTCCAGGTTGCTTGGTTGGCCAAAAAGGGCGTATGCGTTTTTTCCTGAATATATTCAGGCAAAAACGCATACGCCCTTTTTGGCCAAGGGCATCATTGTCAACATTTTGCCGCTTTTCATGTGCTTTAAAGGCGATTCGAATCTACCTCCTGAAATCTGTTTCCTGCAATCCTGCCTTGATTTCAAATCCTCTTCTTTGCCTTCCCTCAATATATTTGTGGAAGAGAGTTATCATTTATAACTCTGCAGGTTTGTGAATTGCAGTGCCCTGAACCTCCATTTTACAACTCGCTTTTTTGGGAGCTGTCCGCAAAAGTGCAGGATGGCTTCAGGCCCTGTTCTGGTTCTGGGGGGCAGGCTGAGCCTGTGGTTAATTCTTTTTCCTGATGGGAAAATAGAGTGACCTGTGCCTGTCCCGACACCAAGAGCTAGTCTCTCGTTGGTTCCCCGTCTTCCCGTTCATCCTCAGGACAAATTGCAACCTGTATGGAACAGGAGGTTAAAGGTGCTGATGCTCCAAGTAGGGAGATTGCTAGTAAAGCGGCTGGAATGGCGAACCCGGGCACAAGGAGATGAGAAATGAGGTGCGTTTTAGAAACCTTTCCCCATCACACGGTGTACTATCTTCTGGGTTTCTCATGCATGTTTTCGATGTAGGAAGATGCCCTTGAAGCTGGAGATTTGGGACCCATGTGATGGGTACCACGCAGTATTACTTTAAAGGGTCTGCGTTTGCTCACCCAACCTCACCAAACCTCTCAGCCCCAAGAGTGTCCACCCTTATGTCTCATCCAGCTGTGGGTCTAGATATGGTCAATCCAGGTTGCATCACAGCCCCTGAACGCATTGTGTAAGAGTTTCTCTCTCTTTCACTGTCGTTGTTACATGGGTTTTTCAAAGTAATTTATTTTCATAATGGGGTTTAGCTGCTTTTCACTGCTGTGTTTATGCCGCTTTACACCCACTTGACACACTAACAGAGATATATCAATACATAGGTTTTAAGTTTATTACTAGTCAGATATATTCTTGTGCGGTGAATAGGGCGTGTTGAGTCCAGTTCTCTGAGCAAGGAGTAGGTCTTGTCTACTACATATTGGGTTTATGGAACGGTATCTGAGCTAATTTGATACCCTTGTTTTATGTATCACCCCACCTCACCTTTCCCGTTAAGCAGCCATAGTGTGTTTTCTGCATGTGTGACTCTGTTCTGTTTTGTAATTCAGTTCAAGTGTAACGGTTTTTACATTCCCTCTATCAGTGATACCTTATGAGAAGTGTCCTTTTCTGTGTGACTTATTTCACTTAGAATCGTCGTACCTAAATCCACTCATCATGCTGCTACTAACCTTATGACATTGATTTCATGGCTGAGTGATATTCCATTGTACATAAGGACCACAACTTCTTTATCCATTTTTCTCTTTCCTGGGATATTTAAGGTGGAATGAAGTGGAGGTCCTTGTCAACAGAGCAGCCCTCAACTTTGGGGTGCTTGTGTCTTGCTGATTTTTAATTTTCCCAATTTATACCCCCATGATTGGAAGTGCCCTATGCTCTCTAAGCTGTGTTTTTCAGATGTTTCAGGACACACCGTACACTTCTCCAGAGTGGCTGTTGGCAATTTACATCCCGCGCATCAGTGTAGCAAGGCTCCCAT
Source organism: Balaenoptera borealis (assembly GCF_965194805.1). Lineage (NCBI taxonomy): Eukaryota > Metazoa > Chordata > Mammalia > Artiodactyla > Balaenopteridae > Balaenoptera > Balaenoptera borealis. The sequence goes on along the minus strand of NW_028123969.1, from coordinate 471,983 downwards.
TTCTCCATGGCCTGTCCTGCATTTCTGGTTTTGACACTTTTTTCAGCATGGCCCTTTTGACCGATGGGAAGCGAGACTTCTCTGTAGCGCTGATTTGCCTTTCCAGGTTGCTTGGTTGGCCAAAAAGGGCGTATGCGTTTTTTCCTGAATATATTCAGGAAAAAACGCATACGCCCTTTTTGGCCAAGGGCATCATTGTCAACGTTTTGCCGCTTTTCATGTGCTTTAAAGGCGATTCGTATCTACCTCCTGAAATCTGTTTCGTGCAATTCTGTCTTGATTTCAAATCCTCTTCTTTGCCTTCCCTCAATATATTTGTGGACGAGAGTTATCATTTATAACTCTGCAGGTTTGTGAATTGCAGTGCCCTGAACCTCCATTTTACAACTCGCTTTTTTGGGAGCTGGCCGCAAAAGCGCAGGATGGCTTCAGGCCCTGTTCTGGTTCCGGGGGGCAGGGTGAGCCTGTGGTTAATTCTTCTTCCTGATGGGAAAATAGAGTGACCTGTGCCTGTCCCGACACCAAGAGCTAGTCTCTCGTTGGTTCCCCGTCTTCCCGTTCATCCTCAGGACAAATTGCAACCTGTACGGAACAGGAGGTTAAAGGTGCTGATGCTCCAAGTAGGGAGATTGCTAGTAAAGCGGCTGGAATGGCGAACCCGGGCACAAGGAGATGAGAAATGAGGTGCGTTTTAGAAACCTTTCCCCATCACACGGTGTACCATCTTCTGGGTTTCTCATGCATGTTTTCGATGTAGGAAGATGCCCTTGAACCTGGACATTTGGGACCCATGCGATGGGTACCACGCAGTATTACTTTAAAGGGTCTGCGTTTGCTCACCCAACCTCACCAAACCTCTCAGCCCCAAGAGTGTCCACCCTTATGTCTCATCCAGCTGTGGGTCTAGATATGGTCAATCCAGGTTGCATCACAGCCCCTGAACTCATTGTGTAAGAATTTCTATCTCTTTCACTGTCGTTGTTTCATGGGTTTTTCAAAGTAATTTATTTTCATAATGGGGTTTAGCTGCTTTTCACGGCTGTGTTTATGCCGCTTTACACCCACTTGACACACTAACAGAGAGATATCAATACATAGGTTTTAAGATTATTACTAGTCAGATATATTCTTGTGCGGTGAATAGGGCGTGTTGAGTCCAGTTCTCTGAGCAAGGAGTAGGTCTTGTCTATTACATATTGGGTTTATGGAACGGTATCTGAGCTAATTTGATACCCTTGTTTTATGTATCACCCCACCTCACCTTTCCCGTTAAGCAGCCATAGTGTGTTTTCTGCATGTGTGACTCTGTTCTGTTTTGTAATTCAGTTCAAGTGTAACGGTTTTTACATTCCCTCTATCAGTGATACCTTATGAGAAGTGTCCTTTTCTGTGTGACTTATTTCACTTAGAATCGTCGTACCTAAATCCACTCATCATGCTGCTACTAACCTTACGACATTGATTTCATGGCTGAGTGATATTCCATTGTACATAAGGACCACAACTTCTTTATCCATTTTTCTCTTTCCTGGGATATTTAAGGTGGAATGAAGTGGAGGTCCTGGTCAACAGAGCAGCCCTCAACTTTGGGGTGCTTGTGTCTTGCTGATTTTTAATTTTCCCAATTTATACCCCCATGAGTGGAAGTGCCCTATGCTCTCTAAGCTGTGTTTTTCAGATGTTTCAGGACACACCGTACACTTCTCCAGAGTGGCTGTTGGCAATTTACATCCCGCCCATCAGTGTAGCAAGGCTCCCATTTCTCCATGGCCTGTCCTGCATTTCTGGTTTTGACACTTTTTTCAGCATGGCCCTTTTGACCGATGGGAAGCGAGACTTCTCTGTAGCGCTGATTTGCCTTTCCAGGTTGCTTGGTTGGCCAAAAAGGGCGTATGCGTTTTTTCCTGAATATATTCAGGAAAAAACGCATACGCCCTTTTTGGCCAAGGGCATCATTGTCAACGTTTTGCCGCTTTTCATGTGCTTTAAAGGCGATTCGTATCTACCTCCTGAAATCTGTTTCGTGCAATTCTGCCTTGATTTCAAATCCTCTTCTTTGCCTTCCCTCAATATATTTGTGGACGAGAGTTATCATTTATAACTCTGCAGGTTTGTGAATTGCAGTGCCCTGAACCTCCATTTTACAACTCGCTTTTTTGGGAGCTGTCCGCAAAAGCGCAGGATGGCTTCAGGCCCTGTTCTGGTTCCGGGGGGCAGGCTGAGCCTGTGGTTAATTCTTCTTCCTGATGGGAAAATAGAGTGACCTGTGCCTGTCCCGACACCAAGAGCTAGTCTCTCGTTGGTTCCCCGTCTTCCCGTTCATCCTCAGGACAAATTGCAACCTGTACGGAACAGGAGGTTAAAGGTGCTGATGCTCCAAGTAGGGAGATTGCTAGTAAAGCGGCTGGAATGGCGAACCCGGGCACAAGGAGATGAGAAATGAGGTGCGTTTTAGAAACCTTTCCCCATCACACGGTGTACCATCTTCTGGGTTTCTCATGCATGTTTTCGATGTAGGAAGATGCCCTTGAACCTGGACATTTGGGACCCATGTGATGGGTACCACGCAGTATTACTTTAAAGGGTCTGCGTTTGCTCACCCAACCTCACCAAACCTCTCAGCCCCAAGAGTGTCCACCCTTATGTCTCATCCAGCTGTGGGTCTAGATATGGTCAATCCAGGTTGCATCACAGCCCCTGAACTCATTGTGTAAGAATTTCTATCTCTTTCACTGTCGTTGTTTCATGGGTTTTTCAAAGTAATTTATTTTCATAATGGGGTTTAGCTGCTTTTCACGGCTGTGTTTATGCCGCTTTACACCCACTTGACACACTAACAGAGAGATATCAATACATAGGTTTTAAGATTATTACTAGTCAGATATATTCTTGTGCGGTGAATAGGGCGTGTTGAGTCCAGTTCTCTGAGCAAGGAGTAGGTCTTTTCTACTACATATTGGGTTTATGGAACGGTATCTGAGCTAATTTGATACCCTTGTTTTATGTATCACCCCACCTCACCTTTCCCGTTAAGCAGCCATAGTCTGTTTTCTGCATGTGTGACTCTGTTCTGTTTTGTAATTCAGTTCAAGTGTAACGGTTTTTACATTCCCTCTAAAAGTGATACCTTTTGAGAAGTGTCCTTTTCTGTGTGACTTATTTCACTTAGAATCGTCGTACCTAAATCCACTCATCATGCTGCTACTAACCTTATGACATTGATTTCATGGCTGAGTGATATTCCATTGTACATAAGGACCACAACTTCTTTATCCATTTTTCTCTTTCCTTGGATATTTAAGGTGGAATGAAGTGGAGGTCCTTGTCAACAGAGCAGCCCTAAACTTTGGGGTGCTTGTGTCTTGCTGATTTTTAATTTTCCCAATTTATACCCCCATGAGTGGAAGTGCCCTATGCTCTCTAAGCTGTGTTTTTCAGATGTTTCAGGACACACCGTACACTTCTCCAGAGTGGCTGTTGGCAATTTACATCCCGCCCATCAGTGTAGCAAGGCTCTCATTTCTCCATGGCCTGTCCTGCATTTCTGGTTTTGACACATTTTTCAGCATGGCCCTTTTGACCGATGGGAAGTGAGACTTCTTTGTGGCGCTGATTTGCCTTTCCAGGTTGCTTGGTTGGCCAAAAAGGGCGTATGCGTTTTTTCCTGAATATATTCAGGCAAAAACGCATACGCCCTTTTTGGCCAAGGGCATCATTGTCAACATTTTGCCGCTTTTCATGTGCTTTAAAGGCGATTCGAATCTACCTCCTGAAATCTGTTTCCTGCAATCCTGCCTTGATTTCAAATCCTCTTCTTTGCCTTCCCTCAATATATTTGTGGAAGAGAGTTATCATTTATAACTCTGCAGGTTTGTGAATTGCAGTGCCCTGAACCTCCATTTTACAACTCGCTTTTTTGGGAGCTGTCCGCAAAAGTGCAGGATGGCTTCAGGCCCTGTTCTGGTTCTGGGGGGCAGGCTGAGCCTGTGGTTAATTCTTTTTCCTGATGGGAAAATAGAGTGACCTGTGCCTGTCCCGACACCAAGAGCTAGTCTCTCGTTGGTTCCCCGTCTTCCCGTTCATCCTCAGGACAAATTGCAACCTGTATGGAACAGGAGGTTAAAGGTGCTGATGCTCCAAGTAGGGAGATTGCTAGTAAAGCGGCTGGAATGGCGAACCCGGGCACAAGGAGATGAGAAATGAGGTGCGTTTTAGAAACCTTTCCCCATCACACGGTGTACTATCTTCTGGGTTTCTCATGCATGTTTTCGATGTAGGAAGATGCCCTTGAAGCTGGAGATTTGGGACCCATGTGATGGGTACCACGCAGTATTACTTTAAAGGGTCTGCGTTTGCTCACCCAACCTCACCAAACCTCTCAGCCCCAAGAGTGTCCACCCTTATGTCTCATCCAGCTGTGGGTCTAGATATGGTCAATCCAGGTTGCATCACAGCCCCTGAACGCATTGTGTAAGAGTTTCTCTCTCTTTCACTGTCGTTGTTACATGGGTTTTTCAAAGTAATTTATTTTCATAATGGGGTTTAGCTGCTTTTCACTGCTGTGTTTATGCCGCTTTACACCCACTTGACACACTAACAGAGATATATCAATACATAGGTTTTAAGTTTATTACTAGTCAGATATATTCTTGTGCGGTGAATAGGGCGTGTTGAGTCCAGTTCTCTGAGCAAGGAGTAGGTCTTGTCTACTACATATTGGGTTTATGGAACGGTATCTGAGCTAATTTGATACCCTTGTTTTATGTATCACCCCACCTCACCTTTCCCGTTAAGCAGCCATAGTGTGTTTTCTGCATGTGTGACTCTGTTCTGTTTTGTAATTCAGTTCAAGTGTAACGGTTTTTACATTCCCTCTATCAGTGATACCTTATGAGAAGTGTCCTTTTCTGTGTGACTTATTTCACTTAGAATCGTCGTACCTAAATCCACTCATCATGCTGCTACTAACCTTATGACATTGATTTCATGGCTGAGTGATATTCCATTGTACATAAGGACCACAACTTCTTTATCCATTTTTCTCTTTCCTGGGATATTTAAGGTGGAATGAAGTGGAGGTCCTTGTCAACAGAGCAGCCCTCAACTTTGGGGTGCTTGTGTCTTGCTGATTTTTAATTTTCCCAATTTATACCCCCATGATTGGAAGTGCCCTATGCTCTCTAAGCTGTGTTTTTCAGATGTTTCAGGACACACCGTACACTTCTCCAGAGTGGCTGTTGGCAATTTACATCCCGCCCATCAGTGTAGCAAGGCTCCCATTTCTCCATGGCCTGTCCTGCATTTCTGGTTTTGACACTTTTTTCAGCATGGCCCTTTTGACCGATGGGAAGCGAGACTTCTCTGTAGCGCTGATTTGCCTTTCCAGGTTGCTTGGTTGGCCAAAAAGGGCGTATGCGTTTTTTCCTGAATATATTCAGGAAAAAACGCATACGCCCTTTTTGGCCAAGGGCATCATTGTCAACGTTTTGCCGCTTTTCATGTGCTTTAAAGGCGATTCGTATCTACCTCCTGAAATCTGTTTCGTGCAATTCTGTCTTGATTTCAAATCCTCTTCTTTGCCTTCCCTCAATATATTTGTGGACGAGAGTTATCATTTATAACTCTGCAGGTTTGTGAATTGCAGTGCCCTGAACCTCCATTTTACAACTCGCTTTTTTGGGAGCTGGCCGCAAAAGCGCAGGATGGCTTCAGGCCCTGTTCTGGTTCCGGGGGGCAGGGTGAGCCTGTGGTTAATTCTTCTTCCTGATGGGAAAATAGAGTGACCTGTGCCTGTCCCGACACCAAGAGCTAGTCTCTCGTTGGTTCCCCGTCTTCCCGTTCATCCTCAGGACAAATTGCAACCTGTACGGAACAGGAGGTTAAAGGTGCTGATGCTCCAAGTAGGGAGATTGCTAGTAAAGCGGCTGGAATGGCGAACCCGGGCACAAGGAGATGAGAAATGAGGTGCGTTTTAGAAACCTTTCCCCATCACACGGTGTACCATCTTCTGGGTTTCTCATGCATGTTTTCGATGTAGGAAGATGCCCTTGAACCTGGACATTTGGGACCCATGCGATGGGTACCACGCAGTATTACTTTAAAGGGTCTGCGTTTGCTCACCCAACCTCACCAAACCTCTCAGCCCCAAGAGTGTCCACCCTTATGTCTCATCCAGCTGTGGGTCTAGATATGGTCAATCCAGGTTGCATCACAGCCCCTGAACTCATTGTGTAAGAATTTCTATCTCTTTCACTGTCGTTGTTTCATGGGTTTTTCAAAGTAATTTATTTTCATAATGGGGTTTAGCTGCTTTTCACGGCTGTGTTTATGCCGCTTTACACCCACTTGACACACTAACAGAGAGATATCAATACATAGGTTTTAAGATTATTACTAGTCAGATATATTCTTGTGCGGTGAATAGGGCGTGTTGAGTCCAGTTCTCTGAGCAAGGAGTAGGTCTTGTCTATTACATATTGGGTTTATGGAACGGTATCTGAGCTAATTTGATACCCTTGTTTTATGTATCACCCCACCTCACCTTTCCCGTTAAGCAGCCATAGTGTGTTTTCTGCATGTGTGACTCTGTTCTGTTTTGTAATTCAGTTCAAGTGTAACGGTTTTTACATTCCCTCTATCAGTGATACCTTATGAGAAGTGTCCTTTTCTGTGTGACTTATTTCACTTAGAATCGTCGTACCTAAATCCACTCATCATGCTGCTACTAACCTTACGACATTGATTTCATGGCTGAGTGATATTCCATTGTACATAAGGACCACAACTTCTTTATCCATTTTTCTCTTTCCTGGGATATTTAAGGTGGAATGAAGTGGAGGTCCTGGTCAACAGAGCAGCCCTCAACTTTGGGGTGCTTGTGTCTTGCTGATTTTTAATTTTCCCAATTTATACCCCCATGAGTGGAAGTGCCCTATGCTCTCTAAGCTGTGTTTTTTCGATGTTTCAGGACTCACCGTACACTTCTCCAGAGTGGCTGTTGGCAATTTACATCCCGCCCATCAGTGTAGCAAGGCTCCCATTTCTCCATGGCCTGTCCTGCATTTCTGGTTTTGACACTTTTTTCAGCATGGCCCTTTTGACCGATGGGAAGCGAGACTTCTCTGTAGCGCTGATTTGCCTTTCCAGGTTGCTTGGTTGGCCAAAAAGGGCCTATGCGTTTTTTCCTGAATATATTCAGGAAAAAACGCATAGGCCCTTTTTGGCCAAGGGCATCATTGTCAACGTTTTGCCGCTTTTCATGTGCTTTAAAGGCGATTCGAATCTACCTCCTGAAATCTGTTTCGTGCAATTCTGCCTTGATTTCAAATCCTCTTCTTTGCCTTCCCTCAATATATTTGTGGATGAGAGTTATCATTTATAACTCTGCAGGTTTGTGAATTGCAGTGCCCTGAACCTCCATTTTACAACTCGCTTTTTTGGGAGCTGGCCGCAAAAGCACAGGATGGCTTCAGGCCCTGTTCTGGTTCCGGGGGGCAGGCTGAGCCTGTGGTTAATTCTTCTTCCTGATGGGAAAATAGAGTGACCTGTGCCTGTCCCGACACCAAGAGCTAGTCTCTCGTTGGTTCCCCGTCTTCCCGTTCATCCTCAGGACAAATTGCAACCTGTACGGAACAGGAGGTTAAAGGTGCTGATGCTCCAAGTAGGGAGATTGCTAGTAAAGCGGCTGGAATGGCGAACCCGGGCACAAGGAGATGAGAAATGAGGTGCGTTTTAGAAACCTTTCCCCATCACACGGTGTACCATCTTCTGGGTTTCTCATGCATGTTTTCGATGTAGGAAGATGCCCTTGAACCTGGAGATTTGGGACCCATGCGATGGGTACCACGCAGTATTACTTTAAAGGGTCTGCGTTTGCTCACCCAACCTCACCAAACCTCTCAGCCCCAAGAGTGTCCACCCTTATGTCTCATCCAGCTGTGGGTCTAGATATGGTCAATCCAGGTTGCATCACAGCCCCTGAACTCATTGTGTAAGAATTTCTATCTCTTTCACTGTCGTTGTTTCATGGGTTTTTCAAAGTAATTTATTTTCATAATGGGGTTTAGCTGCTTTTCACGGCTGTGTTTATGCCGCTTTACACCCACTTGACACACTAACAGAGAGATATCAATACATAGGTTTTAAGATTATTACTAGTCAGATATATTCTTGTGCGGTGAATAGGGCGTGTTGAGTCCAGTTCTCTGAGCAAGGAGTAGGTCTTTTCTACTACATATTGGGTTTATGGAACGGTATCTGAGCTAATTTGATACCCTTGTTTTATGTATCACCCCACCTCACCTTTCCCGTTAAGCAGCCATAGTGTGTTTTCTGCATGTGTGACTCTGTTCTGTTTTGTAATTCAGTTCAAGTGTAACGGTTTTTACATTCCCTCTATCAGTGATACCTTATGAGAAGTGTCCTTTTCTGTGTGACTTATTTCACTTAGAATCGTCGTACCTAAATCCACTCATCATGCTGCTACTAACCTTATGACATTGATTTCATGGCTGAGTGATATTCCATTGTACATAAGGACCACAACTTCTTTATCCATTTTTCTCTTTCCTTGGATATTTAAGGTGGAATGAAGTGGAGGTCCTTGTCAACAGAGCAGCCCTAAACTTTGGGGTGCTTGTGTCTTGCTGATTTTTAATTTTCCCAATTTATACCCCCATGAGTGGAAGTGCCCTATGCTCTCTAAGCTGTGTTTTTCAGATGTTTCAGGACACACCGTACACTTCTCCAGAGTGGCTGTTGGCAATTTACATCCCGCCCATCAGTGTAGCAAGGCTCTCATTTCTCCATGGCCTGTCCTGCATTTCTGGTTTTGACACTTTTTTCAGCATGGCCCTTTTGACCGATGGGAAGCGAGACTTCTTTGTAGCGCTGATTTGCCTTTCCAGGTGGCTTGGTTGGCCAAAAAGGGCGTATGCGTTTTTTCCTGAATATATTCAGGAAAAAACGCATACGCCCTTTTTGGCCAAGGGCATCATTGTCAACATTTTGCCGCTTTTCATGTGCTTTAAAGGCGATTCGAATCTACCTCCTGAAATCTGTTTCCTGCAATTCTGCCTTGATTTAAAATCCTCTTCTTTGCCTTCCCTCAATATATTTGTGGACGAGAGTTATCATTTATAACTCTGCAGGTTTGTGAATTGCAGTGCCCTGAACCTCCATTTTACAACTCGCTTTTTTGGGTGCTGGCCGCAAAAGTGCAGGATGGCTTCAGGCCCTGTTCTGGTTCCGGGGGGCAGGCTGAGCATGTGGTTAATTCTTCTTCCTGATGGGAAAATAGAGTGACCTGTGCCTGTCCCGACACCAAGAGCTAGTCTCTCGTTGGTTCCCCGTCTTCCCGTTCATCCTCAGGACAAATTGCAACCTGTACGGAACAGGAGGTTAAAGGTGCTGATGCTCCAAGTAGGGAGATTGCTAGTAAATCGGCTGGAATGGCGAACCCGGGCACAAGGAGATGAGAAATGAGGTGCGTTTTAGAAACCTTTCCCCATCACACGGTGTACCATCTTCTGGGTTTCTCATGCATGTTTTCGATGTAGGAAGATGCCCTTGAACCTGGAGATTTGGGACCCATGCGATGGGTACCACGCAGTATTACTTTAAAGGGTCTGCGTTTGCTCACCCAACCTCACCAAACCTCTCAGCCCCAAGAGTGTCCACCCTTATGTCTCATCCAGCTGTGGGTCTAGATATGGTCAATCCAGGTTGCATCACAGCCCCTGAACTCATTGTGTAAGAATTTCTATCTCTTTCACTGTCGTTGTTTCATGGGTTTTTCAAAGTAATTTATTTTCATAATGGGGTTTAGCTGCTTTTCACTGCTGTGTTTATGCCGCTTTACACCCACTTGACACACTAACAGAGAGATATCAATACATAGGTTTTAAGATTATTACTAGTCAGATATATTCTTGTGCGGTGAATAGGGCGTGTTGAGTCCAGTTCTCTGAGAAAGGAGTAGGTCTTGTCTACTACATATTGGGTTTCTGGAACGGTATCTGAGCTAATTTGATACCCTTGTTTTATGTATCACCCCACCTCACCTTTCCCGTTAAGCAGCCATAGTGTGTTTTCTGCATGTGTGACTCTGTTCTGTTTTGTAATTCAGTTCAAGTGTAACGGTTTTTACATTCCCTCTATCAGTGATACCTTATGAGAAGTGTCCTTTTCTGTGTGACTTATTTCACTTAGAATCGTCGTACCTAAATCCACTCATCATGCTGCTACTAACCTTATGACATTGATTTCATGGCTGAGTGATATTCCATTGTACATAAGGACCACAACTTCTTTATCCATTTTTCTCTTTCCTGGGATATTTAAGGTGGAATGAAGTGGAGGTCCTTGTCAACAGAGCAGCCCTCAACTTTGGGGTGCTTGTGTCTTGCTGATTTTTAATTTTCCCAATTTATACCCCCATGATTGGAAGTGCCCTATGCTCTCTAAGCTGTGTTTTTCAGATGTTTCAGGACACACCGTACACTTCTCCAGAGTGGCTGTTGGCAATTTACATCCCGCCCATCAGTGTAGCAAGGCTCCCATTTCTCCATGGCCTGTCCTGCATTTCTGGTTTTGACACTTTTTTCAGCATGGCCCTTTTGACCGATGGGAAGCGAGACTTCTCTGTAGCGCTGATTTGCCTTTCCAGGTTGCTTGGTTGGCCAAAAAGGGCGTATGCGTTTTTTCCTGAATATATTCAGGAAAAAACGCATACGCCTTTTTTGGCCAAGGGCATCATTGTCAACGTTTTGCCGCTTTTCATGTGCTTTAAAGGCGATTCGAATCTACCTCCTGAAATCTGTTTCGTGCAATTCTGCCTTGATTTCAAATCCTCTTCTTTGCCTTCCCTCAATATATTTGTGGATGAGAGTTATCATTTATAACTCTGCAGGTTTGTGAATTGCAGTGCCCTGAACCTCCATTTTACAACTCGCTTTTTTGGGAGCTGGCCGCAAAAGCACAGGATGGCTTCAGGCCCTGTTCTGGTTCCGGGGGGCAGGCTGAGCCTGTGGTTAATTCTTCTTCCTGATGGGAAAATAGAGTGACCTGTGCCTGTCCCGACACCAAGAGCTAGTCTCTCGTTGGTTCCCCGTCTTCCCGTTCATCCTCAGGACAAATTGCAACCTGTACGGAACAGGAGGTTAAAGGTGCTGATGCTCCAAGTAGGGAGATTGCTAGTAAAGCGGCTGGAATGGCGAACCCGGGCACAAGGAGATGAGAAATGAGGTGCGTTTTAGAAACCTTTCCCCATCACACGGTGTACCATCTTCTGGGTTTCTCATGCATGTTTTCGATGTAGGAAGATGCCCTTGAAGCTGGAGATTTGGGACCCATGCGATGGGTACCACGCAGTATTACTTTAAAGGGTCTGCGTTTGCTCACCCAACCTCACCAAACCTCTCAGCCCCAAGAGTGTCCACCCTTATGTCTCATCCAGCTGTGGGTCTAGATATGGTCAATCCAGGTTGCATCACAGCCCCTGAACTCATTGTGTAAGAATTTCTATCTCTTTCACTGTCGTTGTTTCATGGGTTTTTCAAAGTAATTTATTTTCATAATGGGGTTTAGCTGCTTTTCACGGCTGTGTTTATGCCGCTTTACACCCACTTGACACACTAACAGAGAGATATCAATACATAGGTTTTAAGATTATTACTAGTCAGATATATTCTTGTGCGGTGAATAGGGCGTGTTGAGTCCAGTTCTCTGAGCAAGGAGTAGGTCTTTTCTACTACATATTGGGTTTATGGAACGGTATCTGAGCTAATTTGATACCCTTGTTTTATGTATCACCCCACCTCACCTTTCCCGTTAAGCAGCCATAGTGTGTTTTCTGCATGTGTGACTCTGTTCTGTTTTGTAATTCAGTTCAAGTGTAACGGTTTTTACATTCCCTCTATCAGTGATACCTTATGAGAAGTGTCCTTTTCTGTGTGACTTATTTCACTTAGAATCGTCGTACCTAAATCCACTCATCATGCTGCTACTAACCTTATGACATTGATTTCATGGCTGAGTGATATTCCATTGTACATAAGGACCACAACTTCTTTATCCATTTTTCTCTTTCCTTGGATATTTAAGGTGGAATGAAGTGGAGGTCCTTGTCAACAGAGCAGCCCTAAACTTTGGGGTGCTTGTGTCTTGCTGATTTTTAATTTTCCCAATTTATACCCCCATGAGTGGAAGTGCCCTATGCTCTCTAAGCTGTGTTTTTCAGATGTTTCAGGACACACCGTACACTTCTCCAGAGTGGCTGTTGGCAATTTACATCCCGCCCATCAGTGTAGCAAGGCTCTCATTTCTCCATGGCCTGTCCTGCATTTCTGGTTTTGACACATTTTTCAGCATGGCCCTTTTGACCGATGGGAAGTGAGACTTCTTTGTAGCGCTGATTTGCCTTTCCAGGTTGCTTGGTTGGCCAAAAAGGGCGTATGCGTTTTTTCCTGAATATATTCAGGAAAAAACGCATACGCCCTTTTTGGCCAAGGGCATCATTGTCAACATTTTGCCGCTTTTCATGTGCTTTAAAGGTGATTCGAATCTACCTCCTGAAATCTGTTTCCTGCAATTCTGCCTTGATTTAAAATCCTCTTCTTTGCCTTCCCTCAATATATTTGTGGACGAGAGTTATCATTTATAACTCTGCAGGTTTGTGAATTGCAGTGCCCTGAACCTCCATTTTACAACTCGCTTTTTTGGGAGCTGGCCGCAAAAGTGCAGGATGGCTTCAGGCCCTGTTCTGGTTCCGGGGGGCAGGCTGAGCATGTGGTTAATTCTTCTTCCTGATGGGAAAATAGAGTGACCTGTGCCTGTCCCGACACCAAGAGCTAGTCTCTCGTTGGTTCCCCGTCTTCCCGTTCATCCTCAGGACAAATTGCAACCTGTACGGAACAGGAGGTTAAAGGTGCTGATGCTCCAAGTAGGGAGATTGCTAGTAAATCGGCTGGAATGGCGAACCCGGGCACAAGGAGATGAGAAATGAGGTGCGTTTTAGAAACCTTTCCCCATCACACGGTGTACCATCTTCTGGGTTTCTCATGCATGTTTTCGATGTAGGAAGATGCCCTTGAACCTGGAGATTTGGGACCCATGCGATGGGTACCACGCAGTATTACTTTAAAGGGTCTGCGTTTGCTCACCCAACCTCACCAAACCTCTCAGCCCCAAGAGTGTCCACCCTTATGTCTCATCCAGCTGTGGGTCTAGATATGGTCAATCCAGGTTGCATCACAGCCCCTGAACTCATTGTGTAAGAATTTCTATCTCTTTCACTGTCGTTGTTTCATGGGTTTTTCAAAGTAATTTATTTTCATAATGGGGTTTAGCTGCTTTTCACGGCTGTGTTTATGCCGCTTTACACCCACTTGACACACTAACAGAGAGATATCAATACATAGGTTTTAAGATTATTACTAGTCAGATATATTCTTGTGCGGTGAATAGGGCGTGTTGAGTCCAGTTCTCTGAGCAAGGAGTAGGTCTTGTCTACTACATATTGGGTTTATGGAACGGTATCTGAGCTAATTTGATACCCTTGTTTTATGTATCACCCCACCTCACCTTTCCCGTTAAGCAGCCATAGTGTGTTTTCTGCATGTGTGACTCTGTTCTGTTTTGTAATTCAGTTCAAGTGTAACGGTTTTTACATTCCCTCTATCAGTGATACCTTATGAGAAGTGTCCTTTTCTGTGTGACTTATTTCACTTAGAATCGTCGTACCTAAATCCACTCATCATGCTGCTACTAACCTTATGACATTGATTTCATGGCTGAGTGATATTCCATTGTACATAAGGACCACAACTTCTTTATCCATTTTTCTCTTTCCTGGGATATTTAAGGTGGAATGAAGTGGAGGTCCTTGTCAACAGAGCAGCCCTAAACTTTGGGGTGCTTGTGTCTTGCTGATTTTTAATTTTCCCAATTTATACCCCCATGAGTGGAAGTGCCCTATGCTCTCTAAGCTGTGTTTTTCAGATGTTTCAGGACACACCGTACACTTCTCCAGAGTGGCTGTTGGCAATTTACATCCCGCCCATCAGTGTAGCAAGGCTCTCATTTCTCCATGGCCTGTCCTGCATTTCTGGTTTTGACACATTTTTCAGCATGGCCCTTTTGACCGATGGGAAGTGAGACTTCTTTGTAGCGCTGATTTGCCTTTCCAGGTTGCTTGGTTGGCCAAAAAGGGCGTATGCGTTTTTTCCTGAATATATTCAGGAAAAAACGCATACGCCCTTTTTGGCCAAGGGCATCATTGTCAACATTTTGCCGCTTTTCATGTGCTTTAAAGGCGATTCGAATCTACCTCCTGAAATCTGTTTCCTGCAATTCTGCCTTGATTTAAAATCCTCTTCTTTGCCTTCCCTCAATATATTTGTGGACGAGAGTTATCATTTATAACTCTGCAGGTTTGTGAATTGCAGTGCCCTGAACCTCCATTTTACAACTCGCTTTTTTGGGAGCTGGCCGCAAAAGTGCAGGATGGCTTCAGGCCCTGTTCTGGTTCCGGGGGGCAGGCTGAGCATGTGGTTAATTCTTCTTCCTGATGGGAAAATAGAGTGACCTGTGCCTGTCCCAACACCAAGAGCTAGTCTCTCGTTGGTTCCCCGTCTTCCCGTTCATCCTCAGGACAAATTGCAACCTGTACGGAACAGGAGGTTAAAGTTGCTGATGCTCCAAGTAGGGAGATTGCTAGTAAAGCGGCTGGAATGGCGAACCCGGGCACAAGGCGATGAGAAATGAGGTGCGTTTTAGAAACCTTTCCCCATCACACGGTGTACCATCTTCTGGGTTTCTCATGCATGTTTTTGATGTAGGAAGATGCCCTTGAACCTGGAGATTTGGGACCCATGCGATGGGTACCACGCAGTATTACTTTAAAGGGTCTGCGTTTGCTCACCCAACCTCACCAAACCTCTCAGCCCCAAGAGTGTCCACCCTTATGTCTCATCCAGCTGTGGGTCTAGATATGGTCAATCCAGGTTGCATCACAGCCCCTGAACTCATTGTGTAAGAATTTCTATCTCTTTCACTGTCGTTGTTTCATGGGTTTTTCAAAGTAATTTATTTTCATAATGGGGTTTAGCTGCTTTTCACGGCTGTGTTTATGCCGCTTTACACCCACTTGACACACTAACAGAGAGATATCAATACATAGGTTTTAAGATTATTACTAGTCAGATATATTCTTGTGCAGTGAATAGGGCGTGTTGAGTCCAGTTCTCTGCGCAAGGAGTAGGTCTTGTCTACTACATATTGGGTTTATGGAACGGTATCTGAGCTAATTTGATACCCTTGTTTCATGTATCACCCCACGTCACCTTTCCCGTTAAGCAGCCATAGTGTGTTTTCTGCATGTGTGACTCTGTTCTGTTTTGTAATTCAGTTCAAGTGTAACGGTTTTTACATTCCCTCTAAAAGTGATACCTTATGAGAAGTGTCCTTTTCTGTGTGACTTATTTCACTTAGAATCGTCGTACCTAAATCCACTCATCATGCTGCTACTAACCTTATGACATTGATTTCATGGCTGAGTGATATTCCATTGTACATAAGGACCACAACTTCTTTATCCATTTTTCTCTTTCCTGGGATATTTAAGGTGGAATGAAGTGGAGGTCCTTGTCAACAGAGCAGCCCTCAACTTTGGGGTGCTTGTGTCTTGCTGATTTTTAATTTTCCCAATTTATACCCCCATGAGTGGAAGTGCCCTATGCTCTCTAAGCTGTGTTTTTCAGATGTTTCAGGACACATCGTACACTTCTCCAGAGTGGCTGTTGGCAATTTACATCCCGCCCATCAGTGTAGCAAGGCTCCCATTTCTCCATGGCCTGTCCTGCATTTCTGGTTTTGACACTTTTTTCAGCATGGCCCTTTTGACCGATGGGTAGCGAGACTTCTCTGTAGCGCTGATTTGCCTTTCCAGGTTGCTTGGTTGGCCAAAAAGGGCGTATGCGTTTTTTTCTGAATATATTCAGGAAAAAACGCATACGCCCTTTTAGGCCAAGGGCATCATTGTCAACGTTTTGCCGCTTTTCATGTGCTTTAAAGGCGATTCGTATCTACCTCCTGAAATCTGTTTCGTGCAATTCTGCCTTGATTTCAAATCCTCTTCTTTGCCTTCCCTCAATATATTGGTGGACGAGAGTTATCATTTATAACTCTGCTGGTTTGTGAATTGCAATGCCCCTGAGCTCCATTTTTCAACTCGCTTTTTTGGGAGCTGTCCGCAAAAGCGCAGGATGGCCTCAGGCACTATTCTTGTTCTGGGCAGCAGGCTGAGCCTGTGGTTAATTCTTCTTCCTGATGGGAAAATAGAGTGACCTGTGCCTGTCCCAACACCAAGAGCTAATCTCTCATTGGCTCCCCGTCTTTCCGTTCATCCTCAGGAAAAATTGCAAGCTGTATGGAACAGGAGGTTAAAGGTGCTGATTCTCCATGGAGGGCGATTGCTACTAAAGCAGCTGGAATGGCGAACCCGAGCACAAGGAGAGGAGAAATGAGGTGCGTTTTAGAAACCTTTCCCGATCACACAGTGTACCACCTTCTGGGTTTCTCATGCATGTTTTCGATGTAGGAAGATGCCCTTGAACCTGGAGATTTGGAACCCATGGGATGGGTAACAGGCAGTATTACTTTAAAGGCTCTGCGTTTGCTCCCCCAACCTCACCAAGCCTCTCAGCCCCGAGAGTGTCCACCCTTATGTCTCATCCACCTGTGGGTCTAGATATGGTCAATCCAGGTGGCATCACAGCCCCTGAACGAATTTTGTAAGAATTTCTCTCTTTCACTGTCTTTGTTTCACGGGTTTTTAAAAGTAATTTATTTTTATAATGGGGTTTAGCTGCTTTTCACGGCTGTGTTTATGCCGCTTTACACCCACTTGAGTCACTTCCAGAGAGATATCAATACACAGGTTTTACGATTCTTACTAGTCATATATGTTTTTGAGCGGTGAATAGGGGGTGTTGAGTCCAGTTCACTGAGCAAGGAGTAGGTCTTGTCTATTACATATTGGATTTATGGAACGTTATCTGAGCTAATTTGAAATCCTTGTTTTATGCATCACCCCACCTCACATTTCCCGTTAAGCAACCATAGTGTGTTTTCTTAATGTGTGAATCTGTTCTGTTTTGTAATTCCGTTCAAGTGTAGCAGTTTTTACATTCCCTCTGTTAGTGATATCTTATGATGAGTGTCTTTTTCTGTGTGACTTATTTCACTTAGAATAGTCCTACCTAAATCCACTCATCATGCTGCTACCAGCCTTATAATATTTATCTCACGCCTGAGTGATATACAATTGTACATATGGACCACAACTTCTTTATCCATTTTTCTCTTTCCTTGGATATTTAAGGTGGAATTAAGTGGAGGTTTTTGTCTACAGAGCAGCCCTAATGTTTGGGCTGCCTGTGTCTTGCTGATTTTTAGTTTTCCCAATTTATACGCCCATGAGTGGATGTGCCCCTTTCTCTCTAGCTGTGTTTTTTAGATGTTTTAGGAAACACCATACCCTTCTCCAGAGTCATCATTGGCAATTTATACCCCACCCATCAGTGTAACAAGGCTCCCTTTCCTCCCTGGCCTCTCCTGCATTTCTTGTTTTTACACTTTTTTAGCAAGGCCATTTTGACCGATGGGAAGTCAGACTTCTTTGTAGTGCTGAATTGCATTTCCGGCTTGCTTGGTTGGCCACAAAGGGCCTATGGGTTTTTTCCTGAATTCATTCAGAAAAAAACGCATATGCTCTTTTTGGCCAAGTGCATCATTGTCGACGTTTTGCCGCTTTTCATGTGCTTTAGGGGTGATTCGAATCTACCTCCTGAAATCTGTTTCCTGCAATTCTGCCTTGATTTCAAATCCTCTTCGTTGCCTTCCCTCAATATATTTGTGGACGAGAGTTATCATTTATAACTCTGCAGATTTGTGAATTGCAGTGCCCCTGAGCTCCATTTTTCAACTCGCTTTTTTGGGAGCTTTCCGCAGAAACTCTCATTTGCTTCTGGCCCTACTCTGGTTCCCGGTGGCAGGCTAAGCCTTTTCTTAATTCTTCTTCCTGACTGGAAAGTAGAGTGACATGTGCCTCTCCGAACATCTAGGGCTTGGCTCTCCTTGTTTCTCCTCCTTCCCCTTCTTCCTTTGGACAAATTCCAATTTCTGTGCAACTGGATGTTGAAGGTGCTGACATCCTCAAGTGGGGAGATTTTAAGGAAAAAGGCTGGAGAGGTGAACCCAACAACCAGGAAATTAGGAGTTTTGGTGCCTTTTCCAAAATCTTCCTGATCCAACCATGTTCCATCTTCTGGGTGTCACAGGCATGTTTTAGCTGTAGGAAAGGTCCCGTGTATGTAAGGAGAACACAAGGGATTTTTCCAAATCAGTGTCTCCCCGAACTCCAATCTGGGGAATTTTTAAGCTACTGGTACATGTGTGTTCATTAAGGGACTTGGGCCGTGGGCAGAGTCCGAACTTTAGATGATTGAAGTCTTCAGGTTCAGAAACGCTCACCATCGGCCTCCTTTAGTTTCCATTTTATCTGTAGTTGATAGATGATGTCGATATAGATATCTATTGTTTTTCAGATTATTTCCCCTCAGGGGTCATTACAAAATATTGAGTATAGTTCCCTGTGCTATACAGTAGTTCCTTGTTGATGATATATTTTATACATAGCAGTGTGTATATGTTAATCTGAAACTGTTAATTTATCCCTCCTCCCACCTTTCCCCTTTGGTAATAAAAAATATAAGATTTTATACTTCTCAGAAATCTAGGAGCTGAAAGAGAGGTATCATTTTCAATGGAAAATCATTCCAAACAAGGTTGAAACTTCAACCAAGATTATTAGATGTACATCCTTGGAAAGAAATCACTGCATTTCTCTACTCTTGACCTGACAAATAAGACAAACCCCTCCACTGAACTTGCTTATAATAAAGTGATGGAAATATCAAATGGAAGTGTTAGAAACATCTTCTTTTACACGAGCCTTATACACTGCTCTATGTTAATTACAGTTTGGCTCACACATCTGTTCATTGAAGTTACAATGTTCTCAAATTCTGTTACTGATCCTGCAGAGTGGGCCCCAACAAGGGTCTCCCTGCCCAGTGTCATTGGAGCCAACAGATCGAGACTGACTTTGGTTCAGAAGCAAAGGAAAACTTTATATTTTGATCAGAGAATGGAGAGGTGAGAGTGTGTGCTCCCCTGCGGGTTGTGGGCCGGGCTGCTGTGTAGGGATCCTGTCAGCATCAGCGGGAGGGAGGGGGCGGAGCTCTCGAGGGCCAGGTTGGCTGGAGCTCAGGCTCTATGTCGCAGAGTCTGCACGGGGCCCCACGAGCTGAGGTGTCGGCCCAGCCATTTTGCACGAGGAAATCGGGTCTGAAGTGTCGGGTGTGGGACCTCTGCATGTGGAAACCTAGGAGCAAGTGAAATTAGACAAAGCACAAAGGAAAAAATGGTTAGACTTTATTTTATTGCCCAGATTCTATTTTTATCTCCCAGGAATTTTTAATGGGCTTTGCCAGTGGCAAAGCCCTCCTCTGCCTTTTGTCCCATTCCTCATTCTTGGGGCGCTGAGGGTGCAGACACGTCTTCTGTAAATGCTTCATGCTGAGTTGGGTGTCCTCATACCCGGGGGGAGGGGCAGGACTTCTCCCCAGCAGCCTCCAGGTGAGGTTGATTGTCCGCAGGCCTCCTCCCTCACTGCTCGTCTGCCTGAGCACCAGCATTGGAAGTTTTATAGATTCTAATGACCTTTAAGGGTCCAGGAAAGAGATGTGCAGAGACGCTGGGGGGGTGGGCGGTTTTACCCTGCTCCACATTGGTTCGGCCCCCTTAGGCTGATGGTTTCTGCCAGCCTAGATGCTCTGACCAGTAGTCTGTGCTTTCTTTAGTTAGGCCACTGAATTAACGTACAAACAGCACCAGGTGTCAGAGCCCTGCTTGCTCAACTCCCAGACAGTCCAGGGCCGGTGGTGATCCAGGACCATGACGGCCACTCAGTCAACGGCCTTTTGAAGTAGCCAGGAGTACAGCCGGTCTCATTGGCCGCCGTCACTGCGGTGTCTGTAGGCTTTTCTATGGTGGCAGCGTTATTTACGGTTCCCCTGCCAAGTTTATTAGCTCCGCTCTGGGTGCAGTAAGTCCTGTAAGCAATAGTCTGCTCTTTGGGGGCACACTCTTGTTGTTTTCTGAGAGAAGCTCCAGGTCAAGTGATGGTCACACGAGTCGTCATGGGGGCCCATTGCCCCAGGTTGTCTCTCTGGAGGTTGGTGTTGGAGGGCCTCCTCACTCGAGGT
This sequence comes from Balaenoptera borealis, assembly GCF_965194805.1. Lineage (NCBI taxonomy): Eukaryota > Metazoa > Chordata > Mammalia > Artiodactyla > Balaenopteridae > Balaenoptera > Balaenoptera borealis. The sequence goes on along the minus strand of NW_028123969.1, from coordinate 451,656 downwards.
CATTGTGCCCACGGAGCAATCCCTGCAACTTCAGGGCATGGTGGGTGGTTAGGATCACCAAGTGGCGTCCTTTTCCCTTAGGAGGGAGCTGGCCTTGCGGGCTGCTGATTTCCAGGTTTTTAGATACCCCCAGTATCCTGGTCGGATGGGGTGGCTGGCCAATGCCTGGAGGGCATTCTTGCATTGTTCCATTTCAAGTGGTCCCAGTTTTTGCACTAATACTCCAAGGGCGATTCGCCTTGGACCAGGAATGTAAAGGTCAAAGGGTTTAGCTAACTTAGGGAGGTCCAGGGCCAGGGTCTGAATTGACTGCTCTTTCCATTCTTGAAAGGCCGCTTCTGGATTCTATTCAAAAGGATCATCATCTTTTCCTTTCAGTGTTTCATATAGAGGCCCAGCTATTAGACTGTAGTTAGGGATCCAGATGCAGCAAACCCCGGTCTCCCCAGGAACCCCTAAGCTGTCTTCTAGTTTCAGGAAAGGTGAGGCTGCAAATGGCTTCTTCCCTTTCCTGGGGTGGGCTTCTCCGACCTTCTGTGCGAATGAAGCCCAGGAAGGCCACCTTAGTTTGTGATATTTGAGCCTTTTCCTTGGACACCTTCTATCTTTTATTGGCTAGGTAGTTCAGAGGCCTCCTTAGTCGGGCTGGTGATCAGAATGTCATCTGCATATTGAAGGAGGGTTCCCTTCTCCAGAGGTAGATCTTTTAGGTCTTTAGCTAACGTTTCCCCAAAGATGGTGTGGGAATTTTTGAACCCCTGGGGCAGGACGGCCCAGCAGTATTGTTTTTGTTGTAGGTTGAGTCCTGCCACTCACAGCCAAAATTTCTTGTGACTCTGGGACTAATGGAATACAGAAGAAGGCATCATTGAAGTCTAATACAGAATGCCATGTCCTGGTGGATGGTAGAATGACCAGCAGGGTGTAGGAATTAGGAACTACTAGATGTATATCCTCTGTGGCTTCACTGACTGTCCTGGCGTCCTCTACCAGGTCCCCAGCAGCCCACGGGGCTCTTGTGGTCAGGCCCCTCCCAGGATATGGAGCTCACCTGGGCAGGTACGCAGCAGCCCACGGGGCTCTCGTGGGCAGGCCCCTCCCTGGATATGGAGCTCCCGTGGACAGGTACCCCGGCAGGGCTGGGCACACAGGAACCGTGCACATAGCCCTCATTGCAGAGCACCCCCAGCACCCCTGTCACTCAGAGCTGACACAGAGCACCTCAGAGCAGAGCTTGAACTAACAAACAGCAGCTCCAACAGGTCTGTGACCCTAGGCTTCACTCTGTGCGGCCTCCCTCTGCCTGGTCTTCCAGGGGCTTCCACTGCAGCCGGGGCACCAGGCCTCTGTCTCCACCCACCACCCCTCCTCTCCCTGACTCCTGGGTTCCTCTCATTAGCAGAGGGTCTTCTTGAAGTTGTCTCCCACTCATGGACCAGATAAAATGATTCGAAAACAAGCCAGGGCTGCCGCCCCTTATCTATCCTGACTCTCGGGACCCTACACCTGTTCCTTGGATCTGGCCGGTGCAGCAAGGCCCATTTTCTGCAACTCTGAGCCCCTGAGGGGCGAGGATTGGCTGACCTGGGCAGCCTGACCCGGCCGGCCAGCCCTTCCCAGGTGTGCCTGGGTTGAGGTCAATATAAACACCCCTCCAGGCAGCAAAAGCCTCTGCAGCTGTGCCTGACGCCATATTCTCTGCCCCGTCAGCAGTCTCGGGGTTGGGCTGGTGGGAGGGAGTAGGGCCCACGGCTCTATGAGTGGCCCAGTGTGACTGGGGCTCTGCTGGACTTTCTGCAGGAGTTGCCGGGCTGCCACCTGCTAAAGAAGAGGATGTGTCACCCATACTTGCTGCTGGAATTTCTCCCCGGGCAGAGGTGAGGAAGGAAAAAAGCAGTGGGGGCCGGGACAGGAGGGGTACCTCAGGCAGGGAAATGGAAAGCTTCCAGACGAGCGCCCGGGGCCAGGACCATCCTGGCTGGCCTGCAGGCACCAAGTCGGCCTGCGTGCTGTCGCTGGTGTGACTCCAAGCCCCTTCCTCTAGTTTTTAAAGTCTTTGCACACATTCAGGTGTTTTACCTGGGAAGGGTGGGAAAAGTTCAGCAGCAGCTGGCCTGGGGCTCAGCTCACGTTTACTCAGAGATGCCTCCTCACGGTCCCCCAGCTTTGCAATGAGGACGCTCCTCGTGTGGGGGCTGCTGGCTGCATGGGAGATGATTCCCCACCTGTGACCAACTTCAGAATTGTTTACCCCTGGAGCAAGTGCCCTGATAGGGTTTTCCTCTGTATGACCAGTGGGTTCTGTTTTTTTTTTTTTTTTTCTTTTTTGGTTCAAGGTAAGTTTTATTCCTCTTTTTGTATTTATGGATATAAGCATGGAAATAATTCATTCATATAAATACGTCTATGGGAAGGACAGAACTTTTTTTCTGTTTTATTTTTTTAAGTATTACTTATTTTTTAATTTTTGAATTTATTTTATTCATTTTTTTATACAGCAGGCTCTTATTGGTAACCTATTTTATACATATAAGTGTATATATGTCAATCCCAGGCTCGCAATTCATCCCACCACCACCACCCTGCCACTTTCCCCCCTTGGTGTCCATACATTTGTTCTCTACATCTGTGTCTCTATTTCTGCCTTGCAAACCGGTTCATCTTTACCATTTTTCTAGGTTCCACATGTATGCGTTAATATACGATATTTGTTTTTCTCTTTCTGACTTACTTCACTCTGTATGACAGTCTCTAGATCTATCCACGTCTCTACAAATGACCCAATTTCATTCCTTTTTATGGCTGAGTAATATTCCATTTTATATATGTAGCACATCTTTTCTGTTCGTCTGTCTATGGGCATTTAGGTTGCTTCCATGACCTGGCTATTGTAAATAGTGCTGCAATGAATATTGTGGTGAATATGTCTTTTTGAATTATGGTTTTCTCTGGGTATATGGCCAGTAGTGGGATTGCTGGGTCATATGGTAATTCTATTTTTAGTTTCTTAAGGAACCTCCATACTGTTCTCCATCGTGACTGTATCAATTTACATTCCCACAAATAGTGTAAGAGGGTTCCCTTTTCTCCACACCCTCTCCAGCATTTGTTGCTTGTAGATTTTCTGATGATGCCCATTCTAACTCGTGTGAGGCGATACCTCATTGTAGTTTTGGTTTATATTTCTCTAATAATTAGTGATGTTGAGCAGCTTTTCATGTGCTTCTTGGTCATCTGTATGTCTTCTTGGGACAAACGTCTATTTACGTCATCTGCCCATTTTTGGATTGGGTTGTTTGTTTTTTTACTGTTGAGCTGCATAAGCTGTTTATATACATTGGAGATTAATCCTTTGTCCATTGATTCGTTTGCAAATATTTTCTCCCATTGTGAGGGTTGTCTTTTCGTCTTGTTTGTAGTTTCCTTTGCTTTGCAAAAGCTTTTAGGTTTCATTTGCTCCCATATGTTTATTTTTTTTTATTCCATTACTCTAGGAGGTGGATCAAAAAAGATCTTGCTGTGATTTATGTCAAAGAGTATTCTTCCTATGTTTTCCTCTAAGAGTTTTAAAGTGTCCGGTCTTACATTTCGGTCTCTAATCCATTTTGAGTTTATTTTTTGTGTATGGTGTTAGGGAGTGTTCTAATTTCATTCTTTTACATGTAGCTGTCCATTTTTCCCAGCACCACTTATTGAAGAGACTGTCTTTTCTCCTTTGTATACCCTTGCCTCCTTTGTCATAGATTAGTGGGCCATAGGTGTGTAGGTTTATCTCTGGGCTTTTTTTTTTTCTTTTACATCTTTATTGGAGTATAATTGCTTTACAATTGTGTGTTAGTTTCTGCTGTATAAAAAAGTGAATCAGCTGTGCGTATACATATAACACCATATCCCCTCCCTCTTGCAACTCCCTCTCACTCCCTTATCCCACCCTTTTAGGTGGTCACAAAGCACAGCGCTGATCTCCCTGTGCTATGTGGCTGCTTCCCAGTAGCTATCAATTTTACATTTGGTAGTGTATATATGTCCATACCACTCTCTCACTTTGTCCCAGCTTACCCTTCCCTCTCCCCATGTCCTCAAGTCCTTTCTCTACGTCTGTGTCCTTAATCCTTTCCTGCCCCTAGGTTCTTCATAAACTTTTTTTTTTAAGATTCCATATATATGTGTTAGCATACGGTATTTGTTTTTCTCTTTCTGACTTACTTCACTCTGTAGGACAGACTCTAGATCCATCCACCTCACTAAAAGTAACTCAATTTCGTTTCTTTTTATGGCTGAATAATGTTCCATTGTATATTTGTGCCACATCTTCCTTATCCATTTATCTGTTGATGGACACTTAGGTTGCTTCCATGTCCTGGCTATTGTAAATAGAGCTACAGTGAACATTGTGGTACATGACTCTTTTTGAATTATGGTTTTCTCAGGGTAAATGTCCAGGAGTGGGTTTGCTGGGTTGTATGGTAGTTCTATTTTTAGTTTTTAAGGAACCCCCATACCGTTCTCCCTAGTGGCTATATCAATTTACATTCCCACCAACAGTGCAAGAGGGTTCCCTTTGCTCCAATAAATGCCTCTCCAGCATTTATTGTTGGTAGATTTTTTGATGATGGCCATTCTGACTGGTGTGAGGTGATACCTCACTGTAGTTTTGATTTGCATTTCTCTAATGATTAGTGATGTTCAGCATCCTTTCATGTGTTTGTTGGCAACCTGTATATCTTCTTTGGAGAAATGTCTATTTAGGTCTTCTGCCCATTTTTGGATTGGATTGTTTGGTTTTGTGATATTGAGCTACATGAGCTGCTTTTTGGAGATTAATCCTTTGCCATTTGCTTCATTTGAAAATATTTTCTCCCATTCTGATGGTTGTCTTTTCATCTTGCTTATGTTTTCCTTTGCTGTGCAAAAGAATTTATGTTTCATTCGGTCCCATTTTTTTATTTTTGTTTTTATTTCCATTTCTCTAGGAGGTGGGTCAAAAAGGATCTTGCTGTGATTTATGTCATAGACTGTTCTGCTTATGTTTTCCTCTAAGAGTTTTATAGTGGCTGGTCTTATATTTAGGTCTCTAATCCATTTTGAGTTTATTTTTGTGTATGGTGTTAGGGTGTGTACTAATTTCATTCTTTTACATGTAACTGTCCAGTTTTCCCAGCACCACTTGCTGAAGACACTGTCTTTTCTCCATTGTATACCCTTGCCTCCTTTGTCATAGATTAGTGAACCATAGGTACGTGGGTTTATCTCTGTGCTTTCTATCCTGCTCTATTGACCTATATTTCTGTTCTTGTGTCAGTACCATATTATCTTGATTACTGTAGCTTTGCAATATAGTCTGAAGTCTGGAAGTCTGATTCCTCCAGCTCTTTTTTTTCCCCCCTCAAGACTGCTTTGGCTATCCAGGGTCTTTTGTGTCTCCCTACAAATTTTAAGATTTTTTTTTTCTTGTTCTGTAGAAAATGCCAAAGGTATTTTGATCGGGATTGCATTGAATCTGTAGATTGCTTTGGGTAGTATAGTCATTTTCACAATATTGATTCTTCTAATCCGAGAACATGGTATATGTCTCCATCTGTTTATATCATCTTTGATTTCTTTCATCAGTGTCTTATAGTTTTCTGAGTACAGGTCTTTTACTTCCTTAGGTAGGTTTATTCCTAGGTATTTTATTCTTTTTGTTGCAGTGGTAATGGGATTGTTTCCTTAATTTCTCTTTCTGATCTTTCATTGTTAGTGTATAGGAATGCAAGCAATTTCTGTGCATTAATTTTGTATCCTGCAACTTTACCAAATTCATTGATTAGCTCCAGTGGTTTTCTGGTGGCATCTTTAGGATTCTCTATCTATGATATCATGTCATCTGCAAACAGTGACAATTTTACTTCTTCTTTTCCTTTTTGTATTCCTTTTATTTCTTTTTCTTCTCTGATTGCCATGGCTAGGACTTCCAAAACTATGTTGAATAGCAGTGGTGAGAGTGGACATCCTCGTCTTGTTCCTGATCTTAGAGGAAACGCTTTCAGTTTTTCACCATTGAGAATGTTGTTTGCTGTGGGTTTGTCATATATGGCCTTTATTATGTTGAGGTAGTTTCCCTCTATGCCCACACTCTGCAGAGTTTTTATCGTAAATGAGTGTTGAATTTTCTCAAAATCTTTTCCTTCCTCTATTGAGATGATCATATGCTTTTATTCTACAATTTGTTAATATGGTGTATCACATTGATTTGTGTATATTGAAGAATCCTCGCATCCCTGGGATAAACCCCACTTGATCATGGTGTATGATCCTTTTCATGTGTTGTTCGATTCTGTTTGCTAGTATTTTGTTGAGGATTTTTACATCTATATTCATCAGTGATATTGGTCTATAATTTTCTTTCCTTGTAGTATCTCTGTCTGATTTTGGTATCAGGGTGATGGTGGTCTCATAGAATGAGTTTGGGAGTGTTCCTTCCGCTGCAATTGTTTTGAAGAATTTGAGAAGGTTGGGTGTTAGCTCTGCTCTAAATGTTTGATAGAATTCACCTGTGATGCCATCTGGTTCTGGACTTTTGTTTGTTGGAAGATTTTTAATCACAGTTTCAATTTCATTGCTTGTGATAGGTTTGTTCATATTTTCTATTTCTTCCTGGTTCAGTCTTAGAAGGTTATCCCTTTCTAAGAATTTGTCCATTTCTTCCAGATTGTCCATTTTATTGGCCTAGAGTTGCTTGTAGTAGTCTCTTAGGATGCTTTGTATTCCTGTGGTGTCTGTTATAACTTCTGCTTTTTCACTTCTAATTTTGTTGATTTGCGTCCTCTCCCTCTTTTTCTGGAGTCCGGCTAAAGGTTGATCATTTTTGCTTATCTTCTCAAAGAACCAGCTTTTAGTTTTATTGATCTTTGCTTTCGTTTTCTTTGTTTCTATTTCATTTATTTCTGCTCTGATCTTTATGATTTCTTTCCTTCTACTAACTTTGGGTTTTGTTCTTCTTTCTCTAGTTCCTCTAGGTGTAAGGTTAGATTGTTTATTTGAGATTTTTCTTGTTTCTTGAGGTAGGCTTGTATTGCTATAAACTTCCCTCTTAGAACTCCTTTTGCTGCATCCCATAGGTTTTGGATCATCGTGTTTTTGTTGTCATTTGTCTCTAGGTAGTTTTTGATTTCCTCTTTGATTTCTTCAGTGATCTCTTGGTTATTTAGTAACGTATTGTTTAGCCTCCATGTGTTTGTGTTTTTTACGGTTTTTTCCGTGTAATTGATTTCTAATCTCATAGCATTGTGGTCGGAACAGCTGCTTGATATGATTTCAGTTTTCTTAAATTTACTGAGGCTTTATCTGTGACCCAAGATGTGATCTATCCTGGAGAATGTTCCGTGTGCAGTTGAGAAGAACGTGTAATCTGCTGTTTTTGGATGGAATGTCCTATAAATATCAATTAACTCTATCTGGTCTATTGTGTCATTTAAAGCTTGTGTTTCCTTATTAATTTTCTGTCTGGCTGATCTCCACTGGTGTAAGTGAGCTGTTAAAGTCCCCCGCTATTATTGTGTTACTGTCGATTTCCTCTTTTATAGCTGTTAGCAGTTGCCTTATACATTGAGCTGCTCCTATTTTGGGTACATATATATTTATAATTGTTATATCTTCTTCTTGGATTGATCCCCTGACCATTATGTAGTGCCTTTCCTCGTCTCTTGTAACATTCTTTATTTTAAAGTCTATTTTATCTGATATGAGTATTGCTACTCCAGCTTTCTTTTGATTTTCATTTGCATAGAATATATTTTTCCATCGCCTCACTTTGAGTCTGTATGTGTCCCTAGGTCTGAAATGGATCTCTTGTAGACAGCATATATATGGGTCTTGTTTTTGTATCCATTCAGCGAGCCTGTGTCTTTTGGTTGGAACATGTAGTGCATTCACGTTTAAGGTAATTATCGATATGTATGTTCCTACTACTATTTTCTTAATTGTTATGGGTTTGTCTTGGTGGGTCCTTTTCTTCTCTTGTGTTTCCCACTTAGAGAAGTTCCTTTAGCATTTGGTGTAGAGCTGGTTTCATGGTGCTGAATTCTCTTAGCTTTTGCTTGTCTGTAAGGCTTTTGATTTCTCCATCAAATCTGAATGAGCTCTTTGCAGGGTGGAGTACTCTTGGTTGTAGGTTCTTCCCTTTCATCACTTTAAATTTATCATGCCACTTCCTTCTGGCTTGTAGATTTTCTGCTGAGAAATCAGTTGTTATCCTTATGGGAGTTCCCTTGTATGTTATTTGTCATTTTTCCCTTGCTGCTTTCAATCATTTTTCTTTGTCGTTAATTTTTGTCAATTTGATTACTATGTGTCTTGTCATTTTTCTCCTTTGGTTTATCCTGCCTGGGACACTCTGTGCTTCTGGACTTGGGTGGCTATTTCTTTTCCCATGCTAGGGAAGTTTTTGACCATTATCTCTTTAAATATATTCTCGGGTCCTTTCTCTCTCTCTTCTCCTTCTGGGACCCCTATAATGCGAATGTTGTTGCGTTTAATGTTGTCCCAGAGGACTCTTGGGGTGTCTTCGTTTATTTTCATTCTTTTTCTTTATTCTGTTCCATGGCAGTGATTTCCACCTTTCTGTCTTCCAGGTCACTTATCCGTTCTTCTGCCACAGTTATTCTGCTACTGATTCCTTCTAGTGTATTTTTCATTTCAGTTATTCCATTGTTCACCTCTGTTTGTTTGTTCTTTAATTCTTCTAGGTGTTTGTTCCTTAATTCTTCTAGGTCTTTGTTAAACATTTCTTGCATCTTCTCGATCTTTGCCTCCTTTCTTTTTCTAAGGTCTTGGCTCAACTTCACTATCATTATTCTGAATTTTTTTTCTGGAAGGTTCCCTATCTCCACCTCATTTCGTTTTTTTTTCTGGGGTTTTATCTTGTTCCTTGATCTGGTATAAAGTCCTCTGCCTTTTCATTTTGTCTATCTTTCTGTGAATGTGGTTTTCCTTCCACAGGCTGCAGAATTGTAGTTCTTCTTGCTTCTGCTGTCTGCTCTCCGGTGGATGAGTCTATCTTAGAGGCTTGTGCAAGCTTCCTGATGGGAAGGACTGGTGGTGGGTAGAGCTGGGTGTTGCTTTGGTGGGCAGAGCTTTAATCCGCTTGTCTACGGATTAAATAAAACTTTAATAAAAAGTTTAATCCGCTTGTCTGCTGATGCATGGGGCTGGGTTCCCTCCATGTTGGTTGTTTGGCCTGAGGCGACCCAGCCCTGGAGCCTACCTTGCTCTTGGTGGGGCTAATGGCGGACTCTGGGAGGGCTCACACCGAGGAGTATTTCCCAGAACTTCTGCTGCCAGTGTCGTTGTCCTCACGGTGAGCCACAGCCACAGCCACCACCTGCCTCTGCAGGAGACGCTCTAAAAGTAGCAGGTAGTTCTGGTCATTCTCCTACAGGGTCACTGCTCCTTCCCCTGGGTCCTGATGTGCACACTACTTTGTGTGTGCCCTCCAAGAGTGGAGTATCTGAGTGGAGTTGAGACTCTGAGACTCTGTGTGGAGTTGCACAGACTCTGGGTCCTGTGAAGCTTCGATGTTTTGTGATTCTAGAAATCCTATAGGAGACGGTCCACAGCAGGTGACGCTAATGTTGTCAGTAGAGGTGTTGAAGCCAAAGATCTGCAGTTCCAACTAGAGGTGCCGATGTACATACAGGACAAAATCATCTCGTGTGAATGTAGTTCAGGCATGTTTAAGATGAATGCAGTCATGTTAATGCCTACCATATTCTATCTTGAGCCTCTCCTCAGGGACCCCCTCCTCAGTTCCTGAGGCTCCTGTAAGTCATGTACAGGGGACTGGAGAGTGGGCTCTGTCCAGTCTGAGCCCTGAGTTACCCTGTGTGTATCTTAGGATACTTTGTATTTCTGTGGTGTCCGTTGTAACATCATCTCTTTCATTTCAGATTTATTTGGGCCCTCTCTTTTTAAAAAAACATACTACTGTTGTCTTTTATTCTTTACAGAAGTTTAATAAGTGTTTGATCTACTATCCTTACCCTATGTATACTTTTTGCAGTGAGATTTTTACTTTTCTTTGTTTCCTTGTTACTATCAATAATTAGTGAGACTTCTTTTAAGCTACCTTCAACATTGCTTATAAAGCTGCTTTATTAGTGATGACAGAGCCTTAATGGAAGTCATGTTCTGGTTGTAAATTAGAATGCAATGTGCCAGCAAATAGCCCCTTAAGTTTATGTCTCATTACTTCTTGTTCTTTTTTTAATTTAATTTTTATTTTTTGTCAGAGCAAATTTAATTAAAATGTTTTGTTTCTTCTAGGTGTGAAAGATGTGGTTCTTTTAAACATATACATATATCTATTCTTCTTTGGATCATTTTCCCATGTAGGTTATGACACGATGTTGAGTAGTCTTGTCTTGGTATTACGTAGGTCTTTGGTGATTACATATTTCACATGTGTTTCTATATCTATCTTAACCCCAATATCCTAATGTATCCAATCCTCACACCTTTCCATTTGGTGAACCATAAGTTTGTTTAATGAATCTGTGATTGCATTTCTCTGTGGAAATATCTTCATTGGTATCAATTTTTAGCTAAGACCTATAAGTGATATTATAGGATATGTGTCTTTTGCTTTCTGACTTAGTACAATTTGCCTGATTACCTCAAGAATCATACATGGTGCTGCAAATGGCATTGTTTCATTTTTTTCCCTGGCTAATATTCCATCTGTACGTGTACCAGTTCTTCTTTGGCCACGCACCTCTTGATGGACTTTCTGGTTGCCTCCATGTCTTGGCTATTGTAATACTGCTGCAATGCACATTTGCTTGCCTGTGTCTTTCCAGTTATATCTTCTTATGTTATAGGCCAAGGAGTGGGCTTGCTGTATCATATGGTAGCTCAGTGTGTATGTTTTAAAGGCACCACCATTCAGTTCTCATTAGTGGCTCTTTCCAGGTTACGTCCCACTTAAAATTGAGGGTATGCATTTCTCCAAAACACCTTCAATATTTATTGTTTGTAGTTTTCTTGCTGATGGTTATTCTAACAGGTGCGAGCTGATACCTATCTGTGGTTGAATTTGCATGTGTCCCATAATCTGTTGAAATTGAGCTTTAAAGCATGCCCTTTTTATTTATCAAACTGTGATTACAGCTTAGTTCTTCAAAGTGTTTTCTTAAAGTAAGTGTCACATTTTGAAAATTTTTGGCCATTACCTCCCTCAAGACATTTTGAGGGCACGTTTCATTTACAGCCCTGAAGTACTTGTTCATATGAAGTGACCATTAGCACAGGTTTTAAAGTTGCTTTTGCAGGTAACGGCCAGAGGGTGGCAGCCTTTCTACGTTCCCAATCTGGTAAATAGGGAAAGAGACCTTCAGCCCCAAGAGTGTCCAGCTTTATTTCTCATCCAGCTGTGGGTCTAGATATGGTCACACCAGGTTGCATCACAGCCCCGGAACGAATTATGTAAAAATTTCTCCCTCTATCACTGTCTTTGTTTTTTGGGATTTTAAAGTAATTTATTTTTATAATGGGGTTTACCTGATTTTCACTGCTGTGTTTATGCCCCTTTACACCCACTTGATTCACTTACAGAGAGAAATCAATACATAGGTTTTAAGATTTTTACTAGTCAGATATATTCTTGTTCGTTGAATAGGGGGTGTTGCATCCACTTCACTGAGCAAGGAGTAGGTCTTGTCTATTACATATTGGGTTTATGGATCGGTATTTGAGCTAATATGAAACCCTTGTTTTATGCATCACCCCACCTCACCTTTCCCGTTAAGCAGCCATAGTGTGTTTTCTAAACGTGTGACTCTGTTCTGCTTTGTAATTCAGTTCAACTGTAGTGGTTTTTACATTCCCTCTATAAGTGATAGCTTATGATAAGTGTCTTTTTCTGTGTGACTTATTTCACTTAGAATCGTCGAACATAAATCCACTCATCATGCTGCTAATAGCCTTATGACATTGATTTCATGGCTGAGTGATATTCCATTGTACATAAGGACCACAACATCGTTATCCATTTTCCTATTTCCTGGGATATTTAAGGTGTAATGAAGAGAAGGTTCTTGTCAACAGAGCAGCCCTAAACTTTGGTGTGCCTGTGTCTTGCTGATTTTTAGTTTTCCCAATTTATACGCCCATGAGTGGAAATGCCCTATGCTCTCTAAGCTGTGTTTTTTAGATGTTTCAGGACACACCGTACACTTCTCCAGAGTGGCTGTTGGCAATTTACATCCCGCCCATCAGTGTAGCAAGGCTCCCATTTCTCCATGGCCTGTCCTGCATTTCTGGTTTTGAGACTTTTTTCAGCATGGCCCTTTTGACCAATGGGAAGCGAGACTTCTTTGTAGCGCTGATTTGCCTTTCCAGGTTGCTTGGTTGGCCAAAAAGGGCGTATGCGTTTTTTCCTGAATATATTCAGGAAAAAACGCATACGCCCTTTTTGGCCAAGGGTATCATTGTCAACGTTTTGCCGCTTTTCATTTGCTTTAAAGGCGATTCGAATCTACCTCCTTAAGTCGGTTTCTGCAATTCTGCCTTGCTTTCATATCCTCTTCGTTGCCTTCCCTCAATATATTTGTGGACGAGAGTTATCATTGATAACTCTGCAGGTTTGTGAATTGCAGTGCCCCTGAGATCCATTTTTCAACTCGCTTTTTTGGGAGTTGGCCGCAAAAGCGCAGGATTGCTTCAGGCCCTATTCTACTTCCGGGGGGCAGGCTGAGCCTGTGGTTAATTCTTCTTTCTGAAGGGAAAATAGAGTGACCTGTGCTTGTCCCAACACCTAGATCTAGTCTCTCATTGGTTCCCCCTCTTCCCGTTCATCCTCAGTACAAATTGCAACCTGTACGGAACAGGAGGTTAAAGGTGCTGATGCTCCAAGTAGGGAGATTGCTAGGAAAGTGGCTGGAATGGCGAACCCGAGCACAAGGAGATGATAAATGAGGTGCATTTTAGAAACCATTCCCGATCACATGGTGTAGCATCTTCTGGGTTTCTCATGCATGTTTTTGATGTAGGAAGATGCCCTTGAACCTGGAGATTTGGGACCCATGGGTTGGGTTTCACGCAGTATTACTTTAAAGGGTCTGCGTTTGCTCACCCAACCTCACCAAACCTCTCAGCCCCAAGAGTGTCCACCCTTATGTCTCATCCAGCTGTGGGTCTAGATATGGTCAATCCAGGTTGCATCACAGCCCCTGAACGAATTGTGTAAGAATTTCTCTCTCTTTCACTGTCTTTGTATCATGGGTTTTTAAAAGTAATTTATTTTTATAATGGGGTTTAGCTGCTTTTCACTACTGTGTTTATGCCGCTTTACACCCACTTGACACACTAACAGAGAGATATCAATACATAGGTTTTAAGATTACTACTAATCAAATATATTCTTTTGCGGTGAATAGGGTGTGTTGAGTCCTGTTCTCTGAGCAAGGAGTAGTTCTTGTCTATTACATATTGGGTTTATGGAACGGTATCTCAGATAATTTGAAACCCTTGTTTTATGCATCACCCCACCTCACCTTTCCCGTTAACCAGCCATAGTGTGTTTTCTAAACGTGTGACTCTGTTCTGCTTTGTAATTCAGTTCAAGTGTAGCGGTTTTTACATTCCCTCTATAAGTGATAGCTTATGATACGTGTCTTTTTCTGTGTGACTTATTTCACTTACAATCGTCGTACCTAAATCCACTCATCATGCTGCTACTAGCCTTATGACATTGATTTCATGGCTGAGTGATATTCCATTGTACATAAGGACCACAACTTCTTTACCCATTTTTCTCTTTCCTGGGATATTGAAGGTGGAATGAAGTGGAGGTCCTGGTCAACAGAGCAGCCCTAAACTTTGGGGTGCTTGTGTCTTGCTGATTTTTAATTTTCCCAATTTATACCCCCATGAGTGGAAGTGCCCTATGCTCTATAAGCTGTGTTTTTCAGATGTTTCAGGACTCAACGGACACTTCTCCAGAGTGGCTCTTGGCAATTTACATCCCGCCCATCGGTGTAGCAAGGCTCCCATTTCTCCATGGCCTGTCCTGCATTTCTGGTTTTGACACTTTTTTCAGCATGGCCCTTTTGACCGATGGGCAGTGAGACTTCTTTGTAGCACTGATTTGCCTTTCCAGGTTGCTTGGTTGGCCAAAAAGGGCATATGCGTTTTTTCCTGAATATATTCAGGAAAAAACGCATACGCCCTTTTTGGCCAAGGGCATCATTGTCAACGTTTTGCCGCTTTTCATGTGCTTTAAAGGCGATTCGAATCTACCTCCTGAAATCTGTTTCCTGCAATTCTACCTTGATTTCAAATCCTCTTCTTTGCCTTCCCTCAATATATTTGTGGACGAGAGTTATCATTTATAACTGCAGGTTTGTGAATTGCAGTGCCCTGAACCTCCATTTTACAACTCGTTTTTATGGGAGCTGGCCGCAAAATCGCAGAATGGCTTCAGGCCCTGTTCTGGTTCCGGGGGGCAGGCAGAGCCTGTGGTTAATTCTTCTTTCTGATGGGAAAATAGAGTGACCTGTGCCTGTCCCAACACCAAGAGATAGTCTCTCGTTGGTTCCACGTCTTCCCGTTTATCCTCAGGACAAATTGCAACCTCTACGGAACAGGAGGTTAAAGGTGCTGATGCTCCAAGTAGGGAGCTTGCTAGTAAAGCGGCTGGAATGGCGAACCCGGGCACAAGGAGATGAGAAATGAGGTGCGTTTTAGAAACCTTTCCCCATCACACGGTGTACCATCTTCTGGGTTTCTCATACATGTTTTTGATGTAGGAAGATGCCCTTGAACCTGGAGATTTGGGACCCATGCGATGGGTACCATGCAGTATTACTTTAAAGGGTCTGCGTTTGCTCACCCAACCTCACCAAACCTCTCAGCCCCAAGAGTGTCCACCCTTATGTCTCATCCAGCTGTGGGTCTAGATATGGTCAATCCAGTTTGCATCACATCCCCTGAACGCATTGTGTAAGAATTCCTCTCTCTTTCACTGTCTTTGTTTCATGGGTTTTTCAAAGTAATTTATTTTCATAATGGGATTTAGCTGCTTTTCACTGCTGTGTTTATGCCGCTTTACCCCCACTTGACACACTAACAGAGAGATATCAATACATAGGTTTACGATTATTACTAGTCAGATATATTCTTGTGCGGTGAATAGGGCGTGTTGAGTCCAGTTCTCTGAGCAAGGAGTAGGTCTTGTCTATTACATATTGGGTTTATGGAACGGTATCTGAGCTAATTTGAAACCCTTGTTTTATGTATCACCCCACCTCACCTTTCCCGTTAAGCAGCCATAGTGTGTTTTCTGCATGTGTGACTCTGTTCTGTTTTGTAATTCAGTTCAAGTGTAACGGTTTTTACATTCCCTCTATCAGTGATACCTTATGAGAAGTGTCCTTTTCTGTGTGACTTATTTCACTTAGAATCGTCGTACCTAAATCCACTCATCATGCTGCTACTAGCCTTATGACATTGATTTCATGGCTGAGTGATATTCCATTGTACATAAGGACCACAACTTCTTTATCCATTTTTCTCTTTCCTGGGATATTTAAGGTGGAATGAAGTGGAGGTCCTTGTCAACAGAGCAGCCCTAAACTTTGGGGTGCTTGTGTCTTGCTGATTTTTCATTTTCCCAATTTATACCCCCATGAGTGGAAGTGCCCTATGCTCTATAAGCTGTGTTTTTCAGATGTTTCAGGACTCACTGGACACTTCTCCAGAGTGGCTCTTGGCAATTTACATCCCGCCCATCAGTGTAGCAGGGCTCCCATTTCTCCATGGCCTGTCCTGCATTTCTGGTTTTGACACTTTTTTCAGCATGGCCCTTTTGACCGATGGGAAGCGAGACTTCTTTGTAGCGCTGATTTGCCTTTCCAGGTTGCTTGGTTGGCCAAAAAGGGCGTATGCGTTTTTTCCTGAATATATTCAGGAAAAAACGCATACGCCCTTTTTGGCCAAGGGCATCATTGTCAACGTTTTGCCGCTTTTCATGTGCTTTAAAGGCGATTCGAATCTACCTCCTGAAATCTCTTTCCTGCAATTCTGCCTTGATTTCAAATCCTCTTCTTTGCCTTCCCTCAATATATTTGTGGACGAGAGTTATCATTTATAACTCTGCAGGTTTGTGAATTGCAGTGCCCTGAACCTCCATTTTACAACTCGTTTTTATGGGAGCTGGCGGCAAAATCGCAGAATGGCTTCAGGCCCTGTTCTGGTTCCGGGGGGCAGGCTGAGCCTGTGGTTAATTCTTCTTTCTGATGGGAAAATAGAGTGACCTCTGCCTGTCCCAACACCAATAGCTAGTCTCTCGTTGGTTCCACGTCTTCCCGTTTATCCTCAGGACAAATTGCAACCTGTACGGAACAGGAGGTTAAAGGTGCTGATGCTCCAAGTAGGGAGCTTGCTAGTAAAGCGGCTGGAATGGCGAACCCGGGCACAAGGCGATGAGAAATGAGGTGCGTTTTAGAAACCTTTCCCCATCACACGGTGTACCATCTTCTGGGTTTCTCATGCATGTTTTTGATGTAGGAAGATACCCTTGAACCTGGAGATTTGGGACCCATGCGATGGGTACCATGCAGTATTACTTTAAAGGGTCTGCGTTTGCTCACCCAACCTCACCAAACCTCTCAGCCCCAAGAGTGTCCACTCTTATGTCTGATCCAGCTGTGAATCTAGATATGGTCAATCCAGGTTGCATCACAGCCCCTGAACGCATTGTGTAAGAATTTCTCTCTCTTTCACTGTCTTTGTTTCATGGGTGTTCCAAAGTAATTTATTTTTATAATGGGGTTTAGCTGCTTTTCACTGCTGTGTATATGCCGCTTTACACCCACTTGACACACTAACAGAGAGATATCAATACATAGTTTTTACGATTATTATTAGTCAGATATATTCTTGTGCGGTAAATAGGGCGTGTTGAGTCCAGTTCTCTGAGCAAGGAGTAGGTCTTGTCTATTACATATTGGGTTTATGGAATGGTGTCTGAGCTAATTTGATACCCTTGTTTTATGTATCACCCCACCTCACCTTTCCCGTTAAGCAGCCATAATGTTTTTTCTGCATGTGTGACTCTGTTCTGTTTTTTAATTCAGTTCAAGTGTAACGGTTTTTACATTCCCTCTATCAGTGATACCTTATGAGAAGTGTCCTTTTCTGTGTGACTTATTTCACTTAGAATCGTCGTACCTAAATCCACTCATCATGCTGCTACTAGCCTTATGACATTGATTTCATGGCTGAGTGATATTCCATTGTACATAAGGACCACAACTTCTTTACCCATTTTTCTCTTTCCTGGGATATTTAAGGTGGAATGAAGTGGAGGTCCTTGTCAACAGAGCAGCCCTAAACTTTGGGGTGCTTGTGTCTTGCTGATTTTTCATTTTCCCAATTCATACCCCCATGAGTGGAAGTGCCCTATGCTCTCTAAGCTGTGTTTTTCAGATGTTTCAGGACTCACCGGACACTTCTCCAGAGTGGCTGTTGGCAATTTACATCCCGCCCATCAGTGTAGCAAGGCTCCCATTTCTCCATGGCCTGTCCTCCATTTCTGGTTTTGACACTTTTTTCAGCATGGCCCTTTTGACCGATGGGAAGCGAGACTTCTTTGTAGTGCTGATTTGCCTTTCCAGGTTGCTTGGTTGGCCAAAAAGGGCGTATGCGTTTTTTCCTGAATATATTCAGGAAAAAACGCATACGCCCTTTTTGGCCAAGGGCATCATTGTCAACGTTTTGCCGCTTTTCATGTGCTTTAAATGCGATTCGAATCTACTTCCTGAAATATGTTTCCTGAAATTCTGCCTTGATTTCAAATCCTCTTCGTTGCCTTCCCTCAATATATTTGTGGACGAGAGTTATCATTTATAACTGCAGGTTTGTGAATTGCAGTGCCCTGAACCTCCATTTTACAACTCGTTTTTATGGGAGCTGGCCGCAAAATCGCAGAATGGCTTCAGGCCCTGTTCTGGTTCCGGGGGGCAGGCTGAGCCTGTGGTTAATTCTTCTTTCTGATGGGAAAATAGAGTGACCTGTGCCTGTCCCAACACCAAGAGCTAGTCTCTCGTTGGTTCCACGTCTTCCCGTTTATCCTCAGGACAATTTGCAACCTCTACGGAACAGGAGGTTAAAGGTGCTGATGCTCCAAGTAGGGAGATTGCTAGTAAAGCGGCTGGAATGGCGAACCCGGGCACAAGGAGATGAGAAATGAGGTGCGTTTTAGAAACCTTTCCCCATCACATGGTGTACCATCTTCTAGGATTCTCATGCATGATTTTGATGTAGGAAGATGCCCTTGAACCTGGAGATTTGGGACCCATGCGATGGGTACCATGCAGTATTACTTTAAAGGGTCTGCGTTTGCTCACCCAACCTCACCAAACCTCTCAGCCCCAAGAGTGTCCACCCTTACGTCTGATCCAGCTGTGGGTCTAGATATGGTCAATCCAGGTTGCATCACAGCCCCTGAACGCATTGTGTAAGAATTCCTCTCTCTTTCACTGTCTTTGTTTCATGGGTTTTTCAAAGTAATTTATTTTTATAATGGGATTTAGCTGCTTTTCACTGCTGTGTTTATGCCGCTTTACACCCACTTGACACACTAACAGAGAGATATCAATACATAGGCTTTACGATTATTACTAGTCAGATATATTCTTGTGCGGTGAATAGGGCCTGTTGAGTCCAGTTCTCTGAGCAAGGAGTAGGTCTTGTCTATTACATATTGGGTTTATGGAACGGTATCTGAGCTAATTTGAAACCCTTGTTTTATGTATCACCCCACCTCACCTTTCCCGTTAAGCAGCCATAGTGTGTTTTCTGCATGTGTGACTCTGTTCTGTTTTGTAATTCAGTTCAAGTGTAACGGTTTTTACATTCCCTCTATCAGTGATACCTTATGAGAAGTGTCCTTTTCTGTGTGACTTATTTCACTTAGAATCGTCGTACCTAAATCCACTCATCATGCTGCTACTAGCCTTATGACATTGATTTCATGGCTGAGTGATATTCCATTGTACATAAGGACCACAACTTCTTTATCCATTTTTCTCTTTCCTGGGATATTTAAGGTGGAATGAAGTGGAGGTCCTTGTAAACAGAGCAGCCCTAAACTTTGGGGTGCTTGTGTCTTGCTGATTTTTCATTTTCCCAATTTATACCCCCATGAGTGGAAGTGCCCTATGCTCTCTAAGCTGTGTTTTTCAGATGTTTCAGGACTCACCGGACACTTCTCCAGAGTGGCTCTTGGCAATTTACATCCCGCCCATCAGTGTAGCAAGGCTCCCATTTCTCCATGGCCTGTCCTCCATTTCTGGTTTTGACACTTTTTTCAGCATGGCCCTTTTGACCGATGGGAAGCGAGACTTCTTTGTAGCGCTGATTTGCCTTTCCAGGTTGCTTGGTTGGCCAAAAAGGGCGTATGCGTTTTTTCCTGAATATATTCAGGAAAAAACGCATACGCCCTTTTTGGCCAAGGGCATCATTGTCAACGTTTTGCCGCTTTTCATGTGCTTTAAAGGCGATTCGAATCTACCTCCTGAAATCTCTTTCCTGCAATTCTGCCTTGATTTCAAATCCTCTTCTTTGCCTTCCCTCAATATATTTGTGGACGAGAGTTATCATTTATAACTCTGCAGGTTTGTGAATTGCAGTGCCCTGAACCTCCATTTTACAACTCGTTTTTATGGGAGCTGGCGGCAAAATCGCAGAATGGCTTCAGGCCCTGTTCTGGTTCCGGGGGGCAGGCTGAGCCTGTGGTTAATTCTTCTTTCTGATGGGAAAATAGAGTGACCTCTGCCTGTCCCAACACCAATAGCTAGTCTCTCGTTGGTTCCACGTCTTCCCGTTTATCCTCAGGACAAATTGCAACCTGTACGGAACAGGAGGTTAAAGGTGCTGATGCTCCAAGTAGGGAGCTTGCTAGTAAAGCGGCTGGAATGGCGAACCCGGGCACAAGGCGATGAGAAATGAGGTGCGTTTTAGAAACCTTTCCCCATCACACGGTGTACCATCTTCTGGGTTTCTCATGCATGTTTTTGATGTAGGAAGATACCCTTGAACCTGGAGATTTGGGACCCATGCGATGGGTACCATGCAGTATTACTTTAAAGGGTCTGCGTTTGCTCACCCAACCTCACCAAACCTCTCAGCCCCAAGAGTGTCCACTCTTATGTCTGATCCAGCTGTGAATCTAGATATGGTCATTCCAGGTTGCATCACAGCCCCTGAACGCATTGTGTAAGAATTTCTCTCTCTTTCACTGTCTTTGTTTCATGGGTGTTCCAAAGTAATTTATTTTTATAATGGGGTTTAGCTGCTTTTCACTGCTGTGTATATGCCGCTTTACACCCACTTGACACACTAACAGAGAGATATCAATACATAGTTTTTACGATTATTATTAGTCAGATATATTCTTGTGCGGTAAATAGGGCGTGTTGAGTCCAGTTCTCTGAGCAAGGAGTAGGTCTTGTCTATTACATATTGGGTTTATGGAATGGTGTCTGAGCTAATTTGATACCCTTGTTTTATGTATCACCCCACCTCACCTTTCCCGTTAAGCAGCCATAATGTTTTTTCTGCATGTGTGACTCTGTTCTGTTTTTTAATTCAGTTCAAGTGTAACGGTTTTTACATTCCCTCTATCAGTGATACCTTATGAGAAGTGTCCTTTTCTGTGTGACTTATTTCACTTAGAATCGTCGTACCTAAATCCACTCATCATGCTGCTACTAGCCTTATGACATTGATTTCATGGCTGAGTGATATTCCATTGTACATAAGGACCACAACTTCTTTACCCATTTTTCTCTTTCCTGGGATATTTAAGGTGGAATGAAGTGGAGGTCCTTGTCAACAGAGCAGCCCTAAACTTTGGGGTGCTTGTGTCTTGCTGATTTTTCATTTTCCCAATTCATACCCCCATGAGTGGAAGTGCCCTATGCTCTCTAAGCTGTGTTTTTCAGATGTTTCAGGACTCACCGGACACTTCTCCAGAGTGGCTGTTGGCAATTTACATCCCGCCCATCAGTGTAGCAAGGCTCCCATTTCTCCATGGCCTGTCCTCCATTTCTGGTTTTGACACTTTTTTCAGCATGGCCCTTTTGACCGATGGGAAGCGAGACTTCTTTGTAGTGCTGATTTGCCTTTCCAGGTTGCTTGGTTGGCCAAAAAGGGCGTATGCGTTTTTTCCTGAATATATTCAGGAAAAAACGCATACGCCCTTTTTGGCCAAGGGCATCATTGTCAACGTTTTGCCGCTTTTCATGTGCTTTAAATGCGATTCGAATCTACTTCCTGAAATATGTTTCCTGGAATTCTGCCTTGATTTCAAATCCTCTTCGTTGCCTTCCCTCAATATATTTGTGGACGAGAGTTATCATTTATAACTGCAGGTTTGTGAATTGCAGTGCCCTGAACCTCCATTTTACAACTCGTTTTTATGGCAGCTGGCCGCAAAATCGCAGAATGGCTTCAGGCCCTGTTCTGGTTCCGGGGGGCAGGCTGAGCCTGTGGTTAATTCTTCTTTCTGATGGGAAAATAGAGTGACCTGTGCCTGTCCCAACACCAAGAGCTAGTCTCTCGTTGGTTCCACGTCTTCCCGTTTATCCTCAGGACAATTTGCAACCTCTACGGAACAGGAGGTTAAAGGTGCTGATGCTCCAAGTAGGGAGATTGCTAGTAAAGCGGCTGGAATGGCGAACCCGGGCACAAGGAGATGAGAAATGAGGTGCGTTTTAGAAACCTTTCCCCATCACATGGTGTACCATCTTCTAGGATTCTCATGCATGATTTTGATGTAGGAAGATGCCCTTGAACCTGGAGATTTGGGACCCATGTGATGGGTACCATGCAGTATTACTTTAAAAGGTCTGCGTTTGCTCACCCAACCTCACCAAACCTCTCAGCCCCAAGAGTGTCCACCCTTACGTCTGATCCAGCTGTGGGTCTAGATATGGTCAATCCAGGTTGCATCACAGCCCCTGAACGCATTGTGTAAGAATTCCTCTCTCTTTCACTGTCTTTGTTTCATGGGTTTTTCAAAGTAATTTATTTTTATAATGGGATTTAGCTGCTTTTCACTGCTGTGTTTATGCCGCTTTACACCCACTTGACACACTAACAGAGAGATATCAATACATAGGCTTTACGATTATTACTAGTCAGATATATTCTTGTGCGGTGAATAGGGCCTGTTGAGTCCAGTTCTCTGAGCAAGGAGTAGGTCTTGTCTATTACATATTGGGTTTATGGAACGGTATCTGAGCTAATTTGAAACCCTTGTTTTATGTATCACCCCACCTCACCTTTCCCGTTAAGCAGCCATAGTGTGTTTTCTGCATGTGTGACTCTGTTCTGTTTTGTAATTCAGTTCAAGTGTAACGGTTTTTACATTCCCTCTATCAGTGATACCTTATGAGAAGTGTCCTTTTCTGTGTGACTTATTTCACTTAGAATCGTCGTACCTAAATCCACTCATCATGCTGCTACTAGCCTTATGACATTGATTTCATGGCTGAGTGATATTCCATTGTACATAAGGACCACAACTTCTTTATCCATTTTTCTCTTTCCTGGGATATTTAAGGTGGAATGAAGTGGAGGTCCTTGTAAACAGAGCAGCCCTAAACTTTGGGGTGCTTGTGTCTTGCTGATTTTTAATTTTCCCAATTTATACCCCCATGAGTGGAAGTGCCCTATGCTCTCTAAGCTGTGTTTTTCAGATGTTTCAGGACTCACCGGACACTTCTCCAGAGTGGCTCTTGGCAATTTACATCCCGCCCATCAGTGTAGCAAGGCTCCCATTTCTCCATGGCCTGTCCTGCATTTCTGGTTTTGACACTTTTTTCAGCATGGCCCTTTTGACCGATGGGAAGCGAGACTTCTTTGTAGCGCTGATTTGCCTTTCCAGGTTGCTTGGTTGGCCAAAAAGGGCGTATGCGTTTTTTCCTGAATATATTCAGGAAAAAACGCATACGCCCTTTTTGGCCAAGGGCATCATTGTCAACGTTTTGCCGCTTTTCATGTGCTTTAAAGGCGATTCGAATCTACCTCCTGAAATCTCTTTCCTGCAATTCTGCCTTGATTTCAAATCCTCTTCTTTGCCTTCCCTCAATATATTTGTGGACGAGAGTTATCATTTATAACTCTGCAGGTTTGTGAATTGCAGTGCCCTGAACCTCCATTTTACAACTCGTTTTTATGGGAGCTGGCCGCAAAATCGCAGAATGGCTTCAGGCCCTGTTCTGGTTCCGGGGGGCAGGCTGAGCCTGTGGTTAATTCTTCTACCTGATGGGAAAATAGAGTGACCTGTGCCTGTCCCAACACCAAGAGCTAGTCTCTCGTTGGTTCCACGTCTTCCCGTTTATCCTCAGGACAAATTGCAACCTGTACGGAACAGGAGGTTAAAGGTGCTGATGCTCCAAGTAGGGAGCTTGCTAGTAAAGGGGCTGGAATGGCGAACCCGGGCACAAGGAGATGAGAAATGAGGTGCGTTTTAGAAACCTTTCCCCATCACACGGTGTACCATCTTCTGGGTTTCTCATGCATGTTTTTGATGTAGGAAGATGCCCTTGAACCTGGAGATTTGGGACCCATGCGATGGGTACCACGCAGTATTACTTTAAAGGGTCTGCATTTGCTCACCCAACCTCACCAAACCTCTCAGCCCCAAGAGTGTCCACCCTTATGTCTCATCCAACTGTGGGTCTAGATATGGTCAATCCAGGTTGAATCACAGCCCCTGAACGCATTGTGTAAGAATTTCTCTCTCTTTCACTGTCTTTGTTTCATGGGTGATTCAAAGTAATTTATTTTTATAATGGGGTTTAGCTGCTTTTCACTGCTGTGTTTATGCCACTTTACACCCACTTGACACACTAACAGAGAGATATCAATACATAGGTTTTACGATTATTACTAGTCAGATATATTCTTGTGCGGTGAATAGGGCGTGTTGAGTCCAGTTCTCTGAGCAAGGAGTAGGTCTTGTCTATTACATATTGGGTTTATGGAACGGTATCTGAGCTAATTTGATACCCTTGTTTTATGTATCACCCCACCTCACCTTTCCCGTTAAGCAGCCATAGTGTGTTTTCTGCATGTGTGACTCTGTTCTGTTTTGTAATTCAGTTCATGTGTAAAGGTTTTTACATTCCCTCTATCAGTGATACCTTATGAGAAGTGTCCTTTTCTGTGTGACTTATTTCACTTAGAATCGTCGTACCTAAATCCACTCATCATGCTGCTACTAACCTTATGACATTGATTTCATGGCTGAGTGATATTCCATTGTACATAAGGACCACAATTCTTTATCCATTTTTCTCTTTTCTGGGATATTTAAGGTGGAATGAAGTGGAGGTCCTGGTCAACAGAGCAGCCCTAAACTTTGGGGTGCTTGTGTCTTGCTGATTTTTAATTTTCCCAATTTATACCCCCATGAGTGGAAGTGCCCTATGCTCTCTAAGCTGTGTTTTTCAGATGTTTCAGGACTCAACGGACACTTCTCCAGAGTGGCTCTTGGCAATTTACATCCCGCCCATCAGTGTAGCAAGGCTCCCATTTCTCCATGGCTTCTCCTGCATTTCTGGTTTTGACACTTTTTTCAGCATGGCCCTTTTGACCGATGGGCAGCGAGACTTCTTTGTAGCACTGATTTGCCTTTCCAGGTTGCTTGGTTGGCCAAAAAGGGCGTATGCGTTTTTTCCTGAATATATTCAGGAAAAAACGCATACGCCCTTTTTGGCCAAGGGCATCATTGTCAACGTTTTGCCGCTTTTCATGTGCTTTAAAGGCGATTCGAATCTACCTCCTGAAATCTCCTTCCTGCAATTCTGCCTTGATTTCAAATCCTCTTCTTTGCCTTCCCTCAATATATTTGTGGACGAGAGTTATCATTTATAACTCTGCAGGTTTGTGAATTGCAGTGCCCTGAACCTCCATTTTACAACTCGTTTTTATGGGAGCTGGCCGCAAAATCGCAGAATGGCTTCAGGCCCTGTTCTGGTTCCGGGGGGCAGGCTGAGCCTGTGGTTAATTCTTCTTTCTGATGGGAAAATAGAGTGACCTGTGCCTGTCCCAACACCAAGAGCTAGTCTCTCGTTGGTTCCACGTCTTCCCGTTTATCCTCAGGACAAATTGCAACCTGTACGGAACAGGAGGTTAAAGGTGCTGATGCTCCAAGTAGGGAGCTTGCTAGTAAAGCGGCTGGAATGGCGAACCCGGGCACAAGGAGATGAGAAATGAGGTGCGTTTTCGAAACCTTTCCCCATCACACGGTGTACCATCTTCTGGGTTTCTCATGCATGTTTTTGATGTAGGAAGATGCCCTTGAACCTGGAGATTTGGGACCCATGCAATGGGTACCAGGCAGTATTACTTTAAAGGGTCTGCATTTGCTCACCCAACCTCACCAAACCTCTCAGCCCCAAGAGTGTCCACACTTATGTCTCATCCAGCTGTGGGTCTAGATATGGTCAATCCAGGTTGCTTCACAGCCCCCGAACGCATTGTGTAAGAATTTCTCTCTATTTCACTGTCTTTGTTTCATGGGTGTTTCAAAGTAATTTATTTTTATAATGGGGTTTAGCTGCTTTTCACTGCTGTGTTTATGCCGCTTTACACCCACTTGACACACTAACAGAGAGATATCAATACATAGGTTTTACGATTATTATTAGTCAGATATATTCTTGTGCAGTGAATAGGGCGTGTTGAGTCCAGTTCTCTGAGCAAGGAGTAGGTCTTGTCTATTACATATTGGGCTTATGGAAAGGTATCTGAGCTAATTTGATACCCTTGTTTTATGTATCACCCCACCTCACCTTTCTCGTTAAGCAGCCATAGTGTGTTTTCTGCATGTGTGACTCTGTTCTCTTTTGTAATTCAGTTCAAGTGTAACGGTTTTTACATTCCCTCTATCAGTGATACCTTATGAGAAGTGTCCTTTTCTGTGTGACTTATTTCACTTAGAATCGTCGTACCTAAATCCACTCATCATGCTGCTACTAACCTTACGACATTGATTTCATGGCTGAGTGATATTCCATTGTACATAAGGACCACAAGTTCTTTATCCATTTTTCTCTTTCCTGGGATATTTAAGGTGGAATGAAGTGGAGGTCCTGGTCAACAGAGCAGCCCTAAACTTTGGGGTGCTTGTGTCTTGCTGATTTTTCATTTTCCCAATTTATACCCCCATGAGTGGAAGTGCCCTATGCTCTCTAAGCTGTGTTTTTCAGATGTTTCAGGACTCACCGGACACTTCTCCAGAGTGGCTCTTGGCAATTTACATCCCGCCCATCAGTGTAGCAAGGCTCCCATTTCTCCATGGCCTGTCCTGCATTTCTGGTTTTGACACTTTTTTCAGCATGGCCCTTTTGACCGATGGGCAGCGAGACTTCTTTGTAGCACTGATTTGCCTTTCCAGGTTGCTTGGTTGGCCAAAAAGGGCGTATGCGTTTTTTCCTGAATATATTCAGGAAAAAACGCATACGCCCTTTTTGGCCAAGGGCATCATTGTCAACGTTTTGCCGCTTTTCATGTGCTTTAAAGGCGATTCGAATCTACCTCCTGAAATCTGTTTCCTGCAATTCTGCCTTGATTTCAAATCCTCTTCTTTGCCTTCCCTCAATATATTTGTGGACGAGAGTTATCATTTATAACTCTGCATGTTTGTGAATTGCAGTGCCCTGAACCTCCATTTTACAACTCGTTTTTATGGGAGCTGGCGGCAAAATCGCAGAATGGCTTCAGGCCCTGTTCTGGTTCCGGGGGGCAGGCTGAGCCTGTGGTTAATTCTTCTTTCTGATGGGAAAATAGAGTGACCTGTGCCTGTCCCAACACCAAGAACTAGTCTCTCGTTGGTTCCACGTCTTCCCGTTTATCCTCAGGACAAATTGCAACCTCTACGGAACAGGAGGTTAAAGGTGCTGATGCTCCAAGTAGGGAGATTGCTAGTAAAGCGGCTGGAATGGCGAACCCGGGCACAAGGAGATGAGAAATGAGGTGCGTTTTAGAAACCTTTCCCCATCACACGGTGTACCATCTTCTAGGTTTCTCATGCATGTTTTTGATGTAGGAAGATGCCCTTGAACCTGGAGATTTGGGACCCATGCGATGGGTACCATGCAGTATTACTTTAAAGGGTCTGCGTTTGCTCACCCAACCTCACCAAACCTCTCAGCCCCAAGAGTGTCCACCCTTATGTCTGATCCAGCTGTGGGTCTAGATATGGTCAATCCAGGTTGCATCACAGCCCCTGAACGCATTGTGTAAGAATTCCTCTCTCTTTCACTGTCTTTGTTTCATGGGTTTTTCAAAGTAATTTATTTTTATAATGGGATTTAGCTGCTTTTCACTGCTGTGTTTATGCCGCTTTACACCCACTTGACACACTAACAGAGAGATATCAATACATAGGCTTTACGATTATTACTAGTCAGATATATTCTTGTGCGGTGAATAGGGCGTGTTGAGTCCAGTTCTCTGAGCAAGGAGTAGGTCTTGTCTATTACATATTGGGTTTATGGAACGGTATCTGAGCTAATTTGAAACCCTTGTTTTATGTATCACCCCACCTCACCTTTCCCGTTAAGCAGCCATAGTGTGTTTTCTGCATGTGTGACTCTGTTCTGTTTTGTAATTCAGTTCAAGTGTAACGGTTTTTACATTCCCTCTATCAGTGATACCTTATGAGAAGTGTCCTTTTCTGTGTGACTTATTTCACTTAGAATCGTCGTACCTAAATCCACTCATCATGCTGCTACTAGCCTTATGACATTGATTTCATGGCTGAGTGATATTCCATTGTACATAAGGACCACAACTTCTTTATCCATTTTTCTCTTTCCTGGGATATTTAAGGTGGAATGAAGTGGAGGTCCTTGTAAACAGAGCAGCCCTAAACTTTGGGGTGCTTGTGTCTTGCTGATTTTTAATTTTCCCAATTTATACCCCCATGAGTGGAAGTGCCCTATGCTCTCTAAGCTGTGTTTTTCAGATGTTTCAGGACTCACCGGACACTTCTCCAGAGTGGCTCTTGGCAATTTACATCCCGCCCATCAGTGTAGCAAGGCTCCCATTTCTCCATGGCCTGTCCTGCATTTCTGGTTTTGACACTTTTTTCAGCATGGCCCTTTTGACCGATGGGAAGCGAGACTTCTTTGTAGCGCTGATTTGCCTTTCCAGGTTGCTTGGTTGGCCAAAAAGGGCGTATGCGTTTTTTCCTGAATATATTCAGGAAAAAACGCATACGCCCTTTTTGGCCAAGGGCATCATTGTCAACGTTTTGCCGCTTTTCATGTGCTTTAAAGGCGATTCGAATCTACCTCCTGAAATCTCTTTCCTGCAATTCTGCCTTGATTTCAAATCCTCTTCTTTGCCTTCCCTCAATATATTTGTGGACGAGAGTTATCATTTATAACTCTGCAGGTTTGTGAATTGCAGTGCCCTGAACCTCCATTTTACAACTCGTTTTTATGGGAGCTGGCCGCAAAATCGCAGAATGGCTTCAGGCCCTGTTCTGGTTCCGGGGGGCAGGCTGAGCCTGTGGTTAATTCTTCTACCTGATGGGAAAATAGAGTGACCTGTGCCTGTCCCAACACCAAGAGCTAGTCTCTCGTTGGTTCCACGTCTTCCCGTTTATCCTCAGGACAAATTGCAACCTGCATGGAACAGGAGGTTAAAGGTGTTGATGCTCCAAGTAGGGAGCTTGCTAGTAAAGGGGCTGGAATGGCGAACCCGGGCACAAGGAGATGAGAAATGAGGTGCGTTTTAGAAACCTTTCCCCATCACACGGTGTACCATCTTCTGGGTTTCTCATGCATGTTTTTGATGTAGGAAGATGCCCTTGAACCTGGAGATTTGGGACCCATGCGATGGGTACCACGCAGTATTACTTTAAAGGGTCTGCGTTTGCTCACCCAACCTCACCAAACCTCTCAGCCCCAAGAGTGTCCACCCTTATGTCTCATCCAACTGTGGGTCTAGATATGGTCAATCCAGGTTGAATCACAGCCCCTGAACGCATTGTGTAAGAATTTCTCTCTCTTTCACTGTCTTTGTTTCATGGGTGATTCAAAGTAATTTATTTTTATAATGGGGTTTAGCTGCTTTTCACTGCTGTGTTTATGCCACTTTACACCCACTTGACACACTAACAGAGAGATATCAATACATAGGTTTTACGATTATTACTAGTCAGATATATTCTTGTGCGGTGAATAGGGCGTGTTGAGTCCAGTTCTCTGAGCAAGGAGTAGGTCTTGTCTATTACATATTGGGTTTATGGAACGGTATCTGAGCTAATTTGATACCCTTGTTTTATGTATCACCCCACCTCACCTTTCCCGTTAAGCAGCCATAGTGTGTTTTCTGCATGTGTGACTCTGTTCTGTTTTGTAATTCAGTTCATGTGTAAAGGTTTTTACATTCCCTCTATCAGTGATACCTTATGAGAAGTGTCCTTTTCTGTGTGACTTATTTCACTTAGAATCGTCATACCTAAATCCACTCATCATGCTGCTACTAACCTTATGACATTGATTTCATGGCTGAGTGATATTCCATTGTACATAAGGACCACAATTCTTTATCCATTTTTCTCTTTCCTGGGATATTTAAGGTGGAATGAAGTGGAGGTCCTGGTCAACAGAGCAGCCCTAAACTTTGGGGTGCTTGTGTCTTGCTGATTTTTAATTTTCCCAATTTATACCCCCATGAGTGGAAGTGCCCTATGCTCTCTAAGCTGTGTTTTTCAGATGTTTCAGGACTCAACGGACACTTCTCCAGAGTGGCTCTTGGCAATTTACATCCCTCCCATCAGTGTAGCAAGGCTCCCATTTCTCCATGGCTTCTCCTGCATTTCTGGTTTTGACACTTTTTTCAGCATGGCCCTTTTGACCGATGGGCAGCGAGACTTCTTTGTAGCACTGATTTGCCTTTCCAGGTTGCTTGGTTGGCCAAAAAGGGCGTATGCGTTTTTTCCTGAATATATTCAGGAAAAAACGCATACGCCCTTTTTGGCCAAGGGCATCATTGTCAACGTTTTGCCGCTTTTCATGTGCTTTAAAGGCGATTCGAATCTACCTCCTGAAATCTGTTTCCTGCAATTCTGCCTTGATTTCAAATCCTCTTCTTTGCCTTCCCTCAATATATTTGTGGACGAGAGTTATCATTTATAACTCTGCAGGTTTGTGAATTGCAGTGCCCTGAACCTCCATTTTACAACTCGTTTTTATGGGAGCTGGCCGCAAAATCGCAGAATGGCTTCAGGCCCTGTTCTGGTTCCGGGGGGCAGGCTGAGCCTGTGGTTAATTCTTCTTTCTGATGGGAAAATAGAGTGACCTGTGCCTGTCCCAACACCAAGAGCTAGTCTCTCGTTGGTTCCACGTCTTCCCGTTTATCCTCAGGACAAATTGCAACCTGTACGGAACAGGAGGTTAAAGGTGCTGATGCTCCAAGTAGGGAGCTTGCTAGTAAAGCGGCTGGAATGGCGAACCCGGGCACAAGGAGATGAGAAATGAGGTGCGTTTTCGAAACCTTTCCCCATCACACGGTGTACCATCTTCTGGCTTTCTCATGCATGTTTTTGATGTAGGAAGATGCCCTTGAACCTGGAGATTTGGGACCCATGCAATGGGTACCACGCAGTATTACTTTAAAGGGTCTGCATTTGCTCACCCAACCTCACCAAACCTCTCAGCCCCAAGAGTGTCCACACTTATGTCTCATCCAGCTGTGGGTCTAGATATGGTCAATCCAGGTTGCTTCACAGCCCCCGAACGCATTGTGTAAGAATTTCTCTCTATTTCACTGTCTTTGTTTCATGGGTGTTTCAAAGTAATTTATTTTTATAATGGGGTTTAGCTGCTTTTCACTGCTGTGTTTATGCCGCTTTACACCCACTTGACACACTAACAGAGAGATATCAATACATAGGTTTTACGATTATTATTAGTCAGATATATTCTTGTGCAGTGAATAGGGCGTGTTGAGTCCAGTTCTCTGAGCAAGGAGTAGGTCTTGTCTATTACATATTGGGCTTATGGAAAGGTATCTGAGCTAATTTGATACCCTTGTTTTATGTATCACCCCACCTCACCTTTCTCGTTAAGCAGCCATAGTGTGTTTTCTGCATGTGTGACTCTGTTCTCTTTTGTAATTCAGTTCAAGTGTAACGGTTTTTACATTCCCTCTATCAGTGATACCTTATGAGAAGTGTCCTTTTCTGTGTGACTTATTTCACTTAGAATCGTCGTACCTAAATCCACTCATCATGCTGCTACTAACCTTACGACATTGATTTCATGGCTGAGTGATATTCCATTGTACATAAGGACCACAAGTTCTTTATCCATTTTTCTCTTTCCTGGGATATTTAAGGTGGAATGAAGTGGAGGTCCTGGTCAACAGAGCAGCCCTAAACTTTGGGGTGCTTGTGTCTTGCTGATTTTTCATTTTCCCAATTTATACCCCCATGAGTGGAAGTGCCCTATGCTCTCTAAGCTGTGTTTTTCAGATGTTTCAGGACTCACCGGACACTTCTCCAGAGTGGCTCTTGGCAATTTACATCCCGCCCATCAGTGTAGCAAGGCTCCCATTTCTCCATGGCCTGTCCTGCATTTCTGGTTTTGACACTTTTTTCAGCATGGCCCTTTTGACCGATGGGCAGCGAGACTTCTTTGTAGCACTGATTTGCCTTTCCAGGTTGCTTGGTTGGCCAAAAAGGGCGTATGCGTTTTTTCCTGAATATATTCAGGAAAAAACGCATACGCCCTTTTTGGCCAAGGGCATCATTGTCAACGTTTTGCCGCTTTTCATGTGCTTTAAAGGCGATTCGAATCTACCTCCTGAAATCTGTTTCCTGCAATTCTGCCTTGATTTCAAATCCTCTTCTTTGCCTTCCCTCAATATATTTGTGGACGAGAGTTATCATTTATAACTCTGCATGTTTGTGAATTGCAGTGCCCTGAACCTCCATTTTACAACTCGTTTTTATGGGAGCTGGCGGCAAAATCGCAGAATGGCTTCAGGCCCTGTTCTGGTTCCGGGGGGCAGGCTGAGCCTGTGGTTAATTCTTCTTTCTGATGGGAAAATAGAGTGACCTGTGCCTGTCCCAACACCAAGAACTAGTCTCTCGTTGGTTCCACGTCTTCCCGTTTATCCTCAGGACAAATTGCAACCTCTACGGAACAGGAGGTTAAAGGTGCTGATGCTCCAAGTAGGGAGATTGCTAGTAAAGCGGCTGGAATGGCGAACCCGGGCACAAGGAGATGAGAAATGAGGTGCGTTTTAGAAACCTTTCCCCATCACACGGTGTACCATCTTCTAGGTTTCTCATGCATGTTTTTGATGTAGGAAGATGCCCTTGAACCTGGAGATTTGGGACCCATGCGATGGGTACCATGCAGTATTACTTTAAAGGGTCTGCGTTTGCTCACCCAACCTCACCAAACCTCTCAGCCCCAAGAGTGTCCACCCTTATGTCTGATCCAGCTGTGGGTCTAGATATGGTCAATCCAGGTTGCATCACAGCCCCTGAACGCATTGTGTAAGAATTCCTCTCTCTTTCACTGTCTTTGTTTCATGGGTTTTTCAAAGTAATTTATTTTTATAATGGGATTTAGCTGCTTTTCACTGCTGTGTTTATGCCGCTTTACACCCACTTGACACACTAACAGAGAGATATCAATACATAGGCTTTACGATTATTACTAGTCAGATATATTCTTGTGCGGTGAATAGGGCGTGTTGAGTCCAGTTCTCTGAGCAAGGAGTAGGTCTTGTCTATTACATATTGGGTTTATGGAACGGTATCTGAGCTAATTTGAAACCCTTGTTTTATGTATCACCCCACCTCACCTTTCCCGTTAAGCAGCCATAGTGTGTTTTCTGCATGTGTGACTCTGTTCTGTTTTGTAATTCAGTTCAAGTGTAACGGTTTTTACATTCCCTCTATCAGTGATACCTTATGAGAAGTGTCCTTTTCTGTGTGACTTATTTCACTTAGAATCGTCGTACCTAAATCCACTCATCATGCTGCTACTAGCCTTATGACATTGATTTCATGGCTGAGTGATATTCCATTGTACATAAGGACCACAACTTCTTTATCCATTTTTCTCTTTCCTGGGATATTTAAGGTGGAATGAAGTGGAGGTCCTTGTAAACAGAGCAGCCCTAAACTTTGGGGTGCTTGTGTCTTGCTGATTTTTAATTTTCCCAATTTATACCCCCATGAGTGGAAGTGCCCTATGCTCTCTAAGCTGTGTTTTTCAGATGTTTCAGGACTCACCGGACACTTCTCCAGAGTGGCTCTTGGCAATTTACATCCCGCCCATCAGTGTAGCAAGGCTCCCATTTCTCCATGGCCTGTCCTGCATTTCTGGTTTTGACACTTTTTTCAGCATGGCCCTTTTGACCGATGGGAAGCGAGACTTCTTTGTAGCACTGATTTGCCTTTCCAGGTTGCTTGGTTGGCCAAAAAGGGCGTATGCGTTTTTTCCTGAATATATTCAGGAAAAAACGCATACGCCCTTTTTGGCCAAGGGCATCATTGTCAACGTTTTGCCGCTTTTCATGTGCTTTAAAGGCGATTCGAATCTACCTCCTGAAATCTCTTTCCTGCAATTCTGCCTTGATTTCAAATCCTCTTCTTTGCCTTCCCTCAATATATTTGTGGACGAGAGTTATCATTTATAACTCTGCAGGTTTGTGAATTGCAGTGCCCTGAACCTCCATTTTACAACTCGTTTTTATGGGAGCTGGCGGCAAAATCGCAGAATGGCTTCAGGCCCTGTTCTGGTTCCGGGGGGCAGGCTGAGCCTGTGGTTAATTCTTCTTTCTGATGGGAAAATAGAGTGACCTGTGCCTGTCCCAACACCAAGAACTAGTCTCTCGTTGGTTCCACGTCTTCCCGTTTATCCTCAGGACAAATTGCAACCTCTACGGAACAGGAGGTTAAAGGTGCTGATGCTCCAAGTAGGGAGATTGCTAGTAAAGCGGCTGGAATGGCGAACCCGGGCACAAGGAGATGAGAAATGAGGTGCGTTTTAGAAACCTTTCCCCATCACACGGTGTACCATCTTCTAGGTTTCTCATGCATGTTTTTGATGTAGGAAGATGCCCTTGAACCTGGAGATTTGGGACCCATGCGATGGGTACCATGCAGTATTACTTTAAAGGGTCTGCGTTTGCTCACCCAACCTCACCAAACCTCTCAGCCCCAAGAGTGTCCACCCTTATGTCTGATCCAGCTGTGGGTCTAGATATGGTCAATCCAGGTTGCATCACAGCCCCTGAACGCATTGTGTAAGAATTCCTCTCTCTTTCACTGTCTTTGTTTCATGGGTTTTTCAAAGTAATTTATTTTTATAATGGGATTTAGCTGCTTTTCACTGCTGTGTTTATGCCGCTTTACACCCACTTGACACACTAACAGAGAGATATCAATACATAGGCTTTACGATTATTACTAGTCAGATATATTCTTGTGCGGTGAATAGGGCGTGTTGAGTCCAGTTCTCTGAGCAAGGAGTAGGTCTTGTCTATTACATATTGGGTTTATGGAACGGTATCTGAGCTAATTTGAAACCCTTGTTTTATGTATCACCCCACCTCACCTTTCCCGTTAAGCAGCCATAGTGTGTTTTCTGCATGTGTGACTCTGTTCTGTTTTGTAATTCAGTTCAAGTGTAACGGTTTTTACATTCCCTCTATCAGTGATACCTTATGAGAAGTGTCCTTTTCTGTGTGACTTATTTCACTTAGAATCGTCGTACCTAAATCCACTCATCATGCTGCTACTAGCCTTATGACATTGATTTCATGGCTGAGTGATATTCCATTGTACATAAGGACCACAACTTCTTTATCCATTTTTCTCTTTCCTGGGATATTTAAGGTGGAATGAAGTGGAGGTCCTTGTAAACAGAGCAGCCCTAAACTTTGGGGTGCTTGTGTCTTGCTGATTTTTAATTTTCCCAATTTATACCCCCATGAGTGGAAGTGCCCTATGCTCTCTAAGCTGTGTTTTTCAGATGTTTCAGGACTCACCGGACACTTCTCCAGAGTGGCTCTTGGCAATTTACATCCCGCCCATCAGTGTAGCAAGGCTCCCATTTCTCCATGGCCTGTCCTGCATTTCTGGTTTTGACACTTTTTTCAGCATGGCCCTTTTGACCGATGGGAAGCGAGACTTCTTTGTAGCACTGATTTGCCTTTCCAGGTTGCTTGGTTGGCCAAAAAGGGCGTATGCGTTTTTTCCTGAATATATTCAGGAAAAAACGCATACGCCCTTTTTGGCCAAGGGCATCATTGTCAACGTTTTGCCGCTTTTCATGTGCTTTAAAGGCGATTCGAATCTACCTCCTGAAATCTCTTTCCTGCAATTCTGCCTTGATTTCAAATCCTCTTCTTTGCCTTCCCTCAATATATTTGTGGACGAGAGTTATCATTTATAACTCTGCAGGTTTGTGAATTGCAGTGCCCTGAACCTCCATTTTACAACTCGTTTTTATGGGAGCTGGCCGCAAAATCGCAGAATGGCTTCAGGCCCTGTTCTGGTTCCGGGGGGCAGGCTGAGCCTGTGGTTAATTCTTCTACCTGATGGGAAAATAGAGTGACCTGTGCCTGTCCCAACACCAAGAGCTAGTCTCTCGTTGGTTCCACGTCTTCCCGTTTATCCTCAGGACAAATTGCAACCTGCATGGAACAGGAGGTTAAAGGTGCTGATGCTCCAAGTAGGGAGCTTGCTAGTAAAGGGGCTGGAATGGCGAACCCGGGCACAAGGAGATGAGAAATGAGGTGCGTTTTAGAAACCTTTCCCCATCACACGGTGTACCATCTTCTGGGTTTCTCATGCATGTTTTTGATGTAGGAAGATGCCCTTGAACCTGGAGATTTGGGACCCATGCGATGGGTACCACGCAGTATTACTTTAAAGGGTCTGCGTTTGCTCACCCAACCTCACCAAACCTCTCAGCCCCAAGAGTGTCCACCCTTATGTCTCATCCAACTGTGGGTCTAGATATGGTCAATCCAGGTTGAATCACAGCCCCTGAACGCATTGTGTAAGAATTTCTCTCTCTTTCACTGTCTTTGTTTCATGGGTGATTCAAAGTAATTTATTTTTATAATGGGGTTTAGCTGCTTTTCACTGCTGTGTTTATGCCACTTTACACCCACTTGACACACTAACAGAGAGATATCAATACATAGGTTTTACGATTATTACTAGTCAGATATATTCTTGTGCGGTGAATAGGGCGTGTTGAGTCCAGTTCTCTGAGCAAGGAGTAGGTCTTGTCTATTACATATTGGGTTTATGGAACGGTATCTGAGCTAATTTGATACCCTTGTTTTATGTATCACCCCACCTCACCTTTCCCGTTAAGCAGCCATAGTGTGTTTTCTGCATGTGTGACTCTGTTCTGTTTTGTAATTCAGTTCATGTGTAAAGGTTTTTACATTCCCTCTATCAGTGATACCTTATGAGAAGTGTCCTTTTCTGTGTGACTTATTTCACTTAGAATCGTCATACCTAAATCCACTCATCATGCTGCTACTAACCTTATGACATTGATTTCATGGCTGAGTGATATTCCATTGTACATAAGGACCACAATTCTTTATCCATTTTTCTCTTTCCTGGGATATTTAAGGTGGAATGAAGTGGAGGTCCTGGTCAACAGAGCAGCCCTAAACTTTGGGGTGCTTGTGTCTTGCTGATTTTTAATTTTCCCAATTTATACCCCCATGAGTGGAAGTGCCCTATGCTCTCTAAGCTGTGTTTTTCAGATGTTTCAGGACTCAACGGACACTTCTCCAGAGTGGCTCTTGGCAATTTACATCCCTCCCATCAGTGTAGCAAGGCTCCCATTTCTCCATGGCTTCTCCTGCATTTCTGGTTTTGACACTTTTTTCAGCATGGCCCTTTTGACCGATGGGCAGCGAGACTTCTTTGTAGCACTGATTTGCCTTTCCAGGTTGCTTGGTTGGCCAAAAAGGGCGTATGCGTTTTTTCCTGAATATATTCAGGAAAAAACGCATACGCCCTTTTTGGCCAAGGGCATCATTGTCAACGTTTTGCCGCTTTTCATGTGCTTTAAAGGCGATTCGAATCTACCTCCTGAAATCTGTTTCCTGCAATTCTGCCTTGATTTCAAATCCTCTTCTTTGCCTTCCCTCAATATATTTGTGGACGAGAGTTATCATTTATAACTCTGCAGGTTTGTGAATTGCAGTGCCCTGAACCTCCATTTTACAACTCGTTTTTATGGGAGCTGGCCGCAAAATCGCAGAATGGCTTCAGGCCCTGTTCTGGTTCCGGGGGGCAGGCTGAGCCTGTGGTTAATTCTTCTTTCTGATGGGAAAATAGAGTGACCTGTGCCTGTCCCAACACCAAGAGCTAGTCTCTCGTTGGTTCCACGTCTTCCCGTTTATCCTCAGGACAAATTGCAACCTGTACGGAACAGGAGGTTAAAGGTGCTGATGCTCCAAGTAGGGAGCTTGCTAGTAAAGCGGCTGGAATGGCGAACCCGGGCACAAGGAGATGAGAAATGAGGTGCGTTTTCGAAACCTTTCCCCATCACACGGTGTACCATCTTCTGGGTTTCTCATGCATGTTTTTGATGTAGGAAGATGCCCTTGAACCTGGAGATTTGGGACCCATGCAATGGGTACCACGCAGTATTACTTTAAAGGGTCTGCATTTGCTCACCCAACCTCACCAAACCTCTCAGCCCCAAGAGTGTCCACCCTTATGTCTCATCCAGCTGTGGGTCTAGATATGGTCAATCCAGGTTGCTTCACAGCCCCCGAACGCATTGTGTAAGAATTTCTCTCTATTTCACTGTCTTTGTTTCATGGGTGTTTCAAAGTAATTTATTTTTATAATGGGGTTTAGCTGCTTTTCACTGCTGTGTTTATGCCGCTTTACACCCACTTGACACACTAACAGAGAGATATCAATACATAGGTTTTACGATTATTATTAGTCAGATATATTCTTGTGCAGTGAATAGGGCGTGTTGAGTCCAGTTCTCTGAGCAAGGAGTAGGTCTTGTCTATTACATATTGGGCTTATGGAAAGGTATCTGAGCTAATTTGATACCCTTGTTTTATGTATCACCCCACCTCACCTTTCTCGTTAAGCAGCCATAGTGTGTTTTCTGCATGTGTGACTCTGTTCTCTTTTGTAATTCAGTTCAAGTGTAACGGTTTTTACATTCCCTCTATCAGTGATACCTTATGAGAAGTGTCCTTTTCTGTGTGACTTATTTCACTTAGAATCGTCGTACCTAAATCCACTCATCATGCTGCTACTAACCTTACGACATTGATTTCATGGCTGAGTGATATTCCATTGTACATAAGGACCACAAGTTCTTTATCCATTTTTCTCTTTCCTGGGATATTTAAGGTGGAATGAAGTGGAGGTCCTGGTCAACAGAGCAGCCCTAAACTTTGGGGTGCTTGTGTCTTGCTGATTTTTCATTTTCCCAATTTATACCCCCATGAGTGGAAGTGCCCTATGCTCTCTAAGCTGTGTTTTTCAGATGTTTCAGGACTCACCGGACACTTCTCCAGAGTGGCTCTTGGCAATTTACATCCCGCCCATCAGTGTAGCAAGGCTCCCATTTCTCCATGGCCTGTCCTGCATTTCTGGTTTTGACACTTTTTTCAGCATGGCCCTTTTGACCGATGGGCAGCGAGACTTCTTTGTAGCACTGATTTGCCTTTCCAGGTTGCTTGGTTGGCCAAAAAGGGCGTATGCGTTTTTTCCTGAATATATTCAGGAAAAAACGCATACGCCCTTTTTGGCCAAGGGCATCATTGTCAACGTTTTGCCGCTTTTCATGTGCTTTAAAGGCGATTCGAATCTACCTCCTGAAATCTCTTTCCTGCAATTCTGCCTTGATTTCAAATCCTCTTCTTTGCCTTCCCTCAATATATTTGTGGACGAGAGTTATCATTTATAACTCTGCAGGTTTGTGAATTGCAGTGCCCTGAACCTCCATTTTACAACTCGTTTTTATGGGAGCTGGCCGCAAAATCGCAGAATGGCTTCAGGCCCTGTTCTGGTTCCGGGGGGCAGGCTGAGCCTGTGGTTAATTCTTCTACCTGATGGGAAAATAGAGTGACCTGTGCCTGTCCCAACACCAAGAGCTAGTCTCTCGTTGGTTCCACGTCTTCCCGTTTATCCTCAGGACAAATTGCAACCTGTACGGAACAGGAGGTTAAAGGTGCTGATGCTCCAAGTAGGGAGCTTGCTAGTAAAGGGGCTGGAATGGCGAACCCGGGCACAAGGAGATGAGAAATGAGGTGCGTTTTAGAAACCTTTCCCCATCACACGGTGTACCATCTTCTGGGTTTCTCATGCATGTTTTTGATGTAGGAAGATGCCCTTGAACCTGGAGATTTGGGACCCATGCGATGGGTACCACGCAGTATTACTTTAAAGGGTCTGCGTTTGCTCACCCAACCTCACCAAACCTCTCAGCCCCAAGAGTGTCCACCCTTATGTCTCATCCAACTGTGGGTCTAGATATGGTCAATCCAGGTTGAATCACAGCCCCTGAACGCATTGTGTAAGAATTTCTCTCTCTTTCACTGTCTTTGTTTCATGGGTGATTCAAAGTAATTTATTTTTATAATGGGGTTTAGCTGCTTTTCACTGCTGTGTTTATGCCACTTTACACCCACTTGACACACTAACAGAGAGATATCAATACATAGGTTTTACGATTATTACTAGTCAGATATATTCTTGTGCGGTGAATAGGGCGTGTTGAGTCCAGTTCTCTGAGCAAGGAGTAGGTCTTGTCTATTACATATTGGGTTTATGGAACGGTATCTGAGCTAATTTGATACCCTTGTTTTATGTATCACCCCACCTCACCTTTCCCGTTAAGCAGCCATAGTGTGTTTTCTGCATGTGTGACTCTGTTCTGTTTTGTAATTCAGTTCATGTGTAAAGGTTTTTACATTCCCTCTATCAGTGATACCTTATGAGAAGTGTCCTTTTCTGTGTGACTTATTTCACTTAGAATCGTCATACCTAAATCCACTCATCATGCTGCTACTAACCTTATGACATTGATTTCATGGCTGAGTGATATTCCATTGTACATAAGGACCACAATTCTTTATCCATTTTTCTCTTTCCTGGGATATTTAAGGTGGAATGAAGTGGAGGTCCTGGTCAACAGAGCAGCCCTAAACTTTGGGGTGCTTGTGTCTTGCTGATTTTTAATTTTCCCAATTTATACCCCCATGAGTGGAAGTGCCCTATGCTCTCTAAGCTGTGTTTTTCAGATGTTTCAGGACTCAACGGACACTTCTCCAGAGTGGCTCTTGGCAATTTACATCCCTCCCATCAGTGTAGCAAGGCTCCCATTTCTCCATGGCTTCTCCTGCATTTCTGGTTTTGACACTTTTTTCAGCATGGCCCTTTTGACCGATGGGCAGCGAGACTTCTTTGTAGCACTGATTTGCCTTTCCAGGTTGCTTGGTTGGCCAAAAAGGGCGTATGCGTTTTTTCCTGAATATATTCAGGAAAAAACGCATACGCCCTTTTTGGCCAAGGGCATCATTGTCAACGTTTTGCCGCTTTTCATGTGCTTTAAAGGCGATTCGAATCTACCTCCTGAAATCTGTTTCCTGCAATTCTGCCTTGATTTCAAATCCTCTTCTTTGCCTTCCCTCAATATATTTGTGGACGAGAGTTATCATTTATAACTCTGCAGGTTTGTGAATTGCAGTGCCCTGAACCTCCATTTTACAACTCGTTTTTATGGGAGCTGGCCGCAAAATCGCAGAATGGCTTCAGGCCCTGTTCTGGTTCCGGGGGGCAGGCTGAGCCTGTGGTTAATTCTTCTTTCTGATGGGAAAATAGAGTGACCTGTGCCTGTCCCAACACCAAGAGCTAGTCTCTCGTTGGTTCCACGTCTTCCCGTTTATCCTCAGGACAAATTGCAACCTGTACGGAACAGGAGGTTAAAGGTGCTGATGCTCCAAGTAGGGAGCTTGCTAGTAAAGCGGCTGGAATGGCGA
This sequence comes from Balaenoptera borealis, assembly GCF_965194805.1. NCBI lineage: Eukaryota > Metazoa > Chordata > Mammalia > Artiodactyla > Balaenopteridae > Balaenoptera > Balaenoptera borealis. Next base: position 410,583 of record NW_028123969.1, on the reverse strand, counting down.
ACCCGGGCACAAGGAGATGAGAAATGAGGTGCGTTATCGAAACCTTTCCCCATCACACGGTGTACCATCTTCTGGGTTTCTCATGCATGTTTTTGATGTAGGAAGATGCCCTTGAACCTGGAGATTTGGGACCCATGCAATGGGTACCACGCAGTATTACTTTAAAGGGTCTGCATTTGCTCACCCAACCTCACCAAACCTCTCAGCCCCAAGAGTGTCCACACTTATGTCTCATCCAGCTGTGGGTCTAGATATGGTCAATCCAGGTTGCTTCACAGCCCCCGAACGTATTGTGTAAGAATTTCTCTCTATTTCACTGTCTTTGTTTCATGGGTGTTTCAAAGTAATTTATTTTTATAATGGGGTTTAGCTGCTTTTCACTGCTGTGTTTATGCCGCTTTACACCCACTTGACACACTAACAGAGAGATATCAATACATAGGTTTTACGATTATTATTAGTCAGATATATTCTTGTGCAGTGAATAGGGCGTGTTGAGTCCAGTTCTCTGAGCAAGGAGTAGGTCTTGTCTATTACATATTGGGCTTATGGAAAGGTATCTGAGCTAATTTGATACCCTTGTTTTATGTATCACCCCACCTCACCTTTCTCGTTAAGTAGCCATAGTGTGTTTTCTGCATGTGTGACTCTGTTCTCTTTTGTAATTCAGTTCAAGTGTAACGGTTTTTACATTCCCTCTATCAGTGATACCTTATGAGAAGTGTCCTTTTCTGTGTGACTTATTTCACTTAGAATCGTCGTACCTAAATCCACTCATCATGCTGCTACTAACCTTACGACATTGATTTCATGGCTGAGTGATATTCCATTGTACATAAGGACCACAAGTTCTTTATCCATTTTTCTCTTTCCTGGGATATTTAAGGTGGAATGAAGTGGAGGTCCTGGTCAACAGAGCAGCCCTAAACTTTGGGGTGCTTGTGTCTTGCTGATTTTTAATTTTCCCAATTTATACCCCCATGAGTGGAAGTGCCCTATGCTCTCTAAGCTGTGTTTTTCAGATGTTTCAGGACTCACCGGACACTTCTCCAGAGTGGCTGTTGGCAATTTACATCCCGCCCATCAGTGTAGCAAGGCTCCCATTTCTCCATGGCCTGTCCTGCATTTCTGGTTTTGACACTTTTTTCAGCATGGCCCTTTTGACCGATGGGCAGCGAGACTTCTTTGTAGCACTGATTTGCCTTTCCAGGTTGCTTGGTTGGCCAAAAAGGGCGTATGCGTTTTTTCCTGAATATATTCAGGAAAAAACGCATACGCCCTTTTTGGCCAAGGGCATCATTGTCAACGTTTTGCCGCTTTTCATGTGCTTTAAAGGCGATTCGAATCTACCTCCTGAAATCTGTTTCCTGCAATTCTGCCTTGATTTCAAATCCTCTTCTTTGCCTTCCCTCAATATATTTGTGGACGAGAGTTATCATTTATAACTCTGCATGTTTGTGAATTGCAGTGCCCTGAACCTCCATTTTACAACTCGTTTTTATGGGAGCTGGCGGCAAAATCGCAGAATGGCTTCAGGCCCTGTTCTGGTTCCGGGGGGCAGGCTGAGCCTGTGGTTAATTCTTCTTTCTGATGGGAAAATAGAGTGACCTGTGCCTGTCCCAACACCAAGAACTAGTCTCTCGTTGGTTCCACGTCTTCCCGTTTATCCTCAGGACGAATTGCAACCTCTACGGAACAGGAGGTTAAAGGTGCTGATGCTCCAAGTAGGGAGATTGCTAGTAAAGCGGCTGGAATGGCGAACCCGGGCACAAGGAGATGAGAAATGAGGTGCGTTTTAGAAACCTTTCCCCATCACACGGTGTACCATCTTCTAGGTTTCTCATGCATGTTTTTGATGTAGGAAGATGCCCTTGAACCTGGAGATTTGGGACCCATGCGATGGGTACCATGCAGTATTACTTTAAAGGGTCTGCGTTTGCTCACCCAACCTCACCAAACCTCTCAGCCCCAAGAGTGTCCACCCTTATGTCTGATCCAGCTGTGAGTCTAGATATGGTCAATCCAGGTTGCATCACAGCCCCTGAACGCATTGTGTAAGAATTCCTCTCTCTTTCACTGTCTTTGTTTCATGGGTTTTTCAAAGTAATTTATTTTTATAATGGGATTTAGCTGCTTTTCACTGCTGTGTTTATGCCGCTTTACACCCACTTGACACACTAACAGAGAGATATCAATACATAGGCTTTACGATTATTACTAGTCAGATATATTCTTGTGCGGTGAATAGGGCGTGTTGAGTCCAGTTCTCTGAGCAAGGAGTAGGTCTTGTCTATTACATATTGGGTTTATGGAACGGTATCTGAGCTAATTTGAAACCCTTGTTTTATGTATCACCCCACCTCACCTTTCCCGTTAAGCAGCCATAGTGTGTTTTCTGCATGTGTGACTCTGTTCTGTTTTGTAATTCAGTTCAAGTGTAACGGTTTTTACATTCCCTCTATCAGTGATACCTTATGAGAAGTGTCCTTTTCTGTGTGACTTATTTCACTTAGAATCGTCGTACCTAAATCCACTCATCATGCTGCTACTAGCCTTATGACATTGATTTCATGGCTGAGTGATATTCCATTGTACATAAGGACCACAACTTCTTTATCCATTTTTCTCTTTCCTGGGATATTTAAGGTGGAATGAAGTGGAGGTCCTTGTAAACAGAGCAGCCCTAAACTTTGGGGTGCTTGTGTCTTGCTGATTTTTAATTTTCCCAATTTATACCCCCATGAGTGGAAGTGCCCTATGCTCTCTAAGCTGTGTTTTTCAGATGTTTCAGGACTCACCGGACACTTCTCCAGAGTGGCTCTTGGCAATTTACATCCCGCCCATCAGTGTAGCAAGGCTCCCATTTCTCCATGGCCTGTCCTGCATTTCTGGTTTTGACACTTTTTTCAGCATGGCCCTTTTGACCGATGGGAAGCGAGACTTCTTTGTAGCGCTGATTTGCCTTTCCAGGTTGCTTGGTTGGCCAAAAAGGGCGTATGCGTTTTTTCCTGAATATATTCAGGAAAAAACGCATACGCCCTTTTTGGCCAAGGGCATCATTGTCAACGTTTTGCCGCTTTTCATGTGCTTTAAAGGCGATTCGAATCTACCTCCTGAAATCTCTTTCCTGCAATTCTGCCTTGATTTCAAATCCTCTTCTTTGCCTTCCCTCAATATATTTGTGGACGACAGTTATCATTTATAACTCTGCAGGTTTGTGAATTGCAGTGCCCTGAACCTCCATTTTACAACTCGTTTTTATGGGAGCTGGCCGCAAAATCGCAGAATGGCTTCAGGCCCTGTTCTGGTTCCGGGGGGCAGGCTGAGCCTGTGGTTAATTCTTCTACCTGATGGGAAAATAGAGTGACCTGTGCCTGTCCCAACACCAAGAGCTAGTCTCTCGTTGGTTCCACGTCTTCCCGTTTATCCTCAGGACAAATTGCAACCTGTACGGAACAGGAGGTTAAAGGTGCTGATGCTCCAAGTAGGGAGCTTGCTAGTAAAGGGGCTGGAATGGCGAACCCGGGCACAAGGAGATGAGAAATGAGGTGCGTTTTAGAAACCTTTCCCCATCACACGGTGTACCATCTTCTGGGTTTCTCATGCATGTTTTTGATGTAGGAAGATGCCCTTGAACCTGGAGATTTGGGACCCATGCGATGGGTACCACGCAGTATTACTTTAAAGGGTCTGCGTTTGCTCACCCAACCTCACCAAACCTCTCAGCCCCAAGAGTGTCCACCCTTATGTCTCATCCAACTGTGGGTCTAGATTTGGTCAATCCAGGTTGAATCACAGCCCCTGAACGCATTGTGTAAGAATTTCTCTCTCTTTCACTGTCTTTGTTTCATGGGTGATTCAAAGTAATTTATTTTTATAATGGGGTTTAGCTGCTTTTCACTGCTGTGTTTATGCCACTTTACACCCACTTGACACACTAACAGAGAGATATCAATACATAGGTTTTACGATTATTACTAGTCAGATATATTCTTGTGCGGTGAATAGGGCGTGTTGAGTCCAGTTCTCTGAGCAAGGAGTAGGTCTTGTCTATTACATATTGGGTTTATGGAACGGTATCTGAGCTAATTTGATACCCTTGTTTTATGTATCACCCCACCTCACCTTTCCCGTTAAGCAGCCATAGTGTGTTTTCTGCATGTGTGACTCTGTTCTGTTTTGTAATTCAGTTCATGTGTAAAGGTTTTTACATTCCCTCTATCAGTGATACCTTATGAGAAGTGTCCTTTTCTGTGTGACTTATTTCACTTAGAATCGTCATACCTAAATCCACTCATCATGCTGCTACTAACCTTATGACATTGATTTCATGGCTGAGTGATATTCCATTGTACATAAGGACCACAATTCTTTATCCATTTTTCTCTTTCCTGGGATATTTAAGGTGGAATGAAGTGGAGGTCCTGGTCAACAGAGCAGCCCTAAACTTTGGGGTGCTTGTGTCTTGCTGATTTTTAATTTTCCCAATTTATACCCCCATGAGTGGAAGTGCCCTATGCTCTCTAAGCTGTGTTTTTCAGATGTTTCAGGACTCAACGGACACTTCTCCAGAGTGGCTCTTGGCAATTTACATCCCTCCCATCAGTGTAGCAAGGCTCCCATTTCTCCATGGCTTCTCCTGCATTTCTGGTTTTGACACTTTTTTCAGCATGGCCCTTTTGACCGATGGGCAGCGAGACTTCTTTGTAGCACTGATTTGCCTTTCCAGGTTGCTTGGTTGGCCAAAAAGGGCGTATGCGTTTTTTCCTGAATATATTCAGGAAAAAACGCATACGCCCTTTTTGGCCAAGGGCATCATTGTCAACGTTTTGCCGCTTTTCATGTGCTTTAAAGGCGATTCGAATCTACCTCCTGAAATCTGTTTCCTGCAATTCTGCCTTGATTTCAAATCCTCTTCTTTGCCTTCCCTCAATATATTTGTGGACGAGAGTTATCATTTATAACTCTGCAGGTTTGTGAATTGCAGTGCCCTGAACCTCCATTTTACAACTCGTTTTTATGGGAGCTGGCCGCAAAATCGCAGAATGGCTTCAGGCCCTGTTCTGGTTCCGGGGGCCAGGCTGAGCCTGTGGTTAATTCTTCTTTCTGATGGGAAAATAGAGTGACCTGTGCCTGTCCCAACACCAAGAGCTAGTCTCTCGTTGGTTCCACGTCTTCCCGTTTATCCTCAGGACAAATTGCAACCTGTATGGAACAGGAGGTTAAAGGTGCTGATGCTCCAAGTAGGGAGCTTGCTAGTAAAGCGGCTGGAATGGTGAACCCGGGCACAAGGAGATGAGAAATGAGGTGCGTTTTAGAAACCTTTCCCCATCACACGGTGTACCATCTTCTGGGTTTCTCATGCATGTTTTTGATGTAGGAAGATTCCCTTGAACCTGGAGATTTTGGACCCATGCGATGGGTACCAGGCAGTATTACATTAAAGGGTCTGCGTTTGCTCACCCAACCTCACCAAACCTCTCAGCCCCAAGAGTGTCCACCCTTATGTCTCATCCAGCTGTGCATCTAGATATGGTCAATCCAGGTTGCATCACAGCCCCTGAACGCATTGTGTAAGAATTTCTCTCTCTTTCACTGTCTTTGTTTCATGGGTGTTTCAAAGTAATTTATTTTTATAATGGGGTTTAGCTGCTTTTCACTGCTGTGTTTATGCCGCTTTACACCCACTTGACACACTAACAGAGAGATATCAATACATAGGTTTTAAGATTATTACTAGTCAGATATATTCTTGTGCGGTGAATAGGGCGTGTTGAGTCCAGTTCTCTGAGCAAGGTGTAGGTCTTGTCTATTACATATTGGGTTTATGGAACGGTATCTGAGCTAATTTGAAACCCTTGTTTTATGTATCACCCCACCTCACCTTTCCCGTTAAGCAGCCATAGTGTGTTTTCTGCATGTGTGACTCTGTTCTGTTTTGTAATTCAGTTCAAGTGTAACGGTTTTTACATTCCCTCTATCAGTGATACCTTATGAGAAGTGTCCTTTTCTGTGTGACTTATTTCACTTAGAATCGTCGTACCTAAATCCACTCATCATGCTGCTACTAACCTTACGACATTGATTTCATGGCTGAGTGATATTCCATTGTACATAAGGACCACAACTTCTTTATCCATTTTTCTCGTTCCTGGGATACTTAAGGTGGAATGAAGTGGAGGTCCTGGTCAACAGAGCAGCCCTAAACTTTGGGGTGCTTGTGTCTTGCTGATTTTTAATTTTCCCAATTTATACCCCCATGAGTGGAAGTGCCCTATGCTCTCTAAGCTGTGTTTTTCAGATGTTTCAGGACTCACCGGACACTTCTCCGGAGTGGCTCTTGGCAATTTACATCCCGCCCATCAGTGTAGCAAGGCTCCCATTTCTCCATGGCTTGTCCTGCATTTCTGGTTTTGACACTTTTTTCAGCATGGCCCTTTTGACCGATGGGCAGCGAGACTTCTTTGTAGCACTGATTTGCCTTTCCAGGTTGCTTGGTTGGCCAAAAAGGGCGTATGCGTTTTTTCCTGAATATATTCAGGAAAAAACGCATACGCCCTTTTTGGCCAAGGGCATCATTGTCAACGTTTTGCCGCTTTTCATGTGCTTTAAAGGCGATTCGAATCTACCTCCTGAAATCTCCTTCCTGCAATTCTGCCTTGATTTCAAATCCTCTTCTTTGCCTTCCCTCAATATATTTGTGGACGAGAGTTATCATTTATAACTCTGCAGGTTTGTGAATTGCAGTGCCCTGAACCTCCATTTTACAACTCGTTTTTATGGGAGCTGGCCGCAAAATCGCAGAATGGCTTCAGGCCCTGTTCTGGTTCCGGGGGGTAGGCTGAGCCTGTGGTTAATTCTTCTTCCTGATGGGAAAATAGAGTGACCTGTGCCTGTCCCAACACCAAGAGCTAGTCTCTCGTTGGTTCCACATCTTCCCGTTTATCCTCAGTACAAATTGCAACCTGTACGGAACAGGAGGTTAAAGGTGCTGATGCTCCAAGTAGGGAGCTTGCTAGTAAAGGGGCTGGAATGGCGAAACCGGGCACAAGGAGATGAGAAATGAGGTGCGTTTTAGAAACCTTTCCCCATCACACGGTGTACCATCTTCTGGGTTTCTCATGCATGTTTTTGATGTAGGAAGATGCCCTTGAACCTGGAGATTTGGGACCCATGCGATGGGTACCACGCAGTATTACTTTAAAGGGTCTGCGTTTGCTCACCCAACCTCACCAAACCTCTCAGCCCCAAGAGTGTCCACCCTTATGTCTCATCCAACTGTGGGTCTAGATATGGTCAATCCAGGTTGCATCACAACCCCTGAACGCATTGTGTAAGAATTTCTCTCTCTTTCACTGTCTTTGTTTCATGGGTGATTCAAAGTAATTTATTTTTATAATGGGGTTTAGCTGCTTTTCACTGCTGTGTTTATGCCGCTTTACACCCACTTGACACACTAACAGAGAGATATCAATACATAGGTTTTACGATTATTACTAGTCAGATATATTCTTGTGCGGTGAATAGGGCGTGTTGAGTCCAGTTCTCTGAGCAAGGAGTAGGTCTTGTCTATTACATATTGGGTTTATGGAACGGTATCTGAGCTAATTTGATACCCTTGTTTTATGTATCACCCCACCTCACCTTTCCCGTTAAGCAGCCATAGTGTGTTTTCTGCATGTGTGACTCTGTTCTGTTTTGTAATTCAGTTCATGTGTAAAGGTTTTTACATTCCCTCTATCAGTGATACCTTATGAGAAGTGTCCTTTTCTGTGTGACTTATTTCACTTAGAATCGTAGTACCTAAATCCACTCATCATGCTGCTACTAACCTTATGACATTGATTTCATGGCTGAGTGATATTCCATTGTACATAAGGACCACAATTCTTTATCCATTTTTCTCTTTCCTGGGATATTTAAGGTGGAATGAAGTGGAGGTCCTGGTCAACAGAGCAGCCCTAAACTTTGGGGTGCTTGTGTCTTGCTGATTTTTAATTTTCCCAATTTATACCCCCATGAGTGGAAGTGCCCTATGCTCTCTAAGCTGTGTTTTTCAGATGTTTCAGGACTCACCGGACACTTCTCCAGAGTGGCTCTTGGCAATTTACATCCCGCCCATCAGTGTAGCAAGGCTCCCATTTCTCCATGGCTTGTCCTGCATTTCTGGTTTTGACACTTTTTTCAGCATGGCCCTTTTGACCGATGGGCAGCGAGACTTCTTTGTAGCGCTGATTTGCCTTTCCAGGTTGCTTGGTTGGCCAAAAAGGGCGTATGCGTTTTTTCCTGAATATATTCAGGAAAAAACGCATACGCCCTTTTTGGCCAAGGGCATCATTGTCAACGTTTTGCCGCTTTTCATGTGCTTTAAAGGCGATTCGAATCTACCTCCTGAAATCTGTTTCCTGCAATTCTGCCTTGATTTCAAATCCTCTTCTTTGCCTTCCCTCAATATATTTGTGGACGAGAGTTATCATTTATAAGTCTGCAGGTTTGTGAATTGCAGTGCCCTGAACCTCCATTTTACAACTCGTTTTTATGGGAGCTGGCGGCAAAATCGCACAATGGCTTCAGGCCCTGTTCTGGTTCCGGGGGGCAGGCTGAGCCTGTGGTTAATTCTTCTTTCTGATGGGAAAATAGAGTGACCTGTGCCTGTCCCAACACCAAGAGCTAGTCTCTCGTTGGTTCCACGTCTTCCCGTTTATCCTCAGGACAAATTGCAACCTGTACGGAACAGGAGGTTAAAGGTGCTGATGCTCCAAGTAGGGAGATTGCTAGTAAAGCGGCTGGAATGGCGAACCCGGGCACAAGGCGATGAGAAATGAGGTGCGTTTTAGAAACCTTTCCCCATCACACGGTGTACCATCTTCTGGGTTTCTCATGCATGTTTTTGATGTAGGAAGATGCCCTTGAACCTGGAGATTTGGGACCCATGCGATGGGTACCACGCAGTATTACTTTAAAGGGTCTGCATTTGCTCACCCAACCTCACCAAACCTCTCAGCCCCAAGAGTGTCCACACTTATGTCTCATCCAGCTGTGGGTCTAGATATGGTCAATCTAGGTTGCATCACAGCCCCCGAACGCATTGTGTAAGAATTTCTCTCTCTTTCACTGTCTTTGTTTCATGGGTGTTTCAAAGTAATTTATTTTTATAATGGGGTTTAGCTGCTTTTCACTGCTGTGTTTATGCCACTTTACACCCACTTGACACACTAACAGAGAGATATCAATACATAGGTTTTACGATTATTATTAGTCAGATATATTCTTGTGCAGTGAATAGGGCGTGTTGAGTCCAGTTCTCTGAGCAAGGAGTAGGTCTTGTCTATTACATATTGGGCTTATGGAAAGGTATCTGAGCTAATTTGATACCCTTGTTTTATGTATCACCCCACCTCACCTTTCCCGTTAAGCAGCCATAGTGTGTTTTCTGCATGTGTGACTCTGTTCTCCTTTGTAATTCAGTTCAAGTGTAACGGTTTTTACATTCCCTCTATCAGTGATACCTTATGAGAAGTGTCCTTTTCTGTGTGACTTATTTCACTTAGAATCGTCGTACCTAAATCCACTCATCATGCTGCTACTAACCTTACGACATTGATTTCATGGCTGAGTGATATTCCATTGTACATAAGGACCACAACTTCTTTATCCATTTTTCTCTTTCGTGGGATATTTAAGGTGGAATGAAGTGGAGGTCCTGGTCAACAGAGCAGCCCTAAACTTTGGGGTGCTTGTGTCTTGCTGATATTTCATTTTCCCAATTTATACCCCCATGAGTGGAAGTGCCCTATGCTCTCTAAGCTGTGTTTTTCAGATGTTTCAGGACTCACCGGACACTTCTCCAGAGTGGCTGTTGGCAATTTACATCCCGCCCATCAGTGTAGCAAGGCTCCCATTTCTCCATGGCCTGTCCTGCATTTCTGGTTTTGACACTTTTTTCAGCATGGCCCTTTTGACCGATGGGCAGCGAGACTTCTTTGTAGCACTGATTTGCCTTTCCAGGTTGCTTGGTTGGCCAAAAAGGGCGTATGCGTTTTTTCCTGAATATATTCAGGAAAAAACGCATACGCCCTTTTTGGCCAAGGGCATCATTGTCAACGTTTTGCCGCTTTTCATGTGCTTTAAAGGCGATTCGAATCTACCTCCTGAAATCTGTTTCCTGCAATTCTGCCTTGATTTCAAATCCTCTTCTTTGCCTTCCCTCAATATATTTGTGGACGAGAGTTATCATTTATAACTCTGCAGGTTTGTGAATTGCAGTGCCCTGAACCTCCATTTTACAACTCGTTTTTATGGGAGCTGGCCGCAAAATCGCAGAATGGCTTCAGGCCCTGTTCTGGTTCCGGGGGCCAGGCTGAGCCTGTGGTTAATTCTTCTTTCTGATGGGAAAATAGAGTGACCTGTGCCTGTCCCAACACCAAGAGCTAGTCTCTCGTTGGTTCCACGTCTTCCCGTTTATCCTCAGGACAAATTGCAACCTGTATGGAACAGGAGGTTAAAGGTGCTGATGCTCCAAGTAGGGAGCTTGCTAGTAAAGCGGCTGGAATGGTGAACCCGGGCACAAGGAGATGAGAAATGAGGTGCGTTTTAGAAACCTTTCCCCATCACACGGTGTACCATCTTCTGGGTTTCTCATGCATGTTTTTGATGTAGGAAGATGCCCTTGAACCTGGAGATTTTGGACCCATGCGATGGGTACCAGGCAGTATTACATTAAAGGGTCTGCGTTTGCTCACCCAACCTCACCAAACCTCTCAGCCCCAAGAGTGTCCACCCTTATGTCTCATCCAGCTGTGCATCTAGATATGGTCAATCCAGGTTGTATCACAGCCCCTGAACGCATTGTGTAAGAATTTCTCTCTCTTTCACTGTCTTTGTTTCATGGGTGTTTCAAAGTAATTTATTTTTATAATGGGGTTTAGCTGCTTTTCACTGCTGTGTTTATGCCGCTTTACACCCACTTGACACACTAACAGAGAGATATCAATACATAGGTTTTACGATTATTATTAGTCAGATATATTCTAGTGTGGTGAATAGGGCGTGTTGAGTCCAGTTCTCTGAGCAAGGAGTAGGTCTTGTCTATTACATATTGGGTTTATGGAACGGTATCTGAGCTAATTTGATACCCTTGTTTTATGTATCACCCCACCTCACCTTTCCTGTTAAGCAGCCATAGTGTGTTTTCTGCATGTGTGACTCTGTTCTGTTTTGTAATTCAGTTCAAGTGTAACGGTTTTTACATTCCCTCTATCAGTGATACCTTATGAGAAGTGTCCTTTTCTGTGTGACTTATTTCACTTAGAATCGTCGTACCTAAATCCACTCATCATGCTGCTACTAACCTTACGACATAGATTTCATGGCTGAGTGATATTCCATTGTACATAAGGACCACAACTTCTTTATCCATTTTTCTCTTTCCTGGGATATTTAACGTGGAATGAAGTGGAGGTCCTGGTCAAGAGAGCAGCCCTAAACTTTGGGGTGCTTGTGTCTTGCTGATTTTTAATTTTCCCAATTTATACCCCCATGAGTGGAAGTGCCCTATGCTCTCTAAGCTGTGTTTTTCAGATGTTTCAGGACTCACCGGACACTTCTCCAGAGTGGCTCTTGGCAATTTACATCCCGCCCATCAGTGTAGCAAGGCTCCCATTTCTCCATGGCCTGTCCTGCATTTCTGGTTTTGACACTTTTTTCAGCATGGCCCTTTTGACCGATGGGAAGCGAGACTTCTTTGTAGCGCTGATATGCCTTTCCAGGTTCCTTGGTTGCCCAAAAAGGGCGTATGCGTTTTTTCCTGAATATATTCAGGAAAAAACGCATACGCCCTTTTTGGCCAAGGGCATCATTGTCAACGTTTTGCCGCTTCTCATGTGCTTTAAAGGCGATTCGTATCTACCTCCTGAAATCTGTTTCCTGCAATTCTGCCTTGATTTCAAATTCGCTTCTTTGCCTTCCCTCAATATATTTGTGGACGAGAGTTATCATTAATAACTCTGCAGGTTTGTGAATTGCAGTGCCCTGAACCTCCATTTTACAACTCGTTTTTATGGGAGCTGGCCGCAAAATCGCAGAATGGCTTCAGGCCCTGTTCTGGTTCCGGGGGGCAGGCTGAGCCTGTGGTTAATTCTTCTTTCTGATGGGAAAATAGAGTGACCTGTGCCTGTCCCAACACTAAGAGCTAGTCTCTCGTTGGTTCCACGTCTTCCCGTTTATCCTCAGGACAAATTGCAACCTGTATGGAACAGGAGGTTAAAGGTGCTGATGCTCCAAGTAGGGAGCTTGCTAGTAAAGCGGCTGGAATGGCGTACCCGGGCACAAGGAGATGAGAAATGAGGTGCGTTTTAGAAACCTTTCCCCATCACACGGTGTACCATCTTCTGGGTTTCTCATGCATGTTTTCGATGTAGGAAGATGCCCTTGAACCTGGAGATTTTGGACCCATGCGATGGGTACCACGCAGTATTACTTTAAAGGGTCTGTGTTTGCTCACCCAACCTCACCAAACCTCTCAGCCCCAAGAGTGTCCACCCTTATATCTCATGCAGCTGTGCGTCTAGATATGGTCAATCCAGGTTGCATCACAGCCCCTGAACGCATTGTGTAAGAATTTCTCTCTCTTTCACTGTCTTTGTTTCATGGGTGTTTCAAAGTAATTTATTTTTATAATGGGGTTTAGCTGCTTTTCACTGCTGTGTTTATGCCGCTTTACACCCACTTGACACACTAACAGAGAGATATCAATACATAGGTTTTACGATTATTATTAGTCAGATATATTCTTGTGCGGTGAATAGGGCGTGTTGAGTCCAGTTCTCTGAGCAAGGAGTAGGTCTTGTCTATTACATATTGGGTTTATGGAACGGTATCTGAGCTAATTTGATACCCTTGTTTTATGTATCACCCCACCTCACCTTTCCCGTTAAGCAGCCATAGTGTGTTTTCTGCATGTGTGACTCTGTTCTGTTTTGTAATTCAGTTCAAGTGTAACGGTTTTTACATTCCCTCTATCAGTGATACCTTATGAGAAGTGTCCTTTTCTGTGTGACTTATTTCACTTAGAATCGTCGTACCTAAATCCACTCATCATGCTGCTACTAACCTTACGACATTGATTTCATGGCTGAGTGATATTCCATTGTACATAAGGACCACAACTTCTTTATCCATTTTTCTCTTTCCTGGGATATTTAAGGTGGAATGAAGTGGAGGTCCTGGTCAAGAGAGCAGCCCTAAACTTTGGGGTGCTTGTGTCTTGCTGATTTTTAATTTTCCCAATTTATACCCCCATGAGTGGAAGTGCCCTATGCTCTCTAAGCTGTGTTTTTCAGATGTTTCAGGACTCACCGGACACTTCTCCAGAGTGGCTCTTGGCAATTTACATCCCGCCCATCAGTGTAGCAAGGCTCCCATTTCTCCATGGCCTGTCCTGCATTTCTGGTTTTGACACTTTTTTCAGCATGGCCCTTTTGACCGATGGGAAGCGAGACTTCTTTGTAGCGCTGATATGCCTTTCCAGGTTCCTTGGTTGCCCAAAAAGGGCGTATGCGTTTTTTCCTGAATATATTCAGGAAAAAACGCATACGCCCTTTTTGGCCAAGGGCATCATTGTCAACGTTTTGCCGCTTTTCATGTGCTTTAAAGGCGATTCGTATCTACCTCCTGAAATCTGTTTCCTGCAATTCTGCCTTGATTTCAAATCCTCTTCTTTGCCTTCCCTCAATATATTTGTGGATGAGAGTTATCATTAATAACTCTGCAGGTTTGTGAATTGCAGTGCCCTGAACCTCCATTTTACAACTCGTTTTTATGGGAGCTGGCGGCAAAATCGCAGAATGGCTTCAGGCCCTGTTCTGGTTCCGGGGGGCAGGCTGAGCCTGTGGTTAATTCTTCTTTCTGATGGGAAAATAGAGTGACCTGTGCCTGTCCCAACACCAAGAGCTAGTCTCTCGTTGGTTCCACGTCTTCCCGTTTATCCTCAGGACAAATTGCAACCTGTATGGAACAGGAGGTTAAAGGTGCTGATGCTCCAAGTAGGGAGCTTGCTAGTAAAGCGGCTGGAATTGCGAACCCGGGCACAAGGAGATGAGAAATGAGGTGCGTTTTAGAAACCTTTCCCCATCACACGGTGTACCATCTTCTGGGTTTCTCATGTATGTTTTTGATGTAGGAAGATGCCCTTGAACCTGGAGATTTGGGACCCATGCGATGGGTACCACGCAGTATTCCTTTAAAGGGTCTGCGTTTGCTCACCCAACCTCACCAAACCTCTCAGCCCCAAGAGTGTCCACCCTTATGTCTCATCCAGCTGTGCGTCTAGATATGGTCAATCCAGGTTGCATCACAGCCCCTGAACGCATTGTGTAAGAATTTCTCTCTCTTTCACTGTCTTTGTTTCATGGGTGTTTCAAAGTAATTTATTTTTATAATGGGGTTTAGCTGCTTTTCACTGCTGTGTTTATGCCGCTTTACACCCACTTGACACACTAACAGAGAGATATCAATACATAGGTTTTACGATTATTATTAGTCAGATATATTCTTGTGCGGTGAATAGGGCGTGTTGAGTCCAGTTCTCTGAGCAAGGAGTAGGTCTTGTCTATTACATATTGGGTTTATGGAACGGTATCTGAGCTAATTTGATACCCTTGTTTTATGTATCACCCCACCTCACCTTTCCCGTTAAGCAGCCATAGTGTGTTTTCTGCATGTGTGACTCTGTTCTGTTTTGTAATTCAGTTCAAGTGTAACGGTTTTTACATTCCCTCTATCAGTGATACCTTATGAGAAGTGTCCTTTTCTGTGTGACTTATTTCACTTAGAATCGTCGTACCTAAATCCACTCATCATGCTGCTACTAACCTTACGACATTGATTTCATGGCTGAGTGATATTCCATTGTACATAAGGACCACAACTTCTTTATCCATTTTTCTCTTTCTTGGGATATTTAAGGTGGAATGAAGTGGAGGTCCTGGTCAACAGAGCAGCCCTAAACTTTGGGGTGCTTGTGTCTTGCTGATTTTTAACTTTCCCAATTTATACCCCCATGAGTGGAAGTGCCCTATGCTCTCTAAGCTGTGTTTTTCAGATGTTTCAGGACTCACCGGATACTTCTCCGGAGTGGCTCTTGGCAATTTACATCCCGCCCATCAGTGTAGCAAGGCTCCCATTTCTCCATGGCCTGTCCTGCATTTCTGGTTTTGACACTTTTTTCAGCATGGCCCTTTTGACCGATGGGAAGCGAGACTTGTTTGTAGCGCTGATTTGCCTTTCCAGGTTGCTTGGTTGGCCAAAAAGGGCGTATGCGTTTTTTCCTGAATATATTCAGGAAAAAACGCATACGCCCTTTTTGGCCAAGGGCATCATTGTCAACGTTTTGCCGCTTCTCATGTGCTTTAAAGGCGATTCGTATCTACCTCCTGAAATCTGTTTCCTGCAATTCTGCCTTGATTTCAAATCCGCTTCTTTGCCTTCCCTCAATATATTTGTGGACGAGAGTTATCATTTATAACTCTGCAGGTTTGTGAATTGCAGTGCCCTGAACCTCCATTTTACAACTCGTTTTTATGGGAGCTGGCCGCAAAATTGCAGAATGGCTTCAGGCCCTGTTCTGGTTCCGGGGGGCAGGCTGAGCCTGTGGTTAATTCTTCTTTCTGATGGGAAAATAGAGTGACCTGTGCCTGTCCCAACACCAAGAGCTAGTCTCTCGTTGGTTCCACGTCTTCCCGTTTATCCTCAGGACAAATTGCAACCTGTATGGAACAGGAGGTTAAAGGTGCTGATGCTCCAAGTAGGGAGCTTGCTAGTAAAGCAGCTGGAATGGCGAACCCGGGCACAAGGAGATGAGAAATGAGGTGCGTTTTAGAAACCTTTCCCCATCACACGGTGTACCATCTTCTGGGTTTCTCATGCATGTTTTCGATGTAGGAAGATGTCCTTAAACCTGGAGATTTGGGACCCATGCGATGGGTACCATGCAGTATTACTTTAAAGGGTCTGCGTTTGCTCACCCAACCTCACCAAACCTCTCAGCCCCAAGAGTGTCCACCCTTATATCTCATGCAGCTGTGCGTCTAGATATGGTCAATCCAGGTTGCATCACAGCCCCTGAACGCATTGTGTAAGAATTTCTCTCTCTTTCACTGTCTTTGTTTCATGGGTGTTTCAAAGTAATTTATTTTTATAATGGGGTTTAGCTGCTTTTCACTGCTGTGTTTATGCCGCTTTACACCCACTTGACACAATAACAGAGAGATATCAATACATAGGTTTTACGATTATTATTAGTCAGATATATTCTTGTGCGGTGAATAGGGCGTGTTGAGTCCAGTTCTCTGAGCAAGGAGTAGGTCTTGTCTATTACATATTGGGTTTATGGAACGGTATCTGAGCTAATTTGATACCCTTGTTTTATGTATCACCCCACCTCACCTTTCCCGTTAAGCAGCCATAGTGTGTTTTCTGCATGTGTGACTCTGTTCTGTTTTGTAATTCAGTTCAAGTGTAACGGTTTTTACATTCCCTCTATCAGTGATACCTTATGAGAAGTGTCCTTTTCTGTGTGACTTATTTCACTTAGAATCGTCGTACCTAAATCCACTCATCATGCTGCTACTAACCTTACGACATTGATTTCATGGCTGAGTGATATTCCATTGTACATAAGGACCACAACTTCTTTATCCATTTTTCTCTTTCCTGGGATATTTAAGGTGGAATGAAGTGGAGGTCCTGGTCAAGAGAGCAGCCCTAAACTTTGGGGTGCTTGTGTCTTGCTGATTTTTAATTTTCCCAATTTATACCCCCATGAGTGGAAGTGCCCTATGCTCTCTAAGCTGTGTTTTTCAGATGTTTCAGGACTCACCGGACACTTCTCCAGAGTGGCTCTTGGCAATTTACATCCCGCCCATCAGTGTAGCAAGGCTCCCATTTCTCCATGGCCTGTCCTGCATTTCTGGTTTTGACACTTTTTTCAGCATGGCCCTTTTGACCGATGGGAAGCGAGACTTCTTTGTAGCGCTGATATGCCTTTCCAGGTTCCTTGGTTGCCCAAAAAGGGCGTATGCGTTTTTTCCTGAATATATTCAGGAAAAAACGCATACGCCCTTTTTGGCCAAGGGCATCATTGTCAACGTTTTGCCGCTTTTCATGTGCTTTAAAGGCGATTCGTATCTACCTCCTGAAATCTGTTTCCTGCAATTCTGCCTTGATTTCAAATCCTCTTCTTTGCCTTCCCTCAATATATTTGTGGATGAGAGTTATCATTAATAACTCTGCAGGTTTGTGAATTGCAGTGCCCTGAACCTCCATTTTACAACTCGTTTTTATGGGAGCTGGCCGCAAAATTGCAGAATGGCTTCAGGCCCTGTTCTGGTTCCGGGGGGCAGGCTGAGCCTGTGGTTAATTCTTCTTTCTGATGGGAAAATAGAGTGACCTGTGCCTGTCCCAACACCAAGAGCTAGTCTCTCGTTGGTTCCACGTCTTCCCGTTTATCCTCAGGACAAATTGCAACCTGCATGGAACAGGAGGTTAAAGGTGCTGATGCTCCAAGTAGGGAGCTTGCTAGTAAAGCGGCTGGAATGGCGAACCCGGGCACAAGGAGATGAGAAATGAGGTGCGTTTTAGAAACCTTTCCCCATCACACGGTGTACCATCTTCTGGGTTTCTCATGCATGTTTTCGATGTAGGAAGATGTCCTTGAACCTGGAGATTTGGGACCCATGCGATGGGTACCACGCAGTATTACCTTAAAGGGTCTGCGTTTGCTCACCCAACCTCACCAAACCTCTCAGCCCCAAGAGTGTCCACCCTTATGTCTCATCCAGCTGTGCGTCTAGATATGGTCAATCCAGGTTGCATCACAGCCCCTGAACGCATTGTGTAAGAATTTCTCTCTCTTTCACTGTCTTTGTTTCATGGGTGTTTCAAAGTAATTTATTTTTATAATGGGGTTTAGCTGCTTTTCACTGCTGTGTTTATGCCGCTTTACACCCACTTGACACAATAACAGAGAGATATCAATACATAGGTTTTACGATTATTATTAGTCAGATATATTCTTGTGCGGTGAATAGGGCGTGTTGAGTCCAGTTCTCTGAGCAAGGAGTAGTTCTTGTCTATTACATATTGGGTTTATGGAACGGTATCTGAGCTAATTTGATACCCTTGTTTTATGTATCACCCCACCTCACCTTTCCCGTTAAGCAGCCATAGTGTGTTTTCTGCATGTGTGACTCTGTTCTGTTTTGTAATTCAGTTCAAGTGTAACGGTTTTTACATTCCCTCTATCAGTGATACCTTATGAGAAGTGTCCTTTTCTGTGTGACTTATTTCACTTAGAATCGTCGTACCTAAATCCACTCATCATGCTGCTACTAACCTTACGACATTGATTTCATGGCTGAGTGGTATTCCATTGTACATAAGGACCACAACTTCTTTATCCATTTTTCTCTTTCCTGGGATATTTAAGGTGGAATGAAGTGGAGGTCCTGGTCAACAGAGCAGCCCTAAACTTTGGGGTGCTTGTGTCTTGCTGATTTTTAATTTTCCCAATTTATACCCCCATGAGTGGAAGTGCCCTATGCTCTCTAAGCTGTGTTTTTCAGATGTTTCAGGACTCACCGGACACTTCTCCGGAGTGGCTTTTGGCAATTTACATCCCGCCCATCAGTGTAGCAAGGCTCCCATTTCTCCATGGCCTGTCCTGCATTTCTGGTTTTGACACTTTTTTCAGCATGGCCCTTTTGACCGATGGGAAGCGAGACTTCTTTGTAGCGCTGATTTGCCTTTCCAGGTGGCTTGGTTGGCCAAAAAGGGCGTATGCGTTTTTTCTTGAATATATTAAGGAAAAAACGCATACGCCCTTTTTGGCCAAGGGCATCATTGTCAACGTTTTGCCGCTTTTCATGTGCTTTAAAGTCGATTCGTATCTACCTCCTGAAATCTGTTTCCTGCAATTCTGCCTTGATTTCAAATCCTCTTCTTTGCCTTCCCTCAATATATTTGTGGACGAGAGTTATCATTAATAACTCTGCAGGTTTGTGAATTGCAGTGCCCTGAACCTCCATTTTACAACTCGTTTTTATGGGAGCTGGCCGCAAAATCGCAGAATGGCTTCAGGCCCTGTTCTGGTTCCGGGGGGCAGGCTGAGCCTGTGGTTAATTCTTCTTTCTGATGGGAAAATAGAGTGACCTGTGCCTGTCCCAACACCAAGAGCTAGTCTCTCGTTGGTTCCACGTCTTCCCGTTTATCCTCAGGACAAATTGCAACCTGTACGGAACAGGAGGTTAAAGGTGCTGATGCTCCAAGTAGGGAGATTGCTAGTAAAGCGGCTGGAATGACGAACCCGGGCACAAGGCGATGAGAAATGAGGTGCGTTTTAGAAACCTGTCCCCATCACACGGTGTACCATCTTCTGGGTTTCTCATGCATGTTTTTGATGTAGGAAGATGCCCTTGAACCTGGAGATTTGGGACCCATGCGATGCGTACCATGCAGTATTACTTTAAAGGGTCTGCGTTTGCTCACCCAACCTCACCAAACCTCTCAGCCCCAAGAGTGTCCACCCTTATGTCTGATCCAGCTGTGGGTCTAGATATGGTCAATCCAGGTTGCATCACAGCCCCTGAACGCATTGTGTAAGAATTTCTCTCTCTTTCACTGTCTTTGTTTCATGGGTGTTTCAAAGTAATTTATTTTTATAATGGGGTTTAGCTGCTTTTCACTGCTGTGTTTATGCCGCTTTACACCCACTTGACACACTAACAGAGAGATATCAATACATAGGTTTTACGATTATTACTAGTCAGATATATTCTTGTGCGGTGAATAGGGCGTGTTGAGTCCAGTTCTCTGAGCAAGGAGTAGTTCTTGTCTATTACATATTGGGTTTATGGAACGGTATCTGAGCTAATTTGATACCCTTGTTTTATGTATCACCCCACCTCACCTTTCCCGTTAAGCAGCCATAGTGTGTTTTCTGCATGTGTGACTCTGTTCTGTTTTGTAATTCAGTTCATGTGTAAAGGTTTTTACATTCCCTCTATCAGTGATACCTTATGAGAAGTGTCCTTTTCTGTGTGACTTATTTCACTTAGAATCGTCGTACCTAAATCCACTCATCATGCTGCTACTAACCTTATGACATTGATTTCATGGCTGAGTGATATTCCATTGTACATAAGGACCACAATTCTTTATCCATTTTTCTCTTTCCTGGGATATTTAAGGTGGAATGAAGTGGAGGTCCTGGTCAACAGAGCAGCCCTAAACTTTGGGGTGCTTGTGTCTTGCTGATTTTTAATTTTCCCAATTTATACCCCCATGAGTGGAAGTGCCCTATGCTCTCTAAGCTGTGTTTTTCAGATGTTTCAGGACTCACCGGACACTTCTCCAGAGTGGCTCTTGGCAATTTACATCCCGCCCATCAGTGTAGCAAGGCTCCCATTTCTCCATGGCTTGTCCTGCATTTCTGGTTTTGACACTTTTTTCAGCATGGCCCTTTTGACCGATGGGCAGCGAGACTTCTTTGTAGCACGGATTTGCCTTTCCAGGTTGCTTGGTTGGCCAAAAAGGGCGTATGCGTTTTTTCCTGAATATATTCAGGAAAAAACGCATACGCCCTTTTTGGCCAAGGGCATCATTGTCAACGTTTTGCCGCTTTTCATGTGCTTTAAAGGCGATTCGAATCTACCTCCTGAAATCTGTTTCCTGCAATTCTGCCTTGATTTCAAATCCTCTTCTTTGCCTTCCCTCAATATATTTGTGGACGAGAGTTATCATTTATAACTCTGCAGGTTTGTGAATTGCAGTGCCCTGAACCTCCATTTTACAACTCGTTTTTATGGGAGCTGGCGGCAAAATCGCAGAATGGCTTCAGGCCCTGTTCTGGTTCCGGGGGGCAGGCTGAGCCTGTGGTTAATTCTTCTTTCTGATGGGAAAATAGAGTGACCTGTGCCTGTCCCAACACCAAGAGCTAGTCTCTCGTTGGTTCCACGTCTTCCCGTTTATCCTCAGGACAAATTGCAACCTGTACGGAACAGGAGGTTAAAGGTGCTGATGCTCCAAGTAGGGAGATTGCTAGTAAAGCGGCTGGAATGGCGAACCCGGGCACAAGGAGATGAGAAATGAGGTGCGTTTTAGAAACCTTTCCCAATCACACGGTGTACCATCTTCTGGGTTTCTCATGCATATTTTTGATGTAGGAAGATGCCCTTGAACCTGGAGATTTGGGACCCATGCGATGGGTACCACGCAGTATTACTTTAAAGGGTCTGCATTTGCTCACCCAACCTCACCAAACCTCTCAGCCCCAAGAGTGTCCACCCTTATGTCTCATCCAGCTGTGGGTCTAGATATGGTCAATCCAGGTTGCATCACAGCCCCCGAACGCATTGTGTAAGAATTTCTCTCTCTTTCACTGTCTTTGTTTCATGGGTGTTTCAAAGTAATTTATTTTTATAATGGGGTTTAGCTGCTTTTCACTGCTGTGTTTATGCCGCTTTACACCCACTTGACACACTAACAGAGAGATATCAATACATAGGTTTTACGATTATTATTAGTCAGATATATTCTTGTGCAGTGAATAGGGCGTGTTGAGTCCAGTTCTCTGAGCAAGGAGTAGGTCTTGTCTATTACATATTGGGCTTATGGAAAGGTATCTGAGCTAATTTGATACCCTTGTTTTATGTATCACCCCACCTCACCTTTCCCGTTAAGCAGCCATAGTGTGTTTTCTGCATGTGTGACTCTGTTCTCTTTTGTAATTCAGTTCAAGTGTAACGGTTTTTACATTCCCTCTATCAGTGATACCTTATGAGAAGTGTCCTTTTCTGTGTGACTTATTTCACTTAGAATCGTCGTACCTAAATCCACTCATCATGCTGCTACTAACCTTACGACATTGATTTCATGGCTGAGTGATATTCCATTGTACATAAGGACCACAACTTCTTTATCCATTTTTCTCTTTCCTGGGATATTTAAGGTGGAATGAAGTGGAGGTCCTGGTCAACAGAGCAGCCCTAAACTTTGGGGTGCTTGTGTCTTGTTGATATTTCATTTTCCCAATTTATACCCCCATGAGTGGAAGTGCCCTATGCTCTCTAAGCTGTGTTTTTCAGATGTTTCAGGACTCACCGGACACTTCTCCAGAGTGGCTGTTGGCAATTTACATCCCGCCCATCAGTGTAGCAAGGCTCCCATTTCTCCATGGCCTGTCCTGCATTTCTCGTTTTGACACTTTTTTCAGCATGGCCCTTTTGACCGATGGGCAGCGAGACTTCTTTGTAGCACTGATTTGCCTTTCCAGGTTGCTTGGTTGGCCAAAAAGGGCGTATGCGTTTTTTCCTGAATATATTCAGGAAAAAACGCATAGGCCCTTTTTGGCCAAGGGCATCATTGTCAACGTTTTGCCGCTTTTCATGTGCTTTAAAGGCGATTCGAATCTACCTCCTGAAATCTGTTTCCTGCAATTCTGCCTTGATTTCAAATCCTCTTCTTTGCCTTCCCTCAATATATTTGTGGACGAGAGTTATCATTTATAACTCTGCAGGTTTGTGAATTGCAGTGCCCTGAACCTCCATTTTACAACTCGTTTTTATGGGAGCTGGCCGCAAAATCGCAGAATGGCTTCAGGCCCTGTTCTGGTTCCGGGGTGTAGGCTGAGCCTGTGGTTAATTCTTCTTCCTGATGGGAAAATAGAGTGACCTGTGCCTGTCCCAACACCAAGAGCTAGTCTCTCGTTGGTTCCACATCTTCCCGTTTATCCTCAGTACAAATTGCAACCTGTACGGAACAGGAGGTTAAAGGTGCTGATGCTCCAAGTAGGGAGCTTGCTAGTAAAGGGGCTGGAATGGCGAAACCGGGCACAAGGAGATGAGAAATGAGGTGCGTTTTAGAAACCTTTCCCCATCACACGGTGTACCATCTTCTGGGTTTCTCATGCATGTTTTTGATGTAGGAAGATGCCCTTGAACCTGGAGATTTGGGACCCATGCGATGGGTACCACGCAGTATTACTTTAAAGGGTCTGCGTTTGCTCACCCAACCTCACCAAACCTCTCAGCCCCAAGAGTGTCCACCCTTATGTCTCATCCAGCTGTGCGTCTAGATATGGTCAATCCAGGTTGCATCACAGCCCCTGAACGCATTGTGTAAGAATTTCTCTCTCTTTCACTGTCTTTGTTTCATGGGTGTTTCAAAGTAATTTATTTTTATAATGGGGTTTAGCTGCTTTTCACTGCTGTGTTTATGCCGCTTTACACCCACTTGACACACTAACAGAGAGATATCAATACATAGGTTTTACGATTATTACTAGTCAGATATATTCTTGTGCGGTGAATAGGGCGTGTTGAGTCCAGTTCTCTGAGCAAGGAGTAGGTCTTGTCTATTACATATTGGGTTTATGGAACGGTATCTGAGCTAATTTGATACCCTTGTTTTATGTATCACCCCACCTCACCTTTCCCGTTAAGCAGCCATAGTGTGTTTTCTGCATGTGTGACTCTGTTCTGTTTTGTAATTCAGTTCATGTGTAAAGGTTTTTACATTCCCTCTATCAGTGATACCTTATGAGAAGTGTCCTTTTCTGTGTGACTTATTTCACTTAGAATCGTCGTACCTAAATCCACTCATCATGCTGCTACTAACCTTATGACATTGATTTCATGGCTGAGTGATATTCCATTGTACATAAGGACCACAATTCTTTATCCATTTTTCTCTTTCCTGGGATATTTAAGGTGGAATGAAGTGGAGGTCCTGGTCAACAGAGCAGCCCTAAACTTTGGGGTGCTTGTGTCTTGCTGATTTTTAATTTTCCCAATTTATACCCCCATGAGTGGAAGTGCCCTATGCTCTCTAAGCTGTGTTTTTCAGATGTTTCAGGACTCACCGGACACTTCTCCAGAGTGGCTCTTGGCAATTTACATCCCGCCCATCAGTGTAGCAAGGCTCCCATTTCTCCATGGCTTGTCCTGCATTTCTGGTTTTGACACTTTTTTCAGCATGGCCCTTTTGACCGATGGGCAGCGAGACTTCTTTGTAGCACGGATTTGCCTTTCCAGGTTGCTTGGTTGGCCAAAAAGGGCGTATGCGTTTTTTCCTGAATATATTCAGGAAAAAACGCATACGCCCTTTTTGGCCAAGGGCATCATTGTCAACGTTTTGCCGCTTTTCATGTGCTTTAAAGGCGATTCGAATCTACCTCCTGAAATCTGTTTCCTGCAATTCTGCCTTGATTTCAAATCCTCTTCTTTGCCTTCCCTCAATATATTTGTGGACGAGAGTTATCATTTATAACTCTGCAGGTTTGTGAATTGCAGTGCCCTGAACCTCCATTTTACAACTCGTTTTTATGGGAGCTGGCGGCAAAATCGCAGAATGGCTTCAGGCCCTGTTCTGGTTCCGGGGGGCAGGCTGAGCCTGTGGTTAATTCTTCTTTCTGATGGGAAAATAGAGTGACCTGTGCCTGTCCCAACACCAAGAGCTAGTCTCTCGTTGGTTCCACGTCTTCCCGTTTATCCTCAGGACAAATTGCAACCTGTACGGAACAGGAGGTTAAAGGTGCTGATGCTCCAAGTAGGGAGATTGCTAGTAAAGCGGCTGGAATGGCGAACCCGGGCACAAGGAGATGAGAAATGAGGTGCGTTTTAGAAACCTTTCCCCATCACACGGTGTACCATCTTCTGGGTTTCTCATGCATATTTTTGATGTAGGAAGATGCCCTTGAACCTGGAGATTTGGGACCCATGCGATGGGTACCACGCAGTATTACTTTAAAGGGTCTGCATTTGCTCACCCAACCTCACCAAACCTCTCAGCCCCAAGAGTGTCCACCCTTATGTCTCATCCAGCTGTGGGTCTAGATATGGTCAATCCAGGTTGCATCACAGCCCCCGAACGCATTGTGTAAGAATTTCTCTCTCTTTCACTGTCTTTGTTTCATGGGTGTTTCAAAGTAATTTATTTTTATAATGGGGTTTAGCTGCTTTTCACTGCTGTGTTTATGCCGCTTTACACCCACTTGACACACTAACAGAGAGATATCAATACATAGGTTTTACGATTATTATTAGTCAGATATATTCTTGTGCAGTGAATAGGGCGTGTTGAGTCCAGTTCTCTGAGCAAGGAGTAGGTCTTGTCTATTACATATTGGGCTTATGGAAAGGTATCTGAGCTAATTTGATACCCTTGTTTTATGTATCACCCCACCTCACCTTTCCCGTTAAGCAGCCATAGTGTGTTTTCTGCATGTGTGACTCTGTTCTCTTTTGTAATTCAGTTCAAGTGTAACGGTTTTTACATTCCCTCTATCAGTGATACCTTATGAGAAGTGTCCTTTTCTGTGTGACTTATTTCACTTAGAATCGTCGTACCTAAATCCACTCATCATGCTGCTACTAACCTTACGACATTGATTTCATGGCTGAGTGATATTCCATTGTACATAAGGACCACAACTTCTTTATCCATTTTTCTCTTTCCTGGGATATTTAAGGTGGAATGAAGTGGAGGTCCTGGTCAACAGAGCAGCCCTAAACTTTGGGGTGCTTGTGTCTTGCTGATATTTCATTTTCCCAATTTATACCCCCATGAGTGGAAGTGCCCTGTGCTCTCTAAGCTGTGTTTTTCAGATGTTTCAGGACTCACCGGACACTTCTCCAGAGTGGCTGTTGGCAATTTACATCCCGCCCATCAGTGTAGCAAGGCTCCCATTTCTCCATGGCCTGTCCTGCATTTCTGGTTTTGACACTTTTTTCAGCATGGCCCTTTTGACCGATGGGCAGCGAGACTTCTTTGTAGCACTGATTTGCCTTTCCAGGTTGCTTGGTTGGCCAAAAAGGGCGTATGCGTTTTTTCCTGAATATATTCAGGAAAAAACGCATAGGCCCTTTTTGGCCAAGGGCATCATTGTCAACGTTTTGCCGCTTTTCATGTGCTTTAAAGGCGATTCGAATCTACCTCCTGAAATCTGTTTCCTGCAATTCTGCCTTGATTTCAAATCCTCTTCTTTGCCTTCCCTCAATATATTTGTGGACGAGAGTTATCATTTATAACTCTGCAGGTTTGTGAATTGCAGTGCCCTGAACCTCCATTTTACAACTCGTTTTTATGGGAGCTGGCCGCAAAATCGCAGAATGGCTTCAGGCCCTGTTCTGGTTCCGGGGTGTAGGCTGAGCCTGTGGTTAATTCTTCTTTCTGATGGGAAAATAGAGTGACCTGTGCCTGTCCCAACACCAAGAGCTAGTCTCTCGTTGGTTCCACGTCTTCCCGTTGATCCTCAGGACAAATTGCAACCTGTACGGAACAGGAGGTTAAAGGTGCTGATGCTCCAAGTAAGGAGATTGCTAGTAAAGCGGCTGGAATGGCGAACCCGGGCACAAGGAGATGAGAAATGAGGTGCGTTTTAGAAACCTTTCCCCATCACACGGTGTACCATCTTCTGGGTTTCTCATGCATGTTTTTGATGTAGGAAGATGCCCTTGAACCTGGAGATTTGGGACCCATGCGATGGGTACCACGCAGTATTACTTTAAAGGGTCTGCATTTGCTCACCCAACCTCACCAAACCTCTCAGCCCCAAGAGTGTCCACACTTATGTCTCATCCAGCTGTGGGTCTAGATATGGTCAATCCAGGTTGCATCACAGCCCCCGAACGCATTGTGTAAGAATTTCTCTCTCTTTCACTGTCTTTGTTTCATGGGTGTTTCAAAGTAATTTATTTTTATAATGGGGTTTAGCTGCTTTTCACTGCTGTGTTTATGCCGCTTTACACCCACTTGACACACTAACAGAGAGATATCAATACATAGGTTTTACGATTATTATTAGTCAGATATATTCTTGTGCAGTGAATAGGGCGTGTTGAGTCCAGTTCTCTGAGCAAGGAGTAGGTCTTGTCTATTATATATTGGGCTTATGGAAAGGTATCTGAGCTAATTTGATACCCTTGTTTTATGTATCACCCCACCTCACCTTTCCCGTTAAGCAGCCATAGTGTGTTTTCTGCATGTGTGACTCTGTTCTCTTTTGTAATTCAGTTCAAGTGTAACGGTTTTTACATTCCCTCTATCAGTGATACCTTATGAGAAGTGTCCTTTTCTGTGTGACTTATTTCACTTAGAATCGTCGTACCTAAATCCACTCATCATGCTGCTACTAACCTTACGACATTGATTTCATGGCTGAGTGATATTCCATTGTACATAAGGACCACAACTTCTTTATCCATTTTTCTCTTTCCTGGGATATTTAAGGTGGAATGAAGTGGAGGTCCTGGTCAACAGAGCAGCCCTAAACTTTGGGGTGCTTGTGTCTTGCTGATATTTCATTTTCCCAATTTATACCCCCATGAGTGGAAGTGCCCTATGCTCTCTAAGCTGTGTTTTTCAGATGTTTCAGGACTCACCGGACACTTCTCCAGAGTGGCTGTTGGCAATTTACATCCCGCCCATCAGTGTAGCAAGGCTCCCATTTCTCCATGGCCTGTCCTGCATTTCTGGTTTTGACACTTTTTTCAGCATGGCCCTTTTGACCGATGGGCAGCGAGACTTCTTTGTAGCACTGATTTGCCTTTCCAGGTTGCTTGGTTGGCCAAAAAGGGCGTATGCGTTTTTTCCTGAATATATTCAGGAAAAAACGCATACGCCCTTTTTGGCCAAGGGCATCATTGTCAACGTTTTGCCGCTTTTCATGTGCTTTAAAGGCGATTCGAATCTACCTCCTGAAATCTGTTTCCTGCAATTCTGCCTTGATTTCAAATCCTCTTCTTTGCCTTCCCTCAATATATTTGTGGACGAGAGTTATCATTAATAACTCTGCAGGTTTGTGAATTGCAGTGCCCTGAACCTCCATTTTACAACTCGTTTTTATGGGAGCTGGCCGCAAAATCACAGAATGGCTTCAGGCCCTTTTCTGGTTCCGGGGGGCAGGCTGAGCCTGTGGTTAATTCTTCTTTCTGATGGGAAAATAGAGTGACCTGTGCCTGTCCCAACACCAAGAGCTAGTCTCTCGTTGGTTCCACGTCTTCCCGTTTATCCTCAGGACAAATTGCAACCTGTATGGAACAGGAGGTTAAAGGTGCTGATGCTCCAAGTAGGGAGCTTGCTAGTAAAGCGGCTGGAATGGTGAACCCGGGCACAAGGAGATGAGAAATGAGGTGCGTTTTAGAAACCTTTCCCCATCACACGGTGTACCATCTTCTGGGTTTCTCATGCATGTTTTTGATGTAGGAAGATGCCCTTGAACCTGGAGATTTTGGACCCATGCGATGGGTACCAGGCAGTATTACATTAAAGGGTCTGCGTTTGCTCACCCAACCTCACCAAACCTCTCAGCCCCAAGAGTGTCCACCCTTATGTCTCATCCAGCTGTGCATCTAGATATGGTCAATCCAGGTTGCATCACAGCCCCTGAACGCATTGTGTAAGAATTTCTCTCTCTTTCACTGTCTTTGTTTCATGGGTGTTTCAAAGTAATTTATTTTTATAATGGGGTTTAGCTGCTTTTCACTGCTGTGTTTATGCCGCTTTACACCCACTTGACACACTAACAGAGAGATATCAATACATAGGTTTTACGATTATTATTAGTCAGATATATTCTTGTTCGGTGAATAGGGCGTGTTGAGTCCAGTTTTCTGAGCAAGGAGTAGGTCTTGTCTATTACATATTGGGTTTATGGAACGGTATCTGAGCTAATTTGATACCCTTGTTTTATGTATCACCCCACCTCACCTTTCCCGTTAAGCAGCCATAGTGTGTTTTCTGCATGTGTGACTCTGTTCTCTTTTGTAATTCAGTTCAAGTGTAACGGTTTTTACATTCCCTCTATCAGTGATACCTTATGAGAAGTGTCCTTTTCTGTGTGACTTATTTCACTTAGAATCGTCGTACCTAAATCCACTCATCATGCTGCTACTAACCTTACGACATTGATTTCATGGCTGAGTGATATTCCATTGTACATAAGGACCACAACTTCTTTATCCATTTTTCTCTTTCCTGGGATATTTAAGGTGGAATGAAGTGGAGGTCCTGGTCAACAGAGCAGCCCTAAACTTTGGGGTGCTTGTGTTTTGCTGATTTTTAATTTTCCCAATTTATACCCCCATGAGTGGAAGTCCCCTATGCTCTCTGAGCTGTGTTTTTCAGATGTTTCAGGACTCACCGGACACTTCTCCAGAGTGGCTGTTGGCAATTTACATCCCGCCCATCAGTGTAGCAAGGCTCCCATTTCTCCATGGCCTGTCCTGCATTTCTGGTTTTGACACTTTTTTCAGCATGGCCCTTTTGACCGATGGGAAGCGAGACTTCTTTGTAGCGCTGATTTCCCTTTCCAGGTGGCTTGGTTGGCCAAAAAGGGCGTATGCGTTTTTTCCTGAATATATTCAGGAAAAAACGCATACGCCCTTTTTGGCCAAGGGCATCATTGTCAACGTTTTGCCGCTTTTCATGTGCTTTAAAGGCGATTCGTATCTACCTCCTGAAATCTGTTTCCTGCAATTCTGCCTTGATTTCAAATCCTCTTCTTTGCCTTCCCTCAATATATTTGTGGACGAGAGTTATCATTTATAACTCTGCAGGTTTGTGAATTGCAGTGCCCTGAACCTCCATTTTACAACTCGTTTTTATGGGAGCTGGCCGCAAAATCGCAGAATGGCTTCAGGCCCTGTTCTGGTTCCGGGGGCCAGGCTGAGCCTGTGGTTAATTCTTCTTTCTGATGGGAAAATAGAGTGACCTGTGCCTGTCCCAACACCAAGAGCTAGTCTCTCGTTGGTTCCACGTCTTCCCGTTTATCCTCAGGACAAATTGCAACCTGTATGGAACAGGAGGTTAAAGGTGCTGATGCTCCAAGTAGGGAGCTTGCTAGTAAAGCGGCTGGAATGGCGAACCCGGGCACAAGGAGATGAGAAATGAGGTGCGTTTTAGAAACCTTTCCCCATCACACGGTGTACCATCTTCTGGGTTTCTCATGCATGTTTTTGATGTAGGAAGATGCCCTTGAACCTGGAGATTTGGGACCCATGCGATGGGTACCACGCAGTATTACTTTAAAGGGTCTGCGTTTGCTCACCCAACCTCACCAAACCTCTCAGCCCCAAGAGTGTCCACCCTTATGTCTCATCCAGCTGTGCGTCTAGATATGGTCAATCCAGGTTGCATCACAGCCCCTGAACTCATTGTGTAAGAATTTCTCTCTCTTTCACTGTCTTTGTTTCATGGGTGTTTCAAAGTAATTTATTTTTATAATGGGGTTTAGCTGCTTTTCACTGCTGTGTTTATGCCGCTTTACACCCACTTGACACACTAACAGAGAGATATCAATACATAGGTTTTACGATTATTATTAGTCAGATATATTCTGGTGTGGTGAATAGGGCGTGTTGAGTCCAGTTCTCTGAGCAAGGAGTAGGTCTTGTCTATTACATATTGGGTTTATGGAACGGTATCTGAGCTAATTTGATACCCTTGTTTTATGTATCACCCCACCTCACCTTTCCCGTTAAGCAGCCATAGTGTGTTTTCTGCATGTGTGACTCTGTTCTGTTTTGTAATTCAGTTCAAGTGTAACGGTTTTTACATTCCCTCTATCAGTGATACCTTATGAGAAGTGTCCTTTTCTGTGTGACTTATTTCACTTAGAATCGTCGTACCTAAATCCACTCATCATGCTGCTACTAACCTTACGACATTGATTTCATGGCTGAGTGATATTCCATTGTACATAAGGACCACAACTTCTTTATCCATTTTTCTCTTTCCTGGGATATTTAAGGTGGAATGAAGTGGAGGTCCTGGTCAAGAGAGCAGCCCTAAACTTTGGGGTGCTTGTGTCTTGCTGATTTTTAATTTTCCCAATTTATACCCCCATGAGTGGAAGTGCCCTATGCTCTCTAAGCTGTGTTTTTCAGATGTTTCAGGACTCACCGGACACTTCTCCAGAGTGGCTCTTGGCAATTTACATCCCGCCCATCAGTGTAGCAAGGCTCCCATTTCTCCATGGCCTGTCCTGCATTTCTGGTTTTGACACTTTTTTCAGCATGGCCCTTTTGACCGATGGGAAGCGAGACTTCTTTGTAGCGCTGATATGCCTTTCCAGGTTCCTTGGTTGCCCAAAAAGGGCGTATGCGTTTTTTCCTGAATATATTCAGGAAAAAACGCATACGCCCTTTTTGGCCAAGGGCATCATTGTCAACGTTTTGCCGCTTTTCATGTGCTTTAAAGGCGATTCGTATCTACCTCCTG
This sequence comes from Balaenoptera borealis, assembly GCF_965194805.1. Lineage (NCBI taxonomy): Eukaryota > Metazoa > Chordata > Mammalia > Artiodactyla > Balaenopteridae > Balaenoptera > Balaenoptera borealis. Next base: position 379,311 of record NW_028123969.1, on the reverse strand, counting down.
AAATCTGTTTCCTGCAATTCTGCCTTGATTTCAAATCCTCTTCTTTGCCTTCCCTCAATATATTTGTGGATGAGAGTTATCATTAATAACTCTGCAGGTTTGTGAATTGCAGTGCCCTGAACCTCCATTTTACAACTCGTTTTTATGGGAGCTGGCCGCAAAATCGCAGAATGGCTTCAGGCCCTGTTCTGGTTCCGGGGGGCAGGCTGAGCCTGTGGTTAATTCTTCTTTCTGATGGGAAAATAGAGTGACCTGTGCCTGTCCCAACACCAAGAGCTAGTCTCTCGTTGGTTCCACGTCTTCCCGTTTATCCTCAGGACAAATTGCAACCTGTATGGAACAGGAGGTTAAAGGTGCTGATGCTCCAAGTAGGGAGCTTGCTAGTAAAGCGGCTGGAATTGCGAACCCGGGCACAAGGAGATGAGAAATGAGGTGCGTTTTAGAAACCTTTCCCCATCACATGGTGTACCATCTTCTGGGTTTCTCATGTATGTTTTTGATGTAGGAAGATGCCCTTGAACCTGGAGATTTGGGACCCATGCGATGGGTACCACGCAGTATTCCTTTAAAGGGTCTGCGTTTGCTCACCCAACCTCACCAAACCTCTCAGCCCCAAGAGTGTCCACCCTTATGTCTCATCCAGCTGTGCGTCTAGATATGGTCAATCCAGGTTGCATCACAGCCCCTGAACGCATTGTCTAAGAATTTCTCTCTCTTTCACTGTCTTTGTTTCATGGGTGTTTCAAAGTAATTTATTTTTATAATGGGGTTTAGCTGCTTTTCACTGCTGTGTTTATGCCGCTTTACACCCACTTGGCACACTAACAGAGAGATATCAATACATAGGTTTTACGATTATTATTAGTCAGATATATTCTTGTGCGGTGAATAGGGCGTGTTGAGTCCAGTTCTCTGAGCAAGGAGTAGGTCTTGTCTATTACATATTGAGTTTATGGAACGGTATCTGAGCTAATTTGATACCCTTGTTTTATGTATCACCCCACCTCACCTTTCCCGTTAAGCAGCCATAGTGTGTTTTCTGCATGTGTGACTCTGTTCTGTTTTGTAATTCAGTTCAAGTGTAACGGTTTTTACATTCCCTCTATCAGTGATACCTTATGAGAAGTGTCCTTTTCTGTGTGACTTATTTCACTTAGAATCGTCGTACCTAAATCCACTCATCATGCTGCTACTAACCTTACGACATTGATTTCATGGCTGAGTGATATTCCATTGTACATAAGGACCACAACTTCTTTATCCATTTTTCTCTTTCCTGGGATATTTAAGGTGGAATGAAGTGGAGGTCCTGGTCAACAGAGCAGCCCTAAACTTTGGGGTGCTTGTGTCTTGCTGATTTTTAATTTTCCCAATTTATACCCCCATGAGTGGAAGTGCCCTATGCTCTCTAAGCTGTGTTTTTCAGATGTTTCAGGACTCACCGGACACTTCTCCGGAGTGGCTCTTGGCAATTTACATCCCGCCCATCAGTGTAGCAAGGCTCCCATTTCTCCATGGCCTGTCCTGCATTTCTGGTTTTGACACTTTTTTCAGCATGGCCCTTTTGACCGATGGGAAGCGAGACTTCTTTGTAGCGCTGATTTGCATTTCCAGGTTGCTTGGTTGGCCAAAAAGGGCGTATGCGTTTTTTCCTGAATATATTCAGGAAAAAACGCATACGCCCTTTTTGGCCAAGGGCATCATTGTCAACGTTTTGCCGCTTCTCATGTGCTTTAAAGGCGATTCGTATCTACCTCCTGAAATCTGTTTCCTGCAATTCTGCCTTGATTTCAAATCCGCTTCTTTGCCTTCCCTCAATATATTTGTGGACGAGAGTTATCATTTATAACTCTGCAGGTTTGTGAATTGCAGTGCCCTGAACCTCCATTTTACAACTCGTTTTTATGGGAGCTGGCCGCAAAATTGCAGAATGGCTTCAGGCCCTGTTCAGGTTCCGGGGGGCAGGCTGAGCCTGTGGTTAATTCTTCTTTCTGATGGGAAAATAGAGTGACCTGTGCCTGTCCCAACACCAAGAGCTAGTCTCTCGTTGGTTCCACGTCTTCCCGTTTATCCTCAGGACAAATTGCAACCTGCATGGAACAGGAGGTTAAAGGTGCTGATGCTCCAAGTAGGGAGCTTGCTAGTAAAGCGGCTGGAATGGCGAACCCGGGCACAAGGAGATGAGAAATGAGGTGCGTTTTAGAAACCTTTCCCCATCACACGGTGTACCATCTTCTGGGTTTCTCATGCATGTTTTCGATGTAGGAAGATGTCCTTGAACCTGGAGATTTGGGACCCATGCGATGGGTACCACGCAGTATTACTTTAAAGGGTCTGCGTTTGCTCACCCAACCTCACCAAACCTCTCAGCCCCAAGAGTGTCCACCCTTATGTCTCATCCAGCTGTGCGTCTAGATATGGTCAATCCAGGTTGCATCACAGCCCCTGAACGCATTGTGTAAGAATTTCTCTCTCTTTCACTGTCTTTGTTTCATGGGTGTTTCAAAGTAATTTATTTTTATAATGGGGTTTAGCTGCTTTTCACTGCTGTGTTTATGCCGCTTTACACCCACTTGACACAATAACAGAGAGATATCAATACATAGGTTTTACGATTATTATTAGTCAGATATATTCTTGTGCGGTGAATAGGGCGTGTTGAGTCCAGTTCTCTGAGCAAGGAGTAGGTCTTGTCTATTACATATTGGGTTTATGGAACGGTATCTGAGCTAATTTGATACCCTTGTTTTATGTATCACCCCACCTCACCTTTCCCGTTAAGCAGCCATAGTGTGTTTTCTGCATGTGTGACTCTGTTCTGTTTTGTAATTCAGTTCAAGTGTAACGGTTTTTACATTCCCTCTATCAGTGATACCTTATGAGAAGTGTCCTTTTCTGTGTGACTTATTTCACTTAGAATCGTCGTACCTAAATCCACTCATCATGCTGCTACTAACCTTACGACATTGATTTCATGGCTGAGTGGTATTCCATTGTACATAAGGACCACAACTTCTTTATCCATTTTTCTCTTTCCTGGGATATTTAAGGTGGAATGAAGTGGAGGTCCTGGTCAACAGAGCAGCCCTAAACTTTGGGGTGCTTGTGTCTTGCTGATTTTTAATTTTCCCAATTTATACCCCCATGAGTGGAAGTGCCCTATGCTCTCTAAGCTGTGTTTTTCAGATGTTTCAGGACTCACCGGACACTTCTCCGGAGTGGCTTTTGGCAATTTACATCCCGCCCATCAGTGTAGCAAGGCTCCCATTTCTCCATGGCCTGTCCTGCATTTCTGGTTTTGACACTTTTTTCAGCATGGCCCTTTTGACCGATGGGCAGCGAGACTTCTTTGTAGCACTGATTTGCCTTTCCAGGTGGCTTGGTTGGCCAAAAAGGGCGTATGCGTTTTTTCCTGAATATATTCAGGAAAAAACGCATACGCCCTTTTTGGCCAAGGGCATCATTGTCAACGTTTTGCCGCTTTTCATGTGCTTTAAAGGCGATTCGTATCTACCTCCTGAAATCTGTTTCCTGCAATTCTGCCTTGATTTCAAATCCTCTTCTTTGCCTTCCCTCAATATATTTGTGGACGAGAGTTATCATTAATAACTCTGCAGGTTTGTGAATTGCAGTGCCCTGAACCTCCATTTTACAACTCGTTTTTATGGGAGCTGGCCGCAAAATCGCAGAATGGCTTCAGGCCCTGTTCTGGTTCCGGGGGGCAGGCTGAGCCTGTGGTTAATTCTTCTTTCTGATGGGAAAATAGAGTGACCTGTGCCTGTCCCAACACCAAGAGCTAGTCTCTCGTTGGTTCCACGTCTTCCCGTTTATCCTCAGGACAAATTGCAACCTGCATGGAACAGGAGGTTAAAGGTGCTGATGCTCCAAGTAGGGAGCTTGCTAGTAAAGCGGCTGGAATGGCGAACCCGGGCACAAGGAGATGAGAAATGAGGTGCGTTTTAGAAACCTTTCCCCATCACACGGTGTACCATCTTCTGGGTTTCTCATGCATGTTTTTGATGTAGGAAGATGCCCTTGAACCTGGAGATTTGGGACCCATGCGATGGGTACCACGCAGTATTCCTTTAAAGGGTCTGCGTTTGCTCACCCAACCTCACCAAACCTCTCAGCCCCAAGAGTGTCCACCCTTATGTCTCATCCAGCTGTGCGTCTAGATATGGTCAATCCAGGTTGCATCACAGCCCCTGAACGCATTGTGTAAGAATTTCTCTCTCTTTCACTGTCTTTGTTTCATGGGTGTTTCAAAGTAATTTATTTTTATAATGGGGTTTAGCTGCTTTTCACTGCTGTGTTTATGCCGCTTTACACCCACTTGACACAATAACAGAGAGATATCAATACATAGGTTTTACGATTATTATTAGTCAGATATATTCTTGTGCGGTGAATAGGGCGTGTTGAGTCCAGTTCTCTGAGCAAGGAGTAGGTCTTGTCTATTACATATTGGGTTTATGGAACGGTATCTGAGCTAATTTGATACCCTTGTTTTATGTATCACCCCACCTCACCTTTCCCGTTAAGCAGCCATAGTGTGTTTTCTGCATGTGTGACTCTGTTCTGTTTTGTAATTCAGTTCAAGTGTAACGGTTTTTACATTCCCTCTATCAGTGATACCTTATGAGAAGTGTCCTTTTCTGTGTGACTTATTTCACTTAGAATCGTCCTACCTAAATCCACTCATCATGCTGCTACTAACCTTACGACATTGATTTCATGGCTGAGTGGTATTCCATTGTACATAAGGACCACAACTTCTTTATCCATTTTTCTCTTTCCTGGGATATTTAAGGTGGAATGAAGTGGAGGTCCTTGTCAACAGAGCAGCCCTAAACTTTGGGGTGCTTGTGTCTTGCTGATTTTTAATTTTCCCAATTTATACCCCCATGAGTGGAAGTGCCCTATGCTCTCTAAGCTGTGTTTTTCAGATGTTTCAGGACTCACCGGACACTTCTCCGGAGTGGCTTTTGGCAATTTACATCCCGCCCATCAGTGTAGCAAGGCTCCCATTTCTCCATGGCCTGTCCTGCATTTCTGGTTTTGACACTTTTTTCAGCATGGCCCTTTTGACCGATGGGAAGCGAGACTTCTTTGTAGCGCTGATTTGCCTTTCCAGGTTGCTTGGTTGGCCAAAAAGGGCGTATGCGTTTTTTCCTGAATATATTCAGGAAAATACGCATACGCCCTTTTTGGCCAAGGGCATCATTGTCAACGTTTTGTCGCTTTTCATGTGCTTTAAAGGCGATTCGTATCTACCTCCTGAAATCTGTTTCCTGCAATTCTGCCTTGATTTCAAATCCTCTTCTTTGCCTTCCCTCAATATATTTGTGGACGAGAGTTATCATTAATAACTCTGCAGGTTTCTGAATTGCAGTGCCCTGAACCTCCATTTTACAACTCGTTTTTATGGGAGCTGGCCGCAAAATCGCAGAATGGCTTCAGGCCCTGTTCTGGTTCCGGGGGGCAGGCTGAGCCTGTGGTTAATTCTTCTTTCTGATGGGAAAATAGAGTGACCTGTGCCTGTCCCAACACCAAGAGCTAGTCTCTCGTTGGTTCCACGTCTTCCCGTTTATCCTCAGGACAAATTGCAACCTGCATGGAACAGGAGGTTAAAGGTGCTGATGCTCCAAGTAGGGAGCTTGCTAGTAAAGCGGCTGGAATGGCGAACCCGGGCACAAGGAGATGAGAAATGAGGTGCGTTTTAGAAACCTTTCCCCATCACACGGTGTACCATCTTCTGGGTTTCTCATGCATGTTTTTGATGTAGGAAGATGCCCTTGAACCTGGAGATTTGGGACCCATGCGATGGGTACCACGCAGTATTACTTTAAAGGGTCTGCGTTTGCTCACCCAACCTCACCAAACCTCTCAGCCCCAAGAGTGTCCACCCTTATGTCTCATCCAGCTGTGCGTCTAGATATGGTCAATCCAGGTTGCATCACAGCCCCTGAACGCATTGTGTAAGAATTTCTCTCTCTTTCACTGTCTTTGTTTCATGGGTGTTTCAAAGTAATTTATTTTTATAATGGGGTTTAGCTGCTTTTCACTGCTGTGTTTATGCCGCTTTACACCCACTTGACACAATAACAGAGAGATATCAATACAAAGGTTTTACGATTATTATTAGTCAGATATATTCTTGTGCGGTGAATAGGGCGTGTTGAGTCCAGTTCTCTGAGCAAGGAGTAGGTCTTGTCTATTACATATTGGGTTTATGGAACGGTATCTGAGCTAATTTGATACCCTTGTTTTATGTATCACCCCACCTCACCTTTCCCGTTAAGCAGCCATAGTGTGTTTTCTGCATGTGTGACTCTGTTCTGTTTTGTAATTCAGTTCAAGTGTAACGGTTTTTACATTCCCTCTATCAGTGATACCTTATGAGAAGTGTCCTTTTCTGTGTGACTTATTTCACTTAGAATCGTCGTACCTAAATCCACTCATCATGCTGCTACTAACCTTACGACATTGATTTCATGGCTGAGTGGTATTCCATTGTACATAAGGACCACAACTTCTTTATCCATTTTTCTCTTTCCTGGGATATTTAAGGTGGAATGAAGTGGAGGTCCTGGTCAACAGAGCAGCCCTAAACTTTGGGGTGCTTGTGTCTTGCTGATTTTTAATTTTCCCAATTTATACCCCCATGAGTGGAAGTGCCCTATGCTCTCTAAGCTGTGTTTTTCAGATGTTTCAGGACTCACCGGACACTTCTCCGGAGTGGCTCTTGGCAATTTACATCCCGCCCATCAGTGTAGCAAGGCTCCCATTTCTCCATGGCCTGTCCTGCATTTCTGGTTTTGACACTTTTTTCAGCATGGCCCTTTTGACCGATGGGAAGCGAGACTTCTTTGTAGCGCTGATTTGCCTTTCCAGGTTGCTTGGTTGGCCAAAAAGGGCGTATGCGATTTTTCCTGAATTTATTCAGGAAAAAACGCATACGCCCTTTTTGGCCAAGGGCATCATTGTCAACGTTTTGCCGCTTTTCATGTGCTTTAAAGGCGATTCGTATCTACCTCCTGAAATCTGTTTCCTGCAATTCTGCCTTGATTTCAAATCCTCTTCTTTGCCTTCCCTCAATATATTTGTGGACGAGAGTTATCATTAATAACTCTGCAGGTTTGTGAATTGCAGTGCCCTGAACCTCCATTTTACAACTCGTTTTTATGGGAGCTGGCGGCAAAATCTCAGAATGGCTTCAGGCCCTGTTCTGGTTCCGGGGGGCAGGCTGAGCCTGTGGTTAATTCTTCTTTCTGATGGGAAAATAGAGTGACCTGTGCCTGTCCCAACACCAAGAGCTAGTCTCTCGTTGGTTCCACGTCTTCCCGTTTATCCTCAGGACAAATTGCAACCTGTATGGAACAGGAGGTTAAAGGTGCTGATGCTCCAAGTAGGGAGCTTGCTAGTAAAGCGGCTGGAATGGCGAACCCGGGCACAAGGAGATGAGAAATGAGGTGCGTTTTAGAAACCTTTCCCCATCACACGGTGTACCATCTTCTGGGTTTCTCATGCATGTTTTTGATGTAGGAAGATGCCCTTGAACCTGGAGATTTGGGACCCATGCGATGGGTACCACGCAGTATTCCTTTAAAGGGTCTGCGTTTGCTCACCCAACCTCACCAAACCTCTCAGCCCCAAGAGTGTCCACCCTTATGTCTCATCCAGCTGTGCGTCTAGATATGGTCAATCCAGGTTGCATCACAGCCCCTGAACGCATTGTGTAAGAATTTCTCTCTCTTTCACTGTCTTTGTTTCATGGGTGTTTCAAAGTAATTTATTTTTATAATGGGGTTTAGCTGCTTTTCACTGCTGTGTTTATGCCGCTTTACACCCACTTGACACACTAACAGAGAGATATCAATACATAGGTTTTACGATTATTATTAGTCAGATATATTCTTGTGCGGTGAATAGGGCGTGTTGAGTCCAGTTCTCTGAGCAAGGAGTAGGTCTTGTCTATTACATATTGGGTTTATGGAACGGTATCTGAGCTAATTTGATACCCTTGTTTTATGTATCACCCCACCTCACCTTTCCCGTTAAGCAGCCATAGTGTGTTTTCTGCATGTGTGACTCTGTTCTGTTTTGTAATTCAGTTCAAGTGTAACGGTTTTTACATTCCCTCTATCAGTGATACCTTATGAGAAGTGTCCTTTTCTGTGTGACTTATTTCACTTAGAATCGTCGTACCTAAATCCACTCATCATGCTGCTACTAACCTTACGACATTGATTTCATGGCTGAGTGATATTCCATTGTACATAAGGACCACAACTTCTTTATCCATTTTTCTCTTTCCTGGGATATTTAAGGTGGAATGAAGTGGAGGTCCTGGTCAACAGAGCAGCCCTAAACTTTGGGGTGCTTGTGTCTTGCTGATTTTTAATTTTCCCAATTTATACCCCCATGAGTGGAAGTGCCCTATGCTCTCTAAGCTGTGTTTTTCAGATGTTTCAGGACTCACCGTACACTTCTCCGGAGTGGCTCTTGGCAATTTACATCCCGCCCATCAGTGTAGCAAGGCTCCCATTTCTCCATGGCCTGTCCTGCATTTCTGGTTTTGACACTTTTTTCAGCATGGCCCTTTTGACCGATGGGAAGCGAGACTTCTTTGTAGCGCTGATTTGCCTTTCCAGGTGGCTTGGTTGGCCAAAAAGGGCGTATGCGTTTTTTCCTGAATATATTCAGGAAAAAACGCATACGCCCTTTTTGGCCAAGGGCATCATTGTCAACGTTTTGCCGCTTTTCATGTGCTTTAAAGGCGATTCGTATCTACCTCCTGAAATCTGTTTCCTGCAATTCTGCCTTGATTTCAAATCCTCTTCTTTGCCTTCCCTCAATATATTTGTGGACGAGAGTTATCATTTATAACTCTGCAGGTTTGTGAATTGCAGTGCCCTGAACCTCCATTTTACAACTCGTTTTTATGGGAGCTGGCCGCAAAATCGCAGAATGGCTTCAGGCCCTGTTCTGGTTCCGGGGGGCAGGCTGAGCCTGTGGTTAATTCTTCTTTCTGATGGGAAAATAGAGTGGCCTGTGCCTGTCCCAACACCAAGAGCTAGTCTCTCGTTGGTTCCACGTCTTCCCGTTTATCCTCAGGACAAATTGCAACCTGCATGGAACAGGAGGTTAAAGGTGCTGATGCTCCAAGTAGGGAGCTTGCTAGTAAAGCGGCTGGAATGGCGAACCCGGGCACAAGGAGATGAGAAATGAGGTGCGTTTTAGAAACCTTTCCCCATCACACGGTGTACCATCTTCTGGGTTTCTCATGCATGTTTTTGATGTAGGAAGATGCCCTTGAACCTGGAGATTTGGGACCCATGCGATGGGTACCACGCAGTATTCCTTTAAAGGGTCTGCGTTTGCTCACCCAACCTCACCAAACCTCTCAGCCCCAAGAGTGTCCACCCTTATGTCTCATCCAGCTGTGCGTCTAGATATGGTCAATCCAGGTTGCATCACAGCCCCTGAACGCATTGTGTAAGAATTTCTCTCTCTTTCACTGTCTTTGTTTCATGGGTGTTTCAAAGTAATTTATTTTTATAATGGGGTTTAGCTGCTTTTCACTGCTGTGTTTATGCCGCTTTACACCCACTTGACACACTAACAGAGAGATATCAATACATAGGTTTTACGATTATTATTAGTCAGATATATTCTTGTGCGGTGAATAGGGCGTGTTGAGTCCAGTTCTCTGAGCCAGGAGTAGGTCTTGTCTATTACATATTGGGTTTATGGAACGGTATCTGAGCTAATTTGATACCCTTGTTTTATGTATCACCCCACCTCACCTTTCCCGTTAAGCAGCCATAGTGTGTTTTCTGCATGTGTGACTCTGTTCTGTTTTGTAATTCAGTTCAAGTGTAACGGTTTTTACATTCCCTCTATCAGTGATACCTTATGAGAAGTGTCCTTTTCTGTGTGACTTATTTCACTTAGAATCGTCGTACCTAAATCCACTCATCATGCTGCTACTAACCTTACGACATTGATTTCATGGCTGAGTGATATTCCATTGTACATAAGGACCACAACTTCTTTATCCATTTTTCTCTTTCCTGGGATATTTAAGGTGGAATGAAGTGGAGGTCCTGGTCAACAGAGCAGCCCTAAACTTTGGGGTGCTTGTGTCTTGCTGATTTTTAATTTTCCCAATTTATACCCCCATGAGTGGAAGTGCCCTATGCTCTCTAAGCTGTGTTTTTCAGATGTTTCAGGACTCACCGGACACTTCTCCGGAGTGGCTCTTGGCAATTTACATCCCGCCCATCAGTGTAGCAAGGCTCCCATTTCTCCATGGCCTGTCCTGCATTTCTGGTTTTGACACTTTTTTCAGCATGGCCCTTTTGACCGATGGGAAGCGAGACTTCTTTGTAGCGCTGATTTGCCTTTCCAGGTGGCTTGGTTGGCCAAAAAGGGCGTATGCGTTTTTTCCTGAATATATTCAGGAAAAAACGCATACGCCCTTTTTGGCCAAGGGCATCATTGTCAACGTTTTGCCGCTTTTCATGTGCTTTAAAGGCGATTCGTATCTACCTCCTGAAATCTGTTTCCTGCAATTCTGCCTTGATTTCAAATCCTCTTCTTTGCCTTCCCTCAATATATTTGTGGACGAGAGTTATCATTAATAACTCTGCAGGTTTGTGAATTGCAGTGCCCTGAACCTCCATTTTACAACTCGTTTTTATGGGAGCTGGCGGCAAAATCGCAGAATGGCTTCAGGCCCTGTTCTGGTTCCGGGGGGCAGGCTGAGCCTGTGGTTAATTCTTCTTTCTGATGGGAAAATAGAGTGACCTGTGCCTGTCCCAACACCAAGAGCTAGTCTCTCGTTGGTTCCACGTCTTCCCGTTTATCCTCAGGACAAATTGCAACCTGTATGGAACAGGAGGTTAAAGGTGCTGATGCTCCAAGTAGGGAGCTTGCTAGTAAAGCGGCTGGAATGGCGAACCCGGGCACAAGGAGATGAGAAATGAGGTGCGTTTTAGAAACCTTTCCCCATCACACGGTGTACCATCTTCTGGGTTTCTCATGCATGTTTTTGATGTAGGAAGATGCCCTTGAACCTGGAGATTTGGGACCCATGCGATGGGTACCACGCAGTATTCCTTTAAAGGGTCTGCGTTTGCTCACCCAACCTCACCAAACCTCTCAGCCCCAAGAGTGTCCACCCTTATGTCTCATCCAGCTGTGCGTCTAGATATGGTCAATCCAGGTTGCATCACAGCCCCTGAACGCATTGTGTAAGAATTTCTCTCTCTTTCACTGTCTTTGTTTCATGGGTGTTTCAAAGTAATTTATTTTTATAATGGGGTTTAGCTGCTTTTCACTGCTGTGTTTATGCCGCTTTACACCCACTTGACACACTAACAGAGAGATATCAATACATAGGTTTTACGATTATTATTAGTCAGATATATTCTTGTGCGGTGAATAGGGCGTGTTGAGTCCAGTTCTCTGAGCAAGGAGTAGGTCTTGTCTATTACATATTGGGTTTATGGAACGGTATCTGAGCTAATTTGATACCCTTGTTTTATGTATCACCCCACCTCACATTTCCCGTTAAGCAGCCATAGTGTGTTTTCTGCATGTGTGACTCTGTTCTGTTTTGTAATTCAGTTCAAGTGTAACGGTTTTTACATTCCCTCTATCAGTGATACCTTATGAGAAGTGTCCTTTTCTGTGTGACTTATTTCACTTAGAATCGTCGTACCTAAATCCACTCATCATGCTGCTACTAACCTTACGACATTGATTTCATGGCTGAGTGATATTCCATTGTACATAAGGACCACAACTTCTTTATCCATTTTTCTCTTTCCTGGGATATTTAAGGTGGAATGAAGTGGAGGTCCTGGTCAACAGAGCAGCCCTAAATTTTGGGGTGCTTGTGTCTTGCTGATTTTTAATTTTCCCAAATTATACCCCCATGAGTGGAAGTGCCCTATGCTCTCTAAGCTGTGTTTTTCAGATGTTTCAGGACTCACCGGACACTTCTCCGGAGTGGCTTTTGGCAATTTACATCCCGCCCATCAGTGTAGCAAGGCTCCCATTTCTCCATGGCCTGTCCTGCCTTTCTGGTTTTGACACTTTATTCAGCATGGCCCTTTTGACCGATGGGAAGCGAGACTTATTTGTAGCGCTGATTTGCCTTTCCAGGTTGCTTGGTTGGCCAAAAAGGGCGTATGCGTTTTTTCCTGAATATATTCAGGAAAAAACGCATACGCCCTTTTTGGCCAAGGGCATCATTGTCAACGTTTTGCCGCTTTTCATGTGCTTTAAAGGCGATTCGTATCTACCTCCTGAAATCTGTTTCCTGCAATTCTGCCTTGATTTCAAATCCTCTTCTTTGCCTTCCCTCTATATATTTGTGGACGAGAGTTATCATTAATAACTCTGCAGGTTTGTGAATTGCAGTGCCCTGAACCTCCATTTTACAACTCGTTTTTATGGGAGCTGGCCGCAAAATCGCAGAATGGCTTCAGGCCCTGTTCTGGTTCCGGGGGGCAGGCTGAGCCTGTGGTTAATTCTTCTTTCTGATGGGAAAATAGAGTGACCTGTGCCTGTCCCAACACCAAGAGCTAGTCTCGTTGGTTCCACGTCTTCCCGTTTATCCTCAGGACAAATTGCAACCTGTATGGAACAGGAGGTTAAAGGTGCTGATGCTCCAAGTAGGGAGCTTGCTAGTAAAGCGGCTGGAATGGCGAACCCGGGCACAAGGAGATGAGAAATGAGGTGCGTTTTTGAAACCTTTCCCCATCACACGGTGTACCATCTTCTGGGTTTCTCATGCATGTTTTTGATGTAGGAAGATGCCCTTGAACCTGGAGATTTGGGACCCATGCGATGGGTACCACGCAGTATTCCTTTAAAGGGTCTGCGTTTGCTCACCCAACCTCACCAAACCTCTCAGCCCCAAGAGTGTCCACCCTTATGTCTCATCCAGCTGTGCGTCTAGATATGGTCAATCCAGGTTGCATCACAGCTCCTGAACGCATTGTGTAAGAATTTCTCTCTCTTTCACTGTCTTTGTTTCATGGGTGTTTCAAAGTAATTTATTTTTATAATGGGGTTTAGCTGCTTTTCACTGCTGTGTTTATGCCGCTTTACACCCACTTGACACACTAACAGAGAGATATCAATACATAGGTTTTACGATTATTATTAGTCATATATATTCTTGTGCGGTGAATAGGGCGTGTTGAGTCCAGTTCTCTGAGCAAGGAGTAGGTCTTGTCTATTACATATTGGGTTTATGGAACGGTATCTGAGCTAATTTGATACCCTTGTTTTATGTATCACCCCACCTCACCTTTCCCGTTAAGCAGCCATAGTGTGTTTTCTGCATGTGTGACTCTGTTCTGTTTTGTAATTCAGTTCAAGTGTAACGGTTTTTACATTCCCTCTATCAGTGATACCTTATGAGAAGTGTCCTTTTCTGTGTGACTTATTTCACTTAGAATCGTCGTACCTAAATCCACTCATCATGCTGCTACTAACCTTACGACATTGATTTCATGGCTGAGTGGTATTCCATTGTACATAAGGACCACAACTTCTTTATCCATTTTTCTCTTTCCTGGGATATTTAAGGTGGAATGAAGTGGAGGTCCTGGTCAACAGAGCAGCCCTAAACTTTGGGGTGCTTGTGTCTTGCTGATTTTTAATTTTCCCAATTTATACCCCCATGAGTGGAAGTGCCCTATGCTCTCTAAGCTGTGTTTTTCAGATGTTTCAGGACTCACCGGACACTTCTCCGGAGTGGCTCTTGGCAATTTACATCCCGCCCATCAGTGTAGCAAGGCTCCCATTTCTCCATGGCCTGTCCTGCATTTCTGGTTTTGACACATTTTTCAGCATGGCCCTTTTGACCGATGGGAAGCGAGACTTCTTTGTAGCGCTGATATGCCTTTCCAGGTTCCTTGGTTGCCCAAAAAGGGCGTATGCGTTTTTTCCTGAATATATTCAGGAAAAAACGCATACGCCCTTTTTGGCCAAGGGCATCATTGTCAACGTTTTGCCGCTTTTCATGTGCTTTAAAGGCGATTCGTATCTACCTCCTGAAATCTGTTTCCTGCAATTCTGCCTTGATTTCAAATCCTCTTCTTTGCCTTCCCTCAATATATTTGTGGATGAGAGTTATCATTAATAACTCTGCAGGTTTGTGAATTGCAGTGCCCTGAACCTCCATTTTACAACTCGTTTTTATGGGAGCTGGCCGCAAAATCGCAGAATGGCTTCAGGCCCTGTTCTGGTTCCGGGGGGCAGGCTGAGCCTGTGGTTAATTCTTCTTTCTGATGGGAAAATAGAGTGACCTGTGCCTGTCCCAACACCAAGAGCTAGTCTCTCGTTGGTTCCACGTCTTCCCGTTTATCCTCAGGACAAATTGCAACCTGTATGGAACAGGAGGTTAAAGGTGCTGATGCTCCAAGTAGGGAGCTTGCTAGTAAAGCGGCTGGAATTGCGAACCCGGGCACAAGGAGATGAGAAATGAGGTGCGTTTTAGAAACCTTTCCCCATCACATGGTGTACCATCTTCTGGGTTTCTCATGTATGTTTTTGATGTAGGAAGATGCCCTTGAACCTGGAGATTTGGGACCCATGCGATGGGTACCACGCAGTATTCCTTTAAAGGGTCTGCGTTTGCTCACCCAACCTCACCAAACCTCTCAGCCCCAAGAGTGTCCACCCTTATGTCTCATCCAGCTGTGCGTCTAGATATGGTCAATCCAGGTTGCATCACAGCCCCTGAACGCATTGTCTAAGAATTTCTCTCTCTTTCACTGTCTTTGTTTCATGGGTGTTTCAAAGTAATTTATTTTTATAATGGGGTTTAGCTGCTTTTCACTGCTGTGTTTATGCCGCTTTACACCCACTTGACACACTAACAGAGAGATATCAATACATAGGTTTTACGATTATTATTAGTCAGATATATTCTTGTGCGGTGAATAGGGCGTGTTGAGTCCAGTTCTCTGAGCAAGGAGTAGGTCTTGTCTATTACATATTGAGTTTATGGAACGGTATCTGAGCTAATTTGATACCCTTGTTTTATGTATCACCCCACCTCACCTTTCCCGTTAAGCAGCCATAGTGTGTTTTCTGCATGTGTGACTCTGTTCTGTTTTGTAATTCAGTTCAAGTGTAACGGTTTTTACATTCCCTCTATCAGTGATACCTTATGAGAAGTGTCCTTTTCTGTGTGACTTATTTCACTTAGAATCGTCGTACCTAAATCCACTCATCATGCTGCTACTAACCTTACGACATTGATTTCATGGCTGAGTGATATTCCATTGTACATAAGGACCACAACTTCTTTATCCATTTTTCTCTTTCCTGGGATATTTAAGGTGGAATGAAGTGGAGGTCCTGGTCAACAGAGCAGCCCTAAACTTTGGGGTGCTTGTGTCTTGCTGATTTTTAATTTTCCCAATTTATACCCCCATGAGTGGAAGTGCCCTATGCTCTCTAAGCTGTGTTTTTCAGATGTTTCAGGACTCACCGGACACTTCTCCGGAGTGGCTCTTGGCAATTTACATCCCGCCCATCAGTGTAGCAAGGCTCCCATTTCTCCATGGCCTGTCCTGCATTTCTGGTTTTGACACTTTTTTCAGCATGGCCCTTTTGACCGATGGGAAGCGAGACTTCTTTGTAGCGCTGATTTGCATTTCCAGGTTGCTTGGTTGGCCAAAAAGGGCGTATGCGTTTTTTCCTGAATATATTCAGGAAAAAAAGCATACGCCCTTTTTGGCCAAGGGCATCATTGTCAACGTTTTGCCGCTTCTCATGTGCTTTAAAGGCGATTCGTATCTACCTCCTGAAATCTGTTTCCTGCAATTCTGCCTTGATTTCAAATCCGCTTCTTTGCCTTCCCTCAATATATTTGTGGACGAGAGTTATCATTTATAACTCTGCAGGTTTGTGAATTGCAGTGCCCTGAACCTCCATTTTACAACTCGTTTTTATGGGAGCTGGCCGCAAAATTGCAGAATGGCTTCAGGCCCTGTTCAGGTTCCGGGGGGCAGGCTGAGCCTGTGGTTAATTCTTCTTTCTGATGGGAAAATAGAGTGACCTGTGCCTGTCCCAACACCAAGAGCTAGTCTCTCGTTGGTTCCACGTCTTCCCGTTTATCCTCAGGACAAATTGCAACCTGCATGGAACAGGAGGTTAAAGGTGCTGATGCTCCAAGTAGGGAGCTTGCTAGTAAAGCGGCTGGAATGGCGAACCCGGGCACAAGGAGATGAGAAATGAGGTGCGTTTTAGAAACCTTTCCCCATCACACGGTGTACCATCTTCTGGGTTTCTCATGCATGTTTTCGATGTAGGAAGATGTCCTTGAACCTGGAGATTTGGGACCCATGCGATGGGTACCACGCAGTATTACTTTAAAGGGTCTGCGTTTGCTCACCCAACCTCACCAAACCTCTCAGCCCCAAGAGTGTCCACCCTTATGTCTCATCCAGCTGTGCGTCTAGATATGGTCAATCCAGGTTGCATCACAGCCCCTGAACGCATTGTGTAAGAATTTCTCTCTCTTTCACTGTCTTTGTTTCATGGGTGTTTCAAAGTAATTTATTTTTATAATGGGGTTTAGCTGCTTTTCACTGCTGTGTTTATGCCGCTTTACACCCACTTGACACAATAACAGAGAGATATCAATACATAGGTTTTACGATTATTATTAGTCAGATATATTCTTGTGCGGTGAATAGGGCGTGTTGAGTCCAGTTCTCTGAGCAAGGAGTAGGTCTTGTCTATTACATATTGGGTTTATGGAACGGTATCTGAGCTAATTTGATACCCTTGTTTTATGTATCACCCCACCTCACCTTTCCCGTTAAGCAGCCATAGTGTGTTTTCTGCATGTGTGACTCTGTTCTGTTTTGTAATTCAGTTCAAGTGTAACGGTTTTTACATTCCCTCTATCAGTGATACCTTATGAGAAGTGTCCTTTTCTGTGTGACTTATTTCACTTAGAATCGTCGTACCTAAATCCACTCATCATGCTGCTACTAACCTTACGACATTGATTTCATGGCTGAGTGGTATTCCATTGTACATAAGGACCACAACTTCTTTATCCATTTTTCTCTTTCCTGGGATATTTAAGGTGGAATGAAGTGGAGGTCCTGGTCAACAGAGCAGCCCTAAACTTTGGGGTGCTTGTGTCTTGCTGATTTTTAATTTTCCCAATTTATACCCCCATGAGTGGAAGTGCCCTATGCTCTCTAAGCTGTGTTTTTCAGATGTTTCAGGACTCACCGGACACTTCTCCGGAGTGGCTTTTGGCAATTTACATCCCGCCCATCAGTGTAGCAAGGCTCCCATTTCTCCATGGCCTGTCCTGCATTTCTGGTTTTGACACTTTTTTCAGCATGGCCCTTTTGACCGATGGGCAGCGAGACTTCTTTGTAGCACTGATTTGCCTTTCCAGGTGGCTTGGTTGGCCAAAAAGGGCGTATGCGTTTTTTCCTGAATATATTCAGGAAAAAACGCATACGCCCTTTTTGGCCAAGGGCATCATTGTCAACGTTTTGCCGCTTTTCATGTGCTTTAAAGGCGATTCGTATCTACCTCCTGAAATCTGTTTCCTGCAATTCTGCCTTGATTTCAAATCCTCTTCTTTGCCTTCCCTCAATATATTTGTGGACGAGAGTTATCATTAATAACTCTGCAGGTTTGTGAATTGCAGTGCCCTGAACCTCCATTTTACAACTCGTTTTTATGGGAGCTGGCCGCAAAATCGCAGAATGGCTTCAGGCCCTGTTCTGGTTCCGGGGGGCAGGCTGAGCCTGTGGTTAATTCTTCTTTCTGATGGGAAAATAGAGTGACCTGTGCCTGTCCCAACACCAAGAGCTAGTCTCTCGTTGGTTCCACGTCTTCCCGTTTATCCTCAGGACAAATTGCAACCTGCATGGAACAGGAGGTTAAAGGTGCTGATGCTCCAAGTAGGGAGCTTGCTAGTAAAGCGGCTGGAATGGCGAACCCGGGCACAAGGAGATGAGAAATGAGGTGCGTTTTAGAAACCTTTCCCCATCACACGGTGTACCATCTTCTGGGTTTCTCATGCATGTTTTTGATGTAGGAAGATGCCCTTGAACCTGGAGATTTGGGACCCATGCGATGGGTACCACGCAGTATTCCTTTAAAGGGTCTGCGTTTGCTCACCCAACCTCACCAAACCTCTCAGCCCCAAGAGTGTCCACCCTTATGTCTCATCCAGCTGTGGGTCTAGATATGGTCAATCCAGGTTGCATCACAGCCCCTGAACGCATTGTGTAAGAATTTCTCTCTCTTTCACTGTCTTTGTTTCATGGGTGTTTCAAAGTAATTTATTTTTATAATGGGGTTTAGCTGCTTTTCACTGCTGTGTTTATGCCGCTTTACACCCACTTGACACAATAACAGAGAGATATCAATACATAGGTTTTACGATTATTATTAGTCAGATATATTCTTGTGCGGTGAATAGGGCGTGTTGAGTCCAGTTCTCTGAGCAAGGAGTAGGTCTTGTCTATTACATATTGGGTTTATGGAACGGTATCTGAGCTAATTTGATACCCTTGTTTTATGTATCACCCCACCTCACCTTTCCCGTTAAGCAGCCATAGTGTGTTTTCTGCATGTGTGACTCTGTTCTGTTTTGTAATTCAGTTCAAGTGTAACGGTTTTTACATTCCCTCTATCAGTGATACCTTATGAGAAGTGTCCTTTTCTGTGTGACTTATTTCACTTAGAATCGTCCTACCTAAATCCACTCATCATGCTGCTACTAACCTTACGACATTGATTTCATGGCTGAGTGGTATTCCATTGTACATAAGGACCACAACTTCTTTATCCATTTTTCTCTTTCCTGGGATATTTAAGGTGGAATGAAGTGGAGGTCCTGGTCAACAGAGCAGCCCTAAACTTTGGGGTGCTTGTGTCTTGCTGATTTTTAATTTTCCCAATTTATACCCCCATGAGTGGAAGTGCCCTATGCTCTCTAAGCTGTGTTTTTCAGATGTTTCAGGACTCACCGGACACTTCTCCGGAGTGGCTTTTGGCAATTTACATCCCGCCCATCAGTGTAGCAAGGCTCCCATTTCTCCATGGCCTGTCCTGCATTTCTGGTTTTGACACTTTTTTCAGCATGGCCCTTTTGACCGATGGGAAGCGAGACTTCTTTGTAGCGCTGATTTGCCTTTCCAGGTTGCTTGGTTGGCCAAAAAGGGCGTAT
Organism: Balaenoptera borealis; assembly: GCF_965194805.1. NCBI lineage: Eukaryota > Metazoa > Chordata > Mammalia > Artiodactyla > Balaenopteridae > Balaenoptera > Balaenoptera borealis. The sequence continues at coordinate 360,071 of NW_028123969.1, read as the reverse complement.
GCGTTTTTTCCTGAATATATTCAGGAAAATACGCATACGCCCTTTTTGGCCAAGGGCATCATTGTCAACGTTTTGTCGCTTTTCATGTGCTTTAAAGGCGATTCGTATCTACCTCCTGAAATCTGTTTCCTGCAATTCTGCCTTGATTTCAAATCCTCTTCTTTGCCTTCCCTCAATATATTTGTGGACGAGAGTTATCATTAATAACTCTGCAGGTTTCTGAATTGCAGTGCCCTGAACCTCCATTTTACAACTCGTTTTTATGGGAGCTGGCCGCAAAATCGCAGAATGGCTTCAGGCCCTGTTCTGGTTCCGGGGGGCAGGCTGAGCCTGTGGTTAATTCTTCTTTCTGATGGGAAAATAGAGTGACCTGTGCCTGTCCCAACACCAAGAGCTAGTCTCTCGTTGGTTCCACGTCTTCCCGTTTATCCTCAGGACAAATTGCAACCTGCATGGAACAGGAGGTTAAAGGTGCTGATGCTCCAAGTAGGGAGCTTGCTAGTAAAGCGGCTGGAATGGCGAACCCGGGCACAAGGAGATGAGAAATGAGGTGCGTTTTAGAAACCTTTCCCCATCACACGGTGTACCATCTTCTGGGTTTCTCATGCATGTTTTTGATGTAGGAAGATGCCCTTGAACCTGGAGATTTGGGACCCATGCGATGGGTACCACGCAGTATTACTTTAAAGGGTCTGCGTTTGCTCACCCAACCTCACCAAACCTCTCAGCCCCAAGAGTGTCCACCCTTATGTCTCATCCAGCTGTGCGTCTAGATATGGTCAATCCAGGTTGCATCACAGCCCCTGAACGCATTGTGTAAGAATTTCTCTCTCTTTCACTGTCTTTGTTTCATGGGTGTTTCAAAGTAATTTATTTTTATAATGGGGTTTAGCTGCTTTTCACTGCTGTGTTTATGCCGCTTTACACCCACTTGACACAATAACAGAGAGATATCAATACAAAGGTTTTACGATTATTATTAGTCAGATATATTCTTGTGCGGTGAATAGGGCGTGTTGAGTCCAGTTCTCTGAGCAAGGAGTAGGTCTTGTCTATTACATATTGGGTTTATGGAACGGTATCTGAGCTAATTTGATACCCTTGTTTTATGTATCACCCCACCTCACCTTTCCCGTTAAGCAGCCATAGTGTGTTTTCTGCATGTGTGACTCTGTTCTGTTTTGTAATTCAGTTCAAGTGTAACGGTTTTTACATTCCCTCTATCAGTGATACCTTATGAGAAGTGTCCTTTTCTGTGTGACTTATTTCACTTAGAATCGTCGTACCTAAATCCACTCATCATGCTGCTACTAACCTTACGACATTGATTTCATGGCTGAGTGGTATTCCATTGTACATAAGGACCACAACTTCTTTATCCATTTTTCTCTTTCCTGGGATATTTAAGGTGGAATGAAGTGGAGGTCCTGGTCAACAGAGCAGCCCTAAACTTTGGGGTGCTTGTGTCTTGCTGATTTTTAATTTTCCCAATTTATACCCCCATGAGTGGAAGTGCCCTATGCTCTCTAAGCTGTGTTTTTCAGATGTTTCAGGACTCACCGGACACTTCTCCGGAGTGGCTCTTGGCAATTTACATCCCGCCCATCAGTGTAGCAAGGCTCCCATTTCTCCATGGCCTGTCCTGCATTTCTGGTTTTGACACTTTTTTCAGCATGGCCCTTTTGACCGATGGGAAGCGAGACTTCTTTGTAGCGCTGATTTGCCTTTCCAGGTTGCTTGGTTGGCCAAAAAGGGCGTATGCGATTTTTCCTGAATTTATTCAGGAAAAAACGCATACGCCCTTTTTGGCCAAGGGCATCATTGTCAACGTTTTGCCGCTTTTCATGTGCTTTAAAGGCGATTCGTATCTACCTCCTGAAATCTGTTTCCTGCAATTCTGCCTTGATTTCAAATCCTCTTCTTTGCCTTCCCTCAATATATTTGTGGACGAGAGTTATCATTAATAACTCTGCAGGTTTGTGAATTGCAGTGCCCTGAACCTCCATTTTACAACTCGTTTTTATGGGAGCTGGCGGCAAAATCTCAGAATGGCTTCAGGCCCTGTTCTGGTTCCGGGGGGCAGGCTGAGCCTGTGGTTAATTCTTCTTTCTGATGGGAAAATAGAGTGACCTGTGCCTGTCCCAACACCAAGAGCTAGTCTCTCGTTGGTTCCACGTCTTCCCGTTTATCCTCAGGACAAATTGCAACCTGTATGGAACAGGAGGTTAAAGGTGCTGATGCTCCAAGTAGGGAGCTTGCTAGTAAAGCGGCTGGAATGGCGAACCCGGGCACAAGGAGATGAGAAATGAGGTGCGTTTTAGAAACCTTTCCCCATCACACGGTGTACCATCTTCTGGGTTTCTCATGCATGTTTTTGATGTAGGAAGATGCCCTTGAACCTGGAGATTTGGGACCCATGCGATGGGTACCACGCAGTATTCCTTTAAAGGGTCTGCGTTTGCTCACCCAACCTCACCAAACCTCTCAGCCCCAAGAGTGTCCACCCTTATGTCTCATCCAGCTGTGCGTCTAGATATGGTCAATCCAGGTTGCATCACAGCCCCTGAACGCATTGTGTAAGAATTTCTCTCTCTTTCACTGTCTTTGTTTCATGGGTGTTTCAAAGTAATTTATTTTTATAATGGGGTTTAGCTGCTTTTCACTGCTGTGTTTATGCCGCTTTACACCCACTTGACACACTAACAGAGAGATATCAATACATAGGTTTTACGATTATTATTAGTCAGATATATTCTTGTGCGGTGAATAGGGCGTGTTGAGTCCAGTTCTCTGAGCAAGGAGTAGGTCTTGTCTATTACATATTGGGTTTATGGAACGGTATCTGAGCTAATTTGATACCCTTGTTTTATGTATCACCCCACCTCACCTTTCCCGTTAAGCAGCCATAGTGTGTTTTCTGCATGTGTGACTCTGTTCTGTTTTGTAATTCAGTTCAAGTGTAACGGTTTTTACATTCCCTCTATCAGTGATACCTTATGAGAAGTGTCCTTTTCTGTGTGACTTATTTCACTTAGAATCGTCGTACCTAAATCCACTCATCATGCTGCTACTAACCTTACGACATTGATTTCATGGCTGAGTGATATTCCATTGTACATAAGGACCACAACTTCTTTATCCATTTTTCTCTTTCCTGGGATATTTAAGGTGGAATGAAGTGGAGGTCCTGGTCAACAGAGCAGCCCTAAACTTTGGGGTGCTTGTGTCTTGCTGATTTTTAATTTTCCCAATTTATACCCCCATGAGTGGAAGTGCCCTATGCTCTCTAAGCTGTGTTTTTCAGATGTTTCAGGACTCACCGTACACTTCTCCGGAGTGGCTCTTGGCAATTTACATCCCGCCCATCAGTGTAGCAAGGCTCCCATTTCTCCATGGCCTGTCCTGCATTTCTGGTTTTGACACTTTTTTCAGCATGGCCCTTTTGACCGATGGGAAGCGAGACTTCTTTGTAGCGCTGATTTGCCTTTCCAGGTGGCTTGGTTGGCCAAAAAGGGCGTATGCGTTTTTTCCTGAATATATTCAGGAAAAAACGCATACGCCCTTTTTGGCCAAGGGCATCATTGTCAACGTTTTGCCGCTTTTCATGTGCTTTAAAGGCGATTCGTATCTACCTCCTGAAATCTGTTTCCTGCAATTCTGCCTTGATTTCAAATCCTCTTCTTTGCCTTCCCTCAATATATTTGTGGACGAGAGTTATCATTTATAACTCTGCAGGTTTGTGAATTGCAGTGCCCTGAACCTCCATTTTACAACTCGTTTTTATGGGAGCTGGCCGCAAAATCGCAGAATGGCTTCAGGCCCTGTTCTGGTTCCGGGGGGCAGGCTGAGCCTGTGGTTAATTCTTCTTTCTGATGGGAAAATAGAGTGGCCTGTGCCTGTCCCAACACCAAGAGCTAGTCTCTCGTTGGTTCCACGTCTTCCCGTTTATCCTCAGGACAAATTGCAACCTGCATGGAACAGGAGGTTAAAGGTGCTGATGCTCCAAGTAGGGAGCTTGCTAGTAAAGCGGCTGGAATGGCGAACCCGGGCACAAGGAGATGAGAAATGAGGTGCGTTTTAGAAACCTTTCCCCATCACACGGTGTACCATCTTCTGGGTTTCTCATGCATGTTTTTGATGTAGGAAGATGCCCTTGAACCTGGAGATTTGGGACCCATGCGATGGGTACCACGCAGTATTCCTTTAAAGGGTCTGCGTTTGCTCACCCAACCTCACCAAACCTCTCAGCCCCAAGAGTGTCCACCCTTATGTCTCATCCAGCTGTGCGTCTAGATATGGTCAATCCAGGTTGCATCACAGCCCCTGAACGCATTGTGTAAGAATTTCTCTCTCTTTCACTGTCTTTGTTTCATGGGTGTTTCAAAGTAATTTATTTTTATAATGGGGTTTAGCTGCTTTTCACTGCTGTGTTTATGCCGCTTTACACCCACTTGACACACTAACAGAGAGATATCAATACATAGGTTTTACGATTATTATTAGTCAGATATATTCTTGTGCGGTGAATAGGGCGTGTTGAGTCCAGTTCTCTGAGCCAGGAGTAGGTCTTGTCTATTACATATTGGGTTTATGGAACGGTATCTGAGCTAATTTGATACCCTTGTTTTATGTATCACCCCACCTCACCTTTCCCGTTAAGCAGCCATAGTGTGTTTTCTGCATGTGTGACTCTGTTCTGTTTTGTAATTCAGTTCAAGTGTAACGGTTTTTACATTCCCTCTATCAGTGATACCTTATGAGAAGTGTCCTTTTCTGTGTGACTTATTTCACTTAGAATCGTCGTACCTAAATCCACTCATCATGCTGCTACTAACCTTACGACATTGATTTCATGGCTGAGTGATATTCCATTGTACATAAGGACCACAACTTCTTTATCCATTTTTCTCTTTCCTGGGATATTTAAGGTGGAATGAAGTGGAGGTCCTGGTCAACAGAGCAGCCCTAAACTTTGGGGTGCTTGTGTCTTGCTGATTTTTAATTTTCCCAATTTATACCCCCATGAGTGGAAGTGCCCTATGCTCTCTAAGCTGTGTTTTTCAGATGTTTCAGGACTCACCGGACACTTCTCCGGAGTGGCTCTTGGCAATTTACATCCCGCCCATCAGTGTAGCAAGGCTCCCATTTCTCCATGGCCTGTCCTGCATTTCTGGTTTTGACACTTTTTTCAGCATGGCCCTTTTGACCGATGGGAAGCGAGACTTCTTTGTAGCGCTGATTTGCCTTTCCAGGTGGCTTGGTTGGCCAAAAAGGGCGTATGCGTTTTTTCCTGAATATATTCAGGAAAAAACGCATACGCCCTTTTTGGCCAAGGGCATCATTGTCAACGTTTTGCCGCTTTTCATGTGCTTTAAAGGCGATTCGTATCTACCTCCTGAAATCTGTTTCCTGCAATTCTGCCTTGATTTCAAATCCTCTTCTTTGCCTTCCCTCAATATATTTGTGGACGAGAGTTATCATTAATAACTCTGCAGGTTTGTGAATTGCAGTGCCCTGAACCTCCATTTTACAACTCGTTTTTATGGGAGCTGGCGGCAAAATCGCAGAATGGCTTCAGGCCCTGTTCTGGTTCCGGGGGGCAGGCTGAGCCTGTGGTTAATTCTTCTTTCTGATGGGAAAATAGAGTGACCTGTGCCTGTCCCAACACCAAGAGCTAGTCTCTCGTTGGTTCCACGTCTTCCCGTTTATCCTCAGGACAAATTGCAACCTGTATGGAACAGGAGGTTAAAGGTGCTGATGCTCCAAGTAGGGAGCTTGCTAGTAAAGCGGCTGGAATGGCGAACCCGGGCACAAGGAGATGAGAAATGAGGTGCGTTTTAGAAACCTTTCCCCATCACACGGTGTACCATCTTCTGGGTTTCTCATGCATGTTTTTGATGTAGGAAGATGCCCTTGAACCTGGAGATTTGGGACCCATGCGATGGGTACCACGCAGTATTCCTTTAAAGGGTCTGCGTTTGCTCACCCAACCTCACCAAACCTCTCAGCCCCAAGAGTGTCCACCCTTATGTCTCATCCAGCTGTGCGTCTAGATATGGTCAATCCAGGTTGCATCACAGCCCCTGAACGCATTGTGTAAGAATTTCTCTCTCTTTCACTGTCTTTGTTTCATGGGTGTTTCAAAGTAATTTATTTTTATAATGGGGTTTAGCTGCTTTTCACTGCTGTGTTTATGCCGCTTTACACCCACTTGACACACTAACAGAGAGATATCAATACATAGGTTTTACGATTATTATTAGTCAGATATATTCTTGTGCGGTGAATAGGGCGTGTTGAGTCCAGTTCTCTGAGCAAGGAGTAGGTCTTGTCTATTACATATTGGGTTTATGGAACGGTATCTGAGCTAATTTGATACCCTTGTTTTATGTATCACCCCACCTCACATTTCCCGTTAAGCAGCCATAGTGTGTTTTCTGCATGTGTGACTCTGTTCTGTTTTGTAATTCAGTTCAAGTGTAACGGTTTTTACATTCCCTCTATCAGTGATACCTTATGAGAAGTGTCCTTTTCTGTGTGACTTATTTCACTTAGAATCGTCGTACCTAAATCCACTCATCATGCTGCTACTAACCTTACGACATTGATTTCATGGCTGAGTGATATTCCATTGTACATAAGGACCACAACTTCTTTATCCATTTTTCTCTTTCCTGGGATATTTAAGGTGGAATGAAGTGGAGGTCCTGGTCAACAGAGCAGCCCTAAATTTTGGGGTGCTTGTGTCTTGCTGATTTTTAATTTTCCCAAATTATACCCCCATGAGTGGAAGTGCCCTATGCTCTCTAAGCTGTGTTTTTCAGATGTTTCAGGACTCACCGGACACTTCTCCGGAGTGGCTTTTGGCAATTTACATCCCGCCCATCAGTGTAGCAAGGCTCCCATTTCTCCATGGCCTGTCCTGCCTTTCTGGTTTTGACACTTTTTTCAGCATGGCCCTTTTGACCGATGGGAAGCGAGACTTATTTGTAGCGCTGATTTGCCTTTCCAGGTTGCTTGGTTGGCCAAAAAGGGCGTATGCGTTTTTTCCTGAATATATTCAGGAAAAAACGCATACGCCCTTTTTGGCCAAGGGCATCATTGTCAACGTTTTGCCGCTTTTCATGTGCTTTAAAGGCGATTCGTATCTACCTCCTGAAATCTGTTTCCTGCAATTCTGCCTTGATTTCAAATCCTCTTCTTTGCCTTCCCTCTATATATTTGTGGACGAGAGTTATCATTAATAACTCTGCAGGTTTGTGAATTGCAGTGCCCTGAACCTCCATTTTACAACTCGTTTTTATGGGAGCTGGCCGCAAAATCGCAGAATGGCTTCAGGCCCTGTTCTGGTTCCGGGGGGCAGGCTGAGCCTGTGGTTAATTCTTCTTTCTGATGGGAAAATAGAGTGACCTGTGCCTGTCCCAACACCAAGAGCTAGTCTCGTTGGTTCCACGTCTTCCCGTTTATCCTCAGGACAAATTGCAACCTGTATGGAACAGGAGGTTAAAGGTGCTGATGCTCCAAGTAGGGAGCTTGCTAGTAAAGCGGCTGGAATGGCGAACCCGGGCACAAGGAGATGAGAAATGAGGTGCGTTTTTGAAACCTTTCCCCATCACACGGTGTACCATCTTCTGGGTTTCTCATGCATGTTTTTGATGTAGGAAGATGCCCTTGAACCTGGAGATTTGGGACCCATGCGATGGGTACCACGCAGTATTCCTTTAAAGGGTCTGCGTTTGCTCACCCAACCTCACCAAACCTCTCAGCCCCAAGAGTGTCCACCCTTATGTCTCATCCAGCTGTGCGTCTAGATATGGTCAATCCAGGTTGCATCACAGCTCCTGAACGCATTGTGTAAGAATTTCTCTCTCTTTCACTGTCTTTGTTTCATGGGTGTTTCAAAGTAATTTATTTTTATAATGGGGTTTAGCTGCTTTTCACTGCTGTGTTTATGCCGCTTTACACCCATTTGACACACTAACAGAGAGATATCAATACATAGGTTTTACGATTATTATTAGTCATATATATTCTTGTGCGGTGAATAGGGCGTGTTGAGTCCAGTTCTCTGAGCAAGGAGTAGGTCTTGTCTATTACATATTGGGTTTATGGAACGGTATCTGAGCTAATTTGATACCCTTGTTTTATGTATCACCCCACCTCACCTTTCCCGTTAAGCAGCCATAGTGTGTTTTCTGCATGTGTGACTCTGTTCTGTTTTGTAATTCAGTTCAAGTGTAACGGTTTTTACATTCCCTCTATCAGTGATACCTTATGAGAAGTGTCCTTTTCTGTGTGACTTATTTCACTTAGAATCGTCGTACCTAAATCCACTCATCATGCTGCTACTAACCTTACGACATTGATTTCATGGCTGAGTGGTATTCCATTGTACATAAGGACCACAACTTCTTTATCCATTTTTCTCTTTCCTGGGATATTTAAGGTGGAATGAAGTGGAGGTCCTGGTCAACAGAGCAGCCCTAAACTTTGGGGTGCTTGTGTCTTGCTGATTTTTAATTTTCCCAATTTATACCCCCATGAGTGGAAGTGCCCTATGCTCTCTAAGCTGTGTTTTTCAGATGTTTCAGGACTCACCGGACACTTCTCCGGAGTGGCTCTTGGCAATTTACATCCCGCCCATCAGTGTAGCAAGGCTCCCATTTCTCCATGGCCTGTCCTGCATTTCTGGTTTTGACACATTTTTCAGCATGGCCCTTTTGACCGATGGGAAGCGAGACTTCTTTGTAGCGCTGATTTGCCTTTCCAGGTTCCTTGGTTGGCCAAAAAGGGCGTATGCGATTTTTCCTGAATATATTCAGGAAAAAACGCATACGCCCTTTTTGGCCAAGGGCATCATTGTCAACGTTTTGCCGCTTTTCATGTGCTTTAAAGGCGATTCGTATCTACCTCCTGAAATCTGTTTCCTCCAATTCTGCCTTGATTTCAAATCCTCTTCTTTGCCTTCCCTCAATATATTTGTGGACGAGAGTTATCATTAATAACTCTGCAGGTTTGTGAATTGCAGTGCCCTGAACCTCCATTTTACAACTCGTTTTTATGGGAGCTGGCCGCAAAATCGCAGAATGGCTTCAGGCCCTGTTCTGGTTCCGGGGGGCAGGCTGAGCCTGTGGTTAATTCTTCTTTCTGATGGGAAAATAGAGTGACCTGTGCCTGTCCCAACACCAAGAGCTAGTCTCTCGTTGGTTCCACGTCTTCCCGTTTATCCTCAGGACAAATTGCAACCTGTATGGAACAGGAGGTTAAAGGTGCTGATGCTCCAAGTAGGGAGCTTGCTAGTAAAGCGGCTGGAATGGCGAACCCGGGCACAAGGAGATGAGAAATGAGGTGCGTTTTAGAAACCTTTCCCCATCACACGGTGTACCATCTTCTGGGTTTCTCATGCATGTTTTTGATGTAGGAAGATGCCCTTGAACCTGGAGATTTGGGACCCATGCGATGGGTACCACGCAGTATTCCTTTAAAGGGTCTGCGTTTGCTCACCCAACCTCACCAAACCTCTCAGCCCCAAGAGTGTCCACCCTTATGTCTCATCCAGCTGTGCGTCTAGATATGGTCAATCCAGGTTGCATCACAGCCCCTGAACGCATTGTGTAAGAATTTCTCTCTCTTTCACTGTCTTTGTTTCATGGGTGTTTCAAAGTAATTTATTTTTATAATGGGGTTTAGCTGCTTTTCACTGCTGTGTTTATGCCGCTTTACACCCACTTGACACACTAACAGAGAGATATCAATACATAGGTTTTACGATTATTATTAGTCAGATATATTCTTGTGCGGTGAATAGGGCGTGTTGAGTCCAGTTCTCTGAGCAAGGAGTAGGTCTTGTCTATTACATATTGGGTTTATGGAACGGTATCTGAGCTAATTTGATACCCTTGTTTTATGTATCACCCCACCTCACCTTTCCCGTTAAGCAGCCATAGTGTGTTTTCTGCATGTGTGACTCTGTTCTGTTTTGTAATTCAGTTCAAGTGTAACGGTTTTTACATTCCCTCTATCAGTGATACCTTATGAGAAGTGTCCTTTTCTGTGTGACTTATTTCACTTAGAATCGTCGTACCTAAATCCACTCATCATGCTGCTACTAACCTTACGACATTGATTTCATGGCTGAGTGATATTCCATTGTACATAAGGACCACAACTTCTTTATCCATTTTTCTCTTTCCTGGGATATTTAAGGTGGAATGAAGTGGAGGTCCTGGTCAACAGAGCAGCCCTAAACTTTGGGGTGCTTGTGTCTTGCTGATTTTTAATTTTCCCAATTTATACCCCCATGAGTGGAAGTGCCCTATGCTCTCTAAGCTGTGTTTTTCAGATGTTTCAGGACTCACCGTACACTTCTCCGGAGTGGCTGTTGGCAATTTACATCCCGCCCATCAGTGTAGCAAGGCTCCCATTTCTCCATGGCCTGTCCTGCATTTCTGGTTTTGACACTTTTTTCAGCATGGCCCTTTTGACCGATGGGAAGCGAGACTTCTTTGTAGCGCTGATTTGCCTTTCCAGGTGGCTTGGTTGGCCAAAAAGGGCGTATGCGTTTTTTCCTGAATATATTCAGGAAAAAACGCATACGCCCTTTTTAGCCAAGGGCATCATTGTCAACGTTTTGCCGCTTTTCATGTGCTTTAAAGGCGATTCGTATCTACCTCCTGAAATCTGTTTCCTGCAATTCTGCCTTGATTTCAAATCCTCTTCTTTGCCTTCCCTCAATATATTTGTGGACGGGAGTTATCATTTATAACTCTGCAGGTTTGTGAATTGCAGTGCCCTGAACCTCCATTTTACAACTCGTTTTTATGGGAGCTGGCCGCAAAATCACAGAATGGCTTCAGGCCCTGTTCTGGTTCCGGGGGGCAGGCTGAGCCTGTGGTTAATTCTTCTTTCTGATGGGAAAATAGAGTGACCTGTGCCTGTCCCAACACCAAGAGCTAGTCTCTCGTTGGTTCCACGTCTTCCCGTTTATCCTCAGGACAAATTGCAACCTGCATGGAACAGGAGGTTAAAGGTGCTGATGCTCCAAGTAGGGAGCTTGCTAGTAAAGCGGCTGGAATGGCGAACCCGGGCACAAGGAGATGAGAAATGAGGTGCGTTTTAGAAACCTTTCCCCATCACACGGTGTACCATCTTCTGGGTTTCTCATGCATGTTTTTGATGTAGGAAGATGCCCTTGAACCTGGAGATTTGGGACCCATGCGATGGGTACCACGCAGTATTCCTTTAAAGGGTCTGCGTTTGCTCACCCAACCTCACCAAACCTCTCAGCCCCAAGAGTGTCCACCCTTATGTCTCATCCAGCTGTGCGTCTAGATATGGTCAATCCAGGTTGCATCACAGCCCCTGAACGCATTGTGTAAGAATTTCTCTCTCTTTCACTGTCTTTGTTTCATGGGTGTTTCAAAGTAATTTATTTTTATAATGGGGTTTAGCTGCTTTTCACTGCTGTGTTTATGCCGCTTTACACCCACTTGACACACTAACAGAGAGATATCAATACATAGGTTTTACGATTATTATTAGTCAGATATATTCTTGTGCGGTGAATAGGGCGTGTTGAGTCCAGTTCTCTGAGCCAGGAGTAGGTCTTGTCTATTACATATTGGGTTTATGGAACGGTATCTGAGCTAATTTGATACCCTTGTTTTATGTATCACCCCACCTCACCTTTCCCGTTAAGCAGCCATAGTGTGTTTTCTGCATGTGTGACTCTGTTCTGTTTTGTAATTCAGTTCAAGTGTAACGGTTTTTACATTCCCTCTATCAGTGATACCTTATGAGAAGTGTCCTTTTCTGTGTGACTTATTTCACTTAGAATCGTCGTACCTAAATCCACTCATCATGCTGCTACTAACCTTACGACATTGATTTCATGGCTGAGTGATATTCCATTGTACATAAGGACCACAACTTCTTTATCCATTTTTCTCTTTCCTGGGATATTTAAGGTGGAATGAAGTGGAGGTCCTGGTCAACAGAGCAGCCCTAAACTTTGGGGTGCTTGTGTCTTGCTGATTTTTAATTTTCCCAATTTATACCCCCATGAGTGGAAGTGCCCTATGCTCTCTAAGCTGTGTTTTTCAGATGTTTCAGGACTCACCGGACACTTCTCCGGAGTGGCTCTTGGCAATTTACATCCCGCCCATCAGTGTAGCAAGGCTCCCATTTCTCCATGGCCTGTCCTGCATTTCTGGTTTTGACACTTTTTTCAGCATGGCCCTTTTGACCGATGGGAAGCGAGACTTCTTTGTAGCGCTGATTTGCCTTTCCAGGTTGCTTGGTTGGCCAAAAAGGGCGTATGCGATTTTTCCTGAATATATTCAGGAAAAAACGCATACGCCCTTTTTGGCCAAGGGCATCATTGTCAACGTTTTGCCGCTTTTCATGTGCTTTAAAGGCGATTCGTATCTACCTCCTGAAATCTGTTTCCTGCAATTCTGCCTTGATTTCAAATCCTCTTCTTTGCCTTCCCTCAATATATTTGTGGACGAGAGTTATCATTAATAACTCTGCAGGTTTGTGAATTGCAGTGCCCTGAACCTCCATTTTACAACTCGTTTTTATGGGAGCTGGCGGCAAAATCGCAGAATGGCTTCAGGCCCTGTTCTGGTTCCGGGGGGCAGGCTGAGCCTGTGGTTAATTCTTCTTTCTGATGGGAAAATAGAGTGACCTGTGCCTGTCCCAACACCAAGAGCTAGTCTCTCGTTGGTTCCACGTCTTGCCGTTTATCCTCAGGACAAATTGCAACCTGTATGGAACAGGAGGTTAAAGGTGCTGATGCTCCAAGTAGGGAGCTTGCTAGTAAAGCGGCTGGAATGGCGAACCCGGGCACAAGGAGATGAGAAATGAGGTGCGTTTTAGAAACCTTTCCCCATCACACGGTGTACCATCTTCTGGGTTTCTCATGCATGTTTTTGATGTAGGAAGATGCCCTTGAACCTGGAGATTTGGGACCCATGCGATGGGTACCACGCAGTATTCCTTTAAAGGGTCTGCGTTTGCTCACCCAACCTCACCAAACCTCTCAGCCCCAAGAGTGTCCACCCTTATGTCTCATCCAGCTGTGCGTCTAGATATGGTCAATCCAGGTTGCATCACAGCCCCTGAACGCATTGTGTAAGAATTTCTCTCTCTTTCACTGTCTTTGTTTCATGGGTGTTTCAAAGTAATTTATTTTTATAATGGGGTTTAGCTGCTTTTCACTGCTGTGTTTATGCCGCTTTACACCCACTTGACACACTAACAGAGAGATATCAATACATAGGTTTTACGATTATTATTAGTCAGATATATTCTTGTGCGGTGAATAGGGCGTGTTGAGTCCAGTTCTCTGAGCAAGGAGTAGGTCTTGTCTATTACATATTGGGTTTATGGAACGGTATCTGAGCTAATTTGATACCCTTGTTTTATGTATCACCCCACCTCACATTTCCCGTTAAGCAGCCATAGTGTGTTTTCTGCATGTGTGACTCTGTTCTGTTTTGTAATTCAGTTCAAGTGTAACGGTTTTTACATTCCCTCTATCAGTGATACCTTATGAGAAGTGTCCTTTTCTGTGTGACTTATTTCACTTAGAATCGTCGTACCTAAATCCACTCATCATGCTGCTACTAACCTTACGACATTGATTTCATGGCTGAGTGATATTCCATTGTACATAAGGACCACAACTTCTTTATCCATTTTTCTCTTTCCTGGGATATTTAAGGTGGAATGAAGTGGAGGTCCTGGTCAACAGAGCAGCCCTAAATTTTGGGGTGCTTGTGTCTTGCTGATTTTTAATTTTCCCAAATTATACCCCCATGAGTGGAAGTGCCCTATGCTCTCTAAGCTGTGTTTTTCAGATGTTTCAGGACTCACCGGACACTTCTCCGGAGTGGCTTTTGGCAATTTACATCCCGCCCATCAGTGTAGCAAGGCTCCCATTTCTCCATGGCCTGTCCTGCATTTCTGGTTTTGACACTTTTTTCAGCATGGCCCTTTTGACCGATGGGAAGCGAGACTTCTTTGTAGCGCTGATTTGCCTTTCCAGGTTGCTTGGTTGGCCAAAAAGGGCGTATGCGTTTTTTCCTGAATATATTCAGGAAAAAACGCATACGCCCTTTTTGGCCAAGGGCATCATTGTCAACGTTTTGCCGCTTTTCATGTGCTTTAAAGGCGATTCGTATCTACCTCCTGAAATCTGTTTCCTGCAATTCTGCCTTGATTTCAAATCCTCTTCTTTGCCTTCCCTCTATATATTTGTGGACGAGAGTTATCATTAATAACTCTGCAGGTTTGTGAATTGCAGTGCCCTGAACCTCCATTTTACAACTCGTTTTTATGGGAGCTGGCCGCAAAATCGCAGAATGGCTTCAGGCCCTGTTCTGGTTCCGGGGGGCAGGCTGAGCCTGTGGTTAATTCTTCTTTCTGATGGGAAAATAGAGTGACCTGTGCCTGTCCCAACACCAAGAGCTAGTCTCGTTGGTTCCACGTCTTCCCGTTTATCCTCAGGACAAATTGCAACCTGTATGGAACAGGAGGTTAAAGGTGCTGATGCTCCAAGTAGGGAGCTTGCTAGTAAAGCGGCTGGAATGGCGAACCCGGGCACAAGGAGATGAGAAATGAGGTGCGTTTTTGAAACCTTTCCCCATCACACGGTGTACCATCTTCTGGGTTTCTCATGCATGTTTTTGATGTAGGAAGATGCCCTTGAACCTGGAGATTTGGGACCCATGCGATGGGTACCACGCAGTATTCCTTTAAAGGGTCTGCGTTTGCTCACCCAACCTCACCAAACCTCTCAGCCCCAAGAGTGTCCACCCTTATGTCTCATCCAGCTGTGCGTCTAGATATGGTCAATCCAGGTTGCATCACAGCTCCTGAACGCATTGTGTAAGAATTTCTCTCTCTTTCACTGTCTTTGTTTCATGGGTGTTTCAAAGTAATTTATTTTTATAATGGGGTTTAGCTGCTTTTCACTGCTGTGTTTATGCCGCTTTACACCCACTTGACACACTAACAGAGAGATATCAATACATAGGTTTTACGATTATTATTAGTCATATATATTCTTGTGCGGTGAATAGGGCGTGTTGAGTCCAGTTCTCTGAGCAAGGAGTAGGTCTTGTCTATTACATATTGGGTTTATGGAACGGTATCTGAGCTAATTTGATACCCTTGTTTTATGTATCACCCCACCTCACCTTTCCCGTTAAGCAGCCATAGTGTGTTTTCTGCATGTGTGACTCTGTTCTGTTTTGTAATTCAGTTCAAGTGTAACGGTTTTTACATTCCCTCTATCAGTGATACCTTATGAGAAGTGTCCTTTTCTGTGTGACTTATTTCACTTAGAATCGTCGTACCTAAATCCACTCATCATGCTGCTACTAACCTTACGACATTGATTTCATGGCTGAGTGGTATTCCATTGTACATAAGGACCACAACTTCTTTATCCATTTTTCTCTTTCCTGGGATATTTAAGGTGGAATGAAGTGGAGGTCCTGGTCAACAGAGCAGCCCTAAACTTTGGGGTGCTTGTGTCTTGCTGATTTTTAATTTTCCCAATTTATACCCCCATGAGTGGAAGTGCCCTATGCTCTCTAAGCTGTGTTTTTCAGATGTTTCAGGACTCACCGGACACTTCTCCGGAGTGGCTCTTGGCAATTTACATCCCGCCCATCAGTGTAGCAAGGCTCCCATTTCTCCATGGCCTGTCCTGCATTTCTGGTTTTGACACATTTTTCAGCATGGCCCTTTTGACCGATGGGAAGCGAGACTTCTTTGTAGCGCTGATTTGCCTTTCCAGGTTCCTTGGTTGGCCAAAAAGGGCGTATGCGATTTTTCCTGAATATATTCAGGAAAAAACGCATACGCCCTTTTTGGCCAAGGGCATCATTGTCAACGTTTTGCCGCTTTTCATGTGCTTTAAAGGCGATTCGTATCTACCTCCTGAAATCTGTTTCCTCCAATTCTGCCTTGATTTCAAATCCTCTTCTTTGCCTTCCCTCAATATATTTGTGGACGAGAGTTATCATTAATAACTCTGCAGGTTTGTGAATTGCAGTGCCCTGAACCTCCATTTTACAACTCGTTTTTATGGGAGCTGGCGGCAAAATCGCAGAATGGCTTCAGGCCCTGTTCTGGTTCCGGGGGGCAGGCTGAGCCTGTGGTTAATTCTTCTTTCTGATGGGAAAATAGAGTGACCTGTGCCTGTCCCAACACCAAGAGCTAGTCTCTCGTTGGTTCCACGTCTTCCCGTTTATCCTCAGGACAAATTGCAACCTGTATGGAACAGGAGGTTAAAGGTGCTGATGCTCCAAGTAGGGAGCTTGCTAGTAAAGCGGCTGGAATGGCGAACCCGGGCACAAGGAGATGAGAAATGAGGTGCGTTTTAGAAACCTTTCCCCATCACACGGTGTACCATCTTCTGGGTTTCTCATGCATGTTTTTGATGTAGGAAGATGCCCTTGAACCTGGAGATTTGGGACCCATGCGATGGGTACCACGCAGTATTCCTTTAAAGGGTCTGCGTTTGCTCACCCAACCTCACCAAACCTCTCAGCCCCAAGAGTGTCCACCCTTATGTCTCATCCAGCTGTGCGTCTAGATATGGTCAATCCAGGTTGCATCACAGCCCCTGAACGCATTGTGTAAGAATTTCTCTCTCTTTCACTGTCTTTGTTTCATGGGTGTTTCAAAGTAATTTATTTTTATAATGGGGTTTAGCTGCTTTTCACTGCTGTGTTTATGCCGCTTTACACCCACTTGACACACTAACAGAGAGATATCAATACATAGGTTTTACGATTATTATTAGTCAGATATATTCTTGTGCGGTGAATAGGGCGTGTTGAGTCCAGTTCTCTGAGCAAGGAGTAGGTCTTGTCTATTACATATTGGGTTTATGGAACGGTATCTGAGCTAATTTGATACCCTTGTTTTATGTATCACCCCACCTCACCTTTCCCGTTAAGCAGCCATAGTGTGTTTTCTGCATGTGTGACTCTGTTCTGTTTTGTAATTCAGTTCAAGTGTAACGGTTTTTACATTCCCTCTATCAGTGATACCTTATGAGAAGTGTCCTTTTCTGTGTGACTTATTTCACTTAGAATCGTCGTACCTAAATCCACTCATCATGCTGCTACTAACCTTACGACATTGATTTCATGGCTGAGTGATATTCCATTGTACATAAGGACCACAACTTCTTTATCCATTTTTCTCTTTCCTGGGATATTTAAGGTGGAATGAAGTGGAGGTCCTGGTCAACAGAGCAGCCCTAAACTTTGGGGTGCTTGTGTCTTGCTGATTTTTAATTTTCCCAATTTATACCCCCATGAGTGGAAGTGCCCTATGCTCTCTAAGCTGTGTTTTTCAGATGTTTCAGGACTCACCGTACACTTCTCCGGAGTGGCTGTTGGCAATTTACATCCCGCCCATCAGTGTAGCAAGGCTCCCATTTCTCCATGGCCTGTCCTGCATTTCTGGTTTTGACACTTTTTTCAGCATGGCCCTTTTGACCGATGGGAAGCGAGACTTCTTTGTAGCGCTGATTTGCCTTTCCAGGTGGCTTGGTTGGCCAAAAAGGGCGTATGCGTTTTTTCCTGAATATATTCAGGAAAAAACGCATACGCCCTTTTTAGCCAAGGGCATCATTGTCAACGTTTTGCCGCTTTTCATGTGCTTTAAAGGCGATTCGTATCTACCTCCTGAAATCTGTTTCCTGCAATTCTGCCTTGATTTCAAATCCTCTTCTTTGCCTTCCCTCAATATATTTGTGGACGGGAGTTATCATTTATAACTCTGCAGGTTTGTGAATTGCAGTGCCCTGAACCTCCATTTTACAACTCGTTTTTATGGGAGCTGGCCGCAAAATCACAGAATGGCTTCAGGCCCTGTTCTGGTTCCGGGGGGCAGGCTGAGCCTGTGGTTAATTCTTCTTTCTGATGGGAAAATAGAGTGACCTGTGCCTGTCCCAACACCAAGAGCTAGTCTCTCGTTGGTTCCACGTCTTCCCGTTTATCCTCAGGACAAATTGCAACCTGCATGGAACAGGAGGTTAAAGGTGCTGATGCTCCAAGTAGGGAGCTTGCTAGTAAAGCGGCTGGAATGGCGAACCCGGGCACAAGGAGATGAGAAATGAGGTGCGTTTTAGAAACCTTTCCCCATCACACGGTGTACCATCTTCTGGGTTTCTCATGCATGTTTTTGATGTAGGAAGATGCCCTTGAACCTGGAGATTTGGGACCCATGCGATGGGTACCACGCAGTATTCCTTTAAAGGGTCTGCGTTTGCTCACCCAACCTCACCAAACCTCTCAGCCCCAAGAGTGTCCACCCTTATGTCTCATCCAGCTGTGCGTCTAGATATGGTCAATCCAGGTTGCATCACAGCCCCTGAACGCATTGTGTAAGAATTTCTCTCTCTTTCACTGTCTTTGTTTCATGGGTGTTTCAAAGTAATTTATTTTTATAATGGGGTTTAGCTGCTTTTCACTGCTGTGTTTATGCCGCTTTACACCCACTTGACACACTAACAGAGAGATATCAATACATAGGTTTTACGATTATTATTAGTCAGATATATTCTTGTGCGGTGAATAGGGCGTGTTGAGTCCAGTTCTCTGAGCCAGGAGTAGGTCTTGTCTATTACATATTGGGTTTATGGAACGGTATCTGAGCTAATTTGATACCCTTGTTTTATGTATCACCCCACCTCACCTTTCCCGTTAAGCAGCCATAGTGTGTTTTCTGCATGTGTGACTCTGTTCTGTTTTGTAATTCAGTTCAAGTGTAACGGTTTTTACATTCCCTCTATCAGTGATACCTTATGAGAAGTGTCCTTTTCTGTGTGACTTATTTCACTTAGAATCGTCGTACCTAAATCCACTCATCATGCTGCTACTAACCTTACGACATTGATTTCATGGCTGAGTGATATTCCATTGTACATAAGGACCACAACTTCTTTATCCATTTTTCTCTTTCCTGGGATATTTAAGGTGGAATGAAGTGGAGGTCCTGGTCAACAGAGCAGCCCTAAATTTTGGGGTGCTTGTGTCTTGCTGATTTTTAATTTTCCCAAATTATACCCCCATGAGTGGAAGTGCCCTATGCTCTCTAAGCTGTGTTTTTCAGATGTTTCAGGACTCACCGGACACTTCTCCGGAGTGGCTTTTGGCAATTTACATCCCGCCCATCAGTGTAGCAAGGCTCCCATTTCTCCATGGCCTGTCCTGCCTTTCTGGTTTTGACACTTTTTTCAGCATGGCCCTTTTGACCGATGGGAAGCGAGACTTCTTTGTAGCGCTGATTTGCCTTTCCAGGTTCCTTGGTTGGCCAAAAAGGGCGTATGCGATTTTTCCTGAATATATTCAGGAAAAAACGCATACGCCCTTTTTGGCCAAGGGCATCATTGTCAACGTTTTGCCGCTTTTCATGTGCTTTAAAGGCGATTCGTATCTACCTCCTGAAATCTGTTTCCTCCAATTCTGCCTTGATTTCAAATCCTCTTCTTTGCCTTCCCTCAATATATTTGTGGACGAGAGTTATCATTAATAACTCTGCAGGTTTGTGAATTGCAGTGCCCTGAACCTCCATTTTACAACTCGTTTTTATGGGAGCTGGCCGCAAAATCGCAGAATGGCTTCAGGCCCTGTTCTGGTTCCGGGGGGCAGGCTGAGCCTGTGGTTAATTCTTCTTTCTGATGGGAAAATAGAGTGACCTGTGCCTGTCCCAACACCAAGAGCTAGTCTCTCGTTGGTTCCACGTCTTCCCGTTTATCCTCAGGACAAATTGCAACCTGTATGGAACAGGAGGTTAAAGGTGCTGATGCTCCAAGTAGGGAGCTTGCTAGTAAAGCGGCTGGAATGGCGAACCCGGGCACAAGGAGATGAGAAATGAGGTGCGTTTTAGAAACCTTTCCCCATCACACGGTGTACCATCTTCTGGGTTTCTCATGCATGTTTTTGATGTAGGAAGATGCCCTTGAACCTGGAGATTTGGGACCCATGCGATGGGTACCACGCAGTATTCCTTTAAAGGGTCTGCGTTTGCTCACCCAACCTCACCAAACCTCTCAGCCCCAAGAGTGTCCACCCTTATGTCTCATCCAGCTGTGCGTCTAGATATGGTCAATCCAGGTTGCATCACAGCCCCTGAACGCATTGTGTAAGAATTTCTCTCTCTTTCACTGTCTTTGTTTCATGGGTGTTTCAAAGTAATTTATTTTTATAATGGGGTTTAGCTGCTTTTCACTGCTGTGTTTATGCCGCTTTACACCCACTTGACACACTAACAGAGAGATATCAATACATAGGTTTTACGATTATTATTAGTCAGATATATTCTTGTGCGGTGAATAGGGCGTGTTGAGTCCAGTTCTCTGAGCAAGGAGTAGGTCTTGTCTATTACATATTGGGTTTATGGAACGGTATCTGAGCTAATTTGATACCCTTGTTTTATGTATCACCCCACCTCACCTTTCCCGTTAAGCAGCCATAGTGTGTTTTCTGCATGTGTGACTCTGTTCTGTTTTGTAATTCAGTTCAAGTGTAACGGTTTTTACATTCCCTCTATCAGTGATACCTTATGAGAAGTGTCCTTTTCTGTGTGACTTATTTCACTTAGAATCGTCGTACCTAAATCCACTCATCATGCTGCTACTAACCTTACGACATTGATTTCATGGCTGAGTGATATTCCATTGTACATAAGGACCACAACTTCTTTATCCATTTTTCTCTTTCCTGGGATATTTAAGGTGGAATGAAGTGGAGGTCCTGGTCAACAGAGCAGCCCTAAACTTTGGGGTGCTTGTGTCTTGCTGATTTTTAATTTTCCCAATTTATACCCCCATGAGTGGAAGTGCCCTATGCTCTCTAAGCTGTGTTTTTCAGATGTTTCAGGACTCACCGTACACTTCTCCGGAGTGGCTGTTGGCAATTTACATCCCGCCCATCAGTGTAGCAAGGCTCCCATTTCTCCATGGCCTGTCCTGCATTTCTGGTTTTGACACTTTTTTCAGCATGGCCCTTTTGACCGATGGGAAGCGAGACTTCTTTGTAGCGCTGATTTGCCTTTCCAGGTGGCTTGGTTGGCCAAAAAGGGCGTATGCGTTTTTTCCTGAATATATTCAGGAAAAAACGCATACGCCCTTTTTGGCCAAGGGCATCATTGTCAACGTTTTGCCGCTTTTCATGTGCTTTAAAGGCGATTCGTATCTACCTCCTGAAATCTGTTTCCTGCAATTCTGCCTTGATTTCAAATCCTCTTCTTTGCCTTCCCTCAATATATTTGTGGACGGGAGTTATCATTTATAACTCTGCAGGTTTGTGAATTGCAGTGCCCTGAACCTCCATTTTACAACTCGTTTTTATGGGAGCTGGCCGCAAAATCACAGAATGGCTTCAGGCCCTGTTCTGGTTCCGGGGGGCAGGCTGAGCCTGTGGTTAATTCTTCTTTCTGATGGGAAAATAGAGTGACCTGTGCCTGTCCCAACACCAAGAGCTAGTCTCTCGTTGGTTCCACGTCTTCCCGTTTATCCTCAGGACAAATTGCAACCTGCATGGAACAGGAGGTTAAAGGTGCTGATGCTCCAAGTAGGGAGCTTGCTAGTAAAGCGGCTGGAATGGCGAACCCGGGCACAAGGAGATGAGAAATGAGGTGCGTTTTAGAAACCTTTCCCCATCACACGGTGTACCATCTTCTGGGTTTCTCATGCATGTTTTTGATGTAGGAAGATGCCCTTGAACCTGGAGATTTGGGACCCATGCGATGGGTACCACGCAGTATTCCTTTAAAGGGTCTGCGTTTGCTCACCCAACCCCACCAAACCTCTCAGCCCCAAGAGTGTCCACCCTTATGTCTCATCCAGCTGTGCGTCTAGATATGGTCAATCCAGGTTGCATCACAGCCCCTGAACGCATTGTGTAAGAATTTCTCTCTCTTTCACTGTCTTTGTTTCATGGGTGTTTCAAAGTAATTTATTTTTATAATGGGGTTTAGCTGCTTTTCACTGCTGTGTTTATGCCGCTTTACACCCACTTGACACACTAACAGAGAGATATCAATACATAGGTTTTACGATTATTATTAGTCAGATATATTCTTGTGCGGTGAATAGGGCGTGTTGAGTCCAGTTCTCTGAGCCAGGAGTAGGTCTTGTCTATTACATATTGGGTTTATGGAACGGTATCTGAGCTAATTTGATACCCTTGTTTTATGTATCACCCCACCTCACCTTTCCCGTTAAGCAGCCATAGTGTGTTTTCTGCATGTGTGACTCTGTTCTGTTTTGTAATTCAGTTCAAGTGTAACGGTTTTTACATTCCCTCTATCAGTGATACCTTATGAGAAGTGTCCTTTTCTGTGTGACTTATTTCACTTAGAATCGTCGTACCTAAATCCACTCATCATGCTGCTACTAACCTTACGACATTGATTTCATGGCTGAGTGATATTCCATTGTACATAAGGACCACAACTTCTTTATCCATTTTTCTCTTTCCTGGGATATTTAAGGTGGAATGAAGTGGAGGTCCTGGTCAACAGAGCAGCCCTAAATTTTGGGGTGCTTGTGTCTTGCTGATTTTTAATTTTCCCAAATTATACCCCCATGAGTGGAAGTGCCCTATGCTCTCTAAGCTGTGTTTTTCAGATGTTTCAGGACTCACCGGACACTTCTCCGGAGTGGCTTTTGGCAATTTACATCCCGCCCATCAGTGTAGCAAGGCTCCCATTTCTCCATGGCCTGTCCTGCCTTTCTGGTTTTGACACTTTTTTCAGCATGGCCCTTTTGACCGATGGGAAGCGAGACTTATTTGTAGCGCTGATTTGCCTTTCCAGGTTGCTTGGTTGGCCAAAAAGGGCGTATGCGTTTTTTCCTGAATATATTCAGGAAAAAACGCATACGCCCTTTTTGGCCAAGGGCATCATTGTCAACGTTTTGCCGCTTTTCATGTGCTTTAAAGGCGATTCGTATCTACCTCCTGAAATCTGTTTCCTCCAATTCTGCCTTGATTTCAAATCCTATTCTTTGCCTTCCCTCAATATATTTGTGGACGAGAGTTATCATTAATAACTCTGCAGGTTTGTGAATTGCAGTGCCCTGAACCTCCATTTTACAACTCGTTTTTATGGGAGCTGGCCGCAAAATCGCAGAATGGCTTCAGGCCCTGTTCTGGTTCCGGGGGGCAGGCTGAGCCTGTGGTTAATTCTTCTTTCTGATGGGAAAATAGAGTGACCTGTGCCTGTCCCAACACCAAGAGCTAGTCTCTCGTTGGTTCCACGTCTTCCCGTTTATCCTCAGGACAAATTGCAACCTGTATGGAACAGGAGGTTAAAGGTGCTGATGCTCCAAGTAGGGAGCTTGCTAGTAAAGCGGCTGGAATGGCGAACCCGGGCACAAGGAGATGAGAAATGAGGTGCGTTTTAGAAACCTTTCCCCATCACACGGTGTACCATCTTCTGGGTTTCTCATGCATGTTTTTGATGTAGGAAGATGCCCTTGAACCTGGAGATTTGGGACCCATGCGATGGGTACCACGCAGTATTCCTTTAAAGGGTCTGCGTTTGCTC
Organism: Balaenoptera borealis; assembly: GCF_965194805.1. Classification (NCBI taxonomy): domain Eukaryota; kingdom Metazoa; phylum Chordata; class Mammalia; order Artiodactyla; family Balaenopteridae; genus Balaenoptera; species Balaenoptera borealis. Next base: position 336,491 of record NW_028123969.1, on the reverse strand, counting down.
ACCCAACCTCACCAAACCTCTCAGCCCCAAGAGTGTCCACCCTTATGTCTCATCCAGCTGTGCGTCTAGATATGGTCAATCCAGGTTGCATCACAGCCCCTGAACGCATTGTGTAAGAATTTCTCTCTCTTTCACTGTCTTTGTTTCATGGGTGTTTCAAAGTAATTTATTTTTATAATGGGGTTTAGCTGCTTTTCACTGCTGTGTTTATGCCGCTTTACACCCACTTGACACACTAACAGAGAGATATCAATACATAGGTTTTACGATTATTATTAGTCAGATATATTCTTGTGCGGTGAATAGGGCGTGTTGAGTCCAGTTCTCTGAGCAAGGAGTAGGTCTTGTCTATTACATATTGGGTTTATGGAACGGTATCTGAGCTAATTTGATACCCTTGTTTTATGTATCACCCCACCTCACCTTTCCCGTTAAGCAGCCATAGTGTGTTTTCTGCATGTGTGACTCTGTTCTGTTTTGTAATTCAGTTCAAGTGTAACGGTTTTTACATTCCCTCTATCAGTGATACCTTATGAGAAGTGTCCTTTTCTGTGTGACTTATTTCACTTAGAATCGTCGTACCTAAATCCACTCATTATGCTGCTACTAACCTTACGACATTGATTTCATGGCTGAGTGATATTCCATTGTACATAAGGACCACAACTTCTTTATCCATTTTTCTCTTTCCTGGGATATTTAAGGTGGAATGAAGTGGAGGTCCTGGTCAACAGAGCAGCCCTAAACTTTGGGGTGCTTGTGTCTTGCTGATTTTTAATTTTCCCAATTTATACCCCCATGAGTGGAAGTGCCCTATGCTCTCTAAGCTGTGTTTTTCAGATGTTTCAGGACTCACCGTACACTTCTCCGGAGTGGCTGTTGGCAATTTACATCCCGCCCATCAGTGTAGCAAGGCTCCCATTTCTCCATGGCCTGTCCTGCATTTCTGGTTTTGACACTTTTTTCAGCATGGCCCTTTTGACCGATGGGAAGCGAGACTTCTTTGTAGCGCTGATTTGCCTTTCCAGGTGGCTTGGTTGGCCAAAAAGGGCGTATGCGTTTTTTCCTGAATATATTCAGGAAAAAACGCATACGCCCTTTTTGGCCAAGGGCATCATTGTCAACGTTTTGCCGCTTTTCATGTGCTTTAAAGGCGATTCGTATCTACCTCCTGAAATCTGTTTCCTGCAATTCTGCCTTGATTTCAAATCCTCTTCTTTGCCTTCCCTCAATATATTTGTGGACGGGAGTTATCATTTATAACTCTGCAGGTTTGTGAATTGCAGTGCCCTGAACCTCCATTTTACAACTCGTTTTTATGGGAGCTGGCCGCAAAATCACAGAATGGCTTCAGGCCCTGTTCTGGTTCCGGGGGGCAGGCTGAGCCTGTGGTTAATTCTTCTTTCTGATGGGAAAATAGAGTGACCTGTGCCTGTCCCAACACCAAGAGCTAGTCTCTCGTTGGTTCCACGTCTTCCCGTTTATCCTCAGGACAAATTGCAACCTGCATGGAACAGGAGGTTAAAGGTGCTGATGCTCCAAGTAGGGAGCTTGCTAGTAAAGCGGCTGGAATGGCGAACCCGGGCACAAGGAGATGAGAAATGAGGTGCGTTTTAGAAACCTTTCCCCATCACACGGTGTACCATCTTCTGGGTTTCTCATGCATGTTTTTGATGTAGGAAGATGCCCTTGAACCTGGAGATTTGGGACCCATGCGATGGGTACCACGCAGTATTCCTTTAAAGGGTCTGCGTTTGCTCACCCAACCTCACCAAACCTCTCAGCCCCAAGAGTGTCCACCCTTATGTCTCATCCAGCTGTGCGTCTAGATATGGTCAATCCAGGTTGCATCACAGCCCCTGAACGCATTGTGTAAGAATTTCTCTCTCTTTCACTGTCTTTGTTTCATGGGTGTTTCAAAGTAATTTATTTTTATAATGGGGTTTAGCTGCTTTTCACTGCTGTGTTTATGCCGCTTTACACCCACTTGACACACTAACAGAGAGATATCAATACATAGGTTTTACGATTATTATTAGTCAGATATATTCTTGTGCGGTGAATAGGGCGTGTTGAGTCCAGTTCTCTGAGCCAGGAGTAGGTCTTGTCTATTACATATTGGGTTTATGGAACGGTATCTGAGCTAATTTGATACCCTTGTTTTATGTATCACCCCACCTCACCTTTCCCGTTAAGCAGCCATAGTGTGTTTTCTGCATGTGTGACTCTGTTCTGTTTTGTAATTCAGTTCAAGTGTAACGGTTTTTACATTCCCTCTATCAGTGATACCTTATGAGAAGTGTCCTTTTCTGTGTGACTTATTTCACTTAGAATCGTCGTACCTAAATCCACTCATCATGCTGCTACTAACCTTACGACATTGATTTCATGGCTGAGTGATATTCCATTGTACATAAGGACCACAACTTCTTTATCCATTTTTCTCTTTCCTGGGATATTTAAGGTGGAATGAAGTGGAGGTCCTGGTCAACAGAGCAGCCCTAAATTTTGGGGTGCTTGTGTCTTGCTGATTTTTAATTTTCCCAAATTATACCCCCATGAGTGGAAGTGCCCTATGCTCTCTAAGCTGTGTTTTTCAGATGTTTCAGGACTCACCGGACACTTCTCCGGAGTGGCTTTTGGCAATTTACATCCCGCCCATCAGTGTAGCAAGGCTCCCATTTCTCCATGGCCTGTCCTGCCTTTCTGGTTTTGACACTTTTTTCAGCATGGCCCTTTTGACCGATGGGAAGCGAGACTTATTTGTAGCGCTGATTTGCCTTTCCAGGTTGCTTGGTTGGCCAAAAAGGGCGTATGCGTTTTTTCCTGAATATATTCAGGAAAAAACGCATACGCCCTTTTTGGCCAAGGGCATCATTGTCAACGTTTTGCCGCTTTTCATGTGCTTTAAAGGCGATTCGTATCTACCTCCTGAAATCTGTTTCCTCCAATTCTGCCTTGATTTCAAATCCTATTCTTTGCCTTCCCTCAATATATTTGTGGACGAGAGTTATCATTAATAACTCTGCAGGTTTGTGAATTGCAGTGCCCTGAACCTCCATTTTACAACTCGTTTTTATGGGAGCTGGCCGCAAAATCGCAGAATGGCTTCAGGCCCTGTTCTGGTTCCGGGGGGCAGGCTGAGCCTGTGGTTAATTCTTCTTTCTGATGGGAAAATAGAGTGACCTGTGCCTGTCCCAACACCAAGAGCTAGTCTCTCGTTGGTTCCACGTCTTCCCGTTTATCCTCAGGACAAATTGCAACCTGTATGGAACAGGAGGTTAAAGGTGCTGATGCTCCAAGTAGGGAGCTTGCTAGTAAAGCGGCTGGAATGGCGAACCCGGGCACAAGGAGATGAGAAATGAGGTGCGTTTTAGAAACCTTTCCCCATCACACGGTGTACCATCTTCTGGGTTTCTCATGCATGTTTTTGATGTAGGAAGATGCCCTTGAACCTGGAGATTTGGGACCCATGCGATGGGTACCACGCAGTATTCCTTTAAAGGGTCTGCGTTTGCTCACCCAACCTCACCAAACCTCTCAGCCCCAAGAGTGTCCACCCTTATGTCTCATCCAGCTGTGCGTCTAGATATGGTCAATCCAGGTTGCATCACAGCCCCTGAACGCATTGTGTAAGAATTTCTCTCTCTTTCACTGTCTTTGTTTCATGGGTGTTTCAAAGTAATTTATTTTTATAATGGGGTTTAGCTGCTTTTCACTGCTGTGTTTATGCCGCTTTACACCCACTTGACACACTAACAGAGAGATATCAATACATAGGTTTTACGATTATTATTAGTCAGATATATTCTTGTGCGGTGAATAGGGCGTGTTGAGTCCAGTTCTCTGAGCAAGGAGTAGGTCTTGTCTATTACATATTGGGTTTATGGAACGGTATCTGAGCTAATTTGATACCCTTGTTTTATGTATCACCCCACCTCACCTTTCCCGTTAAGCAGCCATAGTGTGTTTTCTGCATGTGTGACTCTGTTCTGTTTTGTAATTCAGTTCAAGTGTAACGGTTTTTACATTCCCTCTATCAGTGATACCTTATGAGAAGTGTCCTTTTCTGTGTGACTTATTTCACTTAGAATCGTCGTACCTAAATCCACTCATTATGCTGCTACTAACCTTACGACATTGATTTCATGGCTGAGTGATATTCCATTGTACATAAGGACCACAACTTCTTTATCCATTTTTCTCTTTCCTGGGATATTTAAGGTGGAATGAAGTGGAGGTCCTGGTCAACAGAGCAGCCCTAAACTTTGGGGTGCTTGTGTCTTGCTGATTTTTAATTTTCCCAATTTATACCCCCATGAGTGGAAGTGCCCTATGCTCTCTAAGCTGTGTTTTTCAGATGTTTCAGGACTCACCGGACACTTCTCCGGAGTGGCTGTTGGCAATTTACATCCCGCCCATCAGTGTAGCAAGGCTCCCATTTCTCCATGGCCTGTCCTGCATTTCTGGTTTTGACACTTTTTTCAGCATGGCCCTTTTGACCGATGGGAAGCGAGACTTCTTTGTAGCGCTGATTTGCCTTTCCAGGTGGCTTGGTTGGCCAAAAAGGGCGTATGCGTTTTTTCCTGAATATATTCAGGAAAAAACGCATACGCCCTTTTTGGCCAAGGGCATCATTGTCAACGTTTTGCCGCTTTTCATGTGCTTTAAAGGCGATTCGTATCTACCTCCTGAAATCTGTTTCCTGCAATTCTGCCTTGATTTCAAATCCTCTTCTTTGCCTTCCCTCAATATATTTGTGGACGGGAGTTATCATTTATAACTCTGCAGGTTTGTGAATTGCAGTGCCCTGAACCTCCATTTTACAACTCGTTTTTATGGGAGCTGGCCGCAAAATCACAGAATGGCTTCAGGCCCTGTTCTGGTTCCGGGGGGCAGGCTGAGCCTGTGGTTAATTCTTCTTTCTGATGGGAAAATAGAGTGACCTGTGCCTGTCCCAACACCAAGAGCTAGTCTCTCGTTGGTTCCACGTCTTCCCGTTTATCCTCAGGACAAATTGCAACCTGCATGGAACAGGAGGTTAAAGGTGCTGATGCTCCAAGTAGGGAGCTTGCTAGTAAAGCGGCTGGAATGGCGAACCCGGGCACAAGGAGATGAGAAATGAGGTGCGTTTTAGAAACCTTTCCCCATCACACGGTGTACCATCTTCTGGGTTTCTCATGCATGTTTTTGATGTAGGAAGATGCCCTTGAACCTGGAGATTTGGGACCCATGCGATGGGTACCACGCAGTATTCCTTTAAAGGGTCTGCGTTTGCTCACCCAACCTCACCAAACCTCTCAGCCCCAAGAGTGTCCACCCTTATGTCTCATCCAGCTGTGCGTCTAGATATGGTCAATCCAGGTTGCATCACAGCCCCTGAACGCATTGTGTAAGAATTTCTCTCTCTTTCACTGTCTTTGTTTCATGGGTGTTTCAAAGTAATTTATTTTTATAATGGGGTTTAGCTGCTTTTCACTGCTGTGTTTATGCCGCTTTACACCCACTTGACACACTAACAGAGAGATATCAATACATAGGTTTTACGATTATTATTAGTCAGATATATTCTTGTGCGGTGAATAGGGCGTGTTGAGTCCAGTTCTCTGAGCCAGGAGTAGGTCTTGTCTATTACATATTGGGTTTATGGAACGGTATCTGAGCTAATTTGATACCCTTGTTTTATGTATCACCCCACCTCACCTTTCCCGTTAAGCAGCCATAGTGTGTTTTCTGCATGTGTGACTCTGTTCTGTTTTGTAATTCAGTTCAAGTGTAACGGTTTTTACATTCCCTCTATCAGTGATACCTTATGAGAAGTGTCCTTTTCTGTGTGACTTATTTCACTTAGAATCGTCGTACCTAAATCCACTCATCATGCTGCTACTAACCTTACGACATTGATTTCATGGCTGAGTGATATTCCATTGTACATAAGGACCACAACTTCTTTATCCATTTTTCTCTTTCCTGGGATATTTAAGGTGGAATGAAGTGGAGGTCCTGGTCAACAGAGCAGCCCTAAACTTTGGGGTGCTTGTGTCTTGCTGATTTTTAATTTTCCCAATTTATACCCCCATGAGTGGAAGTGCCCTATGCTCTCTAAGCTGTGTTTTTCAGATGTTTCAGGACTCACCGGACACTTCTCCGGAGTGGCTCTTGGCAATTTACATCCCGCCCATCAGTGTAGCAAGGCTCCCATTTCTCCATGGCCTGTCCTGCATTTCTGGTTTTGACACTTTTTTCATCATGGCCCTTTTGACCGATGGGAAGCGAGACTTATTTGTAGCGCTGATTTGCCTTTCCAGGTTGCTTGGTTGGCCAAAAAGGGCGTATGCGTTTTTTCCTGAATATATTCAGGAAAAAACGCATACGCCCTTTTTGGCCAAGGGCATCATTGTCAACGTTTTGCCGCTTTTCATGTGCTTTAAAGGCGATTCGTATCTACCTCCTGAAATCTGTTTCCTGCAATTCTGCCTTGATTTCAGATCCTCTTCTTTGCCTTCCCTCAATATATTTGTGGACGAGAGTTATCATTTATAACTCTGCAGGTTTGTGAATTGCAGTGCCCTGAACCTCCATTTTACAACTCGTTTTTATGGGAGCTGGCCGCAAAATCGCAGAATGGCTTCAGGCCCTGTTCTGGTTCCGGGGGGCAGGCTGAGCCTGTGGTTAATTCTTCTTTCTGATGGGAAAATAGAGTGACCTGTGCCTGTCTCAACACCAAGAGCTAGTCTCTCGTTGGTTCCACGTCTTCCCGTTTATCCTCAGGACAAATTGCAACCTGTATGGAACAGGAGGTTAAAGGTGCTGATGCTCCAAGTAGGGAGCTTGCTAGTAAAGCGGCTGGAATGGCGAACCCGGGCACAAGGAGATGAGAAATGAGGTGCGTTTTAGAAACCTTTCCCCATCACACGGTGTACCATCTTCTGGGTTTCTCATGCATGTTTTTGATGTAGGAAGATGCCCTTGAACCTGGAGATTTGGGACCCATGCGATGGGTACCACGCAGTATTCCTTTAAAGGGTCTGCGTTTGCTCACCCAACCTCACCAAACCTCTCAGCCCCAAGAGTGTCCACCCTTATGTCTCATCCAGCTGTGGGTCTAGATATGGTCAATCCAGGTTGCATCACAGCCCCTGAACGCATTGTGTAAGAATTTCTCTCTCTTTCACTGTCTTTGTTTCATGGGTGTTTCAAAGTAATTTATTTTTATAATGGGGTTTAGCTGCTTTTCACTGCTGTGTTTATGCCGCTTTACACCCACTTGACACACTAACAGAGAGATATCAATACATAGGTTTTACGATTATTATTAGTCAGATATATTCTTGTGCGGTGAATAGGGCATGTTGAGTCCAGTTCTCTGAGCAAGGAGTAGGTCTTGTCTATTACATATTGGGTTTATGGAACGGTATCTGAGCTAATTTGATACCCTTGTTTTATGTATCACCCCACCTCACCTTTCCCGTTAAGCAGCCATAGTGTGTTTTCTGCATGTGTGACTCTGTTCTGTTTTGTAATTCAGTTCAAGTGTAACGGTTTTTACATTCCCTCTATCAGTGATACCTTATGAGAAGTGTCCTTTTCTGTGTGACTTATTTCACTTAGAATCGTCGTACCTAAATCCACTCATCATGCTGCTACTAACCTTACGACATTGATTTCATGGCTGAGTGATATTCCATTGTACATAAGGACCACAACTTCTTTATCCATTTTTCTCTTTCCTGGGATATTTAAGGTGGAATGAAGTGGAGGTCCTGGTCAACAGAGCAGCCCTAAACTTTGGGGTGCTTGTGTCTTGCTGATTTTTAATTTTCCCAATTTATACCCCCATGAGTGGAAGTGCCCTATGCTCTCTAAGCTGTGTTTTTCAGATGTTTCAGGACTCACCGGACACTTCTGCAGAGTGGCTCTTGGCAATTTACATCCCGCCCATCAGTGTAGCAAGGCTCCCATTTCTCCATGGCCTGTCCTGCATTTCTGGTTTTGACACTTTTTTCAGCATGGCCCTTTTGACCGATGGGAAGCGAGACTTCTTTGTAGCGCTGATTTGCCTTTCCAGGTTCCTTGGTTGGCCAAAAAGGGCGTATGCGTTTTTTCCTGAATATATTCAGGAAAAAACGCATACGCCCTTTTTGGCCAAGGGCATCATTGTCAAAGTTTTGCCGCTTTTCATGTGCTTTAAAGGTGATTCGTATCTACCCCCTGAAATCTGTTTCCTGCAATTCTGCCTTGATTTCAAATCCTCTTCTTTGCCTTCCCTCAATATATTTGTGGACGAGAGTTATCATTTATAACTCTGCAGGTTTGTGAATTGCAGTGCCCTGAACCTCCATTTTACAACTCGTTTTTATGGGAGCTGGCCGCAAAATCGCAGAATGGCTTCAGGCCCTGTTCTGGTTCCGGGGGGTAGGCTGAGCCTGTGGTTAATTCTTCTTTCTGATGGGAAAATAGAGTGACCTGTGCCTGTCCCAACACCAAGAGCTAGTCTCTCGTTGGTTCCACGTCTTCCCGTTTATCCTCAGGACAAATTGCAACCTGTACGGAACAGGAGGTTAAGGTGCTGATGCTCCAAGTAGGGAGCTTGCTAGTAAAGCGGCTGGAATGGCGAACCCGGGCACAAGGAGATGAGAAATGAGGTGCGTTTTAGAAACCTTTCCCCATCACACGGTGTACCATCTTCTGGGTTTCTCATGCATGTTTTTGATGTAGGAAGATGCCCTTGAACCTGGAGATTTGGGACCCATGCGATGGGTACCACGCAGTATTCCTTTAAAGGGTCTGCGTTTGCTCACCCAACCTCACCAAACCTCTCAGCCCCAAGAGTGTCCACCCTTATGTCTCATCCAGCTGTGCGTCTAGATATGGTCAATCCAGGTTGCATCACAGCCCCTGAACGCATTGTGTAAGAATTTCTCTCTCTTTCACTGTCTTTGTTTCATGGGTGTTTCAAAGTAATTTATTTTTATAATGGGGTTTAGCTGCTTTTCACTGCTGTGTTTATGCCGCTTTACACCCACTTGACACACTAACAGAGAGATATCAATACATAGGTTTTACGATTATTATTAGTCAGATATATTCTTGTGCGGTGAATAGGGCGTGTTGAGTCCAGTTCTCTGAGCAAGGAGTAGGTCTTGTCTATTACATATTGGGTTTATGGAACGGTATCTGAGCTAATTTGATACCCTTGTTTTATGTATCACCCCACCTCACCTTTCCCGTTAAGCAGCCATAGTGTGTTTTCTGCATGTGTGACTCTGTTCTGTTTTGTAATTCAGTTCAAGTGTAACGGTTTCTACATTCCCTCTATCAGTGATACCTTATGAGAAGTGTCCTTTTCTGTGTGACTTATTTCACTTAGAATCGTCGTACCTAAATCCACTCATCATGCTGCTACTAACCTTACGACATTGATTTCATGGCTGAGTGGTATTCCATTGTACAAAAGGACCACAACTTCTTTATCCATTTTTCTCTTTCCTGGGATATTTAAGGTGGAATGAATTGGAGGTCCTGGTCAACAGAGCAGCCCTAAACTTTGGGGTGCTTGTGTCTTGCTGATTTTTAATTTTCCCAATTTATACCCCCATGAGTGGAAGTGCCCTATGCTCTCTAAGCTGTGTTTTTCAGATGTTTCAGGACTCACCGGACAGTTCTCCGGAGTGGCTCTTGGCAATTTACATCCCGCCCATCAGTGTAGCAAGGCTCCCATTTCTCCATGGCCTGTCCTGCATTTCTGGTTTTGACACTTTTTTCAGCATGACCCTTTTGACCGATGGGAAGCGAGACTTCTTTGTAGCGCTGATTTGCCTTTCCAGGTGGCTTGGTTGGCCAAAAAGGGCGTATGCGTTTTTTCCTGAATATATTCAGGAAAAAACGCATACGCCCTTTTTGGCCAAGGGCATCATTGTCAACGTTTTGCCGCTTTTCATGTGCTTTAAAGGCGATTCGTATCTACCTCCTGAAATCTGTTTCCTGCAATTCTGCCTTGATTTCAAATCCTCTTCTTTGCCTTCCCTCAATATATTTGTGGACGGGAGTTATCATTTATAACTCTGCAGGTTTGTGAATTGCAGTGCCCTGAACCTCCATTTTACAACTCGTTTTTATGGGAGCTGGCCGCAAAATCGCAGAATGGCTTCAGGCCCTGTTCTGGTTCCGGGGGGCAGGCTGAGCCTGTGGTTAATTCTTCTTTTTGATGGGAAAATAGAGTGACCTGTGCCTGTCCCAACACCAAGAGCTAGTCTCTCGTTGGTTCCACGTCTTCCCGTTTATCCTCAGGACAAATTGCAACCTGCATGGAACAGGAGGTTAAAAGTGCTGATGCTCCAAGTAGGGAGCTTGCTAGTAAAGCGGCTGGAATGGCGAACCCGGGCACAAGGAGATGAGAAATGAGGTGCGTTTTAGAAACCTTTCCCCATCACACGGTGTACCATCTTCTGGGTTTCTCATGCATGTTTTTGATGTAGGAAGATGCCCTTGAACCTGGAGATTTGGAACCCATGCGATGGGTACCACGCAGTATTCCTTTAAAGGGTCTGCGTTTGCTCACCCAACCTCACCAAACCTCTCAGCCCCAAGAGTGTCCACCCTTATGTCTCATCCAGCTGTGCGTCTAGATATGGTCAATCCAGGTTGCATCACAGCCCCTGAACGCATTGTGTAAGAATTTCTCTCTCTTTCACTGTCTTTGTTTCATGGGTGTTTCAAAGTAATTTATTTTTATAATGGGGTTTAGCTGCTTTTCACTGCTGTGTTTATGCCGCTGTACACCCACTTGACACACTAACAGAGAGATATCAATACATAGGTTTTACGATTATTATTAGTCAGATATATTCTTGTGCGGTGAATAGGGCGTGTTGAGTCCAGTTCTCTGAGCCAGGAGTAGGTCTTGTCTATTACATATTGGGTTTATGGAACGGTATCTGAGCTAATTTGATACCCTTGTTTTATGTATCACCCCACCTCACCTTTCCCGTTAAGCAGCCATAGTGTGTTTTCTGCATGTGTGACTCTGTTCTGTTTTGTAATTCAGTTCAAGTGTAACGGTTTTTACATTCCCTCTATCAGTGATACCTTATGAGAAGTGTCCTTTTCTGTGTGACTTATTTCACTTAGAATCGTCGTACCTAAATCCACTCATCATGCTGCTACTAACCTTACGACATTGATTTCATGGCTGAGTGGTATTCCATTGTACATAAGGACCACAACTTCTTTATCCATTTTTCTCTTTCCTGGGATATTTAAGGTGGAATGAAGTGGAGGTCCTGGTCAACAGAGCAGCCCTGAACTTTGGGGTGCTTGTGTCTTGCTGATTTTTAATTTTCCCAATTTATACCCACATGAGTGGAAGTGCCCTATGCTCTCTAAGCTGTGTTTTTCAGATGTTTCAGGACTCACCGGACACTTCTCCGGAGTGGCTCTTGGCAATTTACATCCCGCCCATCAGTGTAGCAAGGCTCCCATTTCTCCATGGCCTGTCCTGCATTTCTGGTTTTGACACTTTTTTCAGCATGGCCCTTTTGACCGATGGGAAGCGAGACTTCTTTGTAGCGCTGATTTGCCTTTCCAGGTTGCTTGGTTGGCCAAAAAGGGCATATGCGATTTTTCCTGAATATATTCAGGAAAAAACGCATACGCCCTTTTTGGCCAAGGGCATCATTGTCAACGTTTTGCCGCTTTTCATGTGCTTTAAAGGCGATTCGTATCTACCTCCTGAAATCTGTTTCCTGCAATTCTGCCTTGATTTCAAATCCTATTCTTTGCCTTCCCTCAATATATTTGTGGACGAGAGTTATCATTAATAACTCTGCAGGTTTGTGAATTGCAGTGCCCTGAACCTCCATTTTACAACTCGTTTTTATGGGAGCTGGCCGCAAAATCGCAGAATGGCTTCAGGCCCTGTTCTGGTTCCGTGGGGCAGGCTGAGCCTGTGGTTAATTCTTCTTTCTGATGGGAAAATAGAGTGACCTGTGCCTGTCCCAACACCAAGAGCTAGTCTCTCGTTGGTTCCACGTCTTCCCGTTTATCCTCAGGACAAATTGCAACCTGTATGGAACAGGAGGTTAAAGGTGCTGATGCTCCAAGTAGGGAGCTTGCTAGTAAAGCGGCTGGAATGGCGAACCCGGGCACAAGGAGATGAGAAATGAGGTGCGTTTTAGAAACCTTTCCCCATCACACGGTGTACCATCTTCTGGGTTTCTCATGCATGTTTCTGATGTAGGAAGATGCCCTTGAACCTGGAGATTTGGGACCCATGCGATGGGTACCACGCAGTATTCCTTTAAAGGGTCTGCGTTTGCTCACCCAACCTCACCAAACCTCTCAGCCCCAAGAGTGTCCACCCTTATGTCTCATCCAGCTGTGCGTCTAGATATGGTCAATCCAGGTTGCATCACAGCCCCTGAACGCATTGTGTAAGAATTTCTCTCTCTTTCACTGTCTTTGTTTCATGGGTGTTTCAAAGTAATTTATTTTTATAATGGGGTTTAGCTGCTTTTCACTGCTGTGTTTATGCCGCTTTACACCCACTTGACACACTAACAGAGAGATATCAATACATAGGTTTTACGATTATTATTAGTCAGATATATTCTTGTGCGGTGAATAGGGCGTGTTGAGTCCAGTTCTCTGAGCCAGGAGTAGGTCTTGTCTATTACATATTGGGTTTATGGAACGGTATCTGAGCTAATTTGATACCCTTGTTTTATGTATCACCCCACCTCACCTTTCCCGTTAAGCAGCCATAGTGTGTTTTCTGCATGTGTGACTCTGTTCTGTTTTGTAATTCAGTTCAAGTGTAACGGTTTTTACATTCCCTCTATCAGTGATACCTTATGAGAAGTGTCCTTTTCTGTGTGACTTATTTCACTTAGAATTGTCGTACCTAAATCCACTCATCATGCTGCTACTAACCTTACGACATTGATTTCATGGCTGAGTGATATTCCATTGTACATAAGGACCACAACTTCTTTATCCATTTTTCTCTTTCCTGGGATATTTAAGGTGGAATGAAGTGGAGGTCCTGGTCAACAGAGCAGCCCTAAACTTTGGGGTGCTTGTGTCTTGCTGATTTTTAATTTTCCCAATTTATACCCCCATGAGTGGAAGTGCCCTATGCTCTCTAAGCTGTGTTTTTCAGATGTTTCAGGACTCACCGGACACTTCTCCGGAGTGGCTCTTGGCAATTTACATCCCGCCCATCAGTGTAGCAAGGCTCCCATTTCTCCATGGCCTGTCCTGCATTTCTGGTTTTGACACTTTTTTCAGCATGGCCCTTTTGACCGATGGGAAGCGAGACTTCTTTGTAGCGCTGATTTGCCTTTCCAGGTTCCTTGGTTGGCCAAAAAGGGCGTATGCGTTTTTTCCTGAATATATTCAGGAAAAAACGCATACGCCCTTTTTGGCCAAGGGCATCATTGTCAACGTTTTGCCGCTTTTCATGTGCTTTAAAGGCGATTCGTATCTACCTCCTGAAATCTGTTTCCTGCAATTCTGCCTTGATTTCAAATCCTCTTCTTTGCCTTCCCTCAATATATTTGTGGACGAGAGTTATCATTAATAACTCTGCAGGTTTGTGAATTGCAGTGCCCTGAACCTCCATTTTACAACTCGTTTTTATGGGAGCTGGCCGCAAAATCGCAGAATGGCTTCAGGCCCTGTTCTGGTTCCGTGGGGCAGGCTGAGCCTGTGGTTAATTCTTCTTTCTGATGGGAAAATAGAGTGACCTGTGCCTGTCCCAACACCAAGAGCTAGTCTCTCGTTGGTTCCACGTCTTCCCGTTTATCCTCAGGACAAATTGCAACCCGCATGGAACAGGAGGTTAAAGGTGCTGATGCTCCAAGTAGGGAGCTTGCTAGTAAAGCGGCTGGAATGGCGAACCCGGGCACAAGGAGATGAGAAATGAGGTGCGTTTTAGAAACCTTTCCCCATCACACGGTGTACCATCTTCTGGGTTTCTCATGTATGTTTTTGATGTAGGAAGATGCCCTTGAACCTGGAGATTTGGGACCCATGAGATGGGTACCACGCAGTATTACTTTAAAGGGTCTGCGTTTGCTCACCCAACCTCACCAAACCTCTCAGCCCCAAGAGTGTCCACCCTTATGTCTCATCCAGCTGTGCGTCTAGATATGGTCAATCCAGGTTGCATCACAGCCCCTGAACGCATTGTGTAAGAATTTCTCTCTCTTTCACTGTCTTTGTTTCATGGGTGTTTCAAAGTAATTTATTTTTATAATGGGGTTTAACTGCTTTTCACTGCTGTGTTTATGCCGCTTTACACCCACTTGACACACTAACAGAGAGATATCAATACATAGGTTTTACGATTATTATTAGTCAGATATATTCTTGTGCGGTGAATAGGGCGTGTTGAGTCCAGTTCTCTGAGCAAGGAGTAGGTCTTGTCTATTACATATTGGGTTTATGGAACGGTATCTGAGCTAATTTGATACCCTTGTTTTATGTATCACCCCACCTCACCTTTCCCGTTAAGCAGCCATAGTGTGTTTTCTGCATGTGTGACTCTGTTCTGTTTTGTAATTCAGTTCCAGTGTAACGGTTTTTACATTCCCTCTATCAGTGATACCTTATGAGAAGTGTCCTTTTCTGTGTGACTTATTTCACTTAGAATCGTCGTACCTAAATCCACTCATTATGCTGCTACTAACCTTACGACATTGATTTCCTGGCTGAGTGATATTCCAATGTACATAAGGACCACAACTTCTTTATCCATTTTTCTCTTTCCTGGGATATTTAAGGTGGAATGAAGTGGAGGTCCTGGTCAACAGAGCAGCCCTAAACTTTGGGGTGCTTGTGTCTTGCTGATTTTTAATTTTCCCAATTTATACCCCCATGAGTGGAAGTGCCCTATGCTCTCTAAGCTGTGTTTTTCAGATGTTTCAGGACTCACCGGACACTTCTCCGGAGTGGCTCTTGGCAATTTACATCCCGCCCATCAGTGTAGCAAGGCTCCCATTTCTCCATGGCCTGTCCTGCATTTCTGGTTTTGACACTTTTTTCAGCATGGCCCTTTTGACCGATGGGAAGCGAGACTTCTTTGTAGCGCTGATTTGCCTTTCCAGGTGGCTTGGTTGGCCAAAAAGGGCGTATGCGTTTTTTCCTGAATATATTCAGGAAAAAACGCATACGCCCTTTTTGGCCAAGGGCATCATTGTCAACGTTTTGCCGCTTTTCATGTGCTTTAAAGGCGATTCGTATCTACCTCCTGAAATCTGTTTCCTGCAATTCTGCCTTGATTTCAAATCCTCTTCTTTGCCTTCCCTCAATATATTTGTGGACGACAGTTATCATTTATAACTCTGCAGGTTTGTGAATTGCAGTGCCCTGAACCTCCATTTTACAACTCGTTTTTAGGGGAGATGGCCGCAAAATCGCAGAATGGCTTCAGGCCCTGTTCTGGTTCCGGGGGGCAGGCTGAGCCTGTGGTTAATTCTTCTTTCTGATGGGAAAATAGAGTGACCTGTGCCTGTCTCAACACCAAGAGCTAGTCTCTCGTTGGTTCCACGTCTTCCCGTTTATCCTCAGGACAAATTGCAACCTGTATGGAACAGGAGGTTAAAGGTGCTGATGCTCCAAGTAGGGAGCTTGCTAGTAAAGCGGCTGGAATGGCGAACCCGGGCACAAGGAGTTGAGAAATGAGGTGCGTTTTAGAAACCTTTCCCCATCACACGGTGTACCATCTTCTGGGTTTCTCATGCATGTTTTTGATGTAGGAAGATGCCCTTGAACCTGGAGATTTGGGACCCATGCGATGGGTACCACGCAGTATTCCTTTAAAGGGTTTGCGTTTGCTCACCCAACCTCACCAAACCTCTCAGCCCCAAGAGTGTCCACCCTTATGTCTCATCCAGCTGTGCGTCTAGATATGGTCAATCCAGGTTGCATCACAGCCCCTGAACGCATTGTGTAAGAATTTCTCTCTCTTTCACTGTCTTTGTTTCATGGGTGTTTCAAAGTAATTTATTTTTATAATGGGGTTTAGCTGCTTTTCACTGCTGTGTTTATGCCGCTTTACACCCACTTGACACACTAACAGAGAGATATCAATACATAGGTTTTACGATTATTATTAGTCAGATATATTCTTGTGCGGTGAATAGGGCGTGCTGAGTCCAGTTCTCTGAGCAAGGAGTAGGTCTTGTCTATTACATATTGGGTTTATGGAACGGTATCTGAGCTAATTTGATACCCTTGTTTTATGTATCACCCCACCTCACCTTTCCCGTTAAGCAGCCATAGTGTGTTTTCTGCATGTGTGACTCTGTTCTGTTTTGTAATTCAGTTCAAGTGTAACGGTTTTTACATTCCCTCTATCAGTGATACCTTATGAGAAGTGTCCTTTTCTGTGTGACTTATTTCACTTAGAATCGTCGTACCTAAATCCACTCATCATGCTGCTACTAACCTTACGACATTGATTTCATGGCTGAGTGATATTCCATTGTACATAAGGACCACAACTTCTTTATCCATTTTTCTCTTTCCTGGGATATTTAAGGTGGAATGAAGTGGAGGTCCTGGTCAACAGAGCAGCCCTAAACTTTGGGGTGCTTGTGTCTTGCTGATTTTTCATTTTCCCAATTTATACCCCCATGAGTGGAAGTGCCCTATGCTCTCTAAGCTGTGTTTTTCAGATGTTTCAGGACTCACCGGACACTTCTCCGGAGTGGCTCTTGGCAATTTACATCCCGCCCATCAGTGTAGCAAGGCTCCCATTTCTCCATGGCCTGTCCTGCATTTCTGGTTTTGACACTTTTTTCAGCATGGCCCTTTTGACCGATGGGAAGCGAGACTTCTTTGTAGCGCTGATTTGCCTTTCCAGGTTGCTTGGTTGGCCAAAAAGGGCGTATGCGTTTTTTCCTGAATATATTCAGGAAAAAACGCATACGCCCTTTTTGGCCAAGGGCATCATTGTCAACGTTTTGCCGCTTTTCATGTGCTTTAAAGGCGATTCGTATCTACCTCCTGAAATCTGTTTCCTGCAATTCTGCCTTGATTTCAAATCCTCTTCTTTGCCTTCCCTCAATATATTTGTGGACGGGAGTTATCATTTATAACTCTGCAGGTTTGTGAATTGCAGTGCCCTGAACCTCCATTTTACAACTCGTTTTTATGGGAGCTGGCCGCAAAATCGCAGAATGGCTTCAGGCCCTGTTCTGGTTCCGGGGGGCAGGCTGAGCCTGTGGTTAATTCTTCTTTCTGATGGGAAAATAGAGTGACCTGTGCCTGTCCCAACACCAAGAGCTAGTCTCTCGTTGGTTCCACGTCTTCCCGTTTATCCTCAGGACAAATTGCAACCCGCATGGAACAGGAGGTTAAAGGTGCTGATGCTCCAAGTAGGGAGCTTGCTAGTAAAGCGGCTGGAATGGCGAACCCGGGCACAAGGAGTTGAGAAATGAGGTGCGTTTTAGAAACCTTTCCCCATCACACGGTGTACCATCTTCTGGGTTTCTCATGCATGTTTTAGATGTAGGAAGATGCCCTTGAACCTGGAGATTTGGGACCCATGCGATGGGTACCACGCAGTATTCCTTTAAAGGGTCTGCGTTTGCTCACCCAACCTCACCAAACCTCTCAGCCCCAAGAGTGTCCACCCTTATGTCTCATCCAGCTGTGCGTCTAGATATGGTCAATCCAGGTTGCATCACAGCCCCTGAACGCATTGTGTAAGAATTTCTCTCTCTTTCACTGTCTTTGTTTCATGGGTGTTTCAAAGTAATTTATTTTTATAATGGGGTTTAGCTGCTTTTCACTGCTGTGTTTATGCCGCTTTACACCCACTTGACACACTAACAGAGAGATATCAATACATAGGTTTTACGATTATTATTAGTCAGATATATTCTTGTGCGGTGAATAGGGCGTGTTGAGTCCAGTTCTCTGAGCAAGGAGTAGGTCTTGTCTATTACATATTGGGTTTATGGAACGGTATCTGAGCTAATTTGATACCCTTGTTTTATGTATCACCCCACCTCACCTTTCCCGTTAAGCAGCCATAGTGTGTTTTCTGCATGTGTGACTCTGTTCTGTTTTGTAATTCAGTTCAAGTGTAACGGTTTTTACATTCCCTCTATCAGTGATACCTTATGAGAAGTGTCCTTTTCTGTGTGACTTATTTCACTTAGAATCGTCGTACCTAAATCCACTCATCATGCTGCTACTAACCTTACGACATTGATTTCATGGCTGAGTGATATTCCATTGTACATAAGGACCACAACTTCTTTATCCATTTTTCTCTTTCCTGGGATATTTAAGGTGGAATGAAGTGGAGGTCCTGGTCAACAGAGCAGCCCTAAACTTTGGGGTGCTTGTGTCTTGCTGATTTTTCATATTCCCAATTTATACCCCCATGAGTGGAAGTGCCCTATGCTCTCTAAGCTGTGTTTTTCAGATGTTTCAGGACTCACCGGACACTTCTCCGGAGTGGCTCTTGGCAATTTACATCCCGCCCATCAGTGTAGCAAGGCTCCCATTTCTCCATGGCCTGTCCTGCATTTCTGGTTTTGACACTTTTTTCAGCATGGCCCTTTTGACCGATGGGAAGCGAGACTTCTTTGTAGCGCTGATTTGCCTTTCCATGTTGCTTGGTTGGCCAAAAAGGGCGTATGCGTTTTTTCCTGAATATATTCAGGAAAAAACGCATACGCCCTTTTTGGCCAAGGGCATCATTGTCAACGTTTTGCCGCTTTTCATGTGCTTTAAAGGCGATTCGTATCTACCTCCTGAAATCTGTTTCCTGCAATTCTGCCTTGATTTCAAATCCTCTTCTTTGCCTTCCCTCAATATATTTGTGGACGAGAGTTATCATTAATAACTCTGCAGGTTTGTGAATTGCAGTGCCCTGAACCTCCATTTTACAACTCGTTTTTATGGGAGCTGGCCGCAAAATCGCAGAATGGCTTCAGGCCCTGTTCTGGTTCCGGGGGGCAGGCTGAGCCTGTGGTTAATTCTTCTTTCTGATGGGAAAATAGAGTGACCTGTGCCTGTCCCAACACCAAGAGCTAGTCTCTCGTTGGTTCCACGTCTTCCCGTTTATCCTCAGGACAAATTGCAACCTGTATGGAACAGGAGGTTAAAGGTGCTGATGCTCCAAGTAGGGAGCTTGCTAGTAAAGCGGCTGGAATGGCGAACCCGGGCACAAGGAGATGAGAAATGAGGTGCGTTTTAGAAACCTTTCCCCATCACACGGTGTACCATCTTCTGGGTTTCTCATGTATGTTTTTGATGTAGGAAGATGCCCTTGAACCTGGAGATTTGGGACCCATGCGATGGGTACCACGCAGTATTATTTAAAGGGTCTGCGTTTGCTCACCCAACCTCACCAAACCTCTCAGCCCCAAGAGTGTCCACCCTTATGTCTCATCCAGCTGTGCGTCTAGATATGGTCAATCCAGGTTGCATCACAGCCCCTGAACGCATTGTGTAAGAATTTCTCTCTCTTTCACTGTCTTTGTTTCATGGGTGTTTCAAAGTAATTTATTTTTATAATGGGGTTTAACTGCTTTTCACTGCTGTGTTTATGCCGCTTTACACCCACTTGACACACTAACAGAGAGATATCAATACATAGGTTTTACGATTATTATTAGTCAGATATATTCTTGTGCGGTGAATAGGGCGTGTTGAGTCCAGTTCTCTGAGCAAGGAGTAGGTCTTGTCTATTACATATTGGGTTTATGGAACGGTATCTGAGCTAATTTGATACCCTTGTTTTATGTATCACCCCACCTCACCTTTCCCGTTAAGCAGCCATAGTGTGTTTTCTGCATGTGTGACTCTGTTCTGTTTTGTAATTCAGTTCCAGTGTAACGGTTTTTACATTCCCTC
Source organism: Balaenoptera borealis (assembly GCF_965194805.1). Lineage (NCBI taxonomy): Eukaryota > Metazoa > Chordata > Mammalia > Artiodactyla > Balaenopteridae > Balaenoptera > Balaenoptera borealis. The sequence continues at coordinate 316,616 of NW_028123969.1, read as the reverse complement.
TATCAGTGATACCTTATGAGAAGTGTCCTTTTCTGTGTGACTTATTTCACTTAGAATCGTCGTACCTAAATCCACTCATCATGCTGCTACTAACCTTACGACATTGATTTCCTGGCTGAGTGATATTCCAATGTACATAAGGACCACAACTTCTTTATCCATTTTTCTCTTTCCTGGGATATTTAAGGTGGAATGAAGTGGAGGTCCTGGTCAACAGAGCAGCCCTAAACTTTGGGGTGCTTGTGTCTTGCTGATTTTTAATTTTCCCAATTTATACCCCCATGAGTGGAAGTGCCCTATGCTCTCTAAGCTGTGTTTTTCAGATGTTTCAGGACTCACCGGACACTTCTCCGGAGTGGCTCTTGGCAATTTACATCCCGCCCATCAGTGTAGCAAGGCTCCCATTTCTCCATGGCCTGTCCTGCATTTCTGGTTTTGACACTTTTTTCAGCATGGGCCTTTTGACCGATGGGAAGCGAGACTTCTTTGTAGCGCTGATTTGCCTTTCCAGGTGGCTTGGTTGGCCAAAAAGGGCGTATGCGTTTTTTCCTGAATATATTCAGGAAAAAACGCATACGCCCTTTTTGGCCAAGGGCATCATTGTCAACGTTTTGCCGCTTTTCATGTGCTTTAAAGGCGATTCGTATCTACCTCCTGAAATCTGTTTCCTGCAATTCTGCCTTGATTTCAAATCCTCTTCTTTGCCTTCCCTCAATATATTTGTGGACGAGAGTTATCATTTATAACTCTGCAGGTTTGTGAATTGCAGTGCCCTGAACCTCCATTTTACAACTCGTTTTTATGGGAGCTGGCCGCAAAATCGCAGAATGGCTTCAGGCCCTGTTCTGGTTCCGGGGGGCAGGCTGAGCCTGTGGTTAATTCTTCTTTCTGATGGGAAAATAGAGTGACCTGTGCCTGTCCCAACACCAAGAGCTAGTCTCTCGTTGGTTCCACGTCTTCCCGTTTATCCTCAGGACAAATTGCAACCTGTATGGAACAGGAGGTTAAAGGTGCTGATGCTCCAAGTAGGGAGCTTGCTAGTAAAGCGGCTGGAATGGCGAACCCGGGCACAAGGAGATGAGAAATGAGGTGCGTTTTAGAAACCTTTCCCCATCACACGGTGTACCATCTTCTGGGTTTCTCATGCATGTTTTTGATGTAGGAAGATGCCCTTGAACCTGGAGATTTGGGACCCATGCGATGGGTACCACGCAGTATTCCTTTAAAGGGTCTGCGTTTGCTCACCCAACCTCACCAAACCTCTCAGCCCCAAGAGTGTCCACCCTTATGTCTCATCCAGCTGTGGGTCTAGATATGGTCAATCCAGGTTGCATCACCGCCCCTGAACGCATTGTGTAAGAATTTCTCTCTCTTTCACTGTCTTTGTTTCATGGGTGTTTCAAAGTAATTTATTTTTATAATGGGGTTTAGCTGCTTTTCACTGCTGTGTTTATGCCGCTTTACACCCACTTGACACACTAACAGAGAGATATCAATACATAGGTTTTACGATTATTATTAGTCAGATATATTCTTGTGCGGTGAATAGGGCGTGTTGAGTCCAGTTCTCTGAGCAAGGAGTAGGTCTTGTCTATTACATATTGGGTTTATGGAACGGTATCTGAGCTAATTTGATACCCTTGTTTTATGTATCACCCCACCTCACCTTTCCCGTTAAGCAGCCATAGTGTGTTTTCTGCATGTGTGACTCTGTTCTGTTTTGTAATTCAGTTCAAGTGTAACGGTTTTTACATTCCCTCTATCAGTGATACCTTATGAGAAGTGTCCTTTTCTGTGTGACTTATTTCACTTAGAATCGTTGTACCTAAATCCTCAAATCATGCTGCTACTAACCTTACGACATTGATTTCATGGCTGAGTGATATTCCATTGTACATAAGGATCACAACTTCTTTATCCATTTTTCTCTTTCCTGGGATATTTAAGGTGGAATGAAGTGGAGGTCCTGGTCAACAGAGCAGCCCTAAACTTTGGGGTGCTTGTGTCTTGCTGATTTTTAATTTTCCCAATTTATACCCCCATGAGTGGAAGTGCCCTATGCTCTCTAAGCTGTGTTTTTCAGATGTTTCAGGACTCACCGGACACTTCTCCGGAGTGGCTCTTGGCAATTTACATCCCGCCCATCAGTGTAGCAAGGCTCCCATTTCTCCATGGCCTGTCCTGCATTTCTGGTTTTGACACTTTTTTCAGCATGGGCCTTTTGACCGATGGGAAGCGAGACTTCTTTGTAGCGCTGATTTGCCTTTCCAGGTGGCTTGGTTGGCCAAAAAGGGCGTATGCGTTTTTTCCTGAATATATTCAGGAAAAAACGCATACGCCCTTTTTGGCCAAGGGCATCATTGTCAACGTTTTGCCGCTTTTCATGTGCTTTAAAGGCGATTCGTATCTACCTCCTGAAATCTGTTTCCTGCAATTCTGCCTTGATTTCAAATCCTCTTCTTTGCCTTCCCTCAATATATTTGTGGACGAGAGTTATCATTTATAACTCTGCAGGTTTGTGAATTGCAGTGCCCTGAACCTCCATTTTACAACTCGTTTTTATGGGAGCTGGCCGCAAAATCGCAGAATGGCTTCAGGCCCTGTTCTGGTTCCGTGGGGCAGGCTGAGCCTGTGGTTAATTCTTCTTTCTGATGGGAAAATAGAGTGACCTGTGCCTGTCCCAACACCAAGAGCTAGTCTCTCGTTGGTTCCACGTCTTCCCGTTTATCCTCAGGACAAATTGCAACCTGTATGGAACAGGAGGTTAAAGGTGCTGATGCTCCAAGTAGGGAGCTTGCTAGTAAATCGGCTGGAATGGCGAACCCGGGCACAAGGAGATGAGAAATGAGGTGCGTTTTAGAAACCTTTCCCCATCACACGGTGTACCATCTTCTGGGTTTCTCATGCATGTTTTAGATGTAGGAAGATGCCCTTGAACCTGGAGATTTGGGACCCATGCGATGGGTACCACGCAGTATTCCTTTAAAGGGTCTGCGTTTGCTCACCCAACCTCACCAAACCTCTCAGCCCCAAGAGTGTCCACCCTTATGTCTCATCCAGCTGTGCGTCTAGATATGGTCAATCCAGGTTGCATCACAGCCCCTGAACACATTGTGTAAGAATTTCTCTCTCTTTCACTGTCTTTGTTTCATGGGTGTTTCAAAGTAATTTATTTTTATAATGGGGTTTAGCTGCTTTTCACTGCTGTGTTTATGCCGCTTTACACCCACTTGACACACTAACAGAGAGATATCAATACATAGGTTTTACGATTATTATTAGTCAGATATATTCTTGTGCGGTGAATAGGGCGTGTTGAGTCCAGTTCTCTGAGCAAGGAGTAGGTCTTGTCTATTACATATTGGGTTTATGGAACGGTATCTGAGCTAATTTGATACCCTTGTTTTATGTATCACCCCACCTCACCTTTCCCGTTAAGCAGCCATAGTGTGTTTTCTGCATGTGTGACTCTGTTCTGTTTTGTAATTCAGTTCAAGTGTAACGGTTTTTACATTCCCTCTATCAGTGATACCTTATGAGAAGTGTCCTTTTCTGTGTGACTTATTTCACTTAGAATCGTCGTACCTAAATCCACTCATCATGCTGCTACTAACCTTACGACATTGATTTCATGGCTGAGTGATATTCCATTGTACATAAGGACCACAACTTCTTTATCCATTTTTCTCTTTCCTGGGATATTTAAGGTGGAATGAAGTGGAGGTCCTGGTCAACAGAGCAGCCCTAAACTTTGGGGTGCTTGTGTCTTGCTGATTTTTCATATTCCCAATTTATACCCCCATGAGTGGAAGTGCCCTATGCTCTCTAAGCTGTGTTTTTCAGATGTTTCAGGACTCACCGGACACTTCTCCGGAGTGGCTCTTGGCAATTTACATCCCGCCCATCAGTGTAGCAAGGCTCCCATTTCTCCATGGCCTGTCCTGCATTTCTGGTTTTGACACTTTTTTCAGCATGGCCCTTTTGACCGATGGGAAGCGAGACTTCTTTGTAGCGCTGATTTGCCTTTCCATGTTGCTTGGTTGGCCAAAAAGGGCGTATGCGTTTTTTCCTGAATATATTCAGGAAAAAACGCATACGCCCTTTTTGGCCAAGGGCATCATTGTCAACGTTTTGCCGCTTTTCATGTGCTTTAAAGGCGATTCGTATCTACCTCCTGAAATCTGTTTCCTGCAATTCTGCCTTGATTTCAAATCCTCTTCTTTGCCTTCCCTCAATATATTTGTGGACGAGAGTTATCATTAATAACTCTGCAGGTTTGTGAATTGCAGTGCCCTGAACCTCCATTTTACAACTCGTTTTTATGGGAGCTGGCCGCAAAATCGCAGAATGGCTTCAGGCCCTGTTCTGGTTCCGGGGGGCAGGCTGAGCCTGTGGTTAATTCTTCTTTCTGATGGGAAAATAGAGTGACCTGTGCCTGTCCCAACACCAAGAGCTAGTCTCTCGTTGGTTCCACGTCTTCCCGTTTATCCTCAGGACAAATTGCAACCTGTATGGAACAGGAGGTTAAAGGTGCTGATGCTCCAAGTAGGGAGCTTGCTAGTAAAGCGGCTGGAATGGCGAACCCGGGCACAAGGAGATGAGAAATGAGGTGCGTTTTAGAAACCTTTCCCCATCACACGGTGTACCATCTTCTGGGTTTCTCATGCATGTTTTTGATGTAGGAAGATGCCCTTGAACCTGGAGATTTGGGACCCATGCGATGGGTACCACGCAGTATTATTTAAAGGGTCTGCGTTTGCTCACCCAACCTCACCAAACCTCTCAGCCCCAAGAGTGTCCACCCTTATGTCTCATCCAGCTGTGCGTCTAGATATGGTCAATCCAGGTTGCATCACAGCCCCTGAACGCATTGTGTAAGAATTTCTCTCTCTTTCACTGTCTTTGTTTCATGGGTGTTTCAAAGTAATTTATTTTTATAATGGGGTTTAACTGCTTTTCACTGCTGTGTTTATGCCGCTTTACACCCACTTGACACACTAACAGAGAGATATCAATACATAGGTTTTACGATTATTATTAGTCAGATATATTCTTGTGCGGTGAATAGGGCGTGTTGAGTCCAGTTCTCTGAGCAAGGAGTAGGTCTTGTCTATTACATATTGGGTTTATGGAACGGTATCTGAGCTAATTTGATACCCTTGTTTTATGTATCACCCCACCTCACCTTTCCCGTTAAGCAGCCATAGTGTGTTTTCTGCATGTGTGACTCTGTTCTGTTTTGTAATTCAGTTCAAGTGTAACGGTTTTTACATTCCCTCTATCAGTGATACCTTATGAGAAGTGTCCTTTTCTGTGTGACTTATTTCACTTAGAATCGTCGTACCTAAATCCACTCATCATGCTGCTAGTAACCTTACGACATTGATTTCCTGGCTGAGTGATATTCCAATGTACATAAGGACCACAACTTCTTTATCCATTTTTCTCTTTCCTGGGATATTTAAGGTGGAATGAAGTGGAGGTCCTGGTCAACAGAGCAGCCCTAAACTTTGGGGTGCTTGTGTCTTGCTGATTTTTAATTTTCCCAATTTATACCCCCATGAGTGGAAGTGCCCTATGCTCTCTAAGCTGTGTTTTTCAGATGTTTCAGGACTCACCGGACACTTCTCCGGAGTGGCTCTTGGCAATTTACATCCCGCCCATCAGTGTAGCAAGGCTCCCATTTCTCCATGGCCTGTCCTGCATTTCTGGTTTTGACACTTTTTTCAGCATGGGCCTTTTGACCGATGGGAAGCGAGACTTCTTTGTAGCGCTGATTTGCCTTTCCAGGTGGCTTGGTTGGCCAAAAAGTGCGTATGCGTTTTTTCCTGAATATATTCAGGAAAAAACGCATACGCCCTTTTTGGCCAAGGGCATCATTGTCAACGTTTTGCCGCTTTTCATGTGCTTTAAAGGCGATTCGTATCTACCTCCTGAAATCTGTTTCCTGCAATTCTGCCTTGATTTCAAATCCTCTTCTTTGCCTTCCCTCAATATATTTGTGGACGAGAGTTATCATTTATAACTCTGCAGGTTTGTGAATTGCAGTGCCCTGAACCTCCATTTTACAACTCGTTTTTATGGGAGCTGGCCGCAAAATCGCAGAATGGCTTCAGGCCCTGTTCTGGTTCCGGGGGGCAGGCTGAGCCTGTGGTTAATTCTTCTTTCTGATGGGAAAATAGAGTGACCTGTGCCTGTCCCAACACCAAGAGCTAGTCTCTCGTTGGTTCCACGTCTTCCCGTTTATCCTCAGGACAAATTGCAACCTGTATGGAACAGGAGGTTAAAGGTGCTGATGCTCCAAGTAGGGAGCTTGCTAGTAAAGCGGCTGGAATGGCGAACCCGGGCACAAGGAGATGAGAAATGAGGTGCGTTTTAGAAACCTTTCCCCATCACACGGTGTACCATCTTCTGGGTTTCTCATGTATGTTTTTGATGTAGGAAGATGCCCTTGAACCTGGAGATTTGGGACCCATGCGATGGGTACCACGCAGTATTATTTAAAGGGTCTGCGTTTGCTCACCCAACCTCACCAAACCTCTCAGCCCCAAGAGTGTCCACCCTTATGTCTCATCCAGCTGTGCGTCTAGATATGGTCAATCCAGGTTGCATCACAGCCCCTGAACGCATTGTGTAAGAATTTCTCTCTCTTTCACTGTCTTTGTTTCATGGGTGTTTCAAAGTAATTTATTTTTATAATGGGGTTTAACTGCTTTTCACTGCTGTGTTTATGCCGCTTTACACCCACTTGACACACTAACAGAGAGATATCAATACATAGGTTTTACGATTATTATTAGTCAGATATATTCTTGTGCGGTGAATAGGGCGTGTTGAGTCCAGTTCTCTGAGCAAGGAGTAGGTCTTGTCTATTACATATTGGGTTTATGGAACGGTATCTGAGCTAATTTGATACCCTTGTTTTATGTATCACCCCACCTCACCTTTCCCGTTAAGCAGCCATAGTGTGTTTTCTGCATGTGTGACTCTGTTCTGTTTTGTAATTCAGTTCAAGTGTAACGGTTTTTACATTCCCTCTATCAGTGATACCTTATGAGAAGTGTCCTTTTCTGTGTGACTTATTTCACTTAGAATCGTCGTACCTAAATCCACTCATCATGCTGCTAGTAACCTTACGACATTGATTTCCTGGCTGAGTGATATTCCAATGTACATAAGGACCACAACTTCTTTATCCATTTTTCTCTTTCCTGGGATATTTAAGGTGGAATGAAGTGGAGGTCCTGGTCAACAGAGCAGCCCTAAACTTTGGGGTGCTTGTGTCTTGCTGATTTTTAATTTTCCCAATTTATACCCCCATGAGTGGAAGTGCCCTATGCTCTCTAAGCTGTGTTTTTCAGATGTTTCAGGACTCACCGGACACTTCTCCGGAGTGGCTCTTGGCAATTTACATCCCGCCCATCAGTGTAGCAAGGCTCCCATTTCTCCATGGCCTGTCCTGCATTTCTGGTTTTGACACTTTTTTCAGCATGGGCCTTTTGACCGATGGGAAGCGAGACTTCTTTGTAGCGCTGATTTGCCTTTCCAGGTGGCTTGGTTGGCCAAAAAGGGCGTATGCGTTTTTTCCTGAATATATTCAGGAAAAAACGCATACGCCCTTTTTGGCCAAGGGCATCATTGTCAACGTTTTGCCGCTTTTCATGTGCTTTAAAGGCGATTCGTATCTACCTCCTGAAATCTGTTTCCTGCAATTCTGCCTTGATTTCAAATCCTCTTCTTTGCCTTCCCTCAATATATTTGTGGACGAGAGTTATCATTTATAACTCTGCAGGTTTGTGAATTGCAGTGCCCTGAACCTCCATTTTACAACTCGTTTTTATGGGAGCTGGCCGCAAAATCGCAGAATGGCTTCAGGCCCTGTTCTGGTTCCGGGGGGCAGGCTGAGCCTGTGGTTAATTCTTCTTTCTGATGGGAAAATAGAGTGACCTGTGCCTGTCCCAACACCAAGAGCTAGTCTCTCGTTGGTTCCACGTCTTCCCGTTTATCCTCAGGACAAATTGCAACCTGTATGGAACAGGAGGTTAAAGGTGCTGATGCTCCAAGTAGGGAGCTTGCTAGTAAAGCGGCTGGAATGGCGAACCCGGGCACAAGGAGATGAGAAATGAGGTGCGTTTTAGAAACCTTTCCCCATCACACGGTGTACCATCTTCTGGGTTTCTCATGCATGTTTTTGATGTAGGAAGATGCCCTTGAACCTGGAGATTTGGGACCCATGCGATGGGTACCACGCAGTATTATTTAAAGGGTCTGCGTTTGCTCACCCAACCTCACCAAACCTCTCAGCCCCAAGAGTGTCCACCCTTATGTCTCATCCAGCTGTGCGTCTAGATATGGTCAATCCAGGTTGCATCACAGCCCCTGAACGCATTGTGTAAGAATTTCTCTCTCTTTCACTGTCTTTGTTTCATGGGTGTTTCAAAGTAATTTATTTTTATAATGGGGTTTAACTGCTTTTCACTGCTGTGTTTATGCCGCTTTACACCCACTTGACACACTAACAGAGAGATATCAATACATAGGTTTTACGATTATTATTAGTCAGATATATTCTTGTGCGGTGAATAGGGCGTGTTGAGTCCAGTTCTCTGAGCAAGGAGTAGGTCTTGTCTATTACATATTGGGTTTATGGAACGGTATCTGAGCTAATTTGATACCCTTGTTTTATGTATCACCCCACCTCACCTTTCCCGTTAAGCAGCCATAGTGTGTTTTCTGCATGTGTGACTCTGTTCTGTTTTGTAATTCAGTTCCAGTGTAACGGTTTTTACATTCCCTCTATCAGTGATACCTTATGAGAAGTGTCCTTTTCTGTGTGACTTATTTCACTTAGAATCGTCGTACCTAAATCCACTCATCATGCTGCTACTAACCTTACGACATTGATTTCCTGGCTGAGTGATATTCCAATGTACATAAGGACCACAACTTCTTTATCCATTTTTCTCTTTCCTGGGATATTTAAGGTGGAATGAAGTGGAGGTCCTGGTCAACAGAGCAGCCCTAAACTTTGGGGTGCTTGTGTCTTGCTGATTTTTAATTTTCCCAATTTATACCCCCATGAGTGGAAGTGCCCTATGCTCTCTAAGCTGTGTTTTTCAGATGTTTCAGGACTCACCGGACACTTCTCCGGAGTGGCTCTTGGCAATTTACATCCCGCCCATCAGTGTAGCAAGGCTCCCATTTCTCCATGGCCTGTCCTGCATTTCTGGTTTTGACACTTTTTTCAGCATGGGCCTTTTGACCGATGGGAAGCGAGACTTCTTTGTAGCGCTGATTTGCCTTTCCAGGTGGCTTGGTTGGCCAAAAAGGGCGTATGCGTTTTTTCCTGAATATATTCAGGAAAAAACGCATACGCCCTTTTTGGCCAAGGGCATCATTGTCAACGTTTTGCCGCTTTTCATGTGCTTTAAAGGCGATTCGTATCTACCTCCTGAAATCTGTTTCCTGCAATTCTGCCTTGATTTCAAATCCTCTTCTTTGCCTTCCCTCAATATATTTGTGGACGAGAGTTATCATTTATAACTCTGCAGGTTTGTGAATTGCAGTGCCCTGAACCTCCATTTTACAACTCGTTTTTATGGGAGCTGGCCGCAAAATCGCAGAATGGCTTCAGGCCCTGTTCTGGTTCCGGGGGGCAGGCTGAGCCTGTGGTTAATTCTTCTTTCTGATGGGAAAATAGAGTGACCTGTGCCTGTCCCAACACCAAGAGCTAGTCTCTCGTTGGTTCCACGTCTTCCCGTTTATCCTCAGGACAAATTGCAACCTGTATGGAACAGGAGGTTAAAGGTGCTGATGCTCCAAGTAGGGAGCTTGCTAGTAAAGCGGCTGGAATGGCGAACCCGGGCACAAGGAGATGAGAAATGAGGTGCGTTTTAGAAACCTTTCCCCATCACACGGTGTACCATCTTCTGGGTTTCTCATGCATGTTTTTGATGTAGGAAGATGCCCTTGAACCTGGAGATTTGGGACCCATGCGATGGGTACCACGCAGTATTCCTTTAAAGGGTCTGCGTTTGCTCACCCAACCTCACCAAACCTCTCAGCCCCAAGAGTGTCCACCCTTATGTCTCATCCAGCTGTGGGTCTAGATATGGTCAATCCAGGTTGCATCACCGCCCCTGAACGCATTGTGTAAGAATTTCTCTCTCTTTCACTGTCTTTGTTTCATGGGTGTTTCAAAGTAATTTATTTTTATAATGGGGTTTAGCTGCTTTTCACTGCTGTGTTTATGCCGCTTTACACCCACTTGACACACTAACAGAGAGATATCAATACATAGGTTTTACGATTATTATTAGTCAGATATATTCTTGTGCGGTGAATAGGGAGTGTTGAGTCCAGTTCTCTGAGCAAGGAGTAGGTCTTGTCTATTACATATTGGGTTTATGGAACGGTATCTGAGCTAATTTGATACCCTTGTTTTATGTATCACCCCACCTCACCTTTCCCGTTAAGCAGCCATAGTGTGTTTTCTGCATGTGTGACTCTGTTCTGTTTTGTAATTCAGTTCAAGTGTAACGGTTTTTACATTCCCTCTATCAGTGATACCTTATGAGAAGTGTCCTTTTCTGTGTGACTTATTTCACTTAGAATCGTTGTACCTAAATCCTCAAATCATGCTGCTACTAACCTTACGACATTGATTTCATGGCTGAGTGATATTCCATTGTACATAAGGATCACAACTTCTTTATCCATTTTTCTCTTTCCTGGGATATTTAAGGTGGAATGAAGTGGAGGTCCTGGTCAACAGAGCAGCCCTAAACTTTGGGGTGCTTGTGTCTTGCTGATTTTTAATTTTCCCAATTTATACCCCCATGAGTGGAAGTGCCCTATGCTCTCTAAGCTGTGTTTTTCAGATGTTTCAGGACTCACCGGACACTTCTCCGGAGTGGCTCTTGGCAATTTACATCCCGCCCATCAGTGTAGCAAGGCTCCCATTTCTCCATGGCCTGTCCTGCATTTCTGGTTTTGACACTTTTTTCAGCATGGGCCTTTTGACCGATGGGAAGCGAGACTTCTTTGTAGCGCTGATTTGCCTTTCCAGGTGGCTTGGTTGGCCAAAAAGGGCGTATGCGTTTTTTCCTGAATATATTCAGGAAAAAACGCATACGCCCTTTTTGGCCAAGGGCATCATTGTCAACGTTTTGCCGCTTTTCATGTGCTTTAAAGGCGATTCGTATCTACCTCCTGAAATCTGTTTCCTGCAATTCTGCCTTGATTTCAAATCCTCTTCTTTGCCTTCCCTCAATATATTTGTGGACGAGAGTTATCATTTATAACTCTGCAGGTTTGTGAATTGCAGTGCCCTGAACCTCCATTTTACAACTCGTTTTTATGGGAGCTGGCCGCAAAATCGCAGAATGGCTTCAGGCCCGGTTCTGGTTCCGTGGGGCAGGCTGAGCCTGTGGTTAATTCTTCTTTCTGATGGGAAAATAGAGTGACCTGTGCCTGTCCCAACACCAAGAGCTAGTCTCTCGTTGGTTCCACGTCTTCCCGTTTATCCTCAGGACAAATTGCAACCTGTATGGAACAGGAGGTTAAAGGTGCTGATGCTCCAAGTAGGGAGCTTGCTAGTAAATCGGCTGGAATGGCGAACCCGGGCACAAGGAGATGAGAAATGAGGTGCGTTTTAGAAACCTTTCCCCATCACACGGTGTACCATCTTCTGGGTTTCTCATGCATGTTTTAGATGTAGGAAGATGCCCTTGAACCTGGAGATTTGGGACCCATGCGATGGGTACCACGCAGTATTCCTTTAAAGGGTCTGCGTTTGCTCACCCAACCTCACCAAACCTCTCAGCCCCAAGAGTGTCCACCCTTATGTCTCATCCAGCTGTGCGTCTAGATATGGTCAATCCAGGTTGCATCACAGCCCCTGAACACATTGTGTAAGAATTTCTCTCTCTTTCACTGTCTTTGTTTCATGGGTGTTTCAAAGTAATTTATTTTTATAATGGGGTTTAGCTGCTTTTCACTGCTGTGTTTATGCCGCTTTACACCCACTTGACACACTAACAGAGAGATATCAATACATAGGTTTTACGATTATTATTAGTCAGATATATTCTTGTGCGGTGAATAGGGCGTGTTGAGTCCAGTTCTCTGAGCAAGGAGTAGGTCTTGTCTATTACATATTGGGTTTATGGAACGGTATCTGAGCTAATTTGATACCCTTGTTTTATGTATCACCCCACCTCACCTTTCCCGTTAAGCAGCCATAGTGTGTTTTCTGCATGTGTGACTCTGTTCTGTTTTGTAATTCAGTTCAAGTGTAACGGTTTTTACATTCCCTCTATCAGTGATACCTTATGAGAAGTGTCCTTTTCTGTGTGACTTATTTCACTTAGAATCGTCGTACCTAAATCCACTCATCATGCTGCTACTAACCTTACGACATTGATTTCATGGCTGAGTGATATTCCATTGTACATAAGGACCACAACTTCTTTATCCATTTTTCTCTTTCCTGGGATATTTAAGGTGGAATGAAGTGGAGGTCCTGGTCAACAGAGCAGCCCTAAACTTTGGGGTGCTTGTGTCTTGCTGATTTTTCATATTCCCAATTTATACCCCCATGAGTGGAAGTGCCCTATGCTCTCTAAGCTGTGTTTTTCAGATGTTTCAGGACTCACCGGACACTTCTCCGGAGTGGCTCTTGGCAATTTACATCCCGCCCATCAGTGTAGCAAGGCTCCCATTTCTCCATGGCCTGTCCTGCATTTCTGGTTTTGACACTTTTTTCAGCATGGCCCTTTTGACCGATGGGAAGCGAGACTTCTTTGTAGCGCTGATTTGCCTTTCCATGTTGCTTGGTTGGCCAAAAAGGGCGTATGCGTTTTTTCCTGAATATATTCAGGAAAAAACGCATACGCCCTTTTTGGCCAAGGGCATCATTGTCAACGTTTTGCCGCTTTTCATGTGCTTTAAAGGCGATTCGTATCTACCTCCTGAAATCTGTTTCCTGCAATTCTGCCTTGATTTCAAATCCTCTTCTTTGCCTTCCCTCAATATATTTGTGGACGAGAGTTATCATTAATAACTCTGCAGGTTTGTGAATTGCAGTGCCCTGAACCTCCATTTTACAACTCGTTTTTATGGGAGCTGGCCGCAAAATCGCAGAATGGCTTCAGGCCCTGTTCTGGTTCCGGGGGGCAGGCTGAGCCTGTGGTTAATTCTTCTTTCTGATGGGAAAATAGAGTGACCTGTGCCTGTCCCAACACCAAGAGCTAGTCTCTCGTTGGTTCCACGTCTTCCCGTTTATCCTCAGGACAAATTGCAACCTGTATGGAACAGGAGGTTAAAGGTGCTGATGCTCCAAGTAGGGAGCTTGCTAGTAAAGCGGCTGGAATGGCGAACCCGGGCACAAGGAGATGAGAAATGAGGTGCGTTTTAGAAACCTTTCCCCATCACACGGTGTACCATCTTCTGGGTTTCTCATGCATGTTTTTGATGTAGGAAGATGCCCTTGAACCTGGAGATTTGGGACCCATGCGATGGGTACCACGCAGTATTATTTAAAGGGTCTGCGTTTGCTCACCCAACCTCACCAAACCTCTCAGCCCCAAGAGTGTCCACCCTTATGTCTCATCCAGCTGTGCGTCTAGATATGGTCAATCCAGGTTGCATCACAGCCCCTGAACGCATTGTGTAAGAATTTCTCTCTCTTTCACTGTCTTTGTTTCATGGGTGTTTCAAAGTAATTTATTTTTATAATGGGGTTTAACTGCTTTTCACTGCTGTGTTTATGCCGCTTTACACCCACTTGACACACTAACAGAGAGATATCAATACATAGGTTTTACGATTATTATTAGTCAGATATATTCTTGTGCGGTGAATAGGGCGTGTTGAGTCCAGTTCTCTGAGCAAGGAGTAGGTCTTGTCTATTACATATTGGGTTTATGGAACGGTATCTGAGCTAATTTGATACCCTTGTTTTATGTATCACCCCACCTCACCTTTCCCGTTAAGCAGCCATAGTGTGTTTTCTGCATGTGTGACTCTGTTCTGTTTTGTAATTCAGTTCAAGTGTAACGGTTTTTACATTCCCTCTATCAGTGATACCTTATGAGAAGTGTCCTTTTCTGTGTGACTTATTTCACTTAGAATCGTCGTACCTAAATCCACTCATCATGCTGCTAGTAACCTTACGACATTGATTTCCTGGCTGAGTGATATTCCAATGTACATAAGGACCACAACTTCTTTATCCATTTTTCTCTTTCCTGGGATATTTAAGGTGGAATGAAGTGGAGGTCCTGGTCAACAGAGCAGCCCTAAACTTTGGGGTGCTTGTGTCTTGCTGATTTTTAATTTTCCCAATTTATACCCCCATGAGTGGAAGTGCCCTATGCTCTCTAAGCTGTGTTTTTCAGATGTTTCAGGACTCACCGGACACTTCTCCGGAGTGGCTCTTGGCAATTTACATCCCGCCCATCAGTGTAGCAAGGCTCCCATTTCTCCATGGCCTGTCCTGCATTTCTGGTTTTGACACTTTTTTCAGCATGGGCCTTTTGACCGATGGGAAGCGAGACTTCTTTGTAGCGCTGATTTGCCTTTCCAGGTGGCTTGGTTGGCCAAAAAGTGCGTATGCGTTTTTTCCTGAATATATTCAGGAAAAAACGCATACGCCCTTTTTGGCCAAGGGCATCATTGTCAACGTTTTGCCGCTTTTCATGTGCTTTAAAGGCGATTCGTATCTACCTCCTGAAATCTGTTTCCTGCAATTCTGCCTTGATTTCAAATCCTCTTCTTTGCCTTCCCTCAATATATTTGTGGACGAGAGTTATCATTTATAACTCTGCAGGTTTGTGAATTGCAGTGCCCTGAACCTCCATTTTACAACTCGTTTTTATGGGAGCTGGCCGCAAAATCGCAGAATGGCTTCAGGCCCTGTTCTGGTTCCGGGGGGCAGGCTGAGCCTGTGGTTAATTCTTCTTTCTGATGGGAAAATAGAGTGACCTGTGCCTGTCCCAACACCAAGAGCTAGTCTCTCGTTGGTTCCACGTCTTCCCGTTTATCCTCAGGACAAATTGCAACCTGTATGGAACAGGAGGTTAAAGGTGCTGATGCTCCAAGTAGGGAGCTTGCTAGTAAAGCGGCTGGAATGGCGAACCCGGGCACAAGGAGATGAGAAATGAGGTGCGTTTTAGAAACCTTTCCCCATCACACGGTGTACCATCTTCTGGGTTTCTCATGCATGTTTTTGATGTAGGAAGATGCCCTTGAACCTGGAGATTTGGGACCCATGCGATGGGTACCACGCAGTATTATTTAAAGGGTCTGCGTTTGCTCACCCAACCTCACCAAACCTCTCAGCCCCAAGAGTGTCCACCCTTATGTCTCATCCAGCTGTGCGTCTAGATATGGTCAATCCAGGTTGCATCACAGCCCCTGAACGCATTGTGTAAGAATTTCTCTCTCTTTCACTGTCTTTGTTTCATGGGTGTTTCAAAGTAATTTATTTTTATAATGGGGTTTAACTGCTTTTCACTGCTGTGTTTATGCCGCTTTACACCCACTTGACACACTAACAGAGAGATATCAATACATAGGTTTTACGATTATTATTAGTCAGATATATTCTTGTGCGGTGAATAGGGCGTGTTGAGTCCAGTTCTCTGAGCAAGGAGTAGGTCTTGTCTATTACATATTGGGTTTATGGAACGGTATCTGAGCTAATTTGATACCCTTGTTTTATGTATCACCCCACCTCACCTTTCCCGTTAAGCAGCCATAGTGTGTTTTCTGCATGTGTGACTCTGTTCTGTTTTGTAATTCAGTTCAAGTGTAACGGTTTTTACATTCCCTCTATCAGTGATACCTTATGAGAAGTGTCCTTTTCTGTGTGACTTATTTCACTTAGAATCGTCGTACCTAAATCCACTCATCATGCTGCTAGTAACCTTACGACATTGATTTCCTGGCTGAGTGATATTCCAATGTACATAAGGACCACAACTTCTTTATCCATTTTTCTCTTTCCTGGGATATTTAAGGTGGAATGAAGTGGAGGTCCTGGTCAACAGAGCAGCCCTAAACTTTGGGGTGCTTGTGTCTTGCTGATTTTTAATTTTCCCAATTTATACCCCCATGAGTGGAAGTGCCCTATGCTCTCTAAGCTGTGTTTTTCAGATGTTTCAGGACTCACCGGACACTTCTCCGGAGTGGCTCTTGGCAATTTACATCCCGCCCATCAGTGTAGCAAGGCTCCCATTTCTCCATGGCCTGTCCTGCATTTCTGGTTTTGACACTTTTTTCAGCATGGGCCTTTTGACCGATGGGAAGCGAGACTTCTTTGTAGCGCTGATTTGCCTTTCCAGGTGGCTTGGTTGGCCAAAAAGGGCGTATGCGTTTTTTCCTGAATATATTCAGGAAAAAACGCATACGCCCTTTTTGGCCAAGGGCATCATTGTCAACGTTTTGCCGCTTTTCATGTGCTTTAAAGGCGATTCGTATCTACCTCCTGAAATCTGTTTCCTGCAATTCTGCCTTGATTTCAAATCCTCTTCTTTGCCTTCCCTCAATATATTTGTGGACGAGAGTTATCATTTATAACTCTGCAGGTTTGTGAATTGCAGTGCCCTGAACCTCCATTTTACAACTCGTTTTTATGGGAGCTGGCCGCAAAATCGCAGAATGGCTTCAGGCCCTGTTCTGGTTCCGGGGGGCAGGCTGAGCCTGTGGTTAATTCTTCTTTCTGATGGGAAAATAGAGTGACCTGTGCCTGTCCCAACACCAAGAGCTAGTCTCTCGTTGGTTCCACGTCTTCCCGTTTATCCTCAGGACAAATTGCAACCTGTATGGAACAGGAGGTTAAAGGTGCTGATGCTCCAAGTAGGGAGCTTGCTAGTAAAGCGGCTGGAATGGCGAACCCGGGCACAAGGAGATGAGAAATGAGGTGCGTTTTAGAAACCTTTCCCCATCACACGGTGTACCATCTTCTGGGTTTCTCATGCATGTTTTTGATGTAGGAAGATGCCCTTGAACCTGGAGATTTGGGACCCATGCGATGGGTACCACGCAGTATTCCTTTAAAGGGTCTGCGTTTGCTCACCCAACCTCACCAAACCTCTCAGCCCCAAGAGTGTCCACCCTTATGTCTCATCCAGCTGTGCGTCTAGATATGGTCAATCCAGGTTGCATCACAGCCCCTGAACGCATTGTGTAAGAATTTCTCTCTCTTTCACTGTCTTTGTTTCATGGGTGTTTCAAAGTAATTTATTTTTATAATGGGGTTTAGCTGCTTTTCACTGCTGTGTTTATGCCGCTTTACACCCACTTGACACACTAACAGAGAGATATCAATACATAGGTTTTACGATTATTATTAGTCAGATATATTCTTGTGCGGTGAATAGGGCATGTTGAGTCCAGTTCTCTGAGCAAGGAGTAGGTCTTGTCTATTACATATTGGGTTTATGGAACGGTATCTGAGCTAATTTGATACCCTTGTTTTATGTATCACCCCACCTCACCTTTCCCGTTAAGCAGCCATAGTGTGTTTTCTGCATGTGTGACTCTGTTCTGTTTTGTAATTCAGTTCAAGTGTAACGGTTTTTACATTCCCTCTATCAGTGATACCTTATGAGAAGTGTCCTTTTCTGTGTGACTTATTTCACTTAGAATCGTTGTACCTAAATCCTCAAATCATGCTGCTACTAACCTTACGACATTGATTTCATGGCTGAGTGATATTCCATTGTACATAAGGATCACAACTTCTTTATCCATTTTTCTCTTTCCTGGGATATTTAAGGTGGAATGAAGTGGAGGTCCTGGTCAACAGAGCAGCCCTAAACTTTGGGGTGCTTGTGTCTTGCTGATTTTTAATTTTCCCAATTTATACCCCCATGAGTGGAAGTGCCCTATGCTCTCTAAGCTGTGTTTTTCAGATGTTTCAGGACTCACCGGACACTTCTCCGGAGTGGCTCTTGGCAATTTACATCCTGCCCATCAGTGTAGCAAGGCTCCCATTTCTCCATGGCCTGTCCTGCATTTCTGGTTTTGACACTTTTTTCAGCATGGGCCTTTTGACCGATGGGAAGCGAGACTTCTTTGTAGCGCTGATTTGCCTTTCCAGGTTGCTTGGTTGGCCAAAAAGGGCGTATGCGTTTTTTCCTGAATATATTCAGGAAAAAACGCATACGCCCTTTTTGGCCAAGGGCATCATTGTCAACGTTTTGCCGCTTTTCATGTGCTTTCAAGGCGATTCGTATCTACCTCCTGAAATCTGTTTCCTGCAATTCTGCCTTGATTTCAAATCCTCTTCTTTGCCTTCCCTCAATATATTTGTGGACGAGAGTTATCATTAATAACTCTGCAGGTTTGTGAATTGCAGTGCCCTGAACCTCCATGTTACAACTCGTTTTTATGGGAGCTGGCCGCAAAATCGCAGAATGGCTTCAGGCCCTGTTCTGGTTCCGGGGGGCAGGCTGAGCCTGTGGTTAATTCTTCTTTCTGATGGGAAAATAGAGTGACCTGTGCCTGTCCCAACACCAAGAGCTAGTCTCTCGTTGGTTCCACGTCTTCCCGTTTATCCTCAGGACAAATTGCAACCTGTATGGAACAGGAGGTTAAAGGTGCTGATGCTCCAAGTAGGGAGCTTGCTAGTAAAGCGGCTGGAATGGCGAACCCGGGCACAAGGAGATGAGAAATGAGGTGCGTTTTAGAAACCTTTCCCCATCACACGGTGTACCATCTTCTGGGTTTCTCATGTATGTTTTTGATGTAGGAAGATGCCCTTGAACCTGGAGATTTGGGACCCATGCGATGGGTACCACGCAGTATTCCTTTAAAGGGTCTGCGTTTGCTCACCCAACCTCACCAAACCTCTCAGCCCCAAGAGTGTCCACCCTTATGTCTCATCCAGCTGTGCGTCTAGATATGGTCAATCCAGGTTGCATCACAGCCCCTGAACGCATTGTGTAAGAATTTCTCTCTCTTTCACTGTCTTTGTTTCATGGGTGTTTCAAAGTAATTTATTTTTATAATGGGGTTTAACTGCTTTTCACTGCTGTGTTTATGCCGCTTTACACCCACTTGACACACTAACAGAGAGATATCAATACATAGGTTTTACGATTATTATTAGTCAGATATATTCTTGTGCGGTGAATAGGGCGTGTTGAGTCCAGTTCTCTGAGCAAGGAGTAGGTCTTGTCTATTACATATTGGGTTTATGGAACGGTATCTGAGCTAATTTGATACCCTTGTTTTATGTATCACCCCACCTCACCTTTCCCGTTAAGCAGCCATAGTGTGTTTTCTGCATGTGTGACTCTGTTCTGTTTTGTAATTCAGTTCAAGTGTAACGGTTTTTACATTCCCTCTATCAGTGATACCTTATGAGAAGTGTCCTTTTCTGTGTGACTTATTTCACTTAGAATCGTCGTACCTAAATCCACTCATCATGCTGCTAGTAACCTTACGACATTGATTTCCTGGCTGAGTGATATTCCAATGTACATAAGGACCACAACTTCTTTATCCATTTTTCTCTTTCCTGGGATATTTAAGGTGGAATGAAGTGGAGGTCCTGGTCAACAGAGCAGCCCTAAACTTTGGGGTGCTTGTGTCTTGCTGATTTTTAATTTTCCCAATTTATACCCCCATGAGTGGAAGTGCCCTATGCTCTCTAAGCTGTGTTTTTCAGATGTTTCAGGACTCACCGGACACTTCTCCGGAGTGGCTCTTGGCAATTTACATCCCGCCCATCAGTGTAGCAAGGCTCCCATTTCTCCATGGCCTGTCCTGCATTTCTGGTTTTGACACTTTTTTCAGCATGGGCCTTTTGACCGATGGGAAGCGAGACTTCTTTGTAGCGCTGATTTGCCTTTCCAGGTGGCTTGGTTGGCCAAAAAGGGCGTATGCGTTTTTTCCTGAATATATTCAGGAAAAAACGCATACGCCCTTTTTGGCCAAGGGCATCATTGTCAACGTTTTGCCGCTTTTCATGTGCTTTAAAGGCGATTCGTATCTACCTCCTGAAATCTGTTTCCTGCAATTCTGCCTTGATTTCAAATCCTCTTCTTTGCCTTCCCTCAATATATTTGTGGACGAGAGTTATCATTTATAACTCTGCAGGTTTGTGAATTGCAGTGCCCTGAACCTCCATTTTACAACTCGTTTTTATGGGAGCTGGCCGCAAAATCGCAGAATGGCTTCAGGCCCTGTTCTGGTTCCGGGGGGCAGGCTGAGCCTGTGGTTAATTCTTCTTTCTGATGGGAAAATAGAGTGACCTGTGCCTGTCCCAACACCAAGAGCTAGTCTCTCGTTGGTTCCACGTCTTCCCGTTTATCCTCAGGACAAATTGCAACCTGTATGGAACAGGAGGTTAAAGGTGCTGATGCTCCAAGTAGGGAGCTTGCTAGTAAAGCGGCTGGAATGGCGAACCCGGGCACAAGGAGATGAGAAATGAGGTGCGTTTTAGAAACCTTTCCCCATCACACGGTGTACCATCTTCTGGGTTTCTCATGCATGTTTTTGATGTAGGAAGATGCCCTTGAACCTGGAGATTTGGGACCCATGCGATGGGTACCACGCAGTATTCCTTTAAAGGGTCTGCGTTTGCTCACCCAACCTCACCAAACCTCTCAGCCCCAAGAGTGTCCACCCTTATGTCTCATCCAGCTGTGCGTCTAGATATGGTCAATCCAGGTTGCATCACAGCCCCTGAACGCATTGTGTAAGAATTTCTCTCTCTTTCACTGTCTTTGTTTCATGGGTGTTTCAAAGTAATTTATTTTTATAATGGGGTTTAGCTGCTTTTCACTGCTGTGTTTATGCCGCTTTACACCCACTTGACACACTAACAGAGAGATATCAATACATAGGTTTTACGATTATTATTAGTCAGATATATTCTTGTGCGGTGAATAGGGCGTGCTGAGTCCAGTTCTCTGAGCAAGGAGTAGGTCTTGTCTATTACATATTGGGTTTATGGAACGGTATCTGAGCTAATTTGATACCCTTGTTTTATGTATCACCCCACCTCACCTTTCCCGTTAAGCAGCCATAGTGTGTTTTCTGCATGTGTGACTCTGTTCTGTTTTGTAATTCAGTTCAAGTGTAACGGTTTTTACATTCCCTCTATCAGTGATACCTTATGAGAAGTGTCCTTTTCTGTGTGACTTATTTCACTTAGAATCGTCGTACCTAAATCCACTCATCATGCTGCTACTAACCTTACGACATTGATTTCATGGCTGAGTGATATTCCATTGTACATAAGGACCACAACTTCTTTATCCATTTTTCTCTTTCCTGGGATATTTAAGGTGGAATGAAGTGGAGGTCCTGGTCAACAGAGCAGCCCTAAACTTTGGGGTGCTTGTGTCTTGCTGATTTTTCATTTTCCCAATTTATACCCCCATGAGTGGAAGTGCCCTATGCTCTCTAAGCTGTGTTTTTCAGATGTTTCAGGACTCACCGGACACTTCTCCGGAGTGGCTCTTGGCAATTTACATCCCGCCCATCAGTGTAGCAAGGCTCCCATTTCTCCATGGCCTGTCCTGCATTTCTGGTTTTGACACTTTTTTCAGCATGGCCCTTTTGACCGATGGGAAGCGAGACTTCTTTGTAGCGCTGATTTGCCTTTCCAGGTTGCTTGGTTGGCCAAAAAGGGCGTATGCGTTTTTTCCTGAATATATTCAGGAAAAAACGCATACGCCCTTTTTGGCCAAGGGCATCATTGTCAACGTTTTGCCGCTTTTCATGTGCTTTAAAGGCGATTCGTATCTACCTCCTGAAATCTGTTTCCTGCAATTCTGCCTTGATTTCAAATCCTCTTCTTTGCCTTCCCTCAATATATTTGTGGACGGGAGTTATCATTTATAACTCTGCAGGTTTGTGAATTGCAGTGCCCTGAACCTCCATTTTACAACTCGTTTTTATGGGAGCTGGCCGCAAAATCGCAGAATGGCTTCAGGCCCTGTTCTGGTTCCGGGGGGCAGGCTGAGCCTGTGGTTAATTCTTCTTTCTGATGGGAAAATAGAGTGACCTGTGCCTGTCCCAACACCAAGAGCTAGTCTCTCGTTGGTTCCACGTCTTCCCGTTTATCCTCAGGACAAATTGCAACCCGCATGGAACAGGAGGTTAAAGGTGCTGATGCTCCAAGTAGGGAGCTTGCTAGTAAAGCGGCTGGAATGGCGAACCCGGGCACAAGGAGTTGAGAAATGAGGTGCGTTTTAGAAACCTTTCCCCATCACACGGTGTACCATCTTCTGGGTTTCTCATGCATGTTTTAGATGTAGGAAGATGCCCTTGAACCTGGAGATTTGGGACCCATGCGATGGGTACCACGCAGTATTCCTTTAAAGGGTCTGCGTTTGCTCACCCAACCTCACCAAACCTCTCAGCCCCAAGAGTGTCCACCCTTATGTCTCATCCAGCTGTGCGTCTAGATATGGTCAATCCAGGTTGCATCACAGCCCCTGAACGCATTGTGTAAGAATTTCTCTCTCTTTCACTGTCTTTGTTTCATGGGTGTTTCAAAGTAATTTATTTTTATAATGGGGTTTAGCTGCTTTTCACTGCTGTGTTTATGCCGCTTTACACCCACTTGACACACTAACAGAGAGATATCAATACATAGGTTTTACGATTATTATTAGTCAGATATATTCTTGTGCGGTGAATAGGGCGTGTTGAGTCCAGTTCTCTGAGCAAGGAGTAGGTCTTGTCTATTACATATTGGGTTTATGGAACGTTATCTGAGCTAATTTGATACCCTTGTTTTATGTATCACCCCACCTCACCTTTCCCGTTAAGCAGCCATAGTGTGTTTTCTGCATGTGTGACTCTGTTCTGTTTTGTAATTCAGTTCAAGTGTAACGGTTTTTACATTCCCTCTATCAGTGATACCTTATGAGAAGTGTCCTTTTCTGTGTGACTTATTTCACTTAGAATCGTCGTACCTAAATCCACTCATCATGCTGCTACTAACCTTACGACATTGATTTCATGGCTGAGTGATATTCCATTGTACATAAGGACCACAACTTCTTTATCCATTTTTCTCTTTCCTGGGATATTTAAGGTGGAATGAAGTGGAGGTCCTGGTCAACAGAGCAGCCCTAAACTTTGGGGTGCTTGTGTCTTGCTGATTTTTCATATTCCCAATTTATACCCCCATGAGTGGAAGTGCCCTATGCTCTCTAAGCTGTGTTTTTCAGATGTTTCAGGACTCACCGGACACTTCTCCGGAGTGGCTCTTGGCAATTTACATCCCGCCCATCAGTGTAGCAAGGCTCCCATTTCTCCATGGCCTGTCCTGCATTTCTGGTTTTGACACTTTTTTCAGCATGGCCCTTTTGACCGATGGGAAGCGAGACTTCTTTGTAGCGCTGATTTGCCTTTCCATGTTGCTTGGTTGGCCAAAAAGGGCGTATGCGTTTTTTCCTGAATATATTCAGGAAAAAACGCATACGCCCTTTTTGGCCAAGGGCATCATTGTCAACGTTTTGCCGCTTTTCATGTGCTTTAAAGGCGATTCGTATCTACCTCCTGAAATCTGTTTCCTGCAATTCTGCCTTGATTTCAAATCCTCTTCTTTGCCTTCCCTCAATATATTTGTGGACGAGAGTTATCATTAATAACTCTGCAGGTTTGTGAATTGCAGTGCCCTGAACCTCCATTTTACAACTCGTTTTTATGGGAGCTGGCCGCAAAATCGCAGAATGGCTTCAGGCCCTGTTCTGGTTCCGGGGGGCAGGCTGAGCCTGTGGTTAATTCTTCTTTCTGATGGGAAAATAGAGTGACCTGTGCCTGTCCCAACACCAAGAGCTAGTCTCTCGTTGGTTCCACGTCTTCCCGTTTATCCTCAGGACAAATTGCAACCTGTATGGAACAGGAGGTTAAAGGTGCTGATGCTCCAAGTAGGGAGCTTGCTAGTAAAGCGGCTGGAATGGCGAACCCGGGCACAAGGAGATGAGAAATGAGGTGCGTTTTAGAAACCTTTCCCCATCACACGGTGTACCATCTTCTGGGTTTCTCATGTATGTTTTTGATGTAGGAAGATGCCCTTGAACCTGGAGATTTGGGACCCATGCGATGGGTACCACGCAGTATTATTTAAAGGGTCTGCGTTTGCTCACCCAACCTCACCAAACCTCTCAGCCCCAAGAGTGTCCACCCTTATGTCTCATCCAGCTGTGCGTCTAGATATGGTCAATCCAGGTTGCATCACAGCCCCTGAACGCATTGTGTAAGAATTTCTCTCTCTTTCACTGTCTTTGTTTCATGGGTGTTTCAAAGTAATTTATTTTTATAATGGGGTTTAACTGCTTTTCACTGCTGTGTTTATGCCGCTTTACACCCACTTGACACACTAACAGAGAGATATCAATACATAGGTTTTACGATTATTATTAGTCAGATATATTCTTGTGCGGTGAATAGGGCGTGTTGAGTCCAGTTCTCTGAGCAAGGAGTAGGTCTTGTCTATTACATATTGGGTTTATGGAACGGTATCTGAGCTAATTTGATACCCTTGTTTTATGTATCACCCCACCTCACCTTTCCCGTTAAGCAGCCATAGTGTGTTTTCTGCATGTGTGACTCTGTTCTGTTTTGTAATTCAGTTCCAGTGTAACGGTTTTTACATTCCCTCTATCAGTGATACCTTATGAGAAGTGTCCTTTTCTGTGTGACTTATTTCACTTAGAATCGTCGTACCTAAATCCACTCATCATGCTGCTACTAACCTTACGACATTGATTTCCTGGCTGAGTGATATTCCAATGTACATAAGGACCACAACTTCTTTATCCATTTTTCTCTTTCCTGGGATATTTAAGGTGGAATGAAGTGGAGGTCCTGGTCAACAGAGCAGCCCTAAACTTTGGGGTGCTTGTGTCTTGCTGATTTTTAATTTTCCCAATTTATACCCCCATGAGTGGAAGTGCCCTATGCTCTCTAAGCTGTGTTTTTCAGATGTTTCAGGACTCACCGGACACTTCTCCGGAGTGGCTCTTGGCAATTTACATCCCGCCCATCAGTGTAGCAAGGCTCCCATTTCTCCATGGCCTGTCCTGCATTTCTGGTTTTGACACTTTTTTCAGCATGGGCCTTTTGACCGATGGGAAGCGAGACTTCTTTGTAGCGCTGATTTGCCTTTCCAGGTGGCTTGGTTGGCCAAAAAGGGCGTATGCGTTTTTTCCTGAATATATTCAGGAAAAAACGCATACGCCCTTTTTGGCCAAGGGCATCATTGTCAACGTTTTGCCGCTTTTCATGTGCTTTAAAGGCGATTCGTATCTACCTCCTGAAATCTGTTTCCTGCAATTCTGCCTTGATTTCAAATCCTCTTCTTTGCCTTCCCTCAATATATTTGTGGACGAGAGTTATCATTAATAACTCTGCAGGTTTGTGAATTGCAGTGCCCTGAACCTCCATTTTACAACTCGTTTTTATGGGAGCTGGCCGCAAAATCGCAGAATGGCTTCAGGCCCTGTTCTGGTTCCGGGGGGCAGGCTGAGCCTGTGGTTAATTCTTCTTTCTGATGGGAAAATAGAGTGACCTGTGCCTGTCCCAACACCAAGAGCTAGTCTCTCGTTGGTTCCACGTCTTCCCGTTTATCCTCAGGACAAATTGCAACCTGTATGGAACAGGAGGTTAAAGGTGCTGATGCTCCAAGTAGGGAGCTTGCTAGTAAAGCGGCTGGAATGGCGAACCCGGGCACAAGGAGATGAGAAATGAGGTGCGTTTTAGAAACCTTTCCCCATCACACGGTGTACCATCTTCTGGGTTTCTCATGTATGTTTTTGATGTAGGAAGATGCCCTTGAACCTGGAGATTTGGGACCCATGCGATGGGTACCACGCAGTATTATTTAAAGGGTCTGCGTTTGCTCACCCAACCTCACCAAACCTCTCAGCCCCAAGAGTGTCCACCCTTATGTCTCATCCAGCTGTGCGTCTAGATATGGTCAATCCAGGTTGCATCACAGCCCCTGAACGCATTGTGTAAGAATTTCTCTCTCTTTCACTGTCTTTGTTTCATGGGTGTTTCAAAGTAATTTATTTTTATAATGGGGTTTAACTGCTTTTCACTGCTGTGTTTATGCCGCTTTACACCCACTTGACACAC
This sequence comes from Balaenoptera borealis, assembly GCF_965194805.1. NCBI lineage: Eukaryota > Metazoa > Chordata > Mammalia > Artiodactyla > Balaenopteridae > Balaenoptera > Balaenoptera borealis. Next base: position 290,504 of record NW_028123969.1, on the reverse strand, counting down.
TAACAGAGAGATATCAATACATAGGTTTTACGATTATTATTAGTCAGATATATTCTTGTGCGGTGAATAGGGCGTGTTGAGTCCAGTTCTCTGAGCAAGGAGTAGGTCTTGTCTATTACATATTGGGTTTATGGAACGGTATCTGAGCTAATTTGATACCCTTGTTTTATGTATCACCCCACCTCACCTTTCCCGTTAAGCAGCCATAGTGTGTTTTCTGCATGTGTGACTCTGTTCTGTTTTGTAATTCAGTTCCAGTGTAACGGTTTTTACATTCCCTCTATCAGTGATACCTTATGAGAAGTGTCCTTTTCTGTGTGACTTATTTCACTTAGAATCGTCGTACCTAAATCCACTCATCATGCTGCTACTAACCTTACGACATTGATTTCCTGGCTGAGTGATATTCCAATGTACATAAGGACCACAACTTCTTTATCCATTTTTCTCTTTCCTGGGATATTTAAGGTGGAATGAAGTGGAGGTCCTGGTCAACAGAGCAGCCCTAAACTTTGGGGTGCTTGTGTCTTGCTGATTTTTAATTTTCCCAATTTATACCCCCATGAGTGGAAGTGCCCTATGCTCTCTAAGCTGTGTTTTTCAGATGTTTCAGGACTCACCGGACACTTCTCCGGAGTGGCTCTTGGCAATTTACATCCCGCCCATCAGTGTAGCAAGGCTCCCATTTCTCCATGGCCTGTCCTGCATTTCTGGTTTTGACACTTTTTTCAGCATGGGCCTTTTGACCGATGGGAAGCGAGACTTCTTTGTAGCGCTGATTTGCCTTTCCAGGTGGCTTGGTTGGCCAAAAAGGGCGTATGCGTTTTTTCCTGAATATATTCAGGAAAAAACGCATACGCCCTTTTTGGCCAAGGGCATCATTGTCAACGTTTTGCCGCTTTTCATGTGCTTTAAAGGCGATTCGTATCTACCTCCTGAAATCTGTTTCCTGCAATTCTGCCTTGATTTCAAATCCTCTTCTTTGCCTTCCCTCAATATATTTGTGGACGAGAGTTATCATTTATAACTCTGCAGGTTTGTGAATTGCAGTGCCCTGAACCTCCATTTTACAACTCGTTTTTATGGGAGCTGGCCGCAAAATCGCAGAATGGCTTCAGGCCCTGTTCTGGTTCCGGGGGGCAGGCTGAGCCTGTGGTTAATTCTTCTTTCTGATGGGAAAATAGAGTGACCTGTGCCTGTCCCAACACCAAGAGCTAGTCTCTCGTTGGTTCCACGTCTTCCCGTTTATCCTCAGGACAAATTGCAACCTGTATGGAACAGGAGGTTAAAGGTGCTGATGCTCCAAGTAGGGAGCTTGCTAGTAAAGCGGCTGGAATGGCGAACCCGGGCACAAGGAGATGAGAAATGAGGTGCGTTTTAGAAACCTTTCCCCATCACACGGTGTACCATCTTCTGGGTTTCTCATGCATGTTTTTGATGTAGGAAGATGCCCTTGAACCTGGAGATTTGGGACCCATGCGATGGGTACCACGCAGTATTCCTTTAAAGGGTCTGCGTTTGCTCACCCAACCTCACCAAACCTCTCAGCCCCAAGAGTGTCCACCCTTATGTCTCATCCAGCTGTGGGTCTAGATATGGTCAATCCAGGTTGCATCACCGCCCCTGAACGCATTGTGTAAGAATTTCTCTCTCTTTCACTGTCTTTGTTTCATGGGTGTTTCAAAGTAATTTATTTTTATAATGGGGTTTAGCTGCTTTTCACTGCTGTGTTTATGCCGCTTTACACCCACTTGACACACTAACAGAGAGATATCAATACATAGGTTTTACGATTATTATTAGTCAGATATATTCTTGTGCGGTGAATAGGGAGTGTTGAGTCCAGTTCTCTGAGCAAGGAGTAGGTCTTGTCTATTACATATTGGGTTTATGGAACGGTATCTGAGCTAATTTGATACCCTTGTTTTATGTATCACCCCACCTCACCTTTCCCGTTAAGCAGCCATAGTGTGTTTTCTGCATGTGTGACTCTGTTCTGTTTTGTAATTCAGTTCAAGTGTAACGGTTTTTACATTCCCTCTATCAGTGATACCTTATGAGAAGTGTCCTTTTCTGTGTGACTTATTTCACTTAGAATCGTTGTACCTAAATCCTCAAATCATGCTGCTACTAACCTTACGACATTGATTTCATGGCTGAGTGATATTCCATTGTACATAAGGATCACAACTTCTTTATCCATTTTTCTCTTTCCTGGGATATTTAAGGTGGAATGAAGTGGAGGTCCTGGTCAACAGAGCAGCCCTAAACTTTGGGGTGCTTGTGTCTTGCTGATTTTTAATTTTCCCAATTTATACCCCCATGAGTGGAAGTGCCCTATGCTCTCTAAGCTGTGTTTTTCAGATGTTTCAGGACTCACCGGACACTTCTCCGGAGTGGCTCTTGGCAATTTACATCCCGCCCATCAGTGTAGCAAGGCTCCCATTTCTCCATGGCCTGTCCTGCATTTCTGGTTTTGACACTTTTTTCAGCATGGGCCTTTTGACCGATGGGAAGCGAGACTTCTTTGTAGCGCTGATTTGCCTTTCCAGGTGGCTTGGTTGGCCAAAAAGGGCGTATGCGTTTTTTCCTGAATATATTCAGGAAAAAACGCATACGCCCTTTTTGGCCAAGGGCATCATTGTCAACGTTTTGCCGCTTTTCATGTGCTTTAAAGGCGATTCGTATCTACCTCCTGAAATCTGTTTCCTGCAATTCTGCCTTGATTTCAAATCCTCTTCTTTGCCTTCCCTCAATATATTTGTGGACGAGAGTTATCATTTATAACTCTGCAGGTTTGTGAATTGCAGTGCCCTGAACCTCCATTTTACAACTCTTTTTTATGGGAGCTGGCCGCAAAATCGCAGAATGGCTTCAGGCCCTGTTCTGGTTCCGGGGGGGAGGCTGAGCCTGTGGTTAATTCTTCTTTCTGATGGGAAAATAGAGTGACCTGTGCCTGTCCCAACACCAAGAGCTAGTCTCTCGTTGGTTCCACGTCTTCCCGTTTATCCTCAGGACAAATTGCAACCTGTATGGAACAGGAGGTTAAAGGTGCTGATGCTCCAAGTAGGGAGCTTGCTAGTAAAGCGGCTGGAATGGCGAACCCGGGCACAAGGAGATGAGAAATGAGGTGCGTTTTAGAAACCTTTCCCCATCACACGGTGTACCATCTTCTGGGTTTCTCATGCATGTTTTTGATGTAGGAAGATGCCCTTGAACCTGGAGATTTGGGACCCATGCGATGGGTACCACGCAGTATTCCTTTAAAGGGTCTGCGTTTGCTCACCCAACCTCACCAAACCTCTCAGCCCCAAGAGTGTCCACCCTTATGTCTCATCCAGCTGTGGGTCTAGATATGGTCAATCCAGGTTGCATCACAGCCCCTGAACGCATTGTGTAAGAATTTCTCTCTCTTTCACTGTCTTTGTTTCATGGGTGTTTCAAAGTAATTTATTTTTATAATGGGGTTTAGCTGCTTTTCACTGCTGTGTTTATGCCGCTTTACACCCACTTGACACACTAACTGAGAGATATCAATACATAGGTTTTACGATTATTATTAGTCAGATATATTCTTGTGCGGTGAATAGGGCGTGTTGAGTCCAGTTCTCTGAGCAAGGAGTAGGTCTTGTCTATAACATATTGGGTTTATGGAACGGTATCTGAGCTAATTTGATACCCTTGTTTTATGTATCACCCCACCTCACCTTTCCCGTTAAGCAGCCATAGTGTGTTTTCTGCATGTGTGACTCTGTTCTGTTTTGTAATTCAGTTCAAGTGTAACGGTTTTTACATTCCCTCTATCAGTGATACCTTATGAGAAGTGTCCTTTTCTGTGTGACTTATTTCACTTAGAATCGTCGTACCTAAATCCACTCATCATGCTGCTACTAACCTTACGACATTGATTTCATGGCTGAGTGATATTCCATTGTACATAAGGACCACAACTTCTTTATCCATTTTTCTCTTTCCTGGGATATTTAAGGTGGAATGAAGTGGAGGTCCTGGTCAACAGAGCAGCCCTAAACTTTGGGGTGCTTGTGTCTTGCTGATTTTTAATTTTCCCAATTTATACCCCCATGAGTGGAAGTGCCCTATGCTCTCTAAGCTGTGTTTTTCAGATGTTTCAGGACTCACCGGACACTTCTCCGGAGTGGCTCTTGGCAATTTACATCCCGCCCATCAGTGTAGCAAGGCTCCCATTTCTCCATGGCCTGTCCTGCATTTCTGGTTTTGACACTTTTTTCAGCATGGCCCTTTTGACCGATGGGAAGCGAGACTTCTTTGTAGCGCTGATTTGCCTTTCCAGGTGGCTTGGTTGGCCAAAAAGGGCGTATGCGTTTTTTCCTGAATATATTCAGGAAAAAACGCATACGCCCTTTTTGGCCAAGGGCATCATTGTCAACGTTTTGCCGCTTTTCATGTGCTTTCAAGGCGATTCGTATCTACCTCCTGAAATCTGTTTCCTGCAATTCTGCCTTGATTTCAAATCCTCTTCTTTGCCTTCCCTCAATATATTTGTGGACGAGAGTTATCATTAATAACTCTGCAGGTTTGTGAATTGCAGTGCCCTGAACCTCCATGTTACAACTCGTTTTTATGGGAGCTGGCCGCAAAATCGCAGAATGGCTTCAGGCCCTGTTCTGGTTCCGGGGGGCAGGCTGAGCCTGTGGTTAATTCTTCTTTCTGATGGGAAAATAGAGTGACCTGTGCCTGTCCCAACACCAAGAGCTAGTCTCTCGTTGGTTCCACGTCTTCCCGTTTATCCTCAGGACAAATTGCAACCTGTATGGAACAGGAGGTTAAAGGTGCTGATGCTCCAAGTAGGGAGCTTGCTAGTAAAGCGGCTGGAATGGCGAACCCGGGCACAAGGAGATGAGAAATGAGGTGCGTTTTAGAAACCTTTCCCCATCACACGGTGTACCATCTTCTGGGTTTCTCATGCATGTTTTTGATGTAGGAAGATGCCCTTGAACCTGGAGATTTGGGACCCATGCGATGGGTACCACGCAGTATTCCTTTAAAGGGTCTGCGTTTGCTCACCCAACCTCACCAAACCTCTCAGCCCCAAGAGTGTCCACCCTTATGTCTCATCCAGCTGTGCGTCTAGATATGGTCAATCCAGGTTGCATCACAGCCCCTGAACGCATTGTGTAAGAATTTCTCTCTCTTTCACTGTCTTTGTTTCATGGGTGTTTCAAAGTAATTTATTTTTATAATGGGGTTTAACTGCTTTTCACTGCTGTGTTTATGCCGCTTTACACCCACTTGACACACTAACAGAGAGATATCAATACATAGGTTTTACGATTATTATTAGTCAGATATATTCTTGTGCGGTGAATAGGGCGTGTTGAGTCCAGTTCTCTGAGCAAGGAGTAGGTCTTGTCTATTACATATTGGGTTTATGGAACGGTATCTGAGCTAATTTGATACCCTTGTTTTATGTATCACCCCACCTCACCTTTCCCGTTAAGCAGCCATAGTGTGTTTTCTGCATGTGTGACTCTGTTCTGTTTTGTAATTCAGTTCAAGTGTAACGGTTTTTACATTCCCTCTATCAGTGATACCTTATGAGAAGTGTCCTTTTCTGTGTGACTTATTTCACTTAGAATCGTCGTACCTAAATCCACTCATCATGCTGCTAGTAACCTTACGACATTGATTTCCTGGCTGAGTGATATTCCAATGTACATAAGGACCACAACTTCTTTATCCATTTTTCTCTTTCCTGGGATATTTAAGGTGGAATGAAGTGGAGGTCCTGGTCAACAGAGCAGCCCTAAACTTTGGGGTGCTTGTGTCTTGCTGATTTTTAATTTTCCCAATTTATACCCCCATGAGTGGAAGTGCCCTATGCTCTCTAAGCTGTGTTTTTCAGATGTTTCAGGACTCACCGGACACTTCTCCGGAGTGGCTCTTGGCAATTTACATCCCGCCCATCAGTGTAGCAAGGCTCCCATTTCTCCATGGCCTGTCCTGCATTTCTGGTTTTGACACTTTTTTCAGCATGGGCCTTTTGACCGATGGGAAGCGAGACTTCTTTGTAGCGCTGATTTGCCTTTCCAGGTGGCTTGGTTGGCCAAAAAGGGCGTATGCGTTTTTTCCTGAATATATTCAGGAAAAAACGCATACGCCCTTTTTGGCCAAGGGCATCATTGTCAACGTTTTGCCGCTTTTCATGTGCTTTAAAGGCGATTCGTATCTACCTCCTGAAATCTGTTTCCTGCAATTCTGCCTTGATTTCAAATCCTCTTCTTTGCCTTCCCTCAATATATTTGTGGACGAGAGTTATCATTTATAACTCTGCAGGTTTGTGAATTGCAGTGCCCTGAACCTCCATTTTACAACTCGTTTTTATGGGAGCTGGCCGCAAAATCGCAGAATGGCTTCAGGCCCTGTTCTGGTTCCGGGGGGCAGGCTGAGCCTGTGGTTAATTCTTCTTTCTGATGGGAAAATAGAGTGACCTGTGCCTGTCCCAACACCAAGAGCTAGTCTCTCGTTGGTTCCACGTCTTCCCGTTTATCCTCAGGACAAATTGCAACCTGTATGGAACAGGAGGTTAAAGGTGCTGATGCTCCAAGTAGGGAGCTTGCTAGTAAAGCGGCTGGAATGGCGAACCCGGGCACAAGGAGATGAGAAATGAGGTGCGTTTTAGAAACCTTTCCCCATCACACGGTGTACCATCTTCTGGGTTTCTCATGCATGTTTTTGATGTAGGAAGATGCCCTTGAACCTGGAGATTTGGGACCCATGCGATGGGTACCACGCAGTATTCCTTTAAAGGGTCTGCGTTTGCTCACCCAACCTCACCAAACCTCTCAGCCCCAAGAGTGTCCACCCTTATGTCTCATCCAGCTGTGCGTCTAGATATGGTCAATCCAGGTTGCATCACAGCCCCTGAACGCATTGTGTAAGAATTTCTCTCTCTTTCACTGTCTTTGTTTCATGGGTGTTTCAAAGTAATTTATTTTTATAATGGGGTTTAGCTGCTTTTCACTGCTGTGTTTATGCCGCTTTACACCCACTTGACACACTAACAGAGAGATATCAATACATAGGTTTTACGATTATTATTAGTCAGATATATTCTTGTGCGGTGAATAGGGCATGTTGAGTCCAGTTCTCTGAGCAAGGAGTAGGTCTTGTCTATTACATATTGGGTTTATGGAACGGTATCTGAGCTAATTTGATACCCTTGTTTTATGTATCACCCCACCTCACCTTTCCCGTTAAGCAGCCATAGTGTGTTTTCTGCATGTGTGACTCTGTTCTGTTTTGTAATTCAGTTCAAGTGTAACGGTTTTTACATTCCCTCTATCAGTGATACCTTATGAGAAGTGTCCTTTTCTGTGTGACTTATTTCACTTAGAATCGTTGTACCTAAATCCTCAAATCATGCTGCTACTAACCTTACGACATTGATTTCATGGCTGAGTGATATTCCATTGTACATAAGGATCACAACTTCTTTATCCATTTTTCTCTTTCCTGGGATATTTAAGGTGGAATGAAGTGGAGGTCCTGGTCAACAGAGCAGCCCTAAACTTTGGGGTGCTTGTGTCTTGCTGATTTTTAATTTTCCCAATTTATACCCCCATGAGTGGAAGTGCCCTATGCTCTCTAAGCTGTGTTTTTCAGATGTTTCAGGACTCACCGGACACTTCTCCGGAGTGGCTCTTGGCAATTTACATCCCGCCCATCAGTGTAGCAAGGCTCCCATTTCTCCATGGCCTGTCCTGCATTTCTGGTTTTGACACTTTTTTCAGCATGGGCCTTTTGACCGATGGGAAGCGAGACTTCTTTGTAGCGCTGATTTGCCTTTCCAGGTTGCTTGGTTGGCCAAAAAGGGCGTATGCGTTTTTTCCTGAATATATTCAGGAAAAAACGCATACGCCCTTTTTGGCCAAGGGCATCATTGTCAACGTTTTGCCGCTTTTCATGTGCTTTAAAGGCGATTCGTATCTACCTCCTGAAATCTGTTTCCTGCAATTCTGCCTTGATTTCAAATCCTCTTCTTTGCCTTCCCTCAATATATTTGTGGACGAGAGTTATCATTAATAACTCTGCAGGTTTGTGAATTGCAGTGCCCTGAACCTCCATTTTACAACTCGTTTTTATGGGAGCTGGCCGCAAAATCGCAGAATGGCTTCAGGCCCTGTTCTGGTTCCGGGGGGCAGGCTGAGCCTGTGGTTAATTCTTCTTTCTGATGGGAAAATAGAGTGACCTGTGCCTGTCCCAACACCAAGAGCTAGTCTCTCGTTGGTTCCACGTCTTCCCGTTTATCCTCAGGACAAATTGCAACCTGTATGGAACAGGAGGTTAAAGGTGCTGATGCTCCAAGTAGGGAGCTTGCTAGTAAAGCGGCTGGAATGGCGAACCCGGGCACAAGGAGATGAGAAATGAGGTGCGTTTTAGAAAACTTTCCCCATCACACGGTGTACCATCTTCTGGGTTTCTCATGCATGTTTTTGATGTAGGAAGATGCCCTTGAACCTGGAGATTTGGGACCCATGCGATGGGTACCACGCAGTATTCCTTTAAAGGGTCTGCGTTTGCTCACCCAACCTCACCAAACCTCTCAGCCCCAAGAGTGTCCACCCTTATGTCTCATCCAGCTGTGCGTCTAGATATGGTCAATCCAGGTTGCATCACAGCCCCTGAACGCATTGTGTAAGAATTTCTCTCTCTTTCACTGTCTTTGTTTCATGGGTGTTTCAAAGTAATTTATTTTTATAATGGGGTTTAGCTGCTTTTCACTGCTGTGTTTATGCCGCTTTACACCCACTTGACACACTAACAGAGAGATATCAATACATAGGTTTTACGATTATTATTAGTCAGATATATTCTTGTGTGGTGAATAGGGCGTGTTGAGTCCAGTTCTCTGAGCAAGGAGTAGGTCTTGTCTATTACATATTGGGTTTATGGAATGGTATCTGAGCTAATTTGATACCCTTGTTTTATGTATCACCCCACCTCACCTTTCCCGTTAAGCAGCCATAGTGTGTTTTCTGCATGTGTGACTCTGTTCTGTTTTGTAATTCAGTTCAAGTGTAACGGTTTTTACATTCCCTCTATCAGTGATACCTTATGAGAAGTGTCCTTTTCTGTGTGACTTATTTCACTTAGAATCGTCGTACCTAAATCCACTCATCATGCTGCTACTAACCTTACGACATTGATTTCCTGGCTGAGTGATATTCCATTGTACATAAGGACCACAACTTCTTTATCCATTTTTCTCTTTCCTGGGATATTTAAGGTGGAATGAAGTGGAGGTCCTGGTCAACAGAGCAGCCCTAAACTTTGGGGTGCTTGTGTCTTGCTGATTTTTAATTTTCCCAATTTATACCCCCATGAGTGGAAGTGCCCTATGCTCTCTAAGCTGTGTTTTTCAGATGTTTCAGGACTCACCGGACACTTCTCCAGTGTGGCTCTTGGCAATTTACATCCCGCCCATCAGTGTAGCAAGGCTCCCATTTCTCCATGGCCTGTCCTGCATTTCTGGTTTTGACACTTTTTTCAGCATGGCCCTTTTGACCGATGGGAAGCGAGACTTCTTTGTAGCGCTGATTTGCCTTTCCAGGTTGCTTGGTTGGCCAAAAAGGGCGTATGCGTTTTTTCCTGAATATATTCAGGAAAAAACGCATACGCCCTTTTTGGCCAAGGGCATCATTGTCAACGTTTTGCCGCTTTTCATGTGCTTTAAAGGCGATTCGAATCTACCTCCTGAAATCTGTTTCCTGCAATTCTGCCTTGATTTCAAATCCTCTTCTTTGCCTTCCCTCAATATATTTGTGGACGAGAGTTATCATTAATAACTCTGCAGGTTTGTGAATTGCAGTGCCCTGAACCTCCATTTTACAACTCGTTTTTATGGGAGCTGGCCGCAAAATCGCAGAATGGCTTCAGGCCCTGTTCTGGTTCCGGGGGGCAGGCTGAGCCTGTGGTTAATTCTTCTTTCTGATGGGAAAATAGAGTGACCTGTGCCTGTCCCAACACCAAGATCTAGTCTCTCGTTGGGTCCACGTCTTCCCGTTTATCCTCAGGACAAATTGCAACCTGCATGGAACAGGAGGTTAAAGGTGCTGATGCTCCAAGTAGGGAGCTTGCTAGTAAAGCGGCTGGAATGGCGAACCCGGGCACAAGGAGATGAGAAATGAGGTGCGTTTTAGAAACCTTTCCCCATCACACGGTGTACCATCTTCTGGGTTTCTCATGTATGTTTTTGATGTAGGAAGATGCCCTTGAACCTGGAGCTTTGGGACCCATGCGATGGGTACCACGCAGTATTACTTTAAAGGGTCTGCGTTTGCTCACCCAACCTCACCAAACCTCTCAGCCCCAAGAGTGTCCACCCTTATGTCTCATCCAGCTGTGCGTCTAGATATGGTCAATCCAGGTTGCATCACAGCCCCTGAACGCATTGTGTAAGAATTTCTCTCTCTTTCACTGTCTTTGTTTCATGGGTGTTTCAAAGTAATTTATTTTTATAATGGGGTTTAGCTGCTTTTCACTGCTGTGTTTATGCCGCTTTACACCCACTTGACACACTAACAGAGAGATATCAATACATAGGTTTTACGATTATTATTAGTCAGATATATTCTTGTGCAGTGAATAGGGCGTGCTGAGTCCAGTTCTCTGAGCAAGGAGTAGGTCTTGTCTATTACATATTGGGTTTATGGAACGGTATCTGAGCTAATTTGATACCCTTGTTTTATGTATCACCCCACCTCACCTTTTCCGTTAAGCAGCCATAGTGTGTTTTCTGCATGTGTGACTCTGTTCTGTTTTGTAATTCAGTTCAAGTGTAACGGTTTTTACATTCCCTCTATCAGTGATACCTTATGAGAACTGTCCTTTTCTGTGTGACTTATTTCACTTAGAATCGTCGTACCTAAATCCACTCATCATGCTGCTACTAACCTTACGACATTGATTTCCTGGCTGAGTGATATTCCAATGTACATAAGGACCACAACTTCTTTATCCATTTTTCTCTTTCCTGGGATATTTAAGGTGGAATGAAGTGGAGGTCCTGGTCAACAGAGCAGCCCTAAACTTTGGGGTGCTTGTGTCTTGCTGATTTTTAATTTTCCCAATTTATACCCCCATGAGTGGAAGTGCCCTATGCTCTCTAAGCTGTGTTTTTCAGATGTTTCAGGACTCACCGGACACTTCTCCAGTGTGGCTCTTGGCAATTTACATCCCGCCCATCAGTGTAGCAAGGCTCCCATTTCTCCATGGCCTGTCCTGCATTTCTGGTTTTGACACTTTTTTCAGCATGGCCCTTTTGACCGATGGGAAGCGAGACTTCTTTGTAGCGCTGATTTGCCTTTCCAGGTTGCTTGGTTGGCCAAAAAGGGCGTATGCGTTTTTTCCTGAATATATTCAGGAAAAAACGCATACGCCCTTTTTGGCCAAGGGCATCATTGTCAACGTTTTGCCGCTTTTCATGTGCTTTAAAGGCGATTCGAATCTACCTCCTGAAATCTGTTTCCTGCAATTCTGCCTTGATTTCAAATCCTCTTCTTTGCCTTCCCTCAATATATTTGTGGACGAGAGTTATCATTAATAACTCTGCAGGTTTGTGAATTGCAGTGCCCTGAACCTCCATTTTACAACTCGTTTTTATGGGAGCTGGCCGCAAAATCGCAGAATGGCTTCAGGCCCTGTTCTGGTTCCGGGGGGCAGGCTGAGCCTGTGGTTAATTCTTCTTTCTGATGGGAAAATAGAGTGACCTGTGCCTGTCCCAACACCAAGAGCTAGTCTCTCGTTGGGTCCACGTCTTCCCGTTTATCCTCAGGACAAATTGCAACCTGCATGGAACAGGAGGTTAAAGGTGCTGATGCTCCAAGTAGGGAGCTTGCTAGTAAAGCGGCTGGAATGGCGAACCCGGGCACAAGGAGATGAGAAATGAGGTGCGTTTTAGAAACCTTTCCCCATCACACGGTGTACCATCTTCTGGGTTTCTCATGTATGTTTTTGATGTAGGAAGATGCCCTTGAACCTGGAGCTTTGGGACCCATGCGATGGGTACCACGCAGTATTACTTTAAAGGGTCTGCGTTTGCTCACCCAACCTCACCAAACCTCTCAGCCCCAAGAGTGTCCACCCTTATGTCTCATCCAGCTGTGCGTCTAGATATGGTCAATCCAGGTTGCATCACAGCCCCTGAACGCATTGTGTAAGAATTTCTCTCTCTTTCACTGTCTTTGTTTCATGGGTGTTTCAAAGTAATTTATTTTTATAATGGGGTTTAGCTGCTTTTCACTGCTGTGTTTATGCCGCTTTACACCCACTTGACACACTAACAGAGAGATATCAATACATAGGTTTTACGATTATTATTAGTCAGATATATTCTTGTGCAGTGAATAGGGCGTGCTGAGTCCAGTTCTCTGAGCTAGGAGTAGGTCTTGTCTATTACATATTGGGTTTATGGAACGGTATCTGAGCTAATTTGATACCCTTGTTTTATGTATCACCCCACCTCACCTTTTCCGTTAAGCAGCCATAGTGTGTTTTCTGCATGTGTGACTCTGTTCTGTTTTGTAATTCAGTTCAAGTGTAACGGTTTTTACATTCCCTCTATCAGTGATACCTTATGAGAAGTGTCCTTTTCTGTGTGACTTATTTCACTTAGAATCGTCGTACCTAAATCCAGTCATCATGCTGCTACTAACCTTATGACATTGATTTCCTGGCTGAGTGATATTCCAATGTACATAAGGACCACAACTTCTTTATCCATTTTTCTCTTTCCTGGGATATTTAAGGTGGAATGAAGTGGAGGTCCTGGTCAACAGAGCAGCCCTAAACTTTGGGGTGCTTGTGTCTTGCTGATTTTTAATTTTCCCAATTTATACCCCCATGAGTGGAAGTGCCCTATGCTCTCTAAGCTGTGTTTTTCAGATGTTTCAGGACTCACCGGACACTTCTCCAGAGTGGCTCTTGGCAATTTACATCCCGCCCATCAGTGTAGCAAGGCTCCCATTTCTCCATGGCCTGTCCTGCATTTCTGGTTTTGACACTTTTTTCAGCATGGCCCTTTTGACCGATGGGAAGCGAGACTTCTTTGTAGCGCTGATTTGCCTTTCCAGGTTGCTTGGTTGGCCAAAAAGGGCGTATGCGTTTTTTCCTGAATATATTCAGGAAAAAACGCATACGCCCTTTTTGGCCAAGGGCATCATTGTCAACGTTTTGCCGCTTTTCATGTGCTTTAAAGGCGATTCGAATCTACCTCCTGAAATCTGTTTCCTGCAATTCTGCCTTGATTTCAAATCCTCTTCTTTGCCTTCCCTCAATATATTTGTGGACGAGAGTTATCATTAATAACTCTGCAGGTTTGTGAATTGCAGTGCCCTGAACCTCCATTTTACAACTCGTTTTTATGGGAGCTGGCCGCAAAATCGCAGAATGGCTTCAGGCCCTGTTCTGGTTCCGGGGGGCAGGCTGAGCCTGTGGTTAATTCTTCTTTCTGATGGGAAAATAGAGTGACCTGTGCCTGTCCCAACACCAAGAGCTAGTCTCTCGTTGGTTCCACGTCTTCCCGTTTATCCTCAGGACAAATTGCAACCTGCATGGAACAGGAGGTTAAAGGTGCTGATGCTCCAAGTAGGGAGCTTGCTAGTAAAGCGGCTGGAATGGCGAACCCGGGCACAAGGAGATGAGAAATGAGGTGCGTTTTAGAAACCTTTCCCCATCACACGGTGTACCATCTTCTGGGTTTCTCATGCATGTTTTTGATGTAGGAAGATGCCCTTGAACCTGGAGATTTGGGACCCATGCGATGGGTACCACGCAGTATTCCTTTAAAGGGTCTGCGTTTGCTCACCCAACCTCACCAAACCTCTCAGCCCCAAGAGTGTCCACCCTTATGTCTCATCCAGCTGTGCGTCTAGATATGGTCAGTCCAGGTTGCATCACAGCCCCTGAACGCATTGTGTAAGAATTTCTCTCTCTTTCACTGTCTTTGTTTCATGGGTGTTTCAAAGTAATTTATTTTTATAATGGGGTTTAGCTGCTTTTCACTGCTGTGTTTATGCCGCTTTACACCCACTTGACACACTAACAGAGAGATATCAATACATAGGTTTTACGATTATTATTAGTCAGATATATTCTTGTGCAGTGAATAGGGCGTGCTGAGTCCAGTTCTCTGAGCAAGGAGTAGGTCTTGTCTATTACATATTGGGTTTATGGCACGGTATCTGAGCTAATTTGATACCCTTGTTTTATGTATCACCCCACCTCACCTTTCCCGTTAAGCAGCCATAGTGTGTTTTCTGCATGTGTGACTCTGTTCTGTTTTGTAATTCAGTTCAAGTGTAACGGTTTTTACATTCCCTCTATCAGTGATACCTTATGAGAAGTGTCCTTTTCTGTGTGACTTATTTCACTTAGAATCGTCGTACCTAAATCCACTCATCATGCTGCTACTAACCTTACGACATTGATTTCATGGCTGAGTGATATTCCATTGTACATAAGGACCACAACTTCTTTATCCATTTTTCTCTTTCCTGGGATATTTAAGGTGGAATGAAGTGGAGGTCCTGGTCAACAGAGCAGCCCTAAACTTTGGGGTGCTTGTGTCTTGCTGATTTTTAATTTTCCCAATTTATACCCCCATGAGTGGAAGTGCCCTATGCTCTCTAAGCTGTGTTTTTCAGATGTTTCAGGACTCACCGGACACTTCTCCGGAGTGGCTCTTGGCAATTTACATCCCGCCCATCAGTGTAGCAAGGCTCCCATTTCTCCATGGCCTGTCCTGCATTTCTGGTTTTGACACTTTTTTCAGCATGGCCCTTTTGACCGATGGGAAGCGAGACTTCTTTGTAGCGCTGATTTACCTTTCCAGGTGGCTTGGTTGGCCAAAAAGGGCGTATGCGTTTTTTCCTGAATATATTCAGGAAAAAACGCATACGCCCTTTTTGGCCAAGGGCATCATTGTCAACGTTTTGCCGCTTTTCATGTGCTTTAAAGGCGATTCGAATCTACCTCCTGAAATCTGTTTCCTGCAATTCTGCCTTGATTTCAAATCCTCTTCTTTGCCTTCCCTCAATATATTTGTGGATGGGAGTTATCATTTATAACTCTGCAGGTTTGTGAATTGCAGTGCCCTGAACCTCCATTTTACAACTCGTTTTTATGGGAGCTGGCCGCAAAATCGCAGAATGGCTTCAGGCCCTGTTCTGGTTCCGGGGGGCAGGCTGAGCCTGTGGTTAATTCTTCTTTCTGATGGGAAAATAGAGTGACCTGTGCCTGTCCCAACACCAAGAGCTAGTCTCTCGTTGGTTCCACGTCTTCCCGTTTATCCTCAGGACAAATTGCAACCTGCATGGAACAGGAGGTTAAAGGTGCTGATGCTCCAAGTAGGGAGCTTGCTAGTAAAGCGGCTGGAATGGCGAACCCGGGCACAAGGAGTTGAGAAATGAGGTGCGTTTTAGAAACCTTTCCCCATCACACGGTGTACCATCTTCTGGGTTTCTCATGCATGTTTTTGATGTAGGAAGATGCCCTTGAACCTAGAGATTTGGGACCCATGCGATGGGTACCACGCAGTATTCCTTTAAAGGGTCTGCGTTTGCTCACCCAACCTCACCAAACCTCTCAGCCCCAAGAGTGTCCACCCTTATGTCTCATCCAGCTGTGCGTCTAGATATGGTCAATCCAGGTTGCATCACAGCCCCTGAACGCATTGTGTAAGAATTTCTCTCTCTTTCACTGTCTTTGTTTCATGGGTGTTTCAAAGTAATTTATTTTTATAATGGGGTTTAGCTGCTTTTCACTGCTGTGTTTATGCCGCTTTACACCCACTTGACACACTAACAGAGAGATATCAATACATAGGTTTTACGATTATTATTAGTCAGATATATTCTTGTGCGGTGAATAGGGCGTGTTGAGTCCAGTTCTCTGAGCAAGGAGTAGGTCTTGTCTATTACATATTGGGTTTATGGAACGGTATCTGAGCTAATTTGATACCCTTGTTTTATGTATCACCCCACCTCACCTTTCCCGTTAAGCAGCCATAGTGTGTTTTCTGCATGTGTGACTCTGTTCTGTTTTGTAATTCAGTTCAAGTGTAACGGTTTTTACATTCCCTCTATCAGTGATACCTTATGAGAAGTGTCCTTTTCTGTGTGACTTATTTCACTTAGAATCGTCGTACCTAAATCCAGTCATCATGCTGCTACTAACCTTATGACATTGATTTCCTGGCTGAGTGATATTCCAATGTACATAAGGACCACAACTTCTTTATCCATTTTTCTCTTTCCTGGGATATTTAAGGTGGAATGAAGTGGAGGTCCTGGTCAACAGAGCAGCCCTAAACTTTGGGGTGCTTGTGTCTTGCTGATTTTTAATTTTCCCAATTTATACCCCCATGAGTGGAAGTGCCCTATGCTCTCTAAGCTGTGTTTTTCAGATGTTTCAGGACTCACCGGACACTTCTCCAGAGTGGCTCTTGGCAATTTACATCCCGCCCATCAGTGTAGCAAGGCTCCCATTTCTCCATGGCCTGTCCTGCATTTCTGGTCTTGACACTTTTTTCAGCATGGCCCTTTTGACCGATGGGAAGCGAGACTTCTTTGTAGCGCTGATTTGCCTTTCCAGGTTGCTTGGTTGGCCAAAAAGGGCGTATGCGTTTTTTCCTGAATATATTCAGGAAAAAACGCATACGCCCTTTTTGGCCAAGGGCATCATTGTCAACGTTTTGCCGCTTTTCATGTGCTTTAAAGGCGATTCGAATCTACCTCCTGAAATCTGTTTCCTGCAATTCTGCCTTGATTTCAAATCCTCTTCTTTGCCTTCCCTCAATATATTTGTGGACGAGAGTTATCATTAATAACTCTGCAGGTTTGTGAATTGCAGTGCCCTGAACCTCCATTTTACAACTCGTTTTTATGGGAGCTGGCCGCAAAATCGCAGAATGGCTTCAGGCCCTGTTCTGGTTCCGTGGGGCAGGCTGAGCCTGTGGTTAATTCTTCTTTCTGATGGGAAAATAGAGTGACCTGTGCCTGTCCCAACACCAAGAGCTAGTCTCTCGTTGGTTCCACGTCTTCCCGTTTATCCTCAGGACAAATTGCAACCTGTACGGAACAGGAGGTTAAAGGTGCTGATGCTCCAAGGAGGGAGCTTGCTAGTAAAGCGGCTGGAATGGCGAACCCGGGCACAAGGAGATGAGAAATGAGGTGCGTTTTAGAAACCTTTCCCCATCACACGGTGTACCATCTTCTGGGTTTCTCATGTATGTTTTTGATGTAGGAAGATGCCCTTGAACCTGGAGCTTTGGGACCCATGCGATGGGTACCACGCAGTATTCCTTTAAAGGGTCTGCGTTTGCTCACCCAACCTCACCAAACCTCTCAGCCCCAAGAGTGTCCACCCTTATGTCTCATCCAGCTGTGCGTCTAGATATGGTCAATCCAGGTTGCATCACAGCCCCTGAACGCATTGTGTAAGAATTTCTCTCTCTTTCACTGTCTTTGTTTCATGGGTGTTTCAAAGTAATTTATTTTTATAATGGTGTTTAGCTGCTTTTCACTGCTGTGTTTATGCCGCTTTACACCCACTTGACACACTAACAGAGAGATATCAATACATAGGTTTTACGATTATTATTAGTCAGATATATTCTTGTGCAGTGAATAGGGCGTGCTGAGTCCAGTTCTCTGAGCAAGGAGTAGGTCTTGTCTATTACATATTGGGTTTATGGAACGGTATCTGAGCTAATTTGATACCCTTGTTTTATGTATCACCCCACCTCACCTTTCCCGTTAAGCAGCCATAGTGTGTTTTCTGCATGTGTGACTCTGTTCTGTTTTGTAATTCAGTTCAAGTGTAACGGTTTTTACATTCCCTCTATCAGTGATACCTTATGAGAAGTGTCCTTTTCTGTGTGACTTATTTCACTTAGAATCGTCGTACCTAAATCCACTCATCATGCTGCTACTAACCTTACGACATTGATTTCATGGCTGAGTGATATTCCATTGTACATAAGGACCACAACTTCTTTATCCATTTTTCTCTTTCCTGGGATATTTAAGGTGGAATGAAGTGGAGGTCCTGGTCAACAGAGCAGCCCTAAACTTTGGGGTGCTTGTGTCTTGCTGATTTTTAATTTTCCCAATTTATACCCCCATGAGTGGAAGTGCCCTATGCTCTCTAAGCTGTGTTTTTCAGATGTTTCAGGACTCACCGGACACTTCTCCGGAGTGGCTCTTGGCAATTTACATCCCGCCCATCAGTGTAGCAAGGCTCCCATTTCTCCATGGCCTGTCCTGCATTTCTGGTTTTGACACTTTTTTCAGCATGGCCCTTTTGACCGATGGGAAGCGAGACTTCTTTGTAGCACTGATTTGCCTTTCCAGGTGGCTTGGTTGGCCAAAAAGGACGTATGCGTTTTTTCCTGAATATATTCAGGAAAAAACGCATACGCCCTTTTTGGCCAAGGGCATCATTGTCAACGTTTTGCCGCTTTTCATGTGCTTTAAAGGCGATTCGTATCTACCTCCTGAAATCTGTTTCCTGCAATTCTGCCTTGATTTCAAATCCTCTTCTTTGCCTTCCCTCAATATATTTGTGGATGGGAGTTATCATTTATAACTCTGCAGGTTTGTGAATTGCAGTGCCCTGAACCTCCATTTTACAACTCGTTTTTATGGGAGCTGGCCGCAAAATCGCAGAATGGCTTCAGGCCCTGTTCTGGTTCCGGGGGGCAGGCTGAGCCTGTGGTTAATTCTTCTTTCTGATGGGAAAATAGAGTGACCTGTGCCTGTCCCAACACCAAGAGCTAGTCTCTCGTTGGTTCCACGTCTTCCCGTTTATCCTCAGGACAAATTGCAACCTGCATGGAACAGGAGGTTAAAGGTGCTGATGCTCCAAGTAGGGAGCTTGCTAGTAAAGTGGCTGGAATGGCGAACCCGGGCACAAGGAGTTGAGAAATGAGGTGCGTTTTAGAAACCTTTCCCCATCACACGGTGTACCATCTTCTGGGTTTCTCATGCATGTTTTTGATGTAGGAAGATGCCCTTGAACCTGGAGATTTGGGACCCATGCGATGGGTACCACGCAGTATTCCTTTAAAGGGTCTGCGTTTGCTCACCCAACCTCACCAAACCTCTCAGCCCCAAGAGTGTCCACCCTTATGTCTCATCCAGCTGTGCGTCTAGATATGGTCAATCCAGGTTGCATCACAGCCCCTGAACGCATTGTGTAAGAATTTCTCTCTCTTTCACTGTCTTTGTTTCATGGGTGTTTCAAAGTAATTTATTTTTATAATGGGGTTTAGCTGCTTTTCACTGCTGTGTTTATGCCGCTTTACACCCACTTGACACACTAACAGAGAGATATCAATACATAGGTTTTACGATTATTATTAGTCAGATATATTCTTGTGCGGTGAATAGGGCGTGTTGAGTCCAGTTCTCTGAGCAAGGAGTAGGTCTTGTCTATTACATATTGGGTTTATGGAACGGTATCTGAGCTAATTTGATACCCTTGTTTTATGTATCACCCCACCTCACCTTTCCCGTTAAGCAGCCATAGTGTGTTTTCTGCATGTGTGACTCTGTTCTGTTTTGTAATTCAGTTCCAGTGTAACGGTTTTTACATTCCCTCTATCAGTGATACCTTATGAGAAGTGTCCTTTTCTGTGTGAATTATTTCACTTAGAATCGTCGTACATAAATCCACTCATCATGCTGCTAATAAACTTACGACATTGATTTCCTGGCTGAGTGATATTCCAATGTACATAAGGACCACAACTTCTTTATCCATTTTTCTCTTTCCTGGGATATTTAAGGTGGAATGAAGTGGAGGTCCTGGTCAACAGAGCAGCCCTAAACTTTGGGGTGCTTGTGTCTTGCTGATTTTTAATTTTCCCAATTTATACCCCCATGAGTGGAAGTGCCCTATGCTCTCTAAGCTGTGTTTTTCAGATGTTTCAGGACTCACCGGACACTTCTCCAGAGTGGCTCTTGGCAATTTACATCCCGCCCATCAGTGTAGCAAGGCTCCCATTTCTCCATGGCCTGTCCTGCATTTCTGGTTTTGACACTTTTTTCAGCATGGCCCTTTTGACCGATGGGAAGCGAGACTTCTTTGTAGCACTGATTTGCCTTTCCAGGTTGCTTGGTTGGCCAAAAAGGGCGTAAGCGTTTTTTCCTGAATATATTCAGGAAAAAACGCATACGCCCTTTTTGGCCAAGGTCATCATTGTCAACGTTTTGCCGCTTTTCATGTGCTTTAAAGGCGATTCGAATCTACCTCCTGAAATCTGTTTCCTGCAATTCTGCCTTGATTTCAAATCCTCTTCTTTGCCTTCCCTCAATATATTTGTGGACGAGAGTTATCATTAATAACTCTGCAGGTTTGTGAATTGCAGTGCCCTGAACCTCCATTTTACAACTCGTTTTTATGGGAGCTGGCCGCAAAATCGCAGAATGGCTTCAGGCCCTGTTCTGGTTCCGGGGGGCAGGCTGAGCCTGTGGTTAATTCTTCTTTCTGATGGGAAAATAGAGTGACCTGTGCCTGTCCCAACACTAAGAGCTAGTCTCTCGTTGGTTCCACGTCTTCCCGTTTATCCTCAGGACAAATTGCAACCTGTATGGAACAGGAGGTTAAAGGTGCTGATGCTCCAAGGAGGGAGCTTGCTAGTAAAGCGGCTGGAATGGCGAACCCGGGCACAAGGAGATGAGAAATGAGGTGCGTTTTAGAAACCTTTCCCCATCACACGGTGTACCATCTTCTGGGTTTCTCATGTATGTTTTTGATGTAGGAAGATGCCCTTGAACCTGGAGCTTTGGGACCCATGCGATGGGTACCACGCAGTATTACTTTAAAGTGTCTGCGTTTGCTCACCCAACCTCACCAAACCTCTCAGCCCCAAGAGTGTCCACCCTTATGTCTCATCCAGCTGTGCGTCTAGATATGGTCAATCCAGGTTGCATCACAGCCCCTGAACGCATTGTGTAAGAATTTCTCTCTCTTTCACTGTCTTTGTTTCATGGGTGTTTCAAAGTAATTTATTTTTATAATGGTGTTTAGCTGCTTTTCACTGCTGTGTTTATGCCGCTTTACACCCACTTGACACACTAACAGAGAGATATCAATACATAGGTTTTACGATTATTATTAGTCAGATATATTCTTGTGCAGTGAATAGGGCGTGCTGAGTCCAGTTCTCTGAGCAAGGAGTAGGTCTTGTCTATTACATATTGGGTTTATGGAACGGTATCTGAGCTAATTTGATACCCTTGTTTTATGTATCACCCCACCTCACCTTTCCCGTTAAGCAGCCATAGTGTGTTTTCTGCATGTGTGACTCTGTTCTGTTTTGTAATTCAGTTCAAGTGTAACGGTTTTTACATTCCCTCTATCAGTGATACCTTATGAGAAGTGTCCTTTTCTGTGTGACTTATTTCACTTAGAATCGTCGTACCTAAATCCACTCATCATGCTGCTACTAACCTTACGACATTGATTTCATGGCTGAGTGATATTCCATTGTACATAAGGACCACAACTTCTTTATCCATTTTTCTCTTTCCTGGGATATTTAAGGTGGAATGAAGTGGAGGTCCTGGTCAACAGAGCAGCCCTAAACTTTGGGGTGCTTGTGTCTTGCTGATTTTTAATTTTCCCAATTTATACCCCCATGAGTGGAAGTGCCCTATGCTCTCTAAGCTGTGTTTTTCAGATGTTTCAGGACTCACCGGACACTTCTCCGGAGTGGCTCTTGGCAATTTACATCCCGCCCATCAGTGTAGCAAGGCTCCCATTTCTCCATGGCCTGTCCTGCATTTCTGGTTTTGACACTTTTTTCAGCATGGCCCTTTTGACCGATGGGAAGCGAGACTTCTTTGTAGCACTGATTTGCCTTTCCAGGTGGCTTGGTTGGCCAAAAAGGACGTATGCGTTTTTTCCTGAATATATTCAGGAAAAAACGCATACGCCCTTTTTGGCCAAGGGCATCATTGTCAACGTTTTGCCGCTTTTCATGTGCTTTAAAGGCGATTCGTATCTACCTCCTGAAATCTGTTTCCTGCAATTCTGCCTTGATTTCAAATCCTCTTCTTTGCCTTCCCTCAATATATTTGTGGATGGGAGTTATCATTTATAACTCTGCAGGTTTGTGAATTGCAGTGCCCTGAACCTCCATTTTACAACTCGTTTTTATGGGAGCTGGCCGCAAAATCGCAGAATGGCTTCAGGCCCTGTTCTGGTTCCGGGGGGCAGGCTGAGCCTGTGGTTAATTCTTCTTTCTGATGGGAAAATAGAGTGACCTGTGCCTGTCCCAACACCAAGAGCTAGTCTCTCGTTGGTTCCACGTCTTCCCGTTTATCCTCAGGACAAATTGCAACCTGCATGGAACAGGAGGTTAAAGGTGCTGATGCTCCAAGTAGGGAGCTTGCTAGTAAAGTGGCTGGAATGGCGAACCCGGGCACAAGGAGTTGAGAAATGAGGTGCGTTTTAGAAACCTTTCCCCATCACACGGTGTACCATCTTCTGGGTTTCTCATGCATGTTTTTGATGTAGGAAGATGCCCTTGAACCTGGAGATTTGGGACCCATGCGATGGGTACCACGCAGTATTCCTTTAAAGGGTCTGCGTTTGCTCACCCAACCTCACCAAACCTCTCAGCCCCAAGAGTGTCCACCCTTATGTCTCATCCAGCTGTGCGTCTAGATATGGTCAATCCAGGTTGCATCACAGCCCCTGAACGCATTGTGTAAGAATTTCTCTCTCTTTCACTGTCTTTGTTTCATGGGTGTTTCAAAGTAATTTATTTTTATAATGGGGTTTAGCTGCTTTTCACTGCTGTGTTTATGCCGCTTTACACCCACTTGACACACTAACAGAGAGATATCAATACATAGGTTTTACGATTATTATTAGTCAGATATATTCTTGTGCGGTGAATAGGGCGTGTTGAGTCCAGTTCTCTGAGCAAGGAGTAGGTCTTGTCTATTACATATTGGGTTTATGGAACGGTATCTGAGCTAATTTGATACCCTTGTTTTATGTATCACCCCACCTCACCTTTCCCGTTAAGCAGCCATAGTGTGTTTTCTGCATGTGTGACTCTGTTCTGTTTTGTAATTCAGTTCCAGTGTAACGGTTTTTACATTCCCTCTATCAGTGATACCTTATGAGAAGTGTCCTTTTCTGTGTGAATTATTTCACTTAGAATCGTCGTACATAAATCCACTCATCATGCTGCTAATAAACTTACGACATTGATTTCCTGGCTGAGTGATATTCCAATGTACATAAGGACCACAACTTCTTTATCCATTTTTCTCTTTCCTGGGATATTTAAGGTGGAATGAAGTGGAGGTCCTGGTCAACAGAGCAGCCCTAAACTTTGGGGTGCTTGTGTCTTGCTGATTTTTAATTTTCCCAATTTATACCCCCATGAGTGGAAGTGCCCTATGCTCTCTAAGCTGTGTTTTTCAGATGTTTCAGGACTCACCGGACACTTCTCCAGAGTGGCTCTTGGCAATTTACATCCCGCCCATCAGTGTAGCAAGGCTCCCATTTCTCCATGGCCTGTCCTGCATTTCTGGTTTTGACACTTTTTTCAGCATGGCCCTTTTGACCGATGGGAAGCGAGACTTCTTTGTAGCACTGATTTGCCTTTCCAGGTTGCTTGGTTGGCCAAAAAGGGCGTAAGCGTTTTTTCCTGAATATATTCAGGAAAAAACGCATACGCCCTTTTTGGCCAAGGTCATCATTGTCAACGTTTTGCCGCTTTTCATGTGCTTTAAAGGCGATTCGAATCTACCTCCTGAAATCTGTTTCCTGCAATTCTGCCTTGATTTCAAATCCTCTTCTTTGCCTTCCCTCAATATATTTGTGGACGAGAGTTATCATTAATAACTCTGCAGGTTTGTGAATTGCAGTGCCCTGAACCTCCATTTTACAACTCGTTTTTATGGGAGCTGGCCGCAAAATCGCAGAATGGCTTCAGGCCCTGTTCTGGTTCCGGGGGGCAGGCTGAGCCTGTGGTTAATTCTTCTTTCTGATGGGAAAATAGAGTGACCTGTGCCTGTCCCAACACTAAGAGCTAGTCTCTCGTTGGTTCCACGTCTTCCCGTTTATCCTCAGGACAAATTGCAACCTGTATGGAACAGGAGGTTAAAGGTGCTGATGCTCCAAGTAGGGAGCTTGCTAGTAAAGTGGCTGGAATGGCGAACCCGGGCACAAGGAGTTGAGAAATGAGGTGCGTTTTAGAAACCTTTCCCCATCACACGGTGTACCATCTTCTGGGTTTCTCATGCATGTTTTTGATGTAGGAAGATGCCCTTGAACCTGGAGATTTGGGACCCATGCGATGGGTACCACGCAGTATTCCTTTAAAGGGTCTGCGTTTGCTCACCCAACCTCACCAAACCTCTCAGCCCCAAGAGTGTCCACCCTTATGTCTCATCCAGCTGTGCATCTAGATATGGTCAATCCAGGTTGCATCACAGCCCCTGAACGCATTGTGTAAGAATTTCTCTCTCTTTCACTGTCTTTGTTTCATGGGTGTTTCAAAGTAATTTATTTTTATAATGGGGTTTAGCTGCTTTTCACTGCTGTGTTTATGCCGCTTTACACCCACTTGACACACTAACAGAGAGATATCAATACATAGGTTTTACGATTATTATTAGTCAGATATATTCTTGTGCGGTGAATAGGGCGTGTTGAGTCCAGTTCTCTGAGCAAGGAGTAGGTCTTGTCTATTACATATTGGGTTTATGGAACGGTATCTGAGCTAATTTGATACCCTTGTTTTATGTATCACCCCACCTCACCTTTCCCGTTAAGCAGCCATAGTGTGTTTTCTGCATGTGTGACTCTGTTCTGTTTTGTAATTCAGTTCAAGTGTAACGGTTTTTACATTCCCTCTATCAGTGATACCTTATGAGAAGTGTCCTTTTCTGTGTGAATTATTTCACTTAGAATCGTCGTACATAAATCCACTCATCATGCTGCTAATAAACTTACGACATTGATTTCCTGGCTGAGTGATATTCCAATGTACATAAGGACCACAACTTCTTTATCCATTTTTCTCTTTCCTGGGATATTTAAGGTGGAATGAAGTGGAGGTCCTGGTCAACAGAGCAGCCCTAAACTTTGGGGTGCTTGTGTCTTGCTGATTTTTAATTTTCCCAATTTATACCCCGATGAGTGGAAGTGCCCTATGCTCTCTAAGCTGTGTTTTTCAGATGTTTCAGGACTCACCGGACACTTCTCCAGAGTGGCTCTTGGCAATTTACATCCCGCCCATCAGTGTAGCAAGGCTCCCATTTCTCCATGGCCTGTCCTGCATTTCTGGTTTTGACACTTTTTTCAGCATGGCCCTTTTGACCGATGGGAAGCGAGACTTCTTTGTAGCACTGATTTGCCTTTCCAGGTTGCTTGGTTGGCCAAAAAGGGCGTAAGCGTTTTTTCCTGAATATATTCAGGAAAAAACGCATACGCCCTTTTTGGCCAAGGTCATCATTGTCAACGTTTTGCCGCTTTTCATGTGCTTTAAAGGCGATTCGAATCTACCTCCTGAAATCTGTTTCCTGCAATTCTGCCTTGATTTCAAATCCTCTTCTTTGCCTTCCCTCAATATATTTGTGGACGAGAGTTATCATTAATAACTCTGCAGGTTTGTGAATTGCAGTGCCCTGAACCTCCATTTTACAACTCGTTTTTATGGGAGCTGGCCGCAAAATCGCAGAATGGCTTCAGGCCCTGTTCTGGTTCCGGGGGGCAGGCTGAGCCTGTGGTTAATTCTTCTTTCTGATGGGAAAATAGAGTGACCTGTGCCTGTCCCAACACTAAGAGCTAGTCTCTCGTTGGTTCCACGTCTTCCCGTTTATCCTCAGGACAAATTGCAACCTGTATGGAACAGGAGGTTAAAGGTGCTGATGCTCCAAGTAGGGAGCTTGCTAGTAAAGCGGCTGGAATGGCGTACCCGGGCACAAGGAGATGAGAAATGAGGTGCGTTTTAGAAACCTTTCCCCATCACACGGTGTACCATCTTCCGGGTTTCTCATGTATGTTTTTGATGTAGGAAGATGCCCTTGAACCTGGAGATTTGGGACCCATGCGATGGGTACCACGCAGTATTCCTTTAAAGGGTCTGCGTTTGCTCACCCAACCTCACCAAACCTCTCAGCCCCAAGAGTGTCCACCCTTATGTCTCATCCAGCTGTGCGTCTAGATATGGTCAATCCAGGTTGCATCACAGCCCCTGAACGCATTGTGTAAGAATTTCTCTCTCTTTCACTGCCTTTGTTTCATGGGTGTTTCAAAGTAATTTATTTTTATAATGGGGTTTAGCTGCTTTTCACTGCTGTGTTTATGCCGCTTTACACCCACTTGACACACTAACAGAGAGATATCAATACATAGGTTTTACGATTATTATTAGATATATTCTTGTGCAGTGAATAGGGCGTGCTGAGTCCAGTTCTCTGAGCAAGGAGTAGGTCTTGTCTATTACATATTGGGTTTATGGAACGGTATCTGAGCTAATTTGATACCCTTGTTTTATGTATCACCCCACCTCACCTTTCCCGTTAAGCAGCCATAGTGTGTTTTCTGCATGTGTGACTCTGTTCTGTTTTGTAATTCAGTTCAAGTGTAACGGTTTTTACATTCCCTCTATCAGTGATACCTTATGAGAAGTGTCCTTTTCTGTGTGACTTATTTCACTTAGAATCGTCGTACCTAAATCCACTCATCATGCTGCTACTAACCTTACGACATTGATTTCATGGCTGAGTGATATTCCATTGTACATAAGGACCACAACTTCTTTATCCATTTTTCTCTTTCCTGGGATATTTAAGGTGGAATGAAGTGGAGGTCCTGGTCAACAGAGCAGCCCTAAACTTTGGGGTGCTTGTGTCTTGCTGATTTTTAATTTTCCAAATTTATACCCCCATGAGTGGAAGTGCCCTATGCTCTCTAAGCTGTGTTTTTCAGATGTTTCAGGACTCACCGGACACTTCTCCGGAGTGGCTCTTGGCAATTTACATCCCGCCCATCAGTGTAGCAAGGCTCCCATTTCTCCATGGCCGGTCCTGCATTTCTGGTTTTGACACTTTTTTCAGCATGGCCCTTTTGACCGAAGGGAAGCGAGACTTCTTTGTAGCGCTGATTTGCCTTTCCAGGTTGCTTGGTTGGCCAAAAAGGGCGTATGCGTTTTTTCCTGAATATATTGAGGAAAAAACGCATACGCCCTTTTTGGCCAAGGGCATCATTGTCAACGTTTTGCCGCTTTTCATGTGCTTTAAAGGCGATTCGTATCTACCTCCTGAAATCTGTTTCCTGCAATTCTGCCTTGATTTCAAATCCTCTTCTTTGCCTTCCCTCAATATATTTGTGGACGACAGTTATCATTTATAACTCTGCAGGTTTGTGAATTGCAGTGCCCTGAACCTCCATTTTACAACTCGTTTTTATGGGAGCTGGCCGCAAAATCGCAGAATGGCTTCAGGCCCTGTTCTGGTTCCGGGGGGCAGGCTGAGCCTGTGGTTAATTCTTCTTTCTGATGGGAAAATAGAGTGACCTGTGCCTGTCCCAACACCAAGAGCTAGTCTCTCGTTGGTTCCACGTCTTCCCGTTTATCCTCAGGACAAATTGCAACCTGCATGGAACAGGAGGTTAAAGGTGCTGATGCTCCAAGTAGGGAGCTTGCTAGTAAAGCAGCTGGAATGGCGAACCCGGGCACAAGGAGTTGAGAAATGAGGTGCGTTTTAGAAACCTTTCCCCATCACACGGTGTACCATCTTCTGGGTTTCTCATGCATGTTTTTGATGTAGGAAGATGCCCTTGAACCTGGAGATTTGGGACCCATGCGATGGGTACCACGCAGTATTCCTTTAAAGGGTCTGCGTTTGCTCACCCAACCTCACCAAACCTCTCAGCCCCAAGAGTGTCCACCCTTATGTCTCATCCAGCTGTGCGTCTAGATATGGTCAATCCAGGTTGCATCACAGCCCCTGAACGCATTGTGTAAGAATTTCTCTCTCTTTCACTGTCTTTGTTTCATGGGTGTTTCAAAGTAATTTATTTTTATAATGGGGTTTAGCTGCTTTTCACTGCTGTGTTTATGCCGCTTTACACCCACTTGACACACTAACAGAGAGATATCAATACATAGGTTTTACGATTATTATTAGTCAGATATATTCTTGTGCGGTGAATAGGGCGTGTTGAGTCCAGTTCTCTGAGCAAGGAGTAGGTCTTGTCTATTACATATTGGGTTTATGGAACGGTATCTGAGCTAATTTGATACCCTTGTTTTATGTATCACCCCACCTCACCTTTCCCGTTAAGCAGCCATAGTGTGTTTTCTGCATGTGTGACTCTGTTCTGTTTTGTAATTCAGTTCAAGTGTAACGGTTTTTACATTCCCTCTATCAGTGATACCTTATGAGAAGTGTCCTTTTCTGTGTGACTTATTTCACTTAGAATCGTTGTACCTAAATCCTCAAATCATGCTGCTACTAACCTTACGACATTGATTTCATGGCTGAGTGATATTCCATTGTACATAAGGATCACAACTTCTTTATCCATTTTTCTCTTTCCTGGGATATTTAAGGTGGAATGAAGTGGAGGTCCTGGTCAACAGAGCAGCCCTAAACTTTGGGGTGCTTGTGTCTTGCTGATTTTTAATTTTCCCAATTTATACCCCCATGAGTGGAAGTGCCCTATGCTCTCTAAGCTGTGTTTTTCAGATGTTTCAGGACTCACCGGACACTTCTCCGGAGTGGCTCTTGGCAATTTACATCCCGCCCATCAGTGTAGCAAGGCTCCCATTTCTCCATGGCCTGTCCTGCATTTCTGGTTTTGACACTTTTTTCAGCATGGGCCTTTTGACCGATGGGAAGCGAGACTTCTTTGTAGCGCTGATTTGCCTTTCCAGGTGGCTTGGTTGGCCAAAAAGGGCGTATGCGTTTTTTCCTGAATATATTCAGGAAAAAACGCATACGCCCTTTTTGGCCAAGGGCATCATTGTCAACGTTTTGCCGCTTTTCATGTGCTTTAAAGGCGATTCGTATCTACCTCCTGAAATCTGTTTCCTGCAATTCTGCCTTGATTTCAAATCCTCTTCTTTGCCTTCCCTCAATATATTTGTGGACGTGAGTTATCATTAATAACTCTGCAGGTTTGTGAATTGCAGTGCCCTGAACCTCCATTTTACAACTCGTTTTTATGGGAGCTGGCCGCAAAATCGCAGAATGGCTTCAGGCCCTGTTCTGGTTCCGTGGGGCAGGCTGAGCCTGTGGTTAATTCTTCTTTCTGATGGGAAAATAGAGTGACCTGTGCCTGTCCCAACACCAAGAGCTAGTCTCTCGTTGGTTCCACGTCTTCCCGTTTATCCTCAGGACAAATTGCAACCTGTATGGAACAGGAGGTTAAAGGTGCTGATGCTCCAAGTAGGGAGCTTGCTAGTAAATCGGCTGGAATGGCGAACCCGGGCACAAGGAGATGAGAAATGAGGTGCGTTTTAGAAACCTTTCCCCATCACACGGTGTACCATCTTCTGGGTTTCTCATGCATGTTTTAGATGTAGGAAGATGCCCTTGAACCTGGAGATTTGGGACCCATGCGATGGGTACCACGCAGTATTCCTTTAAAGGGTCTGCGTTTGCTCACCCAACCTCACCAAACCTCTCAGCCCCAAGAGTGTCCACCCTTATGTCTCATCCAGCTGTGCATCTAGATATGGTCAATCCAGGTTGCATCACAGCCCCTGAACGCATTGTGTAAGAATTTCTCTCTCTTTCACTGTCTTTGTTTCATGGGTGTTTCAAAGTAATTTATTTTTATAATGGGGTTTA
The DNA here is from genome assembly GCF_965194805.1 of Balaenoptera borealis. Lineage (NCBI taxonomy): Eukaryota > Metazoa > Chordata > Mammalia > Artiodactyla > Balaenopteridae > Balaenoptera > Balaenoptera borealis. The sequence continues at coordinate 260,637 of NW_028123969.1, read as the reverse complement.
GCTGCTTTTCACTGCTGTGTTTATGCCGCTTTACACCCACTTGACACACTAACAGAGAGATATCAATACATAGGTTTTACGATTATTATTAGTCAGATATATTCTTGTGCGGTGAATAGGGCGTGTTGAGTCCAGTTCTCTGAGCAAGGAGTAGGTCTTGTCTATTACATATTGGGTTTATGGAACGGTATCTGAGCTAATTTGATACCCTTGTTTTATGTATCACCCCACCTCACCTTTCCCGTTAAGCAGCCATAGTGTGTTTTCTGCATGTGTGACTCTGTTCTGTTTTGTAATTCAGTTCAAGTGTAACGGTTTTTACATTCCCTCTATCAGTGATACCTTATGAGAAGTGTCCTTTTCTGTGTGACTTATTTCACTTAGAATCGTCGTACCTAAATCCACTCATCATGCTGCTACTAACCTTACGACATTGATTTCATGGCTGAGTGATATTCCATTGTACATAAGGACCACAACTTCTTTATCCATTTTTCTCTTTCCTGGGATATTTAAGGTGGAATGAAGTGGAGGTCCTGGTCAACAGAGCAGCCCTAAACTTTGGGGTGCTTGTGTCTTGCTGATTTTTCATATTCCCAATTTATACCCCCATGAGTGGAAGTGCTCTATGCTCTCTAAGCTGTGTTTTTCAGATGTTTCAGGACTCACCGGACACTTCTCCGGAGTGGCTCTTGGCAATTTACATCCCGCCCATCAGTGTAGCAAGGCTCCCATTTCTCCATGGCCTGTCCTGCATTTCTGGTTTTGACACTTTTTTCAGCATGGCCCTTTTGACCGATGGGAAGCGAGACTTCTTTGTAGCGCTGATTTGCCTTTCCATGTTGCTTGGTTGGCCAAAAAGGGCGTATGCGTTTTTTCCTGAATATATTCAGGAAAAAACGCATACGCCCTTTTTGGCCAAGGGCATCATTGTCAACGTTTTGCCGCTTTTCATGTGCTTTAAAGGCGATTCGTATCTACCTCCTGAAATCTGTTTCCTGCAATTCTGCCTTGATTTCAAATCCTCTTCTTTGCCTTCCCTCAATATATTTGTGGACGAGAGTTATCATTTATAACTCTGCAGGTTTGTGAATTGCAGTGCCCTGAACCTCCATTTTACAACTCGTTTTTATGGGAGCTGGCCGCAAAATCGCAGAATGGCTTCAGGCCCTGTTCTGGTTCCGGGGGGCAGGCTGAGCCTGTGGTTAATTCTTCTTTCTGATGGGAAAATAGAGTGACCTGTGCCTGTCCCAACACCAAGAGCTAGTCTCTCGTTGGTTCCACGTCTTCCCGTTTATCCTCAGGACAAATTGCAACCTGCATGGAACAGGAGGTTAAAGGTGCTGATGCTCCAAGTAGGGAGCTTGCTAGTAAAGCGGCTGGAATGGCGAACCCGGGCACAAGGAGATGAGAAATGAGGTGCGTTTTAGAAACCTTTCCCCATCACACGGTGTACCATCTTCTGGGTTTCTCATGTATGTTTTTGATGTAGGAAGATGCCCTTGAACCTGGAGATTTGGGACCCATGCGATGGGTACCACGCAGTATTCCTTTAAAGGGTCTGCGTTTGCTCACCCAACCTCACCAAACCTCTCAGCCCCAAGAGTGTCCACCCTTATGTCTCATCCAGCTGTGCGTCTAGATATGGTCAATCCAGGTTGCATCACAGCCCCTGAACGCATTGTGTAAGAATTTCTCTCTCTTTCACTGTCTTTGTTTCATGGGTGTTTCAAAGTAATTTATTTTTATAATGGGGTTTAACTGCTTTTCACTGCTGTGTTTATGCCGCTTTACACCCACTTGACACACTAACAGAGAGATATCAATACATAGGTTTTACGATTATTATTAGTCAGATATATTCTTGTGCGGTGAATAGGGCGTGTTGAGTCCAGTTCTCTGAGCAAGGAGTAGGTCTTGTCTATTACATATTTGGTTTATGGAACGGTATCTGAGCTAATTTGATACCCTTGTTTTATGTATCACCCCACCTCACCTTTCCCGTTAAGCAGCCATAGTGTGTTTTCTGCATGTGTGACTCTGTTCTGTTTTGTAATTCAGTTCCAGTGTAACGGTTTTTACATTCCCTCTATCAGTGATACCTTATGAGAAGTGTCCTTTTCTGTGTGACTTATTTCACTTAGAATCGTCGTACCTAAATCCACTCATCATGCTGCTAGTAACCTTACGACATTGATTTCCTGGCTGAGTGATATTCCAATGTACATAAGGACCACAACTTCTTTATCCATTTTTCTCTTTCCTGGGATATTTAAGGTGGAATGAAGTGGAGGTCCTGGTCAACAGAGCAGCCCTAAACTTTGGGGTGCTTGTGTCTTGCTGATTTTTAATTTTCCCAATTTATACCCCCATGAGTGGAAGTGCCCTATGCTCTCTAAGCTGTGTTTTTCAGATGTTTCAGGACTCACCGGACACTTCTCCGGAGTGGCTCTTGGCAATTTACATCCCGCCCATCAGTGTAGCAAGGCTCCCATTTCTCCATGGCCTGTCCTGCATTTCTGGTTTTGACACTTTTTTCAGCATGGGCCTTTTGACCGATGGGAAGCGAGACTTCTTTGTAGCGGTGATTTGCCTTTCCAGGTGGCTTGGTTGGCCAAAAAGGGCGTATGCGTTTTTTCCTGAATATATTCAGGAAAAAACGCATACGCCCTTTTTGGCCAAGGGCATCATTGTCAACGTTTTGCCGCTTTTCATGTGCTTTAAAGGCGATTCGTATCTACCTCCTGAAATCTGTTTCCTGCAATTCTGCCTTGATTTCAAATCCTCTTCTTTGCCTTCCCTCAATATATTTGTGGACGAGAGTTATCATTTATAACTCTGCAGGTTTGTGAATTGCAGTGCCCTGAACCTCCATTTTACAACTCGTTTTTATGGGAGCTGGCCGCAAAATCGCAGAATGGCTTCAGGCCCTGTTCTGGTTCCGGGGGGCAGGCTGAGCCTGTGGTTAATTCTTCTTTCTGATGGGAAAATAGAGTGACCTGTGCCTGTCCCAACACCAAGAGCTAGTCTCTCGTTGGTTCCACGTCTTCCCGTTTATCCTCAGGACAAATTGCAACCTGCATGGAACAGGAGGTTAAAGGTGCTGATGCTCCAAGTAGGGAGCTTGCTAGTAAAGTGGCTGGAATGGCGAACCCGGGCACAAGGAGTTGAGAAATGAGGTGCGTTTTAGAAACCTTTCCCCATCACACGGTGTACCATCTTCTGGGTTTCTCATGCATGTTTTTGATGTAGGAAGATGCCCTTGAACCTGGAGATTTGGGACCCATGCGATGGGTACCACGCAGTATTCCTTTAAAGGGTCTGCGTTTGCTCACCCAACCTCACCAAACCTCTCAGCCCCAAGAGTGTCCACCCTTATGTCTCATCCAGCTGTGCGTCTAGATATGGTCAATCCAGGTTGCATCACAGCCCCTGAACGCATTGTGTAAGAATTTCTCTCTCTTTCACTGTCTTTGTTTCATGGGTGTTTCAAAGTAATTTATTTTTATAATGGGGTTTAGCTGCTTTTCACTGCTGTGTTTATGCCGCTTTACACCCACTTGACACACTAACAGAGAGATATCAATACATAGGTTTTACGATTATTATTAGTCAGATATATTCTTGTGCGGTGAATAGGGCGTGTTGAGTCCAGTTCTCTGAGCAAGGAGTAGGTCTTGTCTATTACATATTGGGTTTATGGAACGGTATCTGAGCTAATTTGATACCCTTGTTTTATGTATCACCCCACCTCACCTTTCCCGTTAAGCAGCCATAGTGTGTTTTCTGCATGTGTGACTCTGTTCTGTTTTGTAATTCAGTTCAAGTGTAACGGTTTTTACATTCCCTCTATCAGTGATACCTTATGAGAAGTGTCCTTTTCTGTGTGAATTATTTCACTTAGAATCGTCGTACATAAATCCACTCATCATGCTGCTAATAACCTTACGACATTGATTTCCTGGCTGAGTGATATTCCAATGTACATAAGGACCACAACTTCTTTATCCATTTTTCTCTTTCCTGGGATATTTAAGGTGGAATGAAGTGGAGGTCCTGGTCAACAGAGCAGCCCTAAACTTTGGGGTGCTTGTGTCTTGCTGATTTTTAATTTTCCCAATTTATACCCCCATGAGTGGAAGTGCCCTATGCTCTCTAAGCTGTGTTTTTCAGATGTTTCAGGACTCACCGGACACTTCTCCAGAGTGGCTCTTGGCAATTTACATCCCGCCCATCAGTGTAGCAAGGCTCCCATTTCTCCATGGCCTGTCCTGCATTTCTGGTTTTGACACTTTTTTCAGCATGGCCCTTTTGACCGATGGGAAGCGAGACTTCTTTGTAGCACTGATTTGCCTTTCCAGGTTGCTTGGTTGGCCAAAAAGGGCGTAAGCGTTTTTTCCTGAATATATTCAGGAAAAAACGCATACGCCCTTTTTGGCCAAGGTCATCATTGTCAACGTTTTGCCGCTTTTCATGTGCTTTAAAGGCGATTCGAATCTACCTCCTGAAATCTGTTTCCTGCAATTCTGCCTTGATTTCAAATCCTCTTCTTTGCCTTCCCTCAATATATTTGTGGACGAGAGTTATCATTAATAACTCTGCAGGTTTGTGAATTGCAGTGCCCTGAACCTCCATTTTACAACTCGTTTTTATGGGAGCTGGCCGCAAAATCGCAGAATGGCTTCAGGCCCTGTTCTGGTTCCGGGGGGCAGGCTGAGCCTGTGGTTAATTCTTCTTTCTGATGGGAAAATAGAGTGACCTGTGCCTGTCCCAACACTAAGAGCTAGTCTCTCGTTGGTTCCACGTCTTCCCGTTTATCCTCAGGACAAATTGCAACCTGTATGGAACAGGAGGTTAAAGTGCTGATGCTCCAAGTAGGGAGCTTGCTAGTAAAGCGGCTGGAATGGCGAACCCGGGCACAAGGAGATGAGAAATGAGGTGCGTTTTAGAAACCTTTCCCCATCACACGGTGTACCATCTTCTGGGTTTCTCATGTATGTTTTTGATGTAGGAAGATGCCCTTGAACCTGGAGATTTGGGACCCATGCGATGGGTACCACGCAGTATTCCTTTAAAGGGTCTGCGTTTGCTCACCCAACCTCACCAAACCTCTCAGCCCCAAGAGTGTCCACCCTTATGTCTCATCCAGCTGTGCGTCTAGATATGTTCAATCCAGGTTGCATCACAGCCCCTGAACGCATTGTGTAAGAATTTCTCTCTCTTTCACTGCCTTTGTTTCATGGGTGTTTCAAAGTAATTTATTTTTATAATTCGGCTTAGCTGCTTTTCACTGCTGTGTTTATGCCGCTTTACACCCACTTGACACACTAACAGAGAGATATCAATACATAGGTTTTACGATTATTATTAGTCAGATATATTCTTGTGCAGTGAATAGGGCGTGCTGAGTCCAGTTCTCTGAGCAAGGAGTAGGTCTTGTCTATTACATATTGGGTTTATGGAACGGTATCTGAGCTAATTTGATACCCTTGTTTTATGTATCACCCCACCTCACCTTTCCCGTTAAGCAGCCATAGTGTGTTTTCTGCATGTGTGACTCTGTTCTGTTTTGTAATTCAGTTCAAGTGTAACGGTTTTTACATTCCCTCTATCAGTGATACCTTATGAGAAGTGTCCTTTTCTGTGTGACTTATTTCACTTAGAATCGTCGTACCTAAATCCACTCATCATGCTGCTACTAACCTTACGACATTGATTTCATGGCTGAGTGATATTCCATTGTACATAAGGACCACAACTTCTTTATCCATTTTTCTCTTTCCTGGGATATTTAAGGTGGAATGAAGTGGAGGTCCTGGTCAACAGAGCAGCCCTAAACTTTGGGGTGCTTGTGTCTTGCTGATTTTTAATTTTCCCAATTTATACCCCCATGAGTGGAAGTGCCCTATGCTCTCTAAGCTGTGTTTTTCAGATGTTTCAGGACTCACCGGACACTTCTCCGGAGTGGCTCTTGGCAATTTACATCCCGCCCATCAGTGTAGCAAGGCTCCCATTTCTCCATGGCCGGTCCTGCATTTCTGGTTTTGACACTTTTTTCAGCATGGCCCTTTTGACCGAAGGGAAGCGAGACTTCTTTGTAGCGCTGATTTGCCTTTCCAGGTTGCTTGGTTGGCCAAAAAGGGCGTATGCGTTTTTTCCTGAATATATTGAGGAAAAAACGCATACGCCCTTTTTGGCCAAGGGCATCATTGTCAACGTTTTGCCGCTTTTCATGTGCTTTAAAGGCGATTCGTATCTACCTCCTGAAATCTGTTTCCTGCAATTCTGCCTTGATTTCAAATCCTCTTCTTTGCCTTCCCTCAATATATTTGTGGACGACAGTTATCATTTATAACTCTGCAGGTTTGTGAATTGCAGTGCCCTGAACCTCCATTTTACAACTCGTTTTTATGGGAGCTGGCCGCAAAATCGCAGAATGGCTTCAGGCCCTGTTCTGGTTCCGGGGGGCAGGCTGAGCCTGTGGTTAATTCTTCTTTCTGATGGGAAAATAGAGTGACCTGTGCCTGTCCCAACACCAAGAGCTAGTCTCTCGTTGGTTCCACGTCTTCCCGTTTATCCTCAGGACAAATTGCAACCTGCATGGAACAGGAGGTTAAAGGTGCTGATGCTCCAAGTAGGGAGCTTGCTAGTAAAGCAGCTGGAATGGCGAACCCGGGCACAAGGAGTTGAGAAATGAGGTGCGTTTTAGAAACCTTTCCCCATCACACGGTGTACCATCTTCTGGGTTTCTCATGCATGTTTTTGATGTAGGAAGATGCCCTTGAACCTGGAGATTTGGGACCCATGCGATGGGTACCACGCAGTATTCCTTTAAAGGGTCTGCGTTTGCTCACCCAACCTCACCAAACCTCTCAGCCCCAAGAGTGTCCACCCTTATGTCTCATCCAGCTGTGCGTCTAGATATGGTCAATCCAGGTTGCATCACAGCCCCTGAACGCATTGTGTAAGAATTTCTCTCTCTTTCACTGTCTTTGTTTCATGGGTGTTTCAAAGTAATTTATTTTTATAATGGGGTTTAGCTGCTTTTCACTGCTGTGTTTATGCCGCTTTACACCCACTTGACACACTAACAGAGAGATATCAATACATAGGTTTTACGATTATTATTAGTCAGATATATTCTTGTGCGGTGAATAGGGCATGTTGAGTCCAGTTCTCTGAGCAAGGAGTAGGTCTTGTCTATTACATATTGGGTTTATGGAACGGTATCTGAGCTAATTTGATACCCTTGTTTTATGTATCACCCCACCTCACCTTTCCCGTTAAGCAGCCATAGTGTGTTTTCTGCATGTGTGACTCTGTTCTGTTTTGTAATTCAGTTCAAGTGTAACGGTTTTTACATTCCCTCTATCAGTGATACCTTATGAGAAGTGTCCTTTTCTGTGTGACTTATTTCACTTAGAATCGTTGTACCTAAATCCTCAAATCATGCTGCTACTAACCTTACGACATTGATTTCATGGCTGAGTGATATTCCATTGTACATAAGGATCACAACTTCTTTATCCATTTTTCTCTTTCCTGGGATATTTAAGGTGGAATGAAGTGGAGGTCCTGGTCAACAGAGCAGCCCTAAACTTTGGGGTGCTTGTGTCTTGCTGATTTTTAATTTTCCCAATTTATACCCCCATGAGTGGAAGTGCCCTATGCTCTCTAAGCTGTGTTTTTCAGATGTTTCAGGACTCACCGGACACTTCTCCGGAGTGGCTCTTGGCAATTTACATCCCGCCCATCAGTGTAGCAAGGCTCCCATTTCTCCATGGCCTGTCCTGCATTTCTGGTTTTGACACTTTTTTCAGCATGGGCCTTTTGACCGATGGGAAGCGAGACTTCTTTGTAGCGCTGATTTGCCTTTCCAGGTGGCTTGGTTGGCCAAAAAGGGCGTATGCGTTTTTTCCTGAATATATTCAGGAAAAAACGCATACGCCCTTTTTGGCCAAGGGCATCATTGTCAACGTTTTGCCGCTTTTCATGTGCTTTAAAGGCGATTCGTATCTACCTCCTGAAATCTGTTTCCTGCAATTCTGCCTTGATTTCAAATCCTCTTCTTTGCCTTCCCTCAATATATTTGTGGACGAGAGTTATCATTAATAACTCTGCAGGTTTGTGAATTGCAGTGCCCTGAACCTCCATTTTACAACTCGTTTTTATGGGAGCTGGCCGCAAAATCGCAGAATGGCTTCAGGCCCTGTTCTGGTTCCGTGGGGCAGGCTGAGCCTGTGGTTAATTCTTCTTTCTGATGGGAAAATAGAGTGACCTGTGCCTGTCCCAACACCAAGAGCTAGTCTCTCGTTGGTTCCACGTCTTCCCGTTTATCCTCAGGACAAATTGCAACCTGTATGGAACAGGAGGTTAAAGGTGCTGATGCTCCAAGTAGGGAGCTTGCTAGTAAATCGGCTGGAATGGCGAACCCGGGCACAAGGAGATGAGAAATGAGGTGCGTTTTAGAAACCTTTCCCCATCACACGGTGTACCATCTTCTGGGTTTCTCATGCATGTTTTAGATGTAGGAAGATGCCCTTGAACCTGGAGATTTGGGACCCATGCGATGGGTACCACGCAGTATTCCTTTAAAGGGTCTGCGTTTGCTCACCCAACCTCACCAAACCTCTCAGCCCCAAGAGTGTCCACCCTTATGTCTCATCCAGCTGTGCGTCTAGATATGGTCAATCCAGGTTGCATCACAGCCCCTGAACGCATTGTGTAAGAATTTCTCTCTCTTTCACTGTCTTTGTTTCATGGGTGTTTCAAAGTAATTTATTTTTATAATGGGGTTTAGCTGCTTTTCACTGCTGTGTTTATGCCGCTTTACACCCACTTGACACACTAACAGAGAGATATCAATACATAGGTTTTACGATTATTATTAGTCAGATATATTCTTGTGCGGTGAATAGGGCGTGTTGAGTCCAGTTCTCTGAGCAAGGAGTAGGTCTTGTCTATTACATATTGGGTTTATGGAACGGTATCTGAGCTAATTTGATACCCTTGTTTTATGTATCACCCCACCTCACCTTTCCCGTTAAGCAGCCATAGTGTGTTTTCTGCATGTGTGACTCTGTTCTGTTTTGTAATTCAGTTCAAGTGTAACGGTTTTTACATTCCCTCTATCAGTGATACCTTATGAGAAGTGTCCTTTTCTGTGTGACTTATTTCACTTAGAATCGTCGTACCTAAATCCACTCATCATGCTGCTACTAACCTTACGACATTGATTTCCTGGCTGAGTGATATTCCAATGTACATAAGGACCACAACTTCTTTATCCATTTTTCTCTTTCCTGGGATATTTAAGGTGGAATGAAGTGGAGGTCCTGGTCAACAGAGCAGCCCTAAACTTTGGGGTGCTTGTGTCTTGCTGATTTTTCATATTCCCAATTTATACCCCCATGAGTGGAAGTGCCCTATGCTCTCTAAGCTGTGTTTTTCAGATGTTTCAGGACTCACCGGACACTTCTCCGGAGTGGCTCTTGGCAATTTACATCCCGCCCATCAGTGTAGCAAGGCTCCCATTTCTCCATGGCCTGTCCTGCATTTCTGGTTTTGACACTTTTTTCAGCATGGCCCTTTTGACCGATGGGAAGCGAGACTTCTTTGTAGCGCTGATTTGCCTTTCCATGTTGCTTGGTTGGCCAAAAAGGGCGTATGCGTTTTTTCCTGAATATATTCAGGAAAAAACGCATACGCCCTTTTTGGCCAAGGGCATCATTGTCAACGTTTTGCCGCTTTTCATGTGCTTTAAAGGCGATTCGTATCTACCTCCTGAAATCTGTTTCCTGCAATTCTGCCTTGATTTCAAATCCTCTTCTTTGCCTTCCCTCAATATATTTGTGGACGAGAGTTATCATTAATAACTCTGCAGGTTTGTGAATTGCAGTGCCCTGAACCTCCATTTTACAACTCGTTTTTATGGGAGCTGGCCGCAAAATCGCAGAATGGCTTCAGGCCCTGTTCTGGTTCCGTGGGGCAGGCTGAGCCTGTGGTTAATTCTTCTTTCTGATGGGAAAATAGAGTGACCTGTGCCTGTCCCAACACCAAGAGCTAGTCTCTCGTTGGTTCCACGTCTTCCCGTTTATCCTCAGGACAAATTGCAACCTGTATGGAACAGGAGGTTAAAGGTGCTGATGCTCCAAGTAGGGAGCTTGCTAGTAAAGCGGCTGGAATGGCGAACCCGGGCACAAGGAGATGAGAAATGAGGTGCGTTTTAGAAACCTTTCCCCATCACACGGTGTACCATCTTCTGGGTTTCTCATGTATGTTTTTGATGTAGGAAGATGCCCTTGAACCTGGAGATTTGGGACCCATGTGATGGGTACCACGCAGTATTACTTTAAAGGGTCTGCGTTTGCTCACCCAACCTCACCAAACCTCTCAGCCCCAAGAGTGTCCACCCTTATGTCTCATCCAGCTGTGCGTCTAGATATGGTCAATCCAGGTTGCATCACAGCCCCTGAACGCATTGTGTAAGAATTTCTTTCTCTTTCACTGTCTTTGTTTCATGGGTGTTTCAAAGTAATTTATTTTTATAATGGGGTTTAACTGCTTTTCACTGCTGTGTTTATGCCGCTTTACACCCACTTGACACACTAACAGAGAGATATCAATACATAGGTTTTACGATTATTATTAGTCAGATATATTCTTGTGCGGTGAATAGGGCGTGTTGAGTCCAGTTCTCTGAGCAAGGAGTAGGTCTTGTCTATTACATATTGGGTTTATGGAACGGTATCTGAGCTAATTTGATACCCTTGTTTTATGTATCACCCCACCTCACCTTTCCCGTTAAGCAGCCATAGTGTGTTTTCTGCATGTGTGACTCTGTTCTGTTTTGTAATTCAGTTCCAGTGTAACGGTTTTTACATTCCCTCTATCAGTGATACCTTATGAGAAGTGTCCTTTTCTGTGTGACTTATTTCACTTAGAATCGTCGTACCTAAATCCACTCATCATGCTGCTAGTAACCTTACGACATTGATTTCCAGGCTGAGTGATATTCCAATGTACATAAGGACCACAACTTCTTTATCCATTTTTCTCTTTCCTGGGATATTTAAGGTGGAATGAAGTGGAGGTCCTGGTCAACAGAGCAGCCCTAAACTTTGGGGTGCTTGTGTCTTGCTGATTTTTAATTTTCCCAATTTATACCCCCATGAGTGGAAGTGCCCTATGCTCTCTAAGCTGTGTTTTTCAGATGTTTCAGGACTCACCGGACACTTCTCCGGAGTGGCTCTTGGCAATTTACATCCCGCCCATCAGTGTAGCAAGGCTCCCATTTCTCCATGGCCTGTCCTGCATTTCTGGTTTTGACACTTTTTTCAGCATGGGCCTTTTGACCGATGGGAAGCGAGACTTCTTTGTAGCGCTGATTTGCCTTTCCAGGTGGCTTGGTTGGCCAAAAAGGGCGTATGCGTTTTTTCCTGAATATATTCAGGAAAAAACGCATACGCCCTTTTTGGCCAAGGGCATCATTGTCAACGTTTTGCCGCTTTTCATGTGCTTTAAAGGCGATTCGTATCTACCTCCTGAAATCTGTTTCCTGCAATTCTGCCTTGATTTCAAATCCTCTTCTTTGCCTTCCCTCAATATATTTGTGGACGAGAGTTATCATTTATAACTCTGCAGGTTTGTGAATTGCAGTGCCCTGAACCTCCATTTTACAACTCGTTTTTATGGGAGCTGGCCGCAAAATCGCAGAATGGCTTCAGGCCCTGTTCTGGTTCCGGGGGGCAGGCTGAGCCTGTGGTTAATTCTTCTTTCTGATGGGAAAATAGAGTGACCTGTGCCTGTCCCAACACCAAGAGCTAGTCTCTCGTTGGTTCCACGTCTTCCCGTTTATCCTCAGGACAAATTGCAACCTGTATGGAACAGGAGGTTAAAGGTGCTGATGCTCCAAGTAGGGAGCTTGCTAGTAAAGCGGCTGGAATGGCGAACCCGGGCACAAGGAGATGAGAAATGAGGTGCGTTTTAGAAACCTTTCCCCATCACACGGTGTACCATCTTCTGGGTTTCTCATGTATGTTTTTGATGTAGGAAGATGCCCTTGAACCTGGAGATTTGGGACCCATGTGATGGGTACCACGCAGTATTACTTTAAAGGGTCTGCGTTTGCTCACCCAACCTCACCAAACCTCTCAGCCCCAAGAGTGTCCACCCTTATGTCTCATCCAGCTGTGCGTCTAGATATGGTCAATCCAGGTTGCATCACAGCCCCTGAACGCATTGTGTAAGAATTTCTTTCTCTTTCACTGTCTTTGTTTCATGGGTGTTTCAAAGTAATTTATTTTTATAATGGGGTTTAACTGCTTTTCACTGCTGTGTTTATGCCGCTTTACACCCACTTGACACACTAACAGAGAGATATCAATACATAGGTTTTACGATTATTATTAGTCAGATATATTCTTGTGCGGTGAATAGGGCGTGTTGAGTCCAGTTCTCTGAGCAAGGAGTAGGTCTTGTCTATTACATATTGGGTTTATGGAACGGTATCTGAGCTAATTTGATACCCTTGTTTTATGTATCACCCCACCTCACCTTTCCCGTTAAGCAGCCATAGTGTGTTTTCTGCATGTGTGACTCTGTTCTGTTTTGTAATTCAGTTCCAGTGTAACGGTTTTTACATTCCCTCTATCAGTGATACCTTATGAGAAGTGTCCTTTTCTGTGTGACTTATTTCACTTAGAATCGTTGTACCTAAATCCACTCATCATGCTGCTACTAACCTTACGACATTGATTTCATGGCTGAGTGATATTCCATTGTACATAAGGATCACAACTTCTTTATCCATTTTTCTCTTTCCTGGGATATTTAAGGTGGAATGAAGTGGAGGTCCTGGTCAACAGAGCAGCCCTAAACTTTGGGGTGCTTGTGTCTTGCTGATTTTTAATTTTCCCAATTTATACCCCCATGAGTGGAAGTGCCCTATGCTCTCTAAGCTGTGTTTTTCAGATGTTTCAGGACTCACCGGACACTTCTCCGGAGTGGCTCTTGGCAATTTACATCCCGCCCATCAGTGTAGCAAGGCTCCCATTTCTCCATGGCCTGTCCTGCATTTCTGGTTTTGACACTTTTTTCAGCATGGGCCTTTTGACCGATGGGAAGCGAGACTTCTTTGTAGCGCTGATTTGCCTTTCCAGGTGGCTTGGTTGGCCAAAAAGGGCGTATGCGTTTTTTCCTGAATATATTCAGGAAAAAACGCATACGCCCTTTTTGGCCAAGGGCATCATTGTCAACGTTTTGCCGCTTTTCATGTGCTTTAAAGGCGATTCGTATCTACCTCCTGAAATCTGTTTCCTGCAATTCTGCCTTGATTTCAAATCCTCTTCTTTGCCTTCCCTCAATATATTTGTGGACGAGAGTTATCATTTATAACTCTGCAGGTTTGTGAATTGCAGTGCCCTGAACCTCCATTTTACAACTCGTTTTTATGGGAGCTGGCCGCAAAATCGCAGAATGGCTTCAGGCCCTGTTCTGGTTCCGGGGGGCAGGCTGAGCCTGTGGTTAATTCTTCTTTCTGATGGGAAAATAGAGTGACCTGTGCCTGTCCCAACACCAAGAGCTAGTCTCTCGTTGGTTCCACGTCTTCCCGTTTATCCTCAGGACAAATTGCAACCTGTATGGAACAGGAGGTTAAAGGTGCTGATGCTCCAAGTAGGGAGCTTGCTAGTAAAGCGGCTGGAATGGCGAACCCGGGCACAAGGAGATGAGAAATGAGGTGCATTTTAGAAACCTTTCCCCATCACACGGTGTACCATCTTCTGGGTTTCTCATGCATGTTTTTGATGTAGGAAGATGCCCTTGAACCTGGAGATTTGGGACCCATGCGATGGGTACCACGCAGTATTCCTTTAAAGGGTCTGCGTTTGCTCACCCAACCTCACCAAACCTCTCAGCCCCAAGAGTGTCCACCCTTATGTCTCATCCAGCTGTGGGTCTAGATATGGTCAATCCAGGTTGCATCACAGCCCCTGAACGCATTGTGTAAGAATTTCTCTCTCTTTCACTGTCTTTGTTTCATGGGTGTTTCAAAGTAATTTATTTTTATAATGGGGTTTAGCTGCTTTTCACTGCTGTGTTTATGCCGCTTTACACCCACTTGACACACTAACAGAGAGATATCAATACATAGGTTTTACGATTATTATTAGTCAGATATATTCTTGTGCGGTGAATAGGGCGTGTTGAGTCCAGTTCTCTGAGCAAGGAGTAGGTCTTGTCTATTACATATTGGGTTTATGGAACGGTATCTGAGCTAATTTGATACCCTTGTTTTATGTATCACCCCACCTCACCTTTCCCGTTAAGCAGCCATAGTGTGTTTTCTGCATGTGTGACTCTGTTCTGTTTTGTAATTCAGTTCCAGTGTAACGGTTTTTACATTCCCTCTATCAGTGATACCTTATGAGAAGTGTCCTTTTCTGTGTGACTTATTTCACTTAGAATCGTCGTACCTAAATCCACTCATCATGCTGCTAGTAACCTTACGACATTGATTTCCTGGCTGAGTGATATTCCAATGTACATAAGGACCACAACTTCTTTATCCATTTTTCTCTTTCCTGGGATATTTAAGGTGGAATGAAGTGGAGGTCCTGGTCAACAGAGCAGCCCTAAACTTTGGGGTGCTTGTGTCTTGCTGATTTTTAATTTTCCCAATTTATACCCCCATGAGTGGAAGTGCCCTATGCTCTCTAAGCTGTGTTTTTCAGATGTTTCAGGACTCACCGGACACTTCTCCGGAGTGGCTCTTGGCAATTTACATCCCGCCCATCAGTGTAGCAAGGCTCCCATTTCTCCATGGCCTGTCCTGCATTTCTGGTTTTGACACTTTTTTCAGCATGGGCCTTTTGACCGATGGGAAGCGAGACTTCTTTGTAGCGCTGATTTGCCTTTCCAGGTGGCTTGGTTGGCCAAAAAGGGCGTATGCGTTTTTTCCTGAATATATTCAGGAAAAAACGCATACGCCCTTTTTGGCCAAGGGCATCATTGTCAACGTTTTGCCGCTTTTCATGTGCTTTAAAGGCGATTCGTATCTACCTCCTGAAATCTGTTTCCTGCAATTCTGCCTTGATTTCAAATCCTCTTCTTTGCCTTCCCTCAATATATTTGTGGACGAGAGTTATCATTTATAACTCTGCAGGTTTGTGAATTGCAGTGCCCTGAACCTCCATTTTACAACTCGTTTTTATGGGAGCTGGCCGCAAAATCGCAGAATGGCTTCAGGCCCTGTTCTGGTTCCGGGGGGCAGGCTGAGCCTGTGGTTAATTCTTCTTTCTGATGGGAAAATAGAGTGACCTGTGCCTGTCCCAACACCAAGAGCTAGTCTCTCGTTGGTTCCACGTCTTCCCGTTTATCCTCAGGACAAATTGCAACCTGTATGGAACAGGAGGTTAAAGGTGCTGATGCTCCAAGTAGGGAGCTTGCTAGTAAAGCGGCTGGAATGGCGAACCCGGGCACAAGGAGATGAGAAATGAGGTGCGTTTTAGAAACCTTTCCCCATCACACGGTGTACCATCTTCTGGGTTTCTCATGTATGTTTTTGATGTAGGAAGATGCCCTTGAACCTGGAGATTTGGGACCCATGTGATGGGTACCACGCAGTATTACTTTAAAGGGTCTGCGTTTGCTCACCCAACCTCACCAAACCTCTCAGCCCCAAGAGTGTCCACCCTTATGTCTCATCCAGCTGTGCGTCTAGATATGGTCAATCCAGGTTGCATCACAGCCCCTGAACGCATTGTGTAAGAATTTCTTTCTCTTTCACTGTCTTTGTTTCATGGGTGTTTCAAAGTAATTTATTTTTATAATGGGGTTTAACTGCTTTTCACTGCTGTGTTTATGCCGCTTTACACCCACTTGACACACTAACAGAGAGATATCAATACATAGGTTTTACGATTATTATTAGTCAGATATATTCTTGTGCGGTGAATAGGGCGTGTTGAGTCCAGTTCTCTGAGCAAGGAGTAGGTCTTGTCTATTACATATTGGGTTTATGGAACGGTATCTGAGCTAATTTGATACCCTTGTTTTATGTATCACCCCACCTCACCTTTCCCGTTAAGCAGCCATAGTGTGTTTTCTGCATGTGTGACTCTGTTCTGTTTTGTAATTCAGTTCCAGTGTAACGGTTTTTACATTCCCTCTATCAGTGATACCTTATGAGAAGTGTCCTTTTCTGTGTGACTTATTTCACTTAGAATCGTTGTACCTAAATCCACTCATCATGCTGCTACTAACCTTACGACATTGATTTCATGGCTGAGTGATATTCCATTGTACATAAGGATCACAACTTCTTTATCCATTTTTCTCTTTCCTGGGATATTTAAGGTGGAATGAAGTGGAGGTCCTGGTCAACAGAGCAGCCCTAAACTTTGGGGTGCTTGTGTCTTGCTGATTTTTAATTTTCCCAATTTATACCCCCATGAGTGGAAGTGCCCTATGCTCTCTAAGCTGTGTTTTTCAGATGTTTCAGGACTCACCGGACACTTCTCCGGAGTGGCTCTTGGCAATTTACATCCCGCCCATCAGTGTAGCAAGGCTCCCATTTCTCCATGGCCTGTCCTGCATTTCTGGTTTTGACACTTTTTTCAGCATGGCCCTTTTGACCGATGGGAAGCGAGACTTCTTTGTAGCGCTGATTTGCCTTTCCATGTTGCTTGGTTGGCCAAAAAGGGCGTATGCGTTTTTTCCTGAATATATTCAGGAAAAAACGCATACGCCCTTTTTGGCCAAGGGTATCATTGTCAACGTTTTGCCGCTTTTCATGTGCTTTAAAGGCGATTCGTATCTACCTCCTGAAATCTGTTTCCTGCAATTCTGCCTTGATTTCAAATCCTCTTCTTTGCCTTCCCTCAATATATTTGTGGACGAGAGTTATCATTAATAACTCTGCAGGTTTGTGAATTGCAGTGCCCTGAACCTCCATTTTACAACTCGTTTTTATGGGAGCTGGCCGCAAAATCGCAGAATGGCTTCAGGCCCTGTTCTGGTTCCGGGGGGCAGGCTGAGCCTGTGGTTAATTCTTCTTTCTGATGGGAAAATAGAGTGACCTGTGCCTGTCCCAACACCAAGAGCTAGTCTCTCGTTGGTTCCACGTCTTCCCGTTTATCCTCAGGACAAATTGCAACCTGTATGGAACAGGAGGTTAAAGGTGCTGATGCTCCAAGTAGGGAGCTTGCTAGTAAAGCGGCTGGAATGGCGAACCCGGGCACAAGGAGATGAGAAATGAGGTGCGTTTTAGAAACCTTTCCCCATCACACGGTGTACCATCTTCTGGGTTTCTCATGTATGTTTTTGATGTAGGAAGATGCCCTTGAACCTGGAGATTTGGGACCCATGCGATGGGTACCACGCAGTATTACTTTAAAGGGTCTGCGTTTGCTCACCCAACCTCACCAAACCTCTCAGCCCCAAGAGTGTCCACCCTTATGTCTCATCCAGCTGTGTGTCTAGATATGGTCAATCCAGGTTGCATCACAGCCCCTGAACGCATTGTGTAAGAATTTCTCTCTCTTTCACTGTCTTTGTTTCATGGGTGTTTCAAAGTAATTTATTTTTATAATGGGGTTTAACTGCTTTTCACTGCTGTGTTTATGCCGCTTTACACCCACTTGACACACTAACAGAGAGATATCAATACATAGGTTTTACGATTATTATTAGTCAGATATATTCTTGTGCGGTGAATAGGGCGTGTTGAGTCCAGTTCTCTGAGCAAGGAGTAGGTCTTGTCTATTACATATTGGGTTTATGGAACGGTATCTGAGCTAATTTGATACCCTTGTTTTATGTATCACCCCACCTCACCTTTCCCGTTAAGCAGCCATAGTGTGTTTTCTGCATGTGTGACTCTGTTCTGTTTTGTAATTCAGTTCCAGTGTAACGGTTTTTACATTCCCTCTATCAGTGATACCTTATGAGAAGTGTCCTTTTCTGTGTGACTTATTTCACTTAGAATCGTCGTACCTAAATCCACTCATCATGCTGCTACTAACCTTACGACATTGATTTCCTGGCTGAGTGATATTCCAATGTACATAAGGACCACAACTTCTTTATCCATTTTTCTCTTTCCTGGGATATTTAAGGTGGAATGAAGTGGAGGTCCTGGTCAACAGAGCAGCCCTAAACTTTGGGGTGCTTGTGTCTTGCTGATTTTTAATTTTCCCAATTTATACCCCCATGAGTGGAAGTGCCCTATGCTCTCTAAGCTGTGTTTTTCAGATGTTTCAGGACTCACCGGACACTTCTCCGGAGTGGCTCTTGGCAATTTACATCCCGCCCATCAGTGTAGCAAGGCTCCCATTTCTCCATGGCCTGTCCTGCATTTCTGGTTTTGACACTTTTTTCAGCATGGGCCTTTTGACCGATGGGAAGCGAGACTTCTTTGTAGCGCTGATTTGCCTTTCCAGGTGGCTTGGTTGGCCAAAAAGGGCGTATGCGTTTTTTCCTGAATATATTCAGGAAAAAACGCATACGCCCTTTTTGGCCAAGGGCATCATTGTCAACGTTTTGCCGCTTTTCATGTGCTTTAAAGGCGATTCGTATCTACCTCCTGAAATCTGTTTCCTGCAATTCTGCCTTGATTTCAAATCCTCTTCTTTGCCTTCCCTCAATATATTTGTGGACGAGAGTTATCATTTATAACTCTGCAGGTTTGTGAATTGCAGTGCCCTGAACCTCCATTTTACAACTCGTTTTTATGGGAGCTGGCCGCAAAATCGCAGAATGGCTTCAGGCCCTGTTCTGGTTCCGGGGGGCAGGCTGAGCCTGTGGTTAATTCTTCTTTCTGATGGGAAAATAGAGTGACCTGTGCCTGTCCCAACACCAAGAGCTAGTCTCTCGTTGGTTCCACGTCTTCCCGTTTATCCTCAGGACAAATTGCAACCTGTATGGAACAGGAGGTTAAAGGTGCTGATGCTCCAAGTAGGGAGCTTGCTAGTAAAGCGGCTGGAATGGCGAACCCGGGCACAAGGAGATGAGAAATGAGGTGCATTTTAGAAACCTTTCCCCATCACACGGTGTACCATCTTCTGGGTTTCTCATGCATGTTTTTGATGTAGGAAGATGCCCTTGAACCTGGAGATTTGGGACCCATGCGATGGGTACCACGCAGTATTCCTTTAAAGGGTCTGCGTTTGCTCACCCAACCTCACCAAACCTCTCAGCCCCAAGAGTGTCCACCCTTATGTCTCATCCAGCTGTGGGTCTAGATATGGTCAATCCAGGTTGCATCACAGCCCCTGAACGCATTGTGTAAGAATTTCTCTCTCTTTCACTGTCTTTGTTTCATGGGTGTTTCAAAGTAATTTATTTTTATAATGGGGTTTAGCTGCTTTTCACTGCTGTGTTTATGCCGCTTTACACCCACTTGACACACTAACAGAGAGATATCAATACATAGGTTTTACGATTATTATTAGTCAGATATATTCTTGTGCGGTGAATAGGGCGTGTTGAGTCCAGTTCTCTGAGCAAGGAGTAGGTCTTGTCTATTACATATTGGGTTTATGGAACGGTATCTGAGCTAATTTGATACCCTTGTTTTATGTATCACCCCACCTCACCTTTCCCGTTAAGCAGCCATAGTGTGTTTTCTGCATGTGTGACTCTGTTCTGTTTTGTAATTCAGTTCCAGTGTAACGGTTTTTACATTCCCTCTATCAGTGATACCTTATGAGAAGTGTCCTTTTCTGTGTGACTTATTTCACTTAGAATCGTCGTACCTAAATCCAGTCATCATGCTGCTACTAACCTTACGACATTGATTTCCTGGCTGAGTGATATTCCAATGTACATAAGGACCACAACTTCTTTATCCATTTTTCTCTTTCCTGGGATATTTAAGGTGGAATGAAGTGGAGGTCCTGGTCAACAGAGCAGCCCTAAACTTTGGGGTGCTTGTGTCTTGCTGATTTTTAATTTTCCCAATTTATACCCCCATGAGTGGAAGTGCCCTATGCTCTCTAAGCTGTGTTTTTCAGATGTTTCAGGACTCACCGGACACTTCTCCGGAGTGGCTCTTGGCAATTTACATCCCGCCCATCAGTGTAGCAAGGCTCCCATTTCTCCATGGCCTGTCCTGCATTTCTGGTTTTGACACTTTTTTCAGCATGGCCCTTTTGACCGATGGGAAGCGAGACTTCTTTGTAGCGCTGATTTGCCTTTCCATGTTGCTTGGTTGGCCAAAAAGGGCGTATGCGTTTTTTCCTGAATATATTCAGGAAAAAACCCATACGCCCTTTTTGGCCAAGGGCATCATTGTCAACGTTTTGCCGCTTTTCATGTGCTTTAAAGGCGATTCGTATCTACCTCCTGAAATCTGTTTCCTGCAATTCTGCCTTGATTTCAAATCCTCTTCTTTGCCTTCCCTCAATATATTTGTGGACGAGAGTTATCATTAATAACTCTGCAGGTTTGTGAATTGCAGTGCCCTGAACCTCCATTTTACAACTCGTTTTTATGGGAGCTGGCCGCAAAATCGCAGAATGGCTTCAGGCCCTGTTCTGGTTCCGGGGGGCAGGCTGAGCCTGTGGTTAATTCTTCTTTCTGATGGGAAAATAGAGTGACCTGTGCCTGTCCCAACACCAAGAGCTAGTCTCTCGTTGGTTCCACGTCTTCCCGTTTATCCTCAGGACAAATTGCAACCTGTATGGAACAGGAGGTTAAAGGTGCTGATGCTCCAAGTAGGGAGCTTGCTAGTAAAGCGGCTGGAATGGCGAACCCGGGCACAAGGAGATGAGAAATGAGGTGCGTTTTAGAAACCTTTCCCCATCACACGGTGTACCATCTTCTGGGTTTCTCATGTATGTTTTTGATGTAGGAAGATGCCCTTGAACCTGGAGATTTGGGACCCATGCGATGGGTACCACGCAGTATTACTTTAAAGGGTCTGCGTTTGCTCACCCAACCTCACCAAACCTCTCAGCCCCAAGAGTGTCCACCCTTATGTCTCATCCAGCTGTGTGTCTAGATATGGTCAATCCAGGTTGCATCACAGCCCCTGAACGCATTGTGTAAGAATTTCTCTCTCTTTCACTGTCTTTGTTTCATGGGTGTTTCAAAGTAATTTATTTTTATAATGGGGTTTAACTGCTTTTCACTGCTGTGTTTATGCCGCTTTACACCCACTTGACACACTAACAGAGAGATATCAATACATAGGTTTTACGATTATTATTAGTCAGATATATTCTTGTGCGGTGAATAGGGCGTGTTGAGTCCAGTTCTCTGAGCAAGGAGTAGGTCTTGTCTATTACATATTGGGTTTATGGAACGGTATCTGAGCTAATTTGATACCCTTGTTTTATGTATCACCCCACCTCACCTTTCCCGTTAAGCAGCCATAGTGTGTTTTCTGCATGTGTGACTCTGTTCTGTTTTGTAATTCAGTTCCAGTGTAACGGTTTTTACATTCCCTCTATCAGTGATACCTTATGAGAAGTGTCCTTTTCTGTGTGACTTATTTCACTTAGAATCGTCGTACCTAAATCCACTCATCATGCTGCTACTAACCTTACGACATTGATTTCCTGGCTGAGTGATATTCCAATGTACATAAGGACCACAACTTCTTTATCCATTTTTCTCTTTCCTGGGATATTTAAGGTGGAATGAAGTGGAGGTCCTGGTCAACAGAGCAGCCCTAAACTTTGGGGTGCTTGTGTCTTGCTGATTTTTAATTTTCCCAATTTATACCCCCATGAGTGGAAGTGCCCTATGCTCTCTAAGCTGTGTTTTTCAGATGTTTCAGGACTCACCGGACACTTCTCCGGAGTGGCTCTTGGCAATTTACATCCCGCCCATCAGTGTAGCAAGGCTCCCATTTCTCCATGGCCTGTCCTGCATTTCTGGTTTTGACACTTTTTTCAGCATGGGCCTTTTGACCGATGGGAAGCGAGACTTCTTTGTAGCGCTGATTTGCCTTTCCAGGTGGCTTGGTTGGCCAAAAAGGGCGTATGCGTTTTTTCCTGAATATATTCAGGAAAAAACGCATACGCCCTTTTTGGCCAAGGGCATCATTGTCAACGTTTTGCCGCTTTTCATGTGCTTTAAAGGCGATTCGTATCTACCTCCTGAAATCTGTTTCCTGCAATTCTGCCTTGATTTCAAATCCTCTTCTTTGCCTTCCCTCAATATATTTGTGGACGAGAGTTATCATTTATAACTCTGCAGGTTTGTGAATTGCAGTGCCCTGAACCTCCATTTTACAACTCGTTTTTATGGGAGCTGGCCGCAAAATCGCAGAATGGCTTCAGGCCCTGTTCTGGTTCCGGGGGGCAGGCTGAGCCTGTGGTTAATTCTTCTTTCTGATGGGAAAATAGAGTGACCTGTGCCTGTCCCAACACCAAGAGCTAGTCTCTCGTTGGTTCCACGTCTTCCCGTTTATCCTCAGGACAAATTGCAACCTGTATGGAACAGGAGGTTAAAGGTGCTGATGCTCCAAGTAGGGAGCTTGCTAGTAAAGCGGCTGGAATGGCGAACCCGGGCACAAGGAGATGAGAAATGAGGTGCATTTTAGAAACCTTTCCCCATCACACGGTGTACCATCTTCTGGGTTTCTCATGCATGTTTTTGATGTAGGAAGATGCCCTTGAACCTGGAGATTTGGGACCCATGCGATGGGTACCACGCAGTATTCCTTTAAAGGGTCTGCGTTTGCTCACCCAACCTCACCAAACCTCTCAGCCCCAAGAGTGTCCACCCTTATGTCTCATCCAGCTGTGGGTCTAGATATGGTCAATCCAGGTTGCATCACAGCCCCTGAACGCATTGTGTAAGAATTTCTCTCTCTTTCACTGTCTTTGTTTCATGGGTGTTTCAAAGTAATTTATTTTTATAATGGGGTTTAGCTGCTTTTCACTGCTGTGTTTATGCCGCTTTACACCCACTTGACACACTAACAGAGAGATATCAATACATAGGTTTTACGATTATTATTAGTCAGATATATTCTTGTGCGGTGAATAGGGCGTGTTGAGTCCAGTTCTCTGAGCAAGGAGTAGGTCTTGTCTATTACATATTGGGTTTATGGAACGGTATCTGAGCTAATTTGATACCCTTGTTTTATGTATCACCCCACCTCACCTTTCCCGTTAAGCAGCCATAGTGTGTTTTCTGCATGTGTGACTCTGTTCTGTTTTGTAATTCAGTTCCAGTGTAACGGTTTTTACATTCCCTCTATCAGTGATACCTTATGAGAAGTGTCCTTTTCTGTGTGACTTATTTCACTTAGAATCGTCGTACCTAAATCCAGTCATCATGCTGCTACTAACCTTACGACATTGATTTCCTGGCTGAGTGATATTCCAATGTACATAAGGACCACAACTTCTTTATCCATTTTTCTCTTTCCTGGGATATTTAAGGTGGAATGAAGTGGAGGTCCTGGTCAACAGAGCAGCCCTAAACTTTGGGGTGCTTGTGTCTTGCTGATTTTTAATTTTCCCAATTTATACCCCCATGAGTGGAAGTGCCCTATGCTCTCTAAGCTGTGTTTTTCAGATGTTTCAGGACTCACCGGACACTTCTCCGGAGTGGCTCTTGGCAATTTACATCCCGCCCATCAGTGTAGCAAGGCTCCCATTTCTCCATGGCCGGTCCTGCATTTCTGGTTTTGACACTTTTTTCAGCATGGCCCTTTTGACCGAAGGGAAGCGAGACTTCTTTGTAGCGCTGATTTGCCTTTCCAGGTTGCTTGGTTGGCCAAAAAGGGCGTATGCGTTTTTTCCTGAATATATTGAGGAAAAAACGCATACGCCCTTTTTGGCCAAGGGCATCATTGTCAACGTTTTGCCGCTTTTCATGTGCTTTAAAGGCGATTCGTATCTACCTCCTGAAATCTGTTTCCTGCAATTCTGCCTTGATTTCAAATCCTCTTCTTTGCCTTCCCTCAATATATTTGTGGACGAGAGTTATCATTTATAACTCTGCAGGTTTGTGAATTGCAGTGCCCTGAACCTCCATTTTACAACTCGTTTTTATGGGAGCTGGCCGCAAAATCGCAGAATGGCTTCAGGCCCTGTTCTGGTTCCGGGGGGCAGGCTGAGCCTGTGGTTAATTCTTCTTTCTGATGGGAAAATAGAGTGACCTGTGCCTGTCCCAACACCAAGAGCTAGTCTCTCGTTGGTTCCACGTCTTCCCGTTTATCCTCAGGACAAATTGCAACCTGTATGGAACAGGAGGTTAAAGGTGCTGATGCTCCAAGTAGGGAGCTTGCTAGTAAAGCGGCTGGAATGGCAAAACCGGGCACAAGGAGATGAGAAATGAGGTGCGTTTTAGAAACCTTTCCCCATCACACGGTGTACCATCTTCTGGGTTTCTCATGTATGTTTTTGATGTAGGAAGATGCCCTTGAACCTGGAGATTTGGGACCCATGCGATGGGTACCACGCAGTATTACTTTAAAGGGTCTGCGTTTGCTCACCCAACCTCACCAAACCTCTCAGCCCCAAGAGTGTCCACCCTTATGTCTCATCCAGCTGTGCGTCTAGATATGGTCAATCCAGGTTGCATCACAGCCCCTGAACGCATTGTGTAAGAATTTCTCTCTCTTTCACTGTCTTTGTTTCATGGGTGTTTCAAAGTAATTTATTTTTATAATGGGGTTTAGCTGCTTTTCACTGCTGTGTTTATGCCGCTTTACACCCACTTGACACACTAACAGAGAGATATCAATACATAGGTTTTACGATTATTATTAGTCAGATATATTCTTGTGCGGTGAATAGGGCGTGTTGAGTCCAGTTCTCTGAGCAAGGAGTAGGTCTTGTCTATTACATATTGGGTTTATGGAACGGTATCTGAGCTAATTTGATACCCTTGTTTTATGTATCACCCCACCTCACCTTTCCCGTTAAGCAGCCATAGTGTGTTTTCTGCATGTGTGACTCTGTTCTGTTTTGTAATTCAGTTCAAGTGTAACGGTTTTTACATTCCCTCTATCAGTGATACCTTATGAGAAGTGTCCTTTTCTGTGTGACTTATTTCACTTAGAATCGTCGTACCTAAATCCACTCATCATGCTGCTACTAACCTTACGACATTGATTTCATGGCTGAGTGATATTCCATTGTACATAAGGACCACAACTTCTTTATCCATTTTTCTCTTTCCTGGGATATTTAAGGTGGAATGAAGTGGAGGTCCTGGTCAACAGAGCAGCCCTAAACTTTGGGGTGCTTGTGTCTTGCTGATTTTTAATTTTCCCAATTTATACCCCCATGAGTGGAAGTGCCCTATGCTCTCTAAGCTGTGTTTTTCAGATGTTTCAGGACTCACCGGACACTTCTCCGGAGTGGCTCTTGGCAATTTACATCCCGCCCATCAGTGTAGCAAGGCTCCCATTTCTCCATGGCCTGTCCTGCATTTCTGGTTTTGACACTTTTTTCAGCATGGCCCTTTTGACCGATGGGAAGCGAGACTTCTTTGTAGCGCTGATTTGCCTTTCCAGGTTGCTTGGTTGGCCAAAAAGGGCGTATGCGTTTTTTCCTGAATATATTCAGGAAAAAACGCATACGCCCTTTTTGGCCAAGGGCATCATTGTCAACGTTTTGACGCTTTTCATGTGCTTTAAAGGCGATTCGTATCTACCTCCTGAAATCTGTTTCCTGCAATTCTGCCTTGATTTCAAATCCTCTTCTTTGCCTTCCCTCAATATATTTGTGGACGACAGTTATCATTTATAACTCTGCAGGTTTGTGAATTGCAGTGCCCTGAACCTCCATTTTACAACTCGTTTTTATGGGAGCTGGCCGCAAAATCGCAGAATGGCTTCAGGCCCTGTTCTGGTTCCGGGGGTCAGGCTGAGCCTGTGGTTAATTCTTCTTTCTGATGGGAAAATAGAGTGACCTGTGCCTGTCCCAACACCAAGAGCTAGTCTCTCGTTGGTTCCACGTCTTCCCGTTTATCCTCAGGACAAATTGCAACCCGCATGGAACAGGAGGTTAAAGGTGCTGATGCTCCAAGTAGGGAGCTTGCTAGTAAAGGGGCTGGAATGGCGAACCCTGGCACAAGGAGTTGAGAAATGAGGTGCGTTTTAGAAACCTTTCCCCATCACACGGTGTACCATCTTCTGGGTTTCTCATGCATGTTTTTGATGTAGGAAGATGCCCTTGAACCTGGAGATTTGGGACCCATGCGATGGGTACCACGCAGTATTCCTTTAAAGGGTCTGCGTTTGCTCACCCAACCTCACCAAACCTCTCAGCCCCAAGAGTGTCCACCCTTATGTCTCATCCAGCTGTGCGTCTAGATATGGTCAATCCAGGTTGCATCACAGCCCCTGAACGCATTGTGTAAGAATTTCTCTCTCTTTCACTGTCTTTGTTTCATGGGTGTTTCAAAGTAATTTATTTTTATAATGGGGTTTAGCTGCTTTTCACTGCTGTGTTTATGCCGCTTTACACCCACTTGACACACTAACAGAGAGATATCAATACATAGGTTTTACGATTATTATTAGTCAGATATATTCTTGTGCGGTGAATAGGGCGTGTTGAGTCCAGTTCTCTGAGCAAGGAGTAGGTCTTGTCTATTACATATTGGGTTTATGGAACGGTATCTGAGCTAATTTGATACCCTTGTTTTATGTATCACCCCACCTCACCTTTCCCGTTAAGCAGCCATAGTGTGTTTTCTGCATGTGTGACTCTGTTCTGTTTTGTAATTCAGTTCAAGTGTAACGGTTTTTACATTCCCTCTATCAGTGATACCTTATGAGAAGTGTCCTTTTCTGTGTGACTTATTTCACTTAGAATCGTCGTACCTAAATCCACTCATCATGCTGCTACTAACCTTACGACATTGATTTCATGGCTGAGTGATATTCCATTGTACATAAGGACCACAACTTCTTTATCCATTTTTCTCTTTCCTGGGATATTTAAGGTGGAATGAAGTGGAGGTCCTGGTCAACAGAGCAGCCCTAAACTTTGGGGTGCTTGTGTCTTGCTGATTTTTAATTTTCCCAATTTATACCCCCATGAGTGGAAGTGCCCTATGCTCTCTAAGCTGTGTTTTTCAGATGTTTCAGGACTCACTGGACACTTCTCCGGAGTGGCTCTTGGCAATTTACATCCCGCCCATCAGTGTAGCAAGGCTCCCATTTCTCCATGGCCTGTCCTGCATTTCTGGTTTTGACACTTTTTTCAGCATGGGCCTTTTGACCGATGGGAAGCGAGACTTCTTTGTAGCGCTGATTTGCCTTTCCAGGTGGCTTGGTTGGCCAAAAAGGGCGTATGCGTTTTTTCCTGAATATATTCAGGAAAAAACGCATACGCCCTTTTTGGCCAAGGGCATCATTGTCAACGTTTTGCCACTTTTCATGTGCTTTAAAGGCGATTCGTATCTACCTCCTGAAATCTGTTTCCTGCAATTCTGCCTTGATTTCAAATCCTCTTCTTTGCCTTCCCTCAATATATTTGTGGACGAGAGTTATCATTTATAACTCTGCAGGTTTGTGAATTGCAGTGCCCTGAACCTCCATTTTACAACTCGTTTTTATGGGAGCTGGCCGCAAAATCGCAGAATGGCTTCAGGCCCTGTTCTGGTTCCGGGGGGCAGGCTGAGCCTGTGGTTAATTCTTCTTTCTGATGGGAAAATAGAGTGACCTGTGCCTGTCCCAACACCAAGAGCTAGTCTCTCGTTGGTTCCACGTCTTCCCGTTTATCCTCAGGACAAATTGCAACCTGTATGGAACAGGAGGTTAAAGGTGCTGATGCTCCAAGTAGGGAGCTTGCTAGTAAAGCAGCTGGAATGGCGAACCCGGGCACAAGGAGATGAGAAATGAGGTGCGTTTTAGAAACCTTTCCCCATCACACAGTGTACCATCTTCTGGGTTTCTCATGCATGTTTTTGATGTAGGAAGATGCCCTTGAACCTGGAGATTTGGGACCCATGCGATGGGTACCACGCAGTATTCCTTTAAAGGGTCTGCGTTTGCTCACCCAACCTCACCAAACCTCTCAGCCCCAAGAGTGTCCACCCTTATGTCTCATCCAGCTGTGCGTCTAGATATGGTCAATCCAGGTTGCATCACAGCCCCTGAACGCATTGTGTAAGAATTTCTCTCTCTTTCACTGTCTTTGTTTCATGGGTGTTTCAAAGTAATTTATTTTTATAATGGGGTTTAGCTGCTTTTCACTGCTGTGTTTATGCCGCTTTACACCCACTTGACACACTAACAGAGAGATATCAATACATAGGTTTTACGATTATTATTAGTCAGATATATTCTTGTGCGGTGAATAGGGCGTGTTGAGTCCAGTTCTCTGAGCAAGGAGTAGGTCTTGTCTATTACATATTGGGTTTATGGAACGGTATCTGAGCTAATTTGATACCCTTGTTTTATGTATCACCCCACCTCACCTTTCCCGTTAAGCAGCCATAGTGTGTTTTCTGCATGTGTGACTCTGTTCTGTTTTGTAATTCAGTTCAAGTGTAACGGTTTTTACATTCCCTCTATCAGTGATACCTTATGAGAAGTGTCCTTTTCTGTGTGACTTATTTCACTTAGAATCGTCGTACCTAAATCCACTCATCATGCTGCTACTAACCTTACGACATTGATTTCCTGGCTGAGTGATATTCCATTGTACATAACAACCACAACTTCTTTATCCATTTTTCTCTTTCCTGGTATATTTAAGGTGGAATGAAGTGGAGGTCCTGGTCAACAGAGCAGCCCTAAACTTTGGGGTGCTTGTGTCTTGCTGATTTTTAATTTTCCCAATTTATACCCCCATGAGTGGAAGTGCCCTATGCTCTCTAAGCTGTGTTTTTCAGATGTTTCAGGACTCACCGGACACTTCTCCGGAGTGGCTCTTGGCAATTTACATCCCGCCCATCAGTGTAGCAAGGCTCCCATTTCTCCATGGCCTGTCCTGCATTTCTGGTTTTGACACTTTTTTCAGCATGGCCCTTTTGACCGATGGGAAGCGAGACTTCTTTGTAGCGCTGATTTGCCTTTCCAGGTTGCTTGGTTGGCCAAAAAGGGCGTATGCGTTTTTTCCTGAATATATTCAGGAAAAAACGCATACGCCCTTTTTGGCCAAGGGCATCATTGTCAACGTTTTGCCGCTTTTCATGTGCTTTAAAGGCGATTCGAATCTACCTCCTGAAATCTGTTTCCTGCAATTCTGCCTTGATTTCAAATCCTCTTCTTTGCCTTCCCTCAATATATTTGTGGACGAGAGTTATCATTAATAACTCTGCAGGTTTGTGAATTGCAGTGCCCTGAACCTGCATTTTACAACTCGTTTTTATGGGAGCTGGCCGCAAAATCGCAGAATGGCTTCAGGCCCTGTTCTGGTTCCGGGGGGCAGGCTGAGCCTGTGGTTAATTCTTCTTTCTGATGGGAAAATAGAGTCACCTGTGCCTGTCCCAACACCAAGAGCTAGTCTCTCGTTGGTTCCACGTCTTCCCGTTTATCCTCAGGACAAATTGCAACCTGCATGGAACAGGAGGTTAAAGGTGCTGATGCTCCAAGTAGGGAGCTTGCTAGTAAAGCGGCTGGAATGGCGAACCCGGGCACAAGGAGATGAGAAATGAGGTGCGTTTTAGAAACCTTTCCCCATCACACGGTGTACCATCTTCTGGGTTTCTCATGTATGTTTTTGATGTAGGAAGATGCCCTTGAACCTGGAGATTTGGGACCCATGCGATGGGTACCACGCAGTATTCCTTTAAAGGGTCTGCGTTTGCTCACCCAACCTCACCAAACCTCTCAGCCCCAAGAGTGTCCACCCTTATGTCTCATCCAGCTGTGCGTCTAGATATGGTCAATCCAGGTTGCATCACAGCCCCTGAACGCATTGTGTAAGAATTTCTCTCTCTTTCACTGTCTTTGTTTCATGGGTGTTTCAAAGTAATTTATTTTTATAATGGGGTTTAGCTGCTTTTCACTGCTGTGTTTATGCCGCTTTACACCCACTTGACACACTAACAGAGAGATATCAATACATAGGTTTTACGATTATTATTAGTCAGATATATTCTTGTGCGGTGAAAAGGGCGTGTTGAGTCCAGTTCTCTGAGCAAGGAGTAGGTCTTGTCTATTACATATTGGGTTTATGGAACGGTATCTGAGCTAATTTGATACCCTTGTTTTATGTATCACCCCACCTCACCTTTCCCGTTAAGCAGCCATAGTGTGTTTTCTGCATGTGTGACTCTGTTCTGTTTTGTAATTCAGTTCAAGTGTAACGGTTTTTACATTCCCTCTATCAGTGATACCTTATGAGAAGTGTCCTTTTCTGTGTGACTTATTTCACTTAGAATCGTCGTACCTAAATCCACTCATCATGCTGCTACTAACCTTACGACATTGATTTCCTGGCTGAGTGATATTCCAATGTACATAAGGACCACAACTTCTTTATCCATTTTTCTCTTTCCTGGGATATTTAAGGTGGAATGAAGTGGAGGTCCTGGTCAACAGAGCAGCCCTAAACTTTGGGGTGCTTGTGTCTTGCTGATTTTTAATTTTCCCAATTTATACCCCCATGAGTGGAAGTGCCCTATGCTCTCTAAGCTGTGTTTTTCAGATGTTTCAGGACTCACCGGACACTTCTCCAGAGTGGCTCTTGGCAATTTACATCCCGCCCATCAGTGTAGCAAGGCTCCCATTTCTCCATGGCCTGTCCTGCATTTCTGGTTTTGACACTTTTTTCAGCATGGGCCTTTTGACCGATGGGAAGCGAGACTTCTTTGTAGCGCTGATTTGCCTTTCCAGGTGGCTTGGTTGGCCAAAAAGTGCGTATGCGTTTTTTCCTGAATATATTCAGGAAAAAACGCATACGCCCTTTTTGGCTAAGGGCATCATTGTCAACGTTTTGCTGCTTTTCATGTGCTTTAAAGGCGATTAGTATCTACCTCCTGAAATCTGTTTCCTGCAATTCTGCCTTGATTTCAAATCCTCTTCTTTGCCTTCCCTCAATATATTTGTGGACGAGAGTTATCATTTATAACTCTGCAGGTTTGTGAATTGCAGTGCCCTGAACCTCCATTTTACAACTCGTTTTTATGGGAGCTGGCCGCAAAATCGCAGAATGGCTTCAGGCCCTGTACTGGTTCCGGGGGGCAGGCTGAGCCTGTGGTTAATTCTTCTTTCTGATGGGAAAATAGAGTGACCTGTGCCTATCCCAACACCAAGAGCTAGTCTCTCGTTGGTTCCACGTCTTCCCGTTTATCCTCAGGACAAATTGCAACCTGTATGGAACAGGAGGTTAAAGGTGCTGATGCTCCAAGTAGGGAGCTTGCTAGTAAAGCGGCTGGAATGGCGAACCCGGGCACAAGGCGATGAGAAATGAGGTGCGTTTTAGAAACCTTTCCCCATCACACGGTGTACCATCTTCTGGGTTTCTCATGCATGTTTTTGATGTAGGAAGATGCCCTTGAACCTGGAGATTTGGGACCCATGCGATGGGTACCACGCAGTATTCCTTTAAAGGGTCTGCGTTTGCTCACCCAACCTCACCAAACCTCTCAGCCCCAAGAGTGTCCACCCTTATGTCTCATCCAGCTGTGCGTCTAGATATGGTCAATCCAGGTTGCATCACAGCCCCTGGACGCATTGTGTAAGAATTTCTCTCTCTTTCACTGTCTTTGTTTCATGGGTGTTTCAAAGTAATTTATTTTTATAATGGGGTTTAGCTGCTTTTCACTGCTGTGTTTATGCCGCTTTACACCCACTTGACACACTAACAGAGAGATATCAATACATAGGTTTTACGATTATTATTAGTCAGATATATTCTTGTGCGGTGAATAGGGCGTGTTGAGTCCAGTTCTCTGAGCAAGGAGTAGGTCTTGTCTATTACATATTGGGTTTATGGAACGGTATCTGAGCTAATTTGATACCCTTCTTTTATGTATCACCCCACCTCACCTTTCCCGTTAAGCAGCCATAGTGTGTTTTCTGCATGTGTGACTCTGTTCTGTTTTGTAATTCAGTTCAAGTGTAACGGTTTTTACATTCCCTCTATCAGTGATACCTTATGAGAAGTGTCCTTTTCTGTGTGACTTATTTCACTTAGAATCGTCGTACCTAAATCCAGTCATCATGCTGCTACTAACCTTATGACATTGATTTCCTGGCTGAGTGATATTCCAATGTACATAAGGACCACAACTTCTTTATCCATTTTTCTCTTTCCTGGGATATTTAAGGTGGAATGAAGTGGAGGTCCTGGTCAACAGAGCAGCCCTAAACTTTGGGGTGCTTGTGTCTTGCTGATTTTTAATTTTCCCAATTTATACCCCCATGAGTGGAAGTGCCCTATGCTCTCTAAGCTGTGTTTTTCAGATGTTTCAGGACTCACCGGACACTTCTCCAGAGTGGCTCTTGGCAATTTACATCCCGCCCATCAGTGTAGCAAGGCTCCCATTTCTCCATGGCCTGTCCTGCATTTCTGGTTTTGACACTTTTTTCAGCATGGCCCTTTTGACCGATGGGAAGCGAGACTTCTTTGTAGCGCTGATTTGCCTTTCCAGGTTGCTTGGTTGGCCAAAAAGGGCGTATGCGTTTTTTCCTGAATATATTCAGGAAAAAACGCATACGCCCTTTTTGGCCAAGGGCATCATTGTCAACGTTTTGCCGCTTTTCATGTGCTTTAAAGGCGATTCGAATCTACCTCCTGAAATCTGTTTCCTGCAATTCTGCCTTGATTTCAAATCCTCTTCTTTGCCTTCCCTCAATATATTTGTGGACGAGAGTTATCATTAATAACTCTGCAGGTTTGTGAATTGCAGTGCCCTGAACCTGCATTTTACAACTCGTTTTTATGGGAGCTGGCCGCAAAATCGCAGAATGGCTTCAGGCCCTGTTCTGGTTCCGGGGGGCAGGCTGAGCCTGTGGTTAATTCTTCTTTCTGATGGGAAAATAGAGTGACCTGTGCCTGTCCCAACACCAAGAGCTAGTCTCTCGTTGGTTCCACGTCTTCCCGCTTATCCTCAGGACAAATTGCAACCTGCATGGAACAGGAGGTTAAAGGTGCTGATGCTCCAAGTAGGGAGCTTGCTAGTAAAGCGGCTGGAATGGCGAACCCGGGCACAAGGAGATGAGAAATGAGGTGCGTTTTAGAAACCTTTCCCCATCACACGGTGTACCATCTTCTGGGTTTCTCATGCATGTTTTTGATATAGGAAGATGCCCTTGAACCTGGAGATTTGGGACCCATGCGATGGGTACCACGCAGTATTCCTTTAAAGGGTCTGCGTTTGCTCACCCAACCTCACCAAACCTCTCAGCCCCAAGAGTGTCCACCCTTATGTCTCATCCAGGTGTGCGTCTAGATATGGTCAATCCAGGTTGCATCACAGCCCCTGAACGCATTGTGTAAGAATTTCTCTCTCTTTCACTGTCTTTGTTTCATGGGTGTTTCAAAGTAATTTATTTTTATAATGGGGTTTAGCTGCTTTTCACTGCTGTGTTTATGCCGCTTTACACCCACTTGACACACTAACAGAGAGATATCAATACATAGGTTTTACGATTATTATTAGTCAGATATATTCTTGTGCGGTGAATAGGGCGTGTTGAGTCCAGTTCTCTGAGCAAGGAGTAGGTCTTGTCTATTACATATTGGGTTTATGGAACGGTATCTGAGCTAATTTGATACCCTTGTTTTATGTATCACCCCACCTCACCTTTCCCGTTAAGCAGCCATAGTGTGTTTTCTGCATGTGTGACTCTGTTCTGTTTTGTAATTCAGTTCAAGTGTAACGGTTTTTACATTCCCTCTATCAGTGATACCTTATGAGAAGTGTCCTTTTCTGTGTGACTTATTTCACTTAGAATCGTCGTACCTAAATCCACTCATCATGCTGCTACTTACCTTACGACATTGATTTCATGGCTGAGTGATATTCCATTGTACATAAGGACCACAACTTCTTTATCCATTTTTCTCTTTCCTGGGATATTTAAGGTGGAATGAAGTGGAGGTCCTGGTCAACAGAGCAGCCCTAAACTTTGGGGTGCTTGTGTCTTGCTGATTTTTAATTTTCCCAATTTATACCCCCATGAGTGGAAGTGCCCTATGCTCTCTAAGCTGTGTTTTTCAGATGTTTCAGGACTCACCGGACACTTCTCCAGAGTGGCTCCTGGCAATTTACATCCCGCCCATCAGTGTAGCAAGGCTCCCATTTCTCCATGGCCTGTCCTGCATTTCTGGTTTTGACACTTTTTTCAGCATGGCCCTTTTGACCGATGGGAAGCGAGACTTCTTTGTAGCGCAGATTTGCCTTTCCAGGTGGCTTGGTTGGCCAAAAAGGGCGTATGCGTTTTTTCCTGAATATATTCAGGAAAAAACGCATACGCCCTTTTTGGCTAAGGGCATCATTGTCAACGTTTTGCTGCTTTTCATGTGCTTTAAAGGCGATTAGTATCTACCTCCTGAAATCTGTTTCCTGCAATTCTGCCTTGATTTCAAATCCTCTTCTTTGCCTTCCCTCAATATATTTGTGGACGAGAGTTATCATTTATAACTCTGCAGGTTTGTGAATTGCAGTGCCCTGAACCTCCATTTTACAACTCGTTTTTATGGGAGCTGGCCGCAAAATCGCAGAATGGCTTCAGGCCCTGTACTGGTTCCGGGGGGCAGGCTGAGCCTGTGGTTAATTCTTCTTTCTGATGGGAAAATAGAGTGACCTGTGCCTATCCCAACACCAAGAGCTAGTCTCTCGTTGGTTCCACGTCTTCCCGTTTATCCTCAGGACAAATTGCAACCTGTATGGAACAGGAGGTTAAAGGTGCTGATGCTCCAAGTAGGGAGCTTGCTAGTAAAGCGGCTGGAATGGCGAACCCGGGCACAAGGCGATGAGAAATGAGGTGCGTTTTAGAAACCTTTCCCCATCACACGGTGTACCATCTTCTGGGTTTCTCATGCATGTTTTTGATGTAGGAAGATGCCCTTGAACCTGGAGATTTGGGACCCATGCGATGGGTACCACGCAGTATTCCTTTAAAGGGTCTGCGTTTGCTCACCCAACCTCACCAAACCTCTCAGCCCCAAGAGTGTCCACCCTTATGTCTCATCCAGCTGTGCGTCTAGATATGGTCAATCCAGGTTGCATCACAGCCCCTGGACGCATTGTGTAAGAATTTCTCTCTCTTTCACTGTCTTTGTTTCATGGGTGTTTCAAAGTAATTTATTTTTATAATGGGGTTTAGCTGCTTTTCACTGCTGTGTTTATGCCGCTTTACACCCACTTGACACACTAACAGAGAGATATCAATACATAGGTTTTACGATTATTATTAGTCAGATATATTCTTGTGCGGTGAATAGGGCGTGTTGAGTCCAGTTCTCTGAGCAAGGAGTAGGTCTTGTCTATTACATATTGGGTTTATGGAACGGTATCTGAGCTAATTTGATACCCTTCTTTTATGTATCACCCCACCTCACCTTTCCCGTTAAGCAGCCATAGTGTGTTTTCTGCATGTGTGACTCTGTTCTGTTTTGTAATTCAGTTCAAGTGTAACGGTTTTTACATTCCCTCTATCAGTGATACCTTATGAGAAGTGTCCTTTTCTGTGTGACTTATTTCACTTAGAATCGTCGTACCTAAATCCAGTCATCATGCTGCTACTAACCTTATGACATTGATTTCCTGGCTGAGTGATATTCCAATGTACATAAGGACCACAACTTCTTTATCCATTTTTCTCTTTCCTGGGATATTTAAGGTGGAATGAAGTGGAGGTCCTGGTCAACAGAGCAGCCCTAAACTTTGGGGTGCTTGTGTCTTGCTGATTTTTAATTTTCCCAATTTATACCCCCATGAGTGGAAGTGCCCTATGCTCTCTAAGCTGTGTTTTTCAGATGTTTCAGGACTCACCGGACACTTCTCCAGAGTGGCTCTTGGCAATTTACATCCCGCCCATCAGTGTAGCAAGGCTCCCATTTCTCCATGGCCTGTCCTGCATTTCTGGTTTTGACACTTTTTTCAGCATGGCCCTTTTGACCGATGGGAAGCGAGACTTCTTTGTAGCGCTGATTTGCCTTTCCAGGTTGCTTGGTTGGCCAAAAAGGGCGTATGCGTTTTTTCCTGAATATATTCAGGAAAAAACGCATACGCCCTTTTTGGCCAAGGGCATCATTGTCAACGTTTTGCCGCTTTTCATGTGCTTTAAAGGCGATTCGAATCTACCTCCTGAAATCTGTTTCCTGCAATTCTGCCTTGATTTCAAATCCTCTTCTTTGCCTTCCCTCAATATATTTGTGGACGAGAGTTATCATTAATAACTCTGCAGGTTTGTGAATTGCAGTGCCCTGAACCTGCATTTTACAACTCGTTTTTATGGGAGCTGGCCGCAAAATCGCAGAATGGCTTCAGGCCCTGTTCTGGTTCCGGGGGGCAGGCTGAGCCTGTGGTTAATTCTTCTTTCTGATGGGAAAATAGAGTGACCTGTGCCTGTCCCAACACCAAGAGCTAGTCTCTCGTTGGTTCCACGTCTTCCCGCTTATCCTCAGGACAAATTGCAACCTGCATGGAACAGGAGGTTAAAGGTGCTGATGCTCCAAGTAGGGAGCTTGCTAGTAAAGCGGCTGGAATGGCGAACCCGGGCACAAGGAGATGAGAAATGAGGTGCGTTTTAGAAACCTTTCCCCATCACACGGTGTACCATCTTCTGGGTTTCTCATGCATGTTTTTGATATAGGAAGATGCCCTTGAACCTGGAGATTTGGGACCCATGCGATGGGTACCACGCAGTATTCCTTTAAAGGGTCTGCGTTTGCTCACCCAACCTCACCAAACCTCTCAGCCCCAAGAGTGTCCACCCTTATGTCTCATCCAGGTGTGCGTCTAGATATGGTCAATCCAGGTTGCATCACAGCCCCTGAACGCATTGTGTAAGAATTTCTCTCTCTTTCACTGTCTTTGTTTCATGGGTGTTTCAAAGTAATTTATTTTTATAATGGGGTTTAGCTGCTTTTCACTGCTGTGTTTATGCCGCTTTACACCCACTTGACACACTAACAGAGAGATATCAATACATAGGTTTTACGATTATTATTAGTCAGATATATTCTTGTGCGGTGAATAGGGCGTGTTGAGTCCAGTTCTCTGAGCAAGGAGTAGGTCTTGTCTATTACATATTGGGTTTATGGAACGGTATCTGAGCTAATTTGATACCCTTGTTTTATGTATCACCCCACCTCACCTTTCCCGTTAAGCAGCCATAGTGTGTTTTCTGCATGTGTGACTCTGTTCTGTTTTGTAATTCAGTTCAAGTGTAACGGTTTTTACATTCCCTCTATCAGTGATACCTTATGAGAAGTGTCCTTTTCTGTGTGACTTATTTCACTTAGAATCGTCGTACCTAAATCCACTCATCATGCTGCTACTTACCTTACGACATTGATTTCATGGCTGAGTGATATTCCATTGTACATAAGGACCACAACTTCTTTATCCATTTTTCTCTTTCCTGGGATATTTAAGGTGGAATGAAGTGGAGGTCCTGGTCAACAGAGCAGCCCTAAACTTTGGGGTGCTTGTGTCTTGCTGATTTTTAATTTTCCCAATTTATACCCCCATGAGTGGAAGTGCCCTATGCTCTCTAAGCTGTGTTTTTCAGATGTTTCAGGACTCACCGGACACTTCTCCAGAGTGGCTCCTGGCAATTTACATCCCGCCCATCAGTGTAGCAAGGCTCCCATTTCTCCATGGCCTGTCCTGCATTTCTGGTTTTGACACTTTTTTCAGCATGGCCCTTTTGACCGATGGGAAGCGAGACTTCTTTGTAGCGCAGATTTGCCTTTCCAGGTGGCTTGGTTGGCCAAAAAGGGCGTATGCGTTTTTTCCTGAATATATTCAGGAAAAAACGCATACGCCCTTTTTGGCCAAGGGCATCATTGTCAACGTTTTCCGCTTTTCATGTGCTTTAAAGGCGATTCGTATCTACCTCCTGAAATCTGTTTCCTGCAATTCTGCCTTGATTTCAAATCCTCTTCTTTGCCTTCCCTCAATATATTTGTGGACGGGAGTTATCATTTATAACTCTGCAGGTTTGTGAATTGCAGTGCCCTGAACCTCCATTTTACAACTCGTTTTTATGGGAGCTGGCCGAAAAATCGCAGAATGGCTTCAGGCCCTGTTCTGGTTCCGGGGGGCAGGCTGAGCCTGTGGTTAATTCTTCTTTCTGATGGGAAAATAGAGTGACCTGTGCCTGTCCCAACACCAAGAGCTAGTCTCTCGTTGGTTCCACGTCTTCCCGTTTATCCTCAGGACAAATTGCAACCTGCATGGAACAGGAGGTTAAAGGTGCTGATGCTCCAAGTAGGGAGCTTGCTAGTAAAGCAGCTGGAATGGCGAACCCGGGCACAAGGAGTTGAGAAATGAGGTGCGTTTTAGAAACCTTTCCCCATCACACGGTGTACCATCTTCTGGGTTTCTCATGCATGTTTTTGATGTAGGAAGATGCCCTTGAACCTGGAGATTTGGGACCCATGCGATGGGTACCACGCAGTATTACTTTAAAGGGTCTGCGTTTGCTCACCCAACCTCACCAAACCTCTCAGCCCCAAGAGTGTCCACCCTTATGTCTCATCCAGCTGTGCGTCTAGATATGGTCAATCCAGGTTGCATCACAGCCCCTGAACGCATTGTGTAAGAATTTCTCTCTCTTTCACTGTCTTTGTTTCATGGGTGTTTCAAAGTAATTTATTTTTATAATGGGGTTTAGCTGCTTTTCACTGCTGTGTTTATGCCGCTTTACACCCACTTGACACACTAACAGAGAGATATCAATACATAGGTTTTACGATTATTATTAGTCAGATATATTCTTGTGCGGTGAATAGGGCGTGTTGAGTCCAGTTCTCTGAGCAAGGAGTAGGTCTTGTCTATTACATATTGGGTTTATGGAACGGTATCTGAGCTAATTTGATACCCTTGTTTTATGTATCACCCCACCTCACCTTTCCCGTTAAGCAGCCATAGTGTGTTTTCTGCATGTGTGACTCTGTTCTGTTTTGTAATTCAGTTCAAGTGTAACGGTTTTTACATTCCCTCTATCAGTGATACCTTATGAGAAGTGTCCTTTTCTGTGTGACTTATTTCACTTAGAATCGTCGTACCTAAATCCACTCATCATGCTGCTACTAACCTTACGACATTGATTTCATGGCTGAGTGATATTCCATTGTACATAAGGACCACAACTTCTTTATCCATTTTTCTCTTTCCTGGGATATTTAAGGTGGAATGAAGTGGAGGTCCTGGTCAACAGAGCAGCCCTAAACTTTGGGGTGCTTGTGTCTTGCTGATTTTTAATTTTCCCAATTTATACCCCCATGAGTGGAAGTGCCCTATGCTCTCTAAGCTGTGTTTTTCAGATGTTTCAGGACTCACCGGACACTTCTCCGGAGTGGCTCTTGGCAATTTACATCCCGCCCATCAGTGTAGCAAGGCTCCCATTTCTCCATGGCCTGTCCTGCATTTCTGGTTTTGACACTTTTTTCAGCATGGCCCTTTTGACCGATGGGAAGCGAGACTTCTTTGTAGCACTGATTTGCCTTTCCAGGTGGCTTGGTTGGCCAAAAAGGGCGTATGCGTTTTTTCCTGAATATATTCAGGAAAAAACGCATACGCCCTTTTTGGCCAAGGGCATCATTGTCAACGTTTTGCCGCTTTTCATGTGCTTTAAAGGCGATTCGTATCTACCTCCTGAAATCTGTTTCCTGCAATTCTGCCTTGATTTCAAATCCTCTTCTTTGCCTTCCCTCAATATATTTGTGGATGGGAGTTATCATTTATAACTCTGCAGGTTTGTGAATTGCAGTGCCCTGAACCTCCATTTTACAACTCGTTTTTATGGGAGCTGGCCGCAAAATCGCAGAATGGCTTCAGGCCCTGTTCTGGTTCCGGGGGGCAG
Source organism: Balaenoptera borealis (assembly GCF_965194805.1). NCBI lineage: Eukaryota > Metazoa > Chordata > Mammalia > Artiodactyla > Balaenopteridae > Balaenoptera > Balaenoptera borealis. The sequence goes on along the minus strand of NW_028123969.1, from coordinate 220,727 downwards.
GCTGAGCCTGTGGTTAATTCTTCTTTCTGATGGGAAAATAGAGTGACCTGTGCCTGTCCCAACACCAAGAGCTAGTCTCTCGTTGGTTCCACGTCTTCCCGTTTATCCTCAGGACAAATTGCAACCTGCATGGAACAGGAGGTTAAAGGTGCTGATGCTCCAAGTAGGGAGCTTGCTAGTAAAGCGGCTGGAATGGCGAACCCGGGCACAAGGAGATGAGAAATGAGGTGCGTTTTAGAAACCTTTCCCCATCACATGGTGTACCATCTTCTGGGTTTCTCATGCATGTTTTTGATGTAGGAAGATGCCCTTGAACCTGGAGATTTGGGACCCATGCGATGGGTACCACGCAGTATTCCTTTAAAGGGTCTGCGTTTGCTCACCCAACCTCACCAAACCTCTCAGCCCCAAGAGTGTCCACCCTTATGTCTCATCCAGCTGTGCGTCTAGATATGGTCAATCCAGGTTGCATCACAGCCCCTGAACGCATTGTGTAAGAATTTCTCTCTCTTTCACTGTCTTTGTTTCATGGGTGTTTCAAAGTAATTTATTTTTATAATGGGGTTTAGCTGCTTTTCACTGCTGTGTTTATGCCGCTTTACACCCACTTGACACACTAACAGAGAGATATCAATACATAGGTTTTACGATTATTATTAGTCAGATATATTCTTGTGCGGTGAATAGGGCGTGTTGAGTCCAGTTCTCTGAGCAAGGAGTAGGTCTTGTCTATTACATATTGGGTTTATGGAACGGTATCTGAGCTAATTTGATACCCTTGTTTTATGTATCACCCCACCTCACCTTTCCCGTTAAGCAGCCATAGTGTGTTTTCTGCATGTGTGACTCTGTTCTGTTTTGTAATTCAGTTCAAGTGTAACGGTTTTTACATTCCCTCTATCAGTGATACCTTATGAGAAGTGTCCTTTTCTGTGTGACTTATTTCACTTAGAATCGTCGTACCTAAATCCACTCATCATGCTGCTACTTACCTTACGACATTGATTTCATGGCTGAGTGATATTCCATTGTACATAAGGACCACAACTTCTTTATCCATTTTTCTCTTTCCTGGGATATTTAAGGTGGAATGAAGTGGAGGTCCTGGTCAACAGAGCAGCCCTAAACTTTGGGGTGCTTGTGTCTTGCTGATTTTTAATTTTCCCAATTTATACCCCCATGAGTGGAAGTGCCCTATGCTCTCTAAGCTGTGTTTTTCAGATGTTTCAGGACTCACCGGACACTTCTCCAGAGTGGCTCCTGGCAATTTACATCCCGCCCATCAGTGTAGCAAGGCTCCCATTTCTCCATGGCCTGTCCTGCATTTCTGGTTTTGACACTTTTTTCAGCATGGCCCTTTTGACCGATGGGAAGCGAGACTTCTTTGTAGCGCAGATTTGCCTTTCCAGGTGGCTTGGTTGGCCAAAAAGGGCGTATGCGTTTTTTCCTGAATATATTCAGGAAAAAACGCATACGCCCTTTTTGGCCAAGGGCATCATTGTCAACGTTTTGCCGCTTTTCATGTGCTTTAAAGGCGATTCGTATCTACCTCCTGAAATCTGTTTCCTGCAATTCTGCCTTGATTTCAAATCCTCTTCTTTGCCTTCCCTCAATATATTTGTGGACGGGAGTTATCATTTATAACTCTGCAGGTTTGTGAATTGCAGTGCCCTGAACCTCCATTTTACAACTCGTTTTTATGGGAGCTGGCCGAAAAATCGCAGAATGGCTTCAGGCCCTGTTCTGGTTCCGGGGGGCAGGCTGAGCCTGTGGTTAATTCTTCTTTCTGATGGGAAAATAGAGTGACCTGTGCCTGTCCCAACACCAAGAGCTAGTCTCTCGTTGGTTCCACGTCTTCCCGTTTATCCTCAGGACAAATTGCAACCTGCATGGAACAGGAGGTTAAAGGTGCTGATGCTCCAAGTAGGGAGCTTGCTAGTAAAGCGGCTGGAATGGCGAACCCGGGCACAAGGAGATGAGAAATGAGGTGCGTTTTAGAAACCTTTCCCCCTCACACGTTGTACCATCTTCTGGGTTTCTCATGCATGTTTTTGATGTAGGAAGATGCCCTTGAACCTGGAGATTTGGGACCCATGTGATGGGTACCACGCAGTATTCCTTTAAAGGGTCTGCGTTTGCTCACCCAACCTCACCAAACCTCTCAGCCCCAAGAGTGTCCACCCTTATGTCTCATCCAGCTGTGCGTCTAGATATGGTCAATCCAGGTTGCATCACAGCCCCTGAACGCATTGTGTAAGAATTTCTCTCTCTTTCACTGTCTTTGTTTCATGGGTGTTTCAAAGTAATTTATTTTTATAATGGGGTTTAGCTGCTTTTCACTGCTGTGTTTATGCCGCTTTACACCCACTTGACACACTAACAGAGAGATATCAATACATAGGTTTTACGATTATTATTAGTCAGATATATTCTTGTGCAGTGAATAGGGCGTGCTGAGTCCAGTTCTCTGAGCAAGGAGTAGGTCTTGTCTATTACATATTGGGTTTATGGCACGGTATCTGAGCTAATTTGATACCCTTGTTTTATGTATCACCCCACCTCACCTTTCCCGTTAAGCAGCCATAGTGTGTTTTCTGCATGTGTGACTCTGTTCTGTTTTGTAATTCAGTTCAAGTGTAACGGTTTTTACATTCCCTCTATCAGTGATACCTTATGAGAAGTGTCCTTTTCTGTGTGACTTATTTCACTTAGAATCGTCGTACCTAAATCCACTCATCATGCTGCTACTAACCTTACGACATTGATTTCATGGCTGAGTGATATTCCATTGTACATAAGGACCACAACTTCTTTATCCATTTTTCTCTTTCCTGGGATATTTAAGGTGGAATGAAGTGGAGGTCCTGGTCAACAGAGCAGCCCTAAACTTTGGGGTGCTTGTGTCTTGCTGATTTTTAATTTTCCCAATTTATACCCCCATGAGTGGAAGTGCCCTATGCTCTCTAAGCTGTGTTTTTCAGATGTTTCAGGACTCACCGGACACTTCTCCGGAGTGGCTCTTGGCAATTTACATCCCGCCCATCAGTGTAGCAAGGCTCCCATTTCTCCATGGCCTGTCCTGCATTTCTGGTTTTGACACTTTTTTCAGCATGGCCCTTTTGACCGATGGGAAGCGAGACTTCTTTGTAGCGCTGATTTACCTTTCCAGGTGGCTTGGTTGGCCAAAAAGGGCGTATGCGTTTTTTCCTGAATATATTCAGGAAAAAACGCATACGCCCTTTTTGGCCAAGGGCATCATTGTCAACGTTTTGCCGCTTTTCATGTGCTTTAAAGGCGATTCGTATCTACCTCCTGAAATCTGTTTCCTGCAATTCTGCCTTGATTTCAAATCCTCTTCTTTGCCTTCCCTCAATATATTTGTGGATGGGAGTTATCATTTATAACTCTGCAGGTTTGTGAATTGCAGTGCCCTGAACCTCCATTTTACAACTCGTTTTTATGGGAGCTGGCCGCAAAATCGCAGAATGGCTTCAGGCCCTGTTCTGGTTCCGGGGGGCAGGCTGAGCCTGTGGTTAATTCTTCTTTCTGATGGGAAAATAGAGTGACCTGTGCCTGTCCCAACACCAAGAGCTAGTCTCTCGTTGGTTCCACGTCTTCCCGTTTATCCTCAGGACAAATTGCAACCTGCATGGAACAGGAGGTTAAAGGTGCTGATGCTCCAAGTAGGGAGCTTGCTAGTAAAGCGGCTGGAATGGCGAACCCGGGCACAAGGAGTTGAGAAATGAGGTGCGTTTTAGAAACCTTTCCCCATCACACGGTGTACCATCTTCTGGGTTTCTCATGCATGTTTTTGATGTAGGAAGATGCCCTTGAACCTGGAGATTTGGGACCCATGCGATGGGTACCACGCAGTATTCCTTTAAAGGGTCTGCGTTTGCTCACCCAACCTCACCAAACCTCTCAGCCCCAAGAGTGTCCACCCTTATGTCTCATCCAGCTGTGCGTCTAGATATGGTCAATCCAGGTTGCATCACAGCCCCTGAACGCATTGTGTAAGAATTTCTCTCTCTTTCACTGTCTTTGTTTCATGGGTGTTTCAAAGTAATTTATTTTTATAATGGGGTTTAGCTGCTTTTCACTGCTGTGTTTATGCCGCTTTACACCCACTTGACACACTAACAGAGAGATATCAATACATAGGTTTTACGATTATTATTAGTCAGATATATTCTTGTGCGGTGAATAGGGCGTGTTGAGTCCAGTTCTCTGAGCAAGGAGTAGGTCTTGTCTATTACATATTGGGTTTATGGAACGGTATCTGAGCTAATTTGATACCCTTGTTTTATGTATCACCCCACCTCACCTTTCCCGTTAAGCAGCCATAGTGTGTTTTCTGCATGTGTGACTCTGTTCTGTTTTGTAATTCAGTTCAAGTGTAACGGTTTTTACATTCCCTCTATCAGTGATACCTTATGAGAAGTGTCCTTTTCTGTGTGACTTATTTCACTTAGAATCGTCGTACCTAAATCCAGTCATCATGCTGCTACTAACCTTATGACATTGATTTCCTGGCTGAGTGATATTCCAATGTACATAAGGACCACAACTTCTTTATCCATTTTTCTCTTTCCTGGGATATTTAAGGTGGAATGAAGTGGAGGTCCTGGTCAACAGAGCAGCCCTAAACTTTGGGGTGCTTGTGTCTTGCTGATTTTTAATTTTCCCAATTTATACCCCCATGAGTGGAAGTGCCCTATGCTCTCTAAGCTGTGTTTTTCAGATGTTTCAGGACTCACCGGACACTTCTCCAGAGTGGCTCTTGGCAATTGACATCCCGCCCATCAGTGTAGCAAGGCTCCCATTTCTCCATGGCCTGTCCTGCATTTCTGGTTTTGACACTTTTTTCAGCATGGCCCTTTTGACCGATGGGAAGCGAGACTTCTTTGTAGCGCTGATTTGCCTTTCCAGGTTGCTTGGTTGGCCAAAAAGGGCGTATGCGTTTTTTCCTGAATATATTCAGGAAAAAACGCATACGCCCTTTTTGGCCAAGGGCATCATTGTCAACGTTTTGCCGCTTTTCATGTGCTTTAAAGGCGATTCGTATCTACCTCCTGAAATCTGTTTCCTGCAATTCTGCCTTGATTTCAAATCCTCTTCTTTGCCTTCCCTCAATATATTTGTGGATGGGAGTTATCATTTATAACTCTGCAGGTTTGTGAATTGCAGTGCCCTGAACCTCCATTTTACAACTCGTTTTTATGGGAGCTGGCCGCAAAATCGCAGAATGGCTTCAGGCCCTGTTCTGGTTCCGGGGGGCAGGCTGAGCCTGTGGTTAATTCTTCTTTCTGATGGGAAAATAGAGTGACCTGTGCCTGTCCCAACACCAAGAGCTAGTCTCTCGTTGGTTCCACGTCTTCCCGTTTATCCTCAGGACAAATTGCAACCTGCATGGAACAGGAGGTTAAAGGTGCTGATGCTCCAAGTAGGGAGCTTGCTAGTAAAGCAGCTGGAATGGCGAACCCGGGCACAAGGAGTTGAGAAATGAGGTGCGTTTTAGAAACCTTTCCCCATCACACGGTGTACCATCTTCTGGGTTTCTCATGCATGTTTTTGATGTAGGAAGATGCCCTTGAACCTGGAGATTTGGGACCCATGCGATGGGTACCACGCAGTATTACTTTAAAGGGTCTGCGTTTGCTCACCCAACCTCACCAAACCTCTCAGCCCCAAGAGTGTCCACCCTTATGTCTCATCCAGCTGTGCGTCTAGATATGGTCAATCCAGGTTGCATCACAGCCCCTGAACGCATTGTGTAAGAATTTCTCTCTCTTTCACTGTCTTTGTTTCATGGGTGTTTCAAAGTAATTTATTTTTATAATGGGGTTTAGCTGCTTTTCACTGCTGTGTTTATGCCGCTTTACACCCACTTGACACACTAACAGAGAGATATCAATACATAGGTTTTACGATTATTATTAGTCAGATATATTCTTGTGCGGTGAATAGGGCGTGTTGAGTCCAGTTCTCTGAGCAAGGAGTAGGTCTTGTCTATTACATATTGGGTTTATGGAACGGTATCTGAGCTAATTTGATACCCTTGTTTTATGTATCACCCCACCTCACCTTTCCCGTTAAGCAGCCATAGTGTGTTTTCTGCATGTGTGACTCTGTTCTGTTTTGTAATTCAGTTCAAGTGTAACGGTTTTTACATTCCCTCTATCAGTGATACCTTATGAGAAGTGTCCTTTTCTGTGTGACTTATTTCACTTAGAATCGTCGTACCTAAATCCACTCATCATGCTGCTACTAACCTTACGACATTGATTTCATGGCTGAGTGATATTCCATTGTACATAAGGACCACAACTTCTTTATCCATTTTTCTCTTTCCTGGGATATTTAAGGTGGAATGAAGTGGAGGTCCTGGTCAACAGAGCAGCCCTAAACTTTGGGGTGCTTGTGTCTTGCTGATTTTTAATTTTCCCAATTTATACCCCCATGAGTGGAAGTGCCCTATGCTCTCTAAGCTGTGTTTTTCAGATGTTTCAGGACTCACCGGACACTTCTCCGGAGTGGCTCTTGGCAATTTACATCCCGCCCATCAGTGTAGCAAGGCTCCCATTTCTCCATGGCCTGTCCTGCATTTCTGGTTTTGACACTTTTTTCAGCATGGCCCTTTTGACCGATGGGAAGCGAGACTTCTTTGTAGCACTGATTTGCCTTTCCAGGTGGCTTGGTTGGCCAAAAAGGGCGTATGCGTTTTTTCCTGAATATATTCAGGAAAAAACGCATACGCCCTTTTTGGCCAAGGGCATCATTGTCAACGTTTTGCCGCTTTTCATGTGCTTTAAAGGCGATTCGTATCTACCTCCTGAAATCTGTTTCCTGCAATTCTGCCTTGATTTCAAATCCTCTTCTTTGCCTTCCCTCAATATATTTGTGGATGGGAGTTATCATTTATAACTCTGCAGGTTTGTGAATTGCAGTGCCCTGAACCTCCATTTTACAACTCGTTTTTATGGGAGCTGGCCGCAAAATTGCAGAATGGCTTCAGGCCCTGTTCTGGTTCCGGGGGGCAGGCTGAGCCTGTGGTTAATTCTTCTTTCTGATGGGAAAATAGAGTGACCTGTGCCTGTCCCAACACCAAGAGCTAGTCTCTCGTTGGTTCCACGTCTTCCCGTTTATCCTCAGGACAAATTGCAACCTGCATGGAACAGGAGGTTAAAGGTGCTGATGCTCCAAGTAGGGAGCTTGCTAGTAAAGCGGCTGGAATGGCGAACCCGGGCACAAGGAGATGAGAAATGAGGTGCGTTTTAGAAACCTTTCCCCATCACACGGTGTACCATCTTCTGGGTTTCTCATGTATGTTTTTGATGTAGGAAGATGCCCTTGAACCTGGAGCTTTGTGACCCATGCGATGGGTACCACGCAGTATTACTTTAAAGGGTCTGTGTTTGCTCACCCAACCTCACCAAACCTCTCAGCCCCAAGAGTGTCCACCCTTATGTCTCATCCAGCTGTGCGTCTAGATATGGTCAATCCAGGTTGCATCACAGCCCCTGAACGCATTGTGTAAGAATTTCTCTCTCTTTCACTGTCTTTGTTTCATGGGTGTTTCAAAGTAATTTATTTTTATAATGGGGTTTAGCTGCTTTTCACTGCTGTGTTTATGCCGCTTTACACCCACTTGACACACTAACAGAGAGATATCAATACATAGGTTTTACGATGATTATTAGTCAGATATATTCTTGTGCAGTGAATAGGGCGTGCTGAGTCCAGTTCTCTGAGCAAGGAGTAGGTCTTGTCTATTACATATTGGGTTTATGGAACGGTATCTGAGCTAATTTGATACCCTTGTTTTATGTATCACCCCACCTCACCTTTCCCGTTAAGCAGCCATAGTGTGTTTTCTGCATGTGTGACTCTGTTCTGTTTTGTAATTCAGTTCAAGTGTAACGGTTTTTACATTCCCTCTATCAGTGATACCTTATGAGAAGTGTCCTTTTCTGTGTGACTTATTTCACTTAGAATCGTCGTACCTAAATCCACTCATCATGCTGCTACTAACCTTACGACATTGATTTCCTGGCTGAGTGATATTCCATTGTACATAAGGACCACAACTTCTTTATCCATTTTTCTCTTTCCTGGGATATTTAAGGTGGAATGAAGTGGAGGTCCTGGTCAACAGAGCAGCCCTAAACTTTGGGGTGCTTGTGTCTTGCTGATTTTTAATTTTCCCAATTTATACCCCCATGAGTGGAAGTGCCCTATGCTCTCTAAGCTGTGTTTTTCAGATGTTTCAGGACTCACCGGACACTTCTCCAGAGTGGCTCTTGGCAATTTACATCCCGCCCATCAGTGTAGCAAGGCTCCCATTTCTCCATGGCCTGTCCTGCATTTCTGGTTTTGACACTTTTTTCAGCATGGCCCTTTTGACCGATGGGAAGCGCGACTTCTTTGTAGCGCTGATTTGCCTTTCCAGGTTGCTTGGTTGGCCAAAAAGGGCGTAAGCGTTTTTTCCTGAATATATTCAGGAAAAAACGCATACGCCCTTTTTGGCCAAGGTCATCATTGTCAACGTTTTGCCGCTTTTCATGTGCTTTAAAGGCGATTCGAATCTACCTCCTGAAATCTGTTTCCTGCAATTCTGCCTTGATTTCAAATCCTCTTCTTTGCCTTCCCTCAATATATTTGTGGACGAGAGTTATCATTAATAACTCTGCAGGTTTGTGAATTGCAGTGCCCTGAACCTCCATTTTACAACTCGTTTTTATGGGAGCTGGCCGCAAAATCGCAGAATGGCTTCAGGCCCTGTTCTGGTTCCGGGGGTCAGGCTGAGCCTGTGGTTAATTCTTCTTTCTGATGGGAAAATAGAGTGACCTGTGCCTGTCCCAACACCAAGAGCTAGTCTCTCGTTGGTTCCACGTCTTCCCGTTTATCCTCAGGACAAATTGCAACCTGTATGGAACAGGAGGTTAAAGGTGCTGATGCTCCAAGTAGGGAGCTTGCTAGTAAAGCGGCTGGAATGGCGAACCCGGGCACAAGGAGATGAGAAATGAGGTGCGTTTTAGAAACCTTTCCCCATCACACGGTGTACCATCTTCTGGGTTTCTCATGTATGTTTTTGATGTAGGAAGATGCCCTTGAACCTGGAGATTTGGGACCCATGCGATGGGTACCACGCAGTATTCCTTTAAAGGGTCTGCGTTTGCTCACCCAACCTCACCAAACCTCTCAGCCCCAAGAGTGTCCACCCTTATGTCTCATCCAGCTGTGCGTCTAGATATGGTGAATCCAGGTTGCATCACAGCCCCTGAACGCATTGTGTAAGAATTTCTCTCTCTTTCACTGTCTTTGTTTCATGGGTGTTTCAAAGTAATTTATTTTTATAATGGGGTTTAGCTGCTTTTCACTGCTGTGTTTATGCCGCTTTACACCCACTTGACACACTAACTGAGAGATATCAATACATAGGTTTTACGATTATTATTAGTCAGATATATTCTTGTGCGGTGAATAGGGCGTGTTGAGTCCAGTTCTCTGAGCAAGGAGTAGGTCTTGTCTATTACATATTGGGTTTATGGAACGGTATCTGAGCTAATTTGATACCCTTGTTTTATGTATCACCCCACCTCACCTTTCCCGTTAAGCAGCCATAGTGTGTTTTCTGCATGTGTGACTCTGTTCTGTTTTGCAATTCAGTTCAAGTGTAACGGTTTTTACATTCCCTCTATCAGTGATACCTTATGAGAAGTGTCCTTTTCTGTGTGACTTATTTCACTTAGAATCGTCGTACCTAAATCCACTCATCATGCTGCTACTTACCTTACGACATTGATTTCATGGCTGAGTGATATTCCATTGTACATAAGGACCACAACTTCTTTATCCATTTATCTCTTTCCTGGGATATTTAAGGTGGAATGAAGTGGAGGTCCTGGTCAACAGAGCAGCCCTAAACTTTGGGGTGCTTGTGTCTTGCTGATTTTTAATTTTCCCAATTTATACCCCCATGAGTGGAAGTGCCCTATGCTCTCTAAGCTGTGTTTTTCAGATGTTTCAGGACTCACCGGACACTTCTCCAGAGTGGCTCTTGGCAATTTACATCCCGCCCATCAGTGTAGCAAGGCTCCCATTTCTCCATGGCCTGTCCTGCATTTCTGGTTTTGACACTTTTTTCAGCATGGCCCTTTTGACCGATGGTAAGCGAGACTTCTTTGTAGCGCTGATTTGCCTTTCCAGGTTCCTTGGTTGGCCAAAAAGGGCGTATGCGTTTTTTCCTGAATATATTCAGGAAAAAACGCATACGCCCTTTTTGGCCAAGGGCATCATTGTCAACGTTTTGCCGCTTTTCATGTGCTTTAAAGGCGATTCGTATCTACCTCCTGAAATCTGTTTCCTGCAATTCTGCCTTGATTTCAAATCCTCTTCTTTGCCTTCCCTCAATATATTTGTGGATGGGAGTTATCATTTATAACTCTGCAGGTTTGTGAATTGCAGTGCCCTGAACCTCCATTTTACAACTCGTTTTTATGGGAGCTGGCCGCAAAATCGCAGAATGGCTTCAGGCCCTGTTCTGGTTCCGGGGGGCAGGCTGAGCCTGTGGTTAATTCTTCTTTCTGATGGGAAAATAGAGTGACCTGTGCCTGTCCCAACACCAAGAGCTAGTCTCTCGTTGGTTCCACGTCTTCCCGTTTATCCTCAGGACAAATTGCAACCTGCATGGAACAGGAGGTTAAAGGTGCTGATGCTCCAAGTAGGGAGCTTGCTAGTAAAGCGGCTGGAATGGCGAACCCGGGCACAAGGAGTTGAGAAATGAGGTGCGTTTTAGAAACCTTTCCCCATCACACGGTGTACCATCTTCTGGGTTTCTCATGCATGTTTTTGATGTAGGAAGATGCCCTTGAACCTGGAGATTTGGGACCCATGCGATGGGTACCACGCAGTATTCCTTTAAAGGGTCTGCGTTTGCTCACCCAACCTCACCAAACCTCTCAGCCCCAAGAGTGTCCACCCTTATGTCTCATCCAGCTGTGCGTCTAGATATGGTCAATCCAGGTTGCATCACAGCCCCTGAACGCATTGTGTAAGAATTTCTCTCTCTTTCACTGTCTTTGTTTCATGGGTGTTTCAAAGTAATTTATTTTTATAATGGGGTTTAGCTGCTTTTCACTGCTGTGTTTATGCTGCTTTACACCCACTTGACACACTAACAGAGAGATATCAATACATAGGTTTTACGATTATTATTAGTCAGATATATTCTTGTGCGGTGAATAGGGCGTGTTGAGTCCAGTTCTCTGAGCAAGGAGTAGGTCTTGTCTATTACATATTGGGTTTATGGAACGGTATCTGAGCTAATTTGATACCCTTGTTTTATGTATCACCCCACCTCACCTTTCCCGTTAAGCAGCCATAGTGTGTTTTCTGCATGTGTGACTCTGTTCTGTTTTGTAATTCAGTTCAAGTGTAACGGTTTTTACATTCCCTCTATCAGTGATACCTTATGAGAAGTGTCCTTTTCTGTGTGACTTATTTCACTTAGAATCGTCGTACCTAAATCCACTCATCATGCTGCTACTAACCTTACGACATTGATTTCCTGGCTGAGTGATATTCCAATGTACATAAGGACCACAACTTCTTTATCCATTTTTCTCTTTCCTGGGATATTTAAGGTGGAATGAAGTGGAGGTCCTGGTCAACAGAGCAGCCCTAAACTTTGGGGTGCTTGTGTCTTGCTGATTTTTAATTTTCCCAATTTATACCCCCATGAGTGGAAGTGCCCTATGCTCTCTAAGCTGTGTTTTTCAGATGTTTCAGGACTCACCGGACACTTCTCCAGAGTGGCTCTTGGCAATTTACATCCCGCCCATCAGTGTAGCAAGGCTCCCATTTCTCCATGGCCTGTCCTGCATTTCTGGTTTTGACACTTTTTTCAGCATGGCCCTTTTGACCGATGGGAAGCGAGACTTCTTTGTAGCGCTGATTTGCCTTTCCAGGTGGCTTGGTTGGCCAAAAAGGGCGTATGCGTTTTTTCCTGAATATATTCAGGAAAAAACGCATACGCCCTTTTTGGCCAAGGGCATCATTGTCAACGTTTTGCCGCTTTTCATGTGCTTTAAAGGCGATTCGTATCTACCTCCTGAAATCTGTTTCCTGCAATTCTGCCTTGATTTCAAATCCTCTTCTTTGCCTTCCCTCAATATATTTGTGGACGAGAGTTATCATTAATAACTCTGCAGGTTTGTGAATTGCAGTGCCCTGAACCTCCATTTTACAACTCGTTTTTATGGGAGCTGGCCGCAAAATTGCAGAATGGCTTCAGGCCCTGTTCTGGTTCCGGGGGGCAGGCTGAGCCTGTGGTTAATTCTTCTTTCTGATGGGAAAATAGAGTGACCTGTGCCTGTCCCAACACCAAGAGCTAGTCTCTCGTTGGTTCCACGTCTTCCCGTTTATCCTCAGGACAAATTGCAACCTGCATGGAACAGGAGGTTAAAGGTGCTGATGCTCCAAGTAGGGAGCTTGCTAGTAAAGCGGCTGGAATGGCGAACCCGGGCACAAGGAGATGAGAAATGAGGTGCGTTTTAGAAACCTTTCCCCATCACATGGTGTACCATCTTTTTGTTTTCTCATGCATGTTTTTGATGTAGGAAGATGCCCTTGAACCTGGAGATTTGGGACCTATGCGATGGGTACCACGCAGTATTACTTTAAAGGGTCTGCGTTTGCTCACCCAACCTCACCAAACCTCTCAGCCCCAAGAGTGTCCACCCTTATGTCTCATCCAGCTGTGGGTCTAGATATGGTCAATCCAGGTTGCATCACAGCCCCTGAACGCATTGTGTAAGAATTTCTCTCTCTTTCACTGTCTTTGTTTCATGGGTTTGTAAAAGTAATTTATTTTTATAATGGGGTTTAGCTGCTTTTCACTGCTGTGTTTATGCTGCTTTACACCCACTTGACACACTAACAGAGAGATATCAATACATAGGTTTTAAGATTATTACTAGTCAGATATATTCTTGTGTGGTGAATAGGGCGTGTTGAGTCCAGTTTTCTGAGCAAGGAGTAGGTCTTGTCTATTACATATTGGGTTTATGGAACGGTATCTGAGCTAATTTGAAACCCTTGTTTTATGTATCACCCCACCTCACCTTTCCCTTTAAGCAGCCATAGTGTGTTTTCTGCCTGTGTGACTCTGTTCTGTTTTGTAATTCAGTTCAAGTGTAACGGTTTTTACATTCCCTCTATCAGTGATACCTTATGAGAAGTGTCCTTTTCTGTGTGACTTATTTCACTTAGAATCGTCGTACCTAAATCCACTCATCATGCTGCTACTAGCCTTATGACATTGATTTCATGGCTGAGTGATATTCCATTGTACATAAGGACCACAACTTCTTTATCCATTTTTCTCTTTCCTGGGATATTGAAGGTGGAATGAAGTGGAGGTCCTTGTCAACAGAGCAGCCCTCAACTTTGGGGTGCTTGTGTCTTGCTGATTTTTCATTTTCCCAATTTATACCCCCATGAGTGGAAGTGCCCTATGCTCTCTAAGCTGTGTTTTTTAGATGTTTCAAGACACACCGTACACTTCTCCAGAGCGGCTGTTGGCAATTTACATCCCGCCCATCAGTGTAGCAAGGCTCCCATTTCTCCATGGCCTGTCCCGCATTTCTGGTATTGAGACTGTTTTCTGCATGGCCCTTTTGACCGATGGGTAGCGAGTCTTCTTTGTAGCGCTGATTTGCCTTTCCAGGTTGCTTGGTTGGCCAAAAAGGGCGTATGCGTTTTTTCCTGAATATATTCAGGAAAAAACGCATACGCCATTTTAAGCCAAGGGCATCATTGTCAACGTTTTGCCGCTTTTCATGTGCTTTAAAGGCGATTCGAATCTACCTCCTGAAATCTGTTTCCTGCAATTCTGCCTTGATTTCAAATCCTCTTCTTTGCCTTCCCTCAATATATTTGTGGACGAGAGTTATCATTTATAACTCTGCAGGTTTGTGAATTGCAGTGCCCTGAAGCTCCATTTTACAACTCGCTTTTTTGGGAGCTGGCCGCAAAAGCGCTGGATGGCTTCAGGCCCTGTTCTGGTTCCGGGGGGGATGATGAGCCTGTGGTTAATTCTTCTTCCTGATGGGAAAATAGAGTGACCTGTGCCTGTCCCAACACCAAGAGCTAGTCTCTCACTGGTTCCCCGTCTTCCCGTTCATCCTCAGGACAAATTGCCACCTGCACGGAACAGGAGGTTAAAGGTGCTAATGCTGCAAGTAGGGAGATTGTTAGTAAAGCGGCTGGAATGGCGAACCCGGGCACAAGGAGAAGAGAAATGAGGTGCGTTTTAGAAACCTTTCCCCATCACATGGTGTACCATCTTTTTGTTTTCTCATGCATGTTTTCGATGTAGGAAGATGCCCTTGAACCTGGAGATTTGGGACCCATGGGATGGGTACCACGCAGTATTACTTTAAAGGGTCTGCGTTTGCTCACCCAACCTCACCAAACCTCTCAGCCCCAAGAGTGTCCACCCTTATGTCTCATCCAGCTGTGGGTCTAGATATGGTCAATCCAGGTTGCATCACAGCCCCTGAACGCATTGTGTAAGAATTTCTCTCTCTTTCACTGTCTTTGTTTCATGGGTTTGTAAAAGTAATTTATTTTTATAATGGGGTTTAGCTGCTTTTCACTGCTGTGTTTATGCTGCTTTACACCCACTTGACACACTAACAGAGAGATATCAATACATAGGTTTTAAGATTATTACTAGTCAGATATATTCTTGTGTGGTGAATAGGGCGTGTTGAGTCCAGTTTTCTGAGCAAGGAGTAGGTCTTGTCTATTACATATTGGGTTTATGGAACGGTATCTGAGCTAATTTGAAACCCTTGTTTTATGTATCACCCCACCTCACCTTTCCCTTTAAGCAGCCATAGTGTGTTTTCTGCCTGTGTGACTCTGTTCTGTTTTGTAATTCAGTTCAAGTGTAACGGTTTTTACATTCCCTCTATCAGTGATACCTTATGAGAAGTGTCCTTTTCTGTGTGACTTATTTCACTTAGAATCGTCGTACCTAAATCCACTCATCATGCTGCTACTAGCCTTATGACATTGATTTCATGGCTGAGTGATATTCCATTGTACATAAGGACCACAACTTCTTTATCCATTTTTCTCTTTCCTGGGATATTGAAGGTGGAATGAAGTGGAGGTCCTTGTCAACAGAGCAGCCCTCAACTTTGGGGTGCTTGTGTCTTGCTGATTTTTAATTTTCCCAATTTATACCCCCATGAGTGGAAGTGCCCTATGCTCTCTAAGCTGTGTTTTTTAGATGTTTCAAGACACACCGTACACTTCTCCAGAGTGGCTGTTGGCAATTTACATCCCGCCCATCAGTGTAGCAAGGCTCCCATTTCTCCATGGCCTGTCCCGCATTTCTGGTTTTGAGACTGTTTTCAGCATGGCCCTTTTGACCGATGGGTAGCGAGTCTTCTTTGTAGCGCTGATTTGCCTTTCCAGGTTGCTTGGTTGGCCAAAAAGGGCGTATGCGTTTTTTCCTGAATATATTCAGGAAAAAACGCATACGCCATTTTTAGCCAAGGGCATCATTGTCAACGTTTTGCCGCTTTTCATGTGCTTTAAAGGCGATTCGAATCTACCTCCTGAAATCTGTTTCCTGCAATTCTGCCTTGATTTCAAATCCTCTTCTTTGCCTTCCCTCAATATATTTGTGGACGAGAGTTATCATTTATAACTCTGCAGGTTTGTGAATTGCAGTGCCCTGAAGCTCCATTTTACAACTCGCTTTTTTGGGAGCTGGCCGCAAAAGCGCTGGATGGCTTCAGGCCCTGTTCTGGTTCCGGGGGGGATGATGAGCCTGTGGTTAATTCTTCTTCCTGATGGGAAAATAGAGTGACCTGTGCCTGTCCCAACACCAAGAGCTAGTCTCTCACTGGTTCCCCGTCTTCCCGTTCATCCTCAGGACAAATTGCAACCTGCACGGAACAGGAGGTTAAAGGTGCTAATGCTGCAAGTAGGGAGATTGTTAGTAAAGCGGCTGGAATGGCGAACCCGGGCACAAGGAGAAGAGAAATGAGGTGCGTTTTAGAAACCTTTCCCCATCACATGGTGTACCATCTTTTTGTTTTCTCATGCATGTTTTCGATGTAGGAAGATGCCCTTGAACCTGGAGATTTGGGACCTATGCGATGGGTACCACGCAGTATTACTTTAAAGGGTCTGCGTTTGCTCACCCAACCTCACCAAACCTCTCAGCCCCAAGAGTGTCCACCCTTATGTCTCATCCAGCTGTGGGTCTAGATATGTTCAATCCAGGTTGCATCACAGCGCCTGAACGCATTGTGTAAGAATTTCTCTCTCTTTCACTGTCTTTGTTTCCTGGGTTTTTCGAAGTAATTTATTTTTATAATGGGGTTTAGCTGCTTTTCACTGCTGTGTTTATGCCGCTTTACACCCACTTGACACACTAACAGAGAGATATCAATACATAGGTTTTAAGATTATTACTAGTCAGATATATTCTTGTGCGGTGAATAGGGCGTGTTGAGTCCAGTTCTCTGAGCAAGGAGTAGGTCTTGTCTATTACATATTGGGTTTATGGAACGGTATCTGAGCTAATTTGAAACCCTTGTTTTATGTATCACCCCACCTCACCTTTCCCGTTAAGCAGCCATAGTGTGTTTTCTGCATGTGTGACTCTGTTCTGTTTTGTAATTCAGTTCAAGTGTAACGGTTTTTACATTCCCTCTATCAGTGATACCTTATGAGAAGTGTCCTTTTCTGTGTGACTTATTTCACTTAGAATCGTCATACCTAAATCCACTCATCATGCTGCTACTAACCTTACGGCATTGATTTCATGGCTGAGTGATATTCCATTGTACATAAGGACCACAACTTCTTTATCCATTTTTCTCTTTCCTGGGATATTGAAGGTGGAATGAAGTGGAGGTCCTGGTCAACAGAGCAGCCCTAAACTTTGGGGTGCTTGTGTCTTGCTGATTTTTAATTTTCCCAATTTATACCCCCATGAGTGGAAGTGCCCTATGCTCTCTAAGCTGTGTTTTTCAGATGTTTCAGGACTCACCGGACACTTCTCCAGAGTGGCTCTTGGCAATTTACATCCCGCCCATCAGTGTAGCAAGGCTCCCATTTCTCCATGGCCTGTCCTGCATTTCTGGTTTTGACACTTTTTTCAGCATGGCCCTTTTGACCGATGGGAAGCGAGACTTCTTTGTAGCGCTGATTTGCCTTTCCAGGTTGCTTGGTTGGCCAAAAAGGGCGTATGCGTTTTTTCCTGAATATATTCAGGAAAAAACGCATACGCCCTTTTTGGCCAAGGGCATCATTGTCAACGTTTTGCCGCTTTTCATGTGCTTTAAAGGCGATTCGTATCTACCTCCTGAAATCTGTTTCCTGCAATTCTGCCTTGATTTCAAATCCTCTTCTTTGCCTTCCCTCAATATATTTGTGGACGAGAGTTATCATTTATAACTCTGCAGGTTTGTGAATTGCAGTGCCCTGAACCTCCGTTTTACAACTCGTTTTTATGGGAGCTGGCCGCAAAATCGCAGAATGGCTTCAGGCCCTGTTCTGGTTCCGGGGGGCAGGCTGAGCCTGTGGTTAATTCTTCTTTCTGATGGGAAAATAGAGTGACCTGTGCCTGTCCCAACACCAAGAGCTAGTCTCTCGTTGGTTCCACGTCTTCCCGTTTATCCTCAGGACAAATTGCAACCTGTACGGAACAGGAGGTTAAAGGTGCTGATGCTCCAAGTAGGGAGCTTGCTAGTAAAGCAGCTGAAATGGCAAACCCGGGCACAAGGAGATGAGAAATGAGGTGCGTTTTAGAAGCCTTTCCCCATCACACGGTGTACCATTTTCTGGGTTTCTCATGCATGTTTTGGATGTAGGAAGATGCCCTTGAACCTGGAGATTTGGGACCCATGCGATGGGTACCACGCAGTATTACGTTAAAGGGTCTGCGTTTGCTCACCCAACCTCACCAAACCTCTCAGCCCCAAGAGTGTCCACCCTTATGTCTCATCCAGCTGTGCGTCTAGATATGGTCAATCCAGGTTGCATCACAGCCCCTGAACGCATTGTGTAAGAATTTCTCTCTCTTTCACTGTCTTTGTTTCATGGGTGTTTCAAAGTAATTTATTTTTATAATGGGGTTTAGCTGCTTTTCACTGCTGTGTTTATGCCGCTTTACACCCACTTGACACACTAACAGAGAGATATCAATACATAGGTTTTACGATTATTATTAGTCAGATATATTCTTGTGCGGTGAATAGGGCGTGTTGAGTCCAGTTCTGTGAGCAAGGAGTAGGTCTTGTCTATTACATATTGGGTTTATGGAACGGTATCTGAGCTAATTTGATACCCTTGTTTTATGTATCACCCCACCTCACCTTTCCCGTTAAGCAGCCATAGTGTGTTTTCTGCATGTGTGACTCTGTTCTGTTTTGTAATTCAGTTCAAGTGTAACGGTTTTTACATTCCCTCTATCAGTGATACCTTATGAGAAGTGTCCTTTTCTGTGTGACTTATTTCACTTAGAATCGTCGTACCTAAATCCACTCATCATGCTGCTACTAACCTTATGACATTGATTTCATGGCTGAGTGATATTCCATTGTACATAAGGACCACAACTTCTTTATCCATTTTTCTCTTTCCTGGGATATTTAAGGTGGAATGAAGTGGAGGTCCTTGTCAACAGAGCAGCCCTAAACTTTGGGGTGCTTGTGTCTTGCTGATTTTTAATTTTTCCAATTTATACCCCCATGAGTGGAAGTGCCCTATGCTCTCTAAGCTGTGTTTTTCAGATGTTTCAGGACACACCGTACACTTCTCCAGAGTGGCTGTTGGCAATTTACATCCCGCCCATCAGTGTAGCAAGGCTCCCATTTCTCCATGGCCTGTACTGCATTTCTGGTTTTGACACTTTTTTCAGCATGGCCCTTTTGACCGATGGGAAGCGAGACTTCTCTGTAGCACTGATTTGCCTTTCCAGGTTGCTTGGTTGGCCAAAAATGGCGTATGCGATTTTTCCTGAATATATTCAGGAAAAAACGCATACGCCCTTTTTGGCCAAGGGCATCATTGTCAACGTTTTGCCGCTTTTCAAGTGCTTTAAAGGCGATTCGTATCTACCTCCTGAAATCTGTTTCATGCAATTCTGCCTTGATTTCAAATCCTCTTCTTTGCCTTCCCTCAATATATTTGTGGACGAAAGTTATCATTTATAACTCTGCAGGTTTGTGAGTTGCAGTGCCCTGAACCTCCATTTTACAACTCGCTTTTTTGGGAGCTGGCCGCAAAAGCGCAGGATGGCTTCAGGCCCTGTTCTGGTTCTGGGGGGCAGGCTGAGCCTGTGGTTAATTCTTCTTCCTGATGGGAAAATAGAGTGACCTGTGCCTGTCCCGACACCAAGAGCTAGTCTCTCGTTGGTTCCCCATCTTCCCGTTCATCCTCAGGACAAATTGCAACCTGTACGGAACAGGAGGTTAAAGGTGCTGATGCTCCAAGTAGGGAGATTGCTAGTAAAGCAGCTGGAATGGCGAACTCGGGCACAAGGAGATGAGAAATGATGTGCGTTTTAGAAACCTTTCCCCATCACACGGTGTACCATCTTCTGGGTTTCTCATGCATGTTTTCGATGTAGGAAGATGCCCTTGAAGCTGGAGATTTGGGACCCATGCGATGGGTACCACGACGTATTACTTTAAAGGGTCTGCGTTTGCTCACCCAACCTCACCAAACCTCTCAGCCCCAAGAGTGTCCACCCTTATGTCTCATCCAGCTGTGGGTCTAGATATGGTCAATCCAGGTTGCATCACAGCCCCTGAACTCATTGTGTAAGAATTTCTATCTCTTTCACTGTCGTTGTTTCATGGGTTTTTCAAAGTAATTTATTTTCATAATGGGGTTTAGCTGCTTTTCACGGCTGTGTTTATGCCGCTTTACACCCACTTGACACACTAACAGAGAGATATCAATACATAGGTTTTAAGATTATTACTAGTCAGATATATTCTTGTGCGGTGAATAGGGCGTGTTGAGTCCAGTTCTCTGAGCAAGGAGTAGGTCTTGTCTATTACATATTGGGTTTATGGAACGGTATCTGAGCTAATTTGATACCCTTGTTTTATGTATCACCCCACCTCACCTTTCCCGTTAAGCAGCCATAGTGTGTTTTCTGCATGTGTGACTCTGTTCTGTTTTGTAATTCAGTTCAAGTGTAACGGTTTTTACATTCCCTCTATCAGTGATACCTTATGAGAAGTGTCCTTTTCTGTGTGACTTATTTCAGTTAGAATCGTCGTACCTAAATCCACTCATCATGCTGCTACTAACCTTATGACATTGATTTCATGGCTGAGTGATATTCCATTGTACATAAGGACCACAACTTCTTTATCCATTTTTCTCTTTCCTTGGATATTTAAGGTGGAATGAAGTGGAGGTCCTTGTCAACAGAGCAGCCCTCAACTTTGGGGTGCTTGTGTCTTGCTGATTTTTCATTTTCCCCATTTATACCCCCATGAGTGGAAGTGCCCTATGCTCTCTAAGATGTGTTTTTCAGATGTTTCAGGAGACACGGTACACTTCTCCAGAGTGGCTGTTGGCAATTTACATCCCGCCCATCAGTGTAGCAAGGCTCCCATTTCTCCATGGCCTCTCCTGCATTTCTGGTTTTGACACTTTTTTCAGCATGGCCCTTTTGACCGATGGGAAGCGAGACTTCTCTGTAGCACTGATTTGCCTTTCCAGGTTGCTTGGTTGGCCAAAAAGGGCGTATGCGTTTTTTCCTGAATATATTCAGGAAAAAACGCATACGCCCTTTTTGGCCAAGGGCATCATTGTCTACGTTTTGCCGCTTTTCATGTGCTTTAAAGGCGATTCGTATCTACCTCCTGAAATCTGTTTCGTGCAATTCTGCCTTGATTTCAAATCCTCTTCTTTGCCTTCCCTCAATATATTTGTGGACGAGAGTTATCATTTATAACTCTGCAGGTTTGTGAATTGCAGTGTCCTGAACCTCCATTTTACAACTCGCTTTTTAGGGAGCTGGCCGCAAAAGCGCAGGATGGCTTCAGGCCCTGTTCTGGTTCCGGGGGGCAGGCTGAGCCTGTGGTTAATTCTTCTTCCTGATGGGAAAATAGAGTGACCTGTGCCTGTCCCGACACCAAGAGCTAGTCTCTCGTTGGTTCCCCGTCTTCCCGTTCATCCTCAGGACAAATTGCAACCTGTACGGAACAGGAGGTTAAAGGTGCTGATGCTCCAAGTAGGGAGATTGCTAGTAAAGTGGCTGGAATGGCGAACCCGGGCACAAGGAGATGAGAAATGAGGTGCGTTTTAGAAACCTTTCCCCATCACACGGTGTACCATCTTCTGGGTTTCTCATGCATGTTTTCGATGTAGGAAGATGCCCTTGAACCTGGAGATTTGGGACCCATGCGACGGGTACCACGCAGTATTACTTTAAACGGTCTGCGTTTGCTCACCCAACCTCACCAAACCTCTCAGCCCCAAGAGTGTCCACCCTTATGTCTCATCCAGCTGTGGGTCTAGATATAGTCAATCTAGGTTGCATCACAGCCCCTGAACTCATTGTGTAAGAATTTCTATCTCTTTCACTGTCGTTGTTTCATGGGTTTTTCAAAGTAATTTATTTTCATAATGGGGTTTAGCTGCTTTTCACGGCTGTGTTTATGCCGCTTTACACCCACTTGACACACTAACAGAGAGATATCAATACATAGGTTTTAAGATTATTACTAGTCAGATATATTCTTGTGCGGTGAATAGGGCGTGTTGAGTCCAGTTCTCTGAGCAAGGAGTAGGTCTTGTCTACTACATATTGGGTTTATGGAACGGTATCTGAGCTAATTTGATACCCTTGTTTTATGTATCACCCCACCTCACCTTTCCCGTTAAGCAGCCATAGTCTGTTTTCTGCATGTGTGACTCTGTTCTGTTTTGTAATTCAGTTCAAGTGTAACGGTTTTTACATTCCCTCTAAAAGTGATAACTTATGAGAAGTGTCCTTTTCTGTGTGACTTATTTCACTTAGAATCGTCGTACCTAAATCCACTCATCATGCTGCTACTAACCTTATGACATTGATTTCATGGCTGAGTGATATTCCATTGTACATAAGGACCACAACTTCTTTATCCATTTTTCTCTTTCCTTGGATATTTAAGGTGGAATGAAGTGGAGGTCCTTGTCAACAGAGCAGCCCTAAACTTTGGGGTGCTTGTGTCTTGCTGATTTTTCATTTTCCCAATTTATACCCCCATGAGTCGAAGTGCCCTATGCTCTCTAAGCTGTGTTTTTCAGATGTTTCAGGACACACCGTACACTTCTCCAGAGTGGCTGTTGGCAATTTACATCCCGCCCATCAGTGTAGCAAGGCTCTCATTTCTCCATGGCCTGTCCTGCATTTCTGGTTTTGACACTTTTTTCAGCATGGCCCTTTTGACCGATGGGAAGCGAGACTTCTTTGTAGCGCTGATTTGCCTTTCCAGGTTGCTTGGTTGGCCAAAAAGGGCGTATGCGTTTTTTCCTGAATATATTCAGGAAAAAACGCATACGCCCTTTTTGGCCAAGGGCATCATTGTCAACATTTTGCCGCTTTTCATGTGCTTTAAAGGCGATTCGAATCTACCTCCTGAAATCTGTTTCCTGCAATTCTGCCTTGATTTCAAATCCTCTTCTTTGCCTTCCCTCAATATATTTGTGGACGAGAGTTATCATTTATAACTCTGCAGGTTTGTGAATTGCAGTGTCCTGAACCTCCATTTTACAACTCGCTTTTTAGGGAGCTGGCCGCAAAAGCGCAGGATGGCTTCAGGCCCTGTTCTGGTTCCGGGGGGCAGGCTGAGCCTGTGGTTAATTCTTCTTCCTGATGGGAAAATAGAGTGACCTGTGCCTGTCCCGACACCAAGAGCTAGTCTCTCGTTGGTTCCCCTTCTTCCCGTTCATCCTCAGGACAAATTGCAACCTGTACGGAACAGGAGGTAAAAGGTGCTGATGCTCCAAGTAGGGAGATTGCTAGTAAAGTGGCTGGAATGGCGAACCCGGGCACAAGGAGATGAGAAATGAGGTGCGTTTTAGAAACCTTTCCCCATCACACGGTGTACCATCTTCTGGGTTTCTCATGCATGTTTTCGATGTAGGAAGATGCCCTTGAACCTGGAGATTTGGGACCCATGCGATGGGTACCACGCCGTATTACTTTAAAGGGTCTGCGTTTGCTCACCCAACCTCACCAAACCTCTCAGCCCCAAGAGTGTCCACCCTTATGTCTCATCCAGCTGTGCGTCTAGATATGGTCAATCCAGGTTGCATCACAGCCCCTGAACTCATTGTGTAAGAATTTCTATCTCTTTCACTGTCGTTGTTTCATGGGTTTTTCAAAGTAATTTATTTTCATAATGGGGTTTAGCTGCTTTTCACGGCTGTGTTTATGCCGCTTTACACCCACTTGACACACTAACAGAGAGATATCAATACATAGGTTTTAAGATTATTACTAGTCAGATATATTCTTGTGCGGTGAATAGGGCGTGTTGAGTCCAGTTCTCTGAGCAAGGAGTAGGTCTTGTCTACTACATATTGTGTTTATGGAACGGTATCTGAGCTAATTTGATACCCTTGTTTTATGTATCACCCCACCTCACCTTTCCCGTTAAGCAGCCATAGTGTGTTTTCTGCATGTGTGACTCTGTTCTGTTTTGTAATTCAGTTCAAGTGTAACGGTTTTTACATTCCCTCTATCAGTGATACCTTATGAGAAGTGTCCTTTTCTGTGTGACTTATTTCACTTAGAATCGTCGTACCTAAATCCACTCATCATGCTGCTACTAACCTTATGACATTGATTTCATGGCTGAGTGATATTCCATTGTACATAAGGACCACAACTTCTTTATCCATTTTTCTCTTTCCTGGGATATTTAAGGTGGAATGAAGTGGAGGTCCTTGTCAACAGAGCAGCCCTCAACTTTGGGGTGCTTGTGTCTTGCTGATTTTTAATTTTCCCAATTTATACCCCCATGAGTGGAAGTGCCCTATGCTCTCTAAGCTGTGTTTTTCAGATGTTTCAGAACACACCGTACACTTCTCCAGAGTGGCTGTTGGCAATTTACATCCCGCCCATCAGTGTAGCAAGGCTCCCATTTCTCCATGGCCTGTCCTGCATTTCTGGTTTTGACACTTTTTTCAGCATGGCCCTTTTGACCGATGGGAAGCGAGACTTCTCTGTAGCGCTGATTTGCCTTTCCAGGTTGCTTGGTTGGCCAAAAAGGGCGTATGCGTTTTTTCCTGAATATATTCAGGAAAAAACGCATACGCCCTTTTTGGCCAAGGGCATCATTGTCTACGTTTTGCCGCTTTTCATGTGCTTTAAAGGCGATTCGTATCTACCTCCTGAAATCTGTTTCGTGCAATTCTGCCTTGATTTCAAATCCTCTTCTTTGCCTTCCCTCAATATATTTGTGGACGAGAGTTATCATTTATAACTCTGCAGGTTTGTGAATTGCAGTGTCCTGAACCTCCATTTTACAACTCGCTTTTTAGGGAGCTGGCCGCAAAAGCGCAGGATGGCTTCAGGCCCTGTTCTGGTTCCGGGGGGCAGGCTGAGCCTGTGGTTAATTCTTCTTCCTGATGGGAAAATAGAGTGACCTGTGCCTGTCCCGACACCAAGAGCTAGTCTCTCGTTGGTTCCCCGTCTTCCCGTTCATCCTCAGGACAAATTGCAACCTGTACGGAACAGGAGGTTAAAGGTGCTGATGCTCCAAGTAGGGAGATTGCTAGTAAAGCGGCTGGAATGGCGAACCCGGGCACAAGGAGATGAGAAATGAGGTGCGTTTTAGAAACCTTTCCCCATCACACGGTGTACCATCTTCTGGGTTTCTCATGCATGTTTTCGATGTAGGAAGATGCCCTTGAACCTGGAGATTTGGGACCCATGCGACGGGTACCACGCAGTATTACTTTAAACGGTCTGCGTTTGCTCACCCAACCTCACCAAACCTCTCAGCCCCAAGAGTGTCCACCCTTATGTCTCATCCAGCTGTGGGTCTAGATATAGTCAATCTAGGTTGCATCACAGCCCCTGAACTCATTGTGTAAGAATTTCTATCTCTTTCACTGTCGTTGTTTCATGGGTTTTTCAAACTAATTTTTTTTCATAATGGGGTTTAGCTGCTTTTCACGGCTGTGTTTATGCCGCTTTACACCCACTTGACACACTAACAGAGAGATATCAATACATAGGTTTTAAGATTATTACTAGTCAGATATATTCTTGTGCGGTGAATAGGGCGTGTTGAGTCCAGTTCTCTGAGCAAGGAGTAGGTCTTGTCTACTACATATTGGGTTTATGGAACGGTATCTGAGCTAATTTGATACCCTTGTTTTATGTATCACCCCACCTCACCTTTCCCGTTAAGCAGCCATAGTCTGTTTTCTGCATGTGTGACTCTGTTCTGTTTTGTAATTCAGTTCAAGTGTAACGGTTTTTACATTCCCTCTAAAAGTGATAACTTATGAGAAGTGTCCTTTTCTGTGTGACTTATTTCACTTAGAATCGTCGTACCTAAATCCACTCATCATGCTGCTACTAACCTTATGACATTGATTTCATGGCTGAGTGATATTCCATTGTACATAAGGACCACAACTTCTTTATCCATTTTTCTCTTTCCTTGGATATTTAAGGTGGAATGAAGTGGAGGTCCTTGTCAACAGAGCAGCCCTAAACTTTGGGGTGCTTGTGTCTTGCTGATTTTTCATTTTCCCAATTTATACCCCCATGAGTGGAAGTGCCCTATGCTCTCTAAGCTGTGTTTTTCAGATGTTTCAGGACACACCGTACACTTCTCCAGAGTGGCTGTTGGCAATTTACATCCCGCCCATCAGTGTAGCAAGGCTCTCATTTCTCCATGGCCTGTCCTGCATTTCTGGTTTTGACACTTTTTTCAGCATGGCCCTTTTGACCGATGGGAAGCGAGACTTCTTTGTAGCGCTGATTTGCCTTTCCAGGTTGCTTGGTTGGCCAAAAAGGGCGTATGCGTTTTTTCCTGAATATATTCAGGAAAAAACGCATACGCCCTTTTTGGCCAAGGGCATCATTGTCAACATTTTGCCGCTTTTCATGTGCTTTAAAGGCGATTCGAATCTACCTCCTGAAATCTGTTTCCTGCAATTCTGCCTTGATTTCAAATCCTCTTCTTTGCCTTCCCTCAATATATTTGTGGACGAGAGTTATCATTTATAACTCTGCAGGTTTGTGAATTGCAGTGCCCTGAACCTCCATTTTACAACTCGCTTTTTTGGGAGCTGGCCGCAAAAGCGCAGGATGGCTTCAGGCCCTGTTCTGGTTCCGCGGGGCAGGCTGAGCCTGTGGTTAATTCTTCTTCCTGATGGGAAAATAGAGTGACCTGTGCCTGTCCCGACACCAAGAGCTAGTCTCTCGTTGGTTCCCCGTCTTCCCGTTCATCCTCAGGACAAATTGCAACCTGTACGGAACAGGAGGTAAAAGGTGCTGATGCTCCAAGTAGGGAGATTGCTAGTAAAGTGGCTGGAATGGCGAACCCGGGCACAAGGAGATGAGAAATGAGGTGCGTTTTAGAAACCTTTCCCCATCACACGGTGTACCATCTTCTGGGTTTCTCATGCATGTTTTCGATGTAGGAAGATGCCCTTGAACCTGGAGATTTGGGACCCATGCGATGGGTACCACGCCGTATTACTTTAAAGGGTCTGCGTTTGCTCACCCAACCTCACCAAACCTCTCAGCCCCAAGAGTGTCCACCCTTATGTCTCATCCAGCTGTGGGTCTAGATATGGTCAATCCAGGTTGCATCACAGCCCCTGAACTCATTGTGTAAGAATTTCTATCTCTTTCACTGTCGTTGTTTCATGGGTTTTTCAAAGTAATTTATTTTCATAATGGGGTTTAGCTGCTTTTCACGGCTGTGTTTATGCCGCTTTACACCCACTTGACACACTAACAGAGAGATATCAATACATAGGTTTTAAGATTATTACTAGTCAGATATATTCTTGTGCGGTGAATAGGGCGTGTTGAGTACAGTTCTCTGAGCAAGGAGTAGGTCTTGTCTACTACATATTGGGTTTATGGAACGGTATCTGAGCTAATTTGATACCCTTGTTTTATGTATCACCCCACCTCACCTTTCCCATTAAGCAGCCATAGTGTGTTTTCTGCATGTGTGACTCTGTTCTGTTTTGTAATTCAGTTCAAGTGTAACGGTTTTTACATTCCCTCTATCAGTGATACCTTATGAGAAGTGTCCTTTTCTGTGTGACTTATTTCACTTAGAATCGTCGTACCTAAATCCACTCATCATGCTGCTACTAACCTTATGACATTGATTTCATGGCTGAGTGATATTCCATTGTACATAAGGACCACAACTTCTTTATCCATTTTTCTCTTTCCTGGGATATTTAAGGTGGAATGAAGTGGAGGTCCTTGTCAACAGAGCAGCCCTCAACTTTGGGGTGCTTGTGTCTTGCTGATTTTTAATTTTCCCAATTTATACCCCCATGAGTGGAAGTGCCCTATGCTCTCTAAGCTGTGTTTTTCAGATGTTTCAGAACACACCGTACACTTCTCCAGAGTGGCTGCTGGCAATTTACATCCCGCCCATCAGTGTAGCAAGGCTCCCATTTCTCCATGGCCTGTCCTGCATTTCTGGTTTTGACACTTTTTTCAGCATGGCCCTTTTGACCGATGGGAAGCGAGACTTCTCTGTAGCGCTGATTTGCCTTTCCAGGTTGCTTGGTTGGCCAAAAAGGGCGTATGCGTTTTTTCCTGAATATATTCAGGAAAAAACGCATACGCCCTTTTTGGCCAAGGGCATCATTGTCTACGTTTTGCCGCTTTTCATGTGCTTTAAAGGCGATTCGTATCTACCTCCTGAAATCTGTTTCGTGCAATTCTGCCTTGATTTCAAATCCTCTTCTTTGCCTTCCCTCAATATATTTGTGGACGAGAGTTATCATTTATAACTCTGCAGGTTTGTGAATTGCAGTGTCCTGAACCTCCATTTTACAACTCGCTTTTTAGGGAGCTGGCCGCAAAAGCGCAGGATGGCTTCAGGCCCTGTTCTGGTTCCGGGGGGCAGGCTGAGCCTGTGGTTAATTCTTCTTCCTGATGGGAAAATAGAGTGACCTGTGCCTGTCCCGAAACCAAGAGCTAGTCTCTCGTTGGTTCCCCGTCTTCCCGTTCATCCTCAGGACAAATTGCAACCTGTACGGAACAGGAGGTTAAAGGTGCTGATGCTCCAAGTAGGGAGATTGCTAGTAAAGCGGCTGGAATGGCGAACCCGGGCACAAGGAGATGAGAAATGAGGTGCGTTTTAGAAACCTTTCCCCATCACACGGTGTACTATCTTCTGGGTTTCTCATGCATGTTTTCGATGTAGGAAGATGCCCTTGAAGCTGGAGATTTGGGACCCATGCGATGGGTACCACGCAGTATTACTTTAAAGGGTCTGCGTTTGCTCACCCAACCTCACCAAACCTCTCAGCCCCAAGAGTGTCCACCCTTATGTCTCATCCAGCTGTGGGTCTAGATATGGTCAATCCAGGTTGCATCACAGCCCCTGAACGCATTGTGTAAGAATTTCTCTCTCTTTCACTGTCGTTGTTTCATGGGTTTTTCAAACTAATTTATTTTCATAATGGGGTTTAGCTGCTTTTCACTGCTGTGTTTATGCCGCTTTACACCCACTTGACACACTAACAGAGAGATATCAATACATAGGTTTTAAGATTATTACTAGTCAGATATATTCTTGTGCGGTGAATAGGGCGTGTTGATTCCAGTTCTCTGAGCAAGGAGTAGGTCTTGTCTATTACATATTGGGTTTATGGAACGGTATCTGAGCTAATTTGATACCCTTGTTTTATGCATCACCCCACCTCACCTTTCCCGTTAAGCAGCCATAGTCTGTTTTCTGCATGTGTGACTCTGTTCTGTTTTGTAATTCAGTTCAAGTGTAACGGTTTTTACATTCCCTCTATCAGTGATACCTTATGAGAAGTGTCCTTTTCTGTGTGACTTATTTCACTTAGAATTGTCGTACCTAAATCCACTCATCATGCTGCTACTAACCTTATGACATTGATTTCATGGCTGAGTGATATTCCATTGTACATAAGGACCACAACTTCTTTATCCATTTTTCTCTTTCCTGGGATATTGAAGGTGGAATGAAGTGGAGGTCCTTGTCAACAGAGCAGCCCTCAACTTTGGGGTGCTTGTGTCTTGCTGATTTTTCATTTTCCCAATTTATACCCCCATGAGTGGAAGTGCCCTATGCTCTCTAAGCTGTGTTTTTCAGATGTTTCAGGACACACCGTACACTTCTCCAGAGTGGCTGTTGGCAATTTACATCCCGCCCATCAGTGTAGCAAGGCTCCCATTTCTCCATGGCCTGTCCTGCATTTCTGGTTTTGACACTTTTTTCAGCATGGCCCTTTTGACCGATGGGAAGCGAGACTTCTCTGTAGCGCTGATTTGCCTTTCCAGGTTGCTTGGTTGGCCAAAAAGGGCGTATGCGTTTTTTCCTGAATATATTCAGGAAAAAACGCATACGCCCTTTTTGGCCAAGGGCATCATTGTCAACGTTTTGCCGCTTTTCATGTGCTTTAAAGGCGATTCGTATCTACCTCCTGAAATCTGTTTCGTGCAATTCTGCCTTGATTTCAAATCCTCTTCTTTGCCTTCCCTCAATATATTTGTGGACGAGAGTTATCATTTATAACTCTGCAGGTTTGTGAATTGCAGTGTCCTGAACCTCCATTTTACAACTCGCTTTTTAGGGAGCTGGCCGCAAAAGCGCAGGATGGCTTCAGGCCCTGTTCTGGTTCCGGGGGGCAGGCTGAGCCTGTGGTTAATTCTTCTTCCTGATGGGAAAATAGAGTGACCTGTGCCTGTCCCGACACCAAGAGCTAGTCTCTCGTTGGTTCCCCGTCTTCCCGTTCATCCTCAGGACAAATTGCAACCTGTACGGAACAGGAGGTTAAAGGTGCTGATGCTCCACGTAGGGAGATTGCTAGTAAAGCGGCTGGAATGGCGAACCCGGGCACAAGGAGATGAGAAATGAGGTGCGTTTTAGAAACCTTTCCCCATCACACGGTGTACTATCTTCTGGGTTTCTCATGCATGTTTTCGATGTAGGAAGATGCCCTTGAAGCTGGAGATTTGGGACCCATGCGATGGGTACCACGCAGTATTACTTTAAAGGGTCTGCGTTTGCTCACCCAACCTCACCAAACCTCTCAGCCCCAAGAGTGTCCACCCTTATGTCTCATCCAGCTGTGGGTCTAGATATGGTCAATCCAGGTTGCATCACAGCCCCTGAACGCATTGTGTAAGAATTTCTCTCTCTTTCACTGTCGTTGTTTCATGGGTTTTTCAAACTAATTTATTTTCATAATGGGGTTTAGCTGCTTTTCACTGCTGTGTTTATGCCGCTTTACACCCACTTGACACACTAACAGAGAGATATCAATACATAGGTTTTAAGATTATTACTAGTCAGATATATTCTTGTGCGGTGAATAGGGCGTGTTGATTCCAGTTCTCTGAGCAAGGAGTAGGTCTTGTCTATTACATATTGGGTTTATGGAACGGTATCTGAGCTAATTTGATACCCTTGTTTTATGCATCACCCCACCTCACCTTTCCCGTTAAGCAGCCATAGTCTGTTTTCTGCATGTGTGACTCTGTTCTGTTTTGTAATTCAGTTCAAGTGTAACGGTTTTTACATTCCCTCTATCAGTGATACCTTATGAGAAGTGTCCTTTTCTGTGTGACTTATTTCACTTAGAATTGTCGTACCTAAATCCACTCATCATGCTGCTACTAACCTTATGACATTGATTTCATGGCTGAGTGATATTCCATTGTACATAAGGACCACAACTTCTTTATCCATTTTTCTCTTTCCTGGGATATTGAAGGTGGAATGAAGTGGAGGTCCTTGTCAACAGAGCAGCCCTCAACTTTGGGGTGCTTGTGTCTTGCTGATTTTTCATTTTCCCAATTTATACCCCCATGAGTGGAAGTGCCCTATGCTCTCTAAGCTGTGTTTTTCAGATGTTTCAGGACACACCGTACACTTCTCCAGAGTGGCTGTTGGCAATTTACATCCCGCCCATCAGTGTAGCAAGGCTCCCATTTCTCCATGGCCTGTCCTGCATTTCTGGTTTTGACACTTTTTTCAGCATGGCCCTTTTGACCGATGGGAAGCGAGACTTCTCTGTAGCGCTGATTTGCCTTTCCAGGTTGCTTGGTTGGCCAAAAAGGGCGTATGCGTTTTTTCCTGAATATATTCAGGAAAAAACGCATACGCCCTTTTTGGCCAAGGGCATCATTGTCAACGTTTTGCCGCTTTTCATGTGCTTTAAAGGCGATTCGTATCTACCTCCTGAAATCTGTTTCGTGCAATTCTGCCTTGATTTCAAATCCTCTTCTTTGCCTTCCCTCAATATATTTGTGGACGAGAGTTATCATTTATAACTCTGCAGGTTTGTGAATTGCAGTGCACTGAACCTCCATTTTACAACTCGCTTTTTTGGGAGCTGGCCGCAAAAGCGCAGGATGGCTTCAGGCCCTGTTCTGGTTCCGGGGGGCAGGCTGAGCCTGTGGTTAATTCTTCTTCCTGATGGGAAAATACAGTGACCTGTGCCTGTCCCAACACCAAGAGCTAGTCTCTCGTTGGTTCCCCGTCTTCCCGTTCATCCTCAGGACAAATTGCAACCTGTACGGAACAGGAGGTTAAAGGTGCTGATGCTCCAAGTAGGGAGATTGCTAGTAAAGCGGCTGGAATGGCGAACCCGGGCACAAGGAGATGAGAAATGAGGTGCGTTTTAGAAACCTTTCCCCATCACACGGTGTACTATCTTCTGGGTTTCTCATGCATGTTTTCGATGTAGGAAGATGCCCTTGAAGCTGGAGATTTGGGACCCATGCGATGGGTACCACGCAGTATTACTTTAAAGGGTCTGCGTTTGCTCACCCAACCTCACCAAACCTCTCAGCCCCAAGAGTGTCCACCCTTATGTCTCATCCAGCTGTGGGTCTAGATATGGTCAATCCAGGTTGCATCACAGCCCCTGAACGCATTGTGTAAGAATTTCTCTCTCTTTCACTGTCGTTGTTTCATGGGTTTTTCAAAGTAATTTATTTTCATAATGGGGTTTAGCTGCTTTTCACTGCTGTGTTTATGCCGCTTTACACCCACTTGACACACTAACAGAGAGATATCAATACATAGGTTTTAAGATTATTACTAGTCAGATATATTCTTGTGCGGTGAATAGGGCGTGTTGAGTCCAGTTCTCTGAGCAAGGAGTAGGTCTTGTCTATTACATATTGGGTTTATGGAACGGTATCTGAGCTAATTTGATACCCTTGTTTTATGCATCACCCCACCTCACCTTTCCCGTTAAGCAGCCATAGTCTGTTTTCTGCATGTGTGACTCTGTTCTGTTTTGTAATTCAGTTCAAGTGTAACGGTTTTTACATTCCCTCTATCAGTGATACCTTATGAGAAGTGTCCTTTTCTGTGTGACTTATTTCACTTAGAATCGTCGTACCTAAATCCACTCATCATGCTGCTACTAACCTTATGACATTGATTTCATGGCTGAGTGATATTCCATTGTACATAAGGACCACAACTTCTTTATCCATTTTTCTCTTTCCTGGGATATTGAAGGTGGAATGAAGTGGAGGTCCTTGTCAACAGAGCAGCCCTCAACTTTGGGGTGCTTGTGTCTTGCTGATTTTTAATTTTCCCAATTTATACCCCCATGAGTGGAAGTGCCCTATGCTCTCTAAGCTGTGTTTTTCAGATGTTTCAGGACACACCGTACACTTCTCCAGAGTGGCTGTTGGCAATTTACATCCCGCCCATCAGTGTAGCAAGGCTCCCATTTCTCCATGGCCTGTCCTGCATTTCTGGTTTTGACACTTTTTTCAGCATGGCCCTTTTGACCGATGGAAAGCGAGACTTCTCTGTAGCGCTGATTTGCCTTTCTAGGTTGCTTGGTTGGCCAAAAAGGGCGTATGCGTTTTTTCCTGAATATATTCAGGAAAAAACGCATACGCCCTTTTTGGCCAAGGGCATCATTGTCAACGTTTTGCCGCTTTTCATGTGCTTTAAAGGCGATTCGTATCTACCTCCTGAAATCTGTTTCGTGCAATTCTGCCTTGATTTCAAATCCTCTTCTTTGCCTTCCCTCAATATATTTGTGGACGAGAGTTATCATTTATAACTCTGCAGGTTTGTGAATTGCAGTGCCCTGAACCTCCATTTTACAACTCGCTTTTTTGGGAGCTGGCCGCAAAAGCGCAGGATGGCTTCAGGCCCTGTTCTGGTTCCGGGGGGCAGGCTGAGCCTGTGGTTAATTCTTCTTCCTGATGGGAAAATAGAGTGACCTGTGCCTGTCCCGACACCAAGAGCTAGTCTCTCGTTGGTTCCCCGTCTTCCCGTTCATCCTCAGGACAAATTGCAACCTGTACGGAACAGGAGGTTAAAGGTGCTGATGCTCCAAGTAGGGAGATTGCTAGTAAAGCGGCTGGAAAGGCGAACCCGGGCACAAGGAGATGAGAAATTAGGTGCGTTTTAGAAACCTTTCCCCATCACACGGTGTACCATCTTCTGGGTTTCTCATGCATGTTTTCGATGTAGGAAGATGCCCTTGAACCTGGAGATTTGGGACCCATGCGATGGGTACCACGCAGTATTACTTTAAAGGGTCTGCGTTTGCTCACCCAACCTCACCAAACCTCTCAGCCCCAAGAGTGTCCACCCTTATGTCTCATCCAGCTGTGGGTCTAGATATGGTCAATCCAGGTTGCATCACAGCCCCTGAACGCATTGTGTAAGAATTTCTCTCTCTTTCACTGTCGTTGTTTCATGGGTTTTTCAAAGTAATTTATTTTCATAATGGGGTTTAGCTGCTTTTCACTGCTGTGTTTATGTCGCTTTACACCCACTTGACACACTAACAGAGAGATATCAATACATAGGTTTTAAGATTATTACTAGTCAGATATATTCTTGTGCGGTGAATAGGGCGTGTTGAGTCCAGTTCTCTGAGCAAGGAGTAGGTCTTGTCTATTACATATTGGGTTTACGGAACGGTATCTGAGCTAATTTGATACCCTTGTTTCATGTATCACCCCACCTCACCTTTCCCGTTAAGCAGCCATAGTGTGTTTTCTGCATGTGTGACTCTGTTCTGTTTTGTAATTCAGTTCAAGTGTAACGGTTTTTACATTCCCTCTATCAGTGATACCTTATGAGAAGTGTCCTTTTCTGTGTGACTTATTTCACTTAGAATCGTCGTACCTAAATCCACTCATCATGCTGCTACTAACCTTATGACATTGATTTCATGGCTGAGTGATATTCCATTGTACATAAGGACCACAACTTCTTTATCCATTTTTCTCTTTCCTGGGATATTTAAGGTGGAATGAAGTGGAGGTCCTTGTCAACAGAGCAGCCCTCAACTTTGGGGTGCTTGTGTCTTGCTGATTTTTCATTTTCCCAATTTATACCCCCATGAGTGGAAGTGCCCTATGCTCTCTAAGCTGTGTTTTTCAGATGTTTCAGGACACACCGTACACTTCTCCAGAGTGGCTGTTGGCAATTTACATCCCGCCCATCAGTGTAGCAAGGCTCCCATTTCTCCATGGCCTGTCCTGCATTTCTGGTTTTGACACTTTTTTCAGCATGGCCCTTTTGACCGATGGGAAGCGAGACTTCTCTGTAGCACTGATTTGCCTTTCCAGGTTGCTTGGTTGGCCAAAAAGGGCGTATGCGTTTTTTCCTGAATATATTCAGGAAAAAAGGCATACGCCCTTTTTGGCCAAGGGCATCATTGTCAACGTTTTGCCGCTTTTCATGTGCTTTAAAGGCGATTCGTATCTACCTCCTGAAATCTGTTTCGTGCAATTCTGCCTTGATTTCAAATCCTCTTCTTTGCCTTCCCTCAATATATTTGTGGACGAGAGTTATCATTTATAACTCTGCAGGTTTGTGAATTGCAGTGCCCTGAACCTCCATTTTACAACTCGCTTTTTTGGGAGCTGGCCGCAAAAGCGCCAGATGGCTTCAGGCCCTGTTCTGGTTCCGGGGGGCAGGCTGAGCCTGTGGTTAAGTCTTCTTCCTGATGGGAAAATAGAGTGACCTGTGCCTGTCCCGACACCAAGAGCTAGTCTCTCGTTGGTTCCCCGTCTTCCCGTTCATCCTCAGGACAAATTGCAACCTGTACGGAACAGGAGGTAAAAGGTGCTGATGCTCCAAGTAGGGAGATTGCTAGTAAAGCGGCTGGAAAGGCGAACCCGGGCACAAGGAGATGAGAAATGAGGTGCGTTTTAGAAACCTTTCTCCATCACACGGTGTACCATCTTCTGGGTTTCTCATGCATGTTTTCGATGTAGGAAGATGCCCTTGAAGCTGGAGATTTGGGACCCATGCGACGGGTACCACGAAGTATTAATTTAAAGGGTCTGCGTTTGCTCACCCAACATCACCAAACCTCTCAGCCCCAAGAGTGTCCACCCTTATGTCTCATCCAGCTGTGGGTCTAGATATGGTCAATCCAGGTTGCATCACAGCCCCTGAACGCATTGTGTAAGAATTTCTCTCTCTTTCACTGTCGTTGTTTCATGGGTTTTTCAAACTAATTTATTTTCATAATGGGGTTTAGCTGCTTTTCACTGCTGTGTTTATGCCGCTTTACACCCACTTGACACACTAACAGAGAGATATCAATACATAGGTTTTAAGATTATTACTAGTCAGATATATTCTTGTGCGGTGAATAGGGCGTGTTGATTCCAGTTCTCTGAGCAAGGAGTAGGTCTTGTCTATTACATATTGGGTTTATGGAACGGTATCTGAGCTAATTTGATACCCTTGTTTTATGCATCACCCCACCTCACCTTTCCCGTTAAGCAGCCATAGTCTGTTTTCTGCATGTGTGACTCTGTTCTGTTTTGTAATTCAGTTCAAGTGTAACGGTTTTTACATTCCCTCTATCAGTGATACCTCATGAGAAGTGTCCTTTTCTGTGTGACTTATTTCACTTAGAATCGTCGTACCTAAATCCACTCATCATGCTGCTACTAACCTTATGACATTGATTTCATGGCTGAGTGATATTCCATTGTACATAAGGACCACAACTTCTTTATCCATTTTTCTCTTTCCTGGGATATTGAAGGTGGAATGAAGTGGAGGTCCTTGTCAACAGAGCAGCCCTCAACTTTGGGGTGCTTGTGTCTTGCTGATTTTTCATTTTCCCAATTTATACCCCCATGAGTGGAAGTGCCCTATGCTCTCTAAGCTGTGTTTTTCAGATGTTTCAGGACACACCGTACACTTCTCCAGAGTGGCTGTTGGCAATTTACATCCCGCCCATCAGTGTAGCAAGGCTCCCATTTCTCCATGGCCTGTCCTGCATTTCTGGTTTTGACACTTTTTTCAGCATGGCCCTTTTGACCGATGGGAAGCGAGACTTCTCTGTAGCGCTGATTTGCCTTTCCAGGTTGCTTGGTTGGCCAAAAAGGGCGTATGCGTTTTTTCCTGAATATATTCAGGAAAAAACGCATACGCCCTTTTTGGCCAAGGGCATCATTGTCAACGTTTTGCCGCTTTTCATGTGCTTTAAAGGCGATTCGTATCTACCTCCTGAAATCTGTTTCGTGCAATTCTGCCTTGATTTCAAATCCTCTTCTTTGCCTTCCCTCAATATATTTGTGGACGAGAGTTATCATTTATAACTCTGCAGGTTTGTGAATTGCAGTGCCCTGAAGCTCCATTTTACAACTCGCTTTTTTGGGAGCTGGCCGCAAAAGCGCAGGATGGCTTCAGGCCCTGTTCTGGTTCCGGGGGGCAGGCTGAGCCTGTGGTTAATTCTTCTTCCTGATGGGAAAATAGAGTGACCTGTGCCTGTCCCGACACCAAGAGCTAGTCTCTCGTTGGTTCCCCGTCTTCCCGTTCATCCTCAGGACAAATTGCAACCTATACGGAACAGGAGGTTAAAGGTGCTGATGCTCCAAGTAGGGAGATTGCTAGTAAAGCGGCTGGAATGGCGAACCCGGGCACAAGGAGATGAGAAATGAGGTGCGTTTTAGAAACCTTTCCCCATCACACGGTGTACTATCTTCTGGGTTTCTCATGCATGTTTTCGATGTAGGAAGATGCCCTTGAAGCTGGAGATTTGGGACCCATGCGATGGGTACCACGCAGTATTACTTTAAAGGGTCTGCGTTTGCTCACCCAACCTCACCAAACCTCTCAGCCCCAAGAGTGTCCACCCTTATGTCTCATCCAGCTGTGGGTCTAGATATGGTCAATCCAGGTTGCATCACAGCCCCTGAACGCATTGTGTAAGAATTTCTCTCTCTTTCACTGTCGTTGTTTCATGGGTTTTTCAAAGTAATTTATTTTCATAATGGGGTTTAGCTGCTTTTCACTGCTGTGTTTATGCCGCTTTACACCCACTTGACACACTAACAGAGAGATATCAATACATAGGTTTTAAGATTATTACTAGTCAGATATATTCTTGTGCGGTGAATAGGGCGTGTTGATTCCAGTTCTCTGAGCAAGGAGTAGGTCTTGTCTATTACATATTGGGTTTATGGAACGGTATCTGAGCTAATTTGATACCCTTGTTTTATGCATCACCCCACCTCACCTTTCCCGTTAAGCAGCCATAGTCTGTTTTCTGCATGTGTGACTCTGTTCTGTTTTGTAATTCAGTTCAAGTGTAACGGTTTTTACATTCCCTCTATCAGTGATACCTTATGAGAAGTGTCCTTTTCTGTGTGACTTATTTCACTTAGAATTGTCGTACCTAAATCCACTCATCATGCTGCTACTAACCTTATGACATTGATTTCATGGCTGAGTGATATTCCATTGTACATAAGGACCACAACTTCTTTATCCATTTTTCTCTTTCCTGGGATATTGAAGGTGGAATGAAGTGGAGGTCCTTGTCAACAGAGCAGCCCTCAACTTTGGGGTGCTTGTGTCTTGCTGATTTTTCATTTTCCCAATTTATACCCCCATGAGTGGAAGTGCCCTATGCTCTCTAAGCTGTGTTTTTCAGATGTTTCAGGACACACCGTACACTTCTCCAGAGTGGCTGTTGGCAATTTACATCCCGCCCATCAGTGTAGCAAGGCTCCCATTTCTCCATGGCCTGTCCTGCATTTCTGGTTTTGACACTTTTTTCAGCATGGCCCTTTTGACCGATGGGAAGCGAGACTTCTCTGTAGCGCTGATTTGCCTTTCCAGGTTGCTTGGTTGGCCAAAAAGGGCGTATGCGTTTTTTCCTGAATATATTCAGGAAAAAACGCATACGCCCTTTTTGGCCAAGGGCATCATTGTCAACGTTTTGCCGCTTTTCATGTGCTTTAAAGGCGATTCGTATCTACCTCCTGAAATCTGTTTCGTGCAATTCTGCCTTGATTTCAAATCCTCTTCTTTGCCTTCCCTCAATATATTTGTGGACGAGAGTTATCATTTATAACTCTGCAGGTTTGTGAATTGCAGTGCACTGAACCTCCATTTTACAACTCGCTTTTTTGGGAGCTGGCCGCAAAAGCGCAGGATGGCTTCAGGCCCTGTTCTGGTTCCGTGGGGCAGGCTGAGCCTGTGGTTAATTCTTCTTCCTGATGGGAAAATACAGTGACCTGTGCCTGTCCCAACACCAAGAGCTAGTCTCTCGTTGGTTCCCCGTCTTCCCGTTCATCCTCAGGACAAATTGCAACCTGTACGGAACAGGAGGTTAAAGGTGCTGATGCTCCAAGTAGGGAGATTGCTAGTAAAGCGGCTGGAATGGCGAACCCGGGCACAAGGAGATGAGAAATGAGGTGCGTTTTAGAAACCTTTCCCCATCACACGGTGTACTATCTTCTGGGTTTCTCATGCATGTTTTCGATGTAGGAAGATGCCCTTGAAGCTGGAGATTTGGGACCCATGCGATGGGTACCACGCAGTATTACTTTAAAGGGTCTGCGTTTGCTCACCCAACCTCACCAAACCTCTCAGCCCCAAGAGTGTCCACCCTTATGTCTCATCCAGCTGTGGGTCTAGATATGGTCAATCCAGGTTGCATCACAGCCCCTGAACGCATTGTGTAAGAATTTCTCTCTCTTTCACTGTCGTTGTTTCATGGGTTTTTCAAAGTAATTTATTTTCATAATGGGGTTTAGCTGCTTTTCACTGCTGTGTTTATGCCGCTTTACACCCACTTGACACACTAACAGAGAGATATCAATACATAGGTTTTAAGATTATTACTAGTCAGATATATTCTTGTGCGGTGAATAGGGCGTGTTGAGTCCAGTTCTCTGAGCAAGGAGTAGGTCTTGTCTATTACATATTGGGTTTATGGAACGGTATCTGAGCTAATTTGATACCCTTGTTTTATGCATCACCCCACCTCACCTTTCCCGTTAAGCAGCCATAGTCTGTTTTCTGCATGTGTGACTCTGTTCTGTTTTGTAATTCAGTTCAAGTGTAACGGTTTTTACATTCCCTCTATCAGTGATACCTTATGAGAAGTGTCCTTTTCTGTGTGACTTATTTCACTTAGAATCGTCGTACCTAAATCCACTCATCATGCTGCTACTAACCTTATGACATTGATTTCATGGCTGAGTGATATTCCATTGTACATAAGGACCACAACTTCTTTATCCATTTTTCTCTTTCCTGGGATATTGAAGGTGGAATGAAGTGGAGGTCCTTGTCAACAGAGCAGCCCTCAACTTTGGGGTGCTTGTGTCTTGCTGATTTTTCATTTTCCCAATTTATACCCCCATGAGTGGAAGTGCCCTATGCTCTCTAAGCTGTGTTTTTCAGATGTTTCAGGACACACCGTACACTTCTCCAGAGTGGCTGTTGGCAATTTACATCCCGCCCATCAGTGTAGCAAGGCTCCCATTTCTCCATGGCCTGTCCTGCATTTCTGGTTTTGACACTTTTTTCAGCATGGCCCTTTTGACCGATGGGAAGCGAGACTTCTCTGTAGCGCTGATTTGCCTTTCCAGGTTGCTTGGTTGGCCAAAAAGGGCGTATGCGTTTTTTCCTGAATATATTCAGGAAAAAACGCATACGCCCTTTTTGGCCAAGGGCATCATTGTCAACGTTTTGCCGCTTTTCATGTGCTTTAAAGGCGATTCGTATCTACCTCCTGAAATCTGTTTCGTGCAATTCTGCCTTGATTTCAAATCCTCTTCTTTGCCTTCCCTCAATATATTTGTGGACGAGAGTTATCATTTATAACTCTGCAGGTTTGTGAATTGCAGTGCCCTGAACCTCCATTTTACAACTCGCTTTTTTGGGAGCTGGCCGCAAAAGCGCAGGATGGCTTCAGGCCCTGTTCTGGTTCCGGGGGGCAGGCTGAGCCTGTGGTTAATTCTTCTTCCTGATGGGAAAATAGAGTGACCTGTGCCTGTCCCGACACCAAGAGCTAGTCTCTCGTTGGTTCCCCGTCTTCCCGTTCATCCTCAGGACAAATTGCAACCTATACGGAACAGGAGGTTAAAGGTGCTGATGCTCCAAGTAGGGAGATTGCTAGTAAAGCGGCTGGAATGGCGAACCCGGGCACAAGGAGATGAGAAATGAGGTGCATTTTAGAAACCTTTCCCCATCACACGGTGTACCATCTTCTGGGTTTCTCATGCATGTTTTTGATGTAGGAAGATGCCCTTGAAGCTGGAGATTTGGGACCCATGTGATGGGTACCACGCAGTATTACTTTAAAGGGTCTGCGTTTGCTCACCCAACCTCACCAAACCTCTCAGCCCCAAGAGTGTCCACCCTTATGTCTCATCCAGCTGTGGGTCTAGATATGGTCAATCCAGGTTGCATCACAGCCCCTGAACGCATTGTTTACGAATTTCTCTCTCTTTCACTGTCGTTGTTTCATGGGTTTTTCAAAGTAATTTATTTTCATAATGGGGTTTCGCTGCTTTTCACTGCTGTGTTTATGCTGCTTTACACCCACTTGACACACTAACAGAGAGATATCAATACATAGGTTTTAAGATTATTACTAGTCAGATATATTCTTGTGCGGTGAATAGGGCGTGTTGAGTCCAGTTCTCTGAGCAAGGAGTAGGTCTTGTCTACTACATATTGGGTTTATGGAACGGTATCTGAGCTAATTTGATACCCTTGTTTTATGTATCACCCCACCTCACCTTTCCCGTTAAGCAGCCATAGTGTGTTTTCTGCATGTGTGACTCTGTTCTGTTTTGTAATTCAGTTCAAGTGTAACGGTTTTTACATTCCCTCTATCAGTGATACCTTATGAGAAGTGTCCTTTTCTGTGTGACTTATTTCACTTAGAATCGTCGTACCTAAATCCACTCATCATGCTGCTACTAACCTTATGACATTGATTTCATGGCTGAGTGATATTCCATTGTACATAAGGACCACAACTTCTTTATCCATTTTTCTCTTTCCTGGGATATTGAAGGTGGAATGAAGTGGAGGTCCTTGTCAACAGAGCAGCCCTCAACTTTGGGGTGCTTGTGTCTTGCTGATTTTTCATTTTCCCAATTTATACCCCCATGAGTGGAAGTGCCCTATGCTCTCTAAGCTGTGTTTTTCAGATGTTTCAGGACACACCGTACACTTCTCCAGAGTGGCTGTTGGCAATTTACATCCCGCCCATCAGTGTAGCAAGGCTCTCATTTCTCCATGGCCTGTCCTGCATTTCTGGTTTTGACACATTTTTCAGCATGGCCCTTTTGACCGATGGGAAGTGAGACTTCTTTGTAGCGCTGATTTGCATTTCCAGGTTGCTTGGTTGGCCAAAAAGGGCGTATGCGTTTTTTCCTGAATATATTCAGGAAAAAACGCATACGCCCTTTTTGGCCAAGGGCATCATTGTCAACGTTTTGCCGCTTTTCATGTGCTTTAAAGGCGATTCGTATCTACCTCCTGAAATCTGTTTCGTGCAATTCTGCCTTGATTTCAAATCCTCTTCTTTGCCTTCCCTCAATATATTTGTGGACGAGAGTTATCATTTATAACTCTGCAGGTTTGTGAATTGCAGTGCCCTGAACCTCCATTTTACAACTCGCTTTTTTGGGAGCTGGCCGCAAAAGCGCAGGATGGCTTCAGGCCCTGTTCTGGTTCCGGGGGGCAGGCTGAGCCTGTGGTTAATTCTTCTTCCTGATGGGAAAATAGAGTGACCTGTGCCTGTCCCGACACCAAGAGCTAGTCTCTCGTTGGTTCCCCGTCTTCCCGTTCATCCTCAGGACAAATTGCAACCTGTACGGAACAGGAGGTTAAAGGTGCTGATGCTCCAAGTAGGGAGATTGCTAGTAAAGCGGCTGGAATGGCGAACCCGGGCACAAGGAGATGAGAAATGAGGTGCGTTTTAGAAACCTTTCCCCATCACACGGTGTACCATCTTCTG
This sequence comes from Balaenoptera borealis, assembly GCF_965194805.1. NCBI lineage: Eukaryota > Metazoa > Chordata > Mammalia > Artiodactyla > Balaenopteridae > Balaenoptera > Balaenoptera borealis. Next base: position 178,214 of record NW_028123969.1, on the reverse strand, counting down.
GGTTTCTCATGCATGTTTTTGATGTAGGAAGATGCCCTTGAACCTGGAGATTTGGGACCCATGCGATGGGTACCACGCAGTATTACTTTAAAGGGTCTGCGTTTGCTCACCCAACCTCACCAAACCTCTCAGCCCCAAGAGTGTCCACCCTTATGTCTCATCCAGCTGTGGGTGTAGATATGGTCAATCCAGGTTGCATCACAGCCCCTGAACTCATTGTGTAAGAATTTCTATCTCTTTCACTGTCGTTGTTTCATGGGTTTTTCAAAGTAATTTATTTTCATAATGGGGTTTAGCTGCTTTTCACGGCTGTGTTTATGCCGCTTTACACCCACTTGACACACTAACAGAGAGATATCAATACATAGGTTTTAAGATTATTACTAGTCAGATATATTCTTGTGCGGTGAATAGGGCGTGTTGAGTCCAGTTCTCTGAGCAAGGAGTAGGTCTTGTCTACTACATATTGGGTTTATGGAACGGTATCTGAGCTAATTTGATACCCTTGTTTCATGTATCACCCCACCTCACCTTTCCCGTTAAGCAGCCATAGTGTGTTTTCTGCATGTGTGACTCTGTTCTGTTTTGTAATTCAGTTCAAGTGTAACGGTTTTTACATTCCCTCTATCAGTGATACCTTATGAGAAGTGTCCTTTTCTGTGTGACTTATTTCACTTAGAATCGTCGTACCTAAATCCACTCATCATGCTGCTACTAACCTTATGACATTGATTTCATGGCTGAGTGATATTCCATTGTACATAAGGACCACAACTTCTTTATCCATTTTTCTCTTTCCTTGGATATTTAAGGTGGAATGAAGTGGAGGTCCTTGTCAACAGAGCAGCCCTCAACTTTGGGGTGCTTGTGTCTTGCTGATTTTTAATTTTCCCAATTTATACCCCCATGAGTGGAAGTGCCCTATGCTCTCTAAGCTGTGTTTTTCAGATGTTTCAGGACACACCGTACACTTCTCCAGAGTGGCTGTTGGCAATTTACATCCCGCCCATCAGTGTAGCAAGGCTCCCATTTCTCCATGGCCTGTCCTGCATTTCTGGTTTTGACACTTTTTTCAGCATGGCCCTTTTGACCGATGGGAAGCGAGACTTCTCTGTAGCGCTGATTTGCCTTTCCAGGTTGCTTGGTTGGCCAAAAAGGGCGTATGCGTTTTTTCCTGAATATATTCAGGAAAAAACGCATACGCCCTTTTTGGCCAAGGGCATCATTGTCAACGTTTTGCCGCTTTTCATGTGCTTTAAAGGCGATTCGTATCTACCTCCTGAAATCTGTTTCGTGCAATTCTGCCTTGATTTCAAATCCTCTTCTTTGCCTTCCCTCAATATATTTGTGGACGAGAGTTATCATTTATAACTCTGCAGGTTTGTGAATTGCAGTGCACTGAACCTCCATTTTACAACTCGCTTTTTTGGGAGCTGGCCGCAAAAGCGCAGGATGGCTTCAGGCCCTGTTCTGGTTCCGTGGGGCAGGCTGAGCCTGTGGTTAATTCTTCTTCCTGATGGGAAAATACAGTGACCTGTGCCTGTCCCAACACCAAGAGCTAGTCTCTCGTTGGTTCCCCGTCTTCCCGTTCATCCTCAGGACAAATTGCAACCTGTACGGAACAGGAGGTTAAAGGTGCTGATGCTCCAAGTAGGGAGATTGCTAGTAAAGCGGCTGGAATGGCGAACCCGGGCACAAGGAGATGAGAAATGAGGTGCGTTTTAGAAACCTTTCCCCATCACACGGTGTACTATCTTCTGGGTTTCTCATGCATGTTTTCGATGTAGGAAGATGCCCTTGAAGCTGGAGATTTGGGACCCATGCGATGGGTACCACGCAGTATTACTTTAAAGGGTCTGCGTTTGCTCACCCAACCTCACCAAACCTCTCAGCCCCAAGAGTGTCCACCCTTATGTCTCATCCAGCTGTGGGTCTAGATATGGTCAATCCAGGTTGCATCACAGCCCCTGAACGCATTGTGTAAGAATTTCTCTCTCTTTCACTGTCGTTGTTTCATGGGTTTTTCAAAGTAATTTATTTTCATAATGGGGTTTAGCTGCTTTTCACTGCTGTGTTTATGCCGCTTTACACCCACTTGACACACTAACAGAGAGATATCAATACATAGGTTTTAAGATTATTACTAGTCAGATATATTCTTGTGCGGTGAATAGGGCGTGTTGAGTCCAGTTCTCTGAGCAAGGAGTAGGTCTTGTCTATTACATATTGGGTTTATGGAACGGTATCTGAGCTAATTTGATACCCTTGTTTTATGCATCACCCCACCTCACCTTTCCCGTTAAGCAGCCATAGTCTGTTTTCTGCATGTGTGACTCTGTTCTGTTTTGTAATTCAGTTCAAGTGTAACGGTTTTTACATTCCCTCTATCAGTGATACCTTATGAGAAGTGTCCTTTTCTGTGTGACTTATTTCACTTAGAATCGTCGTACCTAAATCCACTCATCATGCTGCTACTAACCTTATGACATTGATTTCATGGCTGAGTGATATTCCATTGTACATAAGGACCACAACTTCTTTATCCATTTTTCTCTTTCCTGGGATATTGAAGGTGGAATGAAGTGGAGGTCCTTGTCAACAGAGCAGCCCTCAACTTTGGGGTGCTTGTGTCTTGCTGATTTTTAATTTTCCCAATTTATACCCCCATGAGTGGAAGTGCCCTATGCTCTCTAAGCTGTGTTTTTCAGATGTTTCAGGACACACCGTACACTTCTCCAGAGTGGCTGTTGGCAATTTACATCCCGCCCATCAGTGTAGCAAGGCTCCCATTTCTCCATGGCCTGTCCTGCATTTCTGGTTTTGACACTTTTTTCAGCATGGCCCTTTTGACCGATGGAAAGCGAGACTTCTCTGTAGCGCTGATTTGCCTTTCTAGGTTGCTTGGTTGGCCAAAAAGGGCGTATGCGTTTTTTCCTGAATATATTCAGGAAAAAACGCATACGCCCTTTTTGGCCAAGGGCATCATTGTCAACGTTTTGCCGCTTTTCATGTGCTTTAAAGGCGATTCGTATCTACCTCCTGAAATCTGTTTCGTGCAATTCTGCCTTGATTTCAAATCCTCTTCTTTGCCTTCCCTCAATATATTTGTGGACGAGAGTTATCATTTATAACTCTGCAGGTTTGTGAATTGCAGTGCCCTGAACCTCCATTTTACAACTCGCTTTTTTGGGAGCTGGCCGCAAAAGCGCAGGATGGCTTCAGGCCCTGTTCTGGTTCCGGGGGGCAGGCTGAGCCTGTGGTTAATTCTTCTTCCTGATGGGAAAATAGAGTGACCTGTGCCTGTCCCGACACCAAGAGCTAGTCTCTCGTTGGTTCCCCGTCTTCCCGTTCATCCTCAGGACAAATTGCAACCTATACGGAACAGGAGGTTAAAGGTGCTGATGCTCCAAGTAGGGAGATTGCTAGTAAAGCGGCTGGAATGGCGAACCCGGGCACAAGGAGATGAGAAATGAGGTGCATTTTAGAAACCTTTCCCCATCACACGGTGTACCATCTTCTGGGTTTCTCATGCATGTTTTTGATGTAGGAAGATGCCCTTGAAGTTGGAGATTTGGGACCCATGTGATGGGTACCACGCAGTATTACTTTAAAGGGTCTGCGTTTGCTCACCCAACCTCACCAAACCTCTCAGCCCCAAGAGTGTCCACCCTTATGTCTCATCCAGCTGTGGGTCTAGATATGGTCAATCCAGGTTGCATCACAGCCCCTGAACGCATTGTTTACGAATTTCTCTCTCTTTCACTGTCGTTGTTTCATGGGTTTTTCAAAGTAATTTATTTTCATAATGGGGTTTCGCTGCTTTTCACTGCTGTGTTTATGCTGCTTTACACCCACTTGACACACTAACAGAGAGATATCAATACATAGGTTTTAAGATTATTACTAGTCAGATATATTCTTGTGCGGTGAATAGGGCGTGTTGAGTCCAGTTCTCTGAGCAAGGAGTAGGTCTTGTCTACTACATATTGGGTTTATGGAACGGTATCTGAGCTAATTTGATACCCTTGTTTTATGTATCACCCCACCTCACCTTTCCCGTTAAGCAGCCATAGTGTGTTTTCTGCATGTGTGACTCTGTTCTGTTTTGTAATTCAGTTCAAGTGTAACGGTTTTTACATTCCCTCTATCAGTGATACCTTATGAGAAGTGTCCTTTTCTGTGTGACTTATTTCACTTAGAATCGTCGTACCTAAATCCACTCATCATGCTGCTACTAACCTTATGACATTGATTTCATGGCTGAGTGATATTCCATTGTACATAAGGACCACAACTTCTTTATCCATTTTTCTCTTTCCTGGGATATTGAAGGTGGAATGAAGTGGAGGTCCTTGTCAACAGAGCAGCCCTAAACTTCGGGGTGCTTGTGTCTTGCTGATTTTTCATTTTCCCAATTTATACCCCCATGAGTGGAAGTGCCCTATGCTCTCTAAGCTGTGTTTTTCAGATGTTTCAGGACACACCGTACACTTCTCCAGAGTGGCTGTTGGCAATTTACATCCCGCCCATCAGTGTAGCAAGGCTCTCATTTCTCCATGGCCTGTCCTGCATTTCTGGTTTTGACACATTTTTCAGCATGGCCCTTTTGACCGATGGGAAGTGAGACTTCTTTGTAGCGCTGATTTGCATTTCCAGGTTGCTTGGTTGGCCAAAAAGGGCGTATGCGTTTTTTCCTGAATATATTCAGGAAAAAACGCATACGCCCTTTTTGACCAAGGGCATCATTGTCAACGTTTTGCCGCTTTTCATGTGCTTTAAAGGCGATTCGTATCTACCTCCTGAAATCTGTTTCGTGCAATTCTGCCTTGATTTCAAATCCTCTTCTTTGCCTTCCCTCAATATATTTGTGGACGAGAGTTATCATTTATAACTCTGCAGGTTTGTGAATTGCAGTGCCCTGAACCTCCATTTTACAACTCGCTTTTTTGGGAGCTGGCCGCAAAAGCGCAGGATGGCTTCAGGCCCTGTTCTGGTTCCGGGGGGCAGGCTGAGCCTGTGGTTAATTCTTCTTCCTGATGGGAAAATAGAGTGACCTGTGCCTGTCCCGACACCAAGAGCTAGTCTCTCGTTGGTTCCCCGTCTTCCCGTTCATCCTCAGGACAAATTGCAACCTGTACGGAACAGGAGGTTAAAGGTGCTGATGCTCCAAGTAGGGAGATTGCTAGTAAAGCGGCTGGAATGGCGAACCCGGGCACAAGGAGATGAGAAATGAGGTGCGTTTTAGAAACCTTTCCCCATCACACGGTGTACCATCTTCTGGGTTTCTCATGCATGTTTTTGATGTAGGAAGATGCCCTTGAACCTGGAGATTTGGGACCCATGCGATGGGTACCACGCAGTATTACTTTAAAGGGTCTGCGTTTGCTCACCCAACCTCACCAAACCTCTCAGCCCCAAGAGTGTCCACCCTTATGTCTCATCCAGCTGTGGGTGTAGATATGGTCAATCCAGGTTGCATCACAGCCCCTGAACTCATTGTGTAAGAATTTCTATCTCTTTCACTGTCGTTGTTTCATGGGTTTTTCAAAGTAATTTATTTTCATAATGGGGTTTAGCTGCTTTTCACGGCTGTGTTTATGCCGCTTTACACCCACTTGACACACTAACAGAGAGATATCAATACATAGGTTTTAAGATTATTACTAGTCAGATATATTCTTGTGCGGTGAATAGGGCGTGTTGAGTCCAGTTCTCTGAGCAAGGAGTAGGTCTTGTCTACTACATATTGGGTTTATGGAACGGTATCTGAGCTAATTTGATACCCTTGTTTTATGTATCACCCCACCTCACCTTTCCCGTTAAGCAGCCATAGTCTGTTTTCTGCATGTGTGACTCTGTTCTGTTTTGTAATTCAGTTCAAGTGTAACGGTTTTTACATTCCCTCTAAAAGTGATACCTTTTGAGAAGTGTCCTTTTCTGTGTGACTTATTTCACTTAGAATCGTCGTACCTAAATCCACTCATCATGCTGCTACTAACCTTATGACATTGATTTCATGGCTGAGTGATATTCCATTGTACATAAGGACCACAACTTCTTTATCCATTTTTCTCTTTCCTTGGATATTTAAGGTGGAATGAAGTGGAGGTCCTTGTCAACAGAGCAGCCCTCAACTTTGGGGTGCTTGTGTCTTGCTGATTTTTCATTTTCCCAATTTATACCCCCATGAGTGGAAGTGCCCTATGCTCTCTAAGCTGTGTTTTTCAGATGTTTCAGGACACACCGTACACTTCTCCAGAGTGGCTGTTGGCAATTTACATCCCGCCCATCAGTGTAGCAAGGCTCTCATTTCTCCATGGCCTGTCCTGCATTTCTGGTTTTGACACATTTTTCAGCATGGCCCTTTTGACCGATGGGAAGTGAGACTTCTTTGTGGCGCTGATTTGCCTTTCCAGGTTGCTTGGTTGGCCAAAAAGGGCGTATGCGTTTTTTCCTGAATATATTCAGGAAAAAACGCATACGCCCTTTTTGGCCAAGGGCATCATTGTCAACGTTTTGCCGCTTTTCATGTGCTTTAAAGGCGATTCGTATCTACCTCCTGAAATCTGTTTCGTGCAATTCTGCCTTGATTTCAAATCCTCTTCTTTGCCTTCCCTCAATATATTTGTGGACGAGAGTTATCATTTATAACTCTGCAGGTTTGTGAATTGCAGTGCCCTGAACCTCCATTTTACAACTCGCTTTTTTTGGAGCTGGCCGCAAAAGCGCAGGATGGCTTCAGGCCCTGTTCTGGTTCCGGGGGGCAGGCTGAGCCTGTGGTTAATTCTTCTTCCTGATGGGAAAATAGAGTGACCTGTGCCTGTCCCGACACCAAGAGCTAGTCTCTCGTTGGTTCCCCGTCTTCCCGTTCATCCTCAGGACAAATTGCAACCTGTACGGAACAGGAGGTTAAAGGTGCTGATGCTCCAAGTAGGGAGATTGCTAGTAAAGCGGCTGGAATGGCGAACCCGGGCACAAGGAGATGAGAAATGAGGTGCGTTTTAGAAACCTTTCCCCATCACACGGTGTACCATCTTCTGGGTTTCTCATGCATGTTTTTGATGTAGGAAGATGCCCTTGAACCTGGAGATTTGGGACCCATGCGATGGGTACCACGCAGTATTACTTTAAAGGGTCTGCGTTTGCTCACCCAACCTCACCAAACCTCTCAGCCCCAAGAGTGTCCACCCTTATGTCTCATCCAGCTGTGGGTGTAGATATGGTCAATCCAGGTTGCATCACAGCCCCTGAACTCATTGTGTAAGAATTTCTATCTCTTTCACTGTCGTTGTTTCATGGGTTTTTCAAAGTAATTTATTTTCATAATGGGGTTTAGCTGCTTTTCACGGCTGTGTTTATGCCGCTTTACACCCACTTGACACACTAACAGAGAGATATCAATACATAGGTTTTAAGATTATTACTAGTCAGATATATTCTTGTGCGGTGAATAGGGCGTGTTGAGTCCAGTTCTCTGAGCAAGGAGTAGGTCTTGTCTACTACATATTGGGTTTATGGAACGGTATCTGAGCTAATTTGATACCCTTGTTTTATGTATCACCCCACCTCACCTTTCCCGTTAAGCAGCCATAGTCTGTTTTCTGCATGTGTGACTCTGTTCTGTTTTGTAATTCAGTTCAAGTGTAACGGTTTTTACATTCCCTCTAAAAGTGATACCTTTTGAGAAGTGTCCTTTTCTGTGTGACTTATTTCACTTAGAATCGTCGTACCTAAATCCACTCATCATGCTGCTACTAACCTTATGACATTGATTTCATGGCTGAGTGATATTCCATTGTACATAAGGACCACAACTTCTTTATCCATTTTTCTCTTTCCTTGGATATTTAAGGTGGAATGAAGTGGAGGTCCTTGTCAACAGAGCAGCCCTCAACTTTGGGGTGCTTGTGTCTTGCTGATTTTTCATTTTCCCAATTTATACCCCCATGAGTGGAAGTGCCCTATGCTCTCTAAGCTGTGTTTTTCAGATGTTTCAGGACACACCGTACACTTCTCCAGAGTGGCTGTTGGCAATTTACATCCCGCCCATCAGTGTAGCAAGGCTCTCATTTCTCCATGGCCTGTCCTGCATTTCTGGTTTTGACACATTTTTCAGCATTGCCCTTTTGACCGATGGGAAGTGAGACTTCTTTGTGGCGCTGATTTGCCTTTCCAGGTTGCTTGGTTGGCCAAAAAGGGCGTATGCGTTTTTTCCTGAATATATTCAGGAAAAAACGCATACGCCCTTTTTGGCCAAGGGCATCATTGTCAACATTTTGCCGCTTTTCATGTGCTTTAAAGGCGATTCGAATCTACCTCCTGAAATCTGTTTCGTGCAATTCTGCCTTGATTTCAAATCCTCTTCTTTGCCTTCCCTCAATATATTTGTGGAAGAGAGTTATCATTTATAACTCTGCAGGTTTGTGAATTGCAGTGCCCTGAACCTCCATTTTACAACTCGCTTTTTTGGGAGCTGTCCGCAAAAGTGCAGGATGGCTTCAGGCCCTGTTCTGGTTCCGGGGGGCAGGCTGAGCCTGTGGTTAATTCTTTTTCCTGATGGGAAAATAGAGTGACCTGTGCCTGTCCCAACACCAAGAGCTAGTCTCTCATTGGTTCCCCGTCTTCCCGTTCATCCTCAGGACAAATTGCAACCTGTATGGAACAGGAGGTTAAAGGTGCTGATGCTCCAAGTAGGGAGATTGCTAGTAAAGCGGCTGGAATGGCGAACCCGGGCACAAGGAGATGAGAAATGAGGTGCGTTTTAGAAACCTTTCCCCATCACACGGTGTACCATCTTCTGGGTTTCTCATGCATGTTTTCGATGTAGGAAGATGCCCTTGAAGCTGGAGATTTGGGACCCATGTGATGGGTACCACGCAGTATTACTTTAAAGGGTCTGCGTTTGCTCACCCAACCTCACCAAACCTCTCAGCCCCAAGAGTGTCCACCCTTATGTCTCATCCAGCTGTGGGTCTAGATATGGTCAATCCAGGTTGCATCACAGCCCCTGAACGCATTGTGTACGAATTTCTCTCTCTTTCACTGTCGTTGTTTCATGGGTTTTTCAAAGTAATTTATTTTCATAATGGGGTTTAGCTGCTTTTCACTGCTGTGTTTATGCCGCTTTACACCCACTTGACACACTAACAGAGAGATATCAATACATAGGTTTTAAGATTATTACTAGTCAGATATATTCTTGTGCGGTGAATAGGGCGTGTTGAGTCCAGTTCTCTGAGCAAGGAGTAGGTCTTGTCTACTACATATTGGGTTTATGGAACGGTATCTGAGCTAATTTGATACCCTTGTTTTATGTATCACCCCACCTCACCTTTCCCGTTAAGCAGCCATAGTGTGTTTTCTGCATGTGTGACTCTGTTCTGTTTTGTAATTCAGTTCAAGTGTAACGGTTTTTACATTCCCTCTATCAGTGATACCTTATGAGAAGTGTCCTTTTCTGTGTGACTTATTTCACTTAGAATCGTCGTACCTAAATCCACTCATCATGCTGCTACTAACCTTATGACATTGATTTCATGGCTGAGTGATATTCCATTGTACATAAGGACCACAACTTCTTTATCCATTTTTCTCTTTCCTGGGATATTGAAGGTGGAATGAAGTGGAGGTCCTTGTCAACAGAGCAGCCCTAAACTTTGGTGTGCTTGTGTCTTGCTGATTTTTCATTTTCCCAATTTATACCCCCATGAGTGGAAGTGCCCTATGCTCTCTAAGCTGTGTTTTTCAGATGTTTCAGGACACACCGTACACTTCTCCAGAGTGGCTGTTGGCAATTTACATCCCGCCCATCAGTGTAGCAAGGCTCTCATTTCTCCATGGCCTGTCCTGCATTTCTGGTTTTGACACATTTTTCAGCATGGCCCTTTTGACCGATGGGAAGTGAGACTTCTTTGTAGCGCTGATTTGCATTTCCAGGTTGCTTGGTTGGCCAAAAAGGGCGTATGCGTTTTTTCCTGAATATATTCAGGAAAAAACGCATACGCCCTTTTTGGCCAAGGGCATCATTGTCAACATTTTGCCGCTTTTCATGTGCTTTAAAGGCGATTCGAATCTACCTCCTGAAATCTGTTTCCTGCAATTCTGCCTTGATTTAAAATCCTCTTCTTTGCCTTCCCTCAATATATTTGTGGACGAGAGTTATCATTTATAACTCTGCAGGTTTGTGAATTGCAGTGCCCTGAACCTCCATTTTACAACTCGCTTTTTTGGGAGCTGGCCGCAAAAGTGCAGGATGGCTTCAGGCCCTGTTCTGTTTCCGGGGGGCAGGCTGAACCTGTGGTTAATTCTTCTTCCTGATGGGAAAATAGAGTGACCTGTGCCTGTCCCAACACCAAGAGCTAGTCTCTCGTTGGTTCCCCGTCTTCCCGTTCATCCTCAGGACAAATTGCAACCTGTACGGAACAGGAGGTTAAAGGTGCTGATGCTCCAAGTAGGGAGATTGCTAGTAAAGCGGCTGGAATGGCGAACCCGGGCACAAGGAGATGAGAAATGAGGTGCGTTTTAGAAACCTTTCCCCATCACACGGTGTACTATCTTCTGGGTTTCTCATGCATGTTTTTGATGTAGGAAGATGCCCTTGAAGCTGGAGATTTGGGACCCATGTGAGGGGTACCACGCAGTATTACTTTAAAGGGTCTGCGTTTGCTCACCTAACCTCACCAAACCTCTCAGCCCCAAGAGTGTCCACCCTTATGTCTCATCCAGCTGTGGGTCTAGATATGGTCAATCCAGGTTGCATCACAGCCCCTGAACGCATTGTGTACGAATTTCTCTCTCTTTCACTGTCGTTGTTTCATGGGTTTTTCAAAGTAATTTATTTTCATAATGGGGTTTAGCTGCTTTTCACTGCTGTGTTTATGCCGCTTTACACCCACTTGACACACTAACAGAGAGATATCAATACATAGGTTTTAAGATTATTTCTAGTCAGATATATTCTTGTGCGGTGAATAGGGCGTGTTGAGTCCAGTTCTCTGAGCAAGGAGTAGGTCTTGTCTACTACATATTGGGTTTATGGAACGGTATCTGAGCTAATTTGATACCCTTGTTTTATGTATCACCCCACCTCACCTTTCCCGTTAAGCAGCCATAGTGTGTTTTCTGCATGTGTGACTCTGTTCTGTTTTGTAATTCAGTTCAAGTGTAACGGTTTTTACATTCCCTCTATCAGTGATACCTTATGAGAAGTGTCCTTTTCTGTGTGACTTATTTCACTTAGAATCGTCGTACCTAAATCCACTCATCATGCTGCTACTAACCTTATGACATTGATTTCATGGCTGAGTGATATTCCATTGTACATAAGGACCACAACTTCTTTATCCATTTTTCTCTTTCCTGGGATATTGAAGGTGGAATGAAGTGGAGGTCCTTGTCAACAGAGAAGCCCTCAACTTTGGGGTGCTTGTGTCTTGCTGATTTTTAATTTTCCCAATTTATACCCCCATGAGTGGAAGTGCCCTATGCTCTCTAAGCTGTGTTTTTCAGATATTTCAGGACACACCGTACACTTCTCTAGAGTGGCTGTTGGCAATTTACATCCCGCCCATCAGTGTAGCAAGGCTCCCATTTCTCCATGGCCTGTCCTGCATTTCTGGTTTTGACACTTTTTTCAGCATGGCCCTTTTGACCGATGGGAAGCGAGACTTCTCTGTAGCGCTGACTTGCTTTTCCAGGTTGCTTGGTTGGCCAAAAAGGGCGTATGCGTTTTTTCCTGAATATATTCAGGAAAAAACGCATACGCCCTTTTTGGCCAAGGGCATCATTGTCAACGTTTTGCCGCTTTTCATGTGCTTTAAAGGCGATTCGTATCTACCTCCTGAAATCTGTTTCGTGCAATTCTGCCTTGAATTCAAATCCTCTTCTTTGCCTTCCCTCAATATATTTGTGGACGAGAGTTATCATTTATAACTCTGCAGGTTTGTGAATTGCAGTGCCCTGAACCTCCATTTTACAACTCGCTTTTTTGGGAGCTGGCCGCAAAAGCGCAGGATGGCTTCAGGCCCTGTTCTGGTTCCGGGGGGCAGGCTGAGCCTGTGGTTAATTCTTCTTCCTGATGGGAAAATAGAGTGACCTGTGCCTGTCCCGACACCAAGAGCTAGTCTCTCGTTGGTTCCCCATCTTCCCGTTCATCCTCAGGACAAATTGCAACCTGTACGGAACAGGAGGTTAAAGGTGCTGATGCTCCAAGTAGGGAGATTGCTAGTAATGCGGCTGGAAAGGCGAACCCGAGCACAAGGAGATGAGAAATGAGGTGCGTTTTAGAAACCTTTCCCCATCACACGGTGTACCATCTTCTGGGTTTCTCATGCATGTTTTCGATGTAGGAAGATGCCCTTGAACCTGGAGATTTGGGACCCATGCGATGGGTACCACGCAGTATTACTTTAAAGGGTCTGCGTTTGCTCACCCAACCTCACCAAACCTCTCAGCCCCAAGAGTGTCCACCCTTATGTCTCATCCAGCTGTGGGTCTAGATATGGTCAATCCAGGTTGCATCACAGCCCCTGAACTCATTGTGTAAGAATTTCTATCTCTTTCACTGTCGTTGTTTCATGGGTTTTTCAAAGTAATTTATTTTCATAATGGGGTTTAGCTGCTTTTCACGGCTGTGTTTATGCCGCTTTACACCCACTTGACACACTAACAGAGAGATATCAATACATAGGTTTTAAGATTATTACTAGTCAGATATATTCTTGTGCGGTGAATAGGGCGTGTTGAGTCCAGTTCTCTGAGCAAGGAGTAGGTCTTGTCTACTACATATTGGGTTTATGGAACGGTATCTGAGCTAATTTGATACCCTTGTTTTATGTATCACCCCACCTCACCTTTCCCGTTAAGCAGCCATAGTGTGTTTTCTGCATGTGTGACTCTGTTCTGTTTTGTAATTCAGTTCAAGTGTAACGGTTTTTACATTCCCTCTATCAGTGATACCTCATGAGAAGTGTCCTTTTCTGTGTGACTTATTTCACTTAGAATCGTCGTACCTAAATCCACTCATCATGCTGCTACTAACCTTATGACATTGATTTCATGGCTGAGTGATATTCCATTGTACATAAGGACCACAACTTCTTTATCCATTTTTCTCTTTCCTGGGATATTGAAGGTGGAATGAAGTGGAGGTCCTTGTCAACAGAGCAGCCCTCAACTTTGGGGTGCTTGTGTCTTGCTGATTTTTCATTTTCCCAATTTATACCCCCATGAGTGGAAGTGCCCTATGCTCTCTAAGCTGTGTTTTTCAGATGTTTCAGGACACACCGTACACTTCTCCAGAGTGGCTGTTGGCAATTTACATCCCGCCCATCAGTGTAGCAAGGCTCCCATTTCTCCATGGCCTGTCCTGCATTTCTGGTTTTGACACTTTTTTCAGCATGGCCCTTTTGACCGATGGGAAGCGAGACTTCTCTGTAGCGCTGATTTGCCTTTCCAGGTTGCTTGGTTGGCCAAAAAGGGCGTATGCGTTTTTTCCTGAATATATTCAGGAAAAAACGCATACGCCCTTTTTGGCCAAGGGCATCATTGTCAACGTTTTGCCGCTTTTCATGTGCTTTAAAGGCGATTCGTATCTACCTACTGAAATCTGTTTCGTGCAATTCTGCCTTGATTTCAAATCCTCTTCTTTGCCTTCCCTCAATATATTTGTGGACGAGAGTTATCATTTATAACTCTGCAGGTTTGTGAATTGCAGTGCCCTGAACCTCCATTTTACAACTCGCTTTTTTGGGAGCTGGCCGCAAAAGCGCAGGATGGCTTCAGGCCCTGTTCTGGTTCCGGGGGGCAGGCTGAGCCTGTGGTTAATTCTTCTTCCTGATGGGAAAATAGAGTGACCTGTGCCTGTCCCGACACCAAGAGCTAGTCTCTCGTTGGTTCCCCGTCTTCCCGTTCATCCTCAGGACAAATTGCAACCTGTACGGAACAGGAGGTTAAAGGTGCTGATGCTCCAAGTAGGGAGATTGCTAGTAAAGCGGCTGGAATGGCGAACCCGGGCACAAGGAGATGAGAAATGAGGTGCGTTTTAGAAACCTTTCCCCATCACACGGTGTACCATCTTCTGGGTTTCTCATGCATGTTTTTGATGTAGGAAGATGCCCTTGAACCTGGAGATTTGGGACCCATGCGATGGGTACCACGCAGTATTACTTTAAAGGGTCTGCGTTTGCTCACCCAACCTCACCAAACCTCTCAGCCCCAAGAGTGTCCACCCTTATGTCTCATCCAGCTGTGGGTCTAGATATGGTCAATCCAGGTTGCATCACAGCCCCTGAACTCATTGTGTAAGAATTTCTATCTCTTTCACTGTCGTTGTTTCATGGGTTTTTCAAAGTAATTTATTTTCATAATGGGGTTTAGCTGCTTTTCACGGCTGTGTTTATGCCGCTTTACACCCACTTGACACACTAACAGAGAGATATCAATACATAGGTTTTAAGATTATTACTAGTCAGATATATTCTTGTGCGGTGAATAGGGCGTGTTGAGTCCAGTTCCCTGAGCAAGGAGTAGGTCTTGTCTACTACATATTGGGTTTATGGAACGGTATCTGAGCTAATTTGATACCCTTGTTTTATGTATCACCCCACCTCACCTTTCCCGTTAAGCAGCCATAGTCTGTTTTCTGCATGTGTGACTCTGTTCTGTTTTGTAATTCAGTTCAAGTGTAACGGTTTTTACATTCCCTCTATCAGTGATACCTTTTGAGAAGTGTCCTTTTCTGTGTGACTTATTTCACTTAGAATCGTCGTACCTAAATCCACTCATCATGCTGCTACTAACCTTATGACATTGATTTCATGGCTGAGTGATATTCCATTGTACATAAGGACCACAACTTCTTTATCCATTTTTCTCTTTCCTGGGATATTTAAGGTGGAATGAAGTGGAGGTCCTTGTCAACAGAGCAGCCCTAAACTTTGGGGTGCTTGTGTCTTGCTGATTTTTCATTTTCCCAATTTATACCCCCATGAGTGGAAGTGCCCTATGCTCTCTAAGCTGTGTTTTTCAGATGTTTCAGGACACACTGTACACTTCTCCAGAGTGGCTGTTGGCAATTTACATCCCGCCCATCAGTGTAGCAAGGCTCTCATTTCTCCATGGCCTGTCCTGCATTTCTGGTTTTGACACTTTTTTCAGCATGGCCCTTTTGACCGATGGGAAGTGAGACTTCTTTGTGGCGCTGATTTGCCTTTCCAGGTTGCTTGGTTGGCCAAAAAGGGCGTATGCGTTTTTTCCTGAATATATTCAGGAAAAAACGCATACGCCCTTTTTGGCCAAGGGCATCATTGTCAACATTTTGCCGCTTTTCATGTGCTTTAAAGGCGATTCGAATCTACCTCCTGAAATCTGTTTCCTGCAATTCTGCCTTGATTTCAAATCCTCTTCTTTGCCTTCCCTCAATATATTTGTGGAAGAGAGTTATCATTTATAACTCTGCAGGTTTGTGAATTGCAGTGCCCTGAACCTCCATTTTACAACTCGCTTTTTTGGGAGCTGTCCGCAAAAGTGCAGGATGGCTTCAGGCCCTGTTCTGGTTCCGGGGGGCAGGCTGAGCCTGTGGTTAATTCTTCTTCCTGATGGGAAAATAGAGTGACCTGTGCCTGTCCCGACACCAAGAGCTAGTCTCTCGTTGGTTCCCCGTCTTCCCGTTCATCCTCAGGACAAATTGCAACCTGTACGGAACAGGAGGTTAAAGGTGCTGATGCTCCAAGTAGGGAGATTGCTAGTAAAGCGGCTGGAATGGCGAACCCGGGCACAAGGAGATGAGAAATGAGGTGCGTTTTAGAAACCTTTCCCCATCACACGGTGTACCATCTTCTGGGTTTCTCATGCATGTTTTTGATGTAGGAAGATGCCCTTGAACCTGGAGATTTGGGACCCATGCGATGGGTACCACGCAGTATTACTTTAAAGGGTCTGCGTTTGCTCACCCAACCTCACCAAACCTCTCAGCCCCAAGAGTGTCCACCCTTATGTCTCATCCAGCTGTGGGTCTAGATATGGTCAATCCAGGTTGCATCACAGCCCCTGAACTCATTGTGTAAGAATTTCTATCTCTTTCACTGTCGTTGTTTCATGGGTTTTTCAAAGTAATTTATTTTCATAATGGGGTTTAGCTGCTTTTCACGGCTGTGTTTATGCCGCTTTACACCCACTTGACACACTAACAGAGAGATATCAATACATAGGTTGTAAGATTATTACTAGTCAGATATATTCTTGTGCGGTGAATAGGGCGTGTTGAGTCCAGTTCCCTGAGCAAGGAGTAGGTCTTGTCTACTACATATTGGGTTTATGGAACGGTATCTGAGCTAATTTGATACCCTTGTTTTATGTATCACCCCACCTCACCTTTCCCGTTAAGCAGCCATAGTCTGTTTTCTGCATGTGTGACTCTGTTCTGTTTTGTAATTCAGTTCAAGTGTAACGGTTTTTACATTCCCTCTAAAAGTGATACCTTTTGAGAAGTGTCCTTTTCTGTGTGACTTATTTCACTTAGAATCGTCGTACCTAAATCCACTCATCATGCTGCTACTAACCTTATGACATTGATTTCATGGCTGAGTGATATTCCATTGTACATAAGGACCACAACTTCTTTATCCATTTTTCTCTTTCCTTGGATATTTAAGGTGGAATGAAGTGGAGGTCCTTGTCAACAGAGCAGCCCTCAACTTTGGGGTGCTTGTGTCTTGCTGATTTTTCATTTTCCCAATTTATACCCCCATGAGTGGAAGTGCCCTATGCTCTCTAAGCTGTGTTTTTTCGATGTTTCAGGACTCACCGTACACTTCTCCAGAGTGGCTGTTGGCAATTTACATCCCGCCCATCAGTGTAGCAAGGCTCCCATTTCTCCATGGCCTGTCCTGCATTTCTGGTTTTGACACTTTTTTCAGCATGGCCCTTTTGACCGATGGGAAGCGAGACTTCTCTGTAGCGCTGATTTGCCTTTCCAGGTTGCTTGGTTGGCCAAAAAGGGCGTATGCGTTTTTTCCTGAATATATTCAGGAAAAAACGCATACGCCCTTTTTGGCCAAGGGCATCATTGTCAACGTTTTGCCGCTTTTCATGTGCTTTAAAGGCGATTCGAATCTACCTCCTGAAATCTGTTTCGTGCAATTCTGCCTTGATTTCAAATCCTCTTCTTTGCCTTCCCTCAATATATTTGTGGATGAGAGTTATCATTTATAACTCTGCAGGTTTGTGAATTGCAGTGCCCTGAACCTCCATTTTACAACTCGCTTTTTTGGGAGCTGGCCGCAAAAGCACAGGATGGCTTCAGGCCCTGTTCTGGTTCCGGGGGGCAGGCTGAGCCTGTGGTTAATTCTTCTTCCTGATGGGAAAATAGAGTGACCTGTGCCTGTCCCGACACCAAGAGCTAGTCTCTCGTTGGTTCCCCGTCTTCCCGTTCATCCTCAGGACAAATTGCAACCTGTACGGAACAGGAGGTTAAAGGTGCTGATGCTCCAAGTAGGGAGATTGCTAGTAAAGCGGCTGGAATGGCGAACCCGGGCACAAGGAGATGAGAAATGAGGTGCGTTTTAGAAACCTTTCCCCATCACACGGTGTACCATCTTCTGGGTTTCTCATGCATGTTTTCGATGTAGGAAGATGCCCTTGAACCTGGAGATTTGGGACCCATGCGATGGGTACCACGCAGTATTACTTTAAAGGGTCTGCGTTTGCTCACCCAACCTCACCAAACCTCTCAGCCCCAAGAGTGTCCACCCTTATGTCTCATCCAGCTGTGGGTCTAGATATGGTCAATCCAGCTTGCATCACAGCCCCTGAACTCATTGTGTAAGAATTTCTATCTCTTTCACTGTCATTGTTTCATGGGTTTTTCAAAGTAATTTATTTTCATAATGGGGTTTAGCTGCTTTTCACTGCTGTGTTTATGCCGCTTTACACCCACTTGACACACTAACAGAGAGATATCAATACATAGGTTTTAAGATTATTACTAGTCAGATATATTCTTGTGCGGTGAATAGGGCGTGTTGAGTCCAGTTCTCTGAGCAAGGAGTAGGTCTTGTCTACTACATATTGGGTTTATGGAACGGTATCTGAGCTAATTTGATACCCTTGTTTTATGTATCACCCCACCTCACCTTTCCCGTTAAGCAGCCATAGTGTGTTTTCTGCATGTGTGACTCTGTTCTGTTTTGTAATTCAGTTCAAGTGTAACGGTTTTTACATTCCCTCTATCAGTGATACCTTATGAGAAGTGTCCTTTTCTGTGTGACTTATTTCACTTAGAATCGTCGTACCTAAATCCACTCATCATGCTGCTACTAACCTTATGACATTGATTTCATGGCTGAGTGATATTCCATTGTACATAAGGACCACAACTTCTTTATCCATTTTTCTCTTTCCTGGGATATTGAAGGTGGAATGAAGTGGAGGTCCTTGTCAACAGAGCAGCCCTCAACTTTGGGGTGCTTGTGTCTTGCTGATTTTTCATTTTCCCAATTTATACCCCCATGAGTGGAAGTGCCCTATGCTCTCTAAGCTGTGTTTTTCAGATGTTTCAGGACACACCGTACACTTCTCCAGAGTGGCTGTTGGCAATTTACATCCCGCCCATCAGTGTAGCAAGGCTCCCATTTCTCCATGGCCTGTCCTGCATTTCTGGTTTTGACACTTTTTTCAGCATGGCCCTTTTGACCGATGGGAAGCGAGACTTCTCTGTAGCGCTGATTTGCCTTTCCAGGTTGCTTGGTTGGCCAAAAAGGGCGTATGCGTTTTTTCCTGAATATATTCAGGAAAAAACGCATACGCCCTTTTTGGCCAAGGGCATCATTGTCAACGTTTTGCCGCTTTTCATGTGCTTTAAAGGCGATTCGTATCTACCTCCTGAAATCTGTTTCGTGCAATTCTGCCTTGATTTCAAATCCTCTTCTTTGCCTTCCCTCAATATATTTGTGGACGAGAGTTATCATTTATAACTCTGCAGGTTTGTGAATTGCAGTGCCCTGAACCTCCATTTTACAACTCGCTTTTTTGGGAGCTGTCCGCAAAAGCGCAGGATGGCTTCAGGCCCTGTTCTGGTTCCGGGGGGCAGGCTGAGCCTGTGGTTAATTCTTCTTCCTGATGGGAAAATAGAGTGACCTGTGCCTGTCCCGACACCAAGAGCTAGTCTCTCGTTGGTTCCCCGTCTTCCCGTTCATCCTCAGGACAAATTGCAACCTGTACGGAACAGGAGGTTAAAGGTGCTGATGCTCCAAGTAGGGAGATTGCTAGTAAAGCGGCTGGAATGGCGAACCCGGGCACAAGGAGATGAGAAATGAGGTGCGTTTTAGAAACCTTTCCCCATCACACGGTGTACCATCTTCTGGGTTTCTCATGCATGTTTTCGATGTAGGAAGATGCCCTTGAACCTGGACATTTGGGACCCATGCGATGGGTACCACGCAGTATTACTTTAAAGGGTCTGCGTTTGCTCACCCAACCTCACCAAACCTCTCAGCCCCAAGAGTGTCCACCCTTATGTCTCATCCAGCTGTGGGTCTAGATATGGTCAATCCAGGTTGCATCACAGCCCCTGAACTCATTGTGTAAGAATTTCTATCTCTTTCACTGTCGTTGTTTCATGGGTTTTTCAAAGTAATTTATTTTCATAATGGGGTTTAGCTGCTTTTCACGGCTGTGTTTATGCCGCTTTACACCCACTTGACACACTAACAGAGAGATATCAATACATAGGTTTTAAGATTATTACTAGTCAGATATATTCTTGTGCGGTGAATAGGGCGTGTTGAGTCCAGTTCTCTGAGCAAGGAGTAGGTCTTTTCTACTACATATTGGGTTTATGGAACGGTATCTGAGCTAATTTGATACCCTTGTTTTATGTATCACCCCACCTCACCTTTCCCGTTAAGCAGCCATAGTCTGTTTTCTGCATGTGTGACTCTGTTCTGTTTTGTAATTCAGTTCAAGTGTAACGGTTTTTACATTCCCTCTAAAAGTGATACCTTTTGAGAAGTGTCCTTTTCTGTGTGACTTATTTCACTTAGAATCGTCGTACCTAAATCCACTCATCATGCTGCTACTAACCTTATGACATTGATTTCATGGCTGAGTGATATTCCATTGTACATAAGGACCACAACTTCTTTATCCATTTTTCTCTTTCCTTGGATATTTAAGGTGGAATGAAGTGGAGGTCCTTGTCAACAGAGCAGCCCTAAACTTTGGGGTGCTTGTGTCTTGCTGATTTTTAATTTTCCCAATTTATACCCCCATGAGTGGAAGTGCCCTATGCTCTCTAAGCTGTGTTTTTCAGATGTTTCAGGACACACCGTACACTTCTCCAGAGTGGCTGTTGGCAATTTACATCCCGCCCATCAGTGTAGCAAGGCTCTCATTTCTCCATGGCCTGTCCTGCATTTCTGGTTTTGACACATTTTTCAGCATGGCCCTTTTGACCGATGGGAAGTGAGACTTCTTTGTGGCGCTGATTTGCCTTTCCAGGTTGCTTGGTTGGCCAAAAAGGGCGTATGCGTTTTTTCCTGAATATATTCAGGCAAAAACGCATACGCCCTTTTTGGCCAAGGGCATCATTGTCAACATTTTGCCGCTTTTCATGTGCTTTAAAGGCGATTCGAATCTACCTCCTGAAATCTGTTTCCTGCAATCCTGCCTTGATTTCAAATCCTCTTCTTTGCCTTCCCTCAATATATTTGTGGAAGAGAGTTATCATTTATAACTCTGCAGGTTTGTGAATTGCAGTGCCCTGAACCTCCATTTTACAACTCGCTTTTTTGGGAGCTGTCCGCAAAAGTGCAGGATGGCTTCAGGCCCTGTTCTGGTTCTGGGGGGCAGGCTGAGCCTGTGGTTAATTCTTTTTCCTGATGGGAAAATAGAGTGACCTGTGCCTGTCCCGACACCAAGAGCTAGTCTCTCGTTGGTTCCCCGTCTTCCCGTTCATCCTCAGGACAAATTGCAACCTGTATGGAACAGGAGGTTAAAGGTGCTGATGCTCCAAGTAGGGAGATTGCTAGTAAAGCGGCTGGAATGGCGAACCCGGGCACAAGGAGATGAGAAATGAGGTGCGTTTTAGAAACCTTTCCCCATCACACGGTGTACTATCTTCTGGGTTTCTCATGCATGTTTTCGATGTAGGAAGATGCCCTTGAAGCTGGAGATTTGGGACCCATGTGATGGGTACCACGCAGTATTACTTTAAAGGGTCTGCGTTTGCTCACCCAACCTCACCAAACCTCTCAGCCCCAAGAGTGTCCACCCTTATGTCTCATCCAGCTGTGGGTCTAGATATGGTCAATCCAGGTTGCATCACAGCCCCTGAACGCATTGTGTAAGAGTTTCTCTCTCTTTCACTGTCGTTGTTACATGGGTTTTTCAAAGTAATTTATTTTCATAATGGGGTTTAGCTGCTTTTCACTGCTGTGTTTATGCCGCTTTACACCCACTTGACACACTAACAGAGATATATCAATACATAGGTTTTAAGTTTATTACTAGTCAGATATATTCTTGTGCGGTGAATAGGGCGTGTTGAGTCCAGTTCTCTGAGCAAGGAGTAGGTCTTGTCTACTACATATTGGGTTTATGGAACGGTATCTGAGCTAATTTGATACCCTTGTTTTATGTATCACCCCACCTCACCTTTCCCGTTAAGCAGCCATAGTGTGTTTTCTGCATGTGTGACTCTGTTCTGTTTTGTAATTCAGTTCAAGTGTAACGGTTTTTACATTCCCTCTATCAGTGATACCTTATGAGAAGTGTCCTTTTCTGTGTGACTTATTTCACTTAGAATCGTCGTACCTAAATCCACTCATCATGCTGCTACTAACCTTATGACATTGATTTCATGGCTGAGTGATATTCCATTGTACATAAGGACCACAACTTCTTTATCCATTTTTCTCTTTCCTGGGATATTTAAGGTGGAATGAAGTGGAGGTCCTTGTCAACAGAGCAGCCCTCAACTTTGGGGTGCTTGTGTCTTGCTGATTTTTAATTTTCCCAATTTATACCCCCATGATTGGAAGTGCCCTATGCTCTCTAAGCTGTGTTTTTCAGATGTTTCAGGACACACCGTACACTTCTCCAGAGTGGCTGTTGGCAATTTACATCCCGCCCATCAGTGTAGCAAGGCTCCCATTTCTCCATGGCCTGTCCTGCATTTCTGGTTTTGACACTTTTTTCAGCATGGCCCTTTTGACCGATGGGAAGCGAGACTTCTCTGTAGCGCTGATTTGCCTTTCCAGGTTGCTTGGTTGGCCAAAAAGGGCGTATGCGTTTTTTCCTGAATATATTCAGGAAAAAACGCATACGCCCTTTTTGGCCAAGGGCATCATTGTCAACGTTTTGCCGCTTTTCATGTGCTTTAAAGGCGATTCGTATCTACCTCCTGAAATCTGTTTCGTGCAATTCTGTCTTGATTTCAAATCCTCTTCTTTGCCTTCCCTCAATATATTTGTGGACGAGAGTTATCATTTATAACTCTGCAGGTTTGTGAATTGCAGTGCCCTGAACCTCCATTTTACAACTCGCTTTTTTGGGAGCTGGCCGCAAAAGCGCAGGATGGCTTCAGGCCCTGTTCTGGTTCCGGGGGGCAGGGTGAGCCTGTGGTTAATTCTTCTTCCTGATGGGAAAATAGAGTGACCTGTGCCTGTCCCGACACCAAGAGCTAGTCTCTCGTTGGTTCCCCGTCTTCCCGTTCATCCTCAGGACAAATTGCAACCTGTACGGAACAGGAGGTTAAAGGTGCTGATGCTCCAAGTAGGGAGATTGCTAGTAAAGCGGCTGGAATGGCGAACCCGGGCACAAGGAGATGAGAAATGAGGTGCGTTTTAGAAACCTTTCCCCATCACACGGTGTACCATCTTCTGGGTTTCTCATGCATGTTTTCGATGTAGGAAGATGCCCTTGAACCTGGACATTTGGGACCCATGCGATGGGTACCACGCAGTATTACTTTAAAGGGTCTGCGTTTGCTCACCCAACCTCACCAAACCTCTCAGCCCCAAGAGTGTCCACCCTTATGTCTCATCCAGCTGTGGGTCTAGATATGGTCAATCCAGGTTGCATCACAGCCCCTGAACTCATTGTGTAAGAATTTCTATCTCTTTCACTGTCGTTGTTTCATGGGTTTTTCAAAGTAATTTATTTTCATAATGGGGTTTAGCTGCTTTTCACGGCTGTGTTTATGCCGCTTTACACCCACTTGACACACTAACAGAGAGATATCAATACATAGGTTTTAAGATTATTACTAGTCAGATATATTCTTGTGCGGTGAATAGGGCGTGTTGAGTCCAGTTCTCTGAGCAAGGAGTAGGTCTTGTCTATTACATATTGGGTTTATGGAACGGTATCTGAGCTAATTTGATACCCTTGTTTTATGTATCACCCCACCTCACCTTTCCCGTTAAGCAGCCATAGTGTGTTTTCTGCATGTGTGACTCTGTTCTGTTTTGTAATTCAGTTCAAGTGTAACGGTTTTTACATTCCCTCTATCAGTGATACCTTATGAGAAGTGTCCTTTTCTGTGTGACTTATTTCACTTAGAATCGTCGTACCTAAATCCACTCATCATGCTGCTACTAACCTTACGACATTGATTTCATGGCTGAGTGATATTCCATTGTACATAAGGACCACAACTTCTTTATCCATTTTTCTCTTTCCTGGGATATTTAAGGTGGAATGAAGTGGAGGTCCTTGTCAACAGAGCAGCCCTCAACTTTGGGGTGCTTGTGTCTTGCTGATTTTTAATTTTCCCAATTTATACCCCCATGAGTGGAAGTGCCCTATGCTCTCTAAGCTGTGTTTTTTCGATGTTTCAGGACTCACCGTACACTTCTCCAGAGTGGCTGTTGGCAATTTACATCCCGCCCATCAGTGTAGCAAGGCTCCCATTTCTCCATGGCCTGTCCTGCATTTCTGGTTTTGACACTTTTTTCAGCATGGCCCTTTTGACCGATGGGAAGCGAGACTTCTCTGTAGCGCTGATTTGCCTTTCCAGGTTGCTTGGTTGGCCAAAAATGGCCTATGCGTTTTTTCCTGAATATATTCAGGAAAAAACGCATATGCCCTTTTTGGCCAAGGGCATCATTGTCAACGTTTTGCCGCTTTTCATGTGCTTTAAAGGCGATTCGAATCTACCTCCTGAAATCTGTTTCGTGCAATTCTGCCTTGATTTCAAATCCTCTTCTTTGCCTTCCCTCAATATATTTGTGGATGAGAGTTATCATTTATAACTCTGCAGGTTTGTGAATTGCAGTGCCCTGAACCTCCATTTTACAACTCGCTTTTTTGGGAGCTGGCCGCAAAAGCACAGGATGGCTTCAGGCCCTGTTCTGGTTCCGGGGGGCAGGCTGAGCCTGTGGTTAATTCTTCTTCCTGATGGGAAAATAGAGTGACCTGTGCCTGTCCCGACACCAAGAGCTAGTCTCTCGTTGGTTCCCCGTCTTCCCGTTCATCCTCAGGACAAATTGCAACCTGTACGGAACAGGAGGTTAAAGGTGCTGATGCTCCAAGTAGGGAGATTGCTAGTAAAGCGGCTGGAATGGCGAACCCGGGCACAAGGAGATGAGAAATGAGGTGCGTTTTAGAAACCTTTCCCCATCACACGGTGTACCATCTTCTGGGTTTCTCATGCATGTTTTCGATGTAGGAAGATGCCCTTGAACCTGGAGATTTGGGACCCATGCGATGGGTACCACGCAGTATTACTTTAAAGGGTCTGCGTTTGCTCACCCAACCTCACCAAACCTCTCAGCCCCAAGAGTGTCCACCCTTATGTCTCATCCAGCTGTGGGTCTAGATATGGTCAATCCAGGTTGCATCACAGCCCCTGAACTCATTGTGTAAGAATTTCTATCTCTTTCACTGTCGTTGTTTCATGGGTTTTTCAAAGTAATTTATTTTCATAATGGGGTTTAGCTGCTTTTCACGGCTGTGTTTATGCCGCTTTACACCCACTTGACACACTAACAGAGAGATATCAATACATAGGTTTTAAGATTATTACTAGTCAGATATATTCTTGTGCGGTGAATAGGGCGTGTTGAGTCCAGTTCTCTGAGCAAGGAGTAGGTCTTTTCTACTACATATTGGGTTTATGGAACGGTATCTGAGCTAATTTGATACCCTTGTTTTATGTATCACCCCACCTCACCTTTCCCGTTAAGCAGCCATAGTGTGTTTTCTGCATGTGTGACTCTGTTCTGTTTTGTAATTCAGTTCAAGTGTAACGGTTTTTACATTCCCTCTATCAGTGATACCTTATGAGAAGTGTCCTTTTCTGTGTGACTTATTTCACTTAGAATCGTCGTACCTAAATCCACTCATCATGCTGCTACTAACCTTATGACATTGATTTCATGGCTGAGTGATATTCCATTGTACATAAGGACCACAACTTCTTTATCCATTTTTCTCTTTCCTTGGATATTTAAGGTGGAATGAAGTGGAGGTCCTTGTCAACAGAGCAGCCCTAAACTTTGGGGTGCTTGTGTCTTGCTGATTTTTAATTTTCCCAATTTATACCCCCATGAGTGGAAGTGCCCTATGCTCTCTAAGCTGTGTTTTTCAGATGTTTCAGGACACACCGTACACTTCTCCAGAGTGGCTGTTGGCAATTTACATCCCGCCCATCAGTGTAGCAAGGCTCCCATTTCTCCATGGCCTGTCCTGCATTTCTGGTTTTGACACTTTTTTCAGCATGGCCCTTTTGACCGATGGGAAGCGAGACTTCTCTGTAGCGCTGATTTGCCTTTCCAGGTTGCTTGGTTGGCCAAAAAGGGCGTATGCGTTTTTTCCTGAATATATTCAGGAAAAAACGCATACGCCCTTTTTGGCCAAGGGCATCATTGTCAACGTTTTGCCGCTTTTCATGTGCTTTAAAGGCGATTCGTATCTACCTCCTGAAATCTGTTTCGTGCAATTCTGCCTTGATTTCAAATCCTCTTCTTTGCCTTCCCTCAATATATTTGTGGACGAGAGTTATCATTTATAACTCTGCAGGTTTGTGAATTGCAGTGCCCTGAACCTCCATTTTACAACTCGCTTTTTTGGGAGCTGTCCGCAAAAGCGCAGGATGGCTTCAGGCCCTGTTCTGGTTCCGGGGGGCAGGCTGAGCCTGTGGTTAATTCTTCTTCCTGATGGGAAAATAGAGTGACCTGTGCCTGTCCCGACACCAAGAGCTAGTCTCTCGTTGGTTCCCCGTCTTCCCGTTCATCCTCAGGACAAATTGCAACCTGTACGGAACAGGAGGTTAAAGGTGCTGATGCTCCAAGTAGGGAGATTGCTAGTAAAGCGGCTGGAATGGCGAACCCGGGCACAAGGAGATGAGAAATGAGGTGCGTTTTAGAAACCTTTCCCCATCACACGGTGTACCATCTTCTGGGTTTCTCATGCATGTTTTCGATGTAGGAAGATGCCCTTGAACCTGGACATTTGGGACCCATGCGATGGGTACCACGCAGTATTACTTTAAAGGGTCTGCGTTTGCTCACCCAACCTCACCAAACCTCTCAGCCCCAAGAGTGTCCACCCTTATGTCTCATCCAGCTGTGGGTCTAGATATGGTCAATCCAGGTTGCATCACAGCCCCTGAACTCATTGTGTAAGAATTTCTATCTCTTTCACTGTCGTTGTTTCATGGGTTTTTCAAAGTAATTTATTTTCATAATGGGGTTTAGCTGCTTTTCACGGCTGTGTTTATGCCGCTTTACACCCACTTGACACACTAACAGAGAGATATCAATACATAGGTTTTAAGATTATTACTAGTCAGATATATTCTTGTGCGGTGAATAGGGCGTGTTGAGTCCAGTTCTCTGAGCAAGGAGTAGGTCTTTTCTACTACATATTGGGTTTATGGAACGGTATCTGAGCTAATTTGATACCCTTGTTTTATGTATCACCCCACCTCACCTTTCCCGTTAAGCAGCCATAGTCTGTTTTCTGCATGTGTGACTCTGTTCTGTTTTGTAATTCAGTTCAAGTGTAACGGTTTTTACATTCCCTCTAAAAGTGATACCTTTTGAGAAGTGTCCTTTTCTGTGTGACTTATTTCACTTAGAATCGTCGTACCTAAATCCACTCATCATGCTGCTACTAACCTTATGACATTGATTTCATGGCTGAGTGATATTCCATTGTACATAAGGACCACAACTTCTTTATCCATTTTTCTCTTTCCTTGGATATTTAAGGTGGAATGAAGTGGAGGTCCTTGTCAACAGAGCAGCCCTAAACTTTGGGGTGCTTGTGTCTTGCTGATTTTTAATTTTCCCAATTTATACCCCCATGAGTGGAAGTGCCCTATGCTCTCTAAGCTGTGTTTTTCAGATGTTTCAGGACACACCGTACACTTCTCCAGAGTGGCTGTTGGCAATTTACATCCCGCCCATCAGTGTAGCAAGGCTCTCATTTCTCCATGGCCTGTCCTGCATTTCTGGTTTTGACACATTTTTCAGCATGGCCCTTTTGACCGATGGGAAGTGAGACTTCTTTGTGGCGCTGATTTGCCTTTCCAGGTTGCTTGGTTGGCCAAAAAGGGCGTATGCGTTTTTTCCTGAATATATTCAGGCAAAAACGCATACGCCCTTTTTGGCCAAGGGCATCATTGTCAACATTTTGCCGCTTTTCATGTGCTTTAAAGGCGATTCGAATCTACCTCCTGAAATCTGTTTCCTGCAATCCTGCCTTGATTTCAAATCCTCTTCTTTGCCTTCCCTCAATATATTTGTGGAAGAGAGTTATCATTTATAACTCTGCAGGTTTGTGAATTGCAGTGCCCTGAACCTCCATTTTACAACTCGCTTTTTTGGGAGCTGTCCGCAAAAGTGCAGGATGGCTTCAGGCCCTGTTCTGGTTCTGGGGGGCAGGCTGAGCCTGTGGTTAATTCTTTTTCCTGATGGGAAAATAGAGTGACCTGTGCCTGTCCCGACACCAAGAGCTAGTCTCTCGTTGGTTCCCCGTCTTCCCGTTCATCCTCAGGACAAATTGCAACCTGTATGGAACAGGAGGTTAAAGGTGCTGATGCTCCAAGTAGGGAGATTGCTAGTAAAGCGGCTGGAATGGCGAACCCGGGCACAAGGAGATGAGAAATGAGGTGCGTTTTAGAAACCTTTCCCCATCACACGGTGTACTATCTTCTGGGTTTCTCATGCATGTTTTCGATGTAGGAAGATGCCCTTGAAGCTGGAGATTTGGGACCCATGTGATGGGTACCACGCAGTATTACTTTAAAGGGTCTGCGTTTGCTCACCCAACCTCACCAAACCTCTCAGCCCCAAGAGTGTCCACCCTTATGTCTCATCCAGCTGTGGGTCTAGATATGGTCAATCCAGGTTGCATCACAGCCCCTGAACGCATTGTGTAAGAGTTTCTCTCTCTTTCACTGTCGTTGTTACATGGGTTTTTCAAAGTAATTTATTTTCATAATGGGGTTTAGCTGCTTTTCACTGCTGTGTTTATGCCGCTTTACACCCACTTGACACACTAACAGAGATATATCAATACATAGGTTTTAAGTTTATTACTAGTCAGATATATTCTTGTGCGGTGAATAGGGCGTGTTGAGTCCAGTTCTCTGAGCAAGGAGTAGGTCTTGTCTACTACATATTGGGTTTATGGAACGGTATCTGAGCTAATTTGATACCCTTGTTTTATGTATCACCCCACCTCACCTTTCCCGTTAAGCAGCCATAGTGTGTTTTCTGCATGTGTGACTCTGTTCTGTTTTGTAATTCAGTTCAAGTGTAACGGTTTTTACATTCCCTCTATCAGTGATACCTTATGAGAAGTGTCCTTTTCTGTGTGACTTATTTCACTTAGAATCGTCGTACCTAAATCCACTCATCATGCTGCTACTAACCTTATGACATTGATTTCATGGCTGAGTGATATTCCATTGTACATAAGGACCACAACTTCTTTATCCATTTTTCTCTTTCCTGGGATATTTAAGGTGGAATGAAGTGGAGGTCCTTGTCAACAGAGCAGCCCTCAACTTTGGGGTGCTTGTGTCTTGCTGATTTTTAATTTTCCCAATTTATACCCCCATGATTGGAAGTGCCCTATGCTCTCTAAGCTGTGTTTTTCAGATGTTTCAGGACACACCGTACACTTCTCCAGAGTGGCTGTTGGCAATTTACATCCCGCCCATCAGTGTAGCAAGGCTCCCATTTCTCCATGGCCTGTCCTGCATTTCTGGTTTTGACACTTTTTTCAGCATGGCCCTTTTGACCGATGGGAAGCGAGACTTCTCTGTAGCGCTGATTTGCCTTTCCAGGTTGCTTGGTTGGCCAAAAAGGGCGTATGCGTTTTTTCCTGAATATATTCAGGAAAAAACGCATACGCCCTTTTTGGCCAAGGGCATCATTGTCAACGTTTTGCCGCTTTTCATGTGCTTTAAAGGCGATTCGTATCTACCTCCTGAAATCTGTTTCGTGCAATTCTGTCTTGATTTCAAATCCTCTTCTTTGCCTTCCCTCAATATATTTGTGGACGAGAGTTATCATTTATAACTCTGCAGGTTTGTGAATTGCAGTGCCCTGAACCTCCATTTTACAACTCGCTTTTTTGGGAGCTGGCCGCAAAAGCGCAGGATGGCTTCAGGCCCTGTTCTGGTTCCGGGGGGCAGGGTGAGCCTGTGGTTAATTCTTCTTCCTGATGGGAAAATAGAGTGACCTGTGCCTGTCCCGACACCAAGAGCTAGTCTCTCGTTGGTTCCCCGTCTTCCCGTTCATCCTCAGGACAAATTGCAACCTGTACGGAACAGGAGGTTAAAGGTGCTGATGCTCCAAGTAGGGAGATTGCTAGTAAAGCGGCTGGAATGGCGAACCCGGGCACAAGGAGATGAGAAATGAGGTGCGTTTTAGAAACCTTTCCCCATCACACGGTGTACCATCTTCTGGGTTTCTCATGCATGTTTTCGATGTAGGAAGATGCCCTTGAACCTGGACATTTGGGACCCATGCGATGGGTACCACGCAGTATTACTTTAAAGGGTCTGCGTTTGCTCACCCAACCTCACCAAACCTCTCAGCCCCAAGAGTGTCCACCCTTATGTCTCATCCAGCTGTGGGTCTAGATATGGTCAATCCAGGTTGCATCACAGCCCCTGAACTCATTGTGTAAGAATTTCTATCTCTTTCACTGTCGTTGTTTCATGGGTTTTTCAAAGTAATTTATTTTCATAATGGGGTTTAGCTGCTTTTCACGGCTGTGTTTATGCCGCTTTACACCCACTTGACACACTAACAGAGAGATATCAATACATAGGTTTTAAGATTATTACTAGTCAGATATATTCTTGTGCGGTGAATAGGGCGTGTTGAGTCCAGTTCTCTGAGCAAGGAGTAGGTCTTGTCTATTACATATTGGGTTTATGGAACGGTATCTGAGCTAATTTGATACCCTTGTTTTATGTATCACCCCACCTCACCTTTCCCGTTAAGCAGCCATAGTGTGTTTTCTGCATGTGTGACTCTGTTCTGTTTTGTAATTCAGTTCAAGTGTAACGGTTTTTACATTCCCTCTATCAGTGATACCTTATGAGAAGTGTCCTTTTCTGTGTGACTTATTTCACTTAGAATCGTCGTACCTAAATCCACTCATCATGCTGCTACTAACCTTACGACATTGATTTCATGGCTGAGTGATATTCCATTGTACATAAGGACCACAACTTCTTTATCCATTTTTCTCTTTCCTGGGATATTTAAGGTGGAATGAAGTGGAGGTCCTGGTCAACAGAGCAGCCCTCAACTTTGGGGTGCTTGTGTCTTGCTGATTTTTAATTTTCCCAATTTATACCCCCATGAGTGGAAGTGCCCTATGCTCTCTAAGCTGTGTTTTTTCGATGTTTCAGGACTCACCGTACACTTCTCCAGAGTGGCTGTTGGCAATTTACATCCCGCCCATCAGTGTAGCAAGGCTCCCATTTCTCCATGGCCTGTCCTGCATTTCTGGTTTTGACACTTTTTTCAGCATGGCCCTTTTGACCGATGGGAAGCGAGACTTCTCTGTAGCGCTGATTTGCCTTTCCAGGTTGCTTGGTTGGCCAAAAAGGGCCTATGCGTTTTTTCCTGAATATATTCAGGAAAAAACGCATAGGCCCTTTTTGGCCAAGGGCATCATTGTCAACGTTTTGCCGCTTTTCATGTGCTTTAAAGGCGATTCGAATCTACCTCCTGAAATCTGTTTCGTGCAATTCTGCCTTGATTTCAAATCCTCTTCTTTGCCTTCCCTCAATATATTTGTGGATGAGAGTTATCATTTATAACTCTGCAGGTTTGTGAATTGCAGTGCCCTGAACCTCCATTTTACAACTCGCTTTTTTGGGAGCTGGCCGCAAAAGCACAGGATGGCTTCAGGCCCTGTTCTGGTTCCGGGGGGCAGGCTGAGCCTGTGGTTAATTCTTCTTCCTGATGGGAAAATAGAGTGACCTGTGCCTGTCCCGACACCAAGAGCTAGTCTCTCGTTGGTTCCCCGTCTTCCCGTTCATCCTCAGGACAAATTGCAACCTGTACGGAACAGGAGGTTAAAGGTGCTGATGCTCCAAGTAGGGAGATTGCTAGTAAAGCGGCTGGAATGGCGAACCCGGGCACAAGGAGATGAGAAATGAGGTGCGTTTTAGAAACCTTTCCCCATCACACGGTGTACCATCTTCTGGGTTTCTCATGCATGTTTTCGATGTAGGAAGATGCCCTTGAACCTGGAGATTTGGGACCCATGCGATGGGTACCACGCAGTATTACTTTAAAGGGTCTGCGTTTGCTCACCCAACCTCACCAAACCTCTCAGCCCCAAGAGTGTCCACCCTTATGTCTCATCCAGCTGTGGGTCTAGATATGGTCAATCCAGGTTGCATCACAGCCCCTGAACTCATTGTGTAAGAATTTCTATCTCTTTCACTGTCGTTGTTTCATGGGTTTTTCAAAGTAATTTATTTTCATAATGGGGTTTAGCTGCTTTTCACGGCTGTGTTTATGCCGCTTTACACCCACTTGACACACTAACAGAGAGATATCAATACATAGGTTTTAAGATTATTACTAGTCAGATATATTCTTGTGCGGTGAATAGGGCGTGTTGAGTCCAGTTCTCTGAGCAAGGAGTAGGTCTTTTCTACTACATATTGGGTTTATGGAACGGTATCTGAGCTAATTTGATACCCTTGTTTTATGTATCACCCCACCTCACCTTTCCCGTTAAGCAGCCATAGTGTGTTTTCTGCATGTGTGACTCTGTTCTGTTTTGTAATTCAGTTCAAGTGTAACGGTTTTTACATTCCCTCTATCAGTGATACCTTATGAGAAGTGTCCTTTTCTGTGTGACTTATTTCACTTAGAATCGTCGTACCTAAATCCACTCATCATGCTGCTACTAACCTTATGACATTGATTTCATGGCTGAGTGATATTCCATTGTACATAAGGACCACAACTTCTTTATCCATTTTTCTCTTTCCTTGGATATTTAAGGTGGAATGAAGTGGAGGTCCTTGTCAACAGAGCAGCCCTAAACTTTGGGGTGCTTGTGTCTTGCTGATTTTTAATTTTCCCAATTTATACCCCCATGAGTGGAAGTGCCCTATGCTCTCTAAGCTGTGTTTTTCAGATGTTTCAGGACACACCGTACACTTCTCCAGAGTGGCTGTTGGCAATTTACATCCCGCCCATCAGTGTAGCAAGGCTCTCATTTCTCCATGGCCTGTCCTGCATTTCTGGTTTTGACACTTTTTTCAGCATGGCCCTTTTGACCGATGGGAAGCGAGACTTCTTTGTAGCGCTGATTTGCCTTTCCAGGTGGCTTGGTTGGCCAAAAAGGGCGTATGCGTTTTTTCCTGAATATATTCAGGAAAAAACGCATACGCCCTTTTTGGCCAAGGGCATCATTGTCAACATTTTGCCGCTTTTCATGTGCTTTAAAGGCGATTCGAATCTACCTCCTGAAATCTGTTTCCTGCAATTCTGCCTTGATTTAAAATCCTCTTCTTTGCCTTCCCTCAATATATTTGTGGACGAGAGTTATCATTTATAACTCTGCAGGTTTGTGAATTGCAGTGCCCTGAACCTCCATTTTACAACTCGCTTTTTTGGGTGCTGGCCGCAAAAGTGCAGGATGGCTTCAGGCCCTGTTCTGGTTCCGGGGGGCAGGCTGAGCATGTGGTTAATTCTTCTTCCTGATGGGAAAATAGAGTGACCTGTGCCTGTCCCGACACCAAGAGCTAGTCTCTCGTTGGTTCCCCGTCTTCCCGTTCATCCTCAGGACAAATTGCAACCTGTACGGAACAGGAGGTTAAAGGTGCTGATGCTCCAAGTAGGGAGATTGCTAGTAAATCGGCTGGAATGGCGAACCCGGGCACAAGGAGATGAGAAATGAGGTGCGTTTTAGAAACCTTTCCCCATCACACGGTGTACCATCTTCTGGGTTTCTCATGCATGTTTTCGATGTAGGAAGATGCCCTTGAACCTGGAGATTTGGGACCCATGCGATGGGTACCACGCAGTATTACTTTAAAGGGTCTGCGTTTGCTCACCCAACCTCACCAAACCTCTCAGCCCCAAGAGTGTCCACCCTTATGTCTCATCCAGCTGTGGGTCTAGATATGGTCAATCCAGGTTGCATCACAGCCCCTGAACTCATTGTGTAAGAATTTCTATCTCTTTCACTGTCGTTGTTTCATGGGTTTTTCAAAGTAATTTATTTTCATAATGGGGTTTAGCTGCTTTTCACTGCTGTGTTTATGCCGCTTTACACCCACTTGACACACTAACAGAGAGATATCAATACATAGGTTTTAAGATTATTACTAGTCAGATATATTCTTGTGCGGTGAATAGGGCGTGTTGAGTCCAGTTCTCTGAGAAAGGAGTAGGTCTTGTCTACTACATATTGGGTTTCTGGAACGGTATCTGAGCTAATTTGATACCCTTGTTTTATGTATCACCCCACCTCACCTTTCCCGTTAAGCAGCCATAGTGTGTTTTCTGCATGTGTGACTCTGTTCTGTTTTGTAATTCAGTTCAAGTGTAACGGTTTTTACATTCCCTCTATCAGTGATACCTTATGAGAAGTGTCCTTTTCTGTGTGACTTATTTCACTTAGAATCGTCGTACCTAAATCCACTCATCATGCTGCTACTAACCTTATGACATTGATTTCATGGCTGAGTGATATTCCATTGTACATAAGGACCACAACTTCTTTATCCATTTTTCTCTTTCCTGGGATATTTAAGGTGGAATGAAGTGGAGGTCCTTGTCAACAGAGCAGCCCTCAACTTTGGGGTGCTTGTGTCTTGCTGATTTTTAATTTTCCCAATTTATACCCCCATGATTGGAAGTGCCCTATGCTCTCTAAGCTGTGTTTTTCAGATGTTTCAGGACACACCGTACACTTCTCCAGAGTGGCTGTTGGCAATTTACATCCCGCCCATCAGTGTAGCAAGGCTCCCATTTCTCCATGGCCTGTCCTGCATTTCTGGTTTTGACACTTTTTTCAGCATGGCCCTTTTGACCGATGGGAAGCGAGACTTCTCTGTAGCGCTGATTTGCCTTTCCAGGTTGCTTGGTTGGCCAAAAAGGGCGTATGCGTTTTTTCCTGAATATATTCAGGAAAAAACGCATACGCCTTTTTTGGCCAAGGGCATCATTGTCAACGTTTTGCCGCTTTTCATGTGCTTTAAAGGCGATTCGAATCTACCTCCTGAAATCTGTTTCGTGCAATTCTGCCTTGATTTCAAATCCTCTTCTTTGCCTTCCCTCAATATATTTGTGGATGAGAGTTATCATTTATAACTCTGCAGGTTTGTGAATTGCAGTGCCCTGAACCTCCATTTTACAACTCGCTTTTTTGGGAGCTGGCCGCAAAAGCACAGGATGGCTTCAGGCCCTGTTCTGGTTCCGGGGGGCAGGCTGAGCCTGTGGTTAATTCTTCTTCCTGATGGGAAAATAGAGTGACCTGTGCCTGTCCCGACACCAAGAGCTAGTCTCTCGTTGGTTCCCCGTCTTCCCGTTCATCCTCAGGACAAATTGCAACCTGTACGGAACAGGAGGTTAAAGGTGCTGATGCTCCAAGTAGGGAGATTGCTAGTAAAGCGGCTGGAATGGCGAACCCGGGCACAAGGAGATGAGAAATGAGGTGCGTTTTAGAAACCTTTCCCCATCACACGGTGTACCATCTTCTGGGTTTCTCATGCATGTTTTCGATGTAGGAAGATGCCCTTGAAGCTGGAGATTTGGGACCCATGCGATGGGTACCACGCAGTATTACTTTAAAGGGTCTGCGTTTGCTCACCCAACCTCACCAAACCTCTCAGCCCCAAGAGTGTCCACCCTTATGTCTCATCCAGCTGTGGGTCTAGATATGGTCAATCCAGGTTGCATCACAGCCCCTGAACTCATTGTGTAAGAATTTCTATCTCTTTCACTGTCGTTGTTTCATGGGTTTTTCAAAGTAATTTATTTTCATAATGGGGTTTAGCTGCTTTTCACGGCTGTGTTTATGCCGCTTTACACCCACTTGACACACTAACAGAGAGATATCAATACATAGGTTTTAAGATTATTACTAGTCAGATATATTCTTGTGCGGTGAATAGGGCGTGTTGAGTCCAGTTCTCTGAGCAAGGAGTAGGTCTTTTCTACTACATATTGGGTTTATGGAACGGTATCTGAGCTAATTTGATACCCTTGTTTTATGTATCACCCCACCTCACCTTTCCCGTTAAGCAGCCATAGTGTGTTTTCTGCATGTGTGACTCTGTTCTGTTTTGTAATTCAGTTCAAGTGTAACGGTTTTTACATTCCCTCTATCAGTGATACCTTATGAGAAGTGTCCTTTTCTGTGTGACTTATTTCACTTAGAATCGTCGTACCTAAATCCACTCATCATGCTGCTACTAACCTTATGACATTGATTTCATGGCTGAGTGATATTCCATTGTACATAAGGACCACAACTTCTTTATCCATTTTTCTCTTTCCTTGGATATTTAAGGTGGAATGAAGTGGAGGTCCTTGTCAACAGAGCAGCCCTAAACTTTGGGGTGCTTGTGTCTTGCTGATTTTTAATTTTCCCAATTTATACCCCCATGAGTGGAAGTGCCCTATGCTCTCTAAGCTGTGTTTTTCAGATGTTTCAGGACACACCGTACACTTCTCCAGAGTGGCTGTTGGCAATTTACATCCCGCCCATCAGTGTAGCAAGGCTCTCATTTCTCCATGGCCTGTCCTGCATTTCTGGTTTTGACACATTTTTCAGCATGGCCCTTTTGACCGATGGGAAGTGAGACTTCTTTGTAGCGCTGATTTGCCTTTCCAGGTTGCTTGGTTGGCCAAAAAGGGCGTATGCGTTTTTTCCTGAATATATTCAGGAAAAAACGCATACGCCCTTTTTGGCCAAGGGCATCATTGTCAACATTTTGCCGCTTTTCATGTGCTTTAAAGGTGATTCGAATCTACCTCCTGAAATCTGTTTCCTGCAATTCTGCCTTGATTTAAAATCCTCTTCTTTGCCTTCCCTCAATATATTTGTGGACGAGAGTTATCATTTATAACTCTGCAGGTTTGTGAATTGCAGTGCCCTGAACCTCCATTTTACAACTCGCTTTTTTGGGAGCTGGCCGCAAAAGTGCAGGATGGCTTCAGGCCCTGTTCTGGTTCCGGGGGGCAGGCTGAGCATGTGGTTAATTCTTCTTCCTGATGGGAAAATAGAGTGACCTGTGCCTGTCCCGACACCAAGAGCTAGTCTCTCGTTGGTTCCCCGTCTTCCCGTTCATCCTCAGGACAAATTGCAACCTGTACGGAACAGGAGGTTAAAGGTGCTGATGCTCCAAGTAGGGAGATTGCTAGTAAAGCGGCTGGAATGGCGAACCCGGGCACAAGGAGATGAGAAATGAGGTGCGTTTTAGAAACCTTTCCCCATCACACGGTGTACCATCTTCTGGGTTTCTCATGCATGTTTTCGATGTAGGAAGATGCCCTTGAACCTGGAGATTTGGGACCCATGCGATGGGTACCACGCAGTATTACTTTAAAGGGTCTGCGTTTGCTCACCCAACCTCACCAAACCTCTCAGCCCCAAGAGTGTCCACCCTTATGTCTCATCCAGCTGTGGGTCTAGATATGGTCAATCCAGGTTGCATCACAGCCCCTGAACTCATTGTGTAAGAATTTCTATCTCTTTCACTGTCGTTGTTTCATGGGTTTTTCAAAGTAATTTATTTTCATAATGGGGTTTAGCTGCTTTTCACGGCTGTGTTTATGCCGCTTTACACCCACTTGACACACTAACAGAGAGATATCAATACATAGGTTTTAAGATTATTACTAGTCAGATATATTCTTGTGCGGTGAATAGGGCGTGTTGAGTCCAGTTCTCTGAGCAAGGAGTAGGTCTTTTCTACTACATATTGGGTTTATGGAACGGTATCTGAGCTAATTTGATACCCTTGTTTTATGTATCACCCCACCTCACCTTTCCCGTTAAGCAGCCATAGTGTGTTTTCTGCATGTGTGACTCTGTTCTGTTTTGTAATTCAGTTCAAGTGTAACGGTTTTTACATTCCCTCTATCAGTGATACCTTATGAGAAGTGTCCTTTTCTGTGTGACTTATTTCACTTAGAATCGTCGTACCTAAATCCACTCATCATGCTGCTACTAACCTTATGACATTGATTTCATGGCTGAGTGATATTCCATTGTACATAAGGACCACAACTTCTTTATCCATTTTTCTCTTTCCTTGGATATTTAAGGTGGAATGAAGTGGAGGTCCTTGTCAACAGAGCAGCCCTAAACTTTGGGGTGCTTGTGTCTTGCTGATTTTTAATTTTCCCAATTTATACCCCCATGAGTGGAAGTGCCCTATGCTCTCTAAGCTGTGTTTTTCAGATGTTTCAGGACACACCGTACACTTCTCCAGAGTGGCTGTTGGCAATTTACATCCCGCCCATCAGTGTAGCAAGGCTCCCATTTCTCCATGGCCTGTCCTGCATTTCTGGTTTTGACACTTTTTTCAGCATGGCCCTTTTGACCGATGGGAAGCGAGACTTCTCTGTAGCGCTGATTTGCCTTTCCAGGTTGCTTGGTTGGCCAAAAAGGGCGTATGCGTTTTTTCCTGAATATATTCAGGAAAAAACGCATACGCCCTTTTTGGCCAAGGGCATCATTGTCAACGTTTTGCCGCTTTTCATGTGCTTTAAAGGCGATTCGTATCTACCTCCTGAAATCTGTTTCGTGCAATTCTGCCTTGATTTCAAATCCTCTTCTTTGCCTTCCCTCAATATATTTGTGGACGAGAGTTATCATTTATAACTCTGCAGGTTTGTGAATTGCAGTGCCCTGAACCTCCATTTTACAACTCGCTTTTTTGGGAGCTGTCCGCAAAAGCGCAGGATGGCTTCAGGCCCTGTTCTGGTTCCGGGGGGCAGGCTGAGCCTGTGGTTAATTCTTCTTCCTGATGGGAAAATAGAGTGACCTGTGCCTGTCCCGACACCAAGAGCTAGTCTCTCGTTGGTTCCCCGTCTTCCCGTTCATCCTCAGGACAAATTGCAACCTGTACGGAACAGGAGGTTAAAGGTGCTGATGCTCCAAGTAGGGAGATTGCTAGTAAAGCGGCTGGAATGGCGAACCCGGGCACAAGGAGATGAGAAATGAGGTGCGTTTTAGAAACCTTTCCCCATCACACGGTGTACCATCTTCTGGGTTTCTCATGCATGTTTTCGATGTAGGAAGATGCCCTTGAACCTGGACATTTGGGACCCATGCGATGGGTACCACGCAGTATTACTTTAAAGGGTCTGCGTTTGCTCACCCAACCTCACCAAACCTCTCAGCCCCAAGAGTGTCCACCCTTATGTCTCATCCAGCTGTGGGTCTAGATATGGTCAATCCAGGTTGCATCACAGCCCCTGAACTCATTGTGTAAGAATTTCTATCTCTTTCACTGTCGTTGTTTCATGGGTTTTTCAAAGTAATTTATTTTCATAATGGGGTTTAGCTGCTTTTCACGGCTGTGTTTATGCCGCTTTACACCCACTTGACACACTAACAGAGAGATATCAATACATAGGTTTTAAGATTATTACTAGTCAGATATATTCTTGTGCGGTGAATAGGGCGTGTTGAGTCCAGTTCTCTGAGCAAGGAGTAGGTCTTTTCTACTACATATTGGGTTTATGGAACGGTATCTGAGCTAATTTGATACCCTTGTTTTATGTATCACCCCACCTCACCTTTCCCGTTAAGCAGCCATAGTCTGTTTTCTGCATGTGTGACTCTGTTCTGTTTTGTAATTCAGTTCAAGTGTAACGGTTTTTACATTCCCTCTAAAAGTGATACCTTTTGAGAAGTGTCCTTTTCTGTGTGACTTATTTCACTTAGAATCGTCGTACCTAAATCCACTCATCATGCTGCTACTAACCTTATGACATTGATTTCATGGCTGAGTGATATTCCATTGTACATAAGGACCACAACTTCTTTATCCATTTTT
Source organism: Balaenoptera borealis (assembly GCF_965194805.1). NCBI lineage: Eukaryota > Metazoa > Chordata > Mammalia > Artiodactyla > Balaenopteridae > Balaenoptera > Balaenoptera borealis. The sequence continues at coordinate 138,703 of NW_028123969.1, read as the reverse complement.
CTCTTTCCTTGGATATTTAAGGTGGAATGAAGTGGAGGTCCTTGTCAACAGAGCAGCCCTAAACTTTGGGGTGCTTGTGTCTTGCTGATTTTTAATTTTCCCAATTTATACCCCCATGAGTGGAAGTGCCCTATGCTCTCTAAGCTGTGTTTTTCAGATGTTTCAGGACACACCGTACACTTCTCCAGAGTGGCTGTTGGCAATTTACATCCCGCCCATCAGTGTAGCAAGGCTCTCATTTCTCCATGGCCTGTCCTGCATTTCTGGTTTTGACACATTTTTCAGCATGGCCCTTTTGACCGATGGGAAGTGAGACTTCTTTGTGGCGCTGATTTGCCTTTCCAGGTTGCTTGGTTGGCCAAAAAGGGCGTATGCGTTTTTTCCTGAATATATTCAGGCAAAAACGCATACGCCCTTTTTGGCCAAGGGCATCATTGTCAACATTTTGCCGCTTTTCATGTGCTTTAAAGGCGATTCGAATCTACCTCCTGAAATCTGTTTCCTGCAATCCTGCCTTGATTTCAAATCCTCTTCTTTGCCTTCCCTCAATATATTTGTGGAAGAGAGTTATCATTTATAACTCTGCAGGTTTGTGAATTGCAGTGCCCTGAACCTCCATTTTACAACTCGCTTTTTTGGGAGCTGTCCGCAAAAGTGCAGGATGGCTTCAGGCCCTGTTCTGGTTCTGGGGGGCAGGCTGAGCCTGTGGTTAATTCTTTTTCCTGATGGGAAAATAGAGTGACCTGTGCCTGTCCCGACACCAAGAGCTAGTCTCTCGTTGGTTCCCCGTCTTCCCGTTCATCCTCAGGACAAATTGCAACCTGTATGGAACAGGAGGTTAAAGGTGCTGATGCTCCAAGTAGGGAGATTGCTAGTAAAGCGGCTGGAATGGCGAACCCGGGCACAAGGAGATGAGAAATGAGGTGCGTTTTAGAAACCTTTCCCCATCACACGGTGTACTATCTTCTGGGTTTCTCATGCATGTTTTCGATGTAGGAAGATGCCCTTGAAGCTGGAGATTTGGGACCCATGTGATGGGTACCACGCAGTATTACTTTAAAGGGTCTGCGTTTGCTCACCCAACCTCACCAAACCTCTCAGCCCCAAGAGTGTCCACCCTTATGTCTCATCCAGCTGTGGGTCTAGATATGGTCAATCCAGGTTGCATCACAGCCCCTGAACGCATTGTGTAAGAGTTTCTCTCTCTTTCACTGTCGTTGTTACATGGGTTTTTCAAAGTAATTTATTTTCATAATGGGGTTTAGCTGCTTTTCACTGCTGTGTTTATGCCGCTTTACACCCACTTGACACACTAACAGAGATATATCAATACATAGGTTTTAAGTTTATTACTAGTCAGATATATTCTTGTGCGGTGAATAGGGCGTGTTGAGTCCAGTTCTCTGAGCAAGGAGTAGGTCTTGTCTACTACATATTGGGTTTATGGAACGGTATCTGAGCTAATTTGATACCCTTGTTTTATGTATCACCCCACCTCACCTTTCCCGTTAAGCAGCCATAGTGTGTTTTCTGCATGTGTGACTCTGTTCTGTTTTGTAATTCAGTTCAAGTGTAACGGTTTTTACATTCCCTCTATCAGTGATACCTTATGAGAAGTGTCCTTTTCTGTGTGACTTATTTCACTTAGAATCGTCGTACCTAAATCCACTCATCATGCTGCTACTAACCTTATGACATTGATTTCATGGCTGAGTGATATTCCATTGTACATAAGGACCACAACTTCTTTATCCATTTTTCTCTTTCCTGGGATATTTAAGGTGGAATGAAGTGGAGGTCCTTGTCAACAGAGCAGCCCTCAACTTTGGGGTGCTTGTGTCTTGCTGATTTTTAATTTTCCCAATTTATACCCCCATGATTGGAAGTGCCCTATGCTCTCTAAGCTGTGTTTTTCAGATGTTTCAGGACACACCGTACACTTCTCCAGAGTGGCTGTTGGCAATTTACATCCCGCCCATCAGTGTAGCAAGGCTCCCATTTCTCCATGGCCTGTCCTGCATTTCTGGTTTTGACACTTTTTTCAGCATGGCCCTTTTGACCGATGGGAAGCGAGACTTCTCTGTAGCGCTGATTTGCCTTTCCAGGTTGCTTGGTTGGCCAAAAAGGGCGTATGCGTTTTTTCCTGAATATATTCAGGAAAAAACGCATACGCCCTTTTTGGCCAAGGGCATCATTGTCAACGTTTTGCCGCTTTTCATGTGCTTTAAAGGCGATTCGTATCTACCTCCTGAAATCTGTTTCGTGCAATTCTGTCTTGATTTCAAATCCTCTTCTTTGCCTTCCCTCAATATATTTGTGGACGAGAGTTATCATTTATAACTCTGCAGGTTTGTGAATTGCAGTGCCCTGAACCTCCATTTTACAACTCGCTTTTTTGGGAGCTGGCCGCAAAAGCGCAGGATGGCTTCAGGCCCTGTTCTGGTTCCGGGGGGCAGGGTGAGCCTGTGGTTAATTCTTCTTCCTGATGGGAAAATAGAGTGACCTGTGCCTGTCCCGACACCAAGAGCTAGTCTCTCGTTGGTTCCCCGTCTTCCCGTTCATCCTCAGGACAAATTGCAACCTGTACGGAACAGGAGGTTAAAGGTGCTGATGCTCCAAGTAGGGAGATTGCTAGTAAAGCGGCTGGAATGGCGAACCCGGGCACAAGGAGATGAGAAATGAGGTGCGTTTTAGAAACCTTTCCCCATCACACGGTGTACCATCTTCTGGGTTTCTCATGCATGTTTTCGATGTAGGAAGATGCCCTTGAACCTGGACATTTGGGACCCATGCGATGGGTACCACGCAGTATTACTTTAAAGGGTCTGCGTTTGCTCACCCAACCTCACCAAACCTCTCAGCCCCAAGAGTGTCCACCCTTATGTCTCATCCAGCTGTGGGTCTAGATATGGTCAATCCAGGTTGCATCACAGCCCCTGAACTCATTGTGTAAGAATTTCTATCTCTTTCACTGTCGTTGTTTCATGGGTTTTTCAAAGTAATTTATTTTCATAATGGGGTTTAGCTGCTTTTCACGGCTGTGTTTATGCCGCTTTACACCCACTTGACACACTAACAGAGAGATATCAATACATAGGTTTTAAGATTATTACTAGTCAGATATATTCTTGTGCGGTGAATAGGGCGTGTTGAGTCCAGTTCTCTGAGCAAGGAGTAGGTCTTGTCTATTACATATTGGGTTTATGGAACGGTATCTGAGCTAATTTGATACCCTTGTTTTATGTATCACCCCACCTCACCTTTCCCGTTAAGCAGCCATAGTGTGTTTTCTGCATGTGTGACTCTGTTCTGTTTTGTAATTCAGTTCAAGTGTAACGGTTTTTACATTCCCTCTATCAGTGATACCTTATGAGAAGTGTCCTTTTCTGTGTGACTTATTTCACTTAGAATCGTCGTACCTAAATCCACTCATCATGCTGCTACTAACCTTACGACATTGATTTCATGGCTGAGTGATATTCCATTGTACATAAGGACCACAACTTCTTTATCCATTTTTCTCTTTCCTGGGATATTTAAGGTGGAATGAAGTGGAGGTCCTGGTCAACAGAGCAGCCCTCAACTTTGGGGTGCTTGTGTCTTGCTGATTTTTAATTTTCCCAATTTATACCCCCATGAGTGGAAGTGCCCTATGCTCTCTAAGCTGTGTTTTTTCGATGTTTCAGGACTCACCGTACACTTCTCCAGAGTGGCTGTTGGCAATTTACATCCCGCCCATCAGTGTAGCAAGGCTCCCATTTCTCCATGGCCTGTCCTGCATTTCTGGTTTTGACACTTTTTTCAGCATGGCCCTTTTGACCGATGGGAAGCGAGACTTCTCTGTAGCGCTGATTTGCCTTTCCAGGTTGCTTGGTTGGCCAAAAAGGGCCTATGCGTTTTTTCCTGAATATATTCAGGAAAAAACGCATAGGCCCTTTTTGGCCAAGGGCATCATTGTCAACGTTTTGCCGCTTTTCATGTGCTTTAAAGGCGATTCGAATCTACCTCCTGAAATCTGTTTCGTGCAATTCTGCCTTGATTTCAAATCCTCTTCTTTGCCTTCCCTCAATATATTTGTGGATGAGAGTTATCATTTATAACTCTGCAGGTTTGTGAATTGCAGTGCCCTGAACCTCCATTTTACAACTCGCTTTTTTGGGAGCTGGCCGCAAAAGCACAGGATGGCTTCAGGCCCTGTTCTGGTTCCGGGGGGCAGGCTGAGCCTGTGGTTAATTCTTCTTCCTGATGGGAAAATAGAGTGACCTGTGCCTGTCCCGACACCAAGAGCTAGTCTCTCGTTGGTTCCCCGTCTTCCCGTTCATCCTCAGGACAAATTGCAACCTGTACGGAACAGGAGGTTAAAGGTGCTGATGCTCCAAGTAGGGAGATTGCTAGTAAAGCGGCTGGAATGGCGAACCCGGGCACAAGGAGATGAGAAATGAGGTGCGTTTTAGAAACCTTTCCCCATCACACGGTGTACCATCTTCTGGGTTTCTCATGCATGTTTTCGATGTAGGAAGATGCCCTTGAACCTGGAGATTTGGGACCCATGCGATGGGTACCACGCAGTATTACTTTAAAGGGTCTGCGTTTGCTCACCCAACCTCACCAAACCTCTCAGCCCCAAGAGTGTCCACCCTTATGTCTCATCCAGCTGTGGGTCTAGATATGGTCAATCCAGGTTGCATCACAGCCCCTGAACTCATTGTGTAAGAATTTCTATCTCTTTCACTGTCGTTGTTTCATGGGTTTTTCAAAGTAATTTATTTTCATAATGGGGTTTAGCTGCTTTTCACGGCTGTGTTTATGCCGCTTTACACCCACTTGACACACTAACAGAGAGATATCAATACATAGGTTTTAAGATTATTACTAGTCAGATATATTCTTGTGCGGTGAATAGGGCGTGTTGAGTCCAGTTCTCTGAGCAAGGAGTAGGTCTTTTCTACTACATATTGGGTTTATGGAACGGTATCTGAGCTAATTTGATACCCTTGTTTTATGTATCACCCCACCTCACCTTTCCCGTTAAGCAGCCATAGTGTGTTTTCTGCATGTGTGACTCTGTTCTGTTTTGTAATTCAGTTCAAGTGTAACGGTTTTTACATTCCCTCTATCAGTGATACCTTATGAGAAGTGTCCTTTTCTGTGTGACTTATTTCACTTAGAATCGTCGTACCTAAATCCACTCATCATGCTGCTACTAACCTTATGACATTGATTTCATGGCTGAGTGATATTCCATTGTACATAAGGACCACAACTTCTTTATCCATTTTTCTCTTTCCTTGGATATTTAAGGTGGAATGAAGTGGAGGTCCTTGTCAACAGAGCAGCCCTAAACTTTGGGGTGCTTGTGTCTTGCTGATTTTTAATTTTCCCAATTTATACCCCCATGAGTGGAAGTGCCCTATGCTCTCTAAGCTGTGTTTTTCAGATGTTTCAGGACACACCGTACACTTCTCCAGAGTGGCTGTTGGCAATTTACATCCCGCCCATCAGTGTAGCAAGGCTCTCATTTCTCCATGGCCTGTCCTGCATTTCTGGTTTTGACACTTTTTTCAGCATGGCCCTTTTGACCGATGGGAAGCGAGACTTCTTTGTAGCGCTGATTTGCCTTTCCAGGTGGCTTGGTTGGCCAAAAAGGGCGTATGCGTTTTTTCCTGAATATATTCAGGAAAAAACGCATACGCCCTTTTTGGCCAAGGGCATCATTGTCAACATTTTGCCGCTTTTCATGTGCTTTAAAGGCGATTCGAATCTACCTCCTGAAATCTGTTTCCTGCAATTCTGCCTTGATTTAAAATCCTCTTCTTTGCCTTCCCTCAATATATTTGTGGACGAGAGTTATCATTTATAACTCTGCAGGTTTGTGAATTGCAGTGCCCTGAACCTCCATTTTACAACTCGCTTTTTTGGGTGCTGGCCGCAAAAGTGCAGGATGGCTTCAGGCCCTGTTCTGGTTCCGGGGGGCAGGCTGAGCATGTGGTTAATTCTTCTTCCTGATGGGAAAATAGAGTGACCTGTGCCTGTCCCGACACCAAGAGCTAGTCTCTCGTTGGTTCCCCGTCTTCCCGTTCATCCTCAGGACAAATTGCAACCTGTACGGAACAGGAGGTTAAAGGTGCTGATGCTCCAAGTAGGGAGATTGCTAGTAAATCGGCTGGAATGGCGAACCCGGGCACAAGGAGATGAGAAATGAGGTGCGTTTTAGAAACCTTTCCCCATCACACGGTGTACCATCTTCTGGGTTTCTCATGCATGTTTTCGATGTAGGAAGATGCCCTTGAACCTGGAGATTTGGGACCCATGCGATGGGTACCACGCAGTATTACTTTAAAGGGTCTGCGTTTGCTCACCCAACCTCACCAAACCTCTCAGCCCCAAGAGTGTCCACCCTTATGTCTCATCCAGCTGTGGGTCTAGATATGGTCAATCCAGGTTGCATCACAGCCCCTGAACTCATTGTGTAAGAATTTCTATCTCTTTCACTGTCGTTGTTTCATGGGTTTTTCAAAGTAATTTATTTTCATAATGGGGTTTAGCTGCTTTTCACTGCTGTGTTTATGCCGCTTTACACCCACTTGACACACTAACAGAGAGATATCAATACATAGGTTTTAAGATTATTACTAGTCAGATATATTCTTGTGCGGTGAATAGGGCGTGTTGAGTCCAGTTCTCTGAGAAAGGAGTAGGTCTTGTCTACTACATATTGGGTTTCTGGAACGGTATCTGAGCTAATTTGATACCCTTGTTTTATGTATCACCCCACCTCACCTTTCCCGTTAAGCAGCCATAGTGTGTTTTCTGCATGTGTGACTCTGTTCTGTTTTGTAATTCAGTTCAAGTGTAACGGTTTTTACATTCCCTCTATCAGTGATACCTTATGAGAAGTGTCCTTTTCTGTGTGACTTATTTCACTTAGAATCGTCGTACCTAAATCCACTCATCATGCTGCTACTAACCTTATGACATTGATTTCATGGCTGAGTGATATTCCATTGTACATAAGGACCACAACTTCTTTATCCATTTTTCTCTTTCCTGGGATATTTAAGGTGGAATGAAGTGGAGGTCCTTGTCAACAGAGCAGCCCTCAACTTTGGGGTGCTTGTGTCTTGCTGATTTTTAATTTTCCCAATTTATACCCCCATGATTGGAAGTGCCCTATGCTCTCTAAGCTGTGTTTTTCAGATGTTTCAGGACACACCGTACACTTCTCCAGAGTGGCTGTTGGCAATTTACATCCCGCCCATCAGTGTAGCAAGGCTCCCATTTCTCCATGGCCTGTCCTGCATTTCTGGTTTTGACACTTTTTTCAGCATGGCCCTTTTGACCGATGGGAAGCGAGACTTCTCTGTAGCGCTGATTTGCCTTTCCAGGTTGCTTGGTTGGCCAAAAAGGGCGTATGCGTTTTTTCCTGAATATATTCAGGAAAAAACGCATACGCCTTTTTTGGCCAAGGGCATCATTGTCAACGTTTTGCCGCTTTTCATGTGCTTTAAAGGCGATTCGAATCTACCTCCTGAAATCTGTTTCGTGCAATTCTGCCTTGATTTCAAATCCTCTTCTTTGCCTTCCCTCAATATATTTGTGGATGAGAGTTATCATTTATAACTCTGCAGGTTTGTGAATTGCAGTGCCCTGAACCTCCATTTTACAACTCGCTTTTTTGGGAGCTGGCCGCAAAAGCACAGGATGGCTTCAGGCCCTGTTCTGGTTCCGGGGGGCAGGCTGAGCCTGTGGTTAATTCTTCTTCCTGATGGGAAAATAGAGTGACCTGTGCCTGTCCCGACACCAAGAGCTAGTCTCTCGTTGGTTCCCCGTCTTCCCGTTCATCCTCAGGACAAATTGCAACCTGTACGGAACAGGAGGTTAAAGGTGCTGATGCTCCAAGTAGGGAGATTGCTAGTAAAGCGGCTGGAATGGCGAACCCGGGCACAAGGAGATGAGAAATGAGGTGCGTTTTAGAAACCTTTCCCCATCACACGGTGTACCATCTTCTGGGTTTCTCATGCATGTTTTCGATGTAGGAAGATGCCCTTGAAGCTGGAGATTTGGGACCCATGCGATGGGTACCACGCAGTATTACTTTAAAGGGTCTGCGTTTGCTCACCCAACCTCACCAAACCTCTCAGCCCCAAGAGTGTCCACCCTTATGTCTCATCCAGCTGTGGGTCTAGATATGGTCAATCCAGGTTGCATCACAGCCCCTGAACTCATTGTGTAAGAATTTCTATCTCTTTCACTGTCGTTGTTTCATGGGTTTTTCAAAGTAATTTATTTTCATAATGGGGTTTAGCTGCTTTTCACGGCTGTGTTTATGCCGCTTTACACCCACTTGACACACTAACAGAGAGATATCAATACATAGGTTTTAAGATTATTACTAGTCAGATATATTCTTGTGCGGTGAATAGGGCGTGTTGAGTCCAGTTCTCTGAGCAAGGAGTAGGTCTTTTCTACTACATATTGGGTTTATGGAACGGTATCTGAGCTAATTTGATACCCTTGTTTTATGTATCACCCCACCTCACCTTTCCCGTTAAGCAGCCATAGTGTGTTTTCTGCATGTGTGACTCTGTTCTGTTTTGTAATTCAGTTCAAGTGTAACGGTTTTTACATTCCCTCTATCAGTGATACCTTATGAGAAGTGTCCTTTTCTGTGTGACTTATTTCACTTAGAATCGTCGTACCTAAATCCACTCATCATGCTGCTACTAACCTTATGACATTGATTTCATGGCTGAGTGATATTCCATTGTACATAAGGACCACAACTTCTTTATCCATTTTTCTCTTTCCTTGGATATTTAAGGTGGAATGAAGTGGAGGTCCTTGTCAACAGAGCAGCCCTAAACTTTGGGGTGCTTGTGTCTTGCTGATTTTTAATTTTCCCAATTTATACCCCCATGAGTGGAAGTGCCCTATGCTCTCTAAGCTGTGTTTTTCAGATGTTTCAGGACACACCGTACACTTCTCCAGAGTGGCTGTTGGCAATTTACATCCCGCCCATCAGTGTAGCAAGGCTCTCATTTCTCCATGGCCTGTCCTGCATTTCTGGTTTTGACACATTTTTCAGCATGGCCCTTTTGACCGATGGGAAGTGAGACTTCTTTGTAGCGCTGATTTGCCTTTCCAGGTTGCTTGGTTGGCCAAAAAGGGCGTATGCGTTTTTTCCTGAATATATTCAGGAAAAAACGCATACGCCCTTTTTGGCCAAGGGCATCATTGTCAACATTTTGCCGCTTTTCATGTGCTTTAAAGGTGATTCGAATCTACCTCCTGAAATCTGTTTCCTGCAATTCTGCCTTGATTTAAAATCCTCTTCTTTGCCTTCCCTCAATATATTTGTGGACGAGAGTTATCATTTATAACTCTGCAGGTTTGTGAATTGCAGTGCCCTGAACCTCCATTTTACAACTCGCTTTTTTGGGAGCTGGCCGCAAAAGTGCAGGATGGCTTCAGGCCCTGTTCTGGTTCCGGGGGGCAGGCTGAGCATGTGGTTAATTCTTCTTCCTGATGGGAAAATAGAGTGACCTGTGCCTGTCCCGACACCAAGAGCTAGTCTCTCGTTGGTTCCCCGTCTTCCCGTTCATCCTCAGGACAAATTGCAACCTGTACGGAACAGGAGGTTAAAGGTGCTGATGCTCCAAGTAGGGAGATTGCTAGTAAATCGGCTGGAATGGCGAACCCGGGCACAAGGAGATGAGAAATGAGGTGCGTTTTAGAAACCTTTCCCCATCACACGGTGTACCATCTTCTGGGTTTCTCATGCATGTTTTCGATGTAGGAAGATGCCCTTGAACCTGGAGATTTGGGACCCATGCGATGGGTACCACGCAGTATTACTTTAAAGGGTCTGCGTTTGCTCACCCAACCTCACCAAACCTCTCAGCCCCAAGAGTGTCCACCCTTATGTCTCATCCAGCTGTGGGTCTAGATATGGTCAATCCAGGTTGCATCACAGCCCCTGAACTCATTGTGTAAGAATTTCTATCTCTTTCACTGTCGTTGTTTCATGGGTTTTTCAAAGTAATTTATTTTCATAATGGGGTTTAGCTGCTTTTCACGGCTGTGTTTATGCCGCTTTACACCCACTTGACACACTAACAGAGAGATATCAATACATAGGTTTTAAGATTATTACTAGTCAGATATATTCTTGTGCGGTGAATAGGGCGTGTTGAGTCCAGTTCTCTGAGCAAGGAGTAGGTCTTGTCTACTACATATTGGGTTTATGGAACGGTATCTGAGCTAATTTGATACCCTTGTTTTATGTATCACCCCACCTCACCTTTCCCGTTAAGCAGCCATAGTGTGTTTTCTGCATGTGTGACTCTGTTCTGTTTTGTAATTCAGTTCAAGTGTAACGGTTTTTACATTCCCTCTATCAGTGATACCTTATGAGAAGTGTCCTTTTCTGTGTGACTTATTTCACTTAGAATCGTCGTACCTAAATCCACTCATCATGCTGCTACTAACCTTATGACATTGATTTCATGGCTGAGTGATATTCCATTGTACATAAGGACCACAACTTCTTTATCCATTTTTCTCTTTCCTGGGATATTTAAGGTGGAATGAAGTGGAGGTCCTTGTCAACAGAGCAGCCCTAAACTTTGGGGTGCTTGTGTCTTGCTGATTTTTAATTTTCCCAATTTATACCCCCATGAGTGGAAGTGCCCTATGCTCTCTAAGCTGTGTTTTTCAGATGTTTCAGGACACACCGTACACTTCTCCAGAGTGGCTGTTGGCAATTTACATCCCGCCCATCAGTGTAGCAAGGCTCTCATTTCTCCATGGCCTGTCCTGCATTTCTGGTTTTGACACATTTTTCAGCATGGCCCTTTTGACCGATGGGAAGTGAGACTTCTTTGTAGCGCTGATTTGCCTTTCCAGGTTGCTTGGTTGGCCAAAAAGGGCGTATGCGTTTTTTCCTGAATATATTCAGGAAAAAACGCATACGCCCTTTTTGGCCAAGGGCATCATTGTCAACATTTTGCCGCTTTTCATGTGCTTTAAAGGCGATTCGAATCTACCTCCTGAAATCTGTTTCCTGCAATTCTGCCTTGATTTAAAATCCTCTTCTTTGCCTTCCCTCAATATATTTGTGGACGAGAGTTATCATTTATAACTCTGCAGGTTTGTGAATTGCAGTGCCCTGAACCTCCATTTTACAACTCGCTTTTTTGGGAGCTGGCCGCAAAAGTGCAGGATGGCTTCAGGCCCTGTTCTGGTTCCGGGGGGCAGGCTGAGCATGTGGTTAATTCTTCTTCCTGATGGGAAAATAGAGTGACCTGTGCCTGTCCCAACACCAAGAGCTAGTCTCTCGTTGGTTCCCCGTCTTCCCGTTCATCCTCAGGACAAATTGCAACCTGTACGGAACAGGAGGTTAAAGTTGCTGATGCTCCAAGTAGGGAGATTGCTAGTAAAGCGGCTGGAATGGCGAACCCGGGCACAAGGCGATGAGAAATGAGGTGCGTTTTAGAAACCTTTCCCCATCACACGGTGTACCATCTTCTGGGTTTCTCATGCATGTTTTTGATGTAGGAAGATGCCCTTGAACCTGGAGATTTGGGACCCATGCGATGGGTACCACGCAGTATTACTTTAAAGGGTCTGCGTTTGCTCACCCAACCTCACCAAACCTCTCAGCCCCAAGAGTGTCCACCCTTATGTCTCATCCAGCTGTGGGTCTAGATATGGTCAATCCAGGTTGCATCACAGCCCCTGAACTCATTGTGTAAGAATTTCTATCTCTTTCACTGTCGTTGTTTCATGGGTTTTTCAAAGTAATTTATTTTCATAATGGGGTTTAGCTGCTTTTCACGGCTGTGTTTATGCCGCTTTACACCCACTTGACACACTAACAGAGAGATATCAATACATAGGTTTTAAGATTATTACTAGTCAGATATATTCTTGTGCGGTGAATAGGGCATGTTGAGTCCAGTTCTCTGAGCAAGGAGTAGGTCTTGTCTACTACATATTGGGTTTATGGAACGGTATCTGAGCTAATTTGATACCCTTGTTTTATGTATCACCCCACCTCACCTTTCCCGTTAAGCAGCCATAGTGTGTTTTCTGCATGTGTGACTCTGTTCTGTTTTGTAATTCAGTTCAACTGTAACGGTTTTTACATTCCCTCTATCAGTGATACCTTATGAGAAGTGTCCTTTTCTGTGTGACTTATTTCACTTAGAATCGTCGTACCTAAATCCACTCATCATGCTGCTACTTACCTTATGACATTGATTTCATGGCTGAGTGATATTCCATTGTACATAAGGACCACAACTTCTTTATCCATTTTTCTCTTTCCTTGGATATTTAAGGTGGAATGAAGTGGAGGTCCTTGTCAACAGAGCAGCCCTCAACTTTGGGGTGCTTGTGTCTTGCTGATTTTTAATTTTCCCAATTTATACCCCCATGAGTGGAAGTGCCCTATGCTCTCTAAGCTGTGTTTTTCAGATGTTTCAGGACACACCGTACACTTCTCCAGAGTGGCTGTTGGCAATTTACATCCCGCGCATCAGTGTAGCAAGGCTCCCATTTCTCCATGGCCTGTCCTGCATTTCTGGTTTTGACACTTTTTTCAGCATGGCCCTTTTGACCGATGGGAAGCGAGACTTCTCTGTAGCGCTGATTTGCCTTTCCAGGTTGCTTGGTTGGCCAAAAAGGGCCTATGCGTTTTTTCCTGAATATATTCAGGAAAAAACGCATACGCCCTTTTTGGCCAAGGGCATCATTGTCAACGTTTTGCCGCTTTTCATGTGCTTTAAAGGCGATTCGTATCTACCTCCTGAAATCTGTTTCGTGCAATTCTGCCTTGATTTCAAATCCTCTTCTTTGCCTTCCCTCAATATATTGGTGGACGAGAGTTATCATTTATAACTCTGCAGGTTTGTGAATTGCAGTGCCCTGAACCTCCATTTTACAACTCGCTTTTTTGGGAGCTGGCCGCAAAAGCGCAGGATGGCTTCCGGCCCAGTTCTGGTTCCGGGGGGCAGGCTGAGCCTGTGGTTAATTCTTCTTCCTGACGGGAAAATAGAGTGACCTGTGCCTGTCCCGACACCAAGAGCTTGTCTCTCGTTGGTTCCCCGTCTTCCCGTTCATCCTCAGGACAAATTGCAACCTGTACGGAACAGGAGGTTAAAGGTGCTGATGCTCCAAGTAGGGAGATTGCTAGTAAAGCGGCTGGAATGGCGAACCCGGGCACAAGGAGATGAGAAATGAGGTGCGTTTTAGAAACCTTTCCCCATCACACGGTGTACCATCTTCTGGGTTTCTCATGCATGTTTTCGATGTAGGAAGATGCCCTTGAACCTGGAGATTTGGGACCCATGCTATGGGTACCACGCAGTATTACTTTAAAGGGTCTGCGTTTGCTCACCCAACCTCACCAAACCTCTCAGCCCCAAGAGTGTCCACCCTTATGTCTCATCCAGCTGTGGGTCTAGATATGGTCAATCCAGGTTGCATCACAGCCCCTGAACTCATTGTGTAAGAATTTCTATCTCTTTCACTGTCGTTGTTTCATGGGTTTTTCAAAGTAATTTATTTTCATAATGGGGTTTAGCTGCTTTTCACGGCTGTGTTTATGCCGCTTTACACCCACTTGACACACTAACAGAGAGATATCAATACATAGGTTTTAAGATTATTACTAGTCAGATATATTCTTGTGCAGTGAATAGGGCGTGTTGAGTCCAGTTCTCTGCGCAAGGAGTAGGTCTTGTCTACTACATATTGGGTTTATGGAACGGTATCTGAGCTAATTTGATACCCTTGTTTCATGTATCACCCCACGTCACCTTTCCCGTTAAGCAGCCATAGTGTGTTTTCTGCATGTGTGACTCTGTTCTGTTTTGTAATTCAGTTCAAGTGTAACGGTTTTTACATTCCCTCTAAAAGTGATACCTTATGAGAAGTGTCCTTTTCTGTGTGACTTATTTCACTTAGAATCGTCGTACCTAAATCCACTCATCATGCTGCTACTAACCTTATGACATTGATTTCATGGCTGAGTGATATTCCATTGTACATAAGGACCACAACTTCTTTATCCATTTTTCTCTTTCCTGGGATATTTAAGGTGGAATGAAGTGGAGGTCCTTGTCAACAGAGCAGCCCTCAACTTTGGGGTGCTTGTGTCTTGCTGATTTTTAATTTTCCCAATTTATACCCCCATGAGTGGAAGTGCCCTATGCTCTCTAAGCTGTGTTTTTCAGATGTTTCAGGACACATCGTACACTTCTCCAGAGTGGCTGTTGGCAATTTACATCCCGCCCATCAGTGTAGCAAGGCTCCCATTTCTCCATGGCCTGTCCTGCATTTCTGGTTTTGACACTTTTTTCAGCATGGCCCTTTTGACCGATGGGTAGCGAGACTTCTCTGTAGCGCTGATTTGCCTTTCCAGGTTGCTTGGTTGGCCAAAAAGGGCGTATGCGTTTTTTTCTGAATATATTCAGGAAAAAACGCATACGCCCTTTTAGGCCAAGGGCATCATTGTCAACGTTTTGCCGCTTTTCATGTGCTTTAAAGGCGATTCGTATCTACCTCCTGAAATCTGTTTCGTGCAATTCTGCCTTGATTTCAAATCCTCTTCTTTGCCTTCCCTCAATATATTGGTGGACGAGAGTTATCATTTATAACTCTGCTGGTTTGTGAATTGCAATGCCCCTGAGCTCCATTTTTCAACTCGCTTTTTTGGGAGCTGTCCGCAAAAGCGCAGGATGGCCTCAGGCACTATTCTTGTTCTGGGCAGCAGGCTGAGCCTGTGGTTAATTCTTCTTCCTGATGGGAAAATAGAGTGACCTGTGCCTGTCCCAACACCAAGAGCTAATCTCTCATTGGCTCCCCGTCTTTCCGTTCATCCTCAGGAAAAATTGCAAGCTGTATGGAACAGGAGGTTAAAGGTGCTGATTCTCCATGGAGGGCGATTGCTACTAAAGCAGCTGGAATGGCGAACCCGAGCACAAGGAGAGGAGAAATGAGGTGCGTTTTAGAAACCTTTCCCGATCACACAGTGTACCACCTTCTGGGTTTCTCATGCATGTTTTCGATGTAGGAAGATGCCCTTGAACCTGGAGATTTGGAACCCATGGGATGGGTAACAGGCAGTATTACTTTAAAGGCTCTGCGTTTGCTCCCCCAACCTCACCAAGCCTCTCAGCCCCGAGAGTGTCCACCCTTATGTCTCATCCACCTGTGGGTCTAGATATGGTCAATCCAGGTGGCATCACAGCCCCTGAACGAATTTTGTAAGAATTTCTCTCTTTCACTGTCTTTGTTTCACGGGTTTTTAAAAGTAATTTATTTTTATAATGGGGTTTAGCTGCTTTTCACGGCTGTGTTTATGCCGCTTTACACCCACTTGAGTCACTTCCAGAGAGATATCAATACACAGGTTTTACGATTCTTACTAGTCATATATGTTTTTGAGCGGTGAATAGGGGGTGTTGAGTCCAGTTCACTGAGCAAGGAGTAGGTCTTGTCTATTACATATTGGATTTATGGAACGTTATCTGAGCTAATTTGAAATCCTTGTTTTATGCATCACCCCACCTCACATTTCCCGTTAAGCAACCATAGTGTGTTTTCTTAATGTGTGAATCTGTTCTGTTTTGTAATTCCGTTCAAGTGTAGCAGTTTTTACATTCCCTCTGTTAGTGATATCTTATGATGAGTGTCTTTTTCTGTGTGACTTATTTCACTTAGAATAGTCCTACCTAAATCCACTCATCATGCTGCTACCAGCCTTATAATATTTATCTCACGCCTGAGTGATATACAATTGTACATATGGACCACAACTTCTTTATCCATTTTTCTCTTTCCTTGGATATTTAAGGTGGAATTAAGTGGAGGTTTTTGTCTACAGAGCAGCCCTAATGTTTGGGCTGCCTGTGTCTTGCTGATTTTTAGTTTTCCCAATTTATACGCCCATGAGTGGATGTGCCCCTTTCTCTCTAGCTGTGTTTTTTAGATGTTTTAGGAAACACCATACCCTTCTCCAGAGTCATCATTGGCAATTTATACCCCACCCATCAGTGTAACAAGGCTCCCTTTCCTCCCTGGCCTCTCCTGCATTTCTTGTTTTTACACTTTTTTAGCAAGGCCATTTTGACCGATGGGAAGTCAGACTTCTTTGTAGTGCTGAATTGCATTTCCGGCTTGCTTGGTTGGCCACAAAGGGCCTATGGGTTTTTTCCTGAATTCATTCAGAAAAAAACGCATATGCTCTTTTTGGCCAAGTGCATCATTGTCGACGTTTTGCCGCTTTTCATGTGCTTTAGGGGTGATTCGAATCTACCTCCTGAAATCTGTTTCCTGCAATTCTGCCTTGATTTCAAATCCTCTTCGTTGCCTTCCCTCAATATATTTGTGGACGAGAGTTATCATTTATAACTCTGCAGATTTGTGAATTGCAGTGCCCCTGAGCTCCATTTTTCAACTCGCTTTTTTGGGAGCTTTCCGCAGAAACTCTCATTTGCTTCTGGCCCTACTCTGGTTCCCGGTGGCAGGCTAAGCCTTTTCTTAATTCTTCTTCCTGACTGGAAAGTAGAGTGACATGTGCCTCTCCGAACATCTAGGGCTTGGCTCTCCTTGTTTCTCCTCCTTCCCCTTCTTCCTTTGGACAAATTCCAATTTCTGTGCAACTGGATGTTGAAGGTGCTGACATCCTCAAGTGGGGAGATTTTAAGGAAAAAGGCTGGAGAGGTGAACCCAACAACCAGGAAATTAGGAGTTTTGGTGCCTTTTCCAAAATCTTCCTGATCCAACCATGTTCCATCTTCTGGGTGTCACAGGCATGTTTTAGCTGTAGGAAAGGTCCCGTGTATGTAAGGAGAACACAAGGGATTTTTCCAAATCAGTGTCTCCCCGAACTCCAATCTGGGGAATTTTTAAGCTACTGGTACATGTGTGTTCATTAAGGGACTTGGGCCGTGGGCAGAGTCCGAACTTTAGATGATTGAAGTCTTCAGGTTCAGAAACGCTCACCATCGGCCTCCTTTAGTTTCCATTTTATCTGTAGTTGATAGATGATGTCGATATAGATATCTATTGTTTTTCAGATTATTTCCCCTCAGGGGTCATTACAAAATATTGAGTATAGTTCCCTGTGCTATACAGTAGTTCCTTGTTGATGATATATTTTATACATAGCAGTGTGTATATGTTAATCTGAAACTGTTAATTTATCCCTCCTCCCACCTTTCCCCTTTGGTAATAAAAAATATAAGATTTTATACTTCTCAGAAATCTAGGAGCTGAAAGAGAGGTATCATTTTCAATGGAAAATCATTCCAAACAAGGTTGAAACTTCAACCAAGATTATTAGATGTACATCCTTGGAAAGAAATCACTGCATTTCTCTACTCTTGACCTGACAAATAAGACAAACCCCTCCACTGAACTTGCTTATAATAAAGTGATGGAAATATCAAATGGAAGTGTTAGAAACATCTTCTTTTACACGAGCCTTATACACTGCTCTATGTTAATTACAGTTTGGCTCACACATCTGTTCATTGAAGTTACAATGTTCTCAAATTCTGTTACTGATCCTGCAGAGTGGGCCCCAACAAGGGTCTCCCTGCCCAGTGTCATTGGAGCCAACAGATCGAGACTGACTTTGGTTCAGAAGCAAAGGAAAACTTTATATTTTGATCAGAGAATGGAGAGGTGAGAGTGTGTGCTCCCCTGCGGGTTGTGGGCCGGGCTGCTGTGTAGGGATCCTGTCAGCATCAGCGGGAGGGAGGGGGCGGAGCTCTCGAGGGCCAGGTTGGCTGGAGCTCAGGCTCTATGTCGCAGAGTCTGCACGGGGCCCCACGAGCTGAGGTGTCGGCCCAGCCATTTTGCACGAGGAAATCGGGTCTGAAGTGTCGGGTGTGGGACCTCTGCATGTGGAAACCTAGGAGCAAGTGAAATTAGACAAAGCACAAAGGAAAAAATGGTTAGACTTTATTTTATTGCCCAGATTCTATTTTTATCTCCCAGGAATTTTTAATGGGCTTTGCCAGTGGCAAAGCCCTCCTCTGCCTTTTGTCCCATTCCTCATTCTTGGGGCGCTGAGGGTGCAGACACGTCTTCTGTAAATGCTTCATGCTGAGTTGGGTGTCCTCATACCCGGGGGGAGGGGCAGGACTTCTCCCCAGCAGCCTCCAGGTGAGGTTGATTGTCCGCAGGCCTCCTCCCTCACTGCTCGTCTGCCTGAGCACCAGCATTGGAAGTTTTATAGATTCTAATGACCTTTAAGGGTCCAGGAAAGAGATGTGCAGAGACGCTGGGGGGGTGGGCGGTTTTACCCTGCTCCACATTGGTTCGGCCCCCTTAGGCTGATGGTTTCTGCCAGCCTAGATGCTCTGACCAGTAGTCTGTGCTTTCTTTAGTTAGGCCACTGAATTAACGTACAAACAGCACCAGGTGTCAGAGCCCTGCTTGCTCAACTCCCAGACAGTCCAGGGCCGGTGGTGATCCAGGACCATGACGGCCACTCAGTCAACGGCCTTTTGAAGTAGCCAGGAGTACAGCCGGTCTCATTGGCCGCCGTCACTGCGGTGTCTGTAGGCTTTTCTATGGTGGCAGCGTTATTTACGGTTCCCCTGCCAAGTTTATTAGCTCCGCTCTGGGTGCAGTAAGTCCTGTAAGCAATAGTCTGCTCTTTGGGGGCACACTCTTGTTGTTTTCTGAGAGAAGCTCCAGGTCAAGTGATGGTCACACGAGTCGTCATGGGGGCCCATTGCCCCAGGTTGTCTCTCTGGAGGTTGGTGTTGGAGGGCCTCCTCACTCGAGGTCATTGTGCCCACGGAGCAATCCCTGCAACTTCAGGGCATGGTGGGTGGTTAGGATCACCAAGTGGCGTCCTTTTCCCTTAGGAGGGAGCTGGCCTTGCGGGCTGCTGATTTCCAGGTTTTTAGATACCCCCAGTATCCTGGTCGGATGGGGTGGCTGGCCAATGCCTGGAGGGCATTCTTGCATTGTTCCATTTCAAGTGGTCCCAGTTTTTGCACTAATACTCCAAGGGCGATTCGCCTTGGACCAGGAATGTAAAGGTCAAAGGGTTTAGCTAACTTAGGGAGGTCCAGGGCCAGGGTCTGAATTGACTGCTCTTTCCATTCTTGAAAGGCCGCTTCTGGATTCTATTCAAAAGGATCATCATCTTTTCCTTTCAGTGTTTCATATAGAGGCCCAGCTATTAGACTGTAGTTAGGGATCCAGATGCAGCAAACCCCGGTCTCCCCAGGAACCCCTAAGCTGTCTTCTAGTTTCAGGAAAGGTGAGGCTGCAAATGGCTTCTTCCCTTTCCTGGGGTGGGCTTCTCCGACCTTCTGTGCGAATGAAGCCCAGGAAGGCCACCTTAGTTTGTGATATTTGAGCCTTTTCCTTGGACACCTTCTATCTTTTATTGGCTAGGTAGTTCAGAGGCCTCCTTAGTCGGGCTGGTGATCAGAATGTCATCTGCATATTGAAGGAGGGTTCCCTTCTCCAGAGGTAGATCTTTTAGGTCTTTAGCTAACGTTTCCCCAAAGATGGTGTGGGAATTTTTGAACCCCTGGGGCAGGACGGCCCAGCAGTATTGTTTTTGTTGTAGGTTGAGTCCTGCCACTCACAGCCAAAATTTCTTGTGACTCTGGGACTAATGGAATACAGAAGAAGGCATCATTGAAGTCTAATACAGAATGCCATGTCCTGGTGGATGGTAGAATGACCAGCAGGGTGTAGGAATTAGGAACTACTAGATGTATATCCTCTGTGGCTTCACTGACTGTCCTGGCGTCCTCTACCAGGTCCCCAGCAGCCCACGGGGCTCTTGTGGTCAGGCCCCTCCCAGGATATGGAGCTCACCTGGGCAGGTACGCAGCAGCCCACGGGGCTCTCGTGGGCAGGCCCCTCCCTGGATATGGAGCTCCCGTGGACAGGTACCCCGGCAGGGCTGGGCACACAGGAACCGTGCACATAGCCCTCATTGCAGAGCACCCCCAGCACCCCTGTCACTCAGAGCTGACACAGAGCACCTCAGAGCAGAGCTTGAACTAACAAACAGCAGCTCCAACAGGTCTGTGACCCTAGGCTTCACTCTGTGCGGCCTCCCTCTGCCTGGTCTTCCAGGGGCTTCCACTGCAGCCGGGGCACCAGGCCTCTGTCTCCACCCACCACCCCTCCTCTCCCTGACTCCTGGGTTCCTCTCATTAGCAGAGGGTCTTCTTGAAGTTGTCTCCCACTCATGGACCAGATAAAATGATTCGAAAACAAGCCAGGGCTGCCGCCCCTTATCTATCCTGACTCTCGGGACCCTACACCTGTTCCTTGGATCTGGCCGGTGCAGCAAGGCCCATTTTCTGCAACTCTGAGCCCCTGAGGGGCGAGGATTGGCTGACCTGGGCAGCCTGACCCGGCCGGCCAGCCCTTCCCAGGTGTGCCTGGGTTGAGGTCAATATAAACACCCCTCCAGGCAGCAAAAGCCTCTGCAGCTGTGCCTGACGCCATATTCTCTGCCCCGTCAGCAGTCTCGGGGTTGGGCTGGTGGGAGGGAGTAGGGCCCACGGCTCTATGAGTGGCCCAGTGTGACTGGGGCTCTGCTGGACTTTCTGCAGGAGTTGCCGGGCTGCCACCTGCTAAAGAAGAGGATGTGTCACCCATACTTGCTGCTGGAATTTCTCCCCGGGCAGAGGTGAGGAAGGAAAAAAGCAGTGGGGGCCGGGACAGGAGGGGTACCTCAGGCAGGGAAATGGAAAGCTTCCAGACGAGCGCCCGGGGCCAGGACCATCCTGGCTGGCCTGCAGGCACCAAGTCGGCCTGCGTGCTGTCGCTGGTGTGACTCCAAGCCCCTTCCTCTAGTTTTTAAAGTCTTTGCACACATTCAGGTGTTTTACCTGGGAAGGGTGGGAAAAGTTCAGCAGCAGCTGGCCTGGGGCTCAGCTCACGTTTACTCAGAGATGCCTCCTCACGGTCCCCCAGCTTTGCAATGAGGACGCTCCTCGTGTGGGGGCTGCTGGCTGCATGGGAGATGATTCCCCACCTGTGACCAACTTCAGAATTGTTTACCCCTGGAGCAAGTGCCCTGATAGGGTTTTCCTCTGTATGACCAGTGGGTTCTGTTTTTTTTTTTTTTTTTCTTTTTTGGTTCAAGGTAAGTTTTATTCCTCTTTTTGTATTTATGGATATAAGCATGGAAATAATTCATTCATATAAATACGTCTATGGGAAGGACAGAACTTTTTTTCTGTTTTATTTTTTTAAGTATTACTTATTTTTTAATTTTTGAATTTATTTTATTCATTTTTTTATACAGCAGGCTCTTATTGGTAACCTATTTTATACATATAAGTGTATATATGTCAATCCCAGGCTCGCAATTCATCCCACCACCACCACCCTGCCACTTTCCCCCCTTGGTGTCCATACATTTGTTCTCTACATCTGTGTCTCTATTTCTGCCTTGCAAACCGGTTCATCTTTACCATTTTTCTAGGTTCCACATGTATGCGTTAATATACGATATTTGTTTTTCTCTTTCTGACTTACTTCACTCTGTATGACAGTCTCTAGATCTATCCACGTCTCTACAAATGACCCAATTTCATTCCTTTTTATGGCTGAGTAATATTCCATTTTATATATGTAGCACATCTTTTCTGTTCGTCTGTCTATGGGCATTTAGGTTGCTTCCATGACCTGGCTATTGTAAATAGTGCTGCAATGAATATTGTGGTGAATATGTCTTTTTGAATTATGGTTTTCTCTGGGTATATGGCCAGTAGTGGGATTGCTGGGTCATATGGTAATTCTATTTTTAGTTTCTTAAGGAACCTCCATACTGTTCTCCATCGTGACTGTATCAATTTACATTCCCACAAATAGTGTAAGAGGGTTCCCTTTTCTCCACACCCTCTCCAGCATTTGTTGCTTGTAGATTTTCTGATGATGCCCATTCTAACTCGTGTGAGGCGATACCTCATTGTAGTTTTGGTTTATATTTCTCTAATAATTAGTGATGTTGAGCAGCTTTTCATGTGCTTCTTGGTCATCTGTATGTCTTCTTGGGACAAACGTCTATTTACGTCATCTGCCCATTTTTGGATTGGGTTGTTTGTTTTTTTACTGTTGAGCTGCATAAGCTGTTTATATACATTGGAGATTAATCCTTTGTCCATTGATTCGTTTGCAAATATTTTCTCCCATTGTGAGGGTTGTCTTTTCGTCTTGTTTGTAGTTTCCTTTGCTTTGCAAAAGCTTTTAGGTTTCATTTGCTCCCATATGTTTATTTTTTTTTATTCCATTACTCTAGGAGGTGGATCAAAAAAGATCTTGCTGTGATTTATGTCAAAGAGTATTCTTCCTATGTTTTCCTCTAAGAGTTTTAAAGTGTCCGGTCTTACATTTCGGTCTCTAATCCATTTTGAGTTTATTTTTTGTGTATGGTGTTAGGGAGTGTTCTAATTTCATTCTTTTACATGTAGCTGTCCATTTTTCCCAGCACCACTTATTGAAGAGACTGTCTTTTCTCCTTTGTATACCCTTGCCTCCTTTGTCATAGATTAGTGGGCCATAGGTGTGTAGGTTTATCTCTGGGCTTTTTTTTTTTCTTTTACATCTTTATTGGAGTATAATTGCTTTACAATTGTGTGTTAGTTTCTGCTGTATAAAAAAGTGAATCAGCTGTGCGTATACATATAACACCATATCCCCTCCCTCTTGCAACTCCCTCTCACTCCCTTATCCCACCCTTTTAGGTGGTCACAAAGCACAGCGCTGATCTCCCTGTGCTATGTGGCTGCTTCCCAGTAGCTATCAATTTTACATTTGGTAGTGTATATATGTCCATACCACTCTCTCACTTTGTCCCAGCTTACCCTTCCCTCTCCCCATGTCCTCAAGTCCTTTCTCTACGTCTGTGTCCTTAATCCTTTCCTGCCCCTAGGTTCTTCATAAACTTTTTTTTTTAAGATTCCATATATATGTGTTAGCATACGGTATTTGTTTTTCTCTTTCTGACTTACTTCACTCTGTAGGACAGACTCTAGATCCATCCACCTCACTAAAAGTAACTCAATTTCGTTTCTTTTTATGGCTGAATAATGTTCCATTGTATATTTGTGCCACATCTTCCTTATCCATTTATCTGTTGATGGACACTTAGGTTGCTTCCATGTCCTGGCTATTGTAAATAGAGCTACAGTGAACATTGTGGTACATGACTCTTTTTGAATTATGGTTTTCTCAGGGTAAATGTCCAGGAGTGGGTTTGCTGGGTTGTATGGTAGTTCTATTTTTAGTTTTTAAGGAACCCCCATACCGTTCTCCCTAGTGGCTATATCAATTTACATTCCCACCAACAGTGCAAGAGGGTTCCCTTTGCTCCAATAAATGCCTCTCCAGCATTTATTGTTGGTAGATTTTTTGATGATGGCCATTCTGACTGGTGTGAGGTGATACCTCACTGTAGTTTTGATTTGCATTTCTCTAATGATTAGTGATGTTCAGCATCCTTTCATGTGTTTGTTGGCAACCTGTATATCTTCTTTGGAGAAATGTCTATTTAGGTCTTCTGCCCATTTTTGGATTGGATTGTTTGGTTTTGTGATATTGAGCTACATGAGCTGCTTTTTGGAGATTAATCCTTTGCCATTTGCTTCATTTGAAAATATTTTCTCCCATTCTGATGGTTGTCTTTTCATCTTGCTTATGTTTTCCTTTGCTGTGCAAAAGAATTTATGTTTCATTCGGTCCCATTTTTTTATTTTTGTTTTTATTTCCATTTCTCTAGGAGGTGGGTCAAAAAGGATCTTGCTGTGATTTATGTCATAGACTGTTCTGCTTATGTTTTCCTCTAAGAGTTTTATAGTGGCTGGTCTTATATTTAGGTCTCTAATCCATTTTGAGTTTATTTTTGTGTATGGTGTTAGGGTGTGTACTAATTTCATTCTTTTACATGTAACTGTCCAGTTTTCCCAGCACCACTTGCTGAAGACACTGTCTTTTCTCCATTGTATACCCTTGCCTCCTTTGTCATAGATTAGTGAACCATAGGTACGTGGGTTTATCTCTGTGCTTTCTATCCTGCTCTATTGACCTATATTTCTGTTCTTGTGTCAGTACCATATTATCTTGATTACTGTAGCTTTGCAATATAGTCTGAAGTCTGGAAGTCTGATTCCTCCAGCTCTTTTTTTTCCCCCCTCAAGACTGCTTTGGCTATCCAGGGTCTTTTGTGTCTCCCTACAAATTTTAAGATTTTTTTTTTCTTGTTCTGTAGAAAATGCCAAAGGTATTTTGATCGGGATTGCATTGAATCTGTAGATTGCTTTGGGTAGTATAGTCATTTTCACAATATTGATTCTTCTAATCCGAGAACATGGTATATGTCTCCATCTGTTTATATCATCTTTGATTTCTTTCATCAGTGTCTTATAGTTTTCTGAGTACAGGTCTTTTACTTCCTTAGGTAGGTTTATTCCTAGGTATTTTATTCTTTTTGTTGCAGTGGTAATGGGATTGTTTCCTTAATTTCTCTTTCTGATCTTTCATTGTTAGTGTATAGGAATGCAAGCAATTTCTGTGCATTAATTTTGTATCCTGCAACTTTACCAAATTCATTGATTAGCTCCAGTGGTTTTCTGGTGGCATCTTTAGGATTCTCTATCTATGATATCATGTCATCTGCAAACAGTGACAATTTTACTTCTTCTTTTCCTTTTTGTATTCCTTTTATTTCTTTTTCTTCTCTGATTGCCATGGCTAGGACTTCCAAAACTATGTTGAATAGCAGTGGTGAGAGTGGACATCCTCGTCTTGTTCCTGATCTTAGAGGAAACGCTTTCAGTTTTTCACCATTGAGAATGTTGTTTTCTGTGGGTTTGTCATATATGGCCTTTATTATGTTGAGGTAGTTTCCCTCTATGCCCACACTCTGCAGAGTTTTTATCGTAAATGAGTGTTGAATTTTCTCAAAATCTTTTCCTTCCTCTATTGAGATGATCATATGCTTTTATTCTACAATTTGTTAATATGGTGTATCACATTGATTTGTGTATATTGAAGAATCCTCGCATCCCTGGGATAAACCCCACTTGATCATGGTGTATGATCCTTTTCATGTGTTGTTCGATTCTGTTTGCTAGTATTTTGTTGAGGATTTTTACATCTATATTCATCAGTGATATTGGTCTATAATTTTCTTTCCTTGTAGTATCTCTGTCTGATTTTGGTATCAGGGTGATGGTGGTCTCATAGAATGAGTTTGGGAGTGTTCCTTCCGCTGCAATTGTTTTGAAGAATTTGAGAAGGTTGGGTGTTAGCTCTGCTCTAAATGTTTGATAGAATTCACCTGTGATGCCATCTGGTTCTGGACTTTTGTTTGTTGGAAGATTTTTAATCACAGTTTCAATTTCATTGCTTGTGATAGGTTTGTTCATATTTTCTATTTCTTCCTGGTTCAGTCTTAGAAGGTTATCCCTTTCTAAGAATTTGTCCATTTCTTCCAGATTGTCCATTTTATTGGCCTAGAGTTGCTTGTAGTAGTCTCTTAGGATGCTTTGTATTCCTGTGGTGTCTGTTATAACTTCTGCTTTTTCACTTCTAATTTTGTTGATTTGCGTCCTCTCCCTCTTTTTCTGGAGTCCGGCTAAAGGTTGATCATTTTTGCTTATCTTCTCAAAGAACCAGCTTTTAGTTTTATTGATCTTTGCTTTCGTTTTCTTTGTTTCTATTTCATTTATTTCTGCTCTGATCTTTATGATTTCTTTCCTTCTACTAACTTTGGGTTTTGTTCTTCTTTCTCTAGTTCCTCTAGGTGTAAGGTTAGATTGTTTATTTGAGATTTTTCTTGTTTCTTGAGGTAGGCTTGTATTGCTATAAACTTCCCTCTTAGAACTCCTTTTGCTGCATCCCATAGGTTTTGGATCATCGTGTTTTTGTTGTCATTTGTCTCTAGGTAGTTTTTGATTTCCTCTTTGATTTCTTCAGTGATCTCTTGGTTATTTAGTAACGTATTGTTTAGCCTCCATGTGTTTGTGTTTTTTACGGTTTTTTCCGTGTAATTGATTTCTAATCTCATAGCATTGTGGTCGGAACAGCTGCTTGATATGATTTCAGTTTTCTTAAATTTACTGAGGCTTTATCTGTGACCCAAGATGTGATCTATCCTGGAGAATGTTCCGTGTGCAGTTGAGAAGAACGTGTAATCTGCTGTTTTTGGATGGAATGTCCTATAAATATCAATTAACTCTATCTGGTCTATTGTGTCATTTAAAGCTTGTGTTTCCTTAATAATTTTCTGTCTGGCTGATCTCCACTGGTGTAAGTGAGCTGTTAAAGTCCCCCGCTATTATTGTGTTACTGTCGATTTCCTCTTTTATAGCTGTTAGCAGTTGCCTTATACATTGAGCTGCTCCTATTTTGGGTACATATATATTTATAATTGTTATATCTTCTTCTTGGATTGATCCCCTGACCATTATGTAGTGCCTTTCCTCGTCTCTTGTAACATTCTTTATTTTAAAGTCTATTTTATCTGATATGAGTATTGCTACTCCAGCTTTCTTTTGATTTTCATTTGCATAGAATATATTTTTCCATCGCCTCACTTTGAGTCTGTATGTGTCCCTAGGTCTGAAATGGATCTCTTGTAGACAGCATATATATGGGTCTTGTTTTTGTATCCATTCAGCGAGCCTGTGTCTTTTGGTTGGAACATGTAGTGCATTCACGTTTAAGGTAATTATCGATATGTATGTTCCTACTACTATTTTCTTAATTGTTATGGGTTTGTCTTGGTGGGTCCTTTTCTTCTCTTGTGTTTCCCACTTAGAGAAGTTCCTTTAGCATTTGGTGTAGAGCTGGTTTCATGGTGCTGAATTCTCTTAGCTTTTGCTTGTCTGTAAGGCTTTTGATTTCTCCATCAAATCTGAATGAGCTCTTTGCAGGGTGGAGTACTCTTGGTTGTAGGTTCTTCCCTTTCATCACTTTAAATTTATCATGCCACTTCCTTCTGGCTTGTAGATTTTCTGCTGAGAAATCAGTTGTTATCCTTATGGGAGTTCCCTTGTATGTTATTTGTCATTTTTCCCTTGCTGCTTTCAATCATTTTTCTTTGTCGTTAATTTTTGTCAATTTGATTACTATGTGTCTTGTCATTTTTCTCCTTTGGTTTATCCTGCCTGGGACACTCTGTGCTTCTGGACTTGGGTGGCTATTTCTTTTCCCATGCTAGGGAAGTTTTTGACCATTATCTCTTTAAATATATTCTCGGGTCCTTTCTCTCTCTCTTCTCCTTCTGGGACCCCTATAATGCGAATGTTGTTGCGTTTAATGTTGTCCCAGAGGACTCTTGGGGTGTCTTCGTTTATTTTCATTCTTTTTCTTTATTCTGTTCCATGGCAGTGATTTCCACCTTTCTGTCTTCCAGGTCACTTATCCGTTCTTCTGCCACAGTTATTCTGCTACTGATTCCTTCTAGTGTATTTTTCATTTCAGTTATTCCATTGTTCACCTCTGTTTGTTTGTTCTTTAATTCTTCTAGGTGTTTGTTCCTTAATTCTTCTAGGTCTTTGTTAAACATTTCTTGCATCTTCTCGATCTTTGCCTCCTTTCTTTTTCTAAGGTCTTGGCTCAACTTCACTATCATTATTCTGAATTTTTTTTCTGGAAGGTTCCCTATCTCCACCTCATTTCGTTTTTTTTTCTGGGGTTTTATCTTGTTCCTTGATCTGGTATAAAGTCCTCTGCCTTTTCATTTTGTCTATCTTTCTGTGAATGTGGTTTTCCTTCCACAGGCTGCAGAATTGTAGTTCTTCTTGCTTCTGCTGTCTGCTCTCCGGTGGATGAGTCTATCTTAGAGGCTTGTGCAAGCTTCCTGATGGGAAGGACTGGTGGTGGGTAGAGCTGGGTGTTGCTTTGGTGGGCAGAGCTTTAATCCGCTTGTCTACGGATTAAATAAAACTTTAATAAAAAGTTTAATCCGCTTGTCTGCTGATGCATGGGGCTGGGTTCCCTCCATGTTGGTTGTTTGGCCTGAGGCGACCCAGCCCTGGAGCCTACCTTGCTCTTGGTGGGGCTAATGGCGGACTCTGGGAGGGCTCACACCGAGGAGTATTTCCCAGAACTTCTGCTGCCAGTGTCGTTGTCCTCACGGTGAGCCACAGCCACAGCCACCACCTGCCTCTGCAGGAGACGCTCTAAAAGTAGCAGGTAGTTCTGGTCATTCTCCTACAGGGTCACTGCTCCTTCCCCTGGGTCCTGATGTGCACACTACTTTGTGTGTGCCCTCCAAGAGTGGAGTATCTGAGTGGAGTTGAGACTCTGAGACTCTGTGTGGAGTTGCACAGACTCTGGGTCCTGTGAAGCTTCGATGTTTTGTGATTCTAGAAATCCTATAGGAGACGGTCCACAGCAGGTGACGCTAATGTTGTCAGTAGAGGTGTTGAAGCCAAAGATCTGCAGTTCCAACTAGAGGTGCCGATGTACATACAGGACAAAATCATCTCGTGTGAATGTAGTTCAGGCATGTTTAAGATGAATGCAGTCATGTTAATGTCTACCATATTCTATCTTGAGCCTCTCCTCAGGGACCCCCTCCTCAGTTCCTGAGGCTCCTGTAAGTCATGTACAGGGGACTGGAGAGTGGGCTCTGTCCAGTCTGAGCCCTGAGTTACCCTGTGTGTATCTTAGGATACTTTGTATTTCTGTGGTGTCCGTTGTAACATCATCTCTTTCATTTCAGATTTATTTGGGCCCTCTCTTTTTAAAAAAACATACTACTGTTGTCTTTTATTCTTTACAGAAGTTTAATAAGTGTTTGATCTACTATCCTTACCCTATGTATACTTTTTGCAGTGAGATTTTTACTTTTCTTTGTTTCCTTGTTACTATCAATAATTAGTGAGACTTCTTTTAAGCTACCTTCAACATTGCTTATAAAGCTGCTTTATTAGTGATGACAGAGCCTTAATGGAAGTCATGTTCTGGTTGTAAATTAGAATGCAATGTGCCAGCAAATAGCCCCTTAAGTTTATGTCTCATTACTTCTTGTTCTTTTTTTAATTTAATTTTTATTTTTTGTCAGAGCAAATTTAATTAAAATGTTTTGTTTCTTCTAGGTGTGAAAGATGTGGTTCTTTTAAACATATACATATATCTATTCTTCTTTGGATCATTTTCCCATGTAGGTTATGACACGATGTTGAGTAGTCTTGTCTTGGTATTACGTAGGTCTTTGGTGATTACATATTTCACATGTGTTTCTATATCTATCTTAACCCCAATATCCTAATGTATCCAATCCTCACACCTTTCCATTTGGTGAACCATAAGTTTGTTTAATGAATCTGTGATTGCATTTCTCTGTGGAAATATCTTCATTGGTATCAATTTTTAGCTAAGACCTATAAGTGATATTATAGGATATGTGTCTTTTGCTTTCTGACTTAGTACAATTTGCCTGATTACCTCAAGAATCATACATGGTGCTGCAAATGGCATTGTTTCATTTTTTTCCCTGGCTAATATTCCATCTGTACGTGTACCAGTTCTTCTTTGGCCACGCACCTCTTGATGGACTTTCTGGTTGCCTCCATGTCTTGGCTATTGTAATACTGCTGCAATGCACATTTGCTTGCCTGTGTCTTTCCAGTTATATCTTCTTATGTTATAGGCCAAGGAGTGGGCTTGCTGTATCATATGGTAGCTCAGTGTGTATGTTTTAAAGGCACCACCATTCAGTTCTCATTAGTGGCTCTTTCCAGGTTACGTCCCACTTAAAATTGAGGGTATGCATTTCTCCAAAACACCTTCAATATTTATTGTTTGTAGTTTTCTTGCTGATGGTTATTCTAACAGGTGCGAGCTGATACCTATCTGTGGTTGAATTTGCATGTGTCCCATAATCTGTTGAAATTGAGCTTTAAAGCATGCCCTTTTTATTTATCAAACTGTGATTACAGCTTAGTTCTTCAAAGTGTTTTCTTAAAGTAAGTGTCACATTTTGAAAATTTTTGGCCATTACCTCCCTCAAGACATTTTGAGGGCACGTTTCATTTACAGCCCTGAAGTACTTGTTCATATGAAGTGACCATTAGCACAGGTTTTAAAGTTGCTTTTGCAGGTAACGGCCAGAGGGTGGCAGCCTTTCTACGTTCCCAATCTGGTAAATAGGGAAAGAGACCTTCAGCCCCAAGAGTGTCCAGCTTTATTTCTCATCCAGCTGTGGGTCTAGATATGGTCACACCAGGTTGCATCACAGCCCCGGAACGAATTATGTAAAAATTTCTCCCTCTATCACTGTCTTTGTTTTTTGGGATTTTAAAGTAATTTATTTTTATAATGGGGTTTACCTGATTTTCACTGCTGTGTTTATGCCCCTTTACACCCACTTGATTCACTTACAGAGAGAAATCAATACATAGGTTTTAAGATTTTTACTAGTCAGATATATTCTTGTTCGTTGAATAGGGGGTGTTGCATCCACTTCACTGAGCAAGGAGTAGGTCTTGTCTATTACATATTGGGTTTATGGATCGGTATTTGAGCTAATATGAAACCCTTGTTTTATGCATCACCCCACCTCACCTTTCCCGTTAAGCAGCCATAGTGTGTTTTCTAAACGTGTGACTCTGTTCTGCTTTGTAATTCAGTTCAACTGTAGTGGTTTTTACATTCCCTCTATAAGTGATAGCTTATGATAAGTGTCTTTTTCTGTGTGACTTATTTCACTTAGAATCGTCGAACATAAATCCACTCATCATGCTGCTAATAGCCTTATGACATTGATTTCATGGCTGAGTGATATTCCATTGTACATAAGGACCACAACATCGTTATCCATTTTCCTATTTCCTGGGATATTTAAGGTGTAATGAAGAGAAGGTTCTTGTCAACAGAGCAGCCCTAAACTTTGGTGTGCCTGTGTCTTGCTGATTTTTAGTTTTCCCAATTTATACGCCCATGAGTGGAAATGCCCTATGCTCTCTAAGCTGTGTTTTTTAGATGTTTCAGGACACACCGTACACTTCTCCAGAGTGGCTGTTGGCAATTTACATCCCGCCCATCAGTGTAGCAAGGCTCCCATTTCTCCATGGCCTGTCCTGCATTTCTGGTTTTGAGACTTTTTTCAGCATGGCCCTTTTGACCAATGGGAAGCGAGACTTCTTTGTAGCGCTGATTTGCCTTTCCAGGTTGCTTGGTTGGCCAAAAAGGGCGTATGCGTTTTTTCCTGAATATATTCAGGAAAAAACGCATACGCCCTTTTTGGCCAAGGGTATCATTGTCAACGTTTTGCCGCTTTTCATTTGCTTTAAAGGCGATTCGAATCTACCTCCTTAAGTCGGTTTCTGCAATTCTGCCTTGCTTTCATATCCTCTTCGTTGCCTTCCCTCAATATATTTGTGGACGAGAGTTATCATTGATAACTCTGCAGGTTTGTGAATTGCAGTGCCCCTGAGATCCATTTTTCAACTCGCTTTTTTGGGAGTTGGCCGCAAAAGCGCAGGATTGCTTCAGGCCCTATTCTACTTCCGGGGGGCAGGCTGAGCCTGTGGTTAATTCTTCTTTCTGAAGGGAAAATAGAGTGACCTGTGCTTGTCCCAACACCTAGATCTAGTCTCTCATTGGTTCCCCCTCTTCCCGTTCATCCTCAGTACAAATTGCAACCTGTACGGAACAGGAGGTTAAAGGTGCTGATGCTCCAAGTAGGGAGATTGCTAGGAAAGTGGCTGGAATGGCGAACCCGAGCACAAGGAGATGATAAATGAGGTGCATTTTAGAAACCATTCCCGATCACATGGTGTAGCATCTTCTGGGTTTCTCATGCATGTTTTTGATGTAGGAAGATGCCCTTGAACCTGGAGATTTGGGACCCATGGGTTGGGTTTCACGCAGTATTACTTTAAAGGGTCTGCGTTTGCTCACCCAACCTCACCAAACCTCTCAGCCCCAAGAGTGTCCACCCTTATGTCTCATCCAGCTGTGGGTCTAGATATGGTCAATCCAGGTTGCATCACAGCCCCTGAACGAATTGTGTAAGAATTTCTCTCTCTTTCACTGTCTTTGTATCATGGGTTTTTAAAAGTAATTTATTTTTATAATGGGGTTTAGCTGCTTTTCACTACTGTGTTTATGCCGCTTTACACCCACTTGACACACTAACAGAGAGATATCAATACATAGGTTTTAAGATTACTACTAATCAAATATATTCTTTTGCGGTGAATAGGGTGTGTTGAGTCCTGTTCTCTGAGCAAGGAGTAGTTCTTGTCTATTACATATTGGGTTTATGGAACGGTATCTCAGATAATTTGAAACCCTTGTTTTATGCATCACCCCACCTCACCTTTCCCGTTAACCAGCCATAGTGTGTTTTCTAAACGTGTGACTCTGTTCTGCTTTGTAATTCAGTTCAAGTGTAGCGGTTTTTACATTCCCTCTATAAGTGATAGCTTATGATACGTGTCTTTTTCTGTGTGACTTATTTCACTTACAATCGTCGTACCTAAATCCACTCATCATGCTGCTACTAGCCTTATGACATTGATTTCATGGCTGAGTGATATTCCATTGTACATAAGGACCACAACTTCTTTACCCATTTTTCTCTTTCCTGGGATATTGAAGGTGGAATGAAGTGGAGGTCCTGGTCAACAGAGCAGCCCTAAACTTTGGGGTGCTTGTGTCTTGCTGATTTTTAATTTTCCCAATTTATACCCCCATGAGTGGAAGTGCCCTATGCTCTATAAGCTGTGTTTTTCAGATGTTTCAGGACTCAACGGACACTTCTCCAGAGTGGCTCTTGGCAATTTACATCCCGCCCATCGGTGTAGCAAGGCTCCCATTTCTCCATGGCCTGTCCTGCATTTCTGGTTTTGACACTTTTTTCAGCATGGCCCTTTTGACCGATGGGCAGTGAGACTTCTTTGTAGCACTGATTTGCCTTTCCAGGTTGCTTGGTTGGCCAAAAAGGGCATATGCGTTTTTTCCTGAATATATTCAGGAAAAAACGCATACGCCCTTTTTGGCCAAGGGCATCATTGTCAACGTTTTGCCGCTTTTCATGTGCTTTAAAGGCGATTCGAATCTACCTCCTGAAATCTGTTTCCTGCAATTCTACCTTGATTTCAAATCCTCTTCTTTGCCTTCCCTCAATATATTTGTGGACGAGAGTTATCATTTATAACTGCAGGTTTGTGAATTGCAGTGCCCTGAACCTCCATTTTACAACTCGTTTTTATGGGAGCTGGCCGCAAAATCGCAGAATGGCTTCAGGCCCTGTTCTGGTTCCGGGTGGCAGGCAGAGCCTGTGGTTAATTCTTCTTTCTGATGGGAAAATAGAGTGACCTGTGCCTGTCCCAACACCAAGAGATAGTCTCTCGTTGGTTCCACGTCTTCCCGTTTATCCTCAGGACAAATTGCAACCTCTACGGAACAGGAGGTTAAAGGTGCTGATGCTCCAAGTAGGGAGCTTGCTAGTAAAGCGGCTGGAATGGCGAACCCGGGCACAAGGAGATGAGAAATGAGGTGCGTTTTAGAAACCTTTCCCCATCACACGGTGTACCATCTTCTGGGTTTCTCATGCATGTTTTTGATGTAGGAAGATGCCCTTGAACCTGGAGATTTGGGACCCATGCGATGGGTACCATGCAGTATTACTTTAAAGGGTCTGCGTTTGCTCACCCAACCTCACCAAACCTCTCAGCCCCAAGAGTGTCCACCCTTATGTCTCATCCAGCTGTGGGTCTAGATATGGTCAATCCAGTTTGCATCACATCCCCTGAACGCATTGTGTAAGAATTCCTCTCTCTTTCACTGTCTTTGTTTCATGGGTTTTTCAAAGTAATTTATTTTCATAATGGGATTTAGCTGCTTTTCACTGCTGTGTTTATGCCGCTTTACCCCCACTTGACACACTAACAGAGAGATATCAATACATAGGTTTACGATTATTACTAGTCAGATATATTCTTGTGCGGTGAATAGGGCGTGTTGAGTCCAGTTCTCTGAGCAAGGAGTAGGTCTTGTCTATTACATATTGGGTTTATGGAACGGTATCTGAGCTAATTTGAAACCCTTGTTTTATGTATCACCCCACCTCACCTTTCCCGTTAAGCAGCCATAGTGTGTTTTCTGCATGTGTGACTCTGTTCTGTTTTGTAATTCAGTTCAAGTGTAACGGTTTTTACATTCCCTCTATCAGTGATACCTTATGAGAAGTGTCCTTTTCTGTGTGACTTATTTCACTTAGAATCGTCGTACCTAAATCCACTCATCATGCTGCTACTAGCCTTATGACATTGATTTCATGGCTGAGTGATATTCCATTGTACATAAGGACCACAACTTCTTTATCCATTTTTCTCTTTCCTGGGATATTTAAGGTGGAATGAAGTGGAGGTCCTTGTCAACAGAGCAGCCCTAAACTTTGGGGTGCTTGTGTCTTGCTGATTTTTCATTTTCCCAATTTATACCCCCATGAGTGGAAGTGCCCTATGCTCTATAAGCTGTGTTTTTCAGATGTTTCAGGACTCACTGGACACTTCTCCAGAGTGGCTCTTGGCAATTTACATCCCGCCCATCAGTGTAGCAGGGCTCCCATTTCTCCATGGCCTGTCCTGCATTTCTGGTTTTGACACTTTTTTCAGCATGGCCCTTTTGACCGATGGGAAGCGAGACTTCTTTGTAGCGCTGATTTGCCTTTCCAGGTTGCTTGGTTGGCCAAAAAGGGCGTATGCGTTTTTTCCTGAATATATTCAGGAAAAAACGCATACGCCCTTTTTGGCCAAGGGCATCATTGTCAACGTTTTGCCGCTTTTCATGTGCTTTAAAGGCGATTCGAATCTACCTCCTGAAATCTCTTTCCTGCAATTCTGCCTTGATTTCAAATCCTCTTCTTTGCCTTCCCTCAATATATTTGTGGACGAGAGTTATCATTTATAACTCTGCAGGTTTGTGAATTGCAGTGCCCTGAACCTCCATTTTACAACTCGTTTTTATGGGAGCTGGCGGCAAAATCGCAGAATGGCTTCAGGCCCTGTTCTGGTTCCGGGGGGCAGGCTGAGCCTGTGGTTAATTCTTCTTTCTGATGGGAAAATAGAGTGACCTCTGCCTGTCCCAACACCAATAGCTAGTCTCTCGTTGGTTCCACGTCTTCCCGTTTATCCTCAGGACAAATTGCAACCTGTACGGAACAGGAGGTTAAAGGTGCTGATGCTCCAAGTAGGGAGCTTGCTAGTAAAGCGGCTGGAATGGCGAACCCGGGCACAAGGCGATGAGAAATGAGGTGCGTTTTAGAAACCTTTCCCCATCACACGGTGTACCATCTTCTGGGTTTCTCATGCATGTTTTTGATGTAGGAAGATACCCTTGAACCTGGAGATTTGGGACCCATGCGATGGGTACCATGCAGTATTACTTTAAAGGGTCTGCGTTTGCTCACCCAACCTCACCAAACCTCTCAGCCCCAAGAGTGTCCACTCTTATGTCTGATCCAGCTGTGAATCTAGATATGGTCAATCCAGGTTGCATCACAGCCCCTGAACGCATTGTGTAAGAATTTCTCTCTCTTTCACTGTCTTTGTTTCATGGGTGTTCCAAAGTAATTTATTTTTATAATGGGGTTTAGCTGCTTTTCACTGCTGTGTATATGCCGCTTTACACCCACTTGACACACTAACAGAGAGATATCAATACATAGTTTTTACGATTATTATTAGTCAGATATATTCTTGTGCGGTAAATAGGGCGTGTTGAGTCCAGTTCTCTGAGCAAGGAGTAGGTCTTGTCTATTACATATTGGGTTTATGGAATGGTGTCTGAGCTAATTTGATACCCTTGTTTTATGTATCACCCCACCTCACCTTTCCCGTTAAGCAGCCATAATGTTTTTTCTGCATGTGTGACTCTGATCTGTTTTTTAATTCAGTTCAAGTGTAACGGTTTTTACATTCCCTCTATCAGTGATACCTTATGAGAAGTGTCCTTTTCTGTGTGACTTATTTCACTTAGAATCGTCGTACCTAAATCCACTCATCATGCTGCTACTAGCCTTATGACATTGATTTCATGGCTGAGTGATATTCCATTGTACATAAGGACCACAACTTCTTTACCCATTTTTCTCTTTCCTGGGATATTTAAGGTGGAATGAAGTGGAGGTCCTTGTCAACAGAGCAGCCCTAAACTTTGGGGTGCTTGTGTCTTGCTGATTTTTCATTTTCCCAATTCATACCCCCATGAGTGGAAGTGCCCTATGCTCTCTAAGCTGTGTTTTTCAGATGTTTCAGGACTCACCGGACACTTCTCCAGAGTGGCTGTTGGCAATTTACATCCCGCCCATCAGTGTAGCAAGGCTCCCATTTCTCCATGGCCTGTCCTCCATTTCTGGTTTTGACACTTTTTTCAGCATGGCCCTTTTGACCGATGGGAAGCGAGACTTCTTTGTAGTGCTGATTTGCCTTTCCAGGTTGCTTGGTTGGCCAAAAAGGGCGTATGCGTTTTTTCCTGAATATATTCAGGAAAAAACGCATACGCCCTTTTTGGCCAAGGGCATCATTGTCAACGTTTTGCCGCTTTTCATGTGCTTTAAATGCGATTCGAATCTACTTCCTGAAATATGTTTCCTGAAATTCTGCCTTGATTTCAAATCCTCTTCGTTGCCTTCCCTCAATATATTTGTGGACGAGAGTTATCATTTATAACTGCAGGTTTGTGAATTGCAGTGCCCTGAACCTCCATTTTACAACTCGTTTTTATGGGAGCTGGCCGCAAAATCGCAGAATGGCTTCAGGCCCTGTTCTGGTTCCGGGGGGCAGGCTGAGCCTGTGGTTAATTCTTCTTTCTGATGGGAAAATAGAGTGACCTGTGCCTGTCCCAACACCAAGAGCTAGTCTCTCGTTGGTTCCACGTCTTCCCGTTTATCCTCAGGACAATTTGCAACCTCTACGGAACAGGAGGTTAAAGGTGCTGATGCTCCAAGTAGGGAGATTGCTAGTAAAGCGGCTGGAATGGCGAACCCGGGCACAAGGAGATGAGAAATGAGGTGCGTTTTAGAAACCTTTCCCCATCACATGGTGTACCATCTTCTAGGATTCTCATGCATGATTTTGATGTAGGAAGATGCCCTTGAACCTGGAGATTTGGGACCCATGCGATGGGTACCATGCAGTATTACTTTAAAGGGTCTGCGTTTGCTCACCCAACCTCACCAAACCTCTCAGCCCCAAGAGTGTCCACCCTTACGTCTGATCCAGCTGTGGGTCTAGATATGGTCAATCCAGGTTGCATCACAGCCCCTGAACGCATTGTGTAAGAATTCCTCTCTCTTTCACTGTCTTTGTTTCATGGGTTTTTCAAAGTAATTTATTTTTATAATGGGATTTAGCTGCTTTTCACTGCTGTGTTTATGCCGCTTTACACCCACTTGACACACTAACAGAGAGATATCAATACATAGGCTTTACGATTATTACTAGTCAGATATATTCTTGTGCGGTGAATAGGGCCTGTTGAGTCCAGTTCTCTGAGCAAGGAGTAGGTCTTGTCTATTACATATTGGGTTTATGGAACGGTATCTGAGCTAATTTGAAACCCTTGTTTTATGTATCACCCCACCTCACCTTTCCCGTTAAGCAGCCATAGTGTGTTTTCTGCATGTGTGACTCTGTTCTGTTTTGTAATTCAGTTCAAGTGTAACGGTTTTTACATTCCCTCTATCAGTGATACCTTATGAGAAGTGTCCTTTTCTGTGTGACTTATTTCACTTAGAATCGTCGTACCTAAATCCACTCATCATGCTGCTACTAGCCTTATGACATTGATTTCATGGCTGAGTGATATTCCATTGTACATAAGGACCACAACTTCTTTATCCATTTTTCTCTTTCCTGGGATATTTAAGGTGGAATGAAGTGGAGGTCCTTGTAAACAGAGCAGCCCTAAACTTTGGGGTGCTTGTGTCTTGCTGATTTTTCATTTTCCCAATTTATACCCCCATGAGTGGAAGTGCCCTATGCTCTCTAAGCTGTGTTTTTCAGATGTTTCAGGACTCACCGGACACTTCTCCAGAGTGGCTCTTGGCAATTTACATCCCGCCCATCAGTGTAGCAAGGCTCCCATTTCTCCATGGCCTGTCCTCCATTTCTGGTTTTGACACTTTTTTCAGCATGGCCCTTTTGACCGATGGGAAGCGAGACTTCTTTGTAGCGCTGATTTGCCTTTCCAGGTTGCTTGGTTGGCCAAAAAGGGCGTATGCGTTTTTTCCTGAATATATTCAGGAAAAAACGCATACGCCCTTTTTGGCCAAGGGCATCATTGTCAACGTTTTGCCGCTTTTCATGTGCTTTAAAGGCGATTCGAATCTACCTCCTGAAATCTCTTTCCTGCAATTCTGCCTTGATTTCAAATCCTCTTCTTTGCCTTCCCTCAATATATTTGTGGACGAGAGTTATCATTTATAACTCTGCAGGTTTGTGAATTGCAGTGCCCTGAACCTCCATTTTACAACTCGTTTTTATGGGAGCTGGCGGCAAAATCGCAGAATGGCTTCAGGCCCTGTTCTGGTTCCGGGGGGCAGGCTGAGCCTGTGGTTAATTCTTCTTTCTGATGGGAAAATAGAGTGACCTCTGCCTGTCCCAACACCAATAGCTAGTCTCTCGTTGGTTCCACGTCTTCCCGTTTATCCTCAGGACAAATTGCAACCTGTACGGAACAGGAGGTTAAAGGTGCTGATGCTCCAAGTAGGGAGCTTGCTAGTAAAGCGGCTGGAATGGCGAACCCGGGCACAAGGCGATGAGAAATGAGGTGCGTTTTAGAAACCTTTCCCCATCACACGGTGTACCATCTTCTGGGTTTCTCATGCATGTTTTTGATGTAGGAAGATACCCTTGAACCTGGAGATTTGGGACCCATGCGATGGGTACCATGCAGTATTACTTTAAAGGGTCTGCGTTTGCTCACCCAACCTCACCAAACCTCTCAGCCCCAAGAGTGTCCACTCTTATGTCTGATCCAGCTGTGAATCTAGGTATGGTCATTCCAGGTTGCATCACAGCCCCTGAACGCATTGTGTAAGAATTTCTCTCTCTTTCACTGTCTTTGTTTCATGGGTGTTCCAAAGTAATTTATTTTTATAATGGGGTTTAGCTGCTTTTCACTGCTGTGTATATGCCGCTTTACACCCACTTGACACACTAACAGAGAGATATCAATACATAGTTTTTACGATTATTATTAGTCAGATATATTCTTGTGCGGTAAATAGGGCGTGTTGAGTCCAGTTCTCTGAGCAAGGAGTAGGTCTTGTCTATTACATATTGGGTTTATGGAATGGTGTCTGAGCTAATTTGATACCCTTGTTTTATGTATCACCCCACCTCACCTTTCCCGTTAAGCAGCCATAATGTTTTTTCTGCATGTGTGACTCTGTTCTGTTTTTTAATTCAGTTCAAGTGTAACGGTTTTTACATTCCCTCTATCAGTGATACCTTATGAGAAGTGTCCTTTTCTGTGTGACTTATTTCACTTAGAATCGTCGTACCTAAATCCACTCATCATGCTGCTACTAGCCTTATGACATTGATTTCATGGCTGAGTGATATTCCATTGTACATAAGGACCACAACTTCTTTACCCATTTTTCTCTTTCCTGGGATATTTAAGGTGGAATGAAGTGGAGGTCCTTGTCAACAGAGCAGCCCTAAACTTTGGGGTGCTTGTGTCTTGCTGATTTTTCATTTTCCCAATTCATACCCCCATGAGTGGAAGTGCCCTATGCTCTCTAAGCTGTGTTTTTCAGATGTTTCAGGACTCACCGGACACTTCTCCAGAGTGGCTGTTGGCAATTTACATCCCGCCCATCAGTGTAGCAAGGCTCCCATTTCTCCATGGCCTGTCCTCCATTTCTGGTTTTGACACTTTTTTCAGCATGGCCCTTTTGACCGATGGGAAGCGAGACTTCTTTGTAGTGCTGATTTGCCTTTCCAGGTTGCTTGGTTGGCCAAAAAGGGCGTATGCGTTTTTTCCTGAATATATTCAGGAAAAAACGCATACGCCCTTTTTGGCCAAGGGCATCATTGTCAACGTTTTGCCGCTTTTCATGTGCTTTAAATGCGATTCGAATCTACTTCCTGAAATATGTTTCCTGGAATTCTGCCTTGATTTCAAATCCTCTTCGTTGCCTTCCCTCAATATATTTGTGGACGAGAGTTATCATTTATAACTGCAGGTTTGTGAATTGCAGTGCCCTGAACCTCCATTTTACAACTCGTTTTTATGGCAGCTGGCCGCAAAATCGCAGAATGGCTTCAGGCCCTGTTCTGGTTCCGGGGGGCAGGCTGAGCCTGTGGTTAATTCTTCTTTCTGATGGGAAAATAGAGTGACCTGTGCCTGTCCCAACACCAAGAGCTAGTCTCTCGTTGGTTCCACGTCTTCCCGTTTATCCTCAGGACAATTTGCAACCTCTACGGAACAGGAGGTTAAAGGTGCTGATGCTCCAAGTAGGGAGATTGCTAGTAAAGCGGCTGGAATGGCGAACCCGGGCACAAGGAGATGAGAAATGAGGTGCGTTTTAGAAACCTTTCCCCATCACATGGTGTACCATCTTCTAGGATTCTCATGCATGATTTTGATGTAGGAAGATGCCCTTGAACCTGGAGATTTGGGACCCATGTGATGGGTACCATGCAGTATTACTTTAAAAGGTCTGCGTTTGCTCACCCAACCTCACCAAACCTCTCAGCCCCAAGAGTGTCCACCCTTACGTCTGTTCCAGCTGTGGGTCTAGATATGGTCAATCCAGGTTGCATCACAGCCCCTGAACGCATTGTGTAAGAATTCCTCTCTCTTTCACTGTCTTTGTTTCATGGGTTTTTCAAAGTAATTTATTTTTATAATGGGATTTAGCTGCTTTTCACTGCTGTGTTTATGCCGCTTTACACCCACTTGACACACTAACAGAGAGATATCAATACATAGGCTTTACGATTATTACTAGTCAGATATATTCTTGTGCGGTGAATAGGGCCTGTTGAGTCCAGTTCTCTGAGCAAGGAGTAGGTCTTGTCTATTACATATTGGGTTTATGGAACGGTATCTGAGCTAATTTGAAACCCTTGTTTTATGTATCACCCCACCTCACCTTTCCCGTTAAGCAGCCATAGTGTGTTTTCTGCATGTGTGACTCTGTTCTGTTTTGTAATTCAGTTCAAGTGTAACGGTTTTTACATTCCCTCTATCAGTGATACCTTATGAGAAGTGTCCTTTTCTGTGTGACTTATTTCACTTAGAATCGTCGTACCTAAATCCACTCATCATGCTGCTACTAGCCTTATGACATTGATTTCATGGCTGAGTGATATTCCATTGTACATAAGGACCACAACTTCTTTATCCATTTTTCTCTTTCCTGGGATATTTAAGGTGGAATGAAGTGGAGGTCCTTGTAAACAGAGCAGCCCTAAACTTTGGGGTGCTTGTGTCTTGCTGATTTTTAATTTTCCCAATTTATACCCCCATGAGTGGAAGTGCCCTATGCTCTCTAAGCTGTGTTTTTCAGATGTTTCAGGACTCACCGGACACTTCTCCAGAGTGGCTCTTGGCAATTTACATCCCGCCCATCAGTGTAGCAAGGCTCCCATTTCTCCATGGCCTGTCCTGCATTTCTGGTTTTGACACTTTTTTCAGCATGGCCCTTTTGACCGATGGGAAGCGAGACTTCTTTGTAGCGCTGATTTGCCTTTCCAGGTGGCTTGGTTGGCCAAAAAGGGCGTATGCGTTTTTTCCTGAATATATTCAGGAAAAAACGCATACGCCCTTTTTGGCCAAGGGCATCATTGTCAACGTTTTGCCGCTTTTCATGTGCTTTAAAGGCGATTCGAATCTACCTCCTGAAATCTCTTTCCTGCAATTCTGCCTTGATTTCAAATCCTCTTCTTTGCCTTCCCTCAATATATTTGTGGACGAGAGTTATCATTTATAACTCTGCAGGTTTGTGAATTGCAGTGCCCTGAACCTCCATTTTACAACTCGTTTTTATGGGAGCTGGCCGCAAAATCGCAGAATGGCTTCAGGCCCTGTTCTGGTTCCGGGGGGCAGGCTGAGCCTGTGGTTAATTCTTCTACCTGATGGGAAAATAGAGTGACCTGTGCCTGTCCCAACACCAAGAGCTAGTCTCTCGTTGGTTCCACGTCTTCCCGTTTATCCTCAGGACAAATTGCAACCTGTACGGAACAGGAGGTTAAAGGTGCTGATGCTCCAAGTAGGGAGCTTGCTAGTAAAGGGGCTGGAATGGCGAACCCGGGCACAAGGAGATGAGAAATGAGGTGCGTTTTAGAAACCTTTCCCCATCACACGGTGTACCATCTTCTGGGTTTCTCATGCATGTTTTTGATGTAGGAAGATGCCCTTGAACCTGGAGATTTGGGACCCATGCGATGGGTACCACGCAGTATTACTTTAAAGGGTCTGCATTTGCTCACCCAACCTCACCAAACCTCTCAGCCCCAAGAGTGTCCACCCTTATGTCTCATCCAACTGTGGGTCTAGATATGGTCAATCCAGGTTGAATCACAGCCCCTGAACGCATTGTGTAAGAATTTCTCTCTCTTTCACTGTCTTTGTTTCATGGGTGATTCAAAGTAATTTATTTTTATAATGGGGTTTAGCTGCTTTTCACTGCTGTGTTTATGCCACTTTACACCCACTTGACACACTAACAGAGAGATATCAATACATAGGTTTTACGATTATTACTAGTCAGATATATTCTTGTGCGGTGAATAGGGCGTGTTGAGTCCAGTTCTCTGAGCAAGGAGTAGGTCTTGTCTATTACATATTGGGTTTATGGAACGGTATCTGAGCTAATTTGATACCCTTGTTTTATGTATCACCCCACCTCACCTTTCCCGTTAAGCAGCCATAGTGTGTTTTCTGCATGTGTGACTCTGTTCTGTTTTGTAATTCAGTTCATGTGTAAAGGTTTTTACATTCCCTCTATCAGTGATACCTTATGAGAAGTGTCCTTTTCTGTGTGACTTATTTCACTTAGAATCGTCGTACCTAAATCCACTCATCATGCTGCTACTAACCTTATGACATTGATTTCATGGCTGAGTGATATTCCATTGTACATAAGGACCACAATTCTTTATCCATTTTTCTCTTTTCTGGGATATTTAAGGTGGAATGAAGTGGAGGTCCTGGTCAACAGAGCAGCCCTAAACTTTGGGGTGCTTGTGTCTTGCTGATTTTTAATTTTCCCAATTTATACCCCCATGAGTGGAAGTGCCCTATGCTCTCTAAGCTGTGTTTTTCAGATGTTTCAGGACTCAACGGACACTTCTCCAGAGTGGCTCTTGGCAATTTACATCCCGCCCATCAGTGTAGCAAGGCTCCCATTTCTCCATGGCTTCTCCTGCATTTCTGGTTTTGACACTTTTTTCAGCATGGCCCTTTTGACCGATGGGCAGCGAGACTTCTTTGTAGCACTGATTTGCCTTTCCAGGTTGCTTGGTTGGCCAAAAAGGGCGTATGCGTTTTTTCCTGAATATATTCAGGAAAAAACGCATACGCCCTTTTTGGCCAAGGGCATCATTGTCAACGTTTTGCCGCTTTTCATGTGCTTTAAAGGCGATTCGAATCTACCTCCTGAAATCTCCTTCCTGCAATTCTGCCTTGATTTCAAATCCTCTTCTTTGCCTTCCCTCAATATATTTGTGGACGAGAGTTATCATTTATAACTCTGCAGGTTTGTGAATTGCAGTGCCCTGAACCTCCATTTTACAACTCGTTTTTATGGGAGCTGGCCGCAAAATCGCAGAATGGCTTCAGGCCCTGTTCTGGTTCCGGGGGGCAGGCTGAGCCTGTGGTTAATTCTTCTTTCTGATGGGAAAATAGAGTGACCTGTGCCTGTCCCAACACCAAGAGCTAGTCTCTCGTTGGTTCCACGTCTTCCCGTTTATCCTCAGGACAAATTGCAACCTGTACGGAACAGGAGGTTAAAGGTGCTGATGCTCCAAGTAGGGAGCTTGCTAGTAAAGCGGCTGGAATGGCGAACCCGGGCACAAGGAGATGAGAAATGAGGTGCGTTTTCGAAACCTTTCCCCATCACACGGTGTACCATCTTCTGGGTTTCTCATGCATGTTTTTGATGTAGGAAGATGCCCTTGAACCTGGAGATTTGGGACCCATGCAATGGGTACCACGCAGTATTACTTTAAAGGGTCTGCATTTGCTCACCCAACCTCACCAAACCTCTCAGCCCCAAGAGTGTCCACACTTATGTCTCATCCAGCTGTGGGTCTAGATATGGTCAATCCAGGTTGCTTCACAGCCCCCGAACGCATTGTGTAAGAATTTCTCTCTATTTCACTGTCTTTGTTTCATGGGTGTTTCAAAGTAATTTATTTTTATAATGGGGTTTAGCTGCTTTTCACTGCTGTGTTTATGCCGCTTTACACCCACTTGACACACTAACAGAGAGATATCAATACATAGGTTTTACGATTATTATTAGTCAGATATATTCTTGTGCAGTGAATAGGGCGTGTTGAGTCCAGTTCTCTGAGCAAGGAGTAGGTCTTGTCTATTACATATTGGGCTTATGGAAAGGTATCTGAGCTAATTTGATACCCTTGTTTTATGTATCACCCCACCTCACCTTTCTCGTTAAGCAGCCATAGTGTGTTTTCTGCATGTGTGACTCTGTTCTCTTTTGTAATTCAGTTCAAGTGTAACGGTTTTTACATTCCCTCTATCAGTGATACCTTATGAGAAGTGT
The DNA here is from genome assembly GCF_965194805.1 of Balaenoptera borealis. Lineage (NCBI taxonomy): Eukaryota > Metazoa > Chordata > Mammalia > Artiodactyla > Balaenopteridae > Balaenoptera > Balaenoptera borealis. The sequence goes on along the minus strand of NW_028123969.1, from coordinate 93,936 downwards.
CCTTTTCTGTGTGACTTATTTCACTTAGAATCGTCGTACCTAAATCCACTCATCATGCTGCTACTAACCTTACGACATTGATTTCATGGCTGAGTGATATTCCATTGTACATAAGGACCACAAGTTCTTTATCCATTTTTCTCTTTCCTGGGATATTTAAGGTGGAATGAAGTGGAGGTCCTGGTCAACAGAGCAGCCCTAAACTTTGGGGTGCTTGTGTCTTGCTGATTTTTCATTTTCCCAATTTATACCCCCATGAGTGGAAGTGCCCTATGCTCTCTAAGCTGTGTTTTTCAGATGTTTCAGGACTCACCGGACACTTCTCCAGAGTGGCTCTTGGCAATTTACATCCCGCCCATCAGTGTAGCAAGGCTCCCATTTCTCCATGGCCTGTCCTGCATTTCTGGTTTTGACACTTTTTTCAGCATGGCCCTTTTGACCGATGGGCAGCGAGACTTCTTTGTAGCACTGATTTGCCTTTCCAGGTTGCTTGGTTGGCCAAAAAGGGCGTATGCGTTTTTTCCTGAATATATTCAGGAAAAAACGCATACGCCCTTTTTGGCCAAGGGCATCATTGTCAACGTTTTGCCGCTTTTCATGTGCTTTAAAGGCGATTCGAATCTACCTCCTGAAATCTGTTTCCTGCAATTCTGCCTTGATTTCAAATCCTCTTCTTTGCCTTCCCTCAATATATTTGTGGACGAGAGTTATCATTTATAACTCTGCATGTTTGTGAATTGCAGTGCCCTGAACCTCCATTTTACAACTCGTTTTTATGGGAGCTGGCGGCAAAATCGCAGAATGGCTTCAGGCCCTGTTCTGGTTCCGGGGGGCAGGCTGAGCCTGTGGTTAATTCTTCTTTCTGATGGGAAAATAGAGTGACCTGTGCCTGTCCCAACACCAAGAACTAGTCTCTCGTTGGTTCCACGTCTTCCCGTTTATCCTCAGGACAAATTGCAACCTCTACGGAACAGGAGGTTAAAGGTGCTGATGCTCCAAGTAGGGAGATTGCTAGTAAAGCGGCTGGAATGGCGAACCCGGGCACAAGGAGATGAGAAATGAGGTGCGTTTTAGAAACCTTTCCCCATCACACGGTGTACCATCTTCTAGGTTTCTCATGCATGTTTTTGATGTAGGAAGATGCCCTTGAACCTGGAGATTTGGGACCCATGCGATGGGTACCATGCAGTATTACTTTAAAGGGTCTGCGTTTGCTCACCCAACCTCACCAAACCTCTCAGCCCCAAGAGTGTCCACCCTTATGTCTGATCCAGCTGTGGGTCTAGATATGGTCAATCCAGGTTGCATCACAGCCCCTGAACGCATTGTGTAAGAATTCCTCTCTCTTTCACTGTCTTTGTTTCATGGGTTTTTCAAAGTAATTTATTTTTATAATGGGATTTAGCTGCTTTTCACTGCTGTGTTTATGCCGCTTTACACCCACTTGACACACTAACAGAGAGATATCAATACATAGGCTTTACGATTATTACTAGTCAGATATATTCTTGTGCGGTGAATAGGGCGTGTTGAGTCCAGTTCTCTGAGCAAGGAGTAGGTCTTGTCTATTACATATTGGGTTTATGGAACGGTATCTGAGCTAATTTGAAACCCTTGTTTTATGTATCACCCCACCTCACCTTTCCCGTTAAGCAGCCATAGTGTGTTTTCTGCATGTGTGACTCTGTTCTGTTTTGTAATTCAGTTCAAGTGTAACGGTTTTTACATTCCCTCTATCAGTGATACCTTATGAGAAGTGTCCTTTTCTGTGTGACTTATTTCACTTAGAATCGTCGTACCTAAATCCACTCATCATGCTGCTACTAGCCTTATGACATTGATTTCATGGCTGAGTGATATTCCATTGTACATAAGGACCACAACTTCTTTATCCATTTTTCTCTTTCCTGGGATATTTAAGGTGGAATGAAGTGGAGGTCCTTGTAAACAGAGCAGCCCTAAACTTTGGGGTGCTTGTGTCTTGCTGATTTTTAATTTTCCCAATTTATACCCCCATGAGTGGAAGTGCCCTATGCTCTCTAAGCTGTGTTTTTCAGATGTTTCAGGACTCACCGGACACTTCTCCAGAGTGGCTCTTGGCAATTTACATCCCGCCCATCAGTGTAGCAAGGCTCCCATTTCTCCATGGCCTGTCCTGCATTTCTGGTTTTGACACTTTTTTCAGCATGGCCCTTTTGACCGATGGGAAGCGAGACTTCTTTGTAGCGCTGATTTGCCTTTCCAGGTTGCTTGGTTGGCCAAAAAGGGCGTATGCGTTTTTTCCTGAATATATTCAGGAAAAAACGCATACGCCCTTTTTGGCCAAGGGCATCATTGTCAACGTTTTGCCGCTTTTCATGTGCTTTAAAGGCGATTCGAATCTACCTCCTGAAATCTCTTTCCTGCAATTCTGCCTTGATTTCAAATCCTCTTCTTTGCCTTCCCTCAATATATTTGTGGACGAGAGTTATCATTTATAACTCTGCAGGTTTGTGAATTGCAGTGCCCTGAACCTCCATTTTACAACTCGTTTTTATGGGAGCTGGCCGCAAAATCGCAGAATGGCTTCAGGCCCTGTTCTGGTTCCGGGGGGCAGGCTGAGCCTGTGGTTAATTCTTCTACCTGATGGGAAAATAGAGTGACCTGTGCCTGTCCCAACACCAAGAGCTAGTCTCTCGTTGGTTCCACGTCTTCCCGTTTATCCTCAGGACAAATTGCAACCTGCATGGAACAGGAGGTTAAAGGTGCTGATGCTCCAAGTAGGGAGCTTGCTAGTAAAGGGGCTGGAATGGCGAACCCGGGCACAAGGAGATGAGAAATGAGGTGCGTTTTAGAAACCTTTCCCCATCACACGGTGTACCATCTTCTGGGTTTCTCATGCATGTTTTTGATGTAGGAAGATGCCCTTGAACCTGGAGATTTGGGACCCATGCGATGGGTACCACGCAGTATTACTTTAAAGGGTCTGCGTTTGCTCACCCAACCTCACCAAACCTCTCAGCCCCAAGAGTGTCCACCCTTATGTCTCATCCAACTGTGGGTCTAGATATGGTCAATCCAGGTTGAATCACAGCCCCTGAACGCATTGTGTAAGAATTTCTCTCTCTTTCACTGTCTTTGTTTCATGGGTGATTCAAAGTAATTTATTTTTATAATGGGGTTTAGCTGCTTTTCACTGCTGTGTTTATGCCACTTTACACCCACTTGACACACTAACAGAGAGATATCAATACATAGGTTTTACGATTATTACTAGTCAGATATATTCTTGTGCGGTGAATAGGGCGTGTTGAGTCCAGTTCTCTGAGCAAGGAGTAGGTCTTGTCTATTACATATTGGGTTTATGGAACGGTATCTGAGCTAATTTGATACCCTTGTTTTATGTATCACCCCACCTCACCTTTCCCGTTAAGCAGCCATAGTGTGTTTTCTGCATGTGTGACTCTGTTCTGTTTTGTAATTCAGTTCATGTGTAAAGGTTTTTACATTCCCTCTATCAGTGATACCTTATGAGAAGTGTCCTTTTCTGTGTGACTTATTTCACTTAGAATCGTCATACCTAAATCCACTCATCATGCTGCTACTAACCTTATGACATTGATTTCATGGCTGAGTGATATTCCATTGTACATAAGGACCACAATTCTTTATCCATTTTTCTCTTTCCTGGGATATTTAAGGTGGAATGAAGTGGAGGTCCTGGTCAACAGAGCAGCCCTAAACTTTGGGGTGCTTGTGTCTTGCTGATTTTTAATTTTCCCAATTTATACCCCCATGAGTGGAAGTGCCCTATGCTCTCTAAGCTGTGTTTTTCAGATGTTTCAGGACTCAACGGACACTTCTCCAGAGTGGCTCTTGGCAATTTACATCCCTCCCATCAGTGTAGCAAGGCTCCCATTTCTCCATGGCTTCTCCTGCATTTCTGGTTTTGACACTTTTTTCAGCATGGCCCTTTTGACCGATGGGCAGCGAGACTTCTTTGTAGCACTGATTTGCCTTTCCAGGTTGCTTGGTTGGCCAAAAAGGGCGTATGCGTTTTTTCCTGAATATATTCAGGAAAAAACGCATACGCCCTTTTTGGCCAAGGGCATCATTGTCAACGTTTTGCCGCTTTTCATGTGCTTTAAAGGCGATTCGTATCTACCTCCTGAAATCTGTTTCCTGCAATTCTGCCTTGATTTCAAATCCTCTTCTTTGCCTTCCCTCAATATATTTGTGGACGACAGTTATCATTTATAACTCTGCAGGTTTGTGAATTGCAGTGCCCTGAACCTCCATTTTACAACTCGTTTTTATGGGAGCTGGCCGCAAAATCGCAGAATGGCTTCAGGCCCTGTTCTGGTTCCGGGGGGCAGGCTGAGCCTGTGGTTAATTCTTCTTTCTGATGGGAAAATAGAGTGACCTGTGCCTGTCCCAACACCAAGAGCTAGTCTCTCGTTGGTTCCACGTCTTCCCGTTTATCCTCAGGACAAATTGCAACCTGTACGGAACAGGAGGTTAAAGGTGCTGATGCTCCAAGTAGGGAGCTTGCTAGTAAAGCGGCTGGAATGGCGAACCCGGGCACAAGGAGATGAGAAATGAGGTGCGTTTTCGAAACCTTTCCCCATCACACGGTGTACCATCTTCTGGGTTTCTCATGCATGTTTTTGATGTAGGAAGATGCCCTTGAACCTGGAGATTTGGGACCCATGCAATGGGTACCACGCAGTATTACTTTAAAGGGTCTGCATTTGCTCACCCAACCTCACCAAACCTCTCAGCCCCAAGAGTGTCCACACTTATGTCTCATCCAGCTGTGGGTCTAGATATGGTCAATCCAGGTTGCTTCACAGCCCCCGAACGCATTGTGTAAGAATTTCTCTCTATTTCACTGTCTTTGTTTCATGGGTGTTTCAAAGTAATTTATTTTTATAATGGGGTTTAGCTGCTTTTCACTGCTGTGTTTATGCCGCTTTACACCCACTTGACACACTAACAGAGAGATATCAATACATAGGTTTTACGATTATTATTAGTCAGATATATTCTTGTGCAGTGAATAGGGCGTGTTGAGTCCAGTTCTCTGAGCAAGGAGTAGGTCTTGTCTATTACATATTGGGCTTATGGAAAGGTATCTGAGCTAATTTGATACCCTTGTTTTATGTATCACCCCACCTCACCTTTCTCGTTAAGCAGCCATAGTGTGTTTTCTGCATGTGTGACTCTGTTCTCTTTTGTAATTCAGTTCAAGTGTAACGGTTTTTACATTCCCTCTATCAGTGATACCTTATGAGAAGTGTCCTTTTCTGTGTGACTTATTTCACTTAGAATCGTCGTACCTAAATCCACTCATCATGCTGCTACTAACCTTACGACATTGATTTCATGGCTGAGTGATATTCCATTGTACATAAGGACCACAAGTTCTTTATCCATTTTTCTCTTTCCTGGGATATTTAAGGTGGAATGAAGTGGAGGTCCTGGTCAACAGAGCAGCCCTAAACTTTGGGGTGCTTGTGTCTTGCTGATTTTTCATTTTCCCAATTTATACCCCCATGAGTGGAAGTGCCCTATGCTCTCTAAGCTGTGTTTTTCAGATGTTTCAGGACTCACCGGACACTTCTCCAGAGTGGCTCTTGGCAATTTACATCCCGCCCATCAGTGTAGCAAGGCTCCCATTTCTCCATGGCCTGTCCTGCATTTCTGGTTTTGACACTTTTTTCAGCATGGCCCTTTTGACCGATGGGCAGCGAGACTTCTTTGTAGCACTGATTTGCCTTTCCAGGTTGCTTGGTTGGCCAAAAAGGGCGTATGCGTTTTTTCCTGAATATATTCAGGAAAAAACGCATACGCCCTTTTTGGCCAAGGGCATCATTGTCAACGTTTTGCCGCTTTTCATGTGCTTTAAAGGCGATTCGAATCTACCTCCTGAAATCTGTTTCCTGCAATTCTGCCTTGATTTCAAATCCTCTTCTTTGCCTTCCCTCAATATATTTGTGGACGAGAGTTATCATTTATAACTCTGCATGTTTGTGAATTGCAGTGCCCTGAACCTCCATTTTACAACTCGTTTTTATGGGAGCTGGCGGCAAAATCGCAGAATGGCTTCAGGCCCTGTTCTGGTTCCGGGGGGCAGGCTGAGCCTGTGGTTAATTCTTCTTTCTGATGGGAAAATAGAGTGACCTGTGCCTGTCCCAACACCAAGAACTAGTCTCTCGTTGGTTCCACGTCTTCCCGTTTATCCTCAGGACAAATTGCAACCTCTACGGAACAGGAGGTTAAAGGTGCTGATGCTCCAAGTAGGGAGATTGCTAGTAAAGCGGCTGGAATGGCGAACCCGGGCACAAGGAGATGAGAAATGAGGTGCGTTTTAGAAACCTTTCCCCATCACACGGTGTACCATCTTCTAGGTTTCTCATGCATGTTTTTGATGTAGGAAGATGCCCTTGAACCTGGAGATTTGGGACCCATGCGATGGGTACCATGCAGTATTACTTTAAAGGGTCTGCGTTTGCTCACCCAACCTCACCAAACCTCTCAGCCCCAAGAGTGTCCACCCTTATGTCTGATCCAGCTGTGGGTCTAGATATGGTCAATCCAGGTTGCATCACAGCCCCTGAACGCATTGTGTAAGAATTCCTCTCTCTTTCACTGTCTTTGTTTCATGGGTTTTTCAAAGTAATTTATTTTTATAATGGGATTTAGCTGCTTTTCACTGCTGTGTTTATGCCGCTTTACACCCACTTGACACACTAACAGAGAGATATCAATACATAGGCTTTACGATTATTACTAGTCAGATATATTCTTGTGCGGTGAATAGGGCGTGTTGAGTCCAGTTCTCTGAGCAAGGAGTAGGTCTTGTCTATTACATATTGGGTTTATGGAACGGTATCTGAGCTAATTTGAAACCCTTGTTTTATGTATCACCCCACCTCACCTTTCCCGTTAAGCAGCCATAGTGTGTTTTCTGCATGTGTGACTCTGTTCTGTTTTGTAATTCAGTTCAAGTGTAACGGTTTTTACATTCCCTCTATCAGTGATACCTTATGAGAAGTGTCCTTTTCTGTGTGACTTATTTCACTTAGAATCGTCGTACCTAAATCCACTCATCATGCTGCTACTAGCCTTATGACATTGATTTCATGGCTGAGTGATATTCCATTGTACATAAGGACCACAACTTCTTTATCCATTTTTCTCTTTCCTGGGATATTTAAGGTGGAATGAAGTGGAGGTCCTTGTAAACAGAGCAGCCCTAAACTTTGGGGTGCTTCTGTCTTGCTGATTTTTAATTTTCCCAATTTATACCCCCATGAGTGGAAGTGCCCTATGCTCTCTAAGCTGTGTTTTTCAGATGTTTCAGGACTCACCGGACACTTCTCCAGAGTGGCTCTTGGCAATTTACATCCCGCCCATCAGTGTAGCAAGGCTCCCATTTCTCCATGGCCTGTCCTGCATTTCTGGTTTTGACACTTTTTTCAGCATGGCCCTTTTGACCGATGGGAAGCGAGACTTCTTTGTAGCACTGATTTGCCTTTCCAGGTTGCTTGGTTGGCCAAAAAGGGCGTATGCGTTTTTTCCTGAATATATTCAGGAAAAAACGCATACGCCCTTTTTGGCCAAGGGCATCATTGTCAACGTTTTGCCGCTTTTCATGTGCTTTAAAGGCGATTCGAATCTACCTCCTGAAATCTCTTTCCTGCAATTCTGCCTTGATTTCAAATCCTCTTCTTTGCCTTCCCTCAATATATTTGTGGACGAGAGTTATCATTTATAACTCTGCAGGTTTGTGAATTGCAGTGCCCTGAACCTCCATTTTACAACTCGTTTTTATGGGAGCTGGCCGCAAAATCGCAGAATGGCTTCAGGCCCTGTTCTGGTTCCGGGGGGCAGGCTGAGCCTGTGGTTAATTCTTCTACCTGATGGGAAAATAGAGTGACCTGTGCCTGTCCCAACACCAAGAGCTAGTCTCTCGTTGGTTCCACGTCTTCCCGTTTATCCTCAGGACAAATTGCAACCTGCATGGAACAGGAGGTTAAAGGTGCTGATGCTCCAAGTAGGGAGCTTGCTAGTAAAGGGGCTGGAATGGCGAACCCGGGCACAAGGAGATGAGAAATGAGGTGCGTTTTAGAAACCTTTCCCCATCACACGGTGTACCATCTTCTGGGTTTCTCATGCATGTTTTTGATGTAGGAAGATGCCCTTGAACCTGGAGATTTGGGACCCATGCGATGGGTACCACGCAGTATTACTTTAAAGGGTCTGCGTTTGCTCACCCAACCTCACCAAACCTCTCAGCCCCAAGAGTGTCCACCCTTATGTCTCATCCAACTGTGGGTCTAGATATGGTCAATCCAGGTTGAATCACAGCCCCTGAACGCATTGTGTAAGAATTTCTCTCTCTTTCACTGTCTTTGTTTCATGGGTGATTCAAAGTAATTTATTTTTATAATGGGGTTTAGCTGCTTTTCACTGCTGTGTTTATGCCACTTTACACCCACTTGACACACTAACAGAGAGATATCAATACATAGGTTTTACGATTATTACTAGTCAGATATATTCTTGTGCGGTGAATAGGGCGTGTTGAGTCCAGTTCTCTGAGCAAGGAGTAGGTCTTGTCTATTACATATTGGGTTTATGGAACGGTATCTGAGCTAATTTGATACCCTTGTTTTATGTATCACCCCACCTCACCTTTCCCGTTAAGCAGCCATAGTGTGTTTTCTGCATGTGTGACTCTGTTCTGTTTTGTAATTCAGTTCATGTGTAAAGGTTTTTACATTCCCTCTATCAGTGATACCTTATGAGAAGTGTCCTTTTCTGTGTGACTTATTTCACTTAGAATCGTCATACCTAAATCCACTCATCATGCTGCTACTAACCTTATGACATTGATTTCATGGCTGAGTGATATTCCATTGTACATAAGGACCACAATTCTTTATCCATTTTTCTCTTTCCTGGGATATTTAAGGTGGAATGAAGTGGAGGTCCTGGTCAACAGAGCAGCCCTAAACTTTGGGGTGCTTGTGTCTTGCTGATTTTTAATTTTCCCAATTTATACCCCCATGAGTGGAAGTGCCCTATGCTCTCTAAGCTGTGTTTTTCAGATGTTTCAGGACTCAACGGACACTTCTCCAGAGTGGCTCTTGGCAATTTACATCCCTCCCATCAGTGTAGCAAGGCTCCCATTTCTCCATGGCTTCTCCTGCATTTCTGGTTTTGACACTTTTTTCAGCATGGCCCTTTTGACCGATGGGCAGCGAGACTTCTTTGTAGCACTGATTTGCCTTTCCAGGTTGCTTGGTTGGCCAAAAAGGGCGTATGCGTTTTTTCCTGAATATATTCAGGAAAAAACGCATACGCCCTTTTTGGCCAAGGGCATCATTGTCAACGTTTTGCCGCTTTTCATGTGCTTTAAAGGCGATTCGAATCTACCTCCTGAAATCTGTTTCCTGCAATTCTGCCTTGATTTCAAATCCTCTTCTTTGCCTTCCCTCAATATATTTGTGGACGAGAGTTATCATTTATAACTCTGCAGGTTTGTGAATTGCAGTGCCCTGAACCTCCATTTTACAACTCGTTTTTATGGGAGCTGGCCGCAAAATCGCAGAATGGCTTCAGGCCCTGTTCTGGTTCCGGGGGGCAGGCTGAGCCTGTGGTTAATTCTTCTTTCTGATGGGAAAATAGAGTGACCTGTGCCTGTCCCAACACCAAGAGCTAGTCTCTCGTTGGTTCCACGTCTTCCCGTTTATCCTCAGGACAAATTGCAACCTGTACGGAACAGGAGGTTAAAGGTGCTGATGCTCCAAGTAGGGAGCTTGCTAGTAAAGCGGCTGGAATGGCGAACCCGGGCACAAGGAGATGAGAAATGAGGTGCGTTTTCGAAACCTTTCCCCATCACACGGTGTACCATCTTCTGGGTTTCTCATGCATGTTTTTGATGTAGGAAGATGCCCTTGAACCTGGAGATTTGGGACCCATGCAATGGGTACCACGCAGTATTACTTTAAAGGGTCTGCATTTGCTCACCCAACCTCACCAAACCTCTCAGCCCCAAGAGTGTCCACCCTTATGTCTCATCCAGCTGTGGGTCTAGATATGGTCAATCCAGGTTGCTTCACAGCCCCCGAACGCATTGTGTAAGAATTTCTCTCTATTTCACTGTCTTTGTTTCATGGGTGTTTCAAAGTAATTTATTTTTATAATGGGGTTTAGCTGCTTTTCACTGCTGTGTTTATGCCGCTTTACACCCACTTGACACACTAACAGAGAGATATCAATACATAGGTTTTACGATTATTATTAGTCAGATATATTCTTGTGCAGTGAATAGGGCGTGTTGAGTCCAGTTCTCTGAGCAAGGAGTAGGTCTTGTCTATTACATATTGGGCTTATGGAAAGGTATCTGAGCTAATTTGATACCCTTGTTTTATGTATCACCCCACCTCACCTTTCTCGTTAAGCAGCCATAGTGTGTTTTCTGCATGTGTGACTCTGTTCTCTTTTGTAATTCAGTTCAAGTGTAACGGTTTTTACATTCCCTCTATCAGTGATACCTTATGAGAAGTGTCCTTTTCTGTGTGACTTATTTCACTTAGAATCGTCGTACCTAAATCCACTCATCATGCTGCTACTAACCTTACGACATTGATTTCATGGCTGAGTGATATTCCATTGTACATAAGGACCACAAGTTCTTTATCCATTTTTCTCTTTCCTGGGATATTTAAGGTGGAATGAAGTGGAGGTCCTGGTCAACAGAGCAGCCCTCAACTTTGGGGTGCTTGTGTCTTGCTGATTTTTCATTTTCCCAATTTATACCCCCATGAGTGGAAGTGCCCTATGCTCTCTAAGCTGTGTTTTTCAGATGTTTCAGGACTCACCGGACACTTCTCCAGAGTGGCTCTTGGCAATTTACATCCCGCCCATCAGTGTAGCAAGGCTCCCATTTCTCCATGGCCTGTCCTGCATTTCTGGTTTTGACACTTTTTTCAGCATGGCCCTTTTGACCGATGGGCAGCGAGACTTCTTTGTAGCACTGATTTGCCTTTCCAGGTTGCTTGGTTGGCCAAAAAGGGCGTATGCGTTTTTTCCTGAATATATTCAGGAAAAAACGCATACGCCCTTTTTGGCCAAGGGCATCATTGTCAACGTTTTGCCGCTTTTCATGTGCTTTAAAGGCGATTCGAATCTACCTCCTGAAATCTCTTTCCTGCAATTCTGCCTTGATTTCAAATCCTCTTCTTTGCCTTCCCTCAATATATTTGTGGACGAGAGTTATCATTTATAACTCTGCAGGTTTGTGAATTGCAGTGCCCTGAACCTCCATTTTACAACTCGTTTTTATGGGAGCTGGCCGCAAAATCGCAGAATGGCTTCAGGCCCTGTTCTGGTTCCGGGGGGCAGGCTGAGCCTGTGGTTAATTCTTCTACCTGATGGGAAAATAGAGTGACCTGTGCCTGTCCCAACACCAAGAGCTAGTCTCTCGTTGGTTCCACGTCTTCCCGTTTATCCTCAGGACAAATTGCAACCTGTACGGAACAGGAGGTTAAAGGTGCTGATGCTCCAAGTAGGGAGCTTGCTAGTAAAGGGGCTGGAATGGCGAACCCGGGCACAAGGAGATGAGAAATGAGGTGCGTTTTAGAAACCTTTCCCCATCACACGGTGTACCATCTTCTGGGTTTCTCATGCATGTTTTTGATGTAGGAAGATGCCCTTGAACCTGGAGATTTGGGACCCATGCGATGGGTACCACGCAGTATTACTTTAAAGGGTCTGCGTTTGCTCACCCAACCTCACCAAACCTCTCAGCCCCAAGAGTGTCCACCCTTATGTCTCATCCAACTGTGGGTCTAGATATGGTCAATCCAGGTTGAATCACAGCCCCTGAACGCATTGTGTAAGAATTTCTCTCTCTTTCACTGTCTTTGTTTCATGGGTGATTCAAAGTAATTTATTTTTATAATGGGGTTTAGCTGCTTTTCACTGCTGTGTTTATGCCACTTTACACCCACTTGACACACTAACAGAGAGATATCAATACATAGGTTTTACGATTATTACTAGTCAGATATATTCTTGTGCGGTGAATAGGGCGTGTTGAGTCCAGTTCTCTGAGCAAGGAGTAGGTCTTGTCTATTACATATTGGGTTTATGGAACGGTATCTGAGCTAATTTGATACCCTTGTTTTATGTATCACCCCACCTCACCTTTCCCGTTAAGCAGCCATAGTGTGTTTTCTGCATGTGTGACTCTGTTCTGTTTTGTAATTCAGTTCATGTGTAAAGGTTTTTACATTCCCTCTATCAGTGATACCTTATGAGAAGTGTCCTTTTCTGTGTGACTTATTTCACTTAGAATCGTCATACCTAAATCCACTCATCATGCTGCTACTAACCTTATGACATTGATTTCATGGCTGAGTGATATTCCATTGTACATAAGGACCACAATTCTTTATCCATTTTTCTCTTTCCTGGGATATTTAAGGTGGAATGAAGTGGAGGTCCTGGTCAACAGAGCAGCCCTAAACTTTGGGGTGCTTGTGTCTTGCTGATTTTTAATTTTCCCAATTTATACCCCCATGAGTGGAAGTGCCCTATGCTCTCTAAGCTGTGTTTTTCAGATGTTTCAGGACTCAACGGACACTTCTCCAGAGTGGCTCTTGGCAATTTACATCCCTCCCATCAGTGTAGCAAGGCTCCCATTTCTCCATGGCTTCTCCTGCATTTCTGGTTTTGACACTTTTTTCAGCATGGCCCTTTTGACCGATGGGCAGCGAGACTTCTTTGTAGCACTGATTTGCCTTTCCAGGTTGCTTGGTTGGCCAAAAAGGGCGTATGCGTTTTTTCCTGAATATATTCAGGAAAAAACGCATACGCCCTTTTTGGCCAAGGGCATCATTGTCAACGTTTTGCCGCTTTTCATGTGCTTTAAAGGCGATTCGAATCTACCTCCTGAAATCTGTTTCCTGCAATTCTGCCTTGATTTCAAATCCTCTTCTTTGCCTTCCCTCAATATATTTGTGGACGAGAGTTATCATTTATAACTCTGCAGGTTTGTGAATTGCAGTGCCCTGAACCTCCATTTTACAACTCGTTTTTATGGGAGCTGGCCGCAAAATCGCAGAATGGCTTCAGGCCCTGTTCTGGTTCCGGGGGGCAGGCTGAGCCTGTGGTTAATTCTTCTTTCTGATGGGAAAATAGAGTGACCTGTGCCTGTCCCAACACCAAGAGCTAGTCTCTCGTTGGTTCCACGTCTTCCCGTTTATCCTCAGGACAAATTGCAACCTGTACGGAACAGGAGGTTAAAGGTGCTGATGCTCCAAGTAGGGAGCTTGCTAGTAAAGCGGCTGGAATGGCGAACCCGGGCACAAGGAGATGAGAAATGAGGTGCGTTATCGAAACCTTTCCCCATCACACGGTGTACCATCTTCTGGGTTTCTCATGCATGTTTTTGATGTAGGAAGATGCCCTTGAACCTGGAGATTTGGGACCCATGCAATGGGTACCACGCAGTATTACTTTAAAGGGTCTGCATTTGCTCACCCAACCTCACCAAACCTCTCAGCCCCAAGAGTGTCCACACTTATGTCTCATCCAGCTGTGGGTCTAGATATGGTCAATCCAGGTTGCTTCACAGCCCCCGAACGCATTGTGTAAGAATTTCTCTCTATTTCACTGTCTTTGTTTCATGGGTGTTTCAAAGTAATTTATTTTTATAATGGGGTTTAGCTGCTTTTCACTGCTGTGTTTATGCCGCTTTACACCCACTTGACACACTAACAGAGAGATATCAATACATAGGTTTTACGATTATTATTAGTCAGATATATTCTTGTGCAGTGAATAGGGCGTGTTGAGTCCAGTTCTCTGAGCAAGGAGTAGGTCTTGTCTATTACATATTGGGCTTATGGAAAGGTATCTGAGCTAATTTGATACCCTTGTTTTATGTATCACCCCACCTCACCTTTCTCGTTAAGTAGCCATAGTGTGTTTTCTGCATGTGTGACTCTGTTCTCTTTTGTAATTCAGTTCAAGTGTAACGGTTTTTACATTCCCTCTATCAGTGATACCTTATGAGAAGTGTCCTTTTCTGTGTGACTTATTTCACTTAGAATCGTCGTACCTAAATCCACTCATCATGCTGCTACTAACCTTACGACATTGATTTCATGGCTGAGTGATATTCCATTGTACATAAGGACCACAAGTTCTTTATCCATTTTTCTCTTTCCTGGGATATTTAAGGTGGAATGAAGTGGAGGTCCTGGTCAACAGAGCAGCCCTAAACTTTGGGGTGCTTGTGTCTTGCTGATTTTTAATTTTCCCAATTTATACCCCCATGAGTGGAAGTGCCCTATGCTCTCTAAGCTGTGTTTTTCAGATGTTTCAGGACTCACCGGACACTTCTCCAGAGTGGCTGTTGGCAATTTACATCCCGCCCATCAGTGTAGCAAGGCTCCCATTTCTCCATGGCCTGTCCTGCATTTCTGGTTTTGACACTTTTTTCAGCATGGCCCTTTTGACCGATGGGCAGCGAGACTTCTTTGTAGCACTGATTTGCCTTTCCAGGTTGCTTGGTTGGCCAAAAAGGGCGTATGCGTTTTTTCCTGAATATATTCAGGAAAAAACGCATACGCCCTTTTTGGCCAAGGGCATCATTGTCAACGTTTTGCCGCTTTTCATGTGCTTTAAAGGCGATTCGAATCTACCTCCTGAAATCTGTTTCCTGCAATTCTGCCTTGATTTCAAATCCTCTTCTTTGCCTTCCCTCAATATATTTGTGGACGAGAGTTATCATTTATAACTCTGCATGTTTGTGAATTGCAGTGCCCTGAACCTCCATTTTACAACTCGTTTTTATGGGAGCTGGCGGCAAAATCGCAGAATGGCTTCAGGCCCTGTTCTGGTTCCGGGGGGCAGGCTGAGCCTGTGGTTAATTCTTCTTTCTGATGGGAAAATAGAGTGACCTGTGCCTGTCCCAACACCAAGAACTAGTCTCTCGTTGGTTCCACGTCTTCCCGTTTATCCTCAGGACAAATTGCAACCTCTACGGAACAGGAGGTTAAAGGTGCTGATGCTCCAAGTAGGGAGATTGCTAGTAAAGCGGCTGGAATGGCGAACCCGGGCACAAGGAGATGAGAAATGAGGTGCGTTTTAGAAACCTTTCCCCATCACACGGTGTACCATCTTCTAGGTTTCTCATGCATGTTTTTGATGTAGGAAGATGCCCTTGAACCTGGAGATTTGGGACCCATGCGATGGGTACCATGCAGTATTACTTTAAAGGGTCTGCGTTTGCTCACCCAACCTCACCAAACCTCTCAGCCCCAAGAGTGTCCACCCTTATGTCTGATCCAGCTGTGAGTCTAGATATGGTCAATCCAGGTTGCATCACAGCCCCTGAACGCATTGTGTAAGAATTCCTCTCTCTTTCACTGTCTTTGTTTCATGGGTTTTTCAAAGTAATTTATTTTTATAATGGGATTTAGCTGCTTTTCACTGCTGTGTTTATGCCGCTTTACACCCACTTGACACACTAACAGAGAGATATCAATACATAGGCTTTACGATTATTACTAGTCAGATATATTCTTGTGCGGTGAATAGGGCGTGTTGAGTCCAGTTCTCTGAGCAAGGAGTAGGTCTTGTCTATTACATATTGGGTTTATGGAACGGTATCTGAGCTAATTTGAAACCCTTGTTTTATGTATCACCCCACCTCACCTTTGCCGTTAAGCAGCCATAGTGTGTTTTCTGCATGTGTGACTCTGTTCTGTTTTGTAATTCAGTTCAAGTGTAACGGTTTTTACATTCCCTCTATCAGTGATACCTTATGAGAAGTGTCCTTTTCTGTGTGACTTATTTCACTTAGAATCGTCGTACCTAAATCCACTCATCATGCTGCTACTAGCCTTATGACATTGATTTCATGGCTGAGTGATATTCCATTGTACATAAGGACCACAACTTCTTTATCCATTTTTCTCTTTCCTGGGATATTTAAGGTGGAATGAAGTGGAGGTCCTGGTCAACAGAGCAGCCCTAAACTTTGGGGTGCTTGTGTCTTGCTGATTTTTAATTTTCCCAATTTATACCCCCATGAGTGGAAGTGCCCTATGCTCTCTAAGCTGTGTTTTTCAGATGTTTCAGGACTCACCGGACACTTCTCCAGAGTGGCTCTTGGCAATTTACATCCCGCCCATCAGTGTAGCAAGGCTCCCATTTCTCCATGGCCTGTCCTGCATTTCTGGTTTTGACACTTTTTTCAGCATGGCCCTTTTGACCGATGGGAAGCGAGACTTCTTTGTAGCGCTGATTTGCCTTTCCAGGTTGCTTGGTTGGCCAAAAAGGGCGTATGCGTTTTTTCCTGAATATATTCAGGAAAAAACGCATACGCCCTTTTTGGCCAAGGGCATCATTGTCAACGTTTTGCCGCTTTTCATGTGCTTTAAAGGCGATTCGAATCTACCTCCTGAAATCTCTTTCCTGCAATTCTGCCTTGATTTCAAATCCTCTTCTTTGCCTTCCCTCAATATATTTGTGGACGACAGTTATCATTTATAACTCTGCAGGTTTGTGAATTGCAGTGCCCTGAACCTCCATTTTACAACTCGTTTTTATGGGAGCTGGCCGCAAAATCGCAGAATGGCTTCAGGCCCTGTTCTGGTTCCGGGGGGCAGGCTGAGCCTGTGGTTAATTCTTCTACCTGATGGGAAAATAGAGTGACCTGTGCCTGTCCCAACACCAAGAGCTAGTCTCTCGTTGGTTCCACGTCTTCCCGTTTATCCTCAGGACAAATTGCAACCTGTACGGAACAGGAGGTTAAAGGTGCTGATGCTCCAAGTAGGGAGCTTGCTAGTAAAGGGGCTGGAATGGCGAACCCGGGCACAAGGAGATGAGAAATGAGGTGCGTTTTAGAAACCTTTCCCCATCACACGGTGTACCATCTTCTGGGTTTCTCATGCATGTTTTTGATGTAGGAAGATGCCCTTGAACCTGGAGATTTGGGACCCATGCGATGGGTACCACGCAGTATTACTTTAAAGGGTCTGCGTTTGCTCACCCAACCTCACCAAACCTCTCAGCCCCAAGAGTGTCCACCCTTATGTCTCATCCAACTGTGGGTCTAGATTTGGTCAATCCAGGTTGAATCACAGCCCCTGAACGCATTGTGTAAGAATTTCTCTCTCTTTCACTGTCTTTGT
Source organism: Balaenoptera borealis (assembly GCF_965194805.1). Lineage (NCBI taxonomy): Eukaryota > Metazoa > Chordata > Mammalia > Artiodactyla > Balaenopteridae > Balaenoptera > Balaenoptera borealis. The sequence continues at coordinate 76,738 of NW_028123969.1, read as the reverse complement.
TTCATGGGTGATTCAAAGTAATTTATTTTTATAATGGGGTTTAGCTGCTTTTCACTGCTGTGTTTATGCCACTTTACACCCACTTGACACACTAACAGAGAGATATCAATACATAGGTTTTACGATTATTACTAGTCAGATATATTCTTGTGCGGTGAATAGGGCGTGTTGAGTCCAGTTCTCTGAGCAAGGAGTAGGTCTTGTCTATTACATATTGGGTTTATGGAACGGTATCTGAGCTAATTTGATACCCTTGTTTTATGTATCACCCCACCTCACCTTTCCCGTTAAGCAGCCATAGTGTGTTTTCTGCATGTGTGACTCTGTTCTGTTTTGTAATTCAGTTCATGTGTAAAGGTTTTTACATTCCCTCTATCAGTGATACCTTATGAGAAGTGTCCTTTTCTGTGTGACTTATTTCACTTAGAATCGTCATACCTAAATCCACTCATCATGCTGCTACTAACCTTATGACATTGATTTCATGGCTGAGTGATATTCCATTGTACATAAGGACCACAATTCTTTATCCATTTTTCTCTTTCCTGGGATATTTAAGGTGGAATGAAGTGGAGGTCCTGGTCAACAGAGCAGCCCTAAACTTTGGGGTGCTTGTGTCTTGCTGATTTTTAATTTTCCCAATTTATACCCCCATGAGTGGAAGTGCCCTATGCTCTCTAAGCTGTGTTTTTCAGATGTTTCAGGACTCAACGGACACTTCTCCAGAGTGGCTCTTGGCAATTTACATCCCTCCCATCAGTGTAGCAAGGCTCCCATTTCTCCATGGCTTCTCCTGCATTTCTGGTTTTGACACTTTTTTCAGCATGGCCCTTTTGACCGATGGGCAGCGAGACTTCTTTGTAGCACTGATTTGCCTTTCCAGGTTGCTTGGTTGGCCAAAAAGGGCGTATGCGTTTTTTCCTGAATATATTCAGGAAAAAACGCATACGCCCTTTTTGGCCAAGGGCATCATTGTCAACGTTTTGCCGCTTTTCATGTGCTTTAAAGGCGATTCGAATCTACCTCCTGAAATCTGTTTCCTGCAATTCTGCCTTGATTTCAAATCCTCTTCTTTGCCTTCCCTCAATATATTTGTGGACGAGAGTTATCATTTATAACTCTGCAGGTTTGTGAATTGCAGTGCCCTGAACCTCCATTTTACAACTCGTTTTTATGGGAGCTGGCCGCAAAATCGCAGAATGGCTTCAGGCCCTGTTCTGGTTCCGGGGGCCAGGCTGAGCCTGTGGTTAATTCTTCTTTCTGATGGGAAAATAGAGTGACCTGTGCCTGTCCCAACACCAAGAGCTAGTCTCTCGTTGGTTCCACGTCTTCCCGTTTATCCTCAGGACAAATTGCAACCTGTATGGAACAGGAGGTTAAAGGTGCTGATGCTCCAAGTAGGGAGCTTGCTAGTAAAGCGGCTGGAATGGTGAACCCGGGCACAAGGAGATGAGAAATGAGGTGCGTTTTAGAAACCTTTCCCCATCACACGGTGTACCATCTTCTGGGTTTCTCATGCATGTTTTTGATGTAGGAAGATTCCCTTGAACCTGGAGATTTTGGACCCATGCGATGGGTACCAGGCAGTATTACATTAAAGGGTCTGCGTTTGCTCACCCAACCTCACCAAACCTCTCAGCCCCAAGAGTGTCCACCCTTATGTCTCATCCAGCTGTGCATCTAGATATGGTCAATCCAGGTTGCATCACAGCCCCTGAACGCATTGTGTAAGAATTTCTCTCTCTTTCACTGTCTTTGTTTCATGGGTGTTTCAAAGTAATTTATTTTTATAATGGGGTTTAGCTGCTTTTCACTGCTGTGTTTATGCCGCTTTACACCCACTTGACACACTAACAGAGAGATATCAATACATAGGTTTTAAGATTATTACTAGTCAGATATATTCTTGTGCGGTGAATAGGGCGTGTTGAGTCCAGTTCTCTGAGCAAGGTGTAGGTCTTGTCTATTACATATTGGGTTTATGGAACGGTATCTGAGCTAATTTGAAACCCTTGTTTTATGTATCACCCCACCTCACCTTTCCCGTTAAGCAGCCATAGTGTGTTTTCTGCATGTGTGACTCTGTTCTGTTTTGTAATTCAGTTCAAGTGTAACGGTTTTTACATTCCCTCTATCAGTGATACCTTATGAGAAGTGTCCTTTTCTGTGTGACTTATTTCACTTAGAATCGTCGTACCTAAATCCACTCATCATGCTGCTACTAACCTTACGACATTGATTTCATGGCTGAGTGATATTCCATTGTACATAAGGACCACAACTTCTTTATCCATTTTTCTCGTTCCTGGGATACTTAAGGTGGAATGAAGTGGAGGTCCTGGTCAACAGAGCAGCCCTAAACTTTGGGGTGCTTGTGTCTTGCTGATTTTTAATTTTCCCAATTTATACCCCCATGAGTGGAAGTGCCCTATGCTCTCTAAGCTGTGTTTTTCAGATGTTTCAGGACTCACCGGACACTTCTCCGGAGTGGCTCTTGGCAATTTACATCCCGCCCATCAGTGTAGCAAGGCTCCCATTTCTCCATGGCTTGTCCTGCATTTCTGGTTTTGACACTTTTTTCAGCATGGCCCTTTTGACCGATGGGCAGCGAGACTTCTTTGTAGCACTGATTTGCCTTTCCAGGTTGCTTGGTTGGCCAAAAAGGGCGTATGCGTTTTTTCCTGAATATATTCAGGAAAAAACGCATACGCCCTTTTTGGCCAAGGGCATCATTGTCAACGTTTTGCCGCTTTTCATGTGCTTTAAAGGCGATTCGAATCTACCTCCTGAAATCTCCTTCCTGCAATTCTGCCTTGATTTCAAATCCTCTTCTTTGCCTTCCCTCAATATATTTGTGGACGAGAGTTATCATTTATAACTCTGCAGGTTTGTGAATTGCAGTGCCCTGAACCTCCATTTTACAACTCGTTTTTATGGGAGCTGGCCGCAAAATCGCAGAATGGCTTCAGGCCCTGTTCTGGTTCCGGGGGGTAGGCTGAGCCTGTGGTTAATTCTTCTTCCTGATGGGAAAATAGAGTGACCTGTGCCTGTCCCAACACCAAGAGCTAGTCTCTCGTTGGTTCCACATCTTCCCGTTTATCCTCAGTACAAATTGCAACCTGTACGGAACAGGAGGTTAAAGGTGCTGATGCTCCAAGTAGGGAGCTTGCTAGTAAAGGGGCTGGAATGGCGAAACCGGGCACAAGGAGATGAGAAATGAGGTGCGTTTTAGAAACCTTTCCCCATCACACGGTGTACCATCTTCTGGGTTTCTCATGCATGTTTTTGATGTAGGAAGATGCCCTTGAACCTGGAGATTTGGGACCCATGCGATGGGTACCACGCAGTATTACTTTAAAGGGTCTGCGTTTGCTCACCCAACCTCACCAAACCTCTCAGCCCCAAGAGTGTCCACCCTTATGTCTCATCCAACTGTGGGTCTAGATATGGTCAATCCAGGTTGCATCACAACCCCTGAACGCATTGTGTAAGAATTTCTCTCTCTTTCACTGTCTTTGTTTCATGGGTGATTCAAAGTAATTTATTTTTATAATGGGGTTTAGCTGCTTTTCACTGCTGTGTTTATGCCGCTTTACACCCACTTGACACACTAACAGAGAGATATCAATACATAGGTTTTACGATTATTACTAGTCAGATATATTCTTGTGCGGTGAATAGGGCGTGTTGAGTCCAGTTCTCTGAGCAAGGAGTAGGTCTTGTCTATTACATATTGGGTTTATGGAACGGTATCTGAGCTAATTTGATACCCTTGTTTTATGTATCACCCCACCTCACCTTTCCCGTTAAGCAGCCATAGTGTGTTTTCTGCATGTGTGACTCTGTTCTGTTTTGTAATTCAGTTCATGTGTAAAGGTTTTTACATTCCCTCTATCAGTGATACCTTATGAGAAGTGTCCTTTTCTGTGTGACTTATTTCACTTAGAATCGTAGTACCTAAATCCACTCATCATGCTGCTACTAACCTTATGACATTGATTTCATGGCTGAGTGATATTCCATTGTACATAAGGACCACAATTCTTTATCCATTTTTCTCTTTCCTGGGATATTTAAGGTGGAATGAAGTGGAGGTCCTGGTCAACAGAGCAGCCCTAAACTTTGGGGTGCTTGTGTCTTGCTGATTTTTAATTTTCCCAATTTATACCCCCATGAGTGGAAGTGCCCTATGCTCTCTAAGCTGTGTTTTTCAGATGTTTCAGGACTCACCGGACACTTCTCCAGAGTGGCTCTTGGCAATTTACATCCCGCCCATCAGTGTAGCAAGGCTCCCATTTCTCCATGGCTTGTCCTGCATTTCTGGTTTTGACACTTTTTTCAGCATGGCCCTTTTGACCGATGGGCAGCGAGACTTCTTTGTAGCGCTGATTTGCCTTTCCAGGTTGCTTGGTTGGCCAAAAAGGGCGTATGCGTTTTTTCCTGAATATATTCAGGAAAAAACGCATACGCCCTTTTTGGCCAAGGGCATCATTGTCAACGTTTTGCCGCTTTTCATGTGCTTTAAAGGCGATTCGAATCTACCTCCTGAAATCTGTTTCCTGCAATTCTGCCTTGATTTCAAATCCTCTTCTTTGCCTTCCCTCAATATATTTGTGGACGAGAGTTATCATTTATAAGTCTGCAGGTTTGTGAATTGCAGTGCCCTGAACCTCCATTTTACAACTCGTTTTTATGGGAGCTGGCGGCAAAATCGCACAATGGCTTCAGGCCCTGTTCTGGTTCCGGGGGGCAGGCTGAGCCTGTGGTTAATTCTTCTTTCTGATGGGAAAATAGAGTGACCTGTGCCTGTCCCAACACCAAGAGCTAGTCTCTCGTTGGTTCCACGTCTTCCCGTTTATCCTCAGGACAAATTGCAACCTGTACGGAACAGGAGGTTAAAGGTGCTGATGCTCCAAGTAGGGAGATTGCTAGTAAAGCGGCTGGAATGGCGAACCCGGGCACAAGGCGATGAGAAATGAGGTGCGTTTTAGAAACCTTTCCCCATCACACGGTGTACCATCTTCTGGGTTTCTCATGCATGTTTTTGATGTAGGAAGATGCCCTTGAACCTGGAGATTTGGGACCCATGCGATGGGTACCACGCAGTATTACTTTAAAGGGTCTGCGTTTGCTCACCCAACCTCACCAAACCTCTCAGCCCCAAGAGTGTCCACCCTTATGTCTCATCCAGCTGTGCATCTAGATATGGTCAATCCAGGTTGTATCACAGCCCCTGAACGCATTGTGTAAGAATTTCTCTCTCTTTCACTGTCTTTGTTTCATGGGTGTTTCAAAGTAATTTATTTTTATAATGGGGTTTAGCTGCTTTTCACTGCTGTGTTTATGCCGCTTTACACCCACTTGACACACTAACAGAGAGATATCAATACATAGGTTTTACGATTATTATTAGTCAGATATATTCTAGTGTGGTGAATAGGGCGTGTTGAGTCCAGTTCTCTGAGCAAGGAGTAGGTCTTGTCTATTACATATTGGGTTTATGGAACGGTATCTGAGCTAATTTGATACCCTTGTTTTATGTATCACCCCACCTCACCTTTCCTGTTAAGCAGCCATAGTGTGTTTTCTGCATGTGTGACTCTGTTCTGTTTTGTAATTCAGTTCAAGTGTAACGGTTTTTACATTCCCTCTATCAGTGATACCTTATGAGAAGTGTCCTTTTCTGTGTGACTTATTTCACTTAGAATCGTCGTACCTAAATCCACTCATCATGCTGCTACTAACCTTACGACATAGATTTCATGGCTGAGTGATATTCCATTGTACATAAGGACCACAACTTCTTTATCCATTTTTCTCTTTCCTGGGATATTTAACGTGGAATGAAGTGGAGGTCCTGGTCAAGAGAGCAGCCCTAAACTTTGGGGTGCTTGTGTCTTGCTGATTTTTAATTTTCCCAATTTATACCCCCATGAGTGGAAGTGCCCTATGCTCTCTAAGCTGTGTTTTTCAGATGTTTCAGGACTCACCGGACACTTCTCCAGAGTGGCTCTTGGCAATTTACATCCCGCCCATCAGTGTAGCAAGGCTCCCATTTCTCCATGGCCTGTCCTGCATTTCTGGTTTTGACACTTTTTTCAGCATGGCCCTTTTGACCGATGGGAAGCGAGACTTCTTTGTAGCGCTGATATGCCTTTCCAGGTTCCTTGGTTGCCCAAAAAGGGCGTATGCGTTTTTTCCTGAATATATTCAGGAAAAAACGCATACGCCCTTTTTGGCCAAGGGCATCATTGTCAACGTTTTGCCGCTTCTCATGTGCTTTAAAGGCGATTCGTATCTACCTCCTGAAATCTGTTTCCTGCAATTCTGCCTTGATTTCAAATTCGCTTCTTTGCCTTCCCTCAATATATTTGTGGACGAGAGTTATCATTAATAACTCTGCAGGTTTGTGAATTGCAGTGCCCTGAACCTCCATTTTACAACTCGTTTTTATGGGAGCTGGCCGCAAAATCGCAGAATGGCTTCAGGCCCTGTTCTGGTTCCGGGGGGCAGGCTGAGCCTGTGGTTAATTCTTCTTTCTGATGGGAAAATAGAGTGACCTGTGCCTGTCCCAACACTAAGAGCTAGTCTCTCGTTGGTTCCACGTCTTCCCGTTTATCCTCAGGACAAATTGCAACCTGTATGGAACAGGAGGTTAAAGGTGCTGATGCTCCAAGTAGGGAGCTTGCTAGTAAAGCGGCTGGAATGGCGTACCCGGGCACAAGGAGATGAGAAATGAGGTGCGTTTTAGAAACCTTTCCCCATCACACGGTGTACCATCTTCTGGGTTTCTCATGCATGTTTTCGATGTAGGAAGATGCCCTTGAACCTGGAGATTTTGGACCCATGCGATGGGTACCACGCAGTATTACTTTAAAGGGTCTGTGTTTGCTCACCCAACCTCACCAAACCTCTCAGCCCCAAGAGTGTCCACCCTTATATCTCATGCAGCTGTGCGTCTAGATATGGTCAATCCAGGTTGCATCACAGCCCCTGAACGCATTGTGTAAGAATTTCTCTCTCTTTCACTGTCTTTGTTTCATGGGTGTTTCAAAGTAATTTATTTTTATAATGGGGTTTAGCTGCTTTTCACTGCTGTGTTTATGCCGCTTTACACCCACTTGACACACTAACAGAGAGATATCAATACATAGGTTTTACGATTATTATTAGTCAGATATATTCTTGTGCGGTGAATAGGGCGTGTTGAGTCCAGTTCTCTGAGCAAGGAGTAGGTCTTGTCTATTACATATTGGGTTTATGGAACGGTATCTGAGCTAATTTGATACCCTTGTTTTATGTATCACCCCACCTCACCTTTCCCGTTAAGCAGCCATAGTGTGTTTTCTGCATGTGTGACTCTGTTCTGTTTTGTAATTCAGTTCAAGTGTAACGGTTTTTACATTCCCTCTATCAGTGATACCTTATGAGAAGTGTCCTTTTCTGTGTGACTTATTTCACTTAGAATCGTCGTACCTAAATCCACTCATCATGCTGCTACTAACCTTACGACATTGATTTCATGGCTGAGTGATATTCCATTGTACATAAGGACCACAACTTCTTTATCCATTTTTCTCTTTCCTGGGATATTTAAGGTGGAATGAAGTGGAGGTCCTGGTCAAGAGAGCAGCCCTAAACTTTGGGGTGCTTGTGTCTTGCTGATTTTTAATTTTCCCAATTTATACCCCCATGAGTGGAAGTGCCCTATGCTCTCTAAGCTGTGTTTTTCAGATGTTTCAGGACTCACCGGACACTTCTCCAGAGTGGCTCTTGGCAATTTACATCCCGCCCATCAGTGTAGCAAGGCTCCCATTTCTCCATGGCCTGTCCTGCATTTCTGGTTTTGACACTTTTTTCAGCATGGCCCTTTTGACCGATGGGAAGCGAGACTTCTTTGTAGCGCTGATATGCCTTTCCAGGTTCCTTGGTTGCCCAAAAAGGGCGTATGCGTTTTTTCCTGAATATATTCAGGAAAAAACGCATACGCCCTTTTTGGCCAAGGGCATCATTGTCAACGTTTTGCCGCTTTTCATGTGCTTTAAAGGCGATTCGTATCTACCTCCTGAAATCTGTTTCCTGCAATTCTGCCTTGATTTCAAATCCTCTTCTTTGCCTTCCCTCAATATATTTGTGGATGAGAGTTATCATTAATAACTCTGCAGGTTTGTGAATTGCAGTGCCCTGAACCTCCATTTTACAACTCGTTTTTATGGGAGCTGGCGGCAAAATCGCAGAATGGCTTCAGGCCCTGTTCTGGTTCCGGGGGGCAGGCTGAGCCTGTGGTTAATTCTTCTTTCTGATGGGAAAATAGAGTGACCTGTGCCTGTCCCAACACCAAGAGCTAGTCTCTCGTTGGTTCCACGTCTTCCCGTTTATCCTCAGGACAAATTGCAACCTGTATGGAACAGGAGGTTAAAGGTGCTGATGCTCCAAGTAGGGAGCTTGCTAGTAAAGCGGCTGGAATTGCGAACCCGGGCACAAGGAGATGAGAAATGAGGTGCGTTTTAGAAACCTTTCCCCATCACACGGTGTACCATCTTCTGGGTTTCTCATGTATGTTTTTGATGTAGGAAGATGCCCTTGAACCTGGAGATTTGGGACCCATGCGATGGGTACCACGCAGTATTCCTTTAAAGGGTCTGCGTTTGCTCACCCAACCTCACCAAACCTCTCAGCCCCAAGAGTGTCCACCCTTATGTCTCATCCAGCTGTGCGTCTAGATATGGTCAATCCAGGTTGCATCACAGCCCCTGAACGCATTGTGTAAGAATTTCTCTCTCTTTCACTGTCTTTGTTTCATGGGTGTTTCAAAGTAATTTATTTTTATAATGGGGTTTAGCTGCTTTTCACTGCTGTGTTTATGCCGCTTTACACCCACTTGACACACTAACAGAGAGATATCAATACATAGGTTTTACGATTATTATTAGTCAGATATATTCTTGTGCGGTGAATAGGGCGTGTTGAGTCCAGTTCTCTGAGCAAGGAGTAGGTCTTGTCTATTACATATTGGGTTTATGGAACGGTATCTGAGCTAATTTGATACCCTTGTTTTATGTATCACCCCACCTCACCTTTCCCGTTAAGCAGCCATAGTGTGTTTTCTGCATGTGTGACTCTGTTCTGTTTTGTAATTCAGTTCAAGTGTAACGGTTTTTACATTCCCTCTATCAGTGATACCTTATGAGAAGTGTCCTTTTCTGTGTGACTTATTTCACTTAGAATCGTCGTACCTAAATCCACTCATCATGCTGCTACTAACCTTACGACATTGATTTCATGGCTGAGTGATATTCCATTGTACATAAGGACCACAACTTCTTTATCCATTTTTCTCGTTCCTGGGATACTTAAGGTGGAATGAAGTGGAGGTCCTGGTCAACAGAGCAGCCCTAAACTTTGGGGTGCTTGTGTCTTGCTGATTTTTAATTTTCCCAATTTATACCCCCATGAGTGGAAGTGCCCTATGCTCTCTAAGCTGTGTTTTTCAGATGTTTCAGGACTCACCGGACACTTCTCCGGAGTGGCTCTTGGCAATTTACATCCCGCCCATCAGTGTAGCAAGGCTCCCATTTCTCCATGGCTTGTCCTGCATTTCTGGTTTTGACACTTTTTTCAGCATGGCCCTTTTGACCGATGGGCAGCGAGACTTCTTTGTAGCACTGATTTGCCTTTCCAGGTTGCTTGGTTGGCCAAAAAGGGCGTATGCGTTTTTTCCTGAATATATTCAGGAAAAAACGCATACGCCCTTTTTGGCCAAGGGCATCATTGTCAACGTTTTGCCGCTTTTCATGTGCTTTAAAGGCGATTCGAATCTACCTCCTGAAATCTCCTTCCTGCAATTCTGCCTTGATTTCAAATCCTCTTCTTTGCCTTCCCTCAATATATTTGTGGACGAGAGTTATCATTTATAACTCTGCAGGTTTGTGAATTGCAGTGCCCTGAACCTCCATTTTACAACTCGTTTTTATGGGAGCTGGCCGCAAAATCGCAGAATGGCTTCAGGCCCTGTTCTGGTTCCGGGGGGTAGGCTGAGCCTGTGGTTAATTCTTCTTCCTGATGGGAAAATAGAGTGACCTGTGCCTGTCCCAACACCAAGAGCTAGTCTCTCGTTGGTTCCACATCTTCCCGTTTATCCTCAGTACAAATTGCAACCTGTACGGAACAGGAGGTTAAAGGTGCTGATGCTCCAAGTAGGGAGCTTGCTAGTAAAGGGGCTGGAATGGCGAAACCGGGCACAAGGAGATGAGAAATGAGGTGCGTTTTAGAAACCTTTCCCCATCACACGGTGTACCATCTTCTGGGTTTCTCATGCATGTTTTTGATGTAGGAAGATGCCCTTGAACCTGGAGATTTGGGACCCATGCGATGGGTACCACGCAGTATTACTTTAAAGGGTCTGCGTTTGCTCACCCAACCTCACCAAACCTCTCAGCCCCAAGAGTGTCCACCCTTATGTCTCATCCAACTGTGGGTCTAGATATGGTCAATCCAGGTTGCATCACAACCCCTGAACGCATTGTGTAAGAATTTCTCTCTCTTTCACTGTCTTTGTTTCATGGGTGATTCAAAGTAATTTATTTTTATAATGGGGTTTAGCTGCTTTTCACTGCTGTGTTTATGCCGCTTTACACCCACTTGACACACTAACAGAGAGATATCAATACATAGGTTTTACGATTATTACTAGTCAGATATATTCTTGTGCGGTGAATAGGGCGTGTTGAGTCCAGTTCTCTGAGCAAGGAGTAGGTCTTGTCTATTACATATTGGGTTTATGGAACGGTATCTGAGCTAATTTGATACCCTTGTTTTATGTATCACCCCACCTCACCTTTCCCGTTAAGCAGCCATAGTGTGTTTTCTGCATGTGTGACTCTGTTCTGTTTTGTAATTCAGTTCATGTGTAAAGGTTTTTACATTCCCTCTATCAGTGATACCTTATGAGAAGTGTCCTTTTCTGTGTGACTTATTTCACTTAGAATCGTAGTACCTAAATCCACTCATCATGCTGCTACTAACCTTATGACATTGATTTCATGGCTGAGTGATATTCCATTGTACATAAGGACCACAATTCTTTATCCATTTTTCTCTTTCCTGGGATATTTAAGGTGGAATGAAGTGGAGGTCCTGGTCAACAGAGCAGCCCTAAACTTTGGGGTGCTTGTGTCTTGCTGATTTTTAATTTTCCCAATTTATACCCCCATGAGTGGAAGTGCCCTATGCTCTCTAAGCTGTGTTTTTCAGATGTTTCAGGACTCACCGGACACTTCTCCAGAGTGGCTCTTGGCAATTTACATCCCGCCCATCAGTGTAGCAAGGCTCCCATTTCTCCATGGCTTGTCCTGCATTTCTGGTTTTGACACTTTTTTCAGCATGGCCCTTTTGACCGATGGGCAGCGAGACTTCTTTGTAGCGCTGATTTGCCTTTCCAGGTTGCTTGGTTGGCCAAAAAGGGCGTATGCGTTTTTTCCTGAATATATTCAGGAAAAAACGCATACGCCCTTTTTGGCCAAGGGCATCATTGTCAACGTTTTGCCGCTTTTCATGTGCTTTAAAGGCGATTCGAATCTACCTCCTGAAATCTGTTTCCTGCAATTCTGCCTTGATTTCAAATCCTCTTCTTTGCCTTCCCTCAATATATTTGTGGACGAGAGTTATCATTTATAAGTCTGCAGGTTTGTGAATTGCAGTGCCCTGAACCTCCATTTTACAACTCGTTTTTATGGGAGCTGGCGGCAAAATCGCACAATGGCTTCAGGCCCTGTTCTGGTTCCGGGGGGCAGGCTGAGCCTGTGGTTAATTCTTCTTTCTGATGGGAAAATAGAGTGACCTGTGCCTGTCCCAACACCAAGAGCTAGTCTCTCGTTGGTTCCACGTCTTCCCGTTTATCCTCAGGACAAATTGCAACCTGTACGGAACAGGAGGTTAAAGGTGCTGATGCTCCAAGTAGGGAGATTGCTAGTAAAGCGGCTGGAATGGCGAACCCGGGCACAAGGCGATGAGAAATGAGGTGCGTTTTAGAAACCTTTCCCCATCACACGGTGTACCATCTTCTGGGTTTCTCATGCATGTTTTTGATGTAGGAAGATGCCCTTGAACCTGGAGATTTGGGACCCATGCGATGGGTACCACGCAGTATTACTTTAAAGGGTCTGCGTTTGCTCACCCAACCTCACCAAACCTCTCAGCCCCAAGAGTGTCCACCCTTATGTCTCATCCAGCTGTGCATCTAGATATGGTCAATCCAGGTTGTATCACAGCCCCTGAACGCATTGTGTAAGAATTTCTCTCTCTTTCACTGTCTTTGTTTCATGGGTGTTTCAAAGTAATTTATTTTTATAATGGGGTTTAGCTGCTTTTCACTGCTGTGTTTATGCCGCTTTACACCCACTTGACACACTAACAGAGAGATATCAATACATAGGTTTTACGATTATTATTAGTCAGATATATTCTAGTGTGGTGAATAGGGCGTGTTGAGTCCAGTTCTCTGAGCAAGGAGTAGGTCTTGTCTATTACATATTGGGTTTATGGAACGGTATCTGAGCTAATTTGATACCCTTGTTTTATGTATCACCCCACCTCACCTTTCCTGTTAAGCAGCCATAGTGTGTTTTCTGCATGTGTGACTCTGTTCTGTTTTGTAATTCAGTTCAAGTGTAACGGTTTTTACATTCCCTCTATCAGTGATACCTTATGAGAAGTGTCCTTTTCTGTGTGACTTATTTCACTTAGAATCGTCGTACCTAAATCCACTCATCATGCTGCTACTAACCTTACGACATAGATTTCATGGCTGAGTGATATTCCATTGTACATAAGGACCACAACTTCTTTATCCATTTTTCTCTTTCCTGGGATATTTAACGTGGAATGAAGTGGAGGTCCTGGTCAAGAGAGCAGCCCTAAACTTTGGGGTGCTTGTGTCTTGCTGATTTTTAATTTTCCCAATTTATACCCCCATGAGTGGAAGTGCCCTATGCTCTCTAAGCTGTGTTTTTCAGATGTTTCAGGACTCACCGGACACTTCTCCAGAGTGGCTCTTGGCAATTTACATCCCGCCCATCAGTGTAGCAAGGCTCCCATTTCTCCATGGCCTGTCCTGCATTTCTGGTTTTGACACTTTTTTCAGCATGGCCCTTTTGACCGATGGGAAGCGAGACTTCTTTGTAGCGCTGATATGCCTTTCCAGGTTCCTTGGTTGCCCAAAAAGGGCGTATGCGTTTTTTCCTGAATATATTCAGGAAAAAACGCATACGCCCTTTTTGGCCAAGGGCATCATTGTCAACGTTTTGCCGCTTCTCATGTGCTTTAAAGGCGATTCGTATCTACCTCCTGAAATCTGTTTCCTGCAATTCTGCCTTGATTTCAAATTCGCTTCTTTGCCTTCCCTCAATATATTTGTGGACGAGAGTTATCATTAATAACTCTGCAGGTTTGTGAATTGCAGTGCCCTGAACCTCCATTTTACAACTCGTTTTTATGGGAGCTGGCCGCAAAATCGCAGAATGGCTTCAGGCCCTGTTCTGGTTCCGGGGGGCAGGCTGAGCCTGTGGTTAATTCTTCTTTCTGATGGGAAAATAGAGTGACCTGTGCCTGTCCCAACACTAAGAGCTAGTCTCTCGTTGGTTCCACGTCTTCCCGTTTATCCTCAGGACAAATTGCAACCTGTATGGAACAGGAGGTTAAAGGTGCTGATGCTCCAAGTAGGGAGCTTGCTAGTAAAGCGGCTGGAATGGCGTACCCGGGCACAAGGAGATGAGAAATGAGGTGCGTTTTAGAAACCTTTCCCCATCACACGGTGTACCATCTTCTGGGTTTCTCATGCATGTTTTCGATGTAGGAAGATGCCCTTGAACCTGGAGATTTTGGACCCATGCGATGGGTACCACGCAGTATTACTTTAAAGGGTCTGTGTTTGCTCACCCAACCTCACCAAACCTCTCAGCCCCAAGAGTGTCCACCCTTATATCTCATGCAGCTGTGCGTCTAGATATGGTCAATCCAGGTTGCATCACAGCCCCTGAACGCATTGTGTAAGAATTTCTCTCTCTTTCACTGTCTTTGTTTCATGGGTGTTTCAAAGTAATTTATTTTTATAATGGGGTTTAGCTGCTTTTCACTGCTGTGTTTATGCCGCTTTACACCCACTTGACACACTAACAGAGAGATATCAATACATAGGTTTTACGATTATTATTAGTCAGATATATTCTTGTGCGGTGAATAGGGCGTGTTGAGTCCAGTTCTCTGAGCAAGGAGTAGGTCTTGTCTATTACATATTGGGTTTATGGAACGGTATCTGAGCTAATTTGATACCCTTGTTTTATGTATCACCCCACCTCACCTTTCCCGTTAAGCAGCCATAGTGTGTTTTCTGCATGTGTGACTCTGTTCTGTTTTGTAATTCAGTTCAAGTGTAACGGTTTTTACATTCCCTCTATCAGTGATACCTTATGAGAAGTGTCCTTTTCTGTGTGACTTATTTCACTTAGAATCGTCGTACCTAAATCCACTCATCATGCTGCTACTAACCTTACGACATTGATTTCATGGCTGAGTGATATTCCATTGTACATAAGGACCACAACTTCTTTATCCATTTTTCTCTTTCCTGGGATATTTAAGGTGGAATGAAGTGGAGGTCCTGGTCAAGAGAGCAGCCCTAAACTTTGGGGTGCTTGTGTCTTGCTGATTTTTAATTTTCCCAATTTATACCCCCATGAGTGGAAGTGCCCTATGCTCTCTAAGCTGTGTTTTTCAGATGTTTCAGGACTCACCGGACACTTCTCCAGAGTGGCTCTTGGCAATTTACATCCCGCCCATCAGTGTAGCAAGGCTCCCATTTCTCCATGGCCTGTCCTGCATTTCTGGTTTTGACACTTTTTTCAGCATGGCCCTTTTGACCGATGGGAAGCGAGACTTCTTTGTAGCGCTGATATGCCTTTCCAGGTTCCTTGGTTGCCCAAAAAGGGCGTATGCGTTTTTTCCTGAATATATTCAGGAAAAAACGCATACGCCCTTTTTGGCCAAGGGCATCATTGTCAACGTTTTGCCGCTTTTCATGTGCTTTAAAGGCGATTCGTATCTACCTCCTGAAATCTGTTTCCTGCAATTCTGCCTTGATTTCAAATCCTCTTCTTTGCCTTCCCTCAATATATTTGTGGATGAGAGTTATCATTAATAACTCTGCAGGTTTGTGAATTGCAGTGCCCTGAACCTCCATTTTACAACTCGTTTTTATGGGAGCTGGCGGCAAAATCGCAGAATGGCTTCAGGCCCTGTTCTGGTTCCGGGGGGCAGGCTGAGCCTGTGGTTAATTCTTCTTTCTGATGGGAAAATAGAGTGACCTGTGCCTGTCCCAACACCAAGAGCTAGTCTCTCGTTGGTTCCACGTCTTCCCGTTTATCCTCAGGACAAATTGCAACCTGTATGGAACAGGAGGTTAAAGGTGCTGATGCTCCAAGTAGGGAGCTTGCTAGTAAAGCGGCTGGAATTGCGAACCCGGGCACAAGGAGATGAGAAATGAGGTGCGTTTTAGAAACCTTTCCCCATCACACGGTGTACCATCTTCTGGGTTTCTCATGTATGTTTTTGATGTAGGAAGATGCCCTTGAACCTGGAGATTTGGGACCCATGCGATGGGTACCACGCAGTATTCCTTTAAAGGGTCTGCGTTTGCTCACCCAACCTCACCAAACCTCTCAGCCCCAAGAGTGTCCACCCTTATGTCTCATCCAGCTGTGCGTCTAGATATGGTCAATCCAGGTTGCATCACAGCCCCTGAACGCATTGTGTAAGAATTTCTCTCTCTTTCACTGTCTTTGTTTCATGGGTGTTTCAAAGTAATTTATTTTTATAATGGGGTTTAGCTGCTTTTCACTGCTGTGTTTATGCCGCTTTACACCCACTTGACACACTAACAGAGAGATATCAATACATAGGTTTTACGATTATTATTAGTCAGATATATTCTTGTGCGGTGAATAGGGCGTGTTGAGTCCAGTTCTCTGAGCAAGGAGTAGGTCTTGTCTATTACATATTGGGTTTATGGAACGGTATCTGAGCTAATTTGATACCCTTGTTTTATGTATCACCCCACCTCACCTTTCCCGTTAAGCAGCCATAGTGTGTTTTCTGCATGTGTGACTCTGTTCTGTTTTGTAATTCAGTTCAAGTGTAACGGTTTTTACATTCCCTCTATCAGTGATACCTTATGAGAAGTGTCCTTTTCTGTGTGACTTATTTCACTTAGAATCGTCGTACCTAAATCCACTCATCATGCTGCTACTAACCTTACGACATTGATTTCATGGCTGAGTGATATTCCATTGTACATAAGGACCACAACTTCTTTATCCATTTTTCTCTTTCTTGGGATATTTAAGGTGGAATGAAGTGGAGGTCCTGGTCAACAGAGCAGCCCTAAACTTTGGGGTGCTTGTGTCTTGCTGATTTTTAACTTTCCCAATTTATACCCCCATGAGTGGAAGTGCCCTATGCTCTCTAAGCTGTGTTTTTCAGATGTTTCAGGACTCACCGGATACTTCTCCGGAGTGGCTCTTGGCAATTTACATCCCGCCCATCAGTGTAGCAAGGCTCCCATTTCTCCATGGCCTGTCCTGCATTTCTGGTTTTGACACTTTTTTCAGCATGGCCCTTTTGACCGATGGGAAGCGAGACTTGTTTGTAGCGCTGATTTGCCTTTCCAGGTTGCTTGGTTGGCCAAAAAGGGCGTATGCGTTTTTTCCTGAATATATTCAGGAAAAAACGCATACGCCCTTTTTGGCCAAGGGCATCATTGTCAACGTTTTGCCGCTTCTCATGTGCTTTAAAGGCGATTCGTATCTACCTCCTGAAATCTGTTTCCTGCAATTCTGCCTTGATTTCAAATCCGCTTCTTTGCCTTCCCTCAATATATTTGTGGACGAGAGTTATCATTTATAACTCTGCAGGTTTGTGAATTGCAGTGCCCTGAACCTCCATTTTACAACTCGTTTTTATGGGAGCTGGCCGCAAAATTGCAGAATGGCTTCAGGCCCTGTTCTGGTTCCGGGGGGCAGGCTGAGCCTGTGGTTAATTCTTCTTTCTGATGGGAAAATAGAGTGACCTGTGCCTGTCCCAACACCAAGAGCTAGTCTCTCGTTGGTTCCACGTCTTCCCGTTTATCCTCAGGACAAATTGCAACCTGTATGGAACAGGAGGTTAAAGGTGCTGATGCTCCAAGTAGGGAGCTTGCTAGTAAAGCAGCTGGAATGGCGAACCCGGGCACAAGGAGATGAGAAATGAGGTGCGTTTTAGAAACCTTTCCCCATCACACGGTGTACCATCTTCTGGGTTTCTCATGCATGTTTTCGATGTAGGAAGATGTCCTTAAACCTGGAGATTTGGGACCCATGCGATGGGTACCATGCAGTATTACTTTAAAGGGTCTGCGTTTGCTCACCCAACCTCACCAAACCTCTCAGCCCCAAGAGTGTCCACCCTTATATCTCATGCAGCTGTGCGTCTAGATATGGTCAATCCAGGTTGCATCACAGCCCCTGAACGCATTGTGTAAGAATTTCTCTCTCTTTCACTGTCTTTGTTTCATGGGTGTTTCAAAGTAATTTATTTTTATAATGGGGTTTAGCTGCTTTTCACTGCTGTGTTTATGCCGCTTTACACCCACTTGACACAATAACAGAGAGATATCAATACATAGGTTTTACGATTATTATTAGTCAGATATATTCTTGTGCGGTGAATAGGGCGTGTTGAGTCCAGTTCTCTGAGCAAGGAGTAGGTCTTGTCTATTACATATTGGGTTTATGGAACGGTATCTGAGCTAATTTGATACCCTTGTTTTATGTATCACCCCACCTCACCTTTCCCGTTAAGCAGCCATAGTGTGTTTTCTGCATGTGTGACTCTGTTCTGTTTTGTAATTCAGTTCAAGTGTAACGGTTTTTACATTCCCTCTATCAGTGATACCTTATGAGAAGTGTCCTTTTCTGTGTGACTTATTTCACTTAGAATCGTCGTACCTAAATCCACTCATCATGCTGCTACTAACCTTACGACATTGATTTCATGGCTGAGTGATATTCCATTGTACATAAGGACCACAACTTCTTTATCCATTTTTCTCTTTCCTGGGATATTTAAGGTGGAATGAAGTGGAGGTCCTGGTCAAGAGAGCAGCCCTAAACTTTGGGGTGCTTGTGTCTTGCTGATTTTTAATTTTCCCAATTTATACCCCCATGAGTGGAAGTGCCCTATGCTCTCTAAGCTGTGTTTTTCAGATGTTTCAGGACTCACCGGACACTTCTCCAGAGTGGCTCTTGGCAATTTACATCCCGCCCATCAGTGTAGCAAGGCTCCCATTTCTCCATGGCCTGTCCTGCATTTCTGGTTTTGACACTTTTTTCAGCATGGCCCTTTTGACCGATGGGAAGCGAGACTTCTTTGTAGCGCTGATATGCCTTTCCAGGTTCCTTGGTTGCCCAAAAAGGGCGTATGCGTTTTTTCCTGAATATATTCAGGAAAAAACGCATACGCCCTTTTTGGCCAAGGGCATCATTGTCAACGTTTTGCCGCTTTTCATGTGCTTTAAAGGCGATTCGTATCTACCTCCTGAAATCTGTTTCCTGCAATTCTGCCTTGATTTCAAATCCTCTTCTTTGCCTTCCCTCAATATATTTGTGGATGAGAGTTATCATTAATAACTCTGCAGGTTTGTGAATTGCAGTGCCCTGAACCTCCATTTTACAACTCGTTTTTATGGGAGCTGGCCGCAAAATTGCAGAATGGCTTCAGGCCCTGTTCTGGTTCCGGGGGGCAGGCTGAGCCTGTGGTTAATTCTTCTTTCTGATGGGAAAATAGAGTGACCTGTGCCTGTCCCAACACCAAGAGCTAGTCTCTCGTTGGTTCCACGTCTTCCCGTTTATCCTCAGGACAAATTGCAACCTGCATGGAACAGGAGGTTAAAGGTGCTGATGCTCCAAGTAGGGAGCTTGCTAGTAAAGCGGCTGGAATGGCGAACCCGGGCACAAGGAGATGAGAAATGAGGTGCGTTTTAGAAACCTTTCCCCATCACACGGTGTACCATCTTCTGGGTTTCTCATGCATGTTTTCGATGTAGGAAGATGTCCTTGAACCTGGAGATTTGGGACCCATGCGATGGGTACCACGCAGTATTACCTTAAAGGGTCTGCGTTTGCTCACCCAACCTCACCAAACCTCTCAGCCCCAAGAGTGTCCACCCTTATGTCTCATCCAGCTGTGCGTCTAGATATGGTCAATCCAGGTTGCATCACAGCCCCTGAACGCATTGTGTAAGAATTTCTCTCTCTTTCACTGTCTTTGTTTCATGGGTGTTTCAAAGTAATTTATTTTTATAATGGGGTTTAGCTGCTTTTCACTGCTGTGTTTATGCCGCTTTACACCCACTTGACACAATAACAGAGAGATATCAATACATAGGTTTTACGATTATTATTAGTCAGATATATTCTTGTGCGGTGAATAGGGCGTGTTGAGTCCAGTTCTCTGAGCAAGGAGTAGTTCTTGTCTATTACATATTGGGTTTATGGAACGGTATCTGAGCTAATTTGATACCCTTGTTTTATGTATCACCCCACCTCACCTTTCCCGTTAAGCAGCCATAGTGTGTTTTCTGCATGTGTGACTCTGTTCTGTTTTGTAATTCAGTTCAAGTGTAACGGTTTTTACATTCCCTCTATCAGTGATACCTTATGAGAAGTGTCCTTTTCTGTGTGACTTATTTCACTTAGAATCGTCGTACCTAAATCCACTCATCATGCTGCTACTAACCTTACGACATTGATTTCATGGCTGAGTGGTATTCCATTGTACATAAGGACCACAACTTCTTTATCCATTTTTCTCTTTCCTGGGATATTTAAGGTGGAATGAAGTGGAGGTCCTGGTCAACAGAGCAGCCCTAAACTTTGGGGTGCTTGTGTCTTGCTGATTTTTAATTTTCCCAATTTATACCCCCATGAGTGGAAGTGCCCTATGCTCTCTAAGCTGTGTTTTTCAGATGTTTCAGGACTCACCGGACACTTCTCCGGAGTGGCTTTTGGCAATTTACATCCCGCCCATCAGTGTAGCAAGGCTCCCATTTCTCCATGGCCTGTCCTGCATTTCTGGTTTTGACACTTTTTTCAGCATGGCCCTTTTGACCGATGGGAAGCGAGACTTCTTTGTAGCGCTGATTTGCCTTTCCAGGTGGCTTGGTTGGCCAAAAAGGGCGTATGCGTTTTTTCTTGAATATATTAAGGAAAAAACGCATACGCCCTTTTTGGCCAAGGGCATCATTGTCAACGTTTTGCCGCTTTTCATGTGCTTTAAAGGCGATTCGTATCTACCTCCTGAAATCTGTTTCCTGCAATTCTGCCTTGATTTCAAATCCTCTTCTTTGCCTTCCCTCAATATATTTGTGGACGAGAGTTATCATTAATAACTCTGCAGGTTTGTGAATTGCAGTGCCCTGAACCTCCATTTTACAACTCGTTTTTATGGGAGCTGGCCGCAAAATCGCAGAATGGCTTCAGGCCCTGTTCTGGTTCCGGGGGGCAGGCTGAGCCTGTGGTTAATTCTTCTTTCTGATGGGAAAATAGAGTGACCTGTGCCTGTCCCAACACCAAGAGCTAGTCTCTCGTTGGTTCCACGTCTTCCCGTTTATCCTCAGGACAAATTGCAACCTGTACGGAACAGGAGGTTAAAGGTGCTGATGCTCCAAGTAGGGAGATTGCTAGTAAAGCGGCTGGAATGACGAACCCGGGCACAAGGCGATGAGAAATGAGGTGCGTTTTAGAAACCTGTCCCCATCACACGGTGTACCATCTTCTGGGTTTCTCATGCATGTTTTTGATGTAGGAAGATGCCCTTGAACCTGGAGATTTGGGACCCATGCGATGCGTACCATGCAGTATTACTTTAAAGGGTCTGCGTTTGCTCACCCAACCTCACCAAACCTCTCAGCCCCAAGAGTGTCCACCCTTATGTCTGATCCAGCTGTGGGTCTAGATATGGTCAATCCAGGTTGCATCACAGCCCCTGAACGCATTGTGTAAGAATTTCTCTCTCTTTCACTGTCTTTGTTTCATGGGTGTTTCAAAGTAATTTATTTTTATAATGGGGTTTAGCTGCTTTTCACTGCTGTGTTTATGCCGCTTTACACCCACTTGACACACTAACAGAGAGATATCAATACATAGGTTTTACGATTATTACTAGTCAGATATATTCTTGTGCGGTGAATAGGGCGTGTTGAGTCCAGTTCTCTGAGCAAGGAGTAGTTCTTGTCTATTACATATTGGGTTTATGGAACGGTATCTGAGCTAATTTGATACCCTTGTTTTATGTATCACCCCACCTCACCTTTCCCGTTAAGCAGCCATAGTGTGTTTTCTGCATGTGTGACTCTGTTCTGTTTTGTAATTCAGTTCATGTGTAAAGGTTTTTACATTCCCTCTATCAGTGATACCTTATGAGAAGTGTCCTTTTCTGTGTGACTTATTTCACTTAGAATCGTCGTACCTAAATCCACTCATCATGCTGCTACTAACCTTATGACATTGATTTCATGGCTGAGTGATATTCCATTGTACATAAGGACCACAATTCTTTATCCATTTTTCTCTTTCCTGGGATATTTAAGGTGGAATGAAGTGGAGGTCCTGGTCAACAGAGCAGCCCTAAACTTTGGGGTGCTTGTGTCTTGCTGATTTTTAATTTTCCCAATTTATACCCCCATGAGTGGAAGTGCCCTATGCTCTCTAAGCTGTGTTTTTCAGATGTTTCAGGACTCACCGGACACTTCTCCAGAGTGGCTCTTGGCAATTTACATCCCGCCCATCAGTGTAGCAAGGCTCCCATTTCTCCATGGCTTGTCCTGCATTTCTGGTTTTGACACTTTTTTCAGCATGGCCCTTTTGACCGATGGGCAGCGAGACTTCTTTGTAGCACGGATTTGCCTTTCCAGGTTGCTTGGTTGGCCAAAAAGGGCGTATGCGTTTTTTCCTGAATATATTCAGGAAAAAACGCATACGCCCTTTTTGGCCAAGGGCATCATTGTCAACGTTTTGCCGCTTTTCATGTGCTTTAAAGGCGATTCGAATCTACCTCCTGAAATCTGTTTCCTGCAATTCTGCCTTGATTTCAAATCCTCTTCTTTGCCTTCCCTCAATATATTTGTGGACGAGAGTTATCATTTATAACTCTGCAGGTTTGTGAATTGCAGTGCCCTGAACCTCCATTTTACAACTCGTTTTTATGGGAGCTGGCGGCAAAATCGCAGAATGGCTTCAGGCCCTGTTCTGGTTCCGGGGGGCAGGCTGAGCCTGTGGTTAATTCTTCTTTCTGATGGGAAAATAGAGTGACCTGTGCCTGTCCCAACACCAAGAGCTAGTCTCTCGTTGGTTCCACGTCTTCCCGTTTATCCTCAGGACAAATTGCAACCTGTACGGAACAGGAGGTTAAAGGTGCTGATGCTCCAAGTAGGGAGATTGCTAGTAAAGCGGCTGGAATGGCGAACCCGGGCACAAGGAGATGAGAAATGAGGTGCGTTTTAGAAACCTTTCCCCATCACACGGTGTACCATCTTCTGGGTTTCTCATGCATATTTTTGATGTAGGAAGATGCCCTTGAACCTGGAGATTTGGGACCCATGCGATGGGTACCACGCAGTATTACTTTAAAGGGTCTGCATTTGCTCACCCAACCTCACCAAACCTCTCAGCCCCAAGAGTGTCCACCCTTATGTCTCATCCAGCTGTGGGTCTAGATATGGTCAATCCAGGTTGCATCACAGCCCCCGAACGCATTGTGTAAGAATTTCTCTCTCTTTCACTGTCTTTGTTTCATGGGTGTTTCAAAGTAATTTATTTTTATAATGGGGTTTAGCTGCTTTTCACTGCTGTGTTTATGCCGCTTTACACCCACTTGACACACTAACAGAGAGATATCAATACATAGGTTTTACGATTATTATTAGTCAGATATATTCTTGTGCAGTGAATAGGGCGTGTTGAGTCCAGTTCTCTGAGCAAGGAGTAGGTCTTGTCTATTACATATTGGGCTTATGGAAAGGTATCTGAGCTAATTTGATACCCTTGTTTTATGTATCACCCCACCTCACCTTTCCCGTTAAGCAGCCATAGTGTGTTTTCTGCATGTGTGACTCTGTTCTCTTTTGTAATTCAGTTCAAGTGTAACGGTTTTTACATTCCCTCTATCAGTGATACCTTATGAGAAGTGTCCTTTTCTGTGTGACTTATTTCACTTAGAATCGTCGTACCTAAATCCACTCATCATGCTGCTACTAACCTTACGACATTGATTTCATGGCTGAGTGATATTCCATTGTACATAAGGACCACAACTTCTTTATCCATTTTTCTCTTTCCTGGGATATTTAAGGTGGAATGAAGTGGAGGTCCTGGTCAACAGAGCAGCCCTAAACTTTGGGGTGCTTGTGTCTTGCTGATATTTCATTTTCCCAATTTATACCCCCATGAGTGGAAGTGCCCTGTGCTCTCTAAGCTGTGTTTTTCAGATGTTTCAGGACTCACCGGACACTTCTCCAGAGTGGCTGTTGGCAATTTACATCCCGCCCATCAGTGTAGCAAGGCTCCCATTTCTCCATGGCCTGTCCTGCATTTCTCGTTTTGACACTTTTTTCAGCATGGCCCTTTTGACCGATGGGCAGCGAGACTTCTTTGTAGCACTGATTTGCCTTTCCAGGTTGCTTGGTTGGCCAAAAAGGGCGTATGCGTTTTTTCCTGAATATATTCAGGAAAAAACGCATAGGCCCTTTTTGGCCAAGGGCATCATTGTCAACGTTTTGCCGCTTTTCATGTGCTTTAAAGGCGATTCGAATCTACCTCCTGAAATCTGTTTCCTGCAATTCTGCCTTGATTTCAAATCCTCTTCTTTGCCTTCCCTCAATATATTTGTGGACGAGAGTTATCATTTATAACTCTGCAGGTTTGTGAATTGCAGTGCCCTGAACCTCCATTTTACAACTCGTTTTTATGGGAGCTGGCCGCAAAATCGCAGAATGGCTTCAGGCCCTGTTCTGGTTCCGGGGTGTAGGCTGAGCCTGTGGTTAATTCTTCTTTCTGATGGGAAAATAGAGTGACCTGTGCCTGTCCCAACACCAAGAGCTAGTCTCTCGTTGGTTCCACGTCTTCCCGTTGATCCTCAGGACAAATTGCAACCTGTACGGAACAGGAGGTTAAAGGTGCTGATGCTCCAAGTAAGGAGATTGCTAGTAAAGCGGCTGGAATGGCGAACCCGGGCACAAGGAGATGAGAAATGAGGTGCGTTTTAGAAACCTTTCCCCATCACACGGTGTACCATCTTCTGGGTTTCTCATGCATGTTTTTGATGTAGGAAGATGCCCTTGAACCTGGAGATTTGGGACCCATGCGATGGGTACCACGCAGTATTACTTTAAAGGGTCTGCATTTGCTCACCCAACCTCACCAAACCTCTCAGCCCCAAGAGTGTCCACACTTATGTCTCATCCAGCTGTGGGTCTAGATATGGTCAATCCAGGTTGCATCACAGCCCCCGAACGCATTGTGTAAGAATTTCTCTCTCTTTCACTGTCTTTGTTTCATGGGTGTTTCAAAGTAATTTATTTTTATAATGGGGTTTAGCTGCTTTTCACTGCTGTGTTTATGCCGCTTTACACCCACTTGACACACTAACAGAGAGATATCAATACATAGGTTTTACGATTATTATTAGTCAGATATATTCTTGTGCAGTGAATAGGGCGTGTTGAGTCCAGTTCTCTGAGCAAGGAGTAGGTCTTGTCTATTATATATTGGGCTTATGGAAAGGTATCTGAGCTAATTTGATACCCTTGTTTTATGTATCACCCCACCTCACCTTTCCCGTTAAGCAGCCATAGTGTGTTTTCTGCATGTGTGACTCTGTTCTCTTTTGTAATTCAGTTCAAGTGTAACGGTTTTTACATTCCCTCTATCAGTGATACCTTATGAGAAGTGTCCTTTTCTGTGTGACTTATTTCACTTAGAATCGTCGTACCTAAATCCACTCATCATGCTGCTACTAACCTTACGACATTGATTTCATGGCTGAGTGATATTCCATTGTACATAAGGACCACAACTTCTTTATCCATTTTTCTCTTTCCTGGGATATTTAAGGTGGAATGAAGTGGAGGTCCTGGTCAACAGAGCAGCCCTAAACTTTGGGGTGCTTGTGTCTTGCTGATATTTCATTTTCCCAATTTATACCCCCATGAGTGGAAGTGCCCTATGCTCTCTAAGCTGTGTTTTTCAGATGTTTCAGGACTCACCGGACACTTCTCCAGAGTGGCTGTTGGCAATTTACATCCCGCCCATCAGTGTAGCAAGGCTCCCATTTCTCCATGGCCTGTCCTGCATTTCTGGTTTTGACACTTTTTTCAGCATGGCCCTTTTGACCGATGGGCAGCGAGACTTCTTTGTAGCACTGATTTGCCTTTCCAGGTTGCTTGGTTGGCCAAAAAGGGCGTATGCGTTTTTTCCTGAATATATTCAGGAAAAAACGCATACGCCCTTTTTGGCCAAGGGCATCATTGTCAACGTTTTGCCGCTTTTCATGTGCTTTAAAGGCGATTCGAATCTACCTCCTGAAATCTGTTTCCTGCAATTCTGCCTTGATTTCAAATCCTCTTCTTTGCCTTCCCTCAATATATTTGTGGACGAGAGTTATCATTAATAACTCTGCAGGTTTGTGAATTGCAGTGCCCTGAACCTCCATTTTACAACTCGTTTTTATGGGAGCTGGCCGCAAAATCACAGAATGGCTTCAGGCCCTTTTCTGGTTCCGGGGGGCAGGCTGAGCCTGTGGTTAATTCTTCTTTCTGATGGGAAAATAGAGTGACCTGTGCCTGTCCCAACACCAAGAGCTAGTCTCTCGTTGGTTCCACGTCTTCCCGTTTATCCTCAGGACAAATTGCAACCTGTATGGAACAGGAGGTTAAAGGTGCTGATGCTCCAAGTAGGGAGCTTGCTAGTAAAGCGGCTGGAATGGTGAACCCGGGCACAAGGAGATGAGAAATGAGGTGCGTTTTAGAAACCTTTCCCCATCACACGGTGTACCATCTTCTGGGTTTCTCATGCATGTTTTTGATGTAGGAAGATGCCCTTGAACCTGGAGATTTTGGACCCATGCGATGGGTACCAGGCAGTATTACATTAAAGGGTCTGCGTTTGCTCACCCAACCTCACCAAACCTCTCAGCCCCAAGAGTGTCCACCCTTATGTCTCATCCAGCTGTGCATCTAGATATGGTCAATCCAGGTTGCATCACAGCCCCTGAACGCATTGTGTAAGAATTTCTCTCTCTTTCACTGTCTTTGTTTCATGGGTGTTTCAAAGTAATTTATTTTTATAATGGGGTTTAGCTGCTTTTCACTGCTGTGTTTATGCCGCTTTACACCCACTTGACACACTAACAGAGAGATATCAATACATAGGTTTTACGATTATTATTAGTCAGATATATTCTTGTTCGGTGAATAGGGCGTGTTGAGTCCAGTTTTCTGAGCAAGGAGTAGGTCTTGTCTATTACATATTGGGTTTATGGAACGGTATCTGAGCTAATTTGATACCCTTGTTTTATGTATCACCCCACCTCACCTTTCCCGTTAAGCAGCCATAGTGTGTTTTCTGCATGTGTGACTCTGTTCTCTTTTGTAATTCAGTTCAAGTGTAACGGTTTTTACATTCCCTCTATCAGTGATACCTTATGAGAAGTGTCCTTTTCTGTGTGACTTATTTCACTTAGAATCGTCGTACCTAAATCCACTCATCATGCTGCTACTAACCTTACGACATTGATTTCATGGCTGAGTGATATTCCATTGTACATAAGGACCACAACTTCTTTATCCATTTTTCTCTTTCCTGGGATATTTAAGGTGGAATGAAGTGGAGGTCCTGGTCAACAGAGCAGCCCTAAACTTTGGGGTGCTTGTGTTTTGCTGATTTTTAATTTTCCCAATTTATACCCCCATGAGTGGAAGTCCCCTATGCTCTCTGAGCTGTGTTTTTCAGATGTTTCAGGACTCACCGGACACTTCTCCAGAGTGGCTGTTGGCAATTTACATCCCGCCCATCAGTGTAGCAAGGCTCCCATTTCTCCATGGCCTGTCCTGCATTTCTGGTTTTGACACTTTTTTCAGCATGGCCCTTTTGACCGATGGGAAGCGAGACTTCTTTGTAGCGCTGATTTCCCTTTCCAGGTGGCTTGGTTGGCCAAAAAGGGCGTATGCGTTTTTTCCTGAATATATTCAGGAAAAAACGCATACGCCCTTTTTGGCCAAGGGCATCATTGTCAACGTTTTGCCGCTTTTCATGTGCTTTAAAGGCGATTCGTATCTACCTCCTGAAATCTGTTTCCTGCAATTCTGCCTTGATTTCAAATCCTCTTCTTTGCCTTCCCTCAATATATTTGTGGACGAGAGTTATCATTTATAACTCTGCAGGTTTGTGAATTGCAGTGCCCTGAACCTCCATTTTACAACTCGTTTTTATGGGAGCTGGCCGCAAAATCGCAGAATGGCTTCAGGCCCTGTTCTGGTTCCGGGGGCCAGGCTGAGCCTGTGGTTAATTCTTCTTTCTGATGGGAAAATAGAGTGACCTGTGCCTGTCCCAACACCAAGAGCTAGTCTCTCGTTGGTTCCACGTCTTCCCGTTTATCCTCAGGACAAATTGCAACCTGTATGGAACAGGAGGTTAAAGGTGCTGATGCTCCAAGTAGGGAGCTTGCTAGTAAAGCGGCTGGAATGGCGAACCCGGGCACAAGGAGATGAGAAATGAGGTGCGTTTTAGAAACCTTTCCCCATCACACGGTGTACCATCTTCTGGGTTTCTCATGCATGTTTTTGATGTAGGAAGATGCCCTTGAACCTGGAGATTTGGGACCCATGCGATGGGTACCACGCAGTATTACTTTAAAGGGTCTGCGTTTGCTCACCCAACCTCACCAAACCTCTCAGCCCCAAGAGTGTCCACCCTTATGTCTCATCCAGCTGTGCGTCTAGATATGGTCAATCCAGGTTGCATCACAGCCCCTGAACTCATTGTGTAAGAATTTCTCTCTCTTTCACTGTCTTTGTTTCATGGGTGTTTCAAAGTAATTTATTTTTATAATGGGGTTTAGCTGCTTTTCACTGCTGTGTTTATGCCGCTTTACACCCACTTGACACACTAACAGAGAGATATCAATACATAGGTTTTACGATTATTATTAGTCAGATATATTCTGGTGTGGTGAATAGGGCGTGTTGAGTCCAGTTCTCTGAGCAAGGAGTAGGTCTTGTCTATTACATATTGGGTTTATGGAACGGTATCTGAGCTAATTTGATACCCTTGTTTTATGTATCACCCCACCTCACCTTTCCCGTTAAGCAGCCATAGTGTGTTTTCTGCATGTGTGACTCTGTTCTGTTTTGTAATTCAGTTCAAGTGTAACGGTTTTTACATTCCCTCTATCAGTGATACCTTATGAGAAGTGTCCTTTTCTGTGTGACTTATTTCACTTAGAATCGTCGTACCTAAATCCACTCATCATGCTGCTACTAACCTTACGACATTGATTTCATGGCTGAGTGATATTCCATTGTACATAAGGACCACAACTTCTTTATCCATTTTTCTCTTTCCTGGGATATTTAAGGTGGAATGAAGTGGAGGTCCTGGTCAACAGAGCAGCCCTAAACTTTGGGGTGCTTGTGTCTTGCTGATTTTTAATTTTCCCAATTTATACCCCCATGAGTGGAAGTGCCCTATGCTCTCTAAGCTGTGTTTTTCAGATGTTTCAGGACTCACCGGACACTTCTCCAGAGTGGCTCTTGGCAATTTACATCCCGCCCATCAGTGTAGCAAGGCTCCCATTTCTCCATGGCCTGTCCTGCATTTCTGGTTTTGACACTTTTTTCAGCATGGCCCTTTTGACCGATGGGAAGCGAGACTTCTTTGTAGCGCTGATATGCCTTTCCAGGTTCCTTGGTTGCCCAAAAAGGGCGTATGCGTTTTTTCCTGAATATATTCAGGAAAAAACGCATACGCCCTTTTTGGCCAAGGGCATCATTGTCAACGTTTTGCCGCTTTTCATGTGCTTTAAAGGCGATTCGTATCTACCTCCTGAAATCTGTTTCCTGCAATTCTGCCTTGATTTCAAATCCTCTTCTTTGCCTTCCCTCAATATATTTGTGGATGAGAGTTATCATTAATAACTCTGCAGGTTTGTGAATTGCAGTGCCCTGAACCTCCATTTTACAACTCGTTTTTATGGGAGCTGGCCGCAAAATCGCAGAATGGCTTCAGGCCCTGTTCTGGTTCCGGGGGGCAGGCTGAGCCTGTGGTTAATTCTTCTTTCTGATGGGAAAATAGAGTGACCTGTGCCTGTCCCAACACCAAGAGCTAGTCTCTCGTTGGTTCCACGTCTTCCCGTTTATCCTCAGGACAAATTGCAACCTGTATGGAACAGGAGGTTAAAGGTGCTGATGCTCCAAGTAGGGAGCTTGCTAGTAAAGCGGCTGGAATTGCGAACCCGGGCACAAGGAGATGAGAAATGAGGTGCGTTTTAGAAACCTTTCCCCATCACATGGTGTACCATCTTCTGGGTTTCTCATGTATGTTTTTGATGTAGGAAGATGCCCTTGAACCTGGAGATTTGGGACCCATGCGATGGGTACCACGCAGTATTCCTTTAAAGGGTCTGCGTTTGCTCACCCAACCTCACCAAACCTCTCAGCCCCAAGAGTGTCCACCCTTATGTCTCATCCAGCTGTGCGTCTAGATATGGTCAATCCAGGTTGCATCACAGCCCCTGAACGCATTGTCTAAGAATTTCTCTCTCTTTCACTGTCTTTGTTTCATGGGTGTTTCAAAGTAATTTATTTTTATAATGGGGTTTAGCTGCTTTTCACTGCTGTGTTTATGCCGCTTTACACCCACTTGACACACTAACAGAGAGATATCAATACATAGGTTTTACGATTATTATTAGTCAGATATATTCTTGTGCGGTGAATAGGGCGTGTTGAGTCCAGTTCTCTGAGCAAGGAGTAGGTCTTGTCTATTACATATTGAGTTTATGGAACGGTATCTGAGCTAATTTGATACCCTTGTTTTATGTATCACCCCACCTCACCTTTCCCGTTAAGCAGCCATAGTGTGTTTTCTGCATGTGTGACTCTGTTCTGTTTTGTAATTCAGTTCAAGTGTAACGGTTTTTACATTCCCTCTATCAGTGATACCTTATGAGAAGTGTCCTTTTCTGTGTGACTTATTTCACTTAGAATCGTCGTACCTAAATCCACTCATCATGCTGCTACTAACCTTACGACATTGATTTCATGGCTGAGTGATATTCCATTGTACATAAGGACCACAACTTCTTTATCCATTTTTCTCTTTCCTGGGATATTTAAGGTGGAATGAAGTGGAGGTCCTGGTCAACAGAGCAGCCCTAAACTTTGGGGTGCTTGTGTCTTGCTGATTTTTAATTT
The DNA here is from genome assembly GCF_965194805.1 of Balaenoptera borealis. Taxonomy (NCBI): domain Eukaryota; kingdom Metazoa; phylum Chordata; class Mammalia; order Artiodactyla; family Balaenopteridae; genus Balaenoptera; species Balaenoptera borealis. The sequence goes on along the minus strand of NW_028123969.1, from coordinate 46,185 downwards.
TCCCAATTTATACCCCCATGAGTGGAAGTGCCCTATGCTCTCTAAGCTGTGTTTTTCAGATGTTTCAGGACTCACCGGACACTTCTCCGGAGTGGCTCTTGGCAATTTACATCCCGCCCATCAGTGTAGCAAGGCTCCCATTTCTCCATGGCCTGTCCTGCATTTCTGGTTTTGACACTTTTTTCAGCATGGCCCTTTTGACCGATGGGAAGCGAGACTTCTTTGTAGCGCTGATTTGCATTTCCAGGTTGCTTGGTTGGCCAAAAAGGGCGTATGCGTTTTTTCCTGAATATATTCAGGAAAAAACGCATACGCCCTTTTTGGCCAAGGGCATCATTGTCAACGTTTTGCCGCTTCTCATGTGCTTTAAAGGCGATTCGTATCTACCTCCTGAAATCTGTTTCCTGCAATTCTGCCTTGATTTCAAATCCGCTTCTTTGCCTTCCCTCAATATATTTGTGGACGAGAGTTATCATTTATAACTCTGCAGGTTTGTGAATTGCAGTGCCCTGAACCTCCATTTTACAACTCGTTTTTATGGGAGCTGGCCGCAAAATTGCAGAATGGCTTCAGGCCCTGTTCAGGTTCCGGGGGGCAGGCTGAGCCTGTGGTTAATTCTTCTTTCTGATGGGAAAATAGAGTGACCTGTGCCTGTCCCAACACCAAGAGCTAGTCTCTCGTTGGTTCCACGTCTTCCCGTTTATCCTCAGGACAAATTGCAACCTGCATGGAACAGGAGGTTAAAGGTGCTGATGCTCCAAGTAGGGAGCTTGCTAGTAAAGCGGCTGGAATGGCGAACCCGGGCACAAGGAGATGAGAAATGAGGTGCGTTTTAGAAACCTTTCCCCATCACACGGTGTACCATCTTCTGGGTTTCTCATGCATGTTTTCGATGTAGGAAGATGTCCTTGAACCTGGAGATTTGGGACCCATGCGATGGGTACCACGCAGTATTACTTTAAAGGGTCTGCGTTTGCTCACCCAACCTCACCAAACCTCTCAGCCCCAAGAGTGTCCACCCTTATGTCTCATCCAGCTGTGCGTCTAGATATGGTCAATCCAGGTTGCATCACAGCCCCTGAACGCATTGTGTAAGAATTTCTCTCTCTTTCACTGTCTTTGTTTCATGGGTGTTTCAAAGTAATTTATTTTTATAATGGGGTTTAGCTGCTTTTCACTGCTGTGTTTATGCCGCTTTACACCCACTTGACACAATAACAGAGAGATATCAATACATAGGTTTTACGATTATTATTAGTCAGATATATTCTTGTGCGGTGAATAGGGCGTGTTGAGTCCAGTTCTCTGAGCAAGGAGTAGGTCTTGTCTATTACATATTGGGTTTATGGAACGGTATCTGAGCTAATTTGATACCCTTGTTTTATGTATCACCCCACCTCACCTTTCCCGTTAAGCAGCCATAGTGTGTTTTCTGCATGTGTGACTCTGTTCTGTTTTGTAATTCAGTTCAAGTGTAACGGTTTTTACATTCCCTCTATCAGTGATACCTTATGAGAAGTGTCCTTTTCTGTGTGACTTATTTCACTTAGAATCGTCGTACCTAAATCCACTCATCATGCTGCTACTAACCTTACGACATTGATTTCATGGCTGAGTGGTATTCCATTGTACATAAGGACCACAACTTCTTTATCCATTTTTCTCTTTCCTGGGATATTTAAGGTGGAATGAAGTGGAGGTCCTGGTCAACAGAGCAGCCCTAAACTTTGGGGTGCTTGTGTCTTGCTGATTTTTAATTTTCCCAATTTATACCCCCATGAGTGGAAGTGCCCTATGCTCTCTAAGCTGTGTTTTTCAGATGTTTCAGGACTCACCGGACACTTCTCCGGAGTGGCTTTTGGCAATTTACATCCCGCCCATCAGTGTAGCAAGGCTCCCATTTCTCCATGGCCTGTCCTGCATTTCTGGTTTTGACACTTTTTTCAGCATGGCCCTTTTGACCGATGGGCAGCGAGACTTCTTTGTAGCACTGATTTGCCTTTCCAGGTGGCTTGGTTGGCCAAAAAGGGCGTATGCGTTTTTTCCTGAATATATTCAGGAAAAAACGCATACGCCCTTTTTGGCCAAGGGCATCATTGTCAACGTTTTGCCGCTTTTCATGTGCTTTAAAGGCGATTCGTATCTACCTCCTGAAATCTGTTTCCTGCAATTCTGCCTTGATTTCAAATCCTCTTCTTTGCCTTCCCTCAATATATTTGTGGACGAGAGTTATCATTAATAACTCTGCAGGTTTGTGAATTGCAGTGCCCTGAACCTCCATTTTACAACTCGTTTTTATGGGAGCTGGCCGCAAAATCGCAGAATGGCTTCAGGCCCTGTTCTGGTTCCGGGGGGCAGGCTGAGCCTGTGGTTAATTCTTCTTTCTGATGGGAAAATAGAGTGACCTGTGCCTGTCCCAACACCAAGAGCTAGTCTCTCGTTGGTTCCACGTCTTCCCGTTTATCCTCAGGACAAATTGCAACCTGCATGGAACAGGAGGTTAAAGGTGCTGATGCTCCAAGTAGGGAGCTTGCTAGTAAAGCGGCTGGAATGGCGAACCCGGGCACAAGGAGATGAGAAATGAGGTGCGTTTTAGAAACCTTTCCCCATCACACGGTGTACCATCTTCTGGGTTTCTCATGCATGTTTTTGATGTAGGAAGATGCCCTTGAACCTGGAGATTTGGGACCCATGCGATGGGTACCACGCAGTATTCCTTTAAAGGGTCTGCGTTTGCTCACCCAACCTCACCAAACCTCTCAGCCCCAAGAGTGTCCACCCTTATGTCTCATCCAGCTGTGCGTCTAGATATGGTCAATCCAGGTTGCATCACAGCCCCTGAACGCATTGTGTAAGAATTTCTCTCTCTTTCACTGTCTTTGTTTCATGGGTGTTTCAAAGTAATTTATTTTTATAATGGGGTTTAGCTGCTTTTCACTGCTGTGTTTATGCCGCTTTACACCCACTTGACACAATAACAGAGAGATATCAATACATAGGTTTTACGATTATTATTAGTCAGATATATTCTTGTGCGGTGAATAGGGCGTGTTGAGTCCAGTTCTCTGAGCAAGGAGTAGGTCTTGTCTATTACATATTGGGTTTATGGAACGGTATCTGAGCTAATTTGATACCCTTGTTTTATGTATCACCCCACCTCACCTTTCCCGTTAAGCAGCCATAGTGTGTTTTCTGCATGTGTGACTCTGTTCTGTTTTGTAATTCAGTTCAAGTGTAACGGTTTTTACATTCCCTCTATCAGTGATACCTTATGAGAAGTGTCCTTTTCTGTGTGACTTATTTCACTTAGAATCGTCCTACCTAAATCCACTCATCATGCTGCTACTAACCTTACGACATTGATTTCATGGCTGAGTGGTATTCCATTGTACATAAGGACCACAACTTCTTTATCCATTTTTCTCTTTCCTGGGATATTTAAGGTGGAATGAAGTGGAGGTCCTGGTCAACAGAGCAGCCCTAAACTTTGGGGTGCTTGTGTCTTGCTGATTTTTAATTTTCCCAATTTATACCCCCATGAGTGGAAGTGCCCTATGCTCTCTAAGCTGTGTTTTTCAGATGTTTCAGGACTCACCGGACACTTCTCCGGAGTGGCTTTTGGCAATTTACATCCCGCCCATCAGTGTAGCAAGGCTCCCATTTCTCCATGGCCTGTCCTGCATTTCTGGTTTTGACACTTTTTTCAGCATGGCCCTTTTGACCGATGGGAAGCGAGACTTCTTTGTAGCGCTGATTTGCCTTTCCAGGTTGCTTGGTTGGCCAAAAAGGGCGTATGCGTTTTTTCCTGAATATATTCAGGAAAATACGCATACGCCCTTTTTGGCCAAGGGCATCATTGTCAACGTTTTGTCGCTTTTCATGTGCTTTAAAGGCGATTCGTATCTACCTCCTGAAATCTGTTTCCTGCAATTCTGCCTTGATTTCAAATCCTCTTCTTTGCCTTCCCTCAATATATTTGTGGACGAGAGTTATCATTAATAACTCTGCAGGTTTCTGAATTGCAGTGCCCTGAACCTCCATTTTACAACTCGTTTTTATGGGAGCTGGCCGCAAAATCGCAGAATGGCTTCAGGCCCTGTTCTGGTTCCGGGGGGCAGGCTGAGCCTGTGGTTAATTCTTCTTTCTGATGGGAAAATAGAGTGACCTGTGCCTGTCCCAACACCAAGAGCTAGTCTCTCGTTGGTTCCACGTCTTCCCGTTTATCCTCAGGACAAATTGCAACCTGCATGGAACAGGAGGTTAAAGGTGCTGATGCTCCAAGTAGGGAGCTTGCTAGTAAAGCGGCTGGAATGGCGAACCCGGGCACAAGGAGATGAGAAATGAGGTGCGTTTTAGAAACCTTTCCCCATCACACGGTGTACCATCTTCTGGGTTTCTCATGCATGTTTTTGATGTAGGAAGATGCCCTTGAACCTGGAGATTTGGGACCCATGCGATGGGTACCACGCAGTATTACTTTAAAGGGTCTGCGTTTGCTCACCCAACCTCACCAAACCTCTCAGCCCCAAGAGTGTCCACCCTTATGTCTCATCCAGCTGTGCGTCTAGATATGGTCAATCCAGGTTGCATCACAGCCCCTGAACGCATTGTGTAAGAATTTCTCTCTCTTTCACTGTCTTTGTTTCATGGGTGTTTCAAAGTAATTTATTTTTATAATGGGGTTTAGCTGCTTTTCACTGCTGTGTTTATGCCGCTTTACACCCACTTGACACAATAACAGAGAGATATCAATACAAAGGTTTTACGATTATTATTAGTCAGATATATTCTTGTGCGGTGAATAGGGCGTGTTGAGTCCAGTTCTCTGAGCAAGGAGTAGGTCTTGTCTATTACATATTGGGTTTATGGAACGGTTTCTGAGCTAATTTGATACCCTTGTTTTATGTATCACCCCACCTCACCTTTCCCGTTAAGCAGCCATAGTGTGTTTTCTGCATGTGTGACTCTGTTCTGTTTTGTAATTCAGTTCAAGTGTAACGGTTTTTACATTCCCTCTATCAGTGATACCTTATGAGAAGTGTCCTTTTCTGTGTGACTTATTTCACTTAGAATCGTCGTACCTAAATCCACTCATCATGCTGCTACTAACCTTACGACATTGATTTCATGGCTGAGTGGTATTCCATTGTACATAAGGACCACAACTTCTTTATCCATTTTTCTCTTTCCTGGGATATTTAAGGTGGAATGAAGTGGAGGTCCTGGTCAACAGAGCAGCCCTAAACTTTGGGGTGCTTGTGTCTTGCTGATTTTTAATTTTCCCAATTTATACCCCCATGAGTGGAAGTGCCCTATGCTCTCTAAGCTGTGTTTTTCAGATGTTTCAGGACTCACCGGACACTTCTCCGGAGTGGCTCTTGGCAATTTACATCCCGCCCATCAGTGTAGCAAGGCTCCCATTTCTCCATGGCCTGTCCTGCATTTCTGGTTTTGACACTTTTTTCAGCATGGCCCTTTTGACCGATGGGAAGCGAGACTTCTTTGTAGCGCTGATTTGCCTTTCCAGGTTGCTTGGTTGGCCAAAAAGGGCGTATGCGATTTTTCCTGAATTTATTCAGGAAAAAACGCATACGCCCTTTTTGGCCAAGGGCATCATTGTCAACGTTTTGCCGCTTTTCATGTGCTTTAAAGGCGATTCGTATCTACCTCCTGAAATCTGTTTCCTGCAATTCTGCCTTGATTTCAAATCCTCTTCTTTGCCTTCCCTCAATATATTTGTGGACGAGAGTTATCATTAATAACTCTGCAGGTTTGTGAATTGCAGTGCCCTGAACCTCCATTTTACAACTCGTTTTTATGGGAGCTGGCGGCAAAATCTCAGAATGGCTTCAGGCCCTGTTCTGGTTCCGGGGGGCAGGCTGAGCCTGTGGTTAATTCTTCTTTCTGATGGGAAAATAGAGTGACCTGTGCCTGTCCCAACACCAAGAGCTAGTCTCTCGTTGGTTCCACGTCTTCCCGTTTATCCTCAGGACAAATTGCAACCTGTATGGAACAGGAGGTTAAAGGTGCTGATGCTCCAAGTAGGGAGCTTGCTAGTAAAGCGGCTGGAATGGCGAACCCGGGCACAAGGAGATGAGAAATGAGGTGCGTTTTAGAAACCTTTCCCCATCACACGGTGTACCATCTTCTGGGTTTCTCATGCATGTTTTTGATGTAGGAAGATGCCCTTGAACCTGGAGATTTGGGACCCATGCGATGGGTACCACGCAGTATTCCTTTAAAGGGTCTGCGTTTGCTCACCCAACCTCACCAAACCTCTCAGCCCCAAGAGTGTCCACCCTTATGTCTCATCCAGCTGTGCGTCTAGATATGGTCAATCCAGGTTGCATCACAGCCCCTGAACGCATTGTGTAAGAATTTCTCTCTCTTTCACTGTCTTTGTTTCATGGGTGTTTCAAAGTAATTTATTTTTATAATGGGGTTTAGCTGCTTTTCACTGCTGTGTTTATGCCGCTTTACACCCACTTGACACACTAACAGAGAGATATCAATACATAGGTTTTACGATTATTATTAGTCAGATATATTCTTGTGCGGTGAATAGGGCGTGTTGAGTCCAGTTCTCTGAGCAAGGAGTAGGTCTTGTCTATTACATATTGGGTTTATGGAACGGTATCTGAGCTAATTTGATACCCTTGTTTTATGTATCACCCCACCTCACCTTTCCCGTTAAGCAGCCATAGTGTGTTTTCTGCATGTGTGACTCTGTTCTGTTTTGTAATTCAGTTCAAGTGTAACGGTTTTTACATTCCCTCTATCAGTGATACCTTATGAGAAGTGTCCTTTTCTGTGTGACTTATTTCACTTAGAATCGTCGTACCTAAATCCACTCATCATGCTGCTACTAACCTTACGACATTGATTTCATGGCTGAGTGATATTCCATTGTACATAAGGACCACAACTTCTTTATCCATTTTTCTCTTTCCTGGGATATTTAAGGTGGAATGAAGTGGAGGTCCTGGTCAACAGAGCAGCCCTAAACTTTGGGGTGCTTGTGTCTTGCTGATTTTTAATTTTCCCAATTTATACCCCCATGAGTGGAAGTGCCCTATGCTCTCTAAGCTGTGTTTTTCAGATGTTTCAGGACTCACCGTACACTTCTCCGGAGTGGCTCTTGGCAATTTACATCCCGCCCATCAGTGTAGCAAGGCTCCCATTTCTCCATGGCCTGTCCTGCATTTCTGGTTTTGACACTTTTTTCAGCATGGCCCTTTTGACCGATGGGAAGCGAGACTTCTTTGTAGCGCTGATTTGCCTTTCCAGGTGGCTTGGTTGGCCAAAAAGGGCGTATGCGTTTTTTCCTGAATATATTCAGGAAAAAACGCATACGCCCTTTTTGGCCAAGGGCATCATTGTCAACGTTTTGCCGCTTTTCATGTGCTTTAAAGGCGATTCGTATCTACCTCCTGAAATCTGTTTCCTGCAATTCTGCCTTGATTTCAAATCCTCTTCTTTGCCTTCCCTCAATATATTTGTGGACGAGAGTTATCATTTATAACTCTGCAGGTTTGTGAATTGCAGTGCCCTGAACCTCCATTTTACAACTCGTTTTTATGGGAGCTGGCCGCAAAATCGCAGAATGGCTTCAGGCCCTGTTCTGGTTCCGGGGGGCAGGCTGAGCCTGTGGTTAATTCTTCTTTCTGATGGGAAAATAGAGTGGCCTGTGCCTGTCCCAACACCAAGAGCTAGTCTCTCGTTGGTTCCACGTCTTCCCGTTTATCCTCAGGACAAATTGCAACCTGCATGGAACAGGAGGTTAAAGGTGCTGATGCTCCAAGTAGGGAGCTTGCTAGTAAAGCGGCTGGAATGGCGAACCCGGGCACAAGGAGATGAGAAATGAGGTGCGTTTTAGAAACCTTTCCCCATCACACGGTGTACCATCTTCTGGGTTTCTCATGCATGTTTTTGATGTAGGAAGATGCCCTTGAACCTGGAGATTTGGGACCCATGCGATGGGTACCACGCAGTATTCCTTTAAAGGGTCTGCGTTTGCTCACCCAACCTCACCAAACCTCTCAGCCCCAAGAGTGTCCACCCTTATGTCTCATCCAGCTGTGCGTCTAGATATGGTCAATCCAGGTTGCATCACAGCCCCTGAACGCATTGTGTAAGAATTTCTCTCTCTTTCACTGTCTTTGTTTCATGGGTGTTTCAAAGTAATTTATTTTTATAATGGGGTTTAGCTGCTTTTCACTGCTGTGTTTATGCCGCTGTACACCCACTTGACACACTAACAGAGAGATATCAATACATAGGTTTTACGATTATTATTAGTCAGATATATTCTTGTGCGGTGAATAGGGCGTGTTGAGTCCAGTTCTCTGAGCCAGGAGTAGGTCTTGTCTATTACATATTGGGTTTATGGAACGGTATCTGAGCTAATTTGATACCCTTGTTTTATGTATCACCCCACCTCACCTTTCCCGTTAAGCAGCCATAGTGTGTTTTCTGCATGTGTGACTCTGTTCTGTTTTGTAATTCAGTTCAAGTGTAACGGTTTTTACATTCCCTCTATCAGTGATACCTTATGAGAAGTGTCCTTTTCTGTGTGACTTATTTCACTTAGAATCGTCGTACCTAAATCCACTCATCATGCTGCTACTAACCTTACGACATTGATTTCATGGCTGAGTGATATTCCATTGTACATAAGGACCACAACTTCTTTATCCATTTTTCTCTTTCCTGGGATATTTAAGGTGGAATGAAGTGGAGGTCCTGGTCAACAGAGCAGCCCTAAACTTTGGGGTGCTTGTGTCTTGCTGATTTTTAATTTTCCCAATTTATACCCCCATGAGTGGAAGTGCCCTATGCTCTCTAAGCTGTGTTTTTCAGATGTTTCAGGACTCACCGGACACTTCTCCGGAGTGGCTCTTGGCAATTTACATCCCGCCCATCAGTGTAGCAAGGCTCCCATTTCTCCATGGCCTGTCCTGCATTTCTGGTTTTGACACTTTTTTCAGCATGGCCCTTTTGACCGATGGGAAGCGAGACTTCTTTGTAGCGCTGATTTGCCTTTCCAGGTGGCTTGGTTGGCCAAAAAGGGCGTATGCGTTTTTTCCTGAATATATTCAGGAAAAAACGCATACGCCCTTTTTGGCCAAGGGCATCATTGTCAACGTTTTGCCGCTTTTCATGTGCTTTAAAGGCGATTCGTATCTACCTCCTGAAATCTGTTTCCTGCAATTCTGCCTTGATTTCAAATCCTCTTCTTTGCCTTCCCTCAATATATTTGTGGACGAGAGTTATCATTAATAACTCTGCAGGTTTGTGAATTGCAGTGCCCTGAACCTCCATTTTACAACTCGTTTTTATGGGAGCTGGCGGCAAAATCGCAGAATGGCTTCAGGCCCTGTTCTGGTTCCGGGGGGCAGGCTGAGCCTGTGGTTAATTCTTCTTTCTGATGGGAAAATAGAGTGACCTGTGCCTGTCCCAACACCAAGAGCTAGTCTCTCGTTGGTTCCACGTCTTCCCGTTTATCCTCAGGACAAATTGCAACCTGTATGGAACAGGAGGTTAAAGGTGCTGATGCTCCAAGTAGGGAGCTTGCTAGTAAAGCGGCTGGAATGGCGAACCCGGGCACAAGGAGATGAGAAATGAGGTGCGTTTTAGAAACCTTTCCCCATCACACGGTGTACCATCTTCTGGGTTTCTCATGCATGTTTTTGATGTAGGAAGATGCCCTTGAACCTGGAGATTTGGGACCCATGCGATGGGTACCACGCAGTATTCCTTTAAAGGGTCTGCGTTTGCTCACCCAACCTCACCAAACCTCTCAGCCCCAAGAGTGTCCACCCTTATGTCTCATCCAGCTGTGCGTCTAGATATGGTCAATCCAGGTTGCATCACAGCCCCTGAACGCATTGTGTAAGAATTTCTCTCTCTTTCACTGTCTTTGTTTCATGGGTGTTTCAAAGTAATTTATTTTTATAATGGGGTTTAGCTGCTTTTCACTGCTGTGTTTATGCCGCTTTACACCCACTTGACACACTAACAGAGAGATATCAATACATAGGTTTTACGATTATTATTAGTCAGATATATTCTTGTGCGGTGAATAGGGCGTGTTGAGTCCAGTTCTCTGAGCAAGGAGTAGGTCTTGTCTATTACATATTGGGTTTATGGAACGGTATCTGAGCTAATTTGATACCCTTGTTTTATGTATCACCCCACCTCACATTTCCCGTTAAGCAGCCATAGTGTGTTTTCTGCATGTGTGACTCTGTTCTGTTTTGTAATTCAGTTCAAGTGTAACGGTTTTTACATTCCCTCTATCAGTGATACCTTATGAGAAGTGTCCTTTTCTGTGTGACTTATTTCACTTAGAATCGTCGTACCTAAATCCACTCATCATGCTGCTACTAACCTTACGACATTGATTTCATGGCTGAGTGATATTCCATTGTACATAAGGACCACAACTTCTTTATCCATTTTTCTCTTTCCTGGGATATTTAAGGTGGAATGAAGTGGAGGTCCTGGTCAACAGAGCAGCCCTAAATTTTGGGGTGCTTGTGTCTTGCTGATTTTTAATTTTCCCAAATTATACCCCCATGAGTGGAAGTGCCCTATGCTCTCTAAGCTGTGTTTTTCAGATGTTTCAGGACTCACCGGACACTTCTCCGGAGTGGCTTTTGGCAATTTACATCCCGCCCATCAGTGTAGCAAGGCTCCCATTTCTCCATGGCCTGTCCTGCCTTTCTGGTTTTGACACTTTTTTCAGCATGGCCCTTTTGACCGATGGGAAGCGAGACTTATTTGTAGCGCTGATTTGCCTTTCCAGGTTGCTTGGTTGGCCAAAAAGGGCGTATGCGTTTTTTCCTGAATATATTCAGGAAAAAACGCATACGCCCTTTTTGGCCAAGGGCATCATTGTCAACGTTTTGCCGCTTTTCATGTGCTTTAAAGGCGATTCGTATCTACCTCCTGAAATCTGTTTCCTGCAATTCTGCCTTGATTTCAAATCCTCTTCTTTGCCTTCCCTCTATATATTTGTGGACGAGAGTTATCATTAATAACTCTGCAGGTTTGTGAATTGCAGTGCCCTGAACCTCCATTTTACAACTCGTTTTTATGGGAGCTGGCCGCAAAATCGCAGAATGGCTTCAGGCCCTGTTCTGGTTCCGGGGGGCAGGCTGAGCCTGTGGTTAATTCTTCTTTCTGATGGGAAAATAGAGTGACCTGTGCCTGTCCCAACACCAAGAGCTAGTCTCGTTGGTTCCACGTCTTCCCGTTTATCCTCAGGACAAATTGCAACCTGTATGGAACAGGAGGTTAAAGGTGCTGATGCTCCAAGTAGGGAGCTTGCTAGTAAAGCGGCTGGAATGGCGAACCCGGGCACAAGGAGATGAGAAATGAGGTGCGTTTTTGAAACCTTTCCCCATCACACGGTGTACCATCTTCTGGGTTTCTCATGCATGTTTTTGATGTAGGAAGATGCCCTTGAACCTGGAGATTTGGGACCCATGCGATGGGTACCACGCAGTATTCCTTTAAAGGGTCTGCGTTTGCTCACCCAACCTCACCAAACCTCTCAGCCCCAAGAGTGTCCACCCTTATGTCTCATCCAGCTGTGCGTCTAGATATGGTCAATCCAGGTTGCATCACAGCTCCTGAACGCATTGTGTAAGAATTTCTCTCTCTTTCACTGTCTTTGTTTCATGGGTGTTTCAAAGTAATTTATTTTTATAATGGGGTTTAGCTGCTTTTCACTGCTGTGTTTATGCCGCTTTACACCCACTTGACACACTAACAGAGAGATATCAATACATAGGTTTTACGATTATTATTAGTCATATATATTCTTGTGCGGTGAATAGGGCGTGTTGAGTCCAGTTCTCTGAGCAAGGAGTAGGTCTTGTCTATTACATATTGGGTTTATGGAACGGTATCTGAGCTAATTTGATACCCTTGTTTTATGTATCACCCCACCTCACCTTTCCCGTTAAGCAGCCATAGTGTGTTTTCTGCATGTGTGACTCTGTTCTGTTTTGTAATTCAGTTCAAGTGTAACGGTTTTTACATTCCCTCTATCAGTGATACCTTATGAGAAGTGTCCTTTTCTGTGTGACTTATTTCACTTAGAATCGTCGTACCTAAATCCACTCATCATGCTGCTACTAACCTTACGACATTGATTTCATGGCTGAGTGGTATTCCATTGTACATAAGGACCACAACTTCTTTATCCATTTTTCTCTTTCCTGGGATATTTAAGGTGGAATGAAGTGGAGGTCCTGGTCAACAGAGCAGCCCTAAACTTTGGGGTGCTTGTGTCTTGCTGATTTTTAATTTTCCCAATTTATACCCCCATGAGTGGAAGTGCCCTATGCTCTCTAAGCTGTGTTTTTCAGATGTTTCAGGACTCACCGGACACTTCTCCGGAGTGGCTCTTGGCAATTTACATCCCGCCCATCAGTGTAGCAAGGCTCCCATTTCTCCATGGCCTGTCCTGCATTTCTGGTTTTGACACATTTTTCAGCATGGCCCTTTTGACCGATGGGAAGCGAGACTTCTTTGTAGCGCTGATATGCCTTTCCAGGTTCCTTGGTTGCCCAAAAAGGGCGTATGCGTTTTTTCCTGAATATATTCAGGAAAAAACGCATACGCCCTTTTTGGCCAAGGGCATCATTGTCAACGTTTTGCCGCTTTTCATGTGCTTTAAAGGCGATTCGTATCTACCTCCTGAAATCTGTTTCCTGCAATTCTGCCTTGATTTCAAATCCTCTTCTTTGCCTTCCCTCAATATATTTGTGGATGAGAGTTATCATTAATAACTCTGCAGGTTTGTGAATTGCAGTGCCCTGAACCTCCATTTTACAACTCGTTTTTATGGGAGCTGGCCGCAAAATCGCAGAATGGCTTCAGGCCCTGTTCTGGTTCCGGGGGGCAGGCTGAGCCTGTGGTTAATTCTTCTTTCTGATGGGAAAATAGAGTGACCTGTGCCTGTCCCAACACCAAGAGCTAGTCTCTCGTTGGTTCCACGTCTTCCCGTTTATCCTCAGGACAAATTGCAACCTGTATGGAACAGGAGGTTAAAGGTGCTGATGCTCCAAGTAGGGAGCTTGCTAGTAAAGCGGCTGGAATTGCGAACCCGGGCACAAGGAGATGAGAAATGAGGTGCGTTTTAGAAACCTTTCCCCATCACATGGTGTACCATCTTCTGGGTTTCTCATGTATGTTTTTGATGTAGGAAGATGCCCTTGAACCTGGAGATTTGGGACCCATGCGATGGGTACCACGCAGTATTCCTTTAAAGGGTCTGCGTTTGCTCACCCAACCTCACCAAACCTCTCAGCCCCAAGAGTGTCCACCCTTATGTCTCATCCAGCTGTGCGTCTAGATATGGTCAATCCAGGTTGCATCACAGCCCCTGAACGCATTGTCTAAGAATTTCTCTCTCTTTCACTGTCTTTGTTTCATGGGTGTTTCAAAGTAATTTATTTTTATAATGGGGTTTAGCTGCTTTTCACTGCTGTGTTTATGCCGCTTTACACCCACTTGACACACTAACAGAGAGATATCAATACATAGGTTTTACGATTATTATTAGTCAGATATATTCTTGTGCGGTGAATAGGGCGTGTTGAGTCCAGTTCTCTGAGCAAGGAGTAGGTCTTGTCTATTACATATTGAGTTTATGGAACGGTATCTGAGCTAATTTGATACCCTTGTTTTATGTATCACCCCACCTCACCTTTCCCGTTAAGCAGCCATAGTGTGTTTTCTGCATGTGTGACTCTGTTCTGTTTTGTAATTCAGTTCAAGTGTAACGGTTTTTACATTCCCTCTATCAGTGATACCTTATGAGAAATGTCCTTTTCTGTGTGACTTATTTCACTTAGAATCGTCGTACCTAAATCCACTCATCATGCTGCTACTAACCTTACGACATTGATTTCATGGCTGAGTGATATTCCATTGTACATAAGGACCACAACTTCTTTATCCATTTTTCTCTTTCCTGGGATATTTAAGGTGGAATGAAGTGGAGGTCCTGGTCAACAGAGCAGCCCTAAACTTTGGGGTGCTTGTGTCTTGCTGATTTTTAATTTTCCCAATTTATACCCCCATGAGTGGAAGTGCCCTATGCTCTCTAAGCTGTGTTTTTCAGATGTTTCAGGACTCACCGGACACTTCTCCGGAGTGGCTCTTGGCAATTTACATCCCGCCCATCAGTGTAGCAAGGCTCCCATTTCTCCATGGCCTGTCCTGCATTTCTGGTTTTGACACTTTTTTCAGCATGGCCCTTTTGACCGATGGGAAGCGAGACTTCTTTGTAGCGCTGATTTGCATTTCCAGGTTGCTTGGTTGGCCAAAAAGGGCGTATGCGTTTTTTCCTGAATATATTCAGGAAAAAACGCATACGCCCTTTTTGGCCAAGGGCATCATTGTCAACGTTTTGCCGCTTCTCATGTGCTTTAAAGGCGATTCGTATCTACCTCCTGAAATCTGTTTCCTGCAATTCTGCCTTGATTTCAAATCCGCTTCTTTGCCTTCCCTCAATATATTTGTGGACGAGAGTTATCATTTATAACTCTGCAGGTTTGTGAATTGCAGTGCCCTGAACCTCCATTTTACAACTCGTTTTTATGGGAGCTGGCCGCAAAATTGCAGAATGGCTTCAGGCCCTGTTCAGGTTCCGGGGGGCAGGCTGAGCCTGTGGTTAATTCTTCTTTCTGATGGGAAAATAGAGTGACCTGTGCCTGTCCCAACACCAAGAGCTAGTCTCTCGTTGGTTCCACGTCTTCCCGTTTATCCTCAGGACAAATTGCAACCTGCATGGAACAGGAGGTTAAAGGTGCTGATGCTCCAAGTAGGGAGCTTGCTAGTAAAGCGGCTGGAATGGCGAACCCGGGCACAAGGAGATGAGAAATGAGGTGCGTTTTAGAAACCTTTCCCCATCACACGGTGTACCATCTTCTGGGTTTCTCATGCATGTTTTCGATGTAGGAAGATGTCCTTGAACCTGGAGATTTGGGACCCATGCGATGGGTACCACGCAGTATTACTTTAAAGGGTCTGCGTTTGCTCACCCAACCTCACCAAACCTCTCAGCCCCAAGAGTGTCCACCCTTATGTCTCATCCAGCTGTGCGTCTAGATATGGTCAATCCAGGTTGCATCACAGCCCCTGAACGCATTGTGTAAGAATTTCTCTCTCTTTCACTGTCTTTGTTTCATGGGTGTTTCAAAGTAATTTATTTTTATAATGGGGTTTAGCTGCTTTTCACTGCTGTGTTTATGCCGCTTTACACCCACTTGACACAATAACAGAGAGATATCAATACATAGGTTTTACGATTATTATTAGTCAGATATATTCTTGTGCGGTGAATAGGGCGTGTTGAGTCCAGTTCTCTGAGCAAGGAGTAGGTCTTGTCTATTACATATTGGGTTTATGGAACGGTATCTGAGCTAATTTGATACCCTTGTTTTATGTATCACCCCACCTCACCTTTCCCGTTAAGCAGCCATAGTGTGTTTTCTGCATGTGTGACTCTGTTCTGTTTTGTAATTCAGTTCAAGTGTAACGGTTTTTACATTCCCTCTATCAGTGATACCTTATGAGAAGTGTCCTTTTCTGTGTGACTTATTTCACTTAGAATCGTCGTACCTAAATCCACTCATCATGCTGCTACTAACCTTACGACATTGATTTCATGGCTGAGTGGTATTCCATTGTACATAAGGACCACAACTTCTTTATCCATTTTTCTCTTTCCTGGGATATTTAAGGTGGAATGAAGTGGAGGTCCTGGTCAACAGAGCAGCCCTAAACTTTGGGGTGCTTGTGTCTTGCTGATTTTTAATTTTCCCAATTTATACCCCCATGAGTGGAAGTGCCCTATGCTCTCTAAGCTGTGTTTTTCAGATGTTTCAGGACTCACCGGACACTTCTCCGGAGTGGCTTTTGGCAATTTACATCCCGCCCATCAGTGTAGCAAGGCTCCCATTTCTCCATGGCCTGTCCTGCATTTCTGGTTTTGACACTTTTTTCAGCATGGCCCTTTTGACCGATGGGCAGCGAGACTTCTTTGTAGCACTGATTTGCCTTTCCAGGTGGCTTGGTTGGCCAAAAAGGGCGTATGCGTTTTTTCCTGAATATATTCAGGAAAAAACGCATACGCCCTTTTTGGCCAAGGGCATCATTGTCAACGTTTTGCCGCTTTTCATGTGCTTTAAAGGCGATTCGTATCTACCTCCTGAAATCTGTTTCCTGCAATTCTGCCTTGATTTCAAATCCTCTTCTTTGCCTTCCCTCAATATATTTGTGGACGAGAGTTATCATTAATAACTCTGCAGGTTTGTGAATTGCAGTGCCCTGAACCTCCATTTTACAACTCGTTTTTATGGGAGCTGGCCGCAAAATCGCAGAATGGCTTCAGGCCCTGTTCTGGTTCCGGGGGGCAGGCTGAGCCTGTGGTTAATTCTTCTTTCTGATGGGAAAATAGAGTGACCTGTGCCTGTCCCAACACCAAGAGCTAGTCTCTCGTTGGTTCCACGTCTTCCCGTTTATCCTCAGGACAAATTGCAACCTGCATGGAACAGGAGGTTAAAGGTGCTGATGCTCCAAGTAGGGAGCTTGCTAGTAAAGCGGCTGGAATGGCGAACCCGGGCACAAGGAGATGAGAAATGAGGTGCGTTTTAGAAACCTTTCCCCATCACACGGTGTACCATCTTCTGGGTTTCTCATGCATGTTTTTGATGTAGGAAGATGCCCTTGAACCTGGAGATTTGGGACCCATGCGATGGGTACCACGCAGTATTCCTTTAAAGGGTCTGCGTTTGCTCACCCAACCTCACCAAACCTCTCAGCCCCAAGAGTGTCCACCCTTATGTCTCATCCAGCTGTGCGTCTAGATATGGTCAATCCAGGTTGCATCACAGCCCCTGAACGCATTGTGTAAGAATTTCTCTCTCTTTCACTGTCTTTGTTTCATGGGTGTTTCAAAGTAATTTATTTTTATAATGGGGTTTAGCTGCTTTTCACTGCTGTGTTTATGCCGCTTTACATCCACTTGACACAATAACAGAGAGATATCAATACATAGGTTTTACGATTATTATTAGTCAGATATATTCTTGTGCGGTGAATAGGGCGTGTTGAGTCCAGTTCTCTGAGCAAGGAGTAGGTCTTGTCTATTACATATTGGGTTTATGGAACGGTATCTGAGCTAATTTGATACCCTTGTTTTATGTATCACCCCACCTCACCTTTCCCGTTAAGCAGCCATAGTGTGTTTTCTGCATGTGTGACTCTGTTCTGTTTTGTAATTCAGTTCAAGTGTAACGGTTTTTACATTCCCTCTATCAGTGATACCTTATGAGAAGTGTCCTTTTCTGTGTGACTTATTTCACTTAGAATCGTCCTACCTAAATCCACTCATCATGCTGCTACTAACCTTACGACATTGATTTCATGGCTGAGTGGTATTCCATTGTACATAAGGACCACAACTTCTTTATCCATTTTTCTCTTTCCTGGGATATTTAAGGTGGAATGAAGTGGAGGTCCTGGTCAACAGAGCAGCCCTAAACTTTGGGGTGCTTGTGTCTTGCTGATTTTTAATTTTCCCAATTTATACCCCCATGAGTGGAAGTGCCCTATGCTCTCTAAGCTGTGTTTTTCAGATGTTTCAGGACTCACCGGACACTTCTCCGGAGTGGCTTTTGGCAATTTACATCCCGCCCATCAGTGTAGCAAGGCTCCCATTTCTCCATGGCCTGTCCTGCATTTCTGGTTTTGACACTTTTTTCAGCATGGCCCTTTTGACCGATGGGAAGCGAGACTTCTTTGTAGCGCTGATTTGCCTTTCCAGGTTGCTTGGTTGGCCAAAAAGGGCGTATGCGTTTTTTCCTGAATATATTCAGGAAAATACGCATACGCCCTTTTTGGCCAAGGGCATCATTGTCAACGTTTTGTCGCTTTTCATGTGCTTTAAAGGCGATTCGTATCTACCTCCTGAAATCTGTTTCCTGCAATTCTGCCTTGATTTCAAATCCTCTTCTTTGCCTTCCCTCAATATATTTGTGGACGAGAGTTATCATTAATAACTCTGCAGGTTTCTGAATTGCAGTGCCCTGAACCTCCATTTTACAACTCGTTTTTATGGGAGCTGGCCGCAAAATCGCAGAATGGCTTCAGGCCCTGTTCTGGTTCCGGGGGGCAGGCTGAGCCTGTGGTTAATTCTTCTTTCTGATGGGAAAATAGAGTGACCTGTGCCTGTCCCAACACCAAGAGCTAGTCTCTCGTTGGTTCCACGTCTTCCCGTTTATCCTCAGGACAAATTGCAACCTGCATGGAACAGGAGGTTAAAGGTGCTGATGCTCCAAGTAGGGAGCTTGCTAGTAAAGCGGCTGGAATGGCGAACCCGGGCACAAGGAGATGAGAAATGAGGTGCGTTTTAGAAACCTTTCCCCATCACACGGTGTACCATCTTCTGGGTTTCTCATGCATGTTTTTGATGTAGGAAGATGCCCTTGAACCTGGAGATTTGGGACCCATGCGATGGGTACCACGCAGTATTACTTTAAAGGGTCTGCGTTTGCTCACCCAACCTCACCAAACCTCTCAGCCCCAAGAGTGTCCACCCTTATGTCTCATCCAGCTGTGCGTCTAGATATGGTCAATCCAGGTTGCATCACAGCCCCTGAACGCATTGTGTAAGAATTTCTCTCTCTTTCACTGTCTTTGTTTCATGGGTGTTTCAAAGTAATTTATTTTTATAATGGGGTTTAGCTGCTTTTCACTGCTGTGTTTATGCCGCTTTACACCCACTTGACACAATAACAGAGAGATATCAATACAAAGGTTTTACGATTATTATTAGTCAGATATATTCTTGTGCGGTGAATAGGGCGTGTTGAGTCCAGTTCTCTGAGCAAGGAGTAGGTCTTGTCTATTACATATTGGGTTTATGGAACGGTATCTGAGCTAATTTGATACCCTTGTTTTATGTATCACCCCACCTCACCTTTCCCGTTAAGCAGCCATAGTGTGTTTTCTGCATGTGTGACTCTGTTCTGTTTTGTAATTCAGTTCAAGTGTAACGGTTTTTACATTCCCTCTATCAGTGATACCTTATGAGAAGTGTCCTTTTCTGTGTGACTTATTTCACTTAGAATCGTCGTACCTAAATCCACTCATCATGCTGCTACTAACCTTACGACATTGATTTCATGGCTGAGTGGTATTCCATTGTACATAAGGACCACAACTTCTTTATCCATTTTTCTCTTTCCTGGGATATTTAAGGTGGAATGAAGTGGAGGTCCTGGTCAACAGAGCAGCCCTAAACTTTGGGGTGCTTGTGTCTTGCTGATTTTTAATTTTCCCAATTTATACCCCCATGAGTGGAAGTGCCCTATGCTCTCTAAGCTGTGTTTTTCAGATGTTTCAGGACTCACCGGACACTTCTCCGGAGTGGCTCTTGGCAATTTACATCCCGCCCATCAGTGTAGCAAGGCTCCCATTTCTCCATGGCCTGTCCTGCATTTCTGGTTTTGACACTTTTTTCAGCATGGCCCTTTTGACCGATGGGAAGCGAGACTTCTTTGTAGCGCTGATTTGCCTTTCCAGGTTGCTTGGTTGGCCAAAAAGGGCGTATGCGATTTTTCCTGAATTTATTCAGGAAAAAACGCATACGCCCTTTTTGGCCAAGGGCATCATTGTCAACGTTTTGCCGCTTTTCATGTGCTTTAAAGGCGATTCGTATCTACCTCCTGAAATCTGTTTCCTGCAATTCTGCCTTGATTTCAAATCCTCTTCTTTGCCTTCCCTCAATATATTTGTGGACGAGAGTTATCATTAATAACTCTGAAGGTTTGTGAATTGCAGTGCCCTGAACCTCCATTTTACAACTCGTTTTTATGGGAGCTGGCGGCAAAATCTCAGAATGGCTTCAGGCCCTGTTCTGGTTCCGGGGGGCAGGCTGAGCCTGTGGTTAATTCTTCTTTCTGATGGGAAAATAGAGTGACCTGTGCCTGTCCCAACACCAAGAGCTAGTCTCTCGTTGGTTCCACGTCTTCCCGTTTATCCTCAGGACAAATTGCAACCTGTATGGAACAGGAGGTTAAAGGTGCTGATGCTCCAAGTAGGGAGCTTGCTAGTAAAGCGGCTGGAATGGCGAACCCGGGCACAAGGAGATGAGAAATGAGGTGCGTTTTAGAAACCTTTCCCCATCACACGGTGTACCATCTTCTGGGTTTCTCATGCATGTTTTTGATGTAGGAAGATGCCCTTGAACCTGGAGATTTGGGACCCATGCGATGGGTACCACGCAGTATTCCTTTAAAGGGTCTGCGTTTGCTCACCCAACCTCACCAAACCTCTCAGCCCCAAGAGTGTCCACCCTTATGTCTCATCCAGCTGTGCGTCTAGATATGGTCAATCCAGGTTGCATCACAGCCCCTGAACGCATTGTGTAAGAATTTCTCTCTCTTTCACTGTCTTTGTTTCATGGGTGTTTCAAAGTAATTTATTTTTATAATGGGGTTTAGCTGCTTTTCACTGCTGTGTTTATGCCGCTTTACACCCACTTGACACACTAACAGAGAGATATCAATACATAGGTTTTACGATTATTATTAGTCAGATATATTCTTGTGCGGTGAATAGGGCGTGTTGAGTCCAGTTCTCTGAGCAAGGAGTAGGTCTTGTCTATTACATATTGGGTTTATGGAACGGTATCTGAGCTAATTTGATACCCTTGTTTTATGTATCACCCCACCTCACCTTTCCCGTTAAGCAGCCATAGTGTGTTTTCTGCATGTGTGACTCTGTTCTGTTTTGTAATTCAGTTCAAGTGTAACGGTTTTTACATTCCCTCTATCAGTGATACCTTATGAGAAGTGTCCTTTTCTGTGTGACTTATTTCACTTAGAATCGTCGTACCTAAATCCACTCATCATGCTGCTACTAACCTTACGACATTGATTTCATGGCTGAGTGATATTCCATTGTACATAAGGACCACAACTTCTTTATCCATTTTTCTCTTTCCTGGGATATTTAAGGTGGAATGAAGTGGAGGTCCTGGTCAACAGAGCAGCCCTAAACTTTGGGGTGCTTGTGTCTTGCTGATTTTTAATTTTCCCAATTTATACCCCCATGAGTGGAAGTGCCCTATGCTCTCTAAGCTGTGTTTTTCAGATGTTTCAGGACTCACCGTACACTTCTCCGGAGTGGCTCTTGGCAATTTACATCCCGCCCATCAGTGTAGCAAGGCTCCCATTTCTCCATGGCCTGTCCTGCATTTCTGGTTTTGACACTTTTTTCAGCATGGCCCTTTTGACCGATGGGAAGCGAGACTTCTTTGTAGCGCTGATTTGCCTTTCCAGGTGGCTTGGTTGGCCAAAAAGGGCGTATGCGTTTTTTCCTGAATATATTCAGGAAAAAACGCATACGCCCTTTTTGGCCAAGGGCATCATTGTCAACGTTTTGCCGCTTTTCATGTGCTTTAAAGGCGATTCGTATCTACCTCCTGAAATCTGTTTCCTGCAATTCTGCCTTGATTTCAAATCCTCTTCTTTGCCTTCCCTCAATATATTTGTGGACGAGAGTTATCATTTATAACTCTGCAGGTTTGTGAATTGCAGTGCCCTGAACCTCCATTTTACAACTCGTTTTTATGGGAGCTGGCCGCAAAATCGCAGAATGGCTTCAGGCCCTGTTCTGGTTCCGGGGGGCAGGCTGAGCCTGTGGTTAATTCTTCTTTCTGATGGGAAAATAGAGTGGCCTGTGCCTGTCCCAACACCAAGAGCTAGTCTCTCGTTGGTTCCACGTCTTCCCGTTTATCCTCAGGACAAATTGCAACCTGCATGGAACAGGAGGTTAAAGGTGCTGATGCTCCAAGTAGGGAGCTTGCTAGTAAAGCGGCTGGAATGGCGAACCCGGGCACAAGGAGATGAGAAATGAGGTGCGTTTTAGAAACCTTTCCCCATCACACGGTGTACCATCTTCTGGGTTTCTCATGCATGTTTTTGATGTAGGAAGATGCCCTTGAACCTGGAGATTTGGGACCCATGCGATGGGTACCACGCAGTATTCCTTTAAAGGGTCTGCGTTTGCTCACCCAACCTCACCAAACCTCTCAGCCCCAAGAGTGTCCACCCTTATGTCTCATCCAGCTGTGCGTCTAGATATGGTCAATCCAGGTTGCATCACAGCCCCTGAACGCATTGTGTAAGAATTTCTCTCTCTTTCACTGTCTTTGTTTCATGGGTGTTTCAAAGTAATTTATTTTTATAATGGGGTTTAGCTGCTTTTCACTGCTGTGTTTATGCCGCTTTACACCCACTTGACACACTAACAGAGAGATATCAATACATAGGTTTTACGATTATTATTAGTCAGATATATTCTTGTGCGGTGAATAGGGCGTGTTGAGTCCAGTTCTCTGAGCCAGGAGTAGGTCTTGTCTATTACATATTGGGTTTATGGAACGGTATCTGAGCTAATTTGATACCCTTGTTTTATGTATCACCCCACCTCACCTTTCCCGTTAAGCAGCCATAGTGTGTTTTCTGCATGTGTGACTCTGTTCTGTTTTGTAATTCAGTTCAAGTGTAACGGTTTTTACATTCCCTCTATCAGTGATACCTTATGAGAAGTGTCCTTTTCTGTGTGACTTATTTCACTTAGAATCGTCGTACCTAAATCCACTCATCATGCTGCTACTAACCTTACGACATTGATTTCATGGCTGAGTGATATTCCATTGTACATAAGGACCACAACTTCTTTATCCATTTTTCTCTTTCCTGGGATATTTAAGGTGGAATGAAGTGGAGGTCCTGGTCAACAGAGCAGCCCTAAACTTTGGGGTGCTTGTGTCTTGCTGATTTTTAATTTTCCCAATTTATACCCCCATGAGTGGAAGTGCCCTATGCTCTCTAAGCTGTGTTTTTCAGATGTTTCAGGACTCACCGGACACTTCTCCGGAGTGGCTCTTGGCAATTTACATCCCGCCCATCAGTGTAGCAAGGCTCCCATTTCTCCATGGCCTGTCCTGCATTTCTGGTTTTGACACTTTTTTCAGCATGGCCCTTTTGACCGATGGGAAGCGAGACTTCTTTGTAGCGCTGATTTGCCTTTCCAGGTGGCTTGGTTGGCCAAAAAGGGCGTATGCGTTTTTTCCTGAATATATTCAGGAAAAAACGCATACGCCCTTTTTGGCCAAGGGCATCATTGTCAACGTTTTGCCGCTTTTCATGTGCTTTAAAGGCGATTCGTATCTACCTCCTGAAATCTGTTTCCTGCAATTCTGCCTTGATTTCAAATCCTCTTCTTTGCCTTCCCTCAATATATTTGTGGACGAGAGTTATCATTAATAACTCTGCAGGTTTGTGAATTGCAGTGCCCTGAACCTCCATTTTACAACTCGTTTTTATGGGAGCTGGCGGCAAAATCGCAGAATGGCTTCAGGCCCTGTTCTGGTTCCGGGGGGCAGGCTGAGCCTGTGGTTAATTCTTCTTTCTGATGGGAAAATAGAGTGACCTGTGCCTGTCCCAACACCAAGAGCTAGTCTCTCGTTGGTTCCACGTCTTCCCGTTTATCCTCAGGACAAATTGCAACCTGTATGGAACAGGAGGTTAAAGGTGCTGATGCTCCAAGTAGGGAGCTTGCTAGTAAAGCGGCTGGAATGGCGAACCCGGGCACAAGGAGATGAGAAATGAGGTGCGTTTTAGAAACCTTTCCCCATCACACGGTGTACCATCTTCTGGGTTTCTCATGCATGTTTTTGATGTAGGAAGATGCCCTTGAACCTGGAGATTTGGGACCCATGCGATGGGTACCACGCAGTATTCCTTTAAAGGGTCTGCGTTTGCTCACCCAACCTCACCAAACCTCTCAGCCCCAAGAGTGTCCACCCTTATGTCTCATCCAGCTGTGCGTCTAGATATGGTCAATCCAGGTTGCATCACAGCCCCTGAACGCATTGTGTAAGAATTTCTCTCTCTTTCACTGTCTTTGTTTCATGGGTGTTTCAAAGTAATTTATTTTTATAATGGGGTTTAGCTGCTTTTCACTGCTGTGTTTATGCCGCTTTACACCCACTTGACACACTAACAGAGAGATATCAATACATAGGTTTTACGATTATTATTAGTCAGATATATTCTTGTGCGGTGAATAGGGCGTGTTGAGTCCAGTTCTCTGAGCAAGGAGTAGGTCTTGTCTATTACATATTGGGTTTATGGAACGGTATCTGAGCTAATTTGATACCCTTGTTTTATGTATCACCCCACCTCACATTTCCCGTTAAGCAGCCATAGTGTGTTTTCTGCATGTGTGACTCTGTTCTGTTTTGTAATTCAGTTCAAGTGTAACGGTTTTTACATTCCCTCTATCAGTGATACCTTATGAGAAGTGTCCTTTTCTGTGTGACTTATTTCACTTAGAATCGTCGTACCTAAATCCACTCATCATGCTGCTACTAACCTTACGACATTGATTTCATGGCTGAGTGATATTCCATTGTACATAAGGACCACAACTTCTTTATCCATTTTTCTCTTTCCTGGGATATTTAAGGTGGAATGAAGTGGAGGTCCTGGTCAACAGAGCAGCCCTAAATTTTGGGGTGCTTGTGTCTTGCTGATTTTTAATTTTCCCAAATTATACCCCCATGAGTGGAAGTGCCCTATGCTCTCTAAGCTGTGTTTTTCAGATGTTTCAGGACTCACCGGACACTTCTCCGGAGTGGCTTTTGGCAATTTACATCCCGCCCATCAGTGTAGCAAGGCTCCCATTTCTCCATGGCCTGTCCTGCCTTTCTGGTTTTGACACTTTTTTCAGCATGGCCCTTTTGACCGATGGGAAGCGAGACTTATTTGTAGCGCTGATTTGCCTTTCCAGGTTGCTTGGTTGGCCAAAAAGGGCGTATGCGTTTTTTCCTGAATATATTCAGGAAAAAACGCATACGCCCTTTTTGGCCAAGGGCATCATTGTCAACGTTTTGCCGCTTTTCATGTGCTTTAAAGGCGATTCGTATCTACCTCCTGAAATCTGTTTCCTGCAATTCTGCCTTGATTTCAAATCCTCTTCTTTGCCTTCCCTCAATATATTTGTGGACGAGAGTTATCATTAATAACTCTGCAGGTTTGTGAATTGCAGTGCCCTGAACCTCCATTTTACAACTCGTTTTTATGGGAGCTGGCGGCAAAATCGCAGAATGGCTTCAGGCCCTGTTCTGGTTCCGGGGGGCAGGCTGAGCCTGTGGTTAATTCTTCTTTCTGATGGGAAAATAGAGTGACCTGTGCCTGTCCCAACACCAAGAGCTAGTCTCGTTGGTTCCACGTCTTCCCGTTTATCCTCAGGACAAATTGCAACCTGTATGGAACAGGAGGTTAAAGGTGCTGATGCTCCAAGTAGGGAGCTTGCTAGTAAAGCGGCTGGAATGGCGAACCCGGGCACAAGGAGATGAGAAATGAGGTGCGTTTTTGAAACCTTTCCCCATCACACGGTGTACCATCTTCTGGGTTTCTCATGCATGTTTTTGATGTAGGAAGATGCCCTTGAACCTGGAGATTTGGGACCCATGCGATGGGTACCACGCAGTATTCCTTTAAAGGGTCTGCGTTTGCTCACCCAACCTCACCAAACCTCTCAGCCCCAAGAGTGTCCACCCTTATGTCTCATCCAGCTGTGCGTCTAGATATGGTCAATCCAGGTTGCATCACAGCTCCTGAACGCATTGTGTAAGAATTTCTCTCTCTTTCACTGTCTTTGTTTCATGGGTGTTTCAAAGTAATTTATTTTTATAATGGGGTTTAGCTGCTTTTCACTGCTGTGTTTATGCCGCTTTACACCCACTTGACACACTAACAGAGAGATATCAATACATAGGTTTTACGATTATTATTAGTCATATATATTCTTGTGCGGTGAATAGGGCGTGTTGAGTCCAGTTCTCTGAGCAAGGAGTAGGTCTTGTCTATTACATATTGGGTTTATGGAACGGTATCTGAGCTAATTTGATACCCTTGTTTTATGTATCACCCCACCTCACCTTTCCCGTTAAGCAGCCATAGTGTGTTTTCTGCATGTGTGACTCTGTTCTGTTTTGTAATTCAGTTCAAGTGTAACGGTTTTTACATTCCCTCTATCAGTGATACCTTATGAGAAGTGTCCTTTTCTGTGTGACTTATTTCACTTAGAATCGTCGTACCTAAATCCACTCATCATGCTGCTACTAACCTTACGACATTGATTTCATGGCTGAGTGGTATTCCATTGTACATAAGGACCACAACTTCTTTATCCATTTTTCTCTTTCCTGGGATATTTAAGGTGGAATGAAGTGGAGGTCCTGGTCAACAGAGCAGCCCTAAACTTTGGGGTGCTTGTGTCTTGCTGATTTTTAATTTTCCCAATTTATACCCCCATGAGTGGAAGTGCCCTATGCTCTCTAAGCTGTGTTTTTCAGATGTTTCAGGACTCACCGGACACTTCTCCGGAGTGGCTCTTGGCAATTTACATCCCGCCCATCAGTGTAGCAAGGCTCCCATTTCTCCATGGCCTGTCCTGCATTTCTGGTTTTGACACATTTTTCAGCATGGCCCTTTTGACCGATGGGAAGCGAGACTTCTTTGTAGCGCTGATTTGCCTTTCCAGGTTCCTTGGTTGGCCAAAAAGGGCGTATGCGATTTTTCCTGAATATATTCAGGAAAAAACGCATACGCCCTTTTTGGCCAAGGGCATCATTGTCAACGTTTTGCCGCTTTTCATGTGCTTTAAAGGCGATTCGTATCTACCTCCTGAAATCTGTTTCCTCCAATTCTGCCTTGATTTCAAATCCTCTTCTTTGCCTTCCCTCAATATATTTGTGGACGAGAGTTATCATTAATAACTCTGCAGGTTTGTGAATTGCAGTGCCCTGAACCTCCATTTTACAACTCGTTTTTATGGGAGCTGGCGGCAAAATCGCAGAATGGCTTCAGGCCCTGTTCTGGTTCCGGGGGGCAGGCTGAGCCTGTGGTTAATTCTTCTTTCTGATGGGAAAATAGAGTGACCTGTGCCTGTCCCAACACCAAGAGCTAGTCTCTCGTTGGTTCCACGTCTTCCCGTTTATCCTCAGGACAAATTGCAACCTGTATGGAACAGGAGGTTAAAGGTGCTGATGCTCCAAGTAGGGAGCTTGCTAGTAAAGCGGCTGGAATGGCGAACCCGGGCACAAGGAGATGAGAAATGAGGTGCGTTTTAGAAACCTTTCCCCATCACACGGTGTACCATCTTCTGGGTTTCTCATGCATGTTTTTGATGTAGGAAGATGCCCTTGAACCTGGAGATTTGGGACCCATGCGATGGGTACCACGCAGTATTCCTTTAAAGGGTCTGCGTTTGCTCACCCAACCTCACCAAACCTCTCAGCCCCAAGAGTGTCCACCCTTATGTCTCATCCAGCTGTGCGTCTAGATATGGTCAATCCAGGTTGCATCACAGCCCCTGAACGCATTGTGTAAGAATTTCTCTCTCTTTCACTGTCTTTGTTTCATGGGTGTTTCAAAGTAATTTATTTTTATAATGGGGTTTAGCTGCTTTTCACTGCTGTGTTTATGCCGCTTTACACCCACTTGACACACTAACAGAGAGATATCAATACATAGGTTTTACGATTATTATTAGTCAGATATATTCTTGTGCGGTGAATAGGGCGTGTTGAGTCCAGTTCTCTGAGCAAGGAGTAGGTCTTGTCTATTACATATTGGGTTTATGGAACGGTATCTGAGCTAATTTGATACCCTTGTTTTATGTATCACCCCACCTCACCTTTCCCGTTAAGCAGCCATAGTGTGTTTTCTGCATGTGTGACTCTGTTCTGTTTTGTAATTCAGTTCAAGTGTAACGGTTTTTACATTCCCTCTATCAGTGATACCTTATGAGAAGTGTCCTTTTCTGTGTGACTTATTTCACTTAGAATCGTCGTACCTAAATCCACTCATCATGCTGCTACTAACCTTACGACATTGATTTCATGGCTGAGTGATATTCCATTGTACATAAGGACCACAACTTCTTTATCCATTTTTCTCTTTCCTGGGATATTTAAGGTGGAATGAAGTGGAGGTCCTGGTCAACAGAGCAGCCCTAAACTTTGGGGTGCTTGTGTCTTGCTGATTTTTAATTTTCCCAATTTATACCCCCATGAGTGGAAGTGCCCTATGCTCTCTAAGCTGTGTTTTTCAGATGTTTCAGGACTCACCGTACACTTCTCCGGAGTGGCTGTTGGCAATTTACATCCCGCCCATCAGTGTAGCAAGGCTCCCATTTCTCCATGGCCTGTCCTGCATTTCTGGTTTTGACACTTTTTTCAGCATGGCCCTTTTGACCGATGGGAAGCGAGACTTCTTTGTAGCGCTGATTTGCCTTTCCAGGTGGCTTGGTTGGCCAAAAAGGGCGTATGCGTTTTTTCCTGAATATATTCAGGAAAAAACGCATACGCCCTTTTTAGCCAAGGGCATCATTGTCAACGTTTTGCCGCTTTTCATGTGCTTTAAAGGCGATTCGTATCTACCTCCTGAAATCTGTTTCCTGCAATTCTGCCTTGATTTCAAATCCTCTTCTTTGCCTTCCCTCAATATATTTGTGGACGGGAGTTATCATTTATAACTCTGCAGGTTTGTGAATTGCAGTGCCCTGAACCTCCATTTGACAACTCGTTTTTATGGGAGCTGGCCGCAAAATCACAGAATGGCTTCAGGCCCTGTTCTGGTTCCGGGGGGCAGGCTGAGCCTGTGGTTAATTCTTCTTTCTGATGGGAAAATAGAGTGACCTGTGCCTGTCCCAACACCAAGAGCTAGTCTCTCGTTGGTTCCACGTCTTCCCGTTTATCCTCAGGACAAATTGCAACCTGCATGGAACAGGAGGTTAAAGGTGCTGATGCTCCAAGTAGGGAGCTTGCTAGTAAAGCGGCTGGAATGGCGAACCCGGGCACAAGGAGATGAGAAATGAGGTGCGTTTTAGAAACCTTTCCCCATCACACGGTGTACCATCTTCTGGGTTTCTCATGCATGTTTTTGATGTAGGAAGATGCCCTTGAACCTGGAGATTTGGGACCCATGCGATGGGTACCACGCAGTATTCCTTTAAAGGGTCTGCGTTTGCTCACCCAACCTCACCAAACCTCTCAGCCCCAAGAGTGTCCACCCTTATGTCTCATCCAGCTGTGCGTCTAGATATGGTCAATCCAGGTTGCATCACAGCCCCTGAACGCATTGTGTAAGAATTTCTCTCTCTTTCACTGTCTTTGTTTCATGGGTGTTTCAAAGTAATTTATTTTTATAATGGGGTTTAGCTGCTTTTCACTGCTGTGTTTATGCCGCTTTACACCCACTTGACACACTAACAGAGAGATATCAATACATAGGTTTTACGATTATTATTAGTCAGATATATTCTTGTGCGGTGAATAGGGCGTGTTGAGTCCAGTTCTCTGAGCCAGGAGTAGGTCTTGTCTATTACATATTGGGTTTATGGAACGGTATCTGAGCTAATTTGATACCCTTGTTTTATGTATCACCCCACCTCACCTTTCCCGTTAAGCAGCCATAGTGTGTTTTCTGCATGTGTGACTCTGTTCTGTTTTGTAATTCAGTTCAAGTGTAACGGTTTTTACATTCCCTCTATCAGTGATACCTTATGAGAAGTGTCCTTTTCTGTGTGACTTATTTCACTTAGAATCGTCGTACCTAAATCCACTCATCATGCTGCTACTAACCTTACGACATTGATTTCATGGCTGAGTGATATTCCATTGTACATAAGGACCACAACTTCTTTATCCATTTTTCTCTTTCCTGGGATATTTAAGGTGGAATGAAGTGGAGGTCCTGGTCAACAGAGCAGCCCTAAACTTTGGGGTGCTTGTGTCTTGCTGATTTTTAATTTTCCCAATTTATACCCCCATGAGTGGAAGTGCCCTATGCTCTCTAAGCTGTGTTTTTCAGATGTTTCAGGACTCACCGGACACTTCTCCGGAGTGGCTCTTGGCAATTTACATCCCGCCCATCAGTGTAGCAAGGCTCCCATTTCTCCATGGCCTGTCCTGCATTTCTGGTTTTGACACTTTTTTCAGCATGGCCCTTTTGACCGATGGGAAGCGAGACTTCTTTGTAGCGCTGATTTGCCTTTCCAGGTTGCTTGGTTGGCCAAAAAGGGCGTATGCGATTTTTCCTGAATATATTCAGGAAAAAACGCATACGCCCTTTTTGGCCAAGGGCATCATTGTCAACGTTTTGCCGCTTTTCATGTGCTTTAAAGGCGATTCGTATCTACCTCCTGAAATCTGTTTCCTGCAATTCTGCCTTGATTTCAAATCCTCTTCTTTGCCTTCCCTCAATATATTTGTGGACGAGAGTTATCATTAATAACTCTGCAGGTTTGTGAATTGCAGTGCCCTGAACCTCCATTTTACAACTCGTTTTTATGGGAGCTGGCGGCAAAATCGCAGAATGGCTTCAGGCCCTGTTCTGGTTCCGGGGGGCAGGCTGAGCCTGTGGTTAATTCTTCTTTCTGATGGGAAAATAGAGTGACCTGTGCCTGTCCCAACACCAAGAGCTAGTCTCTCGTTGGTTCCACGTCTTCCCGTTTATCCTCAGGACAAATTGCAACCTGTATGGAACAGGAGGTTAAAGGTGCTGATGCTCCAAGTAGGGAGCTTGCTAGTAAAGCGGCTGGAATGGCGAACCCGGGCACAAGGAGATGAGAAATGAGGTGCGTTTTAGAAACCTTTCCCCATCACACGGTGTACCATCTTCTGGGTTTCTCATGCATGTTTTTGATGTAGGAAGATGCCCTTGAACCTGGAGATTTGGGACCCATGCGATGGGTACCACGCAGTATTCCTTTAAAGGGTCTGCGTTTGCTCACCCAACCTCACCAAACCTCTCAGCCCCAAGAGTGTCCACCCTTATGTCTCATCCAGCTGTGCGTCTAGATATGGTCAATCCAGGTTGCATCACAGCCCCTGAACGCATTGTGTAAGAATTTCTCTCTCTTTCACTGTCTTTGTTTCATGGGTGTTTCAAAGTAATTTATTTTTATAATGGGGTTTAGCTGCTTTTCACTGCTGTGTTTATGCCGCTTTACACCCACTTGACACACTAACAGAGAGATATCAATACATAGGTTTTACGATTATTATTAGTCAGATATATTCTTGTGCGGTGAATAGGGCGTGTTGAGTCCAGTTCTCTGAGCAAGGAGTAGGTCTTGTCTATTACATATTGGGTTTATGGAACGGTATCTGAGCTAATTTGATACCCTTGTTTTATGTATCACCCCACCTCACATTTCCCGTTAAGCAGCCATAGTGTGTTTTCTGCATGTGTGACTCTGTTCTGTTTTGTAATTCAGTTCACGTGTAACGGTTTTTACATTCCCTCTATCAGTGATACCTTATGAGAAGTGTCCTTTTCTGTGTGACTTATTTCACTTAGAATCGTCGTACCTAAATCCACTCATCATGCTGCTACTAACCTTACGACATTGATTTCATGGCTGAGTGATATTCCATTGTACATAAGGACCACAACTTCTTTATCCATTTTTCTCTTTCCTGGGATATTTAAGGTGGAATGAAGTGGAGGTCCTGGTCAACAGAGCAGCCCTAAATTTTGGGGTGCTTGTGTCTTGCTGATTTTTAATTTTCCCAAATTATACCCCCATGAGTGGAAGTGCCCTATGCTCTCTAAGCTGTGTTTTTCAGATGTTTCAGGACTCACCGGACACTTCTCCGGAGTGGCTTTTGGCAATTTACATCCCGCCCATCAGTGTAGCAAGGCTCCCATTTCTCCATGGCCTGTCCTGCCTTTCTGGTTTTGACACTTTTTTCAGCATGGCCCTTTTGACCGATGGGAAGCGAGACTTATTTGTAGCGCTGATTTGCCTTTCCAGGTTGCTTGGTTGGCCAAAAAGGGCGTATGCGTTTTTTCCTGAATATATTCAGGAAAAAACGCATACGCCCTTTTTGGCCAAGGGCATCATTGTCAACGTTTTGCCGCTTTTCATGTGCTTTAAAGGCGATTCGTATCTACCTCCTGAAATCTGTTTCCTGCAATTCTGCCTTGATTTCAAATCCTCTTCTTTGCCTTCCCTCTATATATTTGTGGACGAGAGTTATCATTAATAACTCTGCAGGTTTGTGAATTGCAGTGCCCTGAACCTCCATTTTACAACTCGTTTTTATGGGAGCTGGCCGCAAAATCGCAGAATGGCTTCAGGCCCTGTTCTGGTTCCGGGGGGCAGGCTGAGCCTGTGGTTAATTCTTCTTTCTGATGGGAAAATAGAGTGACCTGTGCCTGTCCCAACACCAAGAGCTAGTCTCGTTGGTTCCACGTCTTCCCGTTTATCCTCAGGACAAATTGCAACCTGTATGGAACAGGAGGTTAAAGGTGCTGATGCTCCAAGTAGGGAGCTTGCTAGTAAAGCGGCTGGAATGGCGAACCCGGGCACAAGGAGATGAGAAATGAGGTGCGTTTTTGAAACCTTTCCCCATCACACGGTGTACCATCTTCTGGGTTTCTCATGCATGTTTTTGATGTAGGAAGATGCCCTTGAACCTGGAGATTTGGGACCCATGCGATGGGTACCACGCAGTATTCCTTTAAAGGGTCTGCGTTTGCTCACCCAACCTCACCAAACCTCTCAGCCCCAAGAGTGTCCACCCTTATGTCTCATCCAGCTGTGCGTCTAGATATGGTCAATCCAGGTTGCATCACAGCTCCTGAACGCATTGTGTAAGAATTTCTCTCTCTTTCACTGTCTTTGTTTCATGGGTGTTTCAAAGTAATTTATTTTTATAATGGGGTTTAGCTGCTTTTCACTGCTGTGTTTATGCCGCTTTACACCCACTTGACACACTAACAGAGAGATATCAATACATAGGTTTTACGATTATTATTAGTCATATATATTCTTGTGCGGTGAATAGGGCGTGTTGAGTCCAGTTCTCTGAGCAAGGAGTAGGTCTTGTCTATTACATATTGGGTTTATGGAACGGTATCTGAGCTAATTTGATACCCTTGTTTTATGTATCACCCCACCTCACCTTTCCCGTTAAGCAGCCATAGTGTGTTTTCTGCATGTGTGACTCTGTTCTGTTTTGTAATTCAGTTCAAGTGTAACGGTTTTTACATTCCCTCTATCAGTGATACCTTATGAGAAGTGTCCTTTTCTGTGTGACTTATTTCACTTAGAATCGTCGTACCTAAATCCACTCATCATGCTGCTACTAACCTTACGACATTGATTTCATGGCTGAGTGGTATTCCATTGTACATAAGGACCACAACTTCTTTATCCATTTTTCTCTTTCCTGGGATATTTAAGGTGGAATGAAGTGGAGGTCCTGGTCAACAGAGCAGCCCTAAACTTTGGGGTGCTTGTGTCTTGCTGATTTTTAATTTTCCCAATTTATACCCCCATGAGTGGAAGTGCCCTATGCTCTCTAAGCTGTGTTTTTCAGATGTTTCAGGACTCACCGGACACTTCTCCGGAGTGGCTCTTGGCAATTTACATCCCGCCCATCAGTGTAGCAAGGCTCCCATTTCTCCATGGCCTGTCCTGCATTTCTGGTTTTGACACATTTTTCAGCATGGCCCTTTTGACCGATGGGAAGCGAGACTTCTTTGTAGCGCTGATTTGCCTTTCCAGGTTCCTTGGTTGGCCAAAAAGGGCGTATGCGATTTTTCCTGAATATATTCAGGAAAAAACGCATACGCCCTTTTTGGCCAAGGGCATCATTGTCAACGTTTTGCCGCTTTTCATGTGCTTTAAAGGCGATTCGTATCTACCTCCTGAAATCTGTTTCCTCCAATTCTGCCTTGATTTCAAATCCTCTTCTTTGCCTTCCCTCAATATATTTGTGGACGAGAGTTATCATTAATAACTCTGCAGGTTTGTGAATTGCAGTGCCCTGAACCTCCATTTTACAACTCGTTTTTATGGGAGCTGGCGGCAAAATCGCAGAATGGCTTCAGGCCCTGTTCTGGTTCCGGGGGGCAGGCTGAGCCTGTGGTTAATTCTTCTTTCTGATGGGAAAATAGAGTGACCTGTGCCTGTCCCAACACCAAGAGCTAGTCTCTCGTTGGTTCCACGTCTTCCCGTTTATCCTCAGGACAAATTGCAACCTGTATGGAACAGGAGGTTAAAGGTGCTGATGCTCCAAGTAGGGAGCTTGCTAGTAAAGCGGCTGGAATGGCGAACCCGGGCACAAGGAGATGAGAAATGAGGTGCGTTTTAGAAACCTTTCCCCATCACACGGTGTACCATCTTCTGGGTTTCTCATGCATGTTTTTGATGTAGGAAGATGCCCTTGAACCTGGAGATTTGGGACCCATGCGATGGGTACCACGCAGTATTCCTTTAAAGGGTCTGCGTTTGCTCACCCAACCTCACCAAACCTCTCAGCCCCAAGAGTGTCCACCCTTATGTCTCATCCAGCTGTGCGTCTAGATATGGTCAATCCAGGTTGCATCACAGCCCCTGAACGCATTGTGTAAGAATTTCTCTCTCTTTCACTGTCTTTGTTTCATGGGTGTTTCAAAGTAATTTATTTTTATAATGGGGTTTAGCTGCTTTTCACTGCTGTGTTTATGCCGCTTTACACCCACTTGACACACTAACAGAGAGATATCAATACATAGGTTTTACGATTATTATTAGTCAGATATATTCTTGTGCGGTGAATAGGGCGTGTTGAGTCCAGTTCTCTGAGCAAGGAGTAGGTCTTGTCTATTACATATTGGGTTTATGGAACGGTATCTGAGCTAATTTGATACCCTTGTTTTATGTATCACCCCACCTCACCTTTCCCGTTAAGCAGCCATAGTGTGTTTTCTGCATGTGTGACTCTGTTCTGTTTTGTAATTCAGTTCAAGTGTAACGGTTTTTACATTCCCTCTATCAGTGATACCTTATGAGAAGTGTCCTTTTCTGTGTGACTTATTTCACTTAGAATCGTCGTACCTAAATCCACTCATCATGCTGCTACTAACCTTACGACATTGATTTCATGGCTGAGTGATATTCCATTGTACATAAGGACCACAACTTCTTTATCCATTTTTCTCTTTCCTGGGATATTTAAGGTGGAATGAAGTGGAGGTCCTGGTCAACAGAGCAGCCCTAAACTTTGGGGTGCTTGTGTCTTGCTGATTTTTAATTTTCCCAATTTATACCCCCATGAGTGGAAGTGCCCTATGCTCTCTAAGCTGTGTTTTTCAGATGTTTCAGGACTCACCGTACACTTCTCCGGAGTGGCTGTTGGCAATTTACATCCCGCCCATCAGTGTAGCAAGGCTCCCATTTCTCCATGGCCTGTCCTGCATTTCTGGTTTTGACACTTTTTTCAGCATGGCCCTTTTGACCGATGGGAAGCGAGACTTCTTTGTAGCGCTGATTTGCCTTTCCAGGTGGCTTGGTTGGCCAAAAAGGGCGTATGCGTTTTTTCCTGAATATATTCAGGAAAAAACGCATACGCCCTTTTTAGCCAAGGGCATCATTGTCAACGTTTTGCCGCTTTTCATGTGCTTTAAAGGCGATTCGTATCTACCTCCTGAAATCTGTTTCCTGCAATTCTGCCTTGATTTCAAATCCTCTTCTTTGCCTTCCCTCAATATATTTGTGGACGGGAGTTATCATTTATAACTCTGCAGGTTTGTGAATTGCAGTGCCCTGAACCTCCATTTTACAACTCGTTTTTATGGGAGCTGGCCGCAAAATCACAGAATGGCTTCAGGCCCTGTTCTGGTTCCGGGGGGCAGGCTGAGCCTGTGGTTAATTCTTCTTTCTGATGGGAAAATAGAGTGACCTGTGCCTGTCCCAACACCAAGAGCTAGTCTCTCGTTGGTTCCACGTCTTCCCGTTTATCCTCAGGACAAATTGCAACCTGCATGGAACAGGAGGTTAAAGGTGCTGATGCTCCAAGTAGGGAGCTTGCTAGTAAAGCGGCTGGAATGGCGAACCCGGGCACAAGGAGATGAGAAATGAGGTGCGTTTTAGAAACCTTTCCCCATCACACGGTGTACCATCTTCTGGGTTTCTCATGCATGTTTTTGATGTAGGAAGATGCCCTTGAACCTGGAGATTTGGGACCCATGCGATGGGTACCACGCAGTATTCCTTTAAAGGGTCTGCGTTTGCTCACCCAACCTCACCAAACCTCTCAGCCCCAAGAGTGTCCACCCTTATGTCTCATCCAGCTGTGCGTCTAGATATGGTCAATCCAGGTTGCATCACAGCCCCTGAACGCATTGTGTAAGAATTTCTCTCTCTTTCACTGTCTTTGTTTCATGGGTGTTTCAAAGTAATTTATTTTTATAATGGGGTTTAGCTGCTTTTCACTGCTGTGTTTATGCCGCTTTACACCCACTTGACACACTAACAGAGAGATATCAATACATAGGTTTTACGATTATTATTAGTCAGATATATTCTTGTGCGGTGAATAGGGCGTGTTGAGTCCAGTTCTCTGAGCCAGGAGTAGGTCTTGTCTATTACATAT
The DNA here is from genome assembly GCF_965194805.1 of Balaenoptera borealis. Lineage (NCBI taxonomy): Eukaryota > Metazoa > Chordata > Mammalia > Artiodactyla > Balaenopteridae > Balaenoptera > Balaenoptera borealis. Next base: position 9,653 of record NW_028123969.1, on the reverse strand, counting down.
TGGGTTTATGGAACGGTATCTGAGCTAATTTGATACCCTTGTTTTATGTATCACCCCACCTCACCTTTCCCGTTAAGCAGCCATAGTGTGTTTTCTGCATGTGTGACTCTGTTCTGTTTTGTAATTCAGTTCAAGTGTAACGGTTTTTACATTCCCTCTATCAGTGATACCTTATGAGAAGTGTCCTTTTCTGTGTGACTTATTTCACTTAGAATCGTCGTACCTAAATCCACTCATCATGCTGCTACTAACCTTACGACATTGATTTCATGGCTGAGTGATATTCCATTGTACATAAGGACCACAACTTCTTTATCCATTTTTCTCTTTCCTGGGATATTTAAGGTGGAATGAAGTGGAGGTCCTGGTCAACAGAGCAGCCCTAAATTTTGGGGTGCTTGTGTCTTGCTGATTTTTAATTTTCCCAAATTATACCCCCATGAGTGGAAGTGCCCTATGCTCTCTAAGCTGTGTTTTTCAGATGTTTCAGGACTCACCGGACACTTCTCCGGAGTGGCTTTTGGCAATTTACATCCCGCCCATCAGTGTAGCAAGGCTCCCATTTCTCCATGGCCTGTCCTGCCTTTCTGGTTTTGACACTTTTTTCAGCATGGCCCTTTTGACCGATGGGAAGCGAGACTTCTTTGTAGCGCTGATTTGCCTTTCCAGGTTCCTTGGTTGGCCAAAAAGGGCGTATGCGATTTTTCCTGAATATATTCAGGAAAAAACGCATACGCCCTTTTTGGCCAAGGGCATCATTGTCAACGTTTTGCCGCTTTTCATGTGCTTTAAAGGCGATTCGTATCTACCTCCTGAAATCTGTTTCCTCCAATTCTGCCTTGATTTCAAATCCTCTTCTTTGCCTTCCCTCAATATATTTGTGGACGAGAGTTATCATTAATAACTCTGCAGGTTTGTGAATTGCAGTGCCCTGAACCTCCATTTTACAACTCGTTTTTATGGGAGCTGGCCGCAAAATCGCAGAATGGCTTCAGGCCCTGTTCTGGTTCCGGGGGGCAGGCTGAGCCTGTGGTTAATTCTTCTTTCTGATGGGAAAATAGAGTGACCTGTGCCTGTCCCAACACCAAGAGCTAGTCTCTCGTTGGTTCCACGTCTTCCCGTTTATCCTCAGGACAAATTGCAACCTGTATGGAACAGGAGGTTAAAGGTGCTGATGCTCCAAGTAGGGAGCTTGCTAGTAAAGCGGCTGGAATGGCGAACCCGGGCACAAGGAGATGAGAAATGAGGTGCGTTTTAGAAACCTTTCCCCATCACACGGTGTACCATCTTCTGGGTTTCTCATGCATGTTTTTGATGTAGGAAGATGCCCTTGAACCTGGAGATTTGGGACCCATGCGATGGGTACCACGCAGTATTCCTTTAAAGGGTCTGCGTTTGCTCACCCAACCTCACCAAACCTCTCAGCCCCAAGAGTGTCCACCCTTATGTCTCATCCAGCTGTGCGTCTAGATATGGTCAATCCAGGTTGCATCACAGCCCCTGAACGCATTGTGTAAGAATTTCTCTCTCTTTCACTGTCTTTGTTTCATGGGTGTTTCAAAGTAATTTATTTTTATAATGGGGTTTAGCTGCTTTTCACTGCTGTGTTTATGCCGCTTTACACCCACTTGACACACTAACAGAGAGATATCAATACATAGGTTTTACGATTATTATTAGTCAGATATATTCTTGTGCGGTGAATAGGGCGTGTTGAGTCCAGTTCTCTGAGCAAGGAGTAGGTCTTGTCTATTACATATTGGGTTTATGGAACGGTATCTGAGCTAATTTGATACCCTTGTTTTATGTATCACCCCACCTCACCTTTCCCGTTAAGCAGCCATAGTGTGTTTTCTGCATGTGTGACTCTGTTCTGTTTTGTAATTCAGTTCAAGTGTAACGGTTTTTACATTCCCTCTATCAGTGATACCTTATGAGAAGTGTCCTTTTCTGTGTGACTTATTTCACTTAGAATCGTCGTACCTAAATCCACTCATCATGCTGCTACTAACCTTACGACATTGATTTCATGGCTGAGTGATATTCCATTGTACATAAGGACCACAACTTCTTTATCCATTTTTCTCTTTCCTGGGATATTTAAGGTGGAATGAAGTGGAGGTCCTGGTCAACAGAGCAGCCCTAAACTTTGGGGTGCTTGTGTCTTGCTGATTTTTAATTTTCCCAATTTATACCCCCATGAGTGGAAGTGCCCTATGCTCTCTAAGCTGTGTTTTTCAGATGTTTCAGGACTCACCGTACACTTCTCCGGAGTGGCTGTTGGCAATTTACATCCCGCCCATCAGTGTAGCAAGGCTCCCATTTCTCCATGGCCTGTCCTGCATTTCTGGTTTTGACACTTTTTTCAGCATGGCCCTTTTGACCGATGGGAAGCGAGACTTCTTTGTAGCGCTGATTTGCCTTTCCAGGTGGCTTGGTTGGCCAAAAAGGGCGTATGCGTTTTTTCCTGAATATATTCAGGAAAAAACGCATACGCCCTTTTTGGCCAAGGGCATCATTGTCAACGTTTTGCCGCTTTTCATGTGCTTTAAAGGCGATTCGTATCTACCTCCTGAAATCTGTTTCCTGCAATTCTGCCTTGATTTCAAATCCTCTTCTTTGCCTTCCCTCAATATATTTGTGGACGGGAGTTATCATTTATAACTCTGCAGGTTTGTGAATTGCAGTGCCCTGAACCTCCATTTTACAACTCGTTTTTATGGGAGCTGGCCGCAAAATCACAGAATGGCTTCAGGCCCTGTTCTGGTTCCGGGGGGCAGGCTGAGCCTGTGGTTAATTCTTCTTTCTGATGGGAAAATAGAGTGACCTGTGCCTGTCCCAACACCAAGAGCTAGTCTCTCGTTGGTTCCACGTCTTCCCGTTTATCCTCAGGACAAATTGCAACCTGCATGGAACAGGAGGTTAAAGGTGCTGATGCTCCAAGTAGGGAGCTTGCTAGTAAAGCGGCTGGAATGGCGAACCCGGGCACAAGGAGATGAGAAATGAGGTGCGTTTTAGAAACCTTTCCCCATCACACGGTGTACCATCTTCTGGGTTTCTCATGCATGTTTTTGATGTAGGAAGATGCCCTTGAACCTGGAGATTTGGGACCCATGCGATGGGTACCACGCAGTATTCCTTTAAAGGGTCTGCGTTTGCTCACCCAACCCCACCAAACCTCTCAGCCCCAAGAGTGTCCACCCTTATGTCTCATCCAGCTGTGCGTCTAGATATGGTCAATCCAGGTTGCATCACAGCCCCTGAACGCATTGTGTAAGAATTTCTCTCTCTTTCACTGTCTTTGTTTCATGGGTGTTTCAAAGTAATTTATTTTTATAATGGGGTTTAGCTGCTTTTCACTGCTGTGTTTATGCCGCTTTACACCCACTTGACACACTAACAGAGAGATATCAATACATAGGTTTTACGATTATTATTAGTCAGATATATTCTTGTGCGGTGAATAGGGCGTGTTGAGTCCAGTTCTCTGAGCCAGGAGTAGGTCTTGTCTATTACATATTGGGTTTATGGAACGGTATCTGAGCTAATTTGATACCCTTGTTTTATGTATCACCCCACCTCACCTTTCCCGTTAAGCAGCCATAGTGTGTTTTCTGCATGTGTGACTCTGTTCTGTTTTGTAATTCAGTTCAAGTGTAACGGTTTTTACATTCCCTCTATCAGTGATACCTTATGAGAAGTGTCCTTTTCTGTGTGACTTATTTCACTTAGAATCGTCGTACCTAAATCCACTCATCATGCTGCTACTAACCTTACGACATTGATTTCATGGCTGAGTGATATTCCATTGTACATAAGGACCACAACTTCTTTATCCATTTTTCTCTTTCCTGGGATATTTAAGGTGGAATGAAGTGGAGGTCCTGGTCAACAGAGCAGCCCTAAATTTTGGGGTGCTTGTGTCTTGCTGATTTTTAATTTTCCCAAATTATACCCCCATGAGTGGAAGTGCCCTATGCTCTCTAAGCTGTGTTTTTCAGATGTTTCAGGACTCACCGGACACTTCTCCGGAGTGGCTTTTGGCAATTTACATCCCGCCCATCAGTGTAGCAAGGCTCCCATTTCTCCATGGCCTGTCCTGCCTTTCTGGTTTTGACACTTTTTTCAGCATGGCCCTTTTGACCGATGGGAAGCGAGACTTATTTGTAGCGCTGATTTGCCTTTCCAGGTTGCTTGGTTGGCCAAAAAGGGCGTATGCGTTTTTTCCTGAATATATTCAGGAAAAAACGCATACGCCCTTTTTGGCCAAGGGCATCATTGTCAACGTTTTGCCGCTTTTCATGTGCTTTAAAGGCGATTCGTATCTACCTCCTGAAATCTGTTTCCTCCAATTCTGCCTTGATTTCAAATCCTATTCTTTGCCTTCCCTCAATATATTTGTGGACGAGAGTTATCATTAATAACTCTGCAGGTTTGTGAATTGCAGTGCCCTGAACCTCCATTTTACAACTCGTTTTTATGGGAGCTGGCCGCAAAATCGCAGAATGGCTTCAGGCCCTGTTCTGGTTCCGGGGGGCAGGCTGAGCCTGTGGTTAATTCTTCTTTCTGATGGGAAAATAGAGTGACCTGTGCCTGTCCCAACACCAAGAGCTAGTCTCTCGTTGGTTCCACGTCTTCCCGTTTATCCTCAGGACAAATTGCAACCTGTATGGAACAGGAGGTTAAAGGTGCTGATGCTCCAAGTAGGGAGCTTGCTAGTAAAGCGGCTGGAATGGCGAACCCGGGCACAAGGAGATGAGAAATGAGGTGCGTTTTAGAAACCTTTCCCCATCACACGGTGTACCATCTTCTGGGTTTCTCATGCATGTTTTTGATGTAGGAAGATGCCCTTGAACCTGGAGATTTGGGACCCATGCGATGGGTACCACGCAGTATTCCTTTAAAGGGTCTGCGTTTGCTCACCCAACCTCACCAAACCTCTCAGCCCCAAGAGTGTCCACCCTTATGTCTCATCCAGCTGTGCGTCTAGATATGGTCAATCCAGGTTGCATCACAGCCCCTGAACGCATTGTGTAAGAATTTCTCTCTCTTTCACTGTCTTTGTTTCATGGGTGTTTCAAAGTAATTTATTTTTATAATGGGGTTTAGCTGCTTTTCACTGCTGTGTTTATGCCGCTTTACACCCACTTGACACACTAACAGAGAGATATCAATACATAGGTTTTACGATTATTATTAGTCAGATATATTCTTGTGCGGTGAATAGGGCGTGTTGAGTCCAGTTCTCTGAGCAAGGAGTAGGTCTTGTCTATTACATATTGGGTTTATGGAACGGTATCTGAGCTAATTTGATACCCTTGTTTTATGTATCACCCCACCTCACCTTTCCCGTTAAGCAGCCATAGTGTGTTTTCTGCATGTGTGACTCTGTTCTGTTTTGTAATTCAGTTCAAGTGTAACGGTTTTTACATTCCCTCTATCAGTGATACCTTATGAGAAGTGTCCTTTTCTGTGTGACTTATTTCACTTAGAATCGTCGTACCTAAATCCACTCATTATGCTGCTACTAACCTTACGACATTGATTTCATGGCTGAGTGATATTCCATTGTACATAAGGACCACAACTTCTTTATCCATTTTTCTCTTTCCTGGGATATTTAAGGTGGAATGAAGTGGAGGTCCTGGTCAACAGAGCAGCCCTAAACTTTGGGGTGCTTGTGTCTTGCTGATTTTTAATTTTCCCAATTTATACCCCCATGAGTGGAAGTGCCCTATGCTCTCTAAGCTGTGTTTTTCAGATGTTTCAGGACTCACCGTACACTTCTCCGGAGTGGCTGTTGGCAATTTACATCCCGCCCATCAGTGTAGCAAGGCTCCCATTTCTCCATGGCCTGTCCTGCATTTCTGGTTTTGACACTTTTTTCAGCATGGCCCTTTTGACCGATGGGAAGCGAGACTTCTTTGTAGCGCTGATTTGCCTTTCCAGGTGGCTTGGTTGGCCAAAAAGGGCGTATGCGTTTTTTCCTGAATATATTCAGGAAAAAACGCATACGCCCTTTTTGGCCAAGGGCATCATTGTCAACGTTTTGCCGCTTTTCATGTGCTTTAAAGGCGATTCGTATCTACCTCCTGAAATCTGTTTCCTGCAATTCTGCCTTGATTTCAAATCCTCTTCTTTGCCTTCCCTCAATATATTTGTGGACGGGAGTTATCATTTATAACTCTGCAGGTTTGTGAATTGCAGTGCCCTGAACCTCCATTTTACAACTCGTTTTTATGGGAGCTGGCCGCAAAATCACAGAATGGCTTCAGGCCCTGTTCTGGTTCCGGGGGGCAGGCTGAGCCTGTGGTTAATTCTTCTTTCTGATGGGAAAATAGAGTGACCTGTGCCTGTCCCAACACCAAGAGCTAGTCTCTCGTTGGTTCCACGTCTTCCCGTTTATCCTCAGGACAAATTGCAACCTGCATGGAACAGGAGGTTAAAGGTGCTGATGCTCCAAGTAGGGAGCTTGCTAGTAAAGCGGCTGGAATGGCGAACCCGGGCACAAGGAGATGAGAAATGAGGTGCGTTTTAGAAACCTTTCCCCATCACACGGTGTACCATCTTCTGGGTTTCTCATGCATGTTTTTGATGTAGGAAGATGCCCTTGAACCTGGAGATTTGGGACCCATGCGATGGGTACCACGCAGTATTCCTTTAAAGGGTCTGCGTTTGCTCACCCAACCTCACCAAACCTCTCAGCCCCAAGAGTGTCCACCCTTATGTCTCATCCAGCTGTGCGTCTAGATATGGTCAATCCAGGTTGCATCACAGCCCCTGAACGCATTGTGTAAGAATTTCTCTCTCTTTCACTGTCTTTGTTTCATGGGTGTTTCAAAGTAATTTATTTTTATAATGGGGTTTAGCTGCTTTTCACTGCTGTGTTTATGCCGCTTTACACCCACTTGACACACTAACAGAGAGATATCAATACATAGGTTTTACGATTATTATTAGTCAGATATATTCTTGTGCGGTGAATAGGGCGTGTTGAGTCCAGTTCTCTGAGCCAGGAGTAGGTCTTGTCTATTACATATTGGGTTTATGGAACGGTATCTGAGCTAATTTGATACCCTTGTTTTATGTATCACCCCACCTCACCTTTCCCGTTAAGCAGCCATAGTGTGTTTTCTGCATGTGTGACTCTGTTCTGTTTTGTAATTCAGTTCAAGTGTAACGGTTTTTACATTCCCTCTATCAGTGATACCTTATGAGAAGTGTCCTTTTCTGTGTGACTTATTTCACTTAGAATCGTCGTACCTAAATCCACTCATCATGCTGCTACTAACCTTACGACATTGATTTCATGGCTGAGTGATATTCCATTGTACATAAGGACCACAACTTCTTTATCCATTTTTCTCTTTCCTGGGATATTTAAGGTGGAATGAAGTGGAGGTCCTGGTCAACAGAGCAGCCCTAAATTTTGGGGTGCTTGTGTCTTGCTGATTTTTAATTTTCCCAAATTATACCCCCATGAGTGGAAGTGCCCTATGCTCTCTAAGCTGTGTTTTTCAGATGTTTCAGGACTCACCGGACACTTCTCCGGAGTGGCTTTTGGCAATTTACATCCCGCCCATCAGTGTAGCAAGGCTCCCATTTCTCCATGGCCTGTCCTGCCTTTCTGGTTTTGACACTTTTTTCAGCATGGCCCTTTTGACCGATGGGAAGCGAGACTTATTTGTAGCGCTGATTTGCCTTTCCAGGTTGCTTGGTTGGCCAAAAAGGGCGTATGCGTTTTTTCCTGAATATATTCAGGAAAAAACGCATACGCCCTTTTTGGCCAAGGGCATCATTGTCAACGTTTTGCCGCTTTTCATGTGCTTTAAAGGCGATTCGTATCTACCTCCTGAAATCTGTTTCCTCCAATTCTGCCTTGATTTCAAATCCTATTCTTTGCCTTCCCTCAATATATTTGTGGACGAGAGTTATCATTAATAACTCTGCAGGTTTGTGAATTGCAGTGCCCTGAACCTCCATTTTACAACTCGTTTTTATGGGAGCTGGCCGCAAAATCGCAGAATGGCTTCAGGCCCTGTTCTGGTTCCGGGGGGCAGGCTGAGCCTGTGGTTAATTCTTCTTTCTGATGGGAAAATAGAGTGACCTGTGCCTGTCCCAACACCAAGAGCTAGTCTCTCGTTGGTTCCACGTCTTCCCGTTTATCCTCAGGACAAATTGCAACCTGTATGGAACAGGAGGTTAAAGGTGCTGATGCTCCAAGTAGGGAGCTTGCTAGTAAAGCGGCTGGAATGGCGAACCCGGGCACAAGGAGATGAGAAATGAGGTGCGTTTTAGAAACCTTTCCCCATCACACGGTGTACCATCTTCTGGGTTTCTCATGCATGTTTTTGATGTAGGAAGATGCCCTTGAACCTGGAGATTTGGGACCCATGCGATGGGTACCATGCAGTATTCCTTTAAAGGGTCTGCGTTTGCTCACCCAACCTCACCAAACCTCTCAGCCCCAAGAGTGTCCACCCTTATGTCTCATCCAGCTGTGCGTCTAGATATGGTCAATCCAGGTTGCATCACAGCCCCTGAACGCATTGTGTAAGAATTTCTCTCTCTTTCACTGTCTTTGTTTCATGGGTGTTTCAAAGTAATTTATTTTTATAATGGGGTTTAGCTGCTTTTCACTGCTGTGTTTATGCCGCTTTACACCCACTTGACACACTAACAGAGAGATATCAATACATAGGTTTTACGATTATTATTAGTCAGATATATTCTTGTGCGGTGAATAGGGCGTGTTGAGTCCAGTTCTCTGAGCAAGGAGTAGGTCTTGTCTATTACATATTGGGTTTATGGAACGGTATCTGAGCTAATTTGATACCCTTGTTTTATGTATCACCCCACCTCACCTTTCCCGTTAAGCAGCCATAGTGTGTTTTCTGCATGTGTGACTCTGTTCTGTTTTGTAATTCAGTTCAAGTGTAACGGTTTTTACATTCCCTCTATCAGTGATACCTTATGAGAAGTGTCCTTTTCTGTGTGACTTATTTCACTTAGAATCGTCGTACCTAAATCCACTCATTATGCTGCTACTAACCTTACGACATTGATTTCATGGCTGAGTGATATTCCATTGTACATAAGGACCACAACTTCTTTATCCATTTTTCTCTTTCCTGGGATATTTAAGGTGGAATGAAGTGGAGGTCCTGGTCAACAGAGCAGCCCTAAACTTTGGGGTGCTTGTGTCTTGCTGATTTTTAATTTTCCCAATTTATACCCCCATGAGTGGAAGTGCCCTATGCTCTCTAAGCTGTGTTTTTCAGATGTTTCAGGACTCACCGGACACTTCTCCGGAGTGGCTCTTGGCAATTTACATCCCGCCCATCAGTGTAGCAAGGCTCCCATTTCTCCATGGCCTGTCCTGCATTTCTGGTTTTGACACTTTTTTCAGCATGGCCCTTTTGACCGATGGGAAGCGAGACTTCTTTGTAGCGCTGATTTGCCTTTCCAGGTGGCTTGGTTGGCCAAAAAGGGCGTATGCGTTTTTTCCTGAATATATTCAGGAAAAAACGCATACGCCCTTTTTGGCCAAGGGCATCATTGTCAACGTTTTGCCGCTTTTCATGTGCTTTAAAGGCGATTCGTATCTACCTCCTGAAATCTGTTTCCTGCAATTCTGCCTTGATTTCAAATCC